>NC_086248.1:96020113-97466988 GCF_021018805.1 Prinia subflava
ATTTACAGACATAAATAAAAGCCCAAAGC
Organism: Prinia subflava; assembly: GCF_021018805.1. Classification (NCBI taxonomy): domain Eukaryota; kingdom Metazoa; phylum Chordata; class Aves; order Passeriformes; family Cisticolidae; genus Prinia; species Prinia subflava. The sequence goes on from NC_086248.1 coordinate 96,020,143, forward strand.
TTCTTTGTCTGAAAGAGTAATTATCTGTCTGACTTCAGAATTTATGCTGTTACTCATTACTAGAGTATCTGAGAACATTCCAGTTTAAGTCAGAGGGAACAGAAAAATCTCTTGTGGATGTACTTTTTGATCCTCCCTACTTAAAAGCTGAACAAACATGTACCTTGCATCCATAAAGATTTTTTTATTTCATTTGAGAGCAGGCAACTGTGCTTTGTTAATGTTTGCAAGGACATTAAGGCCACACAGGTCAAAACCTGTGCTTGTATTAAACTGAAGTGGCAATGATAGAACATCAATTAATTTGACAGTACAGGGAATGAGCCACAGAGGGCCTCCAAATGCACTGGTTTAAAACATTCATTTCTATTGCTACATATGCAGCTGCCAGACATGCACTAACTTTGCCTTGAAGTTGCAAAGAAGTAAGGCAGAAAGTCCTTACAAATGGTTATGAGGGCAATAGGAAAGGGCAAACAATGAACTATGTCAGAAAAAGGCAGCATTGCCCTATCTGAACTCAGCAGTAACCATTGAAAACCACCCTGGGTTACGTGTGGCTGTTCACCTAGAAAAGCAGGGAATTATAAAAAGGCTGACACCTTCACCTGGAGTGGGCCCCCCTGCATTTTGTTTGGGAGTCCCTCTAGATTTAATATACCTACATCCCAATTTCCAATCCAGCTACAAAGAGGTATCTAAGCATCCCTTATACAGAGAGCTTAAAAATTCAGCAACTCATACCCTACTGCACCAAACACAGCTGTTATCAGCACCAAATACAGCCCTCATCTACACCATGAGTCAAACCACCAATTGTCCCACGCCCCATCCTCATTAAGCTTGTCCACCTAAGGGCAGTGACAACGGAAGCACAGCTGTGGCAGAGGTAAGCATCAAACTGAAGACATTAAGCACTTACCACGAGGAGACATAAGCACATTTTTGGTGATCCCTCCGGCATTCTGCGGGGAATGCTTTGCTGTGGGGATCCTCGGAAACTCAGGGTGGAATGGGACCATTTTTTCTCCTGCTTGAGCTTCCCTGTGACTTGCTTAGATGCACAAACACCTCGATCCAGGAAAATCTGTTGCAGGCAGTGCAAAATGGGTCATTTTGTTAAACTGAATGCTTTCTGCTTTCCCGGCCACTTGCCACTGTGGCAAACGCAGTGAGAGACAGGCAACTTCTCAAATTTGTGCAAATGACACCTCCAAAGTTGACTTGGACTTTTCTAAAAAATACAGAGCCTTGTTCTGCTCTCAGTTACATCTGTATAACCCATTTGACATTTCTTCTACATTCACCTCTGACACAGTGAGGCAGCTAACGAGCTCATTAAGGGCTGGAGCCTGACTTGGTACTGAAAAAGAAGTAAACAAATTGAATATTAGACAGTCTACTATACCAGATGAGATCCTGAGACAAGATCTGTAATGAACACAGCCTTTGAGAAGAGAAATTTCCTCAGGTTCTGGGGTGGAAAATCCTTTGCATGTTCTCTTGTGCTGGGTGTTGTAGCCTGATTTTCTACCAGGCAGACACACTGTACTCCAGAGATAGTGCATGTACTCCAGAGAGGCTGCACCCATGTAAAGACAAATGAGTGAATTGGATAAAATAATTTTCAGCCTTTTCACATAAGAAACGTGGGCTTGATTGCAAGTGTCAGGCTCATTAGTGTGTTCAGGAACCTGACAGTAAAAAATACAGTTTATATATCTACATCTATCTATCTATATATAGCTATATATCTGGTTTTGACTTACTTAGGGCATGACACAAGGACCTTTTCAAATCAGTGTAAAGTGTAAAGTTCCAAGCCAATCCTCAAGAAGGCCCAACTGAGAGATTAAAATGAAGGTGCAATAAATAATGTGTACAGGTTCTCCTCAAATCAGCCCCACCTGGCTGAGGTTGAGATGCTGTGGGTGATCGGGTGAGGGAGCTTACGTCAGCTCCACATCTGACTGACAGATTAAGCATTTCTGAGAATTGACTCAAGCTTTTTTACATGGAATCACTGAGCAACTTCTTTTTAACAGCTGTACTACTACACTTACACCCCACTAATGTGGGTAGTGAAGCAATAATCTGACACGCCAACTCCACTGGAGTCACTTAGAAACAGAATGAGAGTGTTGGCTCAGCCTTGTTAGAATAAATACGTATTAACTATTTTTGTGAATATTACTGTCATCAGTGATTAATTGGAATAATGAGCCATGACAGTGAGCTAACAAGGTTCCTAAAGATGAAAGGTATATCGTAGCACAGAGAGAAAATCACTAGCCCTTACAAAAGACATTCACTGTTTCTAGGGAGAACAGAAGTAGTACAATTAGAGGCATACAGTAGACATTATCCCCTCCCAGAATATAGTTTGGGAGTATGAAAAAGTGGTATTTCACCCAGAGATTATGAAACATTCAGTTCTGACACAGCCTTCATCTGGTATTGCATTTAATGTGACATAAGGACTTCAGGGCACTAAAACACCATTTGTGGGGTACTTGAACAGAAATTTCATCATACTCACATACAGAGATGAGAGCATGTAGAAGTATCACCCCCTTTTGCAATCTCATGTCTCTGCAAAGACAAAACAACAGGAGCACATGCTGGCTGCACAAGTTTCTCTCTGGGCTCTGTTCTTCATTCGTGATGTTATATTCATACTCAATTGTTACAACCAAAAGAATAAATAAAACATCTAAAATATACACAAACCATCTTGTTCCCCAGCAGCATTTGATGTTCAAATACACTCAGAAACACAGACATCAAACTCATGGCTTTCCTTTACAACTGAGCTGCATAATTCCTCTAAGGCCCAAACATAAAATTCCCTTCCTACCCTGCACCCTGCTGAATTCCTGTGTTTCACAAGGGAATAACATCTTTTGTGGAAGAAAATATTTCCTTCTGCTGCTTCTACATTTGCAGCTTTCAAATCTCTGTTTAAGAAGAAAAGATAAATAAGAGCATGCAATTCATTTTCCTTAGATAGACAGGAAGTGTGGTCTGAATGAAAAATAAGGGCTCTAGATGCTCTTCAAAATCATCAGTCACTGCTTTCAATGGACATGCATTCTTTTTTTAAAAGAAGACTGTTTCCACAAAGTCCTTTAGCTGAGGGCCAAACTCTGAAAGCTTAAACTTAAATGTGAGCATCTTCTCAAAACCTCCCCTTAGCCTTTACAGGGGGTTTGACACTCTCCAGCCCTCTCACCTGCCCTCACTGCTGACTTCTGCTGCTGGGTGTAACTCAGTTTTTCAGCAGCACCTGGTGCTGGCCAGAGAGAATACACAGTCTGCTGGCACTCCTTGAGGAAGGCTTGTAAAGGCAGAAGTGAGTGTCCCAGTCACTCCCCATGATTGTTGATAGTAATTATACATCACCTCACATACCTTTCTGTTTCTGCCAGTACTATCTGCATCAATCAATTAAAACTGATGAGTTTTGTGCCAGAAGTCCAAGCTTGGGAGGAAGACCCTGAGAGCTACCAGAGATAAAGAAATCTTGAACACTTAGTGCTACCTACCTTCTCTTTATCTAATTGTATCAAGAGAGAATTCACAAAGAGAGCCTGACTCACTTCTCACACTTGTTAATTAAACTTTGTTTCAGAAGTAATTCAGTGTTAATACTCCTCCCTTACAATGTTATGTAAGGCTTTTTTAAGGAAAGGCCTTTGTGAGAAAACTTACTGAGAATAGAGAATACCATCCAGGATTGGACTGAGTAACATTCTGACACATAAAGAATGGCCAAAACCAAGGATGGTTTCTTCCCAGATCAGCCCACAGCCTGGGTAATTAACACATACCTGGTCCTGAGAAACTCAGGTCAGATGTTCAGTTTGGGCTTCTGAGACTGCAGCCTTTGTCTTCTCCACCTCCACTGTTTGATGAGTTTGTTATGGATGGTCTCATGCTTGCTGTACAGGGAATAGAACACAAAAAGCCTCAGGCTAAGCCCAGAGTGAAATGAGAATTATAATCCAAAATACTGGCATGAGATGGAGAACCATTTCCTGTAAGGTCCTGGGTAAGACACGGGACTATTTTGGGCAGCCAAGTGTTGAGGAGATAGAAAGGACACAATGACTGTGCCATTGAAAGGTAGTTTATCTGCTGCCCCCCTGCCTCCAATGGCCAGTGCTCACACAAAATATGCCACATCTCTTGCTCCCACCTTTTCAGCAGCCCAGTCCCACCTAAGCCCCCCTGGCAGGACACCCGCAAAAGAAAGGGATTCGCTCAGGTTTAGAGCCAGCCTGACCTACAAGAGCTCATGAGATTGTGAGTTTGCTTCTTGCAGAGACTCCTGCCTTTTGCTGTGCTGTATGAGAAGCACAGAGGCATATTCAGGCAATCCCAGTGAGGAGCTTCACACCAGGTCTGCCCCTGACTGAGGCGAGCACAGCATCAGAGGAGCAGATGTGATGTCAGGTACACTGCTGCTGTAATTAATCAGTTCCAATTATTGTTCAGATACATTCACATCTTATTTGGCCAGCAGCACCAAAAGCATGAAAGGGCTCCCTTAGCACACAGTCAGCATGATTTTATTGTATGGATGAGATAAAGCATAATAAAGGAAGGGAATATTTGCAAGGAAGAGCCTGAGACTTGGAGAGAATTTGAGTTTTGTTCCCAGCTTTACCACAGACCTCATCTGTGACTTGGAATGAATCACTTCGTTTTTATCCTTTACAGTGGGGATTCTCCCTCCTCTTTGTTACTCTTAGCAGTTTAGGGAAGTCTCTGACAGCATGCAGGCTCCTGACAGCCAGCACACAGGCACCTTAGACCAGTTGAGGGCTTTCAGATGTCTCTGTAATGGTAAGAAGATCTGCTTTGATAGATGAATTATATTGTTCTGTCTCATAAACACATTTGCTTGCATAATATTAATCCAGATGAGTTTTTTTCTTAGCTATTTTATACAAAAAGTATCATGTTAGCATCCTAGGAATTAGAAAGATCTACTGGGTAGGCACCCACATTTGTGAACCAAGTAGAGCAAGACTGAGCACGTCCTTTTTAAGGACTTCTCTTTTAGCCACTCACCTCCTGTGGTGAGCCATGGGGAGCAGATGCTGGGGGCAGTGTGGGAAAACCTGTGGTGACTGAGCCTCTCTTCAGAGAACAGTAGATATCACTCAAATGTTTTGCCAGTGTTAAACCCAAGGAGGCCCTACAGTCTCAGCCAAATCAGAGGGCTGGCCCTCCACAAAGGCTGTCTTCACCTGCATGTTCTACTAAAATCCAAATTTCTGAGCTTCTGAGCTGCTGATTTTTCCAACAACAAAATCTTAAAGTCTGTCCTGAACTGTCAAGACAACCTTATCTTCATGATGTTTTGGGTTTTGGAAAGAGACAAACTGACTTGCATTTACTGTGTGCTGTTCCAGCCTACCACCATTCCAGCCCTGCTGAATGTGTGAGTTCTGACTCAGGAGAACATTTTCATTTGAGCCATGCACAGGGGTTCTCTATGAAATAAAACCCTGCAACTCCAAATAACTCTTTGTTAACTTCAAAGCCCTGGCAAGAGCTCTGGAGCTCACAAGACACACTAAGAGCTGGCAGCTGGGACTATCAGGCTGACAAAGAAGCCTCCTGGCCACACTTACCGTATAAACAAGAAAGGTCAGATCATTCTCCTATGGCATATGACACTGATCCTGCTTCCCCAAGGGGTAACTATTGGGTTACACGGACTGGCATGACCCAACCCCTGTGTAGGAGAGTGAAGAGAGCTGTACACACCAGACTCTTCTTTTGTAGACCAGGCAGAGCAAAGCCTGATTGATGGTGTGGCTTTCTAGTGACAGTGCACAGAAAATACCTCTGGCCATGCCCTTTCCTGAAAAGGTGAACACAGACCTTCACCCTCCTGAGAGAGAAATCAACACCTCGGGGCCCTGGCTCAGCTAAACTAGCAGTTGGCAAAAGCCCCAGCAGAGGAGAAAAGCAACATGAGCTGCTCCTCCAAGGCTGATGTCTCACAGGGATATTTCATGACAGAATGAGAACAACCAAAACGACTCTGCCTCATCTTTGCCACTGCCTGCCTTCTCCACTGCAGTTCCACCCCATCCTGCACTCCTCCTCTCCACCTGAGGAGGTGGGACCCATCTCAATTACAGCTTCTGAAGGCAGGGATCATGTTTGCTCTACCTTTAAATGAAGCCAAGCACATTGCTTCCAGGCCTAGCAACGTTAACCCTCTACTAGGGAAGTTCACTGGGAGAGTTCAGGTAAGAGCGGGATCCATAGGGAATGAGTCACATAGAGGTGAGGTGAGCCAGCAGACCTGTAACACCACCAGGCTTCCAGATCATCAGAGGGAAAAAATGTGAAGCACATATTGCAAAATGTGCCTCTCGCAGACGTGGAGTCACTGATAAACAATCCTCAAACATTATTGTTCAAACAACACTTGAATCATTCTCTGACTCAGTGATCAATGAGTGACAAAGAACAACAGTTAGCTAAGACAGCAGAAAATGTTAAAGCAGTGAGCCAAGTGTGGCATTCCCAGCTTGGCCTTTAAGGACCTGGGTCAGAAAATTACCAAAGAAGTCACTGTTTGGAATAAACCCCCTACAAATCTATAATAGTGGAGCTTACATTAGAAAATGTTCATCAGCTGCTTTGCAGTCAATGGCAATTCTTAAAGTGGGATAGCATTTATAGCTCTGTCCAGTTTCTCCTAATCTTCACGTGTTTCTCTGAACTTTTCTATTTTCTTGCTCTTGATTAAAAAGCACTGAGAATCTCTACCAAAATAGCTGTCAGGATCAGATTATATCTACTCCACAAGCAGGAAAAATAATAAGAAAATTAGGAGAAAAAACTTAGTTAAATATTGCTTAAGTGTTTCATTTAGGGCTTTGCTTGACAAACTCTCTTTCAATCAGTTAAAAGTGAAATAAAAAGAAGTTGCTGTCCTATGAGAAATCCACACAACTGCTGGCTCAGAGCAGTGGCTTCCCATTTGCCTGATAGAAAAAATGAAAGTTTTTCAGTAAATGACTAAACAGATATGTATGTCCATGACAAGAATTACCCATTTCTGTAGTTGCTCAAAATGATCAAGGCATGACCATACAGTTTTCTTCATTTTACAGAAGTAGTCTTAGTCAAACTGTTTCACCACAGGCAAGCAACTCAGCAAGGGTTTTAATTATAAGAAGCCCAACATAAGCATCCACCCCTCCCCAAGCAAACCCAGCACAAGTTTAAACAACCCTCCTGAGGGATTTAGGTATTTCTCTATTGAGCAAAACGAAAGCTGCTGATCTTTTGAAATATTGAATAGAGCCACTCCCATTTACATCTTAACATGTTACAAGGACTAAAACGACTTGTGTGATTAAAAGGGCTGCAAGGTAATGTTTTTTACACTTGGCCAAAGTAGCACCAGAAGTCAGGCAAAGCAGGAATTTACCCTCTGTCCAGCACCTGTCCAGCACTCTAATCCCCTGGCAACCTCCCCTCTCCGCCTGATGAAGCCAGGGCAAAGTCGAGAAGATACATGAGGGAATTGTGTTGTCCAGGTTAGCACAGATGCCCCACCAGCCACTGCTGACATGTGGCCCATGGTGATGTGAAGGAGGACAGTGTGCTCACACCTGGAGTCCCTCCCCACAGGCACCTGCAGGGAGCATAAGGTACCCAACAACGCCTTCACCCAGGCAGTCCAAGGAACTCCATTTTACAGCGAAAGATTTTTATTTGCCCTGGCACTATGGAGAACTGATGGAGAAGCTTCCTCACAACACCAGCCTGATGAAAAGGAGTGTCTGTGAAAAGGTGCCACCCTTTCAGAAAAGGCGTTGTGCTAAAATTACTTTGGACAGGGACAGTGAAGAACAAATTGGGAGCATCTGAGGCTTTAAAAACCACACAGGTTGACAAGACTTAGCGAGGAAGGTGGTCCTGGGGTGAAGTCCCACACCAGGGCTCAGGAGATGGTGGTGTCCCAGCTGCAGCAGCCCCACAGAGGGGCAGTCACTCTATCTCTCTGAGGTAAGAGGTGCAGAAGGGGAACTCATTTCCCCTTCTCTCACTTTGCCCCCACACACCCACCAGAGGTGAGGTGAGGATAAGCTGATGAGCACACACAGGGTGCTTCAGTCCTGCAGGGATAAGCAGCAGAAAGGTCCCACAGACACAAGAGAAGCAGGATGCCAGCTGCAGCTGCCAGACCAGAGCACACATCCAGACCCCTGAAAGAGCTCCCCATGGCTTTTAAAGGACCTGTCCTCTTAGGGCTGATTTGTTTATTCCCAACCCAATATGTTATCTTTACATTGCAAAGTTTATTTCTGAACATGTCAACACACTTTTGAAAAGGTCAGACATATGAGGGCATGCACCCTCGTGTGGTGGTGCAGAGGGAGGCACAGACACAGCTGCATTCCTGGAAGTCACAATTCGAGGGGTTTTCACAGCAAAGTCTGACACAGCAGCTGGGTTGGCAGACACACATAGGCAAGCCACCAGCCTCCCCCTTTTGTTACCACTCCCATTTCATTTCTGTGCTTTGCATGAAAAACTGAGGGTTGCTTCTAAGTATAGGTTTTGCTGGCTTTGTTTGAAAGCTTGCCATAGCTCTCAGACATGATAACACCAGCAGGGTGCTAGCTGAACTATATTTATCGATGTATTTCATAAAGGAAAAACTTATGTGATTTTGAGAAGTGGAGGTCTTTTCTCCCTTTCTTTTCCTTGCAGCAGACAGCTTAGTTGTCACCCTGACAAGTAAGACATTATTAAAAGAGGAGACCCAGGATCTGTTTACTGGCAACAATGCTTTGGATAAGTAGCTCATGTTTAAATGAGACCTGAGAAACATGGTTATTCAGTTTTTTCTCTCCTTTATTTATTTTTCAATAAATAAAGAAGGAATTCCTTTGGTTCCTTTCATCCCACGGGTTATCCATGGACTGCAACACTGCAGCAAAGCCAGCTGATGGCTGGGGATTGCTGTCTGCTCACACCAGGAGCAGTGACAGTGCCCAACCCACACCTTTGAACAAGGCACTGCAAGTAGGGCTGTTTAAAATAGCGCATCAGTGAAAACAGCCTTTGAAACAATAAAACAAGTGGTACCCTTTTCCAGATGGCAAACATATCCCAGAGAGGCCACATGTCCCACTGGGCAGCTGGAGGTGAGCCACAGCCCCCTGCACACTCCTCACCTCACAAGCCCCTGCACGGCAGGGGAGATCTCCTTTCCAGAGCTTGGTCCCCCCCTTCCCAGCCTGACTGAGAAACACAGTGTGGAGGGCAACAGAGGGACTCTCAGTGCCACCATTTCTGCCATTCATGCACAGTTGTGCCACACTCCAAGTGTCTGGGGGAGCAGGAGAGGCTGAAGAGGAGCAGCACTGGTATAGCTCTGCTTGGGCCTTTAGGCACAGAAGCATGACCTTGGCCCCCACCCCAGAAAAGCAGGGCAAAATTAACATCCCAGGTCTTCCCTACCACACCTCTGCTAGGCAGCCGTGTCCCCCCAGGAGGGCAGAGCTGGAATCGACAGGAAGAGCTCTCCCTGGGAGAGGTGACAGATGAGAGAGTGCTGAAATGCAGGCATTCAGCTTGTCTGGTACGTCAGCACGTCAAGGCCACAGCACTGATGAAATGCCTGCAAAGGGGCTGGTGAGAGGAGCTGCCTTTGGCACTGGGGCACTGGGGCCTTATCCAGAGCTCCCAAACACCTCCTGCCATGGGATAACCGAGGGCGTCCATGCTTGCTACCCAGGGAGTGTGGGACACCGCTCGGGCCTGACACTGCGTTCCCCCAGGAGCTGATCTGCCACAGGCAACTGCCCTCAGCATTGCTCATTCCTCTCCAGATATTTTGATGAATGCTTAACATTAGATCCAGCAAATGTCCAACGAAATAAATCCCAATTACCTAAAGGAAACAAATTACAAGCATAAACATTTGTGTCATCAGGCTTGGAATATCTTTGTTCTGTGTGATAACCAAATTGACCCCATCCATTGAAAGAAACAATGTAGAAACACCAGAAAATCTGGAAATTTTTTTCACAACAATATTCTGATTTGCTCTGTAGGAAGCAATTCAAATATTTGATAAATCACAGACTAACCACTGAACCATCTGTGGAAAATTTTAAAGATATAGTCATGAAAACATTCACGGTTATTCAGAAACATATCATTCACAATTTCTAACCATTTGCAGGCTGTACATAGAGTGATTAACTTGGCAGGAGAGCAGTGTCTGGATGACACACAGCACTGTGTGGGCAGGAAAATATTTCACAGCTCTTCCTCTTGAGGTTGGTGTTGGTGCACTAACCAATATTTTTTCTACTTGCCACCTCTCACTCATGAGGGCAGGCTGTGCTGGCCCACCTGGCTGCCCCTGCCATCCCAGCCACACCACCAGCAACGAATGCTGCCTGGGGAAAAGCACATGCTGGGACACAAGATGCTTCACAAACGCCAGGCACTTGGCCTGATGCTCACTGAGCTTGTGCTCTGTGCGAGGATGGAGAAGGGGTCCGTGGATGCACAGCGAGACACCTGATAGCAACAGCAAGACTATAAACTGGACCAAAATCAGTCAGTCACATTACATGCCTCCAAATCATTCCTTGAAGTTGCAGCACTTAGTTAGGAAATCCCAAGGAAGATGCCATGCCTTAAACCTGATGAGTTTCCACTTGAAATCAAAGTTGACAAACTCATTAAAAATACCTACATGCTTTTCTTTACACACACAACTAAATTTTCTCTTGACTTTAATGCAACTATTCACCTGTCAGAAAATCATTTGGGAGGCCACAGATTTCTTCTGCTGAATGTTATTTAACCATCATTATGTTTCACCTCCCAAATGAACACCTCTAAAAATGAGAAAAAATAATTTCTATATAAATTTATCCCTCTAGAGTATAGGCATTTGATAAATACATATTGCCTTTCTATGGTCAATGACAGCTCACCCCCTTTTAAAGTAATCCCTATTCCCCAGCCCTCTGTTTCTAAGTATAGAATGTTTAAAGAGTGAGACTTGATGTTTGCAATCATTTCAGACTTATCTTTGGCAAACAAGGAATTGACTCCAGTATAATACCCAAAAGGAATAGATCTGTCCTTCCAAAATCCACATTCACCCTGGCTGCCATTGTACTAAGAAATTCAGGTCTAAATGACATGGCAGCTACCATAAAAATTGCAATTTAACCTTGAGTTCACTCTCCGTTTATCTTTTAGAGGATCCTCTAGAATTAGTATCAGAAGTGTTTTTACACAAAAAAGAAACAGAAGTAACCATAAGGTAAATTGTTTTTCCCCCCAGCTAGAAAATCTGGAAATTGCAGTTCTAAGCGCTGAGGAGGTATGAGGGAGGCTGAATATATGTCTGTAGAGATCTAGCTATAGAATCAAGCTATTTGTATCGTTCTTGGTATAAATCCCTCTCTACTACTGCTCAGCTGCAGACATCATTTCACTTTTTGTGCCTCTCTCTGACCAAATGAAGCTTGCTTACAACCAAATTGATATTGTTTGGGATTAATTCAGCGGCATATCTGAGACTGTTTGAAAGACACTAGAAATTAAGAGAACCCTTGCCCAAAAGAGCTCTCTATATCCATGCCTCTGGAGACAATGGGTAGGTGGGAAAAACAAAAGGGGCATGGGAGGGATGGATGAAACCACAATAAAATGACAAAGCTGCAGCAAATGTTACAGCACATCATTAAAATTAAATGGTGAACAGATCTTGGCCTCGGAGGGTGTCATTAAGCTCCACCTAGTTTAATGGATACAGTAGTTTTCATAGCAACAAATTATTTTCAATAAAAACTTAAAACCCCAAACCCTATAAAGCCAGGCAAAATGGGACATGCACGAAATATGGGATGGGACTATAAAAGTTTTATCTCTGCTTGTCTGGCATAACCTACACAATTCACCCATGCTTCTGCCACTCCTATTTATTGTGCTCATGGCTGAAATGCTTTGCAGTCTCCTCACAGGTCAGCAAATCCTCTATTGATTTGTCTCTTGCAAATACACCAAGGGGAAATGTGCAAGGGGTAAATCACAGAGACACTGCCTCTCCCCTCAAAAGACAGAGCCACATGGAAGACTGACCTTAAGCTAAGTAGGATTGTGGGCTGTGCCTCCTTTTTCAGGTCGCTTTGTACTGGTTCAGCGTCTGCACTGGTTGGTCTTGGCCCAACAGAACAAACAGTCACCAGCAGGGAGCTCATCCACGCGGTGGGTGATGTTAAGCTGCTGTCACCTGTGAAGTTTGCTGCAAGCGCTGGAGCCCAGAGCCAGGAAGGTCCAGGACATCTGTTCCTGTGCTTGCAGCAGTACAAACAGAAGATTCACCACGGGGTATTGGCAACTCAGCCTGCTGAGCATCGTCAGCATTCACATCACAACAGCATCTTGGTGGGAACGAGAGGGCTGCAGTGGCATGTCAGGTGTGCCCTACACATCAGGTAAGGCCCTCCCCAAGGTGTGCAAAAGCCAATCACTCCAGCAATGCTTTGCCTCAGCAAGAAGTGGTTTTGCTCACTTTAAAACATGAGAGCTTCAGGAAATTTTGAGCTTAGATTTGTTAGACTGCTCTGAAAGCTGCTCTCAAGACACATGCCACAACACTTGGGATAAATCCACTGACTCTTGGGTCTATGAAAGGAAAGACTCAGAATTTAATCCCCAGATTTTTTGCAAAGCACAGCTCTCAGAATATGAGAGTAATAGGACTTCCACCACTACAGCCCAACCCAATGCCACCCTTATCCTGAGCAGCCCCACAGAGTGGGTCTTCAAGCCACAATGATACCCTAAGTTCATCTAAAACCCATTTAGATCCAGCACTCTCACTTCAGAACATGTTAGAGCTGGAACCAGGAGGGTACTGAAGACTCATTGCCCCTAGCAAAGGCAGTGTGATGGAATTTGAGGGTATTCAGTGCTTGGTAGGATCAACTTTTAGTGAATTGCTGTTGCAGTCAAGAAAAATGATAAACTCTACATAAGCAAATGGCTCAGAGCCTAGAATCAGCCTGGAGAAGTGGATCACAACTTGTTAGGCTGTTAAAGTATTCCCTGTTACACTTTTGGCTTCTGTAACTCTTCCTCCCAAACACGATCTCTTAGAACACCCCTAAAAAGCAATCTATCCACAGCCTTGCTATCCTAGGTGTTAAAAACAATTACAACATGGACACGAACCTTTGCTTCATAGTCCCCTCAGCAGTCAGTGCCGCTTCTGGATGCAGTCAGCTCACAAATGTGCTGCAAGGCCTTCGAGTCTTCCCAAGATCTCCCAGACTCATCTGCTGGAAAAGCTGATGCCTTACTTCTGAGCTCACGCAGACAAGTACTTCACATGACCTAAATTTGGGCTTCAAATACAATTAGAGTCAGGCAAATAATGGATAATTTGGGAAAACTGAAAAAAAAACCCCAGAAAATGGAAGAAGAAAAAAGAAACAAACCCGAAACCTCAGTCAGGTTTTCTGTTCTGTTTAAAATATTTTGTTTGATGAGACTTTGGTTTGTGCTCTGGTTATGGAAGCCCATTGTTTATTTATCAACTTGAGGATGGTGGGGAGTGACGCTTATTTTATAAAAATGACCCTGGTCTCTGCTGATACTGTTCTGTGATCATGCACATGGGAAATGATAGTTGTATGTCCCACTTTTCTAAGACAGAAAAACCACTACGGACTTCAGGAAGGAAATGTAATTTTTTTAATGACCTGATTTAATAGATAAATGTTTCTTGAGAACCTCATTAAAACAAAAAAATAGAAACAGCAGCAGGCCAAAGAAGCCATCTGCAAAGTAAATATAACAGGTCAGATCCTTCAAATATCATAAAATAGATGCAACTTCTGTAATTTCAGAAGACCAACCCTGCACTTGCAAGAGCCCCAGGGCAGAGTCCTGCCTGCCTCTCATGTGATCCATACAAGCTTCCTGCTGATTTCCCTGTGACTGCAAAATACCAAGCCAGGTGGAATCTGGGCCTTCTGTATTTGCCTAGAAGGGAGAGTAGTTCTTGTAAACCTGCCTAGTGAGCGACAGCTGCTGGATTGTGATCATCCAACCATCAGGCAGAGATAAATCTGTTACTCTCTGAAGCATGGGACAAACATGTCCTGCTTTTTGGGAGGATAAAAGGAGTTTCCTTTTGACCAGATAATCCTGTCACCCAACACAATCTGTGCACTCCTTGTCCCCTTGTCAGGACTGGCCACCATTGGGTGCTGAGATACACTGAGCCCATGAACTGTTCAAATGGAGCTTCTCTTCATCTCAGGAGCACTGGGGACCATGCTGGAGTTGCGATGAAGACCTTGGAGGCCTGAGAGCAGGCTTTGCCAGAAAGGCTGAGACAGGGGAAGTGCTAAATCCCTTGGTCTTTTCAGTGTCCTTCATCACAGTATCACCAGTCAGCAGCAGCTCTCCTGCTGCCAGTGCAGCTGTAAGAAATGCCCTTGTTGCTCCTCATACCCTTCACCAGTTCCAGCTCCAGATGAGGTTGGGCCTGCCGGTTTTCATCCCAGCAATCCCAGGAGATGCTTCTATATGCTTCTACATTTCTGCTTAATATCTTTTCCTTTTCCAACTCTTCCTAGTGTTGTTTTGTTTACTAAATTGAATTGGGGGTTCCCTGTTCAGCCAAGGTGACCTTCTGCCAAGCCAACTCATCTTCTTGCAAACAAAGCGACCAACCACAGATCCCAGGGCAACCCAAAGTAGGCTGCCTTACTAGTGGGGTTTTCCTGGGATTGCTTCTCCACTGGTTTAAAGCCCTCCTTGTGTCTGTGCTAAGGAGCAATCACAGGTTGTATTTGCTCCCACAGGAGAAAGGCTGTCCCTCCAGGCAGGGAGAGTTCAAGCTTCTGTATGAACTATTCTCCCCTGAAAACGGTATCGGTGTAGCAGTCCCGCAGACAGAACATAGCCCCAGCTTTGAGACCCCTCCACCCCTAGGCAGGGAAACACCTCTCCTTCCTTCCTTGCCAAAGGACTGGTAAAATCCACCCCTAATTCCTTTATAGGAAAGGCAGCACAGTTATATTCTGCTGAATCACATCACAGAATCACAACGTACCAGGCTGGAAGGGGACCTCAGTGATCATCTGGTGCAACCTTTCCTGGCAAAAGTACGGTCTAGACAAGATGGCCCAGCACCCTGTCCAGCTGAATCTTACAAGTTTTGGGGAATCCACTTCCCTGCAGAGATTGTTCTAAGGGCTGATTGTTCTCACTGTGAAAATTTTTCCTCTTGTGTCTGAATGGAATCTCCCCAGGAGTGACTTGTAGCCATTACCCCTCATCTTTTCCCTGTAAAAAGCGAGTCTCCATATCCTTTGTAGCCACTCTTTAAATACTGGAACAACAGAGAAACAGAGACACCTGTGAGTTGTCAGCGAGGTCCTTTGCCCCAGCTGAGCTGATGGATCACAGCATTTGTAGCAAGCGAAAATGAAAATAGCTATAACTAAATCCCCCCTGATCCTATTCATTGTGCTTCCAAAAGTGCTTACAAATTATGCCAAAAAACAGATGCCCGAGGTCAAATAAGCAGCCCTGGCTTGTTTCTGTACACAAGGCTTTGACATAAACCCCATGTAAGAGATCAAATGGGCAGAGCTGTGCCCTGTGAGGGCACTTCTGCAGCCACGGTGCAGTGACTCAGCTGGCAGCAGTGGCCTGCAGCGCTGCTCTGCTGCGATGCCTGAATCTCAGCTCTGCTGGCTGCAGTCAGGGCTTCAGCTGTGGAGGCAGCAGACCTCAAAAACACTTCACAGCACTTCTCTCTACAAAGAACGAGCTAACCTGTGAGGAATGGAACAGCTATCAGCTGGTTTTATCTTGACCTGGTTTGATCTCACCAGAACCATGAGGATAATTTAGAAAGAAATATATATCAGCAAGCCTAGAAGATATGTAGCCAAGGATGCAGGAAGACTACAAAGGGTGATTTTTCTTTAGTCCCTCTGTATGTGATCAATGTGAATATTTTCCCAAGTGTTAGAAGAAGTGTATGTTACACATTTTTCCATATGGATAAACGATTAACACAGAACATTGCAACTGCATTAAGCTGTAAACAGAACTTTAGCACAAACCATGGAAATATAGTGGTCATCATTAAAAAGTGAACATTTGCCAGAAAAAAGTACCATGCTGTGGTATACAAAAAGACCACAGTTACTTCCTGTTCTGAGTATAAATGGAAAATGTGGTGTCTCAGATACCAATAGGCTGGTAACTGTTAGCAAATGTTGACTTTTCTATGGTATCCCAAACTGAATCTAAGCCTTTTCTGAGGTCCAGCCATTGCTATTTTCCAACCCACAACAGACTGCATTTCACTGGTGCGTGAAACAATCCTTCTGCCATGTATAATAAGTTGTACAACCCTTTGACAGAGCACAGGGAGGGTCACAGTGTGCAAGCACCACTGCCCTCTGATGAGTGCAATCCGAACTGCTCCTGGAATCACCCAATCCCCCCCAGCCCCACATTCGGCCAAACTCCCCTGTTCCAGGATGCTCTCGAGGCCAGAAGAGTTGTGTTCCTTCCCACGTGTGCCATCAACTTCCACGCAGCCTCTATGTGAGACAACTAGAGCTGCTTGGAAAAGTTGGGCTGGAAAGCTTTTTGATGAAAAACGGAAATTGTTTTCCAATGAAATCTTTTCAACAAAATGTTCTATTTCCTCATTAACTATAGAAGTGGTTGGAAATTTCCATTTAAAACTCTTTCCAATGAAAACCAGATTCCCACCTCTTCTCCACCTCCTTCCTATCCTGCATCACCTCCCCTTTCCAAATAAGAAAATATCAGTGGAGAACAAACATAATTCTTTAGTAAGGTCTTCTGAGGACCACCAAATTTTTCAGTGGTTGTTGATTAATCCTTAAAATAGCACCCTACAACCTAGAGCTTGGTTGTTTCAGTTTTTTCCAGTTCCATTAGAAGATACCATGTTTGATTCATTGGAAAGACAAAAAACATCCCACATTATTTCTCAACCGCTGCTGTCCAAGTCCACTCCCAGTTCTGGTTACACACAAGTCTCTTTTAAGTTTTGCTTGCAATGCAGTGCATCAGTTTCATGCCTCTGATCCCATATGCATTTGTGTCGTGGTTGGGGGGGGAGGTGAATGTTTCCAGGGGGATGTGGGCAGTCCAATCAGTGATCAGCTTTTCTTCTGGCACCTGGGTTGGTCACTCAGTTTTGGACACGCCTCTGAGGACACAAAGAGTTAAAAGCAGGAGTCTGAGGGGCTCGGCCTCTTTTCGGATCCGGGTGTCAGCAGAGAGATGTCTCAGGTCTCCTTCCCCCGCCTGGCCACGAGGCTGGGTGGGGGAGGGGAAACACGTGGTCGGCTCAGGTAAGCCGGAGCCCCCCCGGGGGGCTGGAAGAAGAGAAGGGACAGGACTAGAACTGAGCTGCCCCGTCCAGGATGGAGGGGTGGAAAACTGTGGAAGTGCCTTCTGTGTGTGCTCACCCCCTTCCTCCCCCCCCCAAACTCCGGGAGAAGGTGCTCAGCCATGTGGGGGGTTGCCGAGCCTGGGAGTGCCTCGCCTGCAGCACCCTGCCGAGAAGAAACTGTTAACCCTTGCTTGGCAGAAAGAAACTTTTCTTAGACATTGATTCTCATGACTGGTGGTTTTCGGAGAGAGGGAAGCGGCCTGGGACCGAGATGATAAAGCATGATTGGAAGGAATTCGATGGAAGAATGAGAGGAGTAGCCTTGGAGCTGGACTTTTCTTGCATAATGTCAGCCATGGACTGAACTTGAGTCTCTTTTGAACATAAACTGCATTTTTGGGTGGATGCAGCTGCCCCTTGCTTTTGCTACAGTGACTGGCACTTGAAGAATTGGAGCGAGCAGAGAAAAGAGGGGGAGGGTGAGGTGGCGCCCTCTGCCCTCAGGGCAGACCTGCTCCTGGAACCCCGGCCCCTGGGTGAAAAGGGGAGAGCTTGGCATGCAGCATCCTTAAAAAGCCCTGTATGTAGTTTTGGCCTATGAGACAGCGGTGAGAGCGCTGGACATAGGAAAAAGAGAGTGTCACCTTAGCAGACTTCTCCGGGCGGTGCTATGGGTGACATGGAAACACATAAGGGGTGGACCCGTGTTTTCTGAGGAACAGTCTGTGGTGCGAGAGAGACTCCTCTCTCCCTTGCTGAATTGAAGATTAGTTTGTTTTTGAGTGGTGATTGTTTGATCTAAAACCCAGGGGTTAGTCTGTGAAGAGTGATGGGTGGGGAGGTAGAAACTGGGAGAAGAAAATGTTCTAAGAAGTTTTTATTTCTGTCTCTATGTTTAAGAGTATTTCTGTCCCTGTTCTTATGTAATTAATAAAGTTTTGGTGGGTTTTTTTTTGTTTTCAAGATTTAAGCCTGCTCTGCTCTGTTCCTGATCACATCCCACAGGAGTTGTTAGAGAAAAAACATATATTCATGGGTGCACTAACATCTGGCCAGTGTTAACCCATGACATTCTTGGTTCCCTGGACCGGGAAATCGAAATTTTTTAAGTGAGTAATAAGAATGATACAATGAAAACTGTGAGATAAGATCAAAGAGGAACAAGAGCAAAGCATGAATTAAGTGATGATGTAAATTTATAGATGTGATGTTAGTTGTTACTTTAAGACAGTGTGTCCTCAGAGGCGAGGGGTGGAGACTGTCGTGGTTGGGGGGGGAGGTGAATGTTTCCAGGGGGATGTGGGCAGTCCAATCAGTGATCAGCTTTTCTTCTGGCACCTGGGTTGGTCACTCAGTTTTGGACACGCCTCTGAGGACACAAAGAGTTAAAAGCAGGAGTCTGAGGGGCTCGGCCTCTTTTTGGATCCGGGTGTCAGCAGAGAGATGTCTCAGGTCTCCTTCCCCCGCCTGGCCACGAGGCTGGGTGGGGGAGGGGAAACACGTGGTCGGCTCAGGTAAGCCGGAGCCCCCCCGGGGGGCTGGAAGAAGAGAAGGGACAGGACTAGAACTGAGCTGCCCCGTCCAGGATGGAGGGGTGGAAAACTGTGGAAGTGCCTTCTGTGTGTGCTCACCCCCTTCCTCCCCCCCCCAAACTCCGGGAGAAGGTGCTCAGCCATGTGGGGGGTTGCCGAGCCTGGGAGTGCCTCGCCTGCAGCACCCTGCCGAGAAGAAACTGTTAACCCTTGCTTGGCAGAAAGAAACTTTTCTTAGACATTGATTCTCATGACTGGTGGTTTTCGGAGAGAGGGAAGCGGCCTGGGACCGAGATGATAAAGCATGATTGGAAGGAATTCGATGGAAGAATGAGAGGAGTAGCCTTGGAGCTGGACTTTTCTTGCATAATGTCAGCCATGGACTGAACTTGAGTCTCTTTTGAACATAAACTGCATTTTTGGGTGGATGCAGCTGCCCCTTGCTTTTGCTACAGTGACTGGCACTTGAAGAATTGGAGCGAGCAGAGAAAAGAGGGGGAGGGTGAGGTGGTGCCCTCTGCCCTCAGGGCAGACCTGCTCCTGGAACCCCGGCCCCTGGGTGAAAAGGGGAGAGCTTGGCATGCAGCATCCTTAAAAAGCCCTGTATGTAGTTTTGGCCTATGAGACAGCGGTGAGAGCGCTGGACATAGGAAAAAGAGAGTGTCACCTTAGCAGACTTCTCCGGGCGGTGCTATGGGTGACATGGAAACACATAAGGGGTGGACCCGTGTTTTCTGAGGAACAGTCTGTGGTGCGAGAGAGACTCCTCTCTCCCTTGCTGAATTGAAGATTAGTTTGTTTTTGAGTGGTGATTGTTTGATCTAAAACCCAGGGGTTAGTCTGTGAAGAGTGATGGGTGGGGAGGTAGAAACTGGGAGAAGAAAATGTTCTAAGAAGTTTTTATTTCTGTCTCTGTGTTTAAGAGTATTTCTGTCCCTGTTCTTATGTAATTAATAAAGTTTTGGTGGGTTTTTTTTTGTTTTCAAGATTTAAGCCTGCTCTGCTCTGTTCCTGATCACATCCCACAGGAGTTGTTAGAGAAAAAACATATATTCATGGGTGCACTAACATCTGGCCAGTGTTAACCCATGACAATTTGTCTTTATTATTTGTATCACTGTTAATTTGTTCTTAAATGTACTGATTTTTCAGCAGTTACACTGGAACCCTCAACATCATTTCCGATGAAGATCTCCAAAACCACCTCACTAGCTTAACGCTCCTTCAAACTGCAGATTGTTAAAAACATAAACAGATTTGGCTTTATGCACTCATTTCTTTCCCAAATGCATTTTATGCCTAGACTTTCCAACAAGCAAAAGGGCCATGACATCTCTCTCTCCCTGAACACCCTAGTGAGGCATGTTAAAATTAATCACTTTTTAAGAGGTACATACACACTCCTGAGGATAGGATCATAACTGGATTTTTTTTGTTGGCTCAATGGCAAATGCAGAACTGCTCTTATAAGGAGGGGGAAGAAAGAGACACAGTTTTATACTTACTCAGAGGATATGAGAGGTGCCAAGAGCAACATAATAGGAATACAACCTATTATACCACATATGGCCTCACTTATCTGCTATTCATGTAAGAATTCCACATGTTTTGCAAAGAGCAAATAAGAATTTGAGAGCAAATGAAAATGTATTATACTTCAGGAACTGAAGACTTCACTCTGTTTAAGCAAGCCAGTGTTGAATATGGAAATCAGATCTGACACAATCTCCTAGCAGCAGTTATAATAGGATTTAAATGTAAAGCTTTCCTAATGGCCTTCACTTATTGTTTCTGCTTCTATCACTCTCTTTATGCAGAGAATTTAAAAGAGACTGACACCTACTTTGAGAATTTTTTGACCAATGTGGGCAATACCACAGAGTAGACCCCTGTTTAAAAAACAACTGCTTGATTTAAACATCTTCCTGAAAGTCTGCCCATTGCTTTCCAGATTAGCACTCTTATTTTCAATTCTGCAGGATCAAAAGCCTCTAACATTCTACACATTTGCCAAAATGACCTTTAAAGGGAAAACTGTCTCAAGGAGAGACAGCAAAATCTGGATCCCACTCTGTTGCCGTTCCGAATCCCCAAACATTCAAACTCTGACCTGCAATCAATTTATCATGACTTTACACAGCACTGGCCATCAGTCAGCTCATGCAAACCATCCATGTGCTGGCTTTAACTTGGAAGAAATAAAAAGCAACATGAGTAAAACCCTGGCAAGTTTGCACATTGAAGAATTTAAGCTTAATCCCAGTTCCTGTTTCCTTTCCACAGGGTAGTGGCTGTGTTCAGCTGAACCAGTTGCAAAAAACAGATTTCAAGTGTCCTTCAGGGATGGGCCTGCTGAGAACTTTCCCCCACTCCCCCATGAAATTCTGGACATGCAACTCCACTAACAATTCTACTGAGCTCAAAAGCACTGATTTAAGACCAAGTTGCAATTCAGGATGAATAAGAGTGGTGGCTTCCAGCTCCATACAATCTTGGGAAGATCATTCCTCCCTTTGTGCCATGGAAGTCCCAAGCATTACTTTTGTCTTATTTGACCAACTTGCTTTCTCAATGCTCTTTAGTTGTTTAGCTTGTTTAGTTTCTGTGTCTACTTGACATTACCACTTTATCTAACAGTACTTCCTACTTAGATACTTAAGGAACTTAACAGTTAAATTTAATGAAAATTTATTTGTTCATATGCGTGATCTTTTCACATATTTAAGACTACTTTTGGTTGTGTTTTATTTCCTTTAAGTAATACATAGAGAGTAAAAACCTCATTAATTTACAAAAGAACAGGAAATAATGGGTGTTTGCAGTCTGCTACTGAAGAAATCCATTTCTAAGTGTCCTGCTGTGACCCATTCCCTTTCAATAGAACAAGTTGCTTTTGGATGGGTGCCTAATGCAAACATATTCCTGCACTGAATAAACAAATGAGTAGATAGTTGCTTCCAGATCTTCAATTCTTTATAAACCTAAAGGAATAAAGTGAGCAGAACGTGGTCCAAGAAATACAGGCTGCTCTGATCTTTAGAGCTCTAGTTAATAGAAGCTTATTTGCATCCCCAGTTATGGCTGTGTATTTGTTTTCTTGGCATTCATAACTGCTGTAATGCTCATTGATCAACACAATGAGGGAACGAAAACTTTCCTTAATATCACTCCCACTTCTTTTTGTTTCATCTTTAGAAAAAATACAAGAAGAAAAATGAAGCAATTAATGCATTTAAAAATATACACACTCATGTAAGATTATTTAGTAAAGGGCTTTTATGCACTGTATGTAGCAGAGTTAATGAGCTCCTGTAGAGTTTTTGGAGCAGGTAAAGCCTGCAGGCCACACCACAGCAGAAGTGGACTGCACCACTCTGCCCAGCCTGGGCTTTATTCTGAAGAAAATATATCCCAGGACAGAGGGAAGACCAAAGCCTCTGGGACTTTTAAAGAGTCCACAGAGACTGTCTTGTAGAGTCTGATAATTTGAATAAAGGCAGAGCAATCCTGTGGGGCTGTATTTTTATTTCACTGAGGTCAACTGTCAAACTTTCACAGCTTCAGAGAAGTTACGATTTCACCTCTGAGCTGCTGGGAGGTGACACACCCCAGGATATTGAGTAATATGTTTCCAGTTCTTCCCAGTTTTGTTACCCTCGGCAAGTTTCTTAATGCCTCTACTCCTTCATTTTTAATTGGGATGGCAGTAATTAGCTTTTATAAAATCCTTTCAATTTGATGGATGGGTAAAGTAATGGAGAACAGTAAGCTGTAACTCATCCTGAGCTTTGCAGACCTTTGCTGTAAGCCTAACAAACAATTTAACCTGAAACATCCAAATCTTACACGATGCTACATCCACCACGGGGTTTGGCTGAGGATTTTCTTCTGAACTTGGCAGGGGCTGATAGTGTTGAAATGTTACAGAATGCCTGCATGTAACCAAAAACCTGCAAGACATCTGATGATATTCCTACACCAAATAGAGCTCTTTGGCTTTCTTTGACAGTTCCCAACATTGTAAGTGAAGTTTGTAATCTTTGAAAGACCCCCTTCATCTTTTGAAAAAAATCCATTCAGCAAAAGTGCTCTTAAAGCCTCTCCTGTCACCAGCAGGATTGCTTACGGGATATATGGAGGCCATAAAACACCACTGAGTTCCTCAGCACTGCATTTAGGTGTTACATGCTCTGGTGTAACAGGCAGCTAAGGACACTTAGAGGGCAAGAGCACTGCTAAGAAAGAGAAGGGAATTGAGGCAATCATTCCAAGGCGATATGGAGAACAAAATCTGCCAGGCCTGGGTAAATTGTGTTTGCCATGGAACCCTGCTTCTTGTGGGGAAAAGCTGTTAAAACACTTTTTAAAACATCTTGCCTCAGTTCAGTTACCAGATGTTTTACACAGAAACAAAACCACATCTACTAACACAGACCTAATGTGAAGGAGCTGAATAGCTCTGAATTAAAGACACGGTTGTACAATTACTCCCTCCTGTACAATTACACCCTCCCCATGCCTTTTTCTAAGTTCATTTGTTTAGCCCTTTTATCCTTAGCCAGAATTGACATAATTAATAGGACTGCTGGGCACTAGCCTGGCAGAAGAGATCACAGCTTGAACTTGGCTGGTTTGTTTCTATGCAGCTTGGTCTTTTACGATGAAAGATGTGCAAACAAGAGGAAACATTCCTAGTGCAATGTCCAGAAAACTGGTGGGGCTTGACAATATGGCATCTCAGAATATCCCAGACAATCTGTTGTCCTGTGTGCAAATCAATTAAGGTTAGCAGATGCTAAAAAATTTTGGTACAATATGCCAAGATCTCATGGAGCCTTTGATTGTGCCCCCAATACTGACCTTAGCATGCTCTTTAATTAAACCCGGATAGAAACTTTGGGTTTTATTATTGTTAGCAACAAAAGCCCCCACTGACTCTGCTATAATGCCCCACAGCAGTACAAGGAGTCGATAATCTGAGTTGAGAACGACACAACAACCTTTCGTTACAGTTCCCTATCACAAAAAAAAAAAAAAAAAAAAAAAAAAAAAAAAAAAAAAAAAAAAAACCAAGCCACCTGACTCAGTGAAACAAGTCCTCTTTTAGAGGGCAAATGAAGTGAGAGGAGCCTAGCAACAACGTCCCAGGGCCTGGCTGGAAATGCTTCATACACTTATCTATTGCACCTGCATTTGGGAGGTTGGTGAGAATTGGCCTGGACACAGCTCACACCCACCACATGCAATAATTCAATGTCACACAGATGTGCCAGCAGGTGAGACTAATGACTGTCAAGCTGCATCTTCTCTGAACTCTGGACAATGATTATTTTTCTACAGCAACTTTCTCAGTGTCTCTATTCCCTGTTTCAGGTATGACAGCAAAACACTGCCTTGATAACCTGAGACATTGCAGGTACCTGGCTAAAGTAACTGAGGATCTTTAGCCTGTACTGTAACAGGATCCAAATGGGCCTTTAAATGCACATTACCCTATTATTCTTCAGCCCTCTTCTCTTCCTGCCTGGAAGACTTGAGCAGTTTCCCCAATATGCCATGAGTTCATTCTGAGTGGAGTTGCAATAGGTCCAGAACAGAGGCTTCAAGTAATTTATATCTGGGGTAGTTTCCCTTTTTAAAGACACAGGAACTAAAGTTCAGCAAGATTCAAACACCTGACCCTGCTGATGTACTTTCCACAAGGCTGGAAGCAGGGTCAGTTCATGGCTGTGCTACAATCATCTACAATGAGGCGCTAAGGGCAAAGTTACACTGATTTCTGGTGATGTTCTCTGAGCCTCCAGATGAAGGCCATGATAACCTGGTGCTCACTTCACAAAACAGATCCCAAATCTGTCTCCTGCAACATTTACAGCCAATAGTGAAAACACACAGCAGACATTAAGACAGAGCTCTCTTCTTGCACAGGCTCTGTGATACCAGGGTATTATCTACCCTAAATTAAAATCATGATGGCAGTTGCTTCATGAATGTTCAGTGGCAAGAAAATGAGCAAATGTTGGATAATTTTCTTTAAACGGAAATAGCTGCTTACTTGGGAGCATTTTCAGTGGCTTTGGAAATAACTAGCCTTGTATGCACGGACCTCAACCTCTCTCTGTATCTTGTTACTATCCTTCAAGATGATTTCATGCAGCAGAGGAATGGCAGCTCCCTCAAAAGTGTGCCTTGGAAATGAGGAGGGAACTACCACATTCTTACCGCAAGTTTTAGATGTTTCCAAAAGCAACTAGAACAGACAGAATAAAGGACAAGGCAAAACATGACAGCAAAGTAGAGCTGCTTCTGTTCTGCTGTCCCTAATTCACTGTATTCTTGTACTCTGTATTCACTGTATTGGGACGTAACCATGTGTCTGCAGCCCAAGGGTTGTTCTTTAACTCCCAGGATTGCTGCCATTTTCCACTCTGCCAGCCAAATGAGCACTGTGTGAATTCTGTCTCAGCAAGTGGACTCAGTAAGTCCTTTTATTCTTCTCTGACCCTGCTAAAATGGTTGTTAAAGCTACCCACCATTTGTTCCCTGTGAGTATTTCACGCTTTGGTTTCTCATGACTCCTGCAGCTTTCCCTTCTTTCTTCCCTGCAAAGCCAAAGCAAGACTCTTCCCCTCTGCAACCCCACTATCTGTTCCCTACTGAAGATCTTTCCCTTTTGATCACTTCTGTTATTCACATCCACTCAGCCAGCTCCAGAGCGATAAGTTTGGGGGCAGTGTGCTCCCTCCCCCTTCACTGCAGAGATCATTGCCTGCCTAATTGAAGGGGATGATGTCATGCTGGCTGCTCTTTTTAAGGCAAATAAAAATACATCCTGTCCCTCTGGATGCTGCTTTTAAAGCTCAAACCTAGCTGGAATCAAGAAATGGGTTAAAATCCAACAATGTGCTCATACTATACCCAAATCTACTGCTAAATCTTTTTAAAATTGCACAAACCTGCTGTACACAGACCTGCTGTACAAGCTGTACTCAGGACCCTGCAGAAATGACCTCACTCACATGTCAGGCTGTCACAGGTTAGGCAAAGCACAGAGTCCTGAGTTTGCTTAGTGGCTTTGCCCTGACTCATCCTCCTCCTCAGTGTGTCCTTCAGCAACGCTGTGCCTTGGCTCTATCATCACTGAGCTGAAGACAAAATGTACCTCCCTCATAAGGAGATGAGCTCACCTGCAAAACTCAGATGAAACTGCAGCACCAGCAAGTAAAAAGTAACTTATTAGGGCTGGAAACACAAATAAGTATTCATGAGAAACAGGAGCCAGGTCCTCTGATTCATTACAAAGAGGTAATTTCAGAATCAAGACGTAATTGATTTAGGCTGATTTAAGCCTGATTTCTTGTTTAATTCACCTGAGTATTTTTACTACAAGGCTTAGAAAATTTTTTTGTTCTCTCTCTTATCATCTGTTCTGTGGAATCAAAGGAAGTTTATCTCAACTCAAAGTATTAAAAAATACACCATCATAAGACAAAAGACTGGAATGAAAATGCATTGTTTCATTTCAGTGAAGCAGAACAAAGTCACTTAACCATTTAATAAAATCACAGAATTCAGATCACATTATTCATTCAGAGCAACTGTTGCTGGTATGCTTTTTCTTGACTGCTGAGAAGTAAGGCTTTGTTAGCAAATATTGTCATCTTATTTCATTTAATGGAGTGCCTTGCTTTCACTGTCCCAGCAGGTCAAGTGAAGGCGAGGGCTGTGTGCTTCTGCTCCCATAAATTTCTTTCTTAACCCCAACACTACACATTATCTGAGGTGTCTGGTCCACACTTTACCTCTAGTACAATTTGTGTCATGAAGAAAGAAAGACATAAAATATCCAGTGTGAAATCCTCCATTACATTGTTCTGCTTCACCTCCACTGAAGCTGATAATGTTTTTAAAGTGAGCTAAGGCCTCAGAGACCAACACAGAAAACATGGACCACTACTTCAGGACCAAAAGTTGTGGCTATCTGCAAACCTCATTTCAGCTGGACCTTTTATGTCCAAATTCTGGAAAAATGTTTCATCAATACTCCCTTGAATGTGTCAAGATAAGGAAGTGAGGAAATCAATAGAACCACTCTGCAAACACCAGAACTAGAATTATTACGACTATTGCAGCTAGTACAGATGTGTTAGTGATGTCACTGAAATATTCAGAGAAGAAAAAGGTGGAAGGAAAAAAGTGACCCTTCAAATTCACAATGCAGCAGAGCCTGGAAAACAATCCCCAGATTCCATTAAGTCACTTCCTAACATCACGTATCCTGAGCAACTCAGCGAGTGTTTTATACAACACGGTCAACTGCAAGCATCTAGGACTAGAGGTGACTTCACCCACACAAAGCACCTGATCTCATGCAAGCCCCAGGACTCCAGGTGAACAGTCCAGAGCACAGCATGTTGAAGTGAAGGAGTTCACAGCTCCCCCCACAGCTGATTTACTATTGCAGAGAGGGAGAGATAGGGAAAGAGATGGAAAAATACTGGGAGCTAGAAGCTGTCCAATATTTACTTTGGAAACAAGTTCAACCCATTAACTGTGAAAGTGGGCAATGTCTGACATCTTCCTCCACTTGGTTGCTAAAGAGAGAGTGACCAATAAATTAGATACAGTCCAAAGCCTGCCATGGGCTTTGAGGAGTTTACACATAACTGAGCCTTGACTTTTGCTCACTGGGGACATATCATCTTCTCAGAGAAAAGCAAAGCCCCTCTTCCTGAGGGTGGTTACAATATGAATGAACTTTTTGTCTCCATTTCAGGTCAGTTTTCCTGCAGCATGTATTAAAAAATGCAGCCTTTTTAACAAAGTGGCCCTTTTGTTCTCCAGGTTACGTGGTATCTGCATTGGAAATGGCATATTTGTGTAAAATGTGAGTGCTGCAGGTCTGGCATTTCCCAAATTTCATCCTTCGGAGGGTTTCCTCAGTATCCCTCTCCTCTCATTGGGCTGCTGTTCATCTATCATTACAAACAGATATCAAACTAGTGGGAAGCTGGTACCTTTCTCCATGGCCAGCACTGGAGACTTTTTCAGCATAGTGCAGTCCTGCAGAGGCCTGGTAGGTGGTGTGCTCTTCCTGAGACAGTTGGGAGAGCAGCACACAAACATATGCTTAGGACTTTGCCCATTTAGAACAGAAAATTGGAGTTGAGTTCTTTTCAGGTCTTCCCACTTTTCTTAACCCACGAGAGAGGGAGAAAGAAAAGCAGCAGGGGAAAAAGACAACATTTAGCCAGATAGTGGGTATTATCTCCCATCTAAAAATAAAAAAAACCAATGGATTTACAAATAGGACTAATTGAAATAAAGTATAACTTGTTTTTGAACAAGAAAACAAGAATGCAGTTGTACCAATAAATGCTCAAAGCATTGTCTCACAGGCAAAGAAGGCCAAAAGCCCTGCACTCCACAAGATGTGCCTAAGCTTTCCAGCTCTGGAGGAACAGGACAAGTCATGTGTTCACACTGAGGAGCAGTGTTCAGCACTGTAGCTGTGAAACTGGGTGATACCCACCTTTCTGCTTCACAGCTGTAAAAGACAGACAACCCAACCACTGTCTGCCTAGCTTCTCAGGCACAAAAAAAGCAAGTACCTTCTCTAGATGCAGTCTCCAGACCCAGAGCTGTTTGCATCAGATAATAATATGGACAGACCTGGACACTGGAATTATTTGGAATTATGTTTCTAGAGCTCTTCTGTACTGTTTACTCAGCATTTTGCATTCATTGCTGGGGGGAAAAAATTCGTTATGCTTTTTCTAATTTTGAAGCTTTTCTTCAAATTTCCTGGAGCGATCAATAGCCCCTTGCTTGCTGCAGTGCAGTTTTCTCATCACGGAATAGTATTACCTGAGCTGGGCCAAACTCAGGTTTAGGCATGAAGCAGTATAATTCCAAGTGAAAATCCAGATTTCTTCAGCAGAGCATTAGCCTCAGAGATTCCTTTCATTGTTATTTAATCACTAGATTGCAGTAGCAGACAAAATCCCCATGAAACAACCCCAGCAGTACTAGGCACCACACACCAAGTCAAAAAAAGAACTTGCCTCCCTCAAGAATCTGCAATTTAATATAAAAAGCAGGTGTGCCACATAAGCAGCCAGGAAGAAGAGGGTAATTGTGACATAGGAGCTCTAAGTGGATTCAAACTGATTTTAAATGCACAGGACATAAGTCAATCCATCTCAGAAGTCCTTCTGACTCACACTGCCCAGTGGGACATTAACAGGCTGTGAGTGCAAGGCACTGCTACCGTGGGTCCTTCCATCCATCCATCCCTCCATCCATCCCTCCATCCCTCCCTCCCTCCCTCCCTCCCTCCCTCCCAGGGCTCACAGCACACTCAGGGCTGTCCACACACCTCCTGGCAGGCACTGCTTACTAAGACTGTCTCTGCTGAAACCTATACAACAACATAAATATATAGAAATTCGTATCAAAGGAAAGGAAAAAACACAAAGCCCTATGATTTCCTATTACAGGCCTCAGTCAGATCTCTCTGCTCTTTCTCTTGCAACAAAAATATGAAGTTTTTGGACTCTGCTATGAAAAAAACCTCAGTGATAGAGTGCTCATGTAAACCAACATGGGTGTCTCAAGTTGAAAGCAAAAATCAGACCAGCAGTAAGAAAAGCAATATGAAAAAAAATCTGCATCTTTGCCTAACTCGGTTAAGATTAATGCTGTAAAGCCAATACACTATCCAGGAATAACCTGAATTGTTCACATTGACAAGATTAGTTTTCCAGCTGGGAACAGCGGGGCCATGTCTTGCCTTGGTGACCACTTGCTACAGTCATAACACAGATGATTTATCGAGTCCTGTGGCACTTTCTACCAGCCAGAGACCCAAGACAGGCAGTGAACAGCTCTTATTTCTGTTTATTTGTTCTCATCTCAATTTATTAAAGCTTTGAAACTTTAGGATTGTATTAAACGTGAATGCCAATAATAGGAAATACAGAAAATAACACCAGCACCTGGAATGTGCACGAATCCAGCATGGTGGACAAAGATTTCTACAGTTTCAGATCCAAATGAAACATTTCAACATTCCTAATAGTTTAGGTTTCCCATCAACTGTAATTGAATCATTTCAGAGCCTCTGATGAAACGGGCTCTGGCGACCTGGAAGTCCCAAGAGCGTCACCATCATATGATGTACAACAACAGCTAAGGTGAACACAGACAAATGGCAGCCAGACCTAAATCAAAATTTCATAGCCCCCTGGTGGAGAACCAAAACATCTGTTTCTCCTCAGACTGCCAGGACTTTGCAGAAGCTATCACTTCCACATGAGACTGCTGAGAACTTTCTGCCTTCACTATTTTTCACTGCAACGTTTATTGTTATATAAACTTTCTACATGAGTGTACAGGCCGGCTTTGATGACAATGGCCTCTGGTCCAAACTTTAATTTTCTCCATACTCACTTGAGCAAAGAATGGCACAAAGCCTAGTCAATTCACTGCAGCAGCAGAAATATGGCATTCAAGTGCTTGCTTTGTCCAACTTCCTCTAGTGACTTCCAGGTGAGCCCTTAGTTCCATCTGTAGCATCCTTTGATCATCATGCTAGAGAATACTCAAGGTAAGATCTCTGATGAAGATACACTCCTGTCCATAAATAATCTATTGGCAGCAGAGGCTTGTGGCACAGTTAGGCCGTGGTCCCAGCTCAGCTGGTGGGTGATAAAAATTCTCTCCTCCTTTCCCCATCCCCTCTGTCTGGCATGACTTTCCACAGGGACTTCAAATGCATCTTTGGCTGACTGAAAGCTGATGAGTGAAAAATGGCCAGAATATTCAGGAAATTACACCTTCCAGACAGGATACTTCCTCACATCATCTTTGTTTCTTTCATTTAGTTAAATCTGCAGCTTAGGGTCTGTTGACAGGGAAATAATATTCAGGAAGGGACCTGTGTATTGCTCATTCTCATGCTGAGCATAAATGCCTTACTTGGTAAACCAAATAACTCACTTAATATGAAACAATATAGCTGATAAAGAGGATCCAAGGGAGAGGCAGAGAAACAGAATTGGCGAAATATTCTGGCTACTCTAGTAGAAATAATGTACAAGTTTTTGATTAAAGTGTAATTTATTGTCTTCAATGAAGCGGGGAAGGGGATGATAAATTAGTTCCTGGGATGAGAAATCAGCTGCCACCAACATTGTGCTCTCTACATAGAAACAAATCAGCCCATGCCTCTTTCTGCTCAGGCAGTACTGGGTGGTTGGGTTTTAGGTGGCTGTGTTTTGTCATGCAGTCAGAAATGCTTTCATAAAGTGTGCTCTCAGTCAGAGGCCACCTGACTGGGGTCCACCATCCTCCACAGCACGTGTCTTGTGAGAGAGAAACTGGGGTCAGCCTAAAAGGCCTGCTGAGAGCCAACTTACTCCCTTTGTTAGGAGCTTCATTAAAGCAGCTCCATTGAACCCCCAACCTCCCTGGAGTGTTACCCCTCTGCACAGCAAGAAAGAACAGGATCGATCAGGAGGTGTTTTACACCCACTTTGCGTCGGTGAAAATCAATAGACAGCACTGAGTGAAGCTGCTTCACCAGCACTCGGCTTCTTCCCGAAACATAAAAGCATTTGTAACCCACTACAGCTGCTTGTGCTTAACTGCAGCAGCTTTGTGCTGCCAAAACAGCAAAAGGCTGCCAGAGGATATTCAAGAATGAGTGTGATCTAAGCCATAATGACTTTACACTTCTTCTTCAGCTCAGTTCTTATTTAAAGGAATAAAACTTTTCCTGGTGTGTTCTGCTGGCTGCACTCTGCCAGGGATCTGCAGGCTTAGAGTGACTGGGCCACAGAACTGGGCAAGGGGTGTTTTGTGCCTCCCTGCTGGGTGTTGGTGCCCATGCCACAATCACTGCTACTGGATCTGCCCATCTTCTACTACTTTCATAGCACAAGTCTCCTCTTAGCACAAGTGGACATGCCCAGGACTATTTCCACCTGCCTGACTCAACTCAGCGGCACTGGGCTGTCCTGGAGCATCTGAGACTTCCCCACAGATCTAGCAAACATGGCACAAGATCTTTGAGAGGGGTTCACCCCTCTGGAGAGACAGCTAGAGGCCAAATGATACCCTACAGATCCTCAGATGACACTAAACACACAGTGCTAAGTGACCCTCACTGTCTTGCTGCAAGTGGCAAATATTTTTATTGAAAGCCTGTGAGGATTTTTTGAAAGTACACGTTATTCTGGGGTTTTGTTATAGAAAGAAATCAAAGCTCAAAAGAATTCATCACGCCCAGACAGGAGCAAATGCACGATGGTTCATGGGCAGTTTGGCCAGAACCAAAGCCCACCCTCTTGACAAAATTTAGAAGCTGAGATACACACCTCAAGTGTAACACAGTGAAGTGGAGCAGCTCCAAGGCCTGTCTTCCTCCCAGCCCTAAGGTTGAGCTTAAGCCCAAGCCAGCTCCGGGGTTACAACATGATCCTGCTCAAGAGCTGATGGAAAGCCAGGCAAGTGAAATGCAATTGCAGGAGCTTCTGGGTCACTGAGCTCTGCACTGCTCTCCACCAGATCTTGCTGGTTTTGTCCCCACACCAAGCAATGCAGCCACAATGTGATGAGGGCATGATATGAAATCAAGTTGTCATTTTTCAGAATGATGGGAATCCTCCACTTGTTTGTGGATGGTAAAAAGACTTTAACACAAATGCTGCCACTGAGCACCTGCAAGGAATTTGCACTCAGAGCAGCAAACTGTGAGTCTTTACAAAAGGAGGTCAGGAGCTGCATAGCAGCTCTTAGAAAATGTTTTCTCTACCCATCAAAGTTTCCTCTGCTGTCAAAGAAGCTAGACAGCAGGGAAAACACAGTCGTAAATCACATCCTGAGAATCTCACAGCATAAACTTCCCTTTGATTTTTGTGTATTAAATGATGACTACACAGCTATCTTCTTTTTTTTTCCCTGTCTTTGCAGCAGAAAATACAATACAGGAGGGTAATTTCTTTTCCCTAAAAACTCAGACTTAGGAAGAGCTCATTTTAGCATGAAGCTATTATCTGTTTAAGTTTGCATTTCTTTGTTCCTTCTGTGCTGTTTTATTACCTCCTTCTATCAGCTATATTCAACGGCTTCTTAAATTCTGCCTCCAGCCACAAGGAATGTAAGCAAGTATAGCTGATGTAAAATGACATCCATGCCTTCATTCACTGAGCAGTGATTGTCTGCTGAGTACTTGCAGGGAAAGTCTTTCTCTTTTTTTTCTTCCCAATACAAATCCCAAGGCAGCTGAGGTTACACAACCAGCTTCATACTTAGTTTAAAATATGTCTCAATTTATACACCATCTGCAGCACTCATCATTAAACGAGACGGCCACAAACAGGAAACCTCACAACGATAAATAATCAGGACTCAAATAAGCACTCTAGTTTGAGGCAAGAATCTACGTTGATCAAAATGCTCAAATTGGTGCCAGCTCAATGAATGGGACAATCACATCACAAACCACTTGTCTGGGGCACACGGCCCACTTTCCAAAGTCACGGATACATTTTCTGGCTCAGGAAATTCCTGACCTGCAAATCATTAGAGAGTAAAAGAAGCATCATTAGATGCTTGCCCTTTTCTTTACTCTTCCTGAGGCATCTGCTTTAGCATCACTGCCTGAGAACAGATGTGGAAGTAGGAGGGCTTCTGACCTGACCTGCTGTACTTGAGAATTGCTGTGGTCTCAGGCACAAATCCGTGGGGCTGGGAGCAGAGTATGGATGTGCTATGGAAAGCCAAGAGGCAGTGGGCAGTTCAATGATGTCTTCACCTTCCCTCACAGAATCCTTTGTGTCCAAATTACTGTGAATTACTTCATTTACTTACATTCCTACTCATGCAGGAAGAAATATGTTGGGAAGACTTGTCACTGGGAAAAGAAAAAAAAAAAAAGGCAAATCAAAGGACTTAGGTTCCACATTTAAATCTGGATATGACCAAGTCAGAGGCTGCCCTGTATTGTTCATAGAATAAAGCACTCCCCACAATGTCTAAACGCATTACAGAAGTCAGCCATGAGTGATACCATTGAAAAAATATGCTGGACTCACAGAAACTGGAGCCTTCATCTTTGAGTGCATGTAAACCCAAGCACATCTAGATCCCATCATGAAAATTACAGGACAAGTGGCATTTATTTGTGTGCATAGTGAAGACCAGGCAACGTAAGTCTCCTAAGATTTCCACCAAAGTATGTTGATTGCCTTTGGGATTTAGATTTGCAGAGAGGTTTTTGATTGCATTTCAAGGTACATTATATGCTCTGGAGAGGCTTCTTTTTTTTTTTTTTTTTTTGGTAAGGCCCCAGGAATGTTCCTAGATTTTTGAAATTAAAGATGGAAAGATTTATCTTTCCCTCTGATGAAACCCTCACCAGAACAGGACTCACTTCTAAAGTGTACTGCCAAGGACTTGCCTAGTCTGGAATGACAAAATTTGTATCTAGAGGCAACTCTAAAATTTTAAAGGTCTCGTATTATAGACCAATTATCAACATGACTGGTCCTATCATCAGCTTTTGTTTATTAATCCTGCTTTTTTAAAAACTCTCATCCTTCCCCATTATTCTAGGAAAATTGCTGAATGCAGAAATATTAGTAGAAGATGCCACTATGGTAAAGTTGGACAGACTTATGCTCAGTGGTACCTCATTTTCCAAATAAATTCCTATTGAGGTCATTAGGGATCTCTGTAGAGTAAAATCAGCAGGCTTTGTCCCTCAGAGCTCTCATGCAAGAGGAATAAATCAGAAAGCAGTGGAGCAGAATCTGTTCTTGTACCATTGTCTGCCTTTTTTCTTGTTATTACTTTCTTTGAAATCTCTCATGCTTGATTAAAGAAATTTCTCCTCAGTTTTCTGTTTTTATTATGCTTTTAGATAAAAAGCCTTTGCACGGCAGGAAGAAGAGCAACAATTTGCCAACTCAAGCTGCATTTACCATCTGGTACACAAGAACTTAGCAGACTGCCTGTTCCATCAATGCAATAATATTGTGTTGCTTTAGATGACCCCATGCTCTGATTTGAAGATAAGAAAGTTGGACTCAAGATGATAGATAGGGACATTCACCTCCTGTAATAACCTGCATTTCCTCAGCTGCCATCACCAATTACCACAGCACTGATCACAGACTGATAACAAAAGATTGTTACCATTTCAGAAAAACAGCTTTCTCTTTTTCCTTTTTGTGCTTTCTTTGTTTGGGTGTAGATGGCTGCAGTGCCAGATGCGGACGAGCTGCTCGGAGTGGGACCCCAGGGTCCCATTTCCCCAGAGAAAGGAGAGCACAGCAGGGCCCTGATCACCTCACTGAAGCCAAAATTTCCCATGGAACCAGCATTTCTGAGGGATAAGTGTTAGACACCTTAAATAAGTTTTATTTCCCAAAGGAAATTATTCAACATACTCCAAGAAATTAAAGTGGGATTTTTGAAACCTGGCTGGTCAATGATTGCCTCTGACATTGGACCTCCATAGCTGTGCAGCCAGTGAAATAAACCATAGATTTCCTAGGAAAAGCACTACAGTCTGAAAACCTTAGAATGAAATTAAAGGAGCACAGCTTCTCACCCTCTTGATGTCCAGCTGGGGATTTAACCAGCAGTGGCAAAGAGGAAAACTCAGTGATAACACACATAATTCCTGTGTCTGGCGCTCCTTCCTGCCCATGTACCACTGCTTCTGCCTCCAGTGGTTCGTTCCTACTGGAAGCCACTGCTTTCTCCTCTTCCAACTCCACAGTTACTCGTCAGCTTTTGCTGTCGTGACCAGGGACTGTATTGTACACTGTGGTGTATTCAAAAATCAGCTTCTAACTTCAGGGACAAGAACGAAAAATTGAATGTGGAGGAACTGTTACTTTTATGCATAAATGCTGTGCTTACTACATCCCTTACTACTGTACCACCTGGCACCAAGTGGTAACACCTACAGCCACCAGCCACTGGCTATTGATCCTCCCCAGAGTCAGTAGGAGCCTAAATAATGAAATTTTTTTTATTTGGGGCTCAGGCAGAAAGACAGCAACAGAGTGTTCCCTGCAAAGTAAGACTTGGATTTGCTGGAGTTGTACACTGAAGTGTCATCCCTTAATAGATAGAGGAAAGTGGGAATAATCAGACGACCAAAATTTTTGGACACTAAAAAAAGCCCATTGAGCCTTACCCCCTGCCAGGGCATCCAAAAAGTAAAACTCCCTATCCAAATGTCTCTGTATTTACCAAATGAGAGAAGAGACAAGAAAGGTGGGCTGCTTCCCAGGTTTCCACAGCTCCCATCACACGATGGTGAAGGAAGGAATAGAGCAGGGGAATAAGAGGCCATCCCCAGTCAGAACATTTCTATGGGATATTGGCATGTCCCTTACAAAGCATGAAACACATATTAACTAGTCATGTTTTTGCCACACGATATGGAGAAATGATAAGGATTATATGTTAAGGACACTTTTATACCCAGCTGTCATGACAATCCCTTCCACTATAATACATTTGATAAAAGTAATAAGTAAAAGCTGGAAGGAAGGAAGGAAGGAAGGATACTGTCTGTAAGCAGGAGTCGTGAATTTTGAGCCAGGTATTAAACCTTGGCTCATATTCACAGGATAACCAACTTTACAAGCATATATGTGATGAAGCAAAGGAGCCCACAATGTAAGTGAGGTGTTCACAGTACACCCATTGATGACAACAAAGATAAGATCCACACTGAGATATCTGCACAGCTTTGCTACAGAAATAGCCACAAGTAGGATGTGGTCCAGGAAGGCTCTGGAGAAGGAACTCTGCAGCAACAATGGCAGCAAACCAGCTGAAATATCACAGCTTTTAAATACTGAATAACAAATTGTTATGTAATTCCTACTAGAGTTTCTAAATATTATGAGTTATTGTGCCATGTATATTTCATAATGTCAATGTTTTAATTAAAATGGGATCTTATTTATGACTCGGAGGAGTCTGCAGCTTTATAAAGGCTTCTCAGGATTCAGCCACTGCACTGTCGGTCAGAAGAGACAGTGTAGACCCACAGAAGGAGTTGTACTCCCAGAGCAGAGCTGGTCTAACTGACCATTGTCAAACAGGGCTGCAGTTTTCTTAGCTCTCCTTTCTGGGAAAGGGATGTAATATCCTCTTATTAGTCTCTCGAGAACAGATGAAGTGAATAACTCCAGTACTGACCTTGACTTAAAGGCCTGGAAGAAGGCTTTTCACTGTTATTTGAAAGAGTGCCACAGACTTCATTCTGCTTTGTACCAGTTCCTAACAGAACAACTGACCATACCATAGCAAAATGCAGGGCAAAAATATATTAAAAGATGTCATTTAACTATTACAGCTCCTGCTAGAAATGCCAGGACTAGCTTGGATCCTTATCATCTCAATAAGGATGATTTCTTCCACCTTGAAGAGTGACTGAATAGTGCAACACCCTAAAGCTATTAAAATTCCTTTGTTCATAGCCTTGTTTCTATGAAATGGTTATTAGAGAAATGTCATTAGGGAGAAAGAGATGTTGCTCAGTTTTCTGGAACAGGAACTTATTCAGAAGATAAATTCATATCATTATCTCTTCCATTTTTCTCTAGTGTGTTTACTGATGTTCTGCCCACAGGAGAAGCCAATCTTTCTTGATGAAAGAGTAAGCTGTTTGGAGACAAAAAAAGCAGATCAAAGAGGAGAGCAGCTCAGTGATGGAGGATGTCAGCTAGAAGAGGGGATGAAAGCTAATGTACTGATGATTGAAGAAGACATTTTTGTTCAACTCCATGTGCACAAGATAAAAAGAAGGACTCACTTTCCACATATTTGTTCATTTCACAAATTGTACAAAGTGGTAATTTTTCAGCCCACCTATTGAAGCAGTATCGTCACCTGTAAGACATGCATTAACCTGTACAACAGAAAAGGCAGCACACAAGCAAGCAGGAATGGATTTGCCTAGAAAAAGGGATGGTTAGAACCCCTCAGCATCACAGACACTGACTTTGAGGCTACAGCTCAAAATAATACTGGATTCTTTGTAAAGCATTGTTCTCAAACCCTAAAAGTTCTCACAGCTTTGTCTGTTGGCCTCTTCACCAAGAGACCCCGTGAACTATTTCATGAGTCCACGCCTTGTTCCTAATCTCACATCTCAACTCAACCTCAGTGCAGGGACACTTCCCATTTTCAAACATCCATGGAAACCTCCCTTTGCCAGACTTGCTCAGAGAACCTAGTTGAGCTGTATTTAAAAACCCACATATATTTTTTCCTATCCTTTCCCAGGCATTCTCAAAGCTCCACCGAACAGGGCGGTTTTGTTTATAATAAACCAGGCACCTGGCGAGACATTCAGAGCACTTCAATAAAAGATGAAGAATGAGGCAATGCTGTTGATGCTCAGTGTCTCTGTCCCACTTGGCTTGGCCATTTAGCATCTTAGGTTAATTACTGATGGCTCCACTAAAGCTAAGTACCAGTCACACACCATTGCCTTTTAGAGCTCCAAATACAGATTCTGGATATGAATCTGGATCAACCCATTGCAGTTGGCGGAACAGCATCACTTCATCTACCACTGAGCAGCAAAGGGAAAACAAACTAAAATGTGGGTGCAGATGTTAATTTTAACCCTCCCCCAGATTCTGCTAAAACCTCCTGGAAACATGAGAAATTAGAACATAAAGTTGCTGGTTTGCTTATTCTGGTGTTCACAGTCACAATACCAAACAAAGCCTGTTGGAAGCCTGGCAAGGAGAATCTTTCTGCATATTATGCTCCTAAACTGGAGGCTTCCACAGCTTGATCATAATTATCAGACTCAGTCATGTAACTGAAACTAATTCTTTTCCCTTAAACTCCCAAGACCCTGCAACACAAACCCTCCTGATTGTAACAATGTTCGGATTAACCTCCCACCACTAAAGTTAGCAAAGCTGACCAAGACATTTATAAAGATTGGGGTCACAAATTCTAAATTCAATGAGGGAGAACAAGATGCATCACAGTTAATGGTTTATCTGTGTTTACATGCAGCGGCAGAGTCAGCTAAATTCGTATATCCTAAACTTGAAGTAAGATGTTCTAGTTATCACCTTATCATTATAAACAAGGTAATTACTGGTGTACAGGTGCATGTGCAGCCACCTACAATAAGCAGGGATGCCAAAAGGAAATGGACTGCATGAGTAA
Source organism: Prinia subflava (assembly GCF_021018805.1). Taxonomy (NCBI): domain Eukaryota; kingdom Metazoa; phylum Chordata; class Aves; order Passeriformes; family Cisticolidae; genus Prinia; species Prinia subflava. The sequence goes on from NC_086248.1 coordinate 96,059,371, forward strand.
CCAACCCCAAATTCACACTACCTACATTAGCTGGGAGTAAAATTGCCCTGTCTTCTTAGTAACATCCACTGAGATTTGACACAGGACAGTGCCTGGTTATGCAACCCTTCTAGTCAGGGCTGCTACTGAAATATTATTTCACATCATTCACTCCTGCTATGTGGCCTGGAAATAATTGTCTGGAAGAGGCTGGATTATTTTTATTTTTCCTAAGGAGAAGCACTTCTCTTAAAAGAGTGGTAGCACTAGCTTTAGCCTATGTGTAAAAGAGGGTTATATAAAACTCAGTATTGGTGCATGTGATTTAAAGGGACGGCCTTCAGACTTCTTTGGGATTCAAGTGGTCCCCCATGGACCTGCTGTGAATCTAAACAGAGTGGTGTTGCAGTATTGCAATGCATGATGTGGCATAAAGAGTGGCACTGAAACAACTTCTGCAACAGCCAACTCCAGAGAGAGAGGGGGCAAAGGAGAAGGACATGGTAATACCTGCTTAACCTTCTAAAAAACCTGGCATCTTCCTCAGGGGCATTCTGAATTATGCTAGCTGTTAAGCTTAATATAGCAGATTCCAGCTATCCCAACCTGGGATTTATGGGAGATTGTTTTATGAGGCAGAGTAAAACTTTATCTTTGGCTCATGCAATTATAAAGCAACATATTGATTAGCAGTGGAAGAGTGAATAACCCAGGGAAATCTAAATAGTTCAGTAATCTCCAGTTCTTGACTTTCTACCCTTCTCCCACCTTGCACAGCAAAAGCAATTAGCCTCATGCTTATCTCTGTTTCATACTCACCTGAGGACAGGAGGCTTGGACAGATAGGGAATATCTAACCCAGAGCCTGTTTCCACCAGAACACTCAGTAGAAACCTTTTTGTAGCAAACTCTTGCAGAGTACTTTGCAGTTTGTCAGCCTGTCCCTGACGAGGTTACGCTCTGCCCCAAGGTACACAGCCACCCTCGAATTCCACACTCCCAGCAGAGAGGAGCCCAGCATTAAAACCTGGGCTGGGAGCCCCTGGAGGAGAGGGCTCTGCTGCAGGTTGAAGAGCCATCACACAGAGATGTGGAAGCCCCATGGAAGAGGGCTCCTCATCTGGCAGCCATCCTTCCAATCTCACATACACACTGAAAACTATCCCCAACAGGAAAGTACTCTCTACCCTGCAAATTCTCAGATGAGCCACTGCATGGAAGACACACAAGTATCCCCTTTTTATCCTTGGACCACTTTGTTCCACCTGCTCCTGATGCTTTGAACAGTTCTCTTGAAGTCAGAGGGAAAGGGAAAGCTGGAGAGAAAGGGCAGCAGGAGGAGAGGGAAGGCAAACCCCAGTGTGATCTTTCACTCCCAGCCAGCCGAGAAGCTGCTTCTACTCAGAGGAGACACCCACAGCATGGGCAGTCCTGCCCTGCCCCAAGTGGGACATGCAGGCAGAGCAGCAGAGAAGTGAGGGGAAGATTCCCCACCGTGGCCTGAGCCCACTTTCGTTCGCAGACCAGCACATGGCATCACCCCTTTAGAATTTCCACTGCTGTGATCCCTCCCGCTGAACGCCGTTTGATCAGATTAACCAGCAGCGGCCCTGCTCGCCACTGAATGCCAGCATTAACTGCAACACAATAGGAGCACAGGCCTAAGCCCATTTTTTTGCAGATAGCAAACCTGTCAGCGGGGCAGGAGTGTTGATGTCATCCTCTGACTCAGTGATAGTGCCTGTTCCTGGGGTCACCCAGCATTCCAACACCATCAGCATCCCCTCTCCAAATCTCATCTATTATTTGCTCATTGTGGTTAGATTTTGCCTGGAGGAAGAAAGGAGTGACAAGCTGACATCACCTGCTTATTAATAGATGGGCAGAGAAGAATGATCTCCTATAAAGGCTTGGGTGAGGATGTTCTCTCAGGGTGTGCTTGGAGGAACGGTGTGCTCGAGACCAATACAAGCTGGTAACCTTTTAAGGGAAGCAGCTGTCTGCCCAGTGGCTGCTTCTGAACCCTCCAACCACAACCTGCTGGTCCTTCAAGGGCATGGCCAACCCCCCACCAGAGAAAACAGTGCTGGGGACAACTGGCAGCAGACAGGGTCCTGTGTGGAGCAAAGTCATTTGTCTTTGCAGAGGAAAGTAACTAGGTACTTCAGGGACAAGCTGAGACTCTGTGGCCCTACACAGCCATAGCTCCCAGCACAGATCCCACAGCCATCAGTGATACCAGGTAAAGGACCAGCAAGAAGCTCCCATGCAGCCCTCACTGCCACTTGATCTCAGCCTCTGGACTGAGACCTGCAGCTGGATGCAAGTTGCAGTGGGTAAAAAGCGTGAAACATCTCATTCAATCAGTAAATCTCCCCCTCTCTGCTTGCATGTTTCCTGGTAACAAACAGTTAGAAATGTTATCAAAGGCATTTGTTACTGAAAACTGTTTGTGTTAGAAAAAAACCCCAGACCCTTGAGAAAGAATTCTTTACTGCAGTTAGGAATGATAGTGCCAGCTCATATGGAATGGGGTTTTTTGTGATGTTTAAAGAGTTGTGTGTGACTCTTGGCATTATGCTTCCACAGCAAGATCACAGGACTCCAAGTTTAAAATTCATTTCTCCTGGGTCAACTGCTACATTAAGTTCAAATGCATCTTTGCAGGAGACTTTCTGTCAAGGAGACTGCTAACAGAAAGTAAACTTGGAATAAATGGAATCCGAGCAAATTCATTACAAAATATAAATACACATTGTTACTTTTTCTTGTTTCTCCCAGGCTGATGGGAGGAGCTGTCAAACATGTTTGAGTTAGCCAAAACAGAGACATTAATACCTACTCATATTTCTAAGCCTTCTTTCACATAACTCCTACTTATTATTCCCATTTACCCACTTCCAAGCCATGAAGACTCCAGCACAGAGTCTCCTCTCAGCAGCAGCACTGCAAGATGAGAGATTGGTTTGTTTCTATCAGAAAAGAATATTGTGGTATTCCCTCCCAAATGAACAGATCAATTTACCCACTCTTGGCTGCAGCCACCGTCCCTCATGAATTACCTGCAGAAAAATTAAGCAGAGGGGAAAGGCAGCCTGAACTTTACAATTCAGAGGTAAAGGTCTTCCCAGCCAGACAGCTCTGATGCTGCCAGGGACACGCTGGCAGCCCTGACACGGAGCAGAGCAGCTCTTTTAGGGCAAGCACACACTCTAAAGAACAGCACTAAAACCTGAGGCACTCAGCAGCACCAAACTGGCACATTTTCAGCTTCGTTCTGAAAGCACCATAATTTCAGTGGTTTAGTGAGGAGGAACACTGTTAAGAAAAGGGCTTTCTTTTTGGTGTTTCTCCTTCTTCTTCAGATGGATGGTAACTGCTGAGGAAGCATTTGCAGAACATCAAGTGCAGCACATCCATGTTGCCTCCCTCCCACTGCAAACACGAGAACTGACCAGAAGTCACTGCTGCAGTGACTTGTTCAGTGACATGAGTGCCCTGCTCCACATTCTTCTCGGGTATTCATGCTGGCAAGCCTGCCACTGCCTCTGGCTGCAGATCTGCCTCATGATTCAAACTGTTGAAGTCTTATAGAACATCATTTTCTTTTTGCTGTCTGATTAATTTGCTTGCTTTCATCTATTTTCAAATAAACTCTTAGCATCCTCCCTGGGATTTCTATCAGCCAGTGCAGGAGGGAGGATGCCTCTTCCCAATGCTACATGCTCTGACCTTCACAGCAGTGCCATGCCAGGAGAGCTGGGCCAGGTCCATGCTTTGGGAACACAGAATTGCAAACAAGTGACAGTGCCACCCAACAACCCTGTCATCCTTCCTGCGGGCTCCACTCATGCCTCGTGCAGTGGAGGAGGACAAGAGCCTCACTACATCACGCTGTACCCAAAATGGATTGAAAGTTCTCTCTCTTCATTGCAGAGGGACTTTTAACACCCCAAAAATGAAAACTGGTTCTTTCCTCCTTGGTCCACATGCCTACAAATATCTTTTCTCAGTCATAAAATCATGAAAGCGTTTCAGTGTTTATGTCTGAGCTGCAGTGAAAAAGAATCAAAAGTTAGCAACCAGAGGGGATCAGGTTTGCATGCACCTGTACACCAAGTATGCCAAAAATGCACATTCTTCTCTATCATCCTTCCTCCTGCTGTAACTTGTACATGAGCTTGAAAATACTGAGGTCAGCATTCCATGCCACAAGATGGAACAGGATCTAAGTGACCAGGTTTTCCTCACATTCTCCATTGTTTACAGCCTAGTAAGAGAGAGTGGGAACCCAGGAGGAAAACACAACCAATGGTCACTGTTACCATTTGTACACCCTGTTCCTCACAGAGTTATCAGCATTTTATGAAACCTGAGTTCAGAGTGAACAGTAAAGAAAATAGAAAAGTAAGTTTGTTTCACCTTTTTCATACTATTGGGATAATACAGACTGCCCCACACTGGTAGCATCCAAGGATGACAGATATTCAGATTTGCAGACTTTGGGGACTTGGCATCTAAAATCACATTCAGATCTGAGCCAAGGCCAAATCCAGAAAATCAATCTGATTCAGACTCCAGTGATAAAATCTCTGTCCTTTGCTTCCTTGTGAATTTTTAAAGGGTGTGAAGCCTCATAAAATGTAGCTGGCTTTCACAGCTTTATTTTTGAAGTTTGGTAAGTTTTATTCCAATTCAAAAGAAACACAGTGAGTGATAAGCTGTCTGTTGCTTTCTCTTTTCCTCAAGAATGACTCGATTTGGATTCAGCAGTAGATACAGTAACCACCATTTGTGAGGACAATCCCTGTAACTCATTGAAATTCCTGACCTGAACTTTGCAGCTCTTGTCTCTTACAAGAGCGTATACCTAAGCCCAGGGTTTGAATACCTGTTGCTATGGAGAATGTGGATCAAGAATTATACTCAGACTTTACTGTCCAGACCCATCTTTTACCAGTGTTATTCAGTAGGAAAATCAGGATATTGTCCTCCTCAGTGGTGGTACTACTGTGCTGTAAGATAAGGGATCTTCCTGAAGGTTCTGGTACCTGGATATGTGGAAGAAGGTCTTAACTGGAGACAAGCTTGGGCAGACAAAAGGGAAGACATTTCTCTAAAGCACTGTCATTCAGAATCCCAGTCTGGCCAGCTGTGTTTCCCAGCCCACACTCATGATGGACTCCACTGCACAGTAATGGTGGGAACATCCCATTAGAATGTAGTAAAAAACCCAAAGATGCGTCAGCAGCCACAGCAAACCTCTCTTCTGCTGTTAACAAGGATGGGGAGGCTATAAAATTCAGATCTAGACATGAATTGTGAATATTAAGGAACTTCTCCCAAGTCACATTATCTCATCTAACAGATGCATTACTGCTTTACTAGTGAGTTGTCCTCACGGAATGTGCATCAAACAGGCACCAAGCTATGCCATTTGCTGTGCCCAGGATCTGTTTACACAATACTTCACGCACAGACGTTTATCCAAAGGAGCTTTGAAATTGGCCAGAGGCCAAATGTTTGCAGATGGGTTTCATAAGACAGGATAGCTCAGTGCCTGGCCGGACACAGTTCTGCCCACAAACAGAGCCTCCTTGGGATTCCAGTTCTGCATCTAAGAGTACAAAATGTCACACACCGAAAGCAAAAGATGCACTGACCAACGTGCTCAGAACCATCCCTGCCTCTCAGTAAACCTGCTCCCTCACCCATTCCCCAGCTTCCTTATTACTAAGATGTTTCATTTTAAAGGAAAATGGTAAATAGTCAAATATAAATTTCCATTTACTTGCCACATTGCCCCTGAAAAACAAATGTCTAAGGTACATATTCAACAGAATTTAAACTGAGCATTAAATTGGATGTAGAGCTCAGTCTGGTCCTGCAAAGCAATGCTCCACTTGCCTGCAGGATTTTCTATTTCTGTGCTGCTCAGGATAACAACAGATGGGACCCCTAATTCAAAGGACAGTCTCGAGGCTAGAGACAACAAAACTAGACCAGAATATAAAAAACAGGGTTGTTGCAGATGTGGGGGAAAATGTATATTTTCAGCTGAGGGGGAAAAAAAAAGGATGTAGTGCAGACACCAGGGGAGGGTATTCTGGATTGCTAAAAACATCTCAAGATCTCACTGTATTTTTCTCCCTCAAAACCTATGCCACTGGTTTCACTGAGGAAGCCCAAATTAACTAGGAAGGCAAAAGAGAAGTCTTATCTACAAGACTGGAATTGTGTATGAAAATTTGCCACCAGCTCAGAGAAAGAAACTTCCCTTCTGTGCTACCAGAAGGGCTGGTTAGGTATTTTCTTCCAATGCCTTCTGAATGAAAATGATACTGTTTTTTAAATTATTATTATTTTAACCAGGAAATCAAAATGAAAGCTTTTGTTCCAGGTCTTGCTGACCCAATTGAAACACTTGAGCTGACCTATTTGAAAACACTTCTTTTTAGGTCAATTTTTTATTAATCTCTGTCTGCTTCAGACACCACACTGTCTCAGAAAAATGATGTCTCATGTTCTTCCATTCTTTTTTCCTTTACCTCTTCCTTTCCTTACATTCTCTGCTTGGATTTAATCTGAGAAGATGCTGTAGGATGTCATCTCTACTGAACCATTGCTGTGTACCATGGAGATGAATCCAGCCACAAATTAGAAGGGAAGCCTGAGGCACTACGATTGATCCCGATGTGGTCAAATCAAGCTGAAACAAAATGCTTTGACTTTCAGAACAAACCCTTTGGAGCATGTGATAAATTAATGATAAATTCCAGTATCCATTTTTTGTCGAGCCATTAGATCAAAAGCAACTACTGAAGGATCCATTTTCCACAGGACTTGAATTCTAGCTAATGAGAAAGCTGCCATGACCATCCCAGTGACCTGCCCTACAAGACCCCTTGGCTGCTTCTCCACCACTTGTCCTGGCTGGCTGCAATGCACTGTCTACTGCTTTAGCTGCTCTGCTCAAGCCTGCCTTGGATTTGGGACCGGGGAAAAGCAGTGCTCTGCCCAGTCAGGAATCTTCTCTGAGCACTGCTTGTTGTTCCCACACCAAGACAGCCTGGAGCAAATTGCCCATTCCCACTTCAGCACAACTGAGCTGTTTGTGGCTAAAACATCGTTTAGGTCCTGGCACTGGACTTCCTCAGAGCTATCTCACAAGCTCAGCCTCACCTCATCTGTCCAGAAGGTGCAGAGGCTGCACAGGGCAGCATCTGCACACTGGAAGGGACACACCCACAGGAGTGCAGTGATCCATCTACAGCTAACAGCCTCAGCACAGCACAGGCAGCATGCAGAGTGCCAGGCCAGCTCTGGGACCCCAGCGAGATGCTCACTTGGAAGGGGAGGCACATCCTGGGACAGGGCCAACCCTTCCTGCCAATTCTGTCACCAACAGCCACGAGCAGCTGGCAGTCAGGAAGGCAAAATCCAGTATGCAGAGTGGTGCAATTCCAGTGCAGAGCCAGGGATTCAGCACTGTACTGGCAAAGCCTCCTAGGTCATCCTGAACAGGATGAGAGCAACACCAAGGGGTCACGAAGGCAGAAGGATTTCTGCTGTGAAAGTGCTGAGGAGCACGGCCAGGAGCAGGGCAGCAGTCAATGTCCTGCCTCACAGCAGCTGTGCTCTCCTGCAGCCATTTTAATCTGGGCAGGCCAAAAGAACCCAGCAGCACCCATGACATCAGTGTCATCCTGAAATTTGTCCTTCTGCAAGATTAGTAGCTCTGCCACAGGCTTCCAACATGGCCTTACAAGCATCACTAAGAAGCAGCAGTTTTCTTACACTATGAGCATATCCACCTTCTCCAGCACTCAAAATTCTACTCTTCTTCCCCATGCCTCGATTTCCCCTCTGTATGCTTCTGCCTGCTCTGGACACTATTCAGGGAAGGGAAGGAGTGTCTCTCAGTAATGTCAGGAAAAGGGTTATCACAGTGTTGTAAGCACTTCTTAGAATCCTGGTTCTGTATATTTTCACTGTATGAATATTTGCTTGTACAGCATCTATTCAGCTGCAAATTAGCAGAGAAGCAGGATGCCCCAAGAGTTGTATTAAAGGGTTTTTTTCTTTTCATGACTGACTTGGATCTGTTCCTTTGCTGCTTACAGATGTGCTTCACGTCCACACTACAAGCACAATAATCTCATGTTAACAAAAGACAGCTGCCACCTGGATTTTTTTACTTCAAAGTGCATACATGCTATACCTAAAACTATGTGCTGTGCAATCAGAGTGACAGTCAAAATATTACTTAGATATTTTGATGTCCCCTAACCGCAGTGAAAGAGCCCACTGAACAGCTCCCTCCTGCACACCGCAGGCTGGTGACCACAGCAAGTTTGCAGCACCCTCTGGAGGTGAATCCTGGGCTTTTTGGGGGAAAGGAAACCATCAGCACTGCTCTTGCAGGATTTTTGGAAGGCTCTTATGGAATGCGTTGCATAGCATCAGAAGCTGCTGACATCTGGGCTCCCACTGGCATTTGCAGCCAGGACGTGTGGGGAGCACTTGTTTCTTGTAAGCATAGGCAATAAAATGTAGAAATCCACACAGAGATTCCTCTGCTTGTCTGTAACTCACTCTCCAGCCCTTGCACACATCCAGTTTGGTAGTTAGAAGGACAGAATGTAGACCTCCAGCTGAAATTCTGAGCTGTGTAATCAGGATAAACACCCAGGGGAAAACCTTTGAAAAATCTGGAGCCCTTTGGAATCAGCACCACACTATGCTGTTCATCCTTGCTGTATATTTCATCCACACTCTAATGAAATTCCTACATGAGATCACTATCTTTGGTCCATTTTCCATTTTTAAGGAAAATTTTAATTTCCAGGTGCTGTGTGGTACTGGAGGAGGAGCACTGAAATGTTAGTAAAAATACAAAACTCTTCCTATAGGATCCCTTTTTCATCTTATAGGGGTTTGGCCCAGAAAAATCTCAATAAAAGCACCAGAACTGTTTCATCTCAGACTTGGAATATTTCAAAATACTTCCACCCTGGATAGCATCCTAAGCCCTCACAAATAAAAGGAATAAGAAAGAGATTCAAGCATACTTTAGATACCACTGAAATTTCCTAAGGATATCTGCCAGCATTCCAAATTAAAAACCTTTCAAGTCTGGAAGGAAACATAACCAAAACCAAGGAGAATGGGAACATAAGTAGTTCAAAAGCTGGTATTATTTTGATTCTTTTGTCTGGCTAAGAGAGCATTGCAAGTAGAACACGCCTGATCCCTCCCTCCTTGGAATTTCAGATGAGACATCCCGCAGTTTGCAACCTCAGATCAGTCCCATTACTAGTGATGAACACTCCATTGTAAGCAGAAACCTGACCTTTTGCCAGGAGCATCACATTTCTGGAGTTTGGAGCTAGAACTGGGAACTGTATTACAGCCTTTGGAAAATTGTATGAGAAACGCTCATATATAAAAACCTCTGGTTTTTTTCTCTGATACCTCCATGGCTTCCGAAGCATAATTCTTAGCTTACTGTACATACCACATTTTCCTAATTGCCATCAGACAAGTAGATAAATTATTGACCACAGCAGCAATTAACTAGGATAACCCATTATAAAATGCCCCCACTATTGCAGCATTTTATTTATAAAACCATAATAGTGCTCCCTCTTTTCTGGGACCATCCCATCTCTGTCTATGTGTTCAGTCTCTCATCTCTGTCTGTTCAGTCCTTTAGACTCCCCATGTGTACCTGGGCACAAGAAGTACAGGAACTCAGGCAGAGCCTCTAGATGTCAACACAGGTAACAGTGAATGCTTCAAAAACCTGTCTGTATGCATTAGTGGAGAATGGAAAAGGGAGAAAGTGACAGGGGAGAACGAAAGAGAAACACTTTCCATTTATCAGCCACTACTATTCAGCTTTTCCTCCCTGAAGGGCCGTAACATCAATAATCTCAGGCAAGTAAGAGATCCAGAAACATTTTCCGTTAAATAATTCATGCCTCTTCCTATTCTGATGCAAGAAATGGGAGACAGCTGGTAATAACAGAGAGGCATCAGCTCCAAAGCGTGCACGTGAACCTTCCCCCTGCCCAAGTACACGTGGCTTAAACCATGACCAGGATGGTAACACAAACAGCCCCTCGTTCACTAGCAAAGATTCAGTGAGAGACCAGCACAGCCTTCACAGACAGAAATATGAGGCAGCAGCCCCTGACAGCTGAGAAACATTTTTATCTCCTAGCCCAGACACACTTTAAAAGGGAAAAAAAGCAGAAAGAGGATTTGCAGGGGTCTCATGTCTACAGCTTCCACTTAATTTCTGGGCTGTTCAGGATGCACTGAGATCTACAAGGCAGAGATCACTACGGCAGGAGCCACCTCAAAGCTGTGGAGAGGAGCTTCCCCAAAGGGCTGGAGCCAGCCTCCGTGACCTACAGGAGCACAACCACAGGAAAAAGCCTGCCTTAGAGAGCTTTTCTGTGTTTAACACAACAGATTTTGGCCCAAAAACAGTAACGTGCTGTTAAGTGGACCAGGTTTATGGACTGCCATGTTTCAAGAACCTGGAAGGAGAAGGAAATGGTGCTTTCAAAAAAAAAAAAGATTTTTCTGCTACTCATTTCTCCTGGGAGATAAGCACTACATTGTGGAGAAAGAGGAAAGTTGCCAGGAAAGAAGCAGGACATGAGCATATTTTTCCAAAGCCTCTCTGAACAGACCTGTTATATTTCACAGAGACTAAAACTTAGCAAATGCTCATGATCATAAAAATTTGTATTAGGCAGTAAGTAACATGTAAGGACAGGAAATAATATTTCTCTGTTGTTTTACAGGGATTTTAAATCTTGACATATATTACAGGATTCCTTTAACTCCATGGTGCCACAGCCACCACTAAATTGGGATGATCAGGTGGCAGGTAGGAACTGGGTTAAATGAAACAGCAAAGAAGAGCAGCCACATGAGCAGGGTTTGCAGCACCATCTCCGAGTCAGAGCAGTAATTCCACAAAAATGTGGAATTAAAATTGTACTTAGTGTTGATTGTGGGGTACACAGCACAGCACAAATAGGGCTGGTCAGAGGGAGGTGCATATCAATGGGTTTCAAAGGCTACTAAAACCAGTCAAAGCAGGGAAGCAAACTGTGGGGTGTGCTGAGCACCAGGATGGTTTGTCAGCTCATTTTACAGACATCCTGGGAAACAGCAGATATTCCACAACCACAGAACAAGGCATGAAATTAGCCCCAGCATGCCACAAGGCAATGAAGTGACTGTGGAGGGCAGAGTGTCAAGAAAAAACAAAGCTTCAGAAACATTTCTGAAAGCAGACATACTTATCTACATAGCAGGAGTAAGAGAAAAGAAACAGAGGTTCTGTGCACAGCACATGCTCAGGTTGGAGAGGTTTCTACCCCAGACTGGACCTAAAATGAAATGCACACTGCATAACTGAAAGCACATAAATCAGTATCAGTGTTTTTCAATATAGCAAATTATGCTGGCTTTATAACCCATGAAGAACAATTATGGATCTAGAAAAGACATTATGATTAGAGAAATAATGGAAAGTGGAACAGAGATTTAGTTCCAGGTGATTGACGAGTTGCCAAGGATAAAATGGTCCCAAAAGAAAACACATCCTATGTTTAGAACAACTGCATGCCCACTGCAGCAATGCTCAGATGGAAGAGCATTAATAATTGGGGACACTACAGTTCCTCTTGTTTCTAGAAGCAATTCATTTGAATTATTCTGCTTGTTAAGGGGAAAGAACAAATCACTGGAAAATAGTCAGCCTGTCATGTGACTGAGATAACCAGGGAACAACATCCTATTATTTAATTAATTTACACTAAATGCAGAGCTGGCTACTAATAAACAAATGAATATAGTCACGGAAAGCTGAACCACCACATTGCTTTGTGCTGCCAGACTAAAAGCTGGAGCAGGCAAGACCTACTCTTGCATTTGAGCTCTGGCTTTGCCACTGCTCTTTCTGTCAGTGCTGCACCAGGTCTCTGCACTGAACGAGCTCCAGGGGAAGCTGAGGATAAAATGTTGCTGCCCTGGTGAATGCATGAGCTAGAACAAGTCCCTGTATCTTTCTGGAGGGTCACAGAAGATGGGTGCCACAGAGGAGTGAAGATTGATGGATGCACTGTTAGACAGACTGGTGTTACTGGTATAACTGGCAGCTGGAAAGACTGGTAAGAGAGGGCTCTGACTAAACTGAAATAACAGTAAGAATTACATCAGTGCATCCCTTCTCTTAACAAAATCATCAAGACACATTCTCTGCTCCTGAGGACATGTACCAGAAACGCCACTAAAACCAACACAAGGGCAAGTAGTGCCTGCTGGCTGCAGCGTGCATGTTGAAGAGGAGATGGAGTAATGAGGGTATTATCCAGCTCCGTTTGTGGCTGCTGGAAGGCTCCAGGCAGGAGGTACAGGAACGCACTGGCATGAATCTGAATTGCCTGTGACTCTCCCTTGAGGTACTCTGCTACCTTTCATGCAGTACAATAGGCTTTAAGGACAATCTAGGCTGAAGACTGAAACGAAACTCCCTAGGCAAACATGACAGTCAAGAGCTTTCTTGTGCATTCCCAGAGCATTTTAATGAAATGTTTGACTACAGCTTGGAGTTCTGAGGAATCCATTACACAAAAAAAGTTTGACCAAATGTATTTTGGCTTCTGAAGTCCTTCTTGTACTCACAGCTGAGCCCCAGCCCCAAGTGATGAATATGTTCATCCTTACAATGGATGCTGTGGTTTTCAACAGGCCTTCCTGCTTCATGCCAAAGGGAAAAACAATATCATCTGTGAGGACTAATGGCTGGGTTAAAAATCACCAAGGTTAAGTATAGGAGAAGACAATCTCTTCCTTAGTACTACACAACATCAGGAAACTGTTCCTGACAATGCCATTCATTATGCAAAGCAGTAGAAGGGGCTGGAAGTGAAAAGGACTGCAGATAGTGCTGGCCTGGAAAGGACTGCTGACAGCCTGTGGAGAGAAACCCCTGCCACCAGTCTCCTCCTTTAAAACACAAGTCTGATTATCTTTTGAGACATGGTAAAATATTTTGTATATAAAGGGCCAAGTTTCTCTTTACTGTGCAATAAATGGTTTCTTTCTTGTCCCCAGCAGTAAATGGTTTTGTCAGGAAAAGCAAAGATGGCCAAAACCTTCTTGTCACCTGAGGATAAATGAGAACATGAGGGACCCTAAGCACATACAGGCAAGTAGGGGCACAAGTTGGACAGACCTGGAATTCCCTGATCTCTGTCACATGTTCAGTCCTGAATCCACACTGCCCCAACAGCTTTAGATACATCAGGGGAAGGTTTGACTCCACACCATGGTATGGATCTCCTGAGAGCTGGTTTGTGACACTACAAGGCTGGAAAGCAGCTGCTACAGACTGGTCATTTGCCATCAGAGACTGCAGGCTAAGTTCATTTATTCTTTACTCAGAACAAGTTCCCCTATTCCATCAGGAAAAGGTGTGTGTCTCAGTCATCTTTCTACCTGCCCTCCCTTCTGTGCTGTGTTTCCCTGCCAACTGCACCTCCACAGGAATCACACCCAGCTGCAGCAGGGCTGGCATCTCCTTGGCTGGAGGAGTGTGTAGGGAAGAGCAGAGTTGCCTCCTTAACCTTCTAGAGCCTTGTAGCTCATAATGCTGCAGTCACAGAGAGCCAAGGACACCAAGACCTCCCACTGGTCCTGGGCTCAGTCACCTGCAAGGAAAACAGTGAATTCTGCCAGAGGTCTCTAAAAGAGACATTCAGAGTCTTCTGCCGCCAACCCACAGATATTGGGATGCCCAGAAGAAAATACTGAAAAAATATAGTTGCCCTTTCAGGAGCCTGTTTTTTTTCAAGATAGAAACAACCAAGAATGTTCCACTTCAGATAATACAGACATCCCACATGCTTCAATGCCAGCTCTGCCCCAACTAATTTCCTGATGGGGAAATTAGAGCTGGCATGGATTACTCAGTCTCAATTCCTTCCCAGTATCTTTTACATACATAATGAGCTACAAAATGATGTGTACTTTCAGAAAGCAAAATGAAGGAAACAAAATTACTGAGTATTTCAAGAAGCTGGATTATGGACTGGGTTTACATCTGTCTAGTCAAAGAAAGGAAACTTTCTTTGTTGCTGAGGATAAGTCAAGTAACTGGGTTTTTCATTTCTATTATATAGCATTTCTTTCTTTTGCATTTCCTATAGACATAAAATAATAACCATGCATTTGAGACATTACTTGAAGCTTTTAATTTATGTTATTGATATGACTTTGCAGATTTAAAAGCTGTAAAAAAATATTTCAGCAATGATAAATCATATGCCAAGACTCAATCCACCTCAAATTAAATACATTCATTTTCCCAAGTCAACAAATGGGAAGTTGTTCTGACTTCCAGAGTAATCATGAAAGAAAGTCAGGCAACCTTTAGTTACTGGAAATGATGCACTGGCCCTAAATGCATACATGTGCATGATCATATGAGAATTTTTATTCACTAGTCAGACAGAAACTCATTCCATCTTTCTTTATGATCACGAAACCTCTGAATGAGAAGTTTAAGAAAAGCATCAATAAAATCTGCTAAAAATACTTAGCCTTAAATTCTATAATAGTTAAAAGACTGGCTATAGTCACTTGGTGCAACAGACCAAGAGTATTATATTCGACACATAACTTTTAACCTCCTCTGCACTGAAGAATTTCAGAGAGCAGGTCCATCAGTACAGTAGATTTATCTCCTTTAAACAGGGCTGGCTGCCCATTTTTATCCCCTTGCATTGTGCTTTCAGTCACAAGTGTTATATAAGGATGAGTATTAATTACTAAGTGGAAAAAGTCCTAAATAAGGAATCCAAATGCAAGTGTTCCCAAGCATTCAAGGGAGACAGTATATTTACAAGCGGTTTCTAATGAGGAGAGCCACTCTTACAAATAATTTAATCCTGACTCTGAGAGAATCCAATGTTCAGAATTTACACCTTTCAAAAAAGGGAGATAAAATTAATTTCTTTCTGGTTTAGGTGGGTGTGAGGTCTGTTATTCGTAATCCCCTAGCCGTTCCACAGAATCTGAACAGAGACAGATGATAGCACAGAGCTGAGCTGAGAATGCAGAAGTTGAACAGGAACTTATTTTTTTTAAATATGAAAAAGGAAGAATACAAATTTAGGGTCTTATGGGTCACTCCCAAACAAAGAGAGAAAATCCTGCAATATGCCAGATACTAGCAGGGTCACAAATTCTAAGCGGCTTAAGATAAATCCAGTTTACTCACATTTTTTAAAAGTAGATAAAAGCTAATTCCCTGTTAGGAAATTAATCACCAAATTTATATTGCAAAAGCACTTCTGTGTTGCTTTTTGCTTGACTGTGTTTTCTGTATCTTACAGGACAAAGTCTGAGGTTTCTACTGTTTGCCCTCACTTCTTATGTGCGCATTAGTAGCTGAGCTTTGCACTAGAAATCCATTACTCTATAGCTCAAGAATGCAAGAGAGAAAACACTGAGTTTCCTCCCATCTTTAATATCTTTAATGCTATTTCATGCCATCTATTTTATGTTATGTCTAGAGGTCTGGGTAATAGAAATGACTCATGTATCCCATGCTTAGGAAAAAAGCATGCTTGCTCTGGGTGGATAACCTGAACCATAGCAAAGCTATCTGACCCTTGCACCACACTATAAACAGAAATTGCTCTGCACACCCTGTTAGTGTTGGGTGGTCTTTGTACAGGGATAAGTTTTATAGACTCAGCTTTGAATCTGAAAATACACTAGAGCAAGTGGTGCTTTGGGAGGAGCCTGGTAGTTTCAGAAAGCTTTTACAGACTTCCCAAGTGACTGTGCAGTAGTTAAGATACAGCCTCACTCCCGTAAAACCTGTCTCTTTTTTCCTAGTAATGCATCTACTCCACAACAGCCAAATCCTGTGGGGTCCCTCCTTGGCAAGCACAGCTCTGAGCAATGGCATGGTGAAAGCTGAGTTGGTTCCATCCCTCTCTGTGGCCAGGCTTGTAGGAATAAGTAAAGATGTGGAAAGTTTTCTAGAGATGCTTTTTAATAGCATTTCCCTTCAATATGTCCACAGGGGACAATAAGAAGGGGGATGGGGGGACAGGGGGGAGGCTTTGCCTCCCTGTTCAGGTCCTCCAAACTAGGGCAGCTAATGGGATATACAGAAGGCTAAAGCCAGCTAGGCCAGCAGCTTAGAGGTTTTTTCAGCTTCATTTAACCAGGGACAAGTTTCACACCAGAGTTCATACGAAATGACCCACACAACTGCAAATGTCACCACTTTCTCTGCCAAATGCAAAACCAAAACTGCTTCTCGAAGATAAACACACTATGCTGTGTTTACATAACAAATTCTAAGTGCTCCTTTTCATATGCATGAGGAAGAAGAGGAAGCCAAGCCACTGATCACCTGATATGTTACTCCCACACAATTTAATGTCCTGCTGCCAGGCACTCAGACAGCATAGTGATGAGTGCAAGCCAAAGGCCAACATAAAACACAAAAGATCTTGGTATTAACAAAATGGATAACCTGAAGAAGGTTATAACGAGGAAAACCTTCCTTTTTTTCTCATTGGAGCAACCTTAGTTTTAGTATTAAACATATAAATGTTCACTTGGCATTCAAGGGGCACAACATGAACACAAAGTTGACATAAGCCCTAAAGACTTTAAGTGCTGCTGCAGCAGAGAGGGGACAATAAATCCATCCCTGCAGACCTCCAGAAGGAGCTGGGTCATCCTGCTACAACAGCGTTCACAAGGGGTAGCTCTGTGATATCTGGAAGGAGGGAAGTCTGTTTTGTTTAGTGATCCCAGACTTAAGCACAGCAGATGGAACAATCGTTCCAAACTTTCCTACCAAATCTAGGTTTTCTAAACTGCAAGCCAATACTATTTCCTTATTTCAGCTACTGTTCATGAAAACAAACTGCAAAAAAATCTCTAACTGACCAAGCCATTTTCACAGCTTGCAGAAACGCTCAGTCTCCAAGAGTCATGGTTTACAGGCAGGGCAGCGAGTTTATTTATACATTGTGTAGGTAACTGCAATTGCCTCACAACTCAGCAGGCCACCATGAGAGGGGGTAGCTTTAGCAAACTCCATTTCCACAAATTAAACCTCAGTGTTAGAGCATTTTAAGCCACAACCATTTTTTACAGTATAACTAAAATGAACCAGATCCATTCTGCACGTTTGCAACCACACTGAAATACCTTCACACTTAAACTTGCTCACAGGCAGCTCTTTTTGTCCAGAGGGATTCTCTGCTGAAGTCAGGCTCCTTTTACAATCTTCCCTGTTTTCACTTGGCCACATCAAGCTGGAGCCAGGGTTACAGGGAACGTTTCCCAAAGATCCTGAATTTTGGGGAATACCAGAGGCACTGCACAGTAACAGCCATCAGGCCAATGCAAAGCGTGCAAGAAGACAGTCACATGAACTCAGCTTAGGGACTGTAAAGGTTATGAAAAAGCAAAATAGATTTTTGCTCACTACCTATCCATGCCAAGCAGTTCACTAACTTTTAAGACTAGTGAGCCTTAAGACTTTTAAGTACTTTCTTCATTGGATCATCTTGCATTTCTGGCCTCTTTGAAGCACCCTGGACATAGCTGCAAGAAAAAAACCTCTCATTTATAGGCCTGATAGTCAAGTTTAGGTATAACCCCTGTGCATGACATCTGTGGATGCCAAAGCTGCTCTGCTGTCCCCTCAGAGGACATCCAAACAATCACGCTGGGGTCAGCTGGTTTTGAAGACCTTTTCTTCACTCTAAAAACAAGTTAATACAGAAGAATTCATGTACAAGTTCAGAAAGCCACTCTATCCCCCTCTGTCTCCACCACAGACACGTGTAGACAAGACATGTTTATGGCAGGAAGGTGCAATAACGGGATTAGTGATTATGGCAAGTCCTGAGCATCAAACCAGTCTCATCTCACAGAATCATAGAATGGTGTGGGTTGGAAGGGACCTTAAAAATCATCTAATTACAAGCCCCCTGCCATGAGCAGGAGCACCTTCCACTACAAGCAATGCAGGTTGCTCAAAGCCGCAACCAACCTGACCTAATCTCAGTCTCATCTGTTTCTTTACCCTCATTTTTTCACTTGTTGCTCTGTACTTCCTCTCCTTTAGGTTAGACTTCACTGTTTGCCTTGAAAAGTAGCTCCTATTCCTTCCCTTTTCCCTCTGTGCCCTCCATTCCCCAAGCAATGTTACATCAACCTCCCAGCTCTGCCTCAGCAGCACTCCTTGGCACTGCCCACCATGCTTTGGCACACAGGAGAAAGTTATCTTGTTGAACAGTCATGGAAATCATCTCCTACAAATATGATTTACATTCTGTAAATGGCACAAGTGTCCCTCCTGATCCCCATCAGGTGCAGCTCAATTGACTCCAGTGTTGCTGCCCCATTCCCAGCAAGGTGATGTCATTACTCAAAGCTGCAAGCAGCAAGCAGGTTGGCTTCCACGTGGCCACCCACAAAGACAGGATTTGAGTGACAGCATTTGATTCCCCGAGTCCAATGCACATTTCTTTCAATAACCCCATCCAAATTTGTTTTATGTCAGCTGGGAAGGCAGCTCCAAGGTTTTCTTTTGCACTGGATACCAGCCATAAGAATCCACTTTAATTATGGGGTGTTTCACATGTCCAGCACGCTGAGGCCATATGTACTTGTAAGTGCTTACAGTGTTCTCAGCACAAACCACTTCTGCACATGGTAACTTTGGGCTTCTGATTTTGGTCTGCACAGCAGGAACTCCTCCTTTTTTCCAGGCCTCCAACTCGCTGCTGTTTTGCTTCCATTGCCTGTGGGATACGATGTTGTCACTGCCAAC
Organism: Prinia subflava; assembly: GCF_021018805.1. Taxonomy (NCBI): domain Eukaryota; kingdom Metazoa; phylum Chordata; class Aves; order Passeriformes; family Cisticolidae; genus Prinia; species Prinia subflava. The sequence goes on from NC_086248.1 coordinate 96,078,248, forward strand.
TTGCTGGCACAGGCTAGAGTGCTTCAAGTTCAGCTCAACAGCTGTTGACTCATTCGTGAAGTATCAATCCCAGGTCTGGAAAAGCAAAATGCTCTCGTGGAAAGGCTTTTTATTGAGGACAGAGAATGCCACTCCAAGGAGTTGCACCAGTCCCCTAACTGCAGCCTTATGGCCCCGCTGGGTTGCCCATCATCAGACCTAAGGCTGCTAATTGTTCCCCCAAGCTTAGATACTGCATGGTAACAGGTACTGGGGTCAGGCAGCTCTAGTCCCTGAGTTACATCACAGCAAAGACTGGTCTACAATACCCTGACATATTTCTTCAGTGATAGTACAGATAAGATCTGCTAGAAACTCTAGTTAATGACTGGGCATCTTACAACTTCTCTGTCAGCTTTGGCATAGATGGTTAAATAAATCATGTAGCATCACAGAACACATCAAAAACACATTCAGAAATTAAAACTGGAGCAAACTGCTCTTCTCTGCTATAACATGCAGGACTGAAGATAGCCTGAACTTTCCTTGCAAGAGTTTTCTGATGTACCCATAATCTGAGTTCCTTTGCCTCTCCTTAAAGCCACGAGCAGTAAATCAGCAAGCCTTCTCGCCCACCTTTGTCAGGAACTTATCCAACATGGTATAACTATTTCATCACCAAATCCCGACTTTCAGGTCCCAAAGACATTGCACTTCGCAGAGAGATGATACTCTGAGAAATTCATCCATGCTTTCCACTCGCTCATTAAGGGAGCAATGAAACAGCTGTATTCAATTACTTAAACTGTTGAACAGTGAGGCAGAAGGAAGCGACTTACACCCATATTTAGAAACATGAGGTCTGCTCAACAGATCAATTAGGGAGATGAATTTACAGCTGACAATATCATCATAACAGGGGTTATTAACAGCTCAGAAGCTCTAGCGCGTCAAAGTATGAGGCAGAGCTTTCATTCTAACTTCTCCACTGACTGAAACTCATTCAGCAAATCAATCCAGCTCTTTGCCAACTCATCCAGCTGTTTGACACAAGTGTGACCCTCCTCATTAGAGGGGGCTCTGCAAGATATATTGCAGTCATTGCCATTCCCTCTTGCAGAGAAAGGCAAAAGTCTTTGGATGAAAGCAAACAATGTAGCCATATGCTTAAACCAGGGCAAAGATCTTCCACTAAAAACAAGATTTCGTTAAATCAAGGCATTATTTAAAAAGGGTCTATCTACTCCACACAATTTCAAAGAACAGAAGTCTTGCCACACTGCTTTATTGATTACTTAGAGCCAGACTGATATATTTAACAAAAAATCAATAGGAAAAATAAAGGACTGCCTATCTGACTCAGAGGAAGAATTTCATCCGTGAGATAAGAGACCCTAATGAGGCAATTCAGTATTCAAAGGGAGCTATTAGCAGTGAAGGAATGAAGTGGTTGTGTAACAAAATGATGAGCACTGAGCGCAGATGGAGGAAATGGTGTTTTGTAAATTCAGAATCCGGGATTTTTTTTAATCTTTAAATACTTCATACAGATATGCTGTCTGCAATATTTAGCATGATTTTGGGCCTCATTCGCGGCCATTTTTTTCCCCAGATGGGACAGCTGCAAAAATATGCTTGAAGCCAGTAGAAGCACTTGCACACAATTACAGATCACTTATTCATACGGGCATGCCCAGTACTTCCTCTTGTAAGAGTCAACACTTTTGAGACTCCAGTGCTTCCCCCAGCAAAATAAACAGCTGAAAGAGCCTGTGGACTGCATAGCTATTATTTGTAGCTCCATCTGGACAAGAAATGCTGCCTGATGCTCATGTTTTTAGTCTGCGGGTGGAGATCAGGATAGGAAGTGAGCAGGGCAGAATCTGTCCTACCAGCAAACTCCACTTGGCTGTAGATTTACAGGGCTTTACCTGAATGGAGAAAGCTTGGTGCCCACAGCCAGCCTGACCGAAGGTGAGGCATGAGTGAGGCAGCCTGGCTGCCACTTCCAGCTCTGCCACATCCATGTCTTACTAATCCAACTAAAATCAGGGCACACATCCGCCTGCTGCTCTGGGAAGCAGTTAAACAGGGAGGGAATAGCCTTGCTCTACATCTGCTAAAGCTTGGAAAACACACCTTGTCAGGCTCAAATCTTCACATTTACCTGGGCAACCAACAAACTGCAAGCAATGAATGGTCTAGGCACAGCTACTCTAAAAGTCTGTGCACAGAATTCACACTCTTCTTCTACATCGTGAATGTAAAAAGCTGCCCCAGACACTCCCCAGCCCTTCAATGCCGACTGTGGCCACTACTCCAGTTCACCCCACCACTCTGCTTTGGGCTTTTATTACAACACCAGCATATTTAGCACAACTCCTTATTTTACATTGTCTTCAGCATCCTTCTGCTTCATGTTTTCTATAGGCTTTGCAGCTGTTTAACTACTTTGAAGGAATTCAACACAAACCATTATTTCCTGGACAGTAGAACATAGCTTTTATGGCTGAGAAAACTGGAGTCTGTCCAGCTTTTATCTCCTTCATTATAGAAACCCCACTAGATCTTAGCTGCCGACTAGATTCTAAGGTTTATAGCCAGAATGCCAAATTAAATTACTAAACTTCTTATTAAATTAATTAAAACTCTGTGGGTGACACTGTATAGATGATTGAAACTGGATTAGTAAGTCTCCCTGATCAGTATGGGAAAAATGGTTGCTAGAACAGGTAGAGAAAACAGGATGTAGCAAGGGGACACCAAGGGGACAGGCTGCTGGAAGAAACAGAAGGCAATTAAGAAATGCCCCCAGAAATACCACCCAATAAAAAGAGGAGGCAGCAGAATTTTTGTATTTTAGAATCAGGATCAGACTTTGGCATTTTCCTTTAGGATAGTACTGAGAGACCTGAAGCAGAGAGATGGCTTTGGGAAATTAAAAAAAAAACCACAACAACCCCTCCCTCCTCGCAAAAAAAAAAAAAAAAAAAAAAAAAAAAAAAAAAAAAAAAGAAAAAAACAACCACTGAACAAACAAAAAAATTAAAACAAAAAAAAACCCAAACTATACAAACCTCCTCCCCCCAAACTGCTCAACAACCCCCCGTATTTCTGTTCTGTGCAACTGGGTAGTTATGCCCCTTTACAGATGCCTGGCTGTTTATTGCATGGCCCACTGGATGCCCTGTGTGGAATATTGGATGAAAAATCATATCTTGAGATCAGGCTGTGTGAATTTCAATTATTCTGTTGGGAGGGCATTGATTACAACTGCTGTGCAACTGCTTTTATTGTTTGGGCTCAGCTTGGCTCTGCTTGGATTTTTTTGATCTGAAGAAATTTTGCTTCTGGTGATGATTTATTCTGATTTTTCTCTTTTTAATCATAGCTATGCAAATGCTGCATGGCTATGGAGTAAAAGAAAACTCCTTTCAAAGAAAAATAACTGGTTAAAAGACAAAAAACAAAGGGTAAGCATTCACGGTGGAGAGAGATCATCAGCTGATTTCCTCAGGGAACTGTGCTGAGATTGAATTCACTCATAAATAAATGGCAAAAGGTGAGAAAGTTTTCTGCTAATAAAAAATTATTCAAGACAGTAAGAATGAGGGCAGACTAGGCAGAATAGCTAAGGGGCCATGTAAGATTTGGTGATAGGGCAATATGAGAATGACAATTTAAGTAATAATGCACATGGGGAAAAAACAGTTTTAACTTCACATAAGAAATGACGGACTCAAACCTGACTATTATTATCCAGCATTTTAGCATATCCTAATTTTAGTTCCTTTCAAACATTAACTCAGCAGGAGTCAAAATAGCAAAAATAAAACAGGAGAAAACATAAAACACATATTACCAAGAACAAATGAACAACACAGAAAACCTAATTATGTGATTGTATGAATCTAAGTCTGCTACATCTTCAGTGTAGCCTGTGGTTCTTGTTCCCTCACCTGAGAAGGGCTGGATCACAAGCAAAAACATTCAGAGAAAGGCAACTACAATGACCTCAGCTACAGAACAGTTTCCACACATGGAAGGATTTTCCTGTGTTCCCTTTGATGTGGAAAGGGGTTATTTTAGTGGAAGTAGGACACTGATCCACTAATCAAAAGTGGCCAGGATCAGACAGACAGGCATCAATTACCCACCATCTCTTCTAATACAAAATGTTAGGCCATAAAATGAAAGGAGAAGGAGGCCAGGCACTCAAGGTGAGGTAAAGGAGATGGTTCTTAATGCAACACGTGGTCAGTGTGTGGAAAGCCTTGCCAAGGAATGCTATGGTTGCAAATAGTTCAGTTAGGGGTCCAAGAGAAGACCAGACACTTACTTTGAGAGATGTAGTAAGGAAAAAAGGATGCGAAAAATTGAAAAAGTTGGCAGAAAATCTTACATTCAACCTGTCCTTCAACCATCTGCCAGTGGGTGCTGTTGGCAGAGGATCCTGGGACAGGTGACCCTTGCTCTGAAGCTGTGTGGCTGTGCTGTCTTGCATCTCTGCCCTTTTGTCCTGTACTCCTGCTGGGAGACACAGTACACCCAGGCTGTTGGCTTTGGGATGGATCAAATGCCCTATTTTTATACACGTTAATGAATAAAAATTGAATTGTTTTCAAAAGCTCATCTTCCCCACTGTGAGGGCTGCAGCACAGGCCCAGGAGGGACTTTACCTCATGCTTGAAATGTCTGGCAAACCATTTTGTACAGAACTGACGATAATGAATCCAGCAGCTCATTTTCCTGAGAAACAGGAGCTCACCATTCCTTTGTCCAGTAGGAAATTCACGGATAAAATGTCCAGCTTTGCAAGAGAACAGGACTTCAAAATGAAAGGATTTCTACTTAGATATAAAAGCCATCTGAGTCAATAAGCACAAAGCCTTTTAACTCTTCCACTGTAGGTATCCATGAAGTTGTTTTACCTCATCTCTCAAACTTCCTTGGTAGAAGAATCACCCATTCTGCTTCCTCAGGGATATGAAAAAAGTCTTTACCTGTGAGGAAGCTGGACATACACAGAGATGCCACACAGATTTTCACGACTAAATAACATGAAAATGATGCATAAAGCAGAGTCAGGGTCAGTTTTCCAATTCTCTCTTTGAAGGTGAAAGGGCTGCTATTGGAAAGAAATTAATGACTGAACAGCAGTGAGGCAACTTTCAGAAGGGTTCTGCAATGCAAAATTAAAGTGAAAATGTTGGCAGAGCTTCACTTGGATAGGCATCTATCGGAATACATCAAATAAAACATGTCTTACCTTCTCCTTCAAGCTCTGACTGTGCCTGGCCTGACAGGGAATTAGTGAGACGTTTCTAACTGCTGACTTATATATTACTGAAACAGTCTTGTTATAATTTTTGAAACGTTGTTCACAGTTTTAGACATTTTCTGACTTAAATTCAGTGACAGTCCTGCAAAACCATTCTGAACCAAATGGCCGTAATATGTTCTGCAGACAAAATACCCTGAGGAGAGAGTTAATGGCAATGAACATCATAAGGCTTTTTGAGGAGAGTGAGATGCTGTATATATCTTGTCTTAGCAGATTTTAACTAACTCCCTGAAGGTTCTTCATGTTGGAAAAGTTTTTCTGTTTAGGTGAAAGTCTAGTTGGATTCAAAAGGACACTCTAATTTTGTTCTCCTGCTCTAAGAAGAGTGTTGATAGATTTGTTCTCTGCTATTTTGGGGGATTTTTGATCTCTCCTGCCCTAGCAGAGATCTTCTAGATGCTGGATAATCTTCAACAGCAAAAGCTACTGCAGAAAAGAGGGACTAGAGTATTTAGATTTTGAGCAAAGATTAGGATGGCCTTTTCAGGTCTCTGTTTCCACACCAGCACTCTTTTCATTTGTACAGTTAGCCATCGCTAAGAACCTGGCTACCAGGGAAACAAGTGGAATGTATCTCTAAATAAAGGGTCCCAGGAAAGGTAGAACTGTCAAAATACAGCATCACATCTACCCATAACAAGAGTCCAGCAAAGTCTTCCCTTCCAACCCAAGGAAGATCTAGGAACCCTCAATGCTGCTTTACAAAGACCAAAACCACCCTTTTCAGGAACACTGTGGTCTCAGATTAGCTTAGACCAGTGCTGAAATAACACCTTTCTGAAGTTTAGCAAGTCTTTATCACTAAATCCTCTGAGACATTTAAAAGCCATCTTTGAAACACTCCTCTTTTCTGCCTTTTTATAGAAGACAGTAACACACGAGCAGGTGTGAGAATGCCGGAGGGATCCAGAGCACTCCAGCAAATTAATGTGGCCATGCAGGAGTCACACTGAGCAGGGCCACTGGACATCTCTTTTAAGCTCATTTATAGGATGCACTGCAAAAAGTTTCAGTATCTACTCTATATCTTACATTTTTATCAGTCTTTCCATAGATGTGCCCATAGCCTGACTTTGAAATCAAATCCAGGGATATTCAGGACTCTCAGGAGTGTTGCCTGTGTGTTTTATCTGCTCCTCTACCTGCTGTGCATCAGGTGAGCTCTGCTGCTCATGGCCATCCTCATCCAAGTGGTAGCCACACTGGTTTAGGTTGCTTGGTTTTAGGTTCATGTTCCAAGTACTTCTTGCACTACCACAGTTTGGGAAATGCTGACAAGAAACAAGAAGCTGCAGGTTTCAGTCCTGGGTGTGTGATCTGCCAAGTGGACTTCACTGGCTTTTTTTCAGGCATGTGATATTATAAAAGTATACACTTTAGTCGATAATTTCAACATCCTGACCCCAGGAGGTTTCCAGAGTGAAAATACTGAAGTTCAAAAGAAGCATCTGTATTAGAAATGTTCTGAGCAGGCAGCAAGGGGAACACTCAATGCTGTACACACACACACACAGGAGTGAAACAGAGAGAAAATCTATTCTCTGAACTGGCCTCTCTACTCTGGGGTCTGACTGTACCCAAGCAAATCCCTCCTTTGAGCAGTACATCACTTTGACACTACTAGAGAGAGGATATTATATTCCAAGTCTTATACTCCACAGAATTGTGGAAGGGCAGCCTCCTTTCTCTCTTCATGTCCATGACTCACAGTATAAGACAATCCCAGCTCCTAAATAAACCTCAACATGCAAAGCTTACCATGCTGAGATTTTTTCTAGCATCCAGACTAGCATTTTTTCTAGCATTTCCAGACTAGCTGAAGCACACTAGAAACTTACATACAAAAAGGGTGAGAGGAAGGGAAAAATCTTCTATAGAATTCTTTCCAGTTATATACTAGGGAGAACACATGCAAACTTTAGTTTTGCGCAGGTACTACGTCTCAGGAGGAGCAGCATCCTGAGTCTTGAACCAAGAGTGTTCTATCCAGCTCCAATTAAAATGCTGGGAGTTTATCACCCACTGACCCCAGTGCTTCAGGCAAAACCTGTCATGAGGCTGCAAAATAAATCCAATAGGTGAATGATATATTGCAAGAATTCTTTATGGCTCTTTTTGCAGTCATGGCTACCCACGTCCTGACTGTGAAAAGTCACTGTATTTTTTCCGTGATCAGCTGTCAGTCAGGTGGATGAAAGATGAAACTTATCAGCACCTTGACACAAATTATTCCTCAAATTTTGCAAAGGGTTGTGAAGAATTTGAACCTACTCACACATCTATTCTAGACTATTTGAAAAAGTGGATGAGGGGATCACTTCTCCATTCATGATGGGTGGCTGCAGCAGTGCCACAGGATCATTTTGCTCTAGAGGAGCTGTTTCCTACCTTGCCCATTCCAAGCCTTTCAAATGGTTTCACTGCTCAATGTCATAGATGAAGAACTCATCATTTATCGTTTATAAAGACCATTTTTATTATAGGAATAAACTAAACTAGAAATTAGTTAAGCTTCTAAACTTAGAAATTTAATGTTAGATTTATAGTTTCGATTGTTAACTTCTTTTTAGCACTTGCCAGTAATTTTGGTATTTTCTGCATAATTTTTTCCATTTTTCAGAGCATAGTTATTATGCATCATAGTAATAAACTGATGATTACAGTTACTTGTACAGGGAGGGGAAATGAAGGAGAAGAGGAAGGGAAAGGGGAAGGAGAAGGGAAATGGGAAGGGGAGGGGAAGGGAAGGGAAAGGGAGAGGGGAGAAAAAGAAAAGGGGAAGAGGGAAAAAGTGGGAAAGGGGAAAGGGGGAAAGGAGAAAAGAGAGAAAGGGGGAAAGGGGAAAAGCGGAAAAGGGGAAAAGGGAAAAGGAGGGAAAGGGGAAGAGGAGAAGAGGGTCCCAGTCCTGAAACCACACTGTAACTCTAGGAGGGAAGAGTCTCTGGTAATACCACCTCAGCAACCCACAAGGAAAAGAAACCAGACCATATTCAAAAACTACTCCAGCACACTTCTTTAAATCAGGTTCTACACATGCTGAACATGTTTCCAGCTCTCTCCTTCTGCAGTAGTGGCACAGGCAGGATTCACTTGACTCCACAGTCCCCTTCTGCACAGGGAGTTTTCCTCTCAGCCCAGGGTAAGGGCAGCAAGTCCTGGCAAGTACAGTGCAATAAATGAAAGCAGGCAACTACTGGGAAGTTTGTCCTTTCTCATTAATTAAAGGAAGATAACAGAATAAGTGATAGGAGAAGAAGCAATGCAGAATTTAAAAAACCATCATGACTCAAGATGACAGAGTCAATCGGAATGAAGCAAGTGATCTTTGCTCAGAATTGCTATTTCCTTCACTAACTGCAAGCTTTTAGTTTATAAGCCCCTCCCCAGCTGCTTGGTAACAGAATAGCAGACTTCAGGTACTGCAGCTTGCCTTGCCATGATGAAGCTGGAGGCCCTGCCAAGCAGTTTGGTGTGGCAATAGAACAGCCTGACTGCACCTGTGGAAACAACACCACTGCCCAGCCATGTGCTGCAGCCACAGCAGAGAATTTACACCAGTGGGTCAGGTCACGACTAAGTAGAAGCAGGGCTTGTTCCTACTGTTGTTTTATGGCCACTTTGATTGATTAATTTAATGGTTGTATAGAGGGCTCCTCTGTCAGCCTCTCAACCCTATCTATTTCACTCTTTCTGACTAAGCTTTTTACCTTTTTACTATTTTGGCAGCTGTTAAAAACTACAAGGTGCTGATGAGAAGGAGAGAGAGATGCCAGACCTGCACTAACTACCCCATCTGCTTCCTGCAAGCAAGATGAATGAGAAGCACCGACAGTATTTTCAGCATGGAATATTTATCACTCGATTGGCGCTATCAGAGAGGCAGCCTGAAAGGTTTCCTGCATCTGGAAGTGCAGTATAATCATTCCCAGAGTACAGTGGCAGGTGTTGAATGCCAAAGAAGTACAAGACTGGGATCCACACTTGCAAGGCATCTGCTACTTTCACAAAACACAGACATGGCTCTTCAGGTTTTGTTTTGCACTGATATATTGGTATTTCGTCCTTATTATTTATGACTTGAGTTTATCCTCATATGGGGTGCTGTGAAGTGAAAAATTATACCAGCTTTTTTGATAAAAAGTCCAGAAAAATAAGGCAAGTCAAATTCTGAGTCCCTGATGAACAGATTAAACTCTGCTCTACAGCTTGCATAGATATTTCAGAATCCAGACCTTTCACTCACATCCACAAAGATCTCCCTGACTTTAAACTTCATTTGAACAGCTGACAAAGAGCTCAGAGGAGAAAGGTGAGGCAAACTTTGGAATACAAGATTAAAGGACTTAAATTTGGTGTCCCAAATGACTCAGTCAAGCTCATTACTGCACATTCACAGTTCTAAATGAAGGTCTGTTCAAAAGCAAATAATGAACATTTTTGAGAAGCTGGCCATCAGATTAGTTAGGAAGCTCTGTACAGAACAAAGAAGGGTTGAGCTGCAAAATTCAATTCTGTGTCCGTGTACAAGTCTTTCCTGGAGTTCAGCAACACTCAGTTTCAGGACCAGGCACTTGCTGTTTCTTCCCATCTAAAGAGGCATCTGTTCCATCCTTTGAATTTTAAACTGACTCTGGTACACAAATTTAAGAATCTCATATCTAGTGTTTTTATTTAGGCATAACTACAGCATTCTTCCCTGGGCAAAACTATTCCAGATCTGTATTAAAGACAGCAAAGAAACTATTTTGGTTAACATTTAATAACTTCTTCAGGATACAGGGACCGCTATAGTAATTGCATTTATTTTATTGCAGCAGCAAAGGAGGAGTAATGCAAGTAGGGTCTGTAAACATCCATCTTTAGTAAACCTGTCCAGCACATGCAAGTGCTGCATTAGATTGCATTAATGAGAGCGTAATCTATGAATCAAGAGAGATCATTCAGTGGTGTTTGAGCCTCCTTTGCAGTGTTAGATCCACTTTAGGACACCACATCTCCTTCTGACAGTAAGAAATAACTGAAGAAGAACAAAACAAGGTGAGAGTGAGGTCTCATTGTGGATTATATGTTGCCTGCCACACTGGGAACTCGCTGGCCAAACACTTAATGTACTCCCAAACACACAGGTCACCTTATCCTTGCAGTGCAGGGCTCAGTGAGCAGTTCTGCTACAAGCCATGAGAATCATCAGAACAAGGAAAAATTCCCAGTGACCCTGTAAATTTCTGCAGAGATGATGATTTTGACACTTGGGTCTAAAACTCTTCCAGACAATGCTCAGTAGCACTGAGCATTGGCACAAGGCACACGAGATTCACCTTTATCTGCTTCCAAGAGCACAGCAGGAGGAATCAGAAATTTCCCAGAGTATTTTTCAGATGACTATACTTGAAAAGCAGTTGAGTGTGATGCAAGTCATGCTAAACACAAAGCTACTCCAGTAACAATACACTCTCCATTGCTTTTAACTTCATTGGAGTCTCACAGAATTTAGCAATAATCAAATTGTTTAAAAGCAATCAGTCAGCAGAATTTCCAAACCCTTTTGATTACAAAACACTCACCTGCAATTTGTCAGGGAGACATGAAAAAAATGGCAACGAAAAGCAGCATCACTGTGGATCCCATAAATCTGTAAATTGACCCATCCATCAAGCTATAAAATAAGACACAGAGCAGGAGAGACAGTTACATAAATCCATTGACAGCATTGTCTGAAGAATGGGAGAAGAACGTCAGCACTTCTTGAGTTGGATGTAACAGCCATGAGAAACTGGCCACAGATAAAAACAGAAGTGGACAACCAAATTAATATTAACATGGGGAAAGCATCCAGTGCCTTTTACCTTGTAGCTCTTTATGATGGTGTAAAAACAAGAGGAAAGGTTACACTGGGACTGGCACAGCTTTGACAGCCAGCTGTGAGTACACTTGTTTTAGACCAGGGTGAAGGCCAAGTGAGCTGGAGTGCGCCTCCAAATCAGAAAAGGAAGACAGAAGATTTGGTATCTGGATTTCTGCGATGTATTTGAATGTCTTTCAAAGTTTCCCCTCTCCATTTTTTGTTTTTCACTAATTCCTGATGACCCAGCCAGCTTTCTACCTTAATGTGTCAGATTGCAGAGTGTCAATTTTGCCTTGGTTTGAAAAATCATATTACACCTCCATTTCCCACACTGCACTGATTGCTTGTAACCCAGTATTTGGCACAGAGGCCAATATCTGAAGCAAAATGCAGTCCTGACTGAAAAAGGGACTTTATCCTTAATGTGGACAGAATTAAAAACAGATCTTGCAAGGAACAGCAGATTATCTTTCCACGTGCATGGAAATACACGTAAGAAGATACTCAGTACCAAATAAAGAAATTACAATAAAATACACTACACAGGGGGTTGACAGTTGTTTTTTTTTAAACACTGTATCAATATCTGACTTATAAAACACGTGAAGGGACTGTAAGTAGAATCTAGAGACAGAGATGCTAGTCCATACACAATTCAGGATACGTAGTGAATTCTTCTGCATTTCTAGATGGAGAATTTAAGTAACAAATGGCAGGTGCCAGTCAAGAAATTACATGACTGCAAGTTCACTTGTGGTGAAGAATTTTGCCAGAGACCACTGTCACATGAAGGCAGCTAGTAGGTTCTATCTGCTTGGCTTCTGAATCCAAAGGGAAAAGACAGTTACATGAGTCCTTCAGCTCTCTGAAATGGCTCAAATTAATTCATGTTTCAGCTTGCTTCTAGTGCATGATAAGATGCATGAAGTGAGGGATGAATTAAATGAGAAAAATACGAAGGAGTACTTATAATACTGCGCTGACAAACAGAAAAGAAAGAGATTATCTAAGCACCCCAATCATCTGATAGGCCTACATTTTTTCTCTCTTGTTAACAGAAAACCCAAACACTGTGATTTGTCAAGTGGTCCAAATCAGCATCATAATGCTGCTCACAAAGCCTCTTGGCCATTAGAAAACAGAGTTAAAGTCTGTTGGGAAAGAACTCACTCATCACTAGTACAGTATGTCCCAAATACCAGTGTTTAACCTGCTCCAGAAATCTGAGTCATGTTGCTATCCCCATAAGCAAGATAGGGCACACACCCCAAAAAATCACTTGGTCCAGGTCACCCAGAAAAGAGTTTATAACAGCCAGTGGAACCAACATCCTGCATCTCTAAGTCCTGTGCTTTTTTGCAAGGAAGTTTAATTACTTTCTATGCATTACTTAATTCAGGAGGGAAAAAAAATTATAAGGTGAGGGGGACACACGGTATAAATCAAAGCAAACCCACCAAAGAAACCCAAGCAGGTTTTTGTTTTTAAAAAGACACAGCACCTAGCAGCTCCCTGGAGTTTCTGTCCTGGAGGTGCCCCCGGCAGCTCCCATCACTTGGGCTGTGCTGAAACAGCTCATGGAAGTCACTCACTCCCTGTCTCAAAGTTCATGACTTGCAGCTCATGTTTACCTTCCTCAAGCTGCCCACCTCCCAACATACCCCCAGCTGCACTCTTTTCCTTGAAATCTTATTTGCTCTTATTTTCCATGACTGTTTCCTCTAGGTTTTACTTTACACACCTCTGATGCAGCCATCAGCTCTCATGCTCCTTTTGTTCTCCACTGGATCAGACCTATAGTCCTGAAGCTGAAAAATGTGAATGAAACATGATCGGACTGATGAACTGTTCATATTTTTTCAGAATTTTTGGCAACTGGTCTGCACTCCCCAGTGTACTGGACAAGAAAACTACGTGTTCTGCTTACATCTCCACTCTGTAGCTAGCATGACATCAGCTCCCTTTAATCCATTAGCAAGCCTGTCAACAGTGTTGTGCAGGTGCTACTAGATAGCTATAGCCAGTGCACCAGCATTTAATAGAAATTAAAATTTATCACCCTTTCCACTAGCACCACCTCACTTCAAATTTTACAATGCCAATTGCATGAGCATCACTAAAAGTGTCTCCTTCCTGACCTTGAGATTGTATCACAAGACAGCAAAACAAACCTCTGAGAAAAGTTAGGAATAATTAACATGTATTTCTGGGGAGAGGGTCTCCATGAATAATGCACATAAAGTGCAGACACACCCTTTCCACTAATACCAGCTTAATCTTTAATGAATTCTTCGGTTGCAGCAGAACTCTTTTGTATTATTAATAGAGGTTTATTTTTATTGCAGCATGTTCTCCAGCCTCCAGACCACATCCAGGACACTAAAATCACATAAGAGTAGCCTTGACAAACATGTTCTGTGAGATGGTCCCTGCCTGCCCCGAGGCATGACTAAGCTAAATAGTGTGGAAGGGCAGCATTACTCTCACAGTAACTCTGAGCAATGAGGGTCTGGGTTCTCCTACTTATTTTTATGGAAATTACATATGAAATTATTCATTTGAGGTCATATAGAAAGGCAGGGGAAGAAGTAGAACTCAGAATTAATTCCCAGCTCATTTTTCTAATCTCCCTTCCCTTTACAATCATCTTTTTAGATTTGTATTATATCTATCAAAAACTTGTGACAAGAACATGCCAAAACAACATGCATCTTTCCCTTTGTTAAACAGAAGGGAAAGAAGTCACTGAACAAATCCAGTAATTTGCTAAACTTTGCAAATTGAAGATTTTCTAAGCTCTTCCCAAAAGCCTTTCCCCCTTGAAATCCCATGGATGTTCTCTACAGGGTTCTCTGCAGGAGGTGGTCTGTGGAGCACTGCTTCTTCTGCATCCTGTAGGGTGGCTACTGTCCCTGTCACACCTTGCCAGCCCATGGTCACAGTTTATTAGTGCTGCTGGAAGAGACAGCACTGGAAGAGACCCTGGTGCTCTGTGCTACTGTCTTTGGGGCATTCTCCTTGCATTTGAAATAAAACAGGATCATTTCCCACACCTCTCACTCTGCTGCCCACAGTTTGGGTATTTTTTTGCATGCCCTTTGTGATGTTCTTACTCTTGAATGACAAGATCAGGACTCCACCATTCCCACTTGTCTCCTTGATTAAGTTTCTTAGACTTGAGTATTTGATATTGCATATGTGGTTGTTTTAGCCTTTCTTAGGGTACTGTGATCACCTTGCTCTCTGGAGACAATTCCTTGGAGTTGCCTTTTCATCTTTCTAAAACCTCCCCAGTGTTCCAAGCCCATCAGAGGCAATCCCAGAGCTCCCAGCTCTCTGAGGAAGTTAGTTATCTGCTTCAGCAGCCAAGTCAAAACCACAGGAACACCACCTTATATGCACACAGTCTTGTTTTGGTCAGGGTCACAAAAATCACACAGAATCATGGAATGGGTCAGGCTGGAGAGGACCACAGTGGGTCATCTGGCTGAACTTCCCTGCTCAAGGAGGGTCATGCCAGAGCACGTGGCACAGGACTGTGTCCAGGATTTTGAATATCTTCAGCCAGGGAGACTCCTCAGCCTCTCTGGACAACCTGTTCCAGTGCATGGTCACCTGCACAGTAAAGAAGCTCTTCCTCATACTCAAGTGGAACCTCCTGTTCATCAATTTCTGCCTGTTGCCTTCTGTTCTGCTGCTTGGTACGAAAACAGCCTGGATCCTTCCCCTTGGCACCCTCCCTTCAGATACTGACAGACACTGATGAGGTCCCCTCTCCATCATCTCTTCTTGAGGCAGAACAGCCCCAGCTCCCTCAGCCTTTCCTCAGAGGGGAGAAGCTCCAGTCCCTTGATCACCTTCACAGCCCTCCACTGGGCCTGCTCCAGCAGCTCCGTGTCTCTCTTGTACTGAGGAGCCCAGAACTGGACACAGCAATCCAGATGTGCCTCACCAGGGCTGAGCAGAGAGGCAGGATCATGCACCCTGACCTGCTGGCAATGCTCTTCCTAATGCACACCAGGATACCTTTGGTTTTCTTGGCCACCCGTGCACTGCTGGCTCTTGTTGTCCAGTAGCACCCCAGGTCCTTCTCCACAGAGCTGCTCCCCTGCAGGTCAGCCCCCAGCCTGTGCTGGTGCCCAGGGTTGCTCCTTCACAGGTGCAGGACCCTGCATTTGCCTCTGTTGAATTTTGGTTCCTGCTCCACTGCTTCAGATACCAATCTCACATAGTATTACCTCTCATCCACTTTCTGAGAAAGAATAAAGGAGACTTCTTGTTTAGTTCTTCATTTTGATTTGTATAGTCAGCTCATTACTCAGTCCAGCAATTACCTCCCCTGATGCCTTGCTTAGGCAAAAGTCTATGTCAGGAGTTACAGCTCTACATGCATCACTTAAATAAATGTACTCTTAAACCACAAGAACCATGTTACAGTCCTAAATAATGCATTTGTCTAAGCAATAAAGCATATCATGTATGTTGACAATTTTCAATGTAAACATGGGCCTTGCACCACAAAGACATCTCTTCTTCATAAGATTTATAGCATAAGAATACTCTATCTTAACAACATCTTATAGGACTAATCCCAAACTGGTCATCTGAAGAAAATCATCAAGCAGCTGACCATTTTTATCATGTTGCTGAGTTAAAGAACAACCAACCAAAATCAAAATGAGGAGAGTTCAAGCCATCAAGTCCTGCTGAACATTTGCAAGAATAAAGCAATTTGAAACCTGCATTGACTATCTAAACCTCTGGTACTAAAGATAAAAATAAATTTTCTCCAAGTCTGAGTGCATTGGGTTACATCTGGAAAAACTGAGACTGGAATGTCCTTGACGCAAAATGTCACAGACTCACCATTCCAATCCCAAAACCAGTTCCTATTTCATAGGAAAATCAGAGCCTTGCCTCCTAAATATAGATAATTATTCTCAGGAATAAGTGAAGAAGTGCCCTGCATAGACTGCATGTCAAAATGGGAAATGCTATTTCAAATTTAGTAGAGACAAACCGATAAGGGTTTAGATGGCGTTAGCTTCATGATACTGCTTCAAACGTTTTTTGCTGTTTGAGACAATTAACGATTCTAGTCTACACATTAACAACATAATAAACTGCAACAGCATTTTACATTGCATTCTTCACCTCAGTCACATTCTGTGTGACTGAGAGCCAAAGACACCAAGACCAGGAGGGGTTTTGATCTCAGGAG
The DNA here is from genome assembly GCF_021018805.1 of Prinia subflava. NCBI lineage: Eukaryota > Metazoa > Chordata > Aves > Passeriformes > Cisticolidae > Prinia > Prinia subflava. The sequence continues at coordinate 96,094,637 of NC_086248.1, forward strand.
TTCTCAGCTTATTGACCTGTCCCATTGACAAAGGATAGCAACATTTCCCACCTCCTCGGAGCTGACTTTACACCTCTTCCCTTGTTCATAGGGTTGCCCTCAGCTCTCTTGACTCGAGCTTCCTCTTGGCTCTTAAGCCAGGTCTTGCCTATCAACCCCTTGCCATTCCAAGGAGTGACCTCCCTAGGAGTGTTTAACTTAACGTCCTGACCATGATGAGCAATACATTGCATTTTCTGTTAGGTTTTACCTTGAAATACAACCTCTAGGACAACTCTAGATTTGGAAAATATATCAATCTAATTCAGCTAGTGCCCAAGAAACAAATCATACAGTAGCCATTTTTTACTTTCAGTAGCCTCAAAATTCTCCCTGATCACAGTTCCCAAAGGATACTGCTAGACAGATTTCCAGAATGCACACTGGGGACAAGAAAAGCACACTGCAAAAGCCCATGTGTTATTTTTATTATCAGAATTGATAAAATCTCACTGCTAGTTTTTAAGTAGACTGTTAAAGCCTTAAAAAACCAGGGAGACAGCTGTGTGTCAGTGCTTGGGCATCAAGTTCACAGTATGGGATATGCAAGCCAGCACACTACTACTCTGGTCTCAAAGCTCACTGTAAAATAGCATCCTACAGACTTATCTGTCAAGCTGCAAATATTTCTTTTACAGCTACCCTGAACTTTTTCCAGTGTATTGAACTTTTGGATGGGTTGCTCCTAAAAATATAGGCTAATGACTTGTAGCACCTTCTTTTAAGTAAATGCCATTAAGCAGAGACAGATGCTTTACCAGGTACAATATCATCTTTTTAAAGGCACACAGATCTGTTTCTGAATTTTCAATGTGCTTTGTAGATTAAGGACAGAAAATGCCATCTGCTAATCTGCTTCTGCTGCACACAAAGAACAACTGCCTGGGCTGTTTCTGATGGTTTGGGGTTACAGCATTTCTGTGCTGCTTGGGAAAAATATGCGATGCATGTCATAAAATCAGTTCCACTGAGTTCTTTGTAGCTTACCCAACAGTGCCACTGTCTGCCAGGGGGTTTCCTGCTCACCCACAGCCAGTGAAATGGTTCTCCAGTTACATCCAGCACGGTAACCTAACCAGCTGTAATGGCTTGACCAGACACTGGTATTTAGCAATGCCTGCCACGTGCCCAGCTACCTGCTGTGCTGCCAGAAGCAAGCGCTCACGCCATCCCCCTCCCTTCTTGGGCTTGTCCTTTTGGTCTGGAACACAAAGAGGTGAGAAGGTACCAAACTGGCAGTGCTGTCTGCAGGCAGTCACATGTTTGTGAGGGAGCACATGGACACACAAAGTTCTGGGAGAACAACACAAGCCTTGAGCACCCTGCACGAGGCTTGGGAGACCTTGGTCTGTGCCACAACTCAGGTCAAGTGGACACAGCTGAAAAAACCAGCGCTGCCTTGGGACAGCCAGGCAGATGCAGCAAATGGCAGCAGAAGGGACATAACTGTGACCTCCATTAATTTTATACAAAAGGTTCAAATATTATTCCAAGGAGTACTCACATTCTGATCTTAGACCTTTTATTTCTTAATGAGAAGTACATCAAGCCATCCATCTCGAGCTTCTGGTCATCATCAAGAAGTAAGAAAAAACAGAACACAGTTATGAATACTCCAGAAATTTAACTAGAGCAGCTGCATTTGAAAATGGGATGGGCAGAGAGGGAAGATTATTTTTCTCATTAGTGACCACCTGAAAACCAGGCCTCTGAATTCTCTCCTGCCGAGTACTGCACATCACCACTTTGAGAATCTTGACCTAAAAAGCAAATGTGTATTTTTAAATAATTAATAGCATTCTCTAAATGGAATTTTCCAGCCCCAAATGAGATGTGCAGCTGAGTTCCCCTGAGAAGAGGTATTTATAATGGAAACATTGACACAACTGAAATGATGATGCACTGAGTAGCATTAAAGCTCAGCACATGCTTAGTCATCTCATTCTTCTTATCAAATTGGACCTGGTCCAACAAAACTCCCATTGCACTTCACTTGTTTTCTTGGCCTCAGTTTAAACATTTCCACAGCTTACAAAAACACATTGCAGGCCAAGTGTTTTCAAAGTCTAACATTAATAAACCTGATAACTTGATACATACACAAAGAGCAGGGCCTGCACCCAGCAAAAAGGGCTGTGCTCCAATTGCCTCTGCCCTAATGGTGGTACAGGGATCTGGGAATCTTTCTCTATGTCCAAATTACTTTGGAAGCAAAGCCAGATCCTTCAGCCTAGCCACCAGCTGCTCTGCTTTGTCCCTCCTGTGTTGGTTCATGCCTGCACTTCCAAAAGGAGTTAACACCATACCTTTGGTAAATGACCTTTACATATTTAGGGCCAAAACCTGCCTTTTGTCATATGTATGTGTACATATATGGCATTCTTTACAGTGTCAAAAGGAACACAAACTATGTTTTTGAAGGCCTTGAGGGGTCAGACCCAAACCTGGACAGTGTCATTACTTCTTTTTCAGCTCTATGTGCCTCAGTAAGATTTTTCCTCCCTGCATGTTGGAACATGTATAGCCTAAACTTTTACCAATTGAGGTTGTTTTTGGATCTTCTGCCTAAATTTTATGCTATCTGGAACAAATCTGGACTAGAACATCCCCGAAAAGACACAGGATATGCCATAAAATATATAAACCTACTTTTAGGACAGACCAAATGGGCAGAATGACAAAGAAATAGCAAAAATCCAGGGACAAGAAAACTACAGGAAATAGCTGAACAAAACCTGTGATTACTTGGTGTTCTTACATCAAGTGAAGATGCATACAAGTGAAACATCTGTATCCTTGCAGGCAACAAGACGTTTTCATTGATTTCTTTAAGATCAGAAGCTCATTCTCTGAATTCTCTGTTGACTTACACACAAGCAAAGAGAAGTCAAGTGGACCTGGTAACAAAATCTAGACAGCACAAGAGAGACAATTTCCACCAAAAAATTTACAAACCTTCAGCCAAAAAATGAAAATACTCTAACCCAAATCATTAACAACATATATACTTCCTGCATTCAGGAACCAGAGGAGATTCCATCTGACATTAGCTGTACTCCCTCATTAAAACATGTATCAGCTATCTACCAGATTCATCGTCCTGCTCTCAAATAGGGACTTTGGCCTTTGGGTCAGTCTACCTGTGCCATGATGAACCATGTTTTGCTTTTGTTGACAAGAACAAGCACATCCTAAGAAACTCACTGTGATTCCTTCGTCACATCTGAGATACAATGGTAATAAAATGGTAATAAAATCTCTCTCCTTCAGAGTTACAGCATTCAGCATTTCAAAGCCTGGGATCACAGACTCACTCTGACAGAGACCATGAGTTATCTAACCAAAAAACATCACTGGCTTATAATAATGTATTTCTATAATCTCATACATTGTAACAGTAACTCTTTAAGGTTTATCACACTGGCTGCAGGCAAGAAATTTCTTGAGCGTCAGAGAAATGGTAGAAGATGAATCAGGGAACTTCTACGTCAGCATCATCCTGAATAATAAAATAGATGCTGTAATATTTCCCTGTGGTATCCAGGAGTCAGTCAATAAGGGGGGAAAAAACAAACCTTTCTAACATCAGTCTTTAACACAACATTTAAATTCTATTAGTGACGCATGTTGCAGATAAGAAAATAAATAAGCAGAGGATTAAAACCGCACAGCCAGGCAGGTTTTACAGTGACGTAAGGCCGTGATGTTTTATTCATCTGCTGAAAAGAGAGGAGTTTGCAGCTACCCAGGGAGAGTTGTTTCAGATGCATACGGAAAGGGAAGGACAGGATGTAGCTCAGTGATGCTGTTAAGCAGCAGGGATGCAGGTGGGGAAGTGCAAAAAAGATATTCCCCCTAAATGTTCAGGTGGCTTCGCTGCATGATTATTAATCAGGGCAAGGGCTGGTTTTTTCAGACAGAAGAGACAGCTGCTCTGTCAAAAGCAAAACAAGGAACACTCAGGACACTGCAGGCTGCTGTTTGTGCCCGATGGCAGGCGTGTGGTGTCCCTAAGCTGTGCTGCTACTCAGGGATCAAATGGGCAACACTGGGACCTGCTGCCTTTCAGTACTGTTGGACACTCTGCTCTCTAAGACACTTCCCTTGTTATTTGGCCATGGCAGCATGGAGCAGGATCTAAGCATAGCATTGATCCTGACTGTGACAATTAGAACTGTCCCAAATGCTGTGGGGTAAGACAGCTGGATTTACCCTACCTGTATGTTATGCATCCTTTCCCGTGACATTTATTTTTACAGAGCCATTTTCCCATACTTTCCCCAAAATACAGATGTACCTTTCAAACTGAGGGAAAATCAAGACATTTCCCAGGTTTGTAACATAGGCCTGAGGAGATGTGAGAGCAGCACCCTTCAACCAGACCACTGAAGCAATAAATGATGTTTACTACACCATGAGATGCAGGTTTGTGGGTAACTGCTACCTACATTCCCTGTGGGAAAAAATGCTGTTTAAAAAACAGCATGCTGCAGTGGCAGAAGGCATCACAACTTCTGGGAAGTAACATAATTTCAGAAATGATGGGCAGCAAAACCTCCCACTGGGCTCAAGAGCAGCTTCTAAATCTCAGCACTTCTGAGAGGCAGGCCATGCAGCAAAAGCAGTCACAGACCTTTGAAGATTCCAAAATTCCAAGTCATAAGTTGAAAAATGCAGACAACAATAACAAAAAGAGAAATAAGCAAGAAAATCATTGCTGTGAAGGACTGGTAATAGAATGCAAGGAGGAGCTCACTGCTGATTACAGCATGAACCAATCTCCCTTGTGAACCAGAGGCAATCATATCTGTAAAATGCAGAAAAAATACCTCTGTCTCAGTTGACCTTATGTTCTACCTCAGTGACCTTCCATTTTGTTTACACTGGCCACATACAGGTGCAATTGCCTGCAGGGACTTATCAGCACAATTTAATATGGAAAAAAAAAAAGGGAAAAGAACTGGCGGGGAAAAAGCAAACGGTCATGATGCCTCCAGACGTGTCTACAATTCATATCCATAACCTCCCTGTCTGAGCAGCCAGAGAACAAGCTGTAACAGCAGGAGCCTTGCACTTTTACAGGAGTTCTGCAAACACAGGAACTGGATTCCAGCTGCTATAGCACCTAAGCACTGCCTCGGGGTTTCCTGTGGCTCCTCAGTATAGAGAAGAAAGCAATCACTCAATAAATCATTCAATCAATCAAAGTCCCTACTTCAGCCAGGGCTGGCAGATTCTGGCTTCATGTCCCCCCAGCAGGACTCAGGAAGCCTAGCCAGCTCCCCAGCCATTATGTACCTATTTCTTCTCTCTTTTTCCCACTGAAAAGACACAGTCTTCTGAGTCACTCCTTGCACAGAAGCTATTCCACATCTACTTTCATACTTGCTGCCCTTCTCTGAACCTTTTCTAGCTTTAATATATCCTTTAGAAATGAGGAGAACAACACACTGTAATCAAAGCATGTGTGAATCACAGATCTATACAGTGGCATAGTGACATTTTCAAATTTGCTCTCTGTGCCTTTCCCAATCACTGCAAACATTTGATTTTCCTCTTCAAGTGCTGCTGAGACAGAAGTATTCCCAAATGAGTGTCCTGAAAAGTTTTATTCTATGTCGTCCTTAATAGAGTGCACCATGGGCAACTGCAGAAGAATGTTATTATTTCAAAATAGACATTTCCAGGCAGATAATCTCCTACCTCTCTTTGGATTTGTGTATAAAGTGACAATAAACACACTAATGAGAGCATTCCAAGTGCAACAAGGAAAAATACCAGATCACACTCTGCTGTCTAGCCCTATGTTAAAAATTGTTGAGGACAGAAGGGTGGTGTGAATAGGCAGCTTTAACTTGCACCACTAGCAAAAGTGAAAGCAGAAAAAAAGAGGCGCAGTGGGGCTTCCTTCTGTGCATTCTGCTTGTTTGCCCTGTCCTTTCCCCTTCTCTGTTCCCACACCCCCAGTCCCCTACAGGGCCCTTGCACCCCAGGCAGGGCAGAGCAGTGCTGTGGCACACAGGCAACGTGGGCATGGAGGCACTCCCCAGCCAAGGTGAGCTGGCTTCGACCCGGGATGCTTCAGATCTGGCATCCAACTTCTTGAAAACAAACAACAAAAATGCTCACACTGCTGTTCCCAAGTCCCCTTACTGTGCCCTCCTGGGAGGCATGGCAGACATGACACACTGTGATCCATCGGCAGCATCACAGGGAATTCTTCACACGGGTGCACCGATAACTGTAAATGTTTCTGCACCACTGATGTCACCCCCTAAGAGTCACGGTCACCCAGGTGTGTGACAATTTCCAGATACACCAATGCTACGTCAAAGTATTTCATTTACAACCTTCCTGCCTCAGTTCAGTAACAACTTGGTTTCCTGCAGCTGAGGCATATGATGGAGTCATGATCAGTGAGTGATAAAATTTGGTAGTTTTGCTCCAACAACCTAATAAAGAAGATAAAGAAGCATCTTACAGGAAAAGAAACATCCAGTTATCTGCTGAAGCATTTCCCCTCAGTGCATGTAGGAGCCAAAAGCAAGAGAGAAAGAGAGAAGAGGACTCTTGGCTGATTAAGTACAGGAAGTGAGTGTTGAGAGCAGCACCAATGGGATAATTTGAGAAACTTTTCATTTTATCAGATTTCAGCCAATAATTGAATCTTTTGCAGAAATAGACATGTTTTGCCAATGCAGCCATAGTTAACAGGTAACTTCCATTCAAAAGCCTGGTTAGTTAGCAGATTTCTGGTAGTCCCTGCACTCCCTACTGTTTGGGAGTTCAGGCTTCAGTACCCAGCACTTCCAGAGCAAACAGCCATGCAGAATGCCCCTCATTCCCAGGACATCAAGGGCTGCAGTGCCAGGGAATCAGCAAGAGGGTTGTCCTATAGCATTCCACAAGTCTGTCTCTGATGGTCACATAGTGCACTCTGATCAGATTTACTTCCCTCTGAAGGGAATTCCGAGGGGAAAAAAAAATCTGCTTCTGGCTCAAAAAATCCTTCATTCTGCACATGTGTCTTGGTCCTCAGTGATATAAACCTTTCTGCTTGGGTCTGGTGGCAGGACCCAGGTTCTGCCACACGCTGCAGGCACATCACCTATTCCCTCTGTGTGCTGGGTTCCTCTCTGCAAGGCAAGCAAGATAGATTACAAATTTAAGGGCCGGTGTTCACAGTAGACCAGTGCATTACCATTAATATTCTGCAGCGATCTTCTGTCCCCCTTGCAGCTGAACATGACCAGATTCCCGGTAACCTCATTTTCACTAATGTTGGGGTCCTTTACACAATACAGATGTACAGATGGACCATAAAGCAGAAATAGATCATAGTAATTGCAGCTCAGAGTCCCTTTAAACCAGTCAGAGTGACAAAAAGGGGCTCTTCTGTACAGGAGAATCTGGTCCATCGGTCTTTTTAATGCCCATAAGCAGGTGATAACAAGCTGCAGTGCACTTTACAGATGGCTGGCAGCACCTAATTCAGAGTAACACACTGTAAATAAAGCCACTACACCGTGAAGCTATCGGGTGATATAAAGCATCAGAGGAATAATGCTTTTAGCAGGGAACTTCAACACGGGGTTTAGGATCAGCTCTGGGCTTTCACGTATGAAATTCTTCCTAACAAATGCAAGAGTGTGACTTGGCCTTAACTGAGCAGTGAGATCAGATGGCAAATATAAAGGAAAATGTGTTATTTACTCTGTTTTGAAATTATATATAGCGATCGTTTTGCTAAAATCCTTCCATTTTAACCTGTTCTGGACATGAATATGAACATGTCCTGTTCTAAACATGAACCACCATAAAGAGAAATTATTCAACAACAGAGAATCCCAATATTGTTTCATCTTCATCTGCATCCCACCTTTTGATGGCTTGTGTCTGGGATCTGATCCAATGAGACCATCAGATCATCCAGTGTCTTCTCCTTTTTTTCATACCTTTCAAGATAGGATTGCACTCCCCTCAGGCAAAATCTGAGAAAAATATCTGAAGAGAACCCCTGTATGAAAGTCCCATCCACACCTGCTACCAGCAGCAGTCCTGGTGCATCAGTGGACAGCTCTCTCCCTCCCATGCAATCCACCCCAAACTGACACAACAAAGCACTGTGGTCTCTGCCTGTGTATTTCACCAGGAATAGTAAATGCTTTAGAAATGCTTCAACTGTTCAGGTTAACCAGTTACTTAGTGTTAAACTTGAGCAACAGCACAGCTTCATCAGAAAAAATCAAGCTTAAACATAACGAGAGAGAAACCAGTCAGATTAGATGGGGGAAAAGGGTCCATCCTGAATGTTCTCTACAGGGACTGCTGGTACCTGCAGCAAATGCCAGAGCAGATTTTTATGCCTCTTTTTATGCCTCCCCATTCAAACATGATTCTTCCTTTCACAAACATGGTTTCTCTGTTGCCATAGGAGAAAGTGACCTTCAAAAATCAACCATGACAAGTTTTTACAGTAACGAGACCTTTGTTTTATGAGCTTAAATTAATCAGATAATCTTATCTACTGTGGAGATGTGTTTGTGCTCCAAAGCTGTTCCTGCCTGCAGCAAGATTTGTTAAGGCTCCAGGATTTGGGTTCAAAGCTCATGAAAAGGGCATCCTCAATTTGAAAAGCCTCTTATCTGATTAATCCCACTATAAATGACAAGAAGTATTTTACTTTATTTGCTTATTGGAAGTCCTCTGCCCATGACATCATACCATAGTGTCTGCATCAGTAACATTTGCTCAGATCTTCTTTGTGTGTGTGCACCTACAGACTCCTCTCTTGTTATCTGTGTCTTCCATTTGGTGCTCTCTGATGTATGAGGACACAAAGCAAGTTTGTCTTTAACAAACAGCCACAGCATCTCAACCAAAGCAATCGAGACTGGATTGCAGGAAGTAGTGAGAACTGGTCTGCAGCTCATCCCTAACGCCACAATCACAGAATTATTTAGCACTGGAAAAGCTCTCTGAGATCACAGGGTCCAGCCTTTGACTGACCACCACCATGACAACTAGACCATAGCACTAAGTGCCATATCCAGTCATTTCCTGAACTCTTCCAGCAATGGTGACTCCACCACCTCCCTGGGCAGCCTGTTCCAGTGCTAAACAAGCATTTCTGTGAAAAAATTCTTCCTGATGCCCCATGGTGCAGCTTGAGGCTGTGTCCTCTTGTCCTGTAGCCGGCTGCCTGGGAGAACAAGCCCCACCTGGCTACATGCTCCTTTCAGGTAGCTGTAGAGAGCAATAAGGTCCCTCTGAGCCCTCTCTTCTCCAGCCCTCTCCCCAGCTCCCTCAGCTGCTCCTCACAGGACCTTCAGACCCTTCACCAGCTTGGTTGCCCTTCTCTGGACTCTCTCCAGAACCTCAGTGTCCCTTCTGAAGTGAGGGGCCCAGAACCAGACACAGCACTCAAGGCGTGGCTTCACCAGAGCAGAGCACATGGGGACAATCCCTGCCCTGGTCCTGCTGGCCACACTGTTGCTGGTACAAGGCAGGATGCCACTGGCACACTTTAGCTCATGTTCAACCAGTGTCACCCAGCACCCCCAGGCCACTCTGTCCCCAGCCCATAGCTCTGCACGGGGCTGTGGCTGAAGTGCAGGACTTGGCACTTGGCTTGTTGAACCTCATACCCCTGAACTCAGCCCATTGATCCAACTCCCCCTGCAGAGCCTTCCTGCCCTCCAAGCAGATCAACACTGCCACTCAAATTAGTGCTGGGCATGAACTTACTGAGGCCACCCTCAATCCCCTCAGGCAGATAATTAGTAATTGTGATTTACATTTGATTACAATAGTAATGACAAAAGAGTTGCTGTGGTACTTGGGGAATTTCTGATGGTGGACAAAGGCACACTGATCTGCAGAAAAATGTGATCTGAGAAAATGCATGGTCAGATTGGCCTTTCTCACTTTGACTAAAATAACACTTCACTGAAAATGAAAACCAAATTTTGACGGGATGTTCACATTTTGTCTGCATGTGTGAAACCTGGTAATAGGTGAGGGCTGCTGTGACTTCTGATCTTCTTAGAGCAAAACCAGGTTGACAAGTAAGCCACAGCTTCCTGAATACAGGAAGTAATAATGTGTCATTTTCAGAAGGTACTCTGCCTTTTGAAAGTCTAAATCCTGTTGACTTTCAGTGAGAATTGTCATCATATTTTCTTAAGCACTTAAGAGTGTATGTGCCATTTTCAGAAGTCAAACTATTATGAGCTTAAAATTATGTGCATTGATGTAAGTCCATAAAACTAAGACCCTTTAGCTCTCTGAGAATGGATTTAAAGGATCCTAAGGCATCTCAATAGTTGTGGAAAAAATAACACAGGAACCTACTATGCTAATGAACTCAACCAACTGAAATATTTAATTCTTCTAATTGCCCTGTATAAATCTGACCACATTGGCCAGGTCTTCACAAACAAATTAACCTAGAAATCAGAATGTAGGAAGACAGATTAAAAAAACCAACCCTCTCTCTTCCAGCTCCACGTCATCATGCTGATCTATTAGATCCATACATCATCCTGGCACTGCTCTCCTAGTGATGGCTTATAAAACATTGGGCAGCAGCAGAAAGAAACCCCAGGAAAGCTATTTTCTTTTGATATGATTATTTTTCAATGTTATAGATTAAGTATTTAATTAAAACAGAAGAACACAGAGGTTTGGAGAACCACAAGAGAAGGACAAGAATTAAAATCGGGTCCACACTCAGAGGCTCACAGAACTGAAGTGCCTTAAGCTGGTGATGAAAAATAAAGACAGTGAAGAAATGTTTTCCCAGATTTCACCATGAACAAAATCTCAAATGTGCCAGGTAATTGCAATTCCCATTTAAGCTACCTGTCCAGTCAGCAGTAGTCAAGGGCAGACCTGGGATGTACAAATGGTGTGAACAACTGAAAGCACTGTCAGTAAGCAGCACCTCCCTCAGCCACAGCCATGTCCAAACAGAGCTTTTCTGACACTCCAGAGTACATAAGTGACCAGACTGATTTTCTGGCAACCAGTTCATAAAGTTAAAAATATCTTAAGCCATAGTTGCAGATTAAACCATGCTCTTGCCTTGCACTAGCCCTTCAGCTGTTCTGATAAGATAGCAAATTGGGTCAAAGTATAAATATGCAATAATGAAACCTAAGTTGTTGGTAATAAGAATACGTTACTTTTCACTCCTACAAAACTGTTTTTCTAGTTCACATGGTGGCAAAAATAATCTTCTGAGGCAGGTGTGGCTGTTACACGGATCTTGTTTAAATCTGGGAACAAAAAGCTTTTTGGTTATCAGAACAGTAAACAGCAGTGCCTGCCAAGCCCTTAATCTTACAGCAGATCTGTTTTCTGTTACTTCATTTCTCTACCTCATGATTTTCCCCAACCTGATTAACCAATGAAACTGATTTTATCAAGAGATCAAAGCAACACTGAGAAAAAGGTGCCCCTGCTGAAAAAAACCCCTATTTCAGAGTGTGCTTGAGAGGAAAAACAAGTATATTAAAACAGACAGCTCTCCGGGGACATGGAGGAGAAACGTGCTCTGAACTCACCACATAGATGACAAAAATAAAGTAGGGTTTCACAGGACTTGTTATTTCAACACCAAGTGGGCTTAAAACCATTTAATCAATAGTACACACCTTTTATCACAAAAAAAAAAAAATCAGAAAACGCATTTAAAACTTACAAGCATTGCTCCTCACCTCTGTTTCAGAGATCTTGATTTAAAATCTAGTCTTCTTAAAAGCACTGGTCACTCCTGGCTTACTTAGCAATTTCTGTCCCTTTTTACCTATTGTCTTGAGCCTTCTTTAATCTCAAGCTTGATTCTTTTCTGTTTATTATGAACCTTTCTTAATTTTCTTAAATTTTGACTGTTTATTTTCATAATTATGTGTCCAACTGCAAACTCTCAAATTCCTACCTAGATGCCTAAACAAGGACAGATTTTTAAAGAGCAAACCATTCAGCAATATAATTCCTAGAAGAACCCAACTGCTGTCAGCACAACTTTTAAAATCTTAAACTGTGGATAGATTTCACATACCATACCACTTATAACATACCACTAAGCTTGTGATAAATCTCTAAATCCAAACAAACCTCACCCATCAACCTGAAAGATGAAAGTGTGGGCATGCAGTGAATTCATCCACATTTAGAAGACTACAACATTTTGGCCCAAGTGGCAGCAAAAGAAAGAGATTGTGATCACAACATCCTTTATTGTTTGGTCCCACAATAACAGAAACTGGGGAGGCAGGAAACCTCACAAGCCACAGACTTGCTACAAAGCCTCAGTCTGTTTTGGGCAACTTGGATTACTGCCTTCACCGATCTCTTTGTGAAATGGCAAACCATTACGTCCCAAGGATGCAAAAGCATCACTTTTTAAATTTCAATTATCCATTCAAGAGTAGGCTTCTATAATTCCTCACTAATGTAGGATCAACAGGGTCATCAACATTTCAAAGCATCAAAGGCTGAGTCTGTCAAAAATACTCACTTTATCAGGGTTTTTTTTCTTTAAACATAAGAATAGTGATCAGAGAGAACCTCTAAAGTAGCTAATCCTCCAGACTCTCATTTAAATAAATTTATTAATTTTATTCATAAATTTGACTGGTTAATACCAAGTCATAAAATTGAATCCAAGCAAACACAAGACACTGAAAAAAAGAAAAAAGTTATCCGTTATTACCTACCATGTTGGATTGGGTCAGGCATGTATCTAGACAACATCATTGGATTTATCCAATGCCTCTTCTTGATAAATCTGGCATGACAACTTCAAGCTAATCAAGGCAGAGTTACAAAGTAACACATAGGTAATTTAACAATACATAAAGAAAGAAGTACTGTTTCAAGATGAATGTTAATCAATAGTTGAAAAAGACAGCAATTCTTTGAGTGAGAGTACAGATGATTCATAGACAGGGACTAAGCTACTACAACCTTTGTAATGAGAAATCCTCTTCTTTCTTAGACTGATATTTGTAATCAAGGAAGTGTCTTGTCGGGCAGAGAACACAATCATGTTCTGACCTCCTGTAGTTAAAATTTCAGCAACCTCTTCCTAATCATCTTTAACTGCTGCTGCTGAAGCAGCTTGGCCTTGGCCTGATTATTTAATCCAATATGAGCAGTGACAGTGTGAAGGCAGATTGAGGTTATCCATGCAGTAAGCCAGAATATTTACATTAAAATGACTGCATCTGATGGACATTCACATTCAAGATCTTGGATAGGGCTGGCAAACAGAAATACCAAAGCATTGAAATTGGACTCATCTTTACCACTTTGTCCTCCAAAGTTTCTCTGTGTTCTGGAGTGGGAGTGGCATTTACTGTCTAGCCATTACTACCAGTCAGTCCAAGTTCACTTTTGCCCTTTTTTCTTCAGATAGCAGTAACTTCTGGCTGGTTACTTGGCTGGTATAGGATAACCAAAAGTGTCTTTCACTGGTAAATCCTTTTGCATGCCATCCTTCCAGACAGTCTGAAACACTCAGTGGGATGAGCTCTTGAATGAATTTCAGACACATTGATTATTCTCATCACTTATCCTTGCATTCAGAGGCCTCAGATGAGAAGAGGCTCCACTGTGCCCCACACCAAAACCCTTGCACTGGGACTTGGTGCCTACACCAAGGAGCACAAAGTCAGAATGAAGGGTGAAATCCATGAGCGAGTTAGGAGGTAATTTGCCACACAGCCAACGTGCAGCAGAGCCAGGACACAAACCCAGCTCCCCAGAGCTCCAATCCCAGCTTCTAACCACTTCCTCATTTAAACCATTCCTGTTGGAATAGACCCCGTCACATTCTTTCCCTGTTGCAATTTGAATTTCAAATCCTTTGCTGCATTTTCATTTGAAATAGTCCAGTTTACTTAACATTTCCAAGCCACACTTGAACACATATGCAATTAGCAACTCTTTTATCTCACTCTGATAGCACAGTTTAAATAAAAAGAAAGACCCATAGAAATGTATAGAAAGGTGGTTCTGCTTCTCGCTCCCTTGTGAGGGAACCATAGTAATTCTTGCAAATAGTATATTATAAAGACAGCTCTGTGTTTCCTGACAATGTGCCATTTGTGTCATATGGACATTCCAAATAGCACAGAAAACTGTGGGTGCATGCATGAACAACTGAGGAAACTAAAAATGACAGTTTGGTGGTTCATAAAACGTGGTAGAGTTTTTTCATATTTCCATGCTGCCCTTTTCCCCATCACTTCTATACCTTTCACATCCTGGCCATAAGTAACGCTCTGATAAAGTCTGTGGTATAACTCCATTCCACTTACCATGCCAGAAGCCAATTTCCTGAAATGCTGTAAGAAAATCATCTCTTACAGTACTTCTTCCATAACCAGAGAAATACTCACAATCTACAAACTGTTCAAATGGGAACCAAACATGAAATCTACCCTTGTCTCCTTAATTTTCATAACTTATAGCTTCACTCTGCAATTACAGAATTATTCTTCAAAACAAAAGTCCTCTGCTTCCATACTCTTTTTCTCACCATCATCGAAAACAATGTAATTCTTTAGACTGATGGACTAGTATCAGAAGAAGAAGGATTAGTATCAGAAAAAGAGTGATTTGATTAAAAGGGCTATTTGGCAATATTTTTAGCACTGGAGTAATGAGTTTTCATAAACTCATATGACAGATTAAAACAAAATGTCCACCATGATTTTCTTTACCTTACACTGCACAAGGATTGTTTTCTCTAGCAAGCCACTATAAAACACAAAAGACTAATCCAAGATGATGGCCCCATCTTAAGAAACAACTTTAGTTGGTTCTTTTAAGTGGAAATCATTCTCCATTTTATCAGACCATCTACCTGAGATATTCACATCATTTTTGTCTCGCTTCAGAAAGAGGATATAGAAAAAGCAAGGCAGAATGATACTGCCCACAAACCAGAAGGAAGAAAACTGGCTTCCATAGCTTCCACAGCACTTGTAATCCAAGATTCTCAGACTACTCCAACTACAAAACACACTCACCTTCCACTTAGTTATAAACTTACCATTTCTACTGTTTGTATCTTATTTTCCAAAAGAGAGGAAAAAAAAAAAAAACAACCAGAAGATTACTTTCCAAAGCACACAGGATAACAAACTACTGATAGAGTCCAGCAACACACAGGGCTGTCACTCTCAATGACGTTATCAGAGCTGATTAAACTCTCTCAACTCAGAAACAAAGTATAATGAATCATCTGTAAAAAAGCTATAGTCACACTGGAATATGTCATTATAATCAGTTAAATTACTATTTACATTTGTTAGAGCTTTGTGATTGTTAGCATCTTACAAGGATCATAAAGAACTATCTGATTAGTCTAATTTTGATTCATGTAATTACAGTCAAGGTGATCTCTATTGCATAACTACTGAATACCTTGTATTTTTAAAAATAATAGTGAATTCAAGCCTATTTGGGATTTTCTGTGATTTCAAGCAGAAGATCCTTTCCAAGATCTAGAAATCCAGCACATAGGCATCTTTTGACTTGAAGTATCACAACCTGCATGTTGGACATTTGTTTTTGGCTTGCTTTGTCACGTGCCATGCACAGTGCCCTGCAGAACTTTGGAGCTGACCCTGCAAAGCAGCACCGGGATTTAAGATGCCCTTTTGAAAAAACAAACACCCACCACGACTAGAGCAGCAAAAGACTGGCAGAATCACTTGGTTCTTGCACAGGAACTATCAGCAGCAGAAAATCTAATTCTCTTGTTTTCTCATCACCCCTTTACTAAAGTAAGTTTCACAGAGGGGATGAATGCCTCCTACCAGCTTAGGGACAGCAGGAGCTTCCCCTTTTCTGGTTGCTACTGCTTTTTTGACCAAAACAAAACACAAGAACTGGGTATTTTCATGTGTCTGTGGTGCCCAGACAGGTGCCTTTGGCTCTTTTTTGGGACACCTAAAGAAAACAAGTTTAGGAAAAGCATCAAGGGTGGTGTTACTCATTCTCTGTCTCATTCCAACAGTACTCCTTTTTTTTTCTCAGAAATTTATTTACCCTGTCCATAAAATCCTCTATGTCAGTAGTTTATGCAGCCCTGCAGATAGAAAGATTTTTCCATTAATATAATATTCCTCCAGTGGAGTTTAAGCCCACCACCTCTTGTGCTATGTGTGCCACACATTTCTCTGAGGCAGCCATTTTATTTTGTTTCATGAACTCTCACAGCTCTGCAGCTATCTTATCTCTAGATTAAAAGTATTAATTCTTCCAGCCTCTCCTCACTGCCTGTGTTCTCCAGATCTCTGACCTCCCCTCACTCCACACCTCCATGTGGGGTCTGGAATGCTGGGGCCCTACCAGTGCCAATCACAGCAGCAAGGTTGTTTCTGGTGCTTTGCAGGCTCTGTTCTTGTTCCTTACCCTGCACCACTGTGATGTCCTCAGCTGCTGTTCAGTTTGCCATTCACCATAACGCCTCCCTTGAGAGACTCCCCTAGCTCTTCATTCATCTGCTTATCTCACACATAATTTATACCTCGTCACAGGACTCTGTGCCTGTCCTTGAACTGAATCCCACTTAATTCAAATGAATTCTTCTAATTGTCAGGATTCTTGTGGCTGTTAATCCTTTCATCCAAGTGCTGGCAGCCCTTCCAGCTGTGCGTGGCCCAGAAATGCAGTACACATTTTCTAGTTCCTCACACAAATCACTGTTCTGTGAACAGACAGGCACCAGACCCACCACACCCTCTCAAGGAATCCCACACACTGCAGCCTCCCCATTTCACAGAAACTCACACGTAACTGCTCTTAGAGCCTCTTTCCACAAGACTTCTCTCATGATGTGTCTTTATTTTCCTTAGGAAAAGCAAAAACTATTCTAAATACCATCAGGAAGCTCTCCTGTAGAGAAAGTACAAGTTGCCACTTCCTTATTGACACTGTCTGCTATTCTAACGTGGAAGGAAATGGAGATTGTTGTCATGATTTAACACATTTGGCTGTATTTACACCTCATCATACTCAAGGTGGTTTGTTTTAAAGTTTTCATCCCACTGTTCTTCCAAAAACTGAAGATGTCTGCTTCCATTTTCAATGCTGTTTCAAATGCTGTTTAAAATGCTGACCCGCTCTGGAACATCACCATCCTTCACCAGCACTAAGAAGCAATCCTGGATGGATTTTCACTGAGTCACCCATTCTCCTTTCAGTTGTAACTTCCCCAACTTATTCCCCTGTTTTAACCTGAGCTGTTACCCATTCTTACCAAGGTTGGCTATAGTACCTGCCTGATCATTGTTGGATTTTTATTTTAAATAAAATCAAAGGAGAGAGAAAAAACCCAAAAAACCTTCAAAAACATTAACTGGTTGTCCCTGACACCAGCTTGTTGTTGAGACAGAAGCTTTGTGCTGATTTGCCAGCCAGCCCTAGAGAACACAACACGACCTGTCTTGTTTACCCTGAAGCTTCCTGCTGGCCCCACACCGTGGCTGTGTGAACAACCCCCAACCCTCCACCTGCACAGCATCATTCAGCCATGGGATTTATCCCGCTCAGCCCCTGCTATGGCTAATTAAGCCATCTTTCTGACTGCACAGAAAAATGCTCAGGTCATCCTGCTACAGGCAAATATCTTTATTGCGGGAAGAAAAAAAAAACCGGCATCTAGAACATAATCTCTGAATAAGCCATCTATTCCAGGAGTCTGAAGTAGGATTTTTAGGAGACAGAACCTAATTCAAGTGCTTTAATTTACCTCAAGAATAAGTGCATTAAGTCCTCCTATTATTCTACTCCAGACATACTCAATGAAATTTCCTATAAAACAGTACATAACCTGCTTTCTTCCTTGTTATGTTTCTTTATCTGTAGTTTAAGTCTTTTATATTATTTTTTCACTAGTAAGCAGATTCATCAAAAATATGATGACAATTAATTTTAATTAGGAGAACAACTTGGTTTTTTTTCAATTAAACTTTTCTCTCCACTCCATTTTAACTCTTAAAATGTGAGAACCAGAAGCTTTAAAAGCTTCATTGTAATAAACATCTCATGTACCCAACAAGCACAACACCACTGATCAAAAATAAAAATCTTGAGACAAACTATGTAAATGGCCAGTAAATTTTAAAGCAGAAAGGGGCTGAAGAAGTTAAATACCTGGCTGCTTGGTGTAATTACCTTTGCCCTCCTTCCCCACAATTATTTAATCTTATTTTAAATGAACTCCTCTTTCTGTGACTTCACACCTGGGTGTCAGCTTTCAGGAGCACTCAGCCAGGAGAGGACACAAGAACTGCCACAGTTATTAATCCTTGGGTACAATCCATTAGTAGCACATTCACTTGAGGAGGAAAAAGGTGGTGCTCATCTTGGGAAGGGGGTGAAGGCCTTTAACCCCCATCAAAAAGACAACCAGTGAGGTTTGCTGTCACCTCAGAGGAGACCTGGCACACCTCAAGGGATCACCAAGGTCCTATACACCTCCAACACCCTTGACACAGCACCTCTCTTCTGCTGCCTTAAGTGAACCTCCCATGCCTATCCCCTCAGCAAATTGTACAGCTAAAACCAGCATTATGAGGAAAGAACCTGCATAAGCTGGCATGGAAACACTGATGGACTCAAGCACAGCAGAGCCTGCGTGTCCCTGCCCAGCCCGGCTGCCCTCGCCCCTGAGCAGGGAGCTGCAGGGAGGGTCACACAGAGGGCAATGAACCCTGGCACTAATCACGCTGCAGGACCCAAGGAAATCTTGGAGTACTCACTAGCTCCCGGCCAGCCTGGAGAGAATTTCTTAGCTCCATCTGGTGGGCAAACAAGCTGCTTCTGGCTCACGAACAGCCATTCCCTTTTAATAGTCAGTGTTTTTATGAGAAGAGATTATTAAGGAAGAACATCTTCATTAACAGCAATTTTTGCTTCTCCTGGGAAGAATTCCATTTATAAAGATTAAAACGCATCACTTCTGGCTGGAGTTATTTCCTGTGTATCTCTTTCTATTCATATTTCAGCTACAGACCTGTGTTTACCTTCACAGGTCCCAGACAATTGAAACAAGAGTCCCAAAGCAGAGTCACCTCTCCTGAGAGCCGAATACCCCGGTGACAGCACTCACAAAGCAATCCATGAACAGCTCCCAGGCAGAAATGGAGCAAACACAACACCTGCAAGGGAACTCTGCTGTGACTGCTGAGCACAAGCACGGCACTCGCTGGGTTCGCTTCCCGCCCTCATTACCCAGGGATGTGGTTCTGCTTGGAAGGGTGGAAGGAGTTATAAATTGCCCTCCCACTGTGCATGTTTCCTCAGTAAAGGCCTTACCTAGCTCTTCCCCAGTGAGATGGATGAGAAGTAAATGAACTAAAATAGGAGCTCATGACAGAGAATTCAGCACTCCTTGAATTTGCCCTTGCCCACACGTTTCAAAAAAATACAGCATTTACATAGGAAAAAGGCACAATGAAAAGCAGGAGATTATATTACATGGCTGCACTTAAAATCATGATGGATTTAATTTGTTTATCCCACTGACAGGCTTTGGAATAATTCTTCATCCTCTGTTGTCACATTTTTTTATGCTTGAGAAACAATAGAGATCTAATAATTGAACTAAGGAGCAAGACAGCCCCAGCCATTTCGTCTACGCACCTCAGCTAATGACAGAAGCAAAAAGAAAATATTTAGTTAATTTTGTCTGCAAGCTGGATGCAAACCAACAGCATTAATAACCCTCTTTAAGACAGACATATGGACCAAAGCCTAAGATCACATCTCTGTAATTGTGATTACAATAGGTTTCTAGTCACTGAAATATGTGTCCCAGTTTAACAAGATCCCTGCTGTCACTATATTTTTGCTGAAGTTAAAGCAATAAATAGTTCTGCACTCTTGATTTCTGGTTTAAAAAAGAAACAATCCTAATGGTATTGCTATAGCCTTTCCAACATCAGAGTTCCCCTCTGTCCTTATCCTTTTTATTACATTTGAGTCAATTTATTCAAGACAAAAATATTTCTCCAACTCACAAGCATACACTTTCAATAGCAACTGTATTTGATTACACTTAATAATATCAATTTATTTCATTGAAAGCTGAGTAAAAATGGTTTCCTATCAAGAAAATCTACTGCTTCTTAAGCTACGTGTAGTAGTAATCAGGACCGAAATGCAATTTTTTTAATTCCTGAAGACTTAGCTCATCTTAGACTTGCCATAGCAAATCATTTTACAAAGGGAGATAGATACTGTCCTTATTGTACTGGTGATGGGGTAGCAGAGGCATGAGGAGATTCCACACCTGGAGGTGAAAGTAGGAACACAGCCCTTCTGATGGACTTTTGATGCAGCACCATACCCCACAATGTGAACACAGATCTATCATTTGTCTATTGCTAAAGCTGCTTGCTATGTAAAAGCTTCTCAGTTTGCAAAGGTTTCTACTGGCAGCTCTGAAAAAGGGAACAGATTCTGTTTAAATTCAGCTACAATTTCTGCTTGAGCTCACATGGTGGACACCCTCCTGGAAAAGCAGGGCTGTGCCTCTCACTTGCTCATTAAATGACATACAGCTGTTTATTATCCACGGTATCTGTGTTTCTCAGAGGACACAAACTGCCTAACTATGCAGATATGAACTCATTTGCGAACAGCAGTGATGAGTCAAATCATGAAATTTTACTTGTCTAACCTAATTGAATCTACCCCAGACAGTAATAATACTTACATGAAAAAAAAAGGAATTTCACAGCCTCTGTTCCCTTTTTCATAAAAATGCTCAGCTCTGACTGTAATACACCAGGGCAATATTTGAATGCTACAGTGCACAGATGCAGTCACACAGAAAATTAGAACTCTCCAATTTTATTTTTTTTTTAAAGAAGAAGCAGCTATAGTACATAGCTGCATCAGTACCAGCTCAAGAGTGGAAAAGTACTTCATCTGCTTAGCCCCTTTCTACTCTGTTGGTGACGTCAGCCAGGCACTAATGAAAGCCCAATTAGCATATCACCTTGTGTGTTTGAACGTACAATTGGAGCAGCTGATGATTCTCTTCTGAGATTTTAAATAACCCCCAAAGCTGAGCCAGAGCTGCTGCTTGGTAGGGAAGATTTAGCTTCACAACATACCCAGTTCCCTGTGCAACACAAACAAATGTGCCAATGGTGGAAAAAACCCCAACCCAGAGCAGATGCATTTCTCTGAGGAAAGCAACACAAAGCAGCTCCAATTTTACAATGAAGGCCAATTCATTTGGCCTTCATTGTAAAATAAAGGCTGTAACTTCCTAACTGAGTTTGAAAAGTGCATTGGCTATTTGCTCCCAAAAACCAGGGTACAGACCTTGATGAGCTTTAGGAAAGCAGCACCCATGTCAATGCCCTGCCAATTTTCCAGCTGACTGAGGAGCAAACAGCCATGGGACAGAAAGTGCATCCTTCTGCTCTAAAACATCCTGCAACTAGCCAACATAGAAAAGAAGGGAATTTGCAGACCATGAACTTCAGACATTGACTGGACTCGCTGGTGGGGAGGGTTCTGTGAGCTCAGGGCTCTGTGACTCCCTTTGGTCCCTGTTTAGCCACCAGTGTCCAAGGGAGGACAACAATGGATGGCTCTCATGCCGTCCTCTTTACCTGAACACTTGCACCAGCTGTTTGTTCCATAAGCACAGATGTCAGTGCTGCCATCCAGGGAACCACAAGTCATTCTCAGCACAGCAATGCACCAACTGGCACAGGACTTCAAATGGCCAAAATGAAAAGCAGGGGTGGAGCTGAGACACGAGGTCAAAGAGAAACCTATTGAAGTACTGCAATACTGACAGAAAGGAGTGAAAAAAATGAAAGGCCTAAGTCTGTAGCAAGAACTTGCCTATTAAACTTCCTTCAAAGGGACTGAAAGCAGCACCTGAGGCTCCTGCCAGACCTTAGAGAAATCCTAAAGGGCACCACTGGTTTGCAGCATTTGAGGGCTAGAAACTGAAAACTGTCTCTGCCAATCCAACAGCAACGACAGGGAAGTGCTGTGCTCTGAGCAAGAACTTCAACTCTGACCTAGATAAAAACTATCTAAAAGAAACAAGAATTCAAGCCCAGCAGCACTTCCCTTGGAGTCTCTGTTGAAGCGACAAGATTAGTTATGAGGTTCAACTGGATTGGTAAAATGCTGGTGTTGATCATTCTGCCTAAATGGACAGAAATCAAACCCCAAGCACAACAAATACACCAAGAGCAACCCCACGGTTCCCATACACCCCAAAGAGTTTCTGCCCAGTCCCTACTCCCTTTAAATACCAAGTCCTCCTGTCTCACCATGGCAGTCATAGAACACAGCCTGTGACCATCAGAGAATGCCTCACAAGTACACAGAACCACAACAGATTTAAAAGGGCTCTGTTAAATTAGAACGTCCTTGAGTGATTTTCAGCCTCAAACCATGCTCTTACTCATAGCTGATCACATCAACATGTGCCAGGTTTTGCACAAAAAAGGCAAAATGCTAACAAGTCAAATAGCTAAATAATACTGTATTTAAGTCTTTATTAAACATGGCTACAGTGTATAAAGATGTAATTAAAGCCTGGGCTTTGATTTGGCAAGCATCCTCTATAAATAATCTTTGTTTCACTGCTCTTTCTCCTCAGTGCTTCATCAAACTCAAGAGATGTCCTTCAGTTTCTCCCCCACCCTTGGGATTATCAAATGTTTTATAGCTCTGCAAACCTTAGAACAGCCAAACACTGCAGTAGATGAAAGGGAATTATCTTCAAGGTGCTTTCTCTCAGCAGTATCCTCATTTTCTTGCCCAGGGTGGGGAGACTTACCAAAGAGCCAGGATGAGGGAGCAGGGCCCCATTCCAGAGTGCAGAATAAGAACACAGACTTGATATCACATCTCCTTCCAAGTGGTGATCAGTCTTCTAAATGATGTATGGGAAAAGGAGAGAGTATTGAAAAACTTTAACACCGGAGTGAGCTACTTCTTGCCAAATTATATATTTCACCTTATCATTTCTCATGAGAGATGTAATTTTGCTAATTATGTCTAATGATTTTTTATGGTAGAGATTTTCCAAAAGATTTTACATTCATTCTCACAGCACTAAAAAGAAACTGTCATGTTGATCTAAGCCCATATTTAACCTCTGTAGCAAATAAAGAGGGCACAAACCCTCTGATTTAAAAACCCTGTACTTTAACAGAAATGTGTTTTATTTTCTGTACTGCAAAAAACCCAAATTGTTGTTTGGTCTGAAAATTTCCATTCATTAAATCATAAATTAAAGCAGACCAGAAATATGAGTTGAGCTGGCCCCATTTAGCATTCAATAAACTCAGTAAACAACATAAAGTAGAATTAACATCTAATGGTATTTATTTCAATACTTGGAATAGCATCTGAGATCAGCATTTTTAAACAATCACTCTATGAACTAGAATACAAGAGTGTTTCTTTTTGACCAGCTGGCAAATATATTCTGACAAAGGGATATTTGGACAGTGCAGCAATCCCAACTGGATCTGATCATTGGAAAAGTTTTCTTCCCAGTCTTACAACCTCAAAATCCCCAGGAATACCCAGACAAGATCAAAAATAACAACAGTAACACAACCGAGACAAACACCACGAGATCTACCCAGAGTGATTTAGAGACACGAGGTGTAAGAGATTTAAAGGTGCTCTTGTCCATTTTCAGGCCATTAACACCTGCTCAGAGTGGCAGTGAAATGTTACCACATCCAAAGGCACAGGTTTGCATTCCTTATGCATCAGCAGCTCAAACTAAACTTCAAAAATGTCCCCAATATGCCCTGCAAAAACACACAGCTATACCCTTCCTTATTCTAGAAGAAACAGAATTTAAATGCAGTACAGTCAGCAGTTTCATCCAAGAAAAATGAAAGAACTGAGCTTTCTCTTTCAAAATTGACTAAGTGATTTGCAAGCTGTAATGGAGAGTTCCTGCTTCCCCTTCCTGGGGGCTGGATAATGCATCTGCACGGGGAGTATCTGGGAACCTAGAAGTATCCACTTCTCAAAGACTGCTACTTGAAATGACTAATCTGAACCAATGTAACTCCACAATTGATTCTTTATTTGCTTCCAGTGGTTGCCCTTATCGACTTACAGTGCACTACATTTCTAAAAATCATAGGTTTCTTTGTTTGCTTCCAGAGAAAAACACTTATTTTAGATAATCTTGGCTCCACAAAGATATTTTTCAATTTTCTTCAGTCACTGCTGCACGTTCAGGAATGTCTGATTACCCATAAAATGCCTTCTGACAGCTCAGATTCATTACTAAATTACCACATTTAAATTTTTCATGTGCACAGGGCAATTACTTTTATGAATGACTGTCAGCAATGTTTCACTAAATCTGAATGAATTTTTAAAGGATTCTAATTGCCACTTAGATGCCCCTATAACTCTTGTTTTAAAGGCTTTCATGTCTTTTGGTAATAGTTACCTGGGTTCAACACAAACATGTTCCCTTTCACATTTTATATCATTGAAAATTATTTACATCAGAAACAAAGAAATATGAAACTGGTGGTGCTACATAAGTAGATAGACTGCACAGTAGAAATGATTCATAGCCAAAGTCTTGAGAATGAATAATTATCTGTAACCCTCACTTGGAGCTCTTGTGTCAAGTTACATTATTCATTTGGGTTTTGGCAGGAGAAATTAATGAATTCTAACTTGACAGACACCTTAAAAAATTATAAATTTTTCAAGTAGTTGGGCCAAACTAAACTTTTAATATGTCCAGGGAAAGAAAAAATAGAGGTACACAAGGAGTGGTTTTTTCCCACTGAAATTTTAAAAAGCACAGATACAAATATGTATTCAGAAAGGGCAGGTGAGTTTTAAATTACACCACTAAAATGGGCTGCAGTTTTGACTTGTCTCCCAGTGGAGTGTCATCAGGAAATTTCATTAGCACAATCTATTTTTTATGCCAAGGTTGCAAATGAAAGTGATAAACAAGATCAGAAATAAACTAATCATTGATGTACTCCCCCAACAAACTCCAGCTAGATGTTTCTCTTTCAAGTGCCACATCTTGTGCATGATCTTCACCCAACTGCTTGCCCACTTTGGAGATTTTTCTATTTTTCTTTTCATTTTCACTGTTCACTATCAGTTTGTAGAGAGGCATCAAATGAAATGTTCCTTTGAAAACTGAATGGATTAATGCTTCTTTAATTCTTTTGTCTAGAAAGTCAAAGATCAGGATAACAAGAAAGAAACAGAAAATTATGTCAACCATGTGTTCTTGTGTACAAGGAATGAAGTTTTTACCACTGAGGTCTAAGGGAGACATTTGAAGTCCCATCAAAACAGTGATGTTGAAAAATAGCCTATAAAAATGGCTTGCATTCCTTAAATTATATGTGAAGCAAATACCCCATTAAAATCCAAGACTCTGATTACCTGGCTGGTTTTCTCACTGGATGACTGCAGCAATGTGGGCAATCCAGTGAACTTCATTTCTGCCCCCTGTTTCAGTGCAGAGGGGTGCAGGAAAA
The DNA here is from genome assembly GCF_021018805.1 of Prinia subflava. NCBI lineage: Eukaryota > Metazoa > Chordata > Aves > Passeriformes > Cisticolidae > Prinia > Prinia subflava. Next base: position 96,120,229 of record NC_086248.1, read on the forward strand.
ACCTGTGGCAAGCTCACTTCTGTAAAGATTTTGAAATCTTCCGATGAAATGTGCTGCAAGCCATTTTTAAGCAATATTAATCTTCTGCAGCAGCAAACCTATTTCACTGTGACCTTCAACAAAGGCCAAAGCCTGAGGGATGGTTGCCAGCAGCAAGTTACGCTTCAATATCCAACCTTGCATAGGATCCAAACGGGGTTTTCATCTGCATCTAAACTCTAATTAGCAGCTCTCAAAGCTGTGTTCAATAACTTTATTCCAACAGTCAATATCAGCCCTTAATACTTGCTCGTATTATTGTGCAAAATACACAACTATGGATGAAGAATTGCTTGGCAAAGGTGAGTCCAGCAAAAGCTGCCACCCGCAAGAAATATTCCATCCTATCACAGAGGCAAGGACAGGTCAAACGGGGCTGAAGCTGAGCCAAGGGAGCAGTAAAGTGCCAATATTATTCCCTGGTTCCCAATGCTCCCACTGACCTAAGTAGTTAGTGAATCCTGGTCTTCTGATCAGATCCAGTATAGCTGGGCTGGGCTCTGGCTTCAGCCTTACTGGCATGCTTAGATCCAGAGAAATGGTAATGAAGTGTTGTGGAGTGATGTAAAAGAATTCCAGGTTGCTAAGAATAGTGCCTATGTGCAGGAAGAGTTGGGTTTTTCCCCCTCATACAGGGGGTACAACTTAGCATTTCTAAAGATCCTCAACACTTTGCAAATCAGAATCCTACCCTAAAAACTGAAAGGGTTTGAAGAAGCTACCTCAACACATTCTCTTGCCTTCTCTCTCCAGCTTCCCACTTTAAATTCCTGCCAGATGAGTCATACTGAATGTCTCTCCAAAAACTTTGAGAGTTTTGTCCTGCTTATTCTGAGAAAAGAGTTTTTCATTGCAAAGAACACCATTCGTACCAATTAACACCTTGTGAACCATGCTAACAGAAAGTTAATTCCACATATTTTGCTAGGTTTTCCCAATTACAATGGTAACTATGTGAAAAAGAGAGGCTGTTCCCTTTGAACTGTCAATCACATTGCCCAGACATTAAAACTAACTGCATATATTTATTTCTTAAAAACATTACAGTGACAAGAACAAATGCCAAACCTGAATGGTGCCTGTCCTCCTTCCATGAGGGAACCACTGCTTCCCCACTACATTTGGAGTGAAGCAGACTGTCCTTGGCACAACAGTTAACAAGAACAAGCAGTGGATACTGTGGTTGATTTAAGAGCTTTTACCCAGCCTGATTATCTCAGGTGCATTCATTTGCTCTCCTCCAAGCTTTAGAGGTTCACTAAGACCTGACTGCCCCTTCCCAGAGGAAGATCATTGTCAGCCTGAGCAAGGTAGGCAGAAAGTTCTTTCAGTTCTTGCCATGCAGCTGTTTGCAGCCACCAGCCCCAAGCACGACTGGCCAGATCCCTGCACATCCCCAAGCATTTGTCTGCACACAGCTCACTGATTTCTAGGACCTACACACATGTCCAGGACCTGTGCTCCAGCCAGAATCTCCACCACGGTCTTCTCATGTAATCTTCTTTTCAAGATCACTTCTTCTTTTTGGGACCTTTCTGGCTTCCTCTTCTTTCCAGCACCAAAGCCTGTGCTCCTCCCAGTCTAAACCAGGACAGAGTCTAAGGCAGAAGAACAACATCTGATCAGCCTCCTCGTTCTTTCTCAGGCCTGCTTATTAATTGTAGGGTTTGGGTTGTTAACTGGAGGATTTGGGATGTGCCACTACATTTTAGCCTGCATACCATTAGAATTTACGACTGAGCAATACCAACTGCAGCCAGCAAGCAGCAGGCTGCTGCTTCAGAGTTCAAAAGTTCAGGTTCAGACACTCACATACAGGCCCAGTTATCTGCCAGCTGTGTGTGCTCACAGTTCAGGCTATTTCTTCACCTAAGACACAGACAGATAGGTTATAGCCACGCTAGACAAAGTGGAATCTGCAGATCATTTCCACGTAAGAGCCACCTCTCTCAGGAGACCCACATGGTAACTGGGTTAGGTCATGTGTCATCCCCTAGTCTCAGTTAACTCCCCACACGTGCTCTGGAGTCAGTTCAAAAGAAAGCAAATTGCCTTCATCCAAAAGGCCCTGCAGCCCTTGGATGGATTTCTCTACTGAGAACAACTGGATCAGGCCCCAGTCTGGGGCTGTCACAGTGTCTGGGTGTTTGTCAGGGCTGCTCCACGTGCAGCCACAGCAAAGCATTGGCAAGGCACCACAAAACCACAAGCCCAGATTCATTATGATTTTTCAGATCTCAGTAGGAATGAAGCAATTAAAAGTATCATAAGAATATTCCCAAGTGGATTTTAAAAGGTTTTGAAGCTGGTTGAAGCTTTTATTCAATACTGACAATGGCTGTTCTGAATAGCTCAGAGTAGGGAGATTTAAAGGTTTACATAAGGCCAACTGTCATTCAGGAAAACCCAGAAAAGCTTCAAGCTTTTTCTACAGGATCTATTTTGTTCTAGCTGGATCAGTGGACCTAATAAAACTTTATCTGCCTCATATCCTTAGGCTATCAAAGCTACAAAAACACTATCTTCTTATTAACTGTTATAAACGCCAGGACAAATTTATTGCCAAATTCAATAGTTTGGTTTATTAACATCCAAATTACAAAATTTAGAATCAAATTATAACAATTTCAAACAATAAAAACAAAACAATACGAACCCCACGAACAGCGAAACTTACTTGACAGAAGTTCTCCCGGGAAAAGCAGAGTCAAGGGTGACCCCAGAGACACCGGACCTGGCAGCCAGTGTCTCCAGCGGGGTTCACAAATTTGCCCACCTAAAGGCCCAACTTAAATACCCTTAACTTTCCCTTCGGCAATCTTCCTCCCATTGTTTCTCTAATCATTGGCCATTAACTTTATTTACATTAAATCCCGAAAGGGTCCCCAGGCATATTCAAATGCTAATGTCCAGAGTTAGTCCTTGCTTTGAGTAGGTGTGTGATGACCGGTGTGAGTCCTTGCTGGCACGTCTTTGCTGGCACGTAGCGTTTGACCGTTGCAAATCCCAATGAGTTTTGCTGCACGTAGGCAGGGGCAAGTCCTCAGGCCTCGTGTTCTCACCTTCTATTTTTGGAACCCGGAAGATCAGGGAGGTGCTTTACAGAAATTCGTGAAATGTGCGAGTTGAGCAGACACACACATACCTTCATACAATATATATCACAGTTCCCAATCTATAATTATTTATAAAACATGAATTAAATAACCATATTTCCCACATTAACTTAGTGTTTTACCAACACTGAGAATCTGACTTCATGAACGTGTTTCCTGTTAGGAGAACAAAACAGATGGAACCACACTCTGGAAGACTCACCATGCTATTTATACTTCAGAAAAGATATTTGCTTTCCATGGGAACTCAGAGCTATCCACTGGTTTTAAGTTTATGAGTTAAGTGTCTTTTCAGAGCTTTCAAATAACATGCAATGTGTCTGGTGTAACTGCTTTTCCCCCAACAGATAAAGAGCCCATCTGCTAAGTTTATCAGTGGCAGAAACATTCATTAACACCCAAATAACTGCATGTTATACCTACACTCAGAGAAGAGGCCACTTTATCCTGCAGCTTCCATCTGTCAGCTGTGGTTCCTGGACTGCAATACCCAGGCAGCTCAGAAATCTCACAACAGAACTCCGTAAGATTAGGGACATTCTATCATTTTTTGCTTTACAATAAGGCACTTAGGCAGCATGATGTGAGGGATCAACCTAAAGGCACCTGAGGTCTAGAAACTGCTGTAATTTTAACTGCATTCACCTGTCCCCAAGCTGATGGTTCTCAGTTCAGAGCAGCCTCTCCTGGGGGATAATTGTTACCCTCCACGGTTCACTTTGGAAAGTCCTGTTCCTGCACTGCTGACAGAACCATTATCCATCACTTTATTAGTCCTCTGTTCACTAAGAACTGAGGATGAAGTGTTGAGAGCTAAAAATCCCCCAAACATGGCTCTATACATCATGGACTTCCACAGCTGATGGCCTTGACACTGGGACTAACAAGAGACAACACAAACAACATTGGGAAAAAAATTACCCTCAGTCCAGCCATGCACTGCCATCTCCTCTTTTTTTAAGTATCACATCCCTGTCTCTTTAATTACAGCAGGCAGGATGTGAACAGATGCTTACTGCACCCAGCAGCCCAATGAGTCAGGCAAACTTTTAGCTATTAGCAAATCCTTTAGGTAGCTGACTCAGGTAAATAAGATGTGCAGATTCCCCCCAGCTGATTAACCACTGGGCTTGCACAAGCTTGGCTCATTGACCACAGCTGTTGGGAATACAAATGTCCTCAGCTGACAGCCCTGGTCTTGGTTTCATCATCATTTTGGGTTGAAAACAAAAATGCCTGCATTCACTGACATCTTGTCTGGAGTTGGGACAAAATACCCCAAATCAGTAGGAGGTGAGGAATTCTTCCATGAAATGAATCACAGGTTGAAGTTATTCAAATAATAAAAAAGAAAAGCAGAGATCAAGATATGGGCTACAGGGATAGTCAGCCTGCAGTTCTCCAGATAAATCCTACGGATTTATGTACTGCTTACAGATGCCTCAGTTAAGAGGCCTGGCTCTTAAACTACCTCCCAAGGAAACAAAATCCATACAGATCCTCAATGATATACAAGCAGCATGTGAAGTCAATTTCTTTAATAAGCAAACCTAAGTCCCTAGCAGTTCCAGCTGTCATGTCCATTTCTAGCTTCCACAGGCACTTTATCAGCCTTTATGTCCAGAACTGATGTCACACAACACATCTGCTGGTTACTGGTGTGAAAACGTCCCCAATTCCACACCTTCCCAGAGGCAGATCCTCCAAAATCCTGTGCTACAACACACAAGTGCCTCTTGACAGCCTCTCCAGCAATAAGTAGGCACAGTTCTAGAAAAACTGAATGGGTCTTGCAAGCCTTCATCTCTCATCACATCTGTGTCTTTTCCTGCCAAATACTGCACCCTCTACAGCCTCTGTCTTGCCCATATAAACAACCCTCTCTTTGGTAAAGTTGAGGCTTTCATAATCCATTTGCTGATGAAGGAAAACATAAATAGAAGTAAGCACACATGCCTTTTTCCTTGCTTACTTTCAGGATGCCATAGAATTTTTCTTCGGCTCTGACTGGATGGATCTGAACACTGGAAAGATACAGACAAGTATTCTGAATGCCTGCTGTAACAAAACAAGCATTGATGTTTAGTGTGGAAATGATGGAAGAAGTTAAGTCATGTTAATTGCCAAAACTCAAATCCCCTGGAGTTTTATAGGGCTTTAAGTTTCACAGCAAATGATATCCAACACACAGATTTTCTGTAATGGATGCCACAGTTTAATTATATTGGTTCATAAATTTTCTTTCCCTTTCAGCTTCATGGGTCCATATTGTAAATGTAGATTCCTCACCAACAAGAAGCAACCAGCTGTTCATTGAGAGTCCCAAGCTGCAAGGTGTGAGCATCTCTGCAAAATTCAGTCACCTGGGAACAGCCAGTGAAAGAAATGGGGAACACAATTTGTGGGATTAGGACCTGAGGATGGTAGCACAATGCAGACTGCCAGACCCAAAGACTGTCCAAGGCAGCAAGTCTCCTCCTTCAGGCACAGTAAAGAGGTTTGGCACAGTCTGAGATGCCAGGGAATGGCATCAAAATACGTACTTGCCATTCAGTATTTTACATATCTCACTGTTGCCATCCACCATTTTGCTCCTGTCAAGCAAAGAGTCACATTTGTGAGCCACTTGAGTTCATGAGTCCATATAATCCAGTTGCTTGAAAGACAAACATTTGCTGGCGTAAAGGAAGGAAAGAGAAGCAGGGGAAGCTATGGGACAATCATTCTGGATTAGTAATGAGTGTTCAAAGAGAAAACTGCATTGCTAGTCATCCTCTCTGGAAAAAAATGAAGATGCACTTTCCCATCTTGCATCTGCAAATGCAGAGCCTGCAGTGACTTGTGGGATTAGAAGATTGCAGCATCACCACACCCTTACCAATTAGCCTCCAAAAGATGTCCCTGGTCCCAAGGAACCAGAGCAGAGTTATCATTAGTGCCCAGCACTTACACAGCATTTCAGCACTCTAAACATCTAACAGGAGAAATGACATAAATAATTATAAGAACAACTCTACTGATTCTTAGCCTTGCTAAAATAAACAGTACTGTTTGTTATCCTACTGTAATACCAATACTTTGCATTTCCTATTTTATTCTGGTGCCATTTTCTCTTCTTCTAAATGATCATGAGGTTGGGCTGGAAGGAGGGAAAAGAATCTTGTAAAACCCTATGTCTGCAGGAACAGAAGTTGCTTAGCATTCCAGAGAGTGCAGACAAATGACAGAAAAACAAATAGACACAAAGGAAGAAACTGGAGTTGTTATGCAGTCCCTACCCAGTCTTACTGGCTTCTGTTGGATTTTCATCACTGAAAGACTGAACAAAGGCATAAAAGGATTTGCTCCTGAAAATCACAGAATTTGCAGGGTAATAACCAAAACGATTCTCTTAACACTGCTACTTTTTGGAGTGTTTGGTCACAGCCAGGCTGAGCAGAAGCGATTCTGCTCACAAATCCCACTGATAGATAAAAGGGCAGCGCCCTGCAGAGGGATCGAACCCAAAGTGGGACACAAGCTGATGGGTTTGCAGGGGAAAAATAAAAGCTCCACATAAATAAGACTCAGCTTGATGCCTTGTATCCCTGGAAGGGTGACCAAAACTGCAGTTTTGACAAGAAGATGAGTGTAGGGGAAGGTCTGTGAAAGCAGAACTCTCACCATTTATGAAATATGTTACTTTTTGCCTACATGTAGGTATAAAAGAAAAAGAGAGGGAGAGAGCAGACAACTATGGGACTTGCCCAGAAAGGCAGAGTGGCAGAAAAACTCATTCACATCATCCTGTGACTACAGCTCAACAGAAATCTGTAGAGAAGATGGAGATGTGTCCAAGAAACAGCAGTTTTGCACAACCAAAAATCACTAACCCAGAAACAAACAAGGTTTGAAACATTTTTGTTTCTTTTATGACTCACCAGTGCACTGCAGACTGTGTATCCACATTACGTGTAACAGTCTGAAATTACTCTTAAAACTTACCAGCTTTGACCACAGCATCACTCCTGAGGAAAAAAAAAAGCTCAGCAGATTAAGAATCTGAACCCAGTCACCTTTTCCCTGGTCACACAGCTGCCTCCACAAAGGCCACTGAGAGTCCAGAGCAGTCTCTGCACCCCAGTCTCATCCTGAACACCTCCAAAATGCCTGAGCATCCAGACACAGGCACAAGCACACCAGCAGGGAAAGTGAAAATCACTAAGACAAGAAACAAAAAATGAAGTTTGAATTGTTTCTATAACCAGTGTGATACCTCTAAGGGGAGTTTTGTGTTGGTCTTTGGTATTGATGTGGAATGCTCTATTTGATCATGGCCTTATAAATGGTTTCCATCAGTACATGTGACTGACTGAGTGCAGGGTATGCTATTGCCCTGTAACAGGCATTCCCCACAACACAGAGACAGAAATCACTTTCTGGTGAGATTTATGATGTTTTCCCTATTACCTTGGTTTAACAAAAAAAAAAAAAAAAGAAAAGTTTTAAAGCCTACCAGCTTGTGACACTACTAAAACACACCTACAAAGATTATTAAAGTTATTAAAATAACCAAGAGTTAAAAAAAAATAGTTATGAGAAAGAGCAGCACTCAGTTATCCAAAAGGGCATATGGTAATCACCACCTTAAGTCAACTCAGAGTTTTGTCACATATATATTTTCAGCATTTTGCAACACCAAGTACCCAGAAAGCTGTTCCTTCAAGGCTTTACATTCCCTTGCCTTGCACTGGACTAAGTGATAGCTATAAACTTTTCACTCAGACATGGTCCTTGGCCACATACACTCATAACATTTTAATAGTGAAGTTCAACTAAATGTTTTCTTTATTTTAAACTCAATAAGAATTAATTGCTTACTCCATTTCTTACTCAGTATTTCTGAATTTGGAGTTTCTTACTGGGTTTGGAATCCTGAATCACTGAATGCTCCCAAATATGTCAAAGATAAACATATTAAAAAAACATATTAAAAGCCTACATTGCCCAGGCAAACTGCCTGTGAAATAAATTTATTCTAAATGGGTAAACTGACTGCTCTCAGGGTTATATACAAGAACTAGCCCAAAGTAGACAGACAAATAATTTTCAAATAATTTTCTTATCTAACTCTACTCACCACTCAAGCAGTGAATAGTAGGTTTTCTACAGATCTGTTTTTATCTTCTTATCTAATATCCTGCAGGGGAAATAAGCTTTCTGTTTTCTTCAGAGTATGGCCATAGTGAAGAGATTTCAAAATATATCTCATGAAAGGATCTCACAGAGGCCTGAAAGCCTTGAAGCTGCCTACATTTATGCATCAACATTTTATTTCTTCATGGCAGACAGAGAAATACCTGCATGCAGGTCCAGATGTGGACTCTCTGCTTGAATTATAGTCAGGCATGATGGTTATTATCACATGCTGGGCTTTTTTTCCTTCCTTTCCCAGGGGAAAGGACCATGTAGAGTCCTCAAAGTATAGGAAAGAAAAAGCATTGTTTGCAAAACATCTGAAGCAGGCTAATATGCATTTATTTTATAGCATATTCCTACACTAGTAACAGAATTACAAAAAAATGCAATGGAAAACATCTTCACAAAATTATATAATCCATATTCTGCCCCCCCTGGAGGCATCAGCTGTATCTTTATTCTTTCTGACAAAGTCTAGTAGGTCTTTATTGTATTCCAATGGCCCTACTGCCTTCTCATGAAATATCTCAGTTTGCTCCATTTTCTTGATTATCCAGTATCTGTCCTAAATATTTCTTGCTGCCAATTAAACCCACTCATCTAGAGAAGAGATTATTCCCTTCTTCTTTTAAGAGTGTCATTATTTCCTCATTACATGGATGGCTCATACACTCCCTTCATCCCTTTCTCAACAGATGTCTGGATAGCTCCAATTCCCTCAAATTCCCTTACCAGCAACCAGTTGTGCTTCAATCAATTCTCCTCATTTTTCAAAAAGCTCCACAAATCCTCAGCTATCTCATCTTGCTGGCATGCTAAGCTGGAGAAGGTCCTCATCACAAAGCTGTCCATGTTCTTCTCCCTTTCCATACCCCTAAGTCTAACTCATATTTTGGATTCCAAAGCAAGTATACCTGTGTTGATAAAAGGGGAAACCACACTTCTTTATTTATATCTCACTTCTCTGAGCAAGTGATGTTCTCTTTTATCCCAATTCACATATAGCTCTCCAAAGAGGTTTCAGATAGGCAGGTAAGTCTTATTGCTTATCACATATCAAAACTTCCAGTTGCTTTTATTTATTCCCTCACTTCAGTATATTATTCATCTAAGAAACCATTTGTTCCAGGCTTTATTCCTAGCATATGTCATACTGATGGAAATTTTCTCTCAGGATGTTCAATATTCCATCTTTTAAAGAGCTTTAATTTTATGTGACTTGGTTCAGAGAATGAAAAAGGTTTTACAAATCTGCCTTGTTATAACACGCTCACCTCCAGTCCATCCTACATAAACAGAAAGTTATAAAAAGCCTGATTTACACATAGTACTTTTTGCCTGTCTGTTCAATGTCATTACAGAGTTAACATTTATAATGCTGTTGAAAGGCAGGTGTTGCCAGTAATGGGCTAAGTGGAAACATTAATGTGACAGTTTATTAATCAATTCCATCTCACAAACGCTAATGTAACAAAAAGAAGCATAAATAAATGCCTGATCTGTTAAAGTAATATATGCCCTTCACACTGAGACCCACTTTAGGGGTGGGCTCACATTGGACCCACTTTAAATTTCTTGGCAATTTGAAGTTCAGGGTGCTAACACTTTGAAGGATAATATACTAGCAGAAGGCATTAATGGTTTGAGGGTGGTTTGTGTTTGCATTTAATATCCAGTGAAGTTCAGTACTGTTGAAAGGTGCTGGATCAATAGTGCTGGTTTTGAGCATACTTATCTTGAACTTTTCCCTGTGGTTTTATCCACATGAAATGGGATTCAGCTTAGCTAGTATGTAGTTAGTCCCTCTGGTTTCTCCGCTCATGAGGACCAATCGTAATTAAAAACTAATAGGGAAGATAGTGGGAATAAGTCTGTTCTCTTACAGGGAAAGCTCAAAAGTAATCCTCCAGCTTTAAACTGGAATATCTACAGCCCTGTGCCCCCTTGACCATCCTCAGTCCCATGCTGTCCGTTCCCTTGTGCTGACAGACCTAATGTCCATGTACTGCCTAAAATCAGACAGGATGAATCCAGGTCTCCCTCATTCCCTCTCTCCTGTGCATACACAAACTGAAAGCACAGTTCAGCTTGGACAACATTTTTGCATGGGGTGAAAGAGAACTAAGTGAGATAAAGTCTGTCACATTCCTTGTCATAATCATGCACAGATGTTCCATATTAAAAACTAATATTTACTGAAATAGTTTCAAAGTTGCATCAGAGCTCCTCAGAGTGTGTTAAAAATAAGCACATGCAAAATATTACATTTAGCTGGGAGCCAGATTCCTTCACCAAAACTACAGACAACTACACAACTGTTTCTCTGCTGACACAGTGAGCCAAATCAATCCCCTTCATCTAAACACCTCTGAACTCTGGGACTGGTTTTATCTGAGCCTGTATTTGGCCAAGTGATTGTTACCCTCCAGTGAGTACATGACCACATACAAAAAGTTCACGGCATGATCAGTTTATTACATGAAGAAATGTAATAAACTGTGATTTAAATTTAATAGCCTCAGACAAATTTGCCTGTTTGTTCAACAGAGTGAACTCTCAACCTCCACTCATTTACAGAGATCCAGGATTCCTGCACTGCACACAGCAATCCAAACCCCCTCAGCAATTCACAGAATTATAAAATGGTTTGGGTTGCAAGGGACCCTAAAGACTATCTAATTACAGTCCACTGCCATGGGCAGGGACATTTCCACCAGGGCAGGTCGCTCAAAGCCCCATCCAACCCGGCCTTGAACACTTCCAGGGATGGGGCATCCACAGCTTCTCTGGGCAACCTGTGCCAGTGCCTCACCACCCCATGAGAAGTATTTGTTTCCCCTAATAATAAGCCACAAAAACAACAACAACAATAATATAGCACATGTGGTTCTGATAAGACTGAGCCTCAAATTCCTGTTTGATTAAGAAACCATCATATGACAAATCCAGCAAAATCAAGTATCTGTCTGAAACCCAAGGAAAGTGCTTGATTTACAGCCCTAAGTGGATGTCTGCCATGATTTTCGCACACTTTGCTATCTTGGCTGACCTCTCCCAGACGTCTTTTCTGCAAACCAACAGATTTCACATGTTTTTAAATACGGTGACAGCCAGGAATTCATAAATAATATATCTCCACTGAAATATAACTGCCATGTCTGAGCAGTTCCGGCTCCAGGCTGGATCTGCAGCAAAGCCAGACAGCTCAAGTTTATAGCAGCTCTCCCCATTCTGCAGCTACGCTGTTAAAACAGCTCCACTTGTACTCAGCTGCCCAGACATGGACTGCTCAAGCTAATGGTACCTCAATACAAGCGTGAAATATTGCCTCTTGTCAGGAAAAGTTACAGCCACGCCTGACAAATTTAGGTAAGAAAAAGTGCACAAAGTACATCAGACAAAGTGTGTATGTGAACACTTTGTTTCGAAAAACAAAGATGAACTTGTGGGATTTCTGTTTGTCAGTTTGTCTTCAGTGTCCCTTCCCATCAGTTGGGAATGTCAAACAGCATCCATAGACTGGAATAACACTTCACTCCTGGAACCCAGGCCATGCCCCCTGCACCCATTACACAGTACTTTAGGAACTACTCATTTTCTGTTTGGGCACTAAATATAAAAGTCGAGCTTGCTGGAAATCCCTCTACTCCTTCTCGCTGCTCAAATTGTCTGAACTGTTATCCCGGATCAGAAATCATAGGAAAAACAAGATTTGCTCCAGACTCCAAATTTGCCACTCCAGCCTTCAGCATGAGAAAGGAGAAGTAAGAAATAACAAACATATAAGGGGCTTTTCACAAGGCAAGTACATATTACTAGATACTTGGTTCATCATCTCCCTAAACTATTTTCATTTTTCTTCTGAAGTTTTCTTCCTGTGTTTCCTGAACACCTGCACTAAAGACACTGTATGGTGCTTGGGACACCTCAGAGCTTCTGATCTGAAATCACCAGTACCAGACTGACTCATGCTAAAAACCTTTTTCTCTGCACATACACACACTGCACTGAAGATCATCCAAATCCACCATGTTCTGCCTGGTTACAGCCACCTGGGACAGCAACTGAGACCAACCTCCCTTGTTACCCATCTCATATTCAACAGATTTGCAAATAAGAACATTCCATCTCTCTGCCCTGTAAGATATGTCATAGTTCACACAAGAAAAACTGCTCAAAATCCTAAATCATGCCCCAGACAGCCACAGGAGATAAGACTTCTCAGTATGCATGGAAAATCTTATCATCTTCAGTATCTTGGGTGCTTGGAGCAACTTCTAAACTTACTTTCAGTATTCCATGTAGGCACGCACACACAGATGATTTATAACTGTCCTAAAAGTTTTTTAAATACTTAGAGAAAAGTTACAGCAGACACCAAGGTACCGTCACCACAAGCAAGGGCCTGGTATTCTCTGGGTGTGAGAAGCACAGAGGGCGGCCAAGACCTTCTGGCACTGAGAAAGGAGTCCTGGGACTCGCTTCACTCCAACGTACAGCCCTTGAAATGAGAGATGGGAAAGCCCAAGACATCTCCCAGCCTAAGAAAGCTCATTTCCCTGGGTTTATCCACTCATCAGTTTCCAACTACTCAAGAGATGGATTCTTCTACCTCCCATCCTGGGAGAGTCTCTGTTGGTGTAATGAATCTCACAGCTATGCAAATTTTCTACTTGCTCAGCCGAAATTTGTGTTTCCTTTGTCACATTCCATTACTCCTAAAAACCATTCTCAGAACACCCTTCTGTTGGAAATGATATAACTTTCCTCATTAACTTTATTAATTAATTGTTTAAATTCACTCTTCTAATTAATTGTTTTAATTAATCATCATAATAAGCTGTGTAATCTTCCACTTTAGCCAGCACGTAGCAAAGTTTTTTTCACAGACTGCTGTGGTTAGAACAGTTTGGGAAAAGCACTGAAACTTTAAGTTTTGCTAAATCAACCTTGATATGCCTTCATGAACAAAGCCTGAGGGAGAGATGTACTGCTGAAAACTGGACACCAGGAATGCAGAATTTATAGACCACAAGGACAAGGTGCAAAAAACAGAGAAAAAGAAGAGACTAAAGACGACAGTCATTCGTACTGAAAACTCCATCAGGGAAAAACATAGTAAAAAGGCTGAAAATGTGGATTAATTAGCATGAGAAGTGACAAATCAATAACCAAGAGAAGACAGAATACTAATTAAGAGAATTAGGCACTTTGTAACCAATGAACATTGATTTCTTAGTTTGCTAAAGATACATAAATAGTGAAAAAGTTTTGTAAGTGGGTGTGCATCCAGGTGGAGTTATCACCATGGTGCTGTGAATAAAGTAATGTTTACTTTCTAACGCCAAAAAGAAGTGTTGGAGAGTTTGATTTATCCCAATGTTTCCAGCAACACTTTCTAGGAGGAGTTATTAATTCCCCTTCTAAACTTTAGGTTTGCATTTCTAATGAATCACATGGTCCTTTTCCACAATGATGTTGTACTTTGGCCATTTCAACCTTTCACTGCACACCAGTGATGTCATTTCTCACTCCAGCTAGGTGGAACTAGGGGAGAGAACTTTATTAAGAAAAGGTAGAGATATCAGGTTGGTGCAGCACTGATAACATGAATAGTTCTGCCTTCTGAGAACATTGTAATAAAAGGAGAGTACATTTTTCTAAGCACTAGAAAAATTCCAGTTACTTCTCCCTCCTGTGGTGCGTCCCTTCATCCCTATTACATAAAGAACCAAAATACAGGAAGCAGCAATGTGTTGGTAGGGCTCGTGGTCTTGTTTGCTGCCATGGATATGGATGAGTCAGGGAAATGCATCTTACAGTAGAGAGCAAGCTGGTCTGTAAGAATTATGCAAAAGCACAGGATCATCAACAGATGGACATTTAGGGCAGATCTGTGAAATCCAGGGCAAGGCCAGGCGTGGGGAGTGAGTTACAAAACATGTAGCTCCTCCAGTGGGGGCAGCACAGCTCGGGAGGCTCAGCCTGTGAGAGCAGTTAAGTGCTTGCTCATACCCTATGCACGCACTGGGAGTTGTAATGGCTCTTGGTGAGACGATTTCCAGACACTGCCTGGCTCTTCCACAGTCAGCAGCTCTTATTAAAATTTTAATAAATTGGGTCAATAATTGCAGCAAAAGCCCCAATGCTCTGACACAGTGCTAGGGTGAAAAAGGACAGGGAACAGCACTTGTCTGGAGCACATCTCAGTGCTACACAGGGACACCTCTGCACTTGTAAATCTGCTCAAACCCAGTCTAAACATCAGTTATCCTTCTGAGAAATCCCATTACAGGCAGAGCTGCCACTCACCAGGGGCAGGAATGTTCCATGGTGTGCTCCTAGCAAACAGTTAGTGAGCTGCTCCAGAGCAGCAAAGGCAGGCAGAAATCCCGGGAGCACAGCAGGCACGTACAGCCCATCAGCACAGCCACACAGCAGGCAGCTCTCAGGGAGGTCCAAAACCCAAATGTGCAGCTGGGCACACAGGTCTGAAAGGGCAAGATCCTGTTCTCCTCTCATCCACCAATGCCTTGTTCATTCCTTTGATGCACCCCAAGCCAGAAAGACACATCCTAAATGCCCATCTTTATCTTGAGCCAGACCAAACAAGCTAACTTAACATGATAAACTCTTCCCAGCACTGAAACCCTTTTCTTCTGTAGGTGATAGACAAAATATGTATGTGTTTTAAAACAAAAAATAGTTCTTGCTGAAACCAAACCTTTTCTCCTCCTTTACACAGACCTTTCAAAGGATTCCCAGCTCAGCTTGAAAGGCCAGATACTTCTACAGTATACATAATAGCATCAGAAATGGCTGTGAACCTGCTGGTACTATTTGGCCTGTGCTTTGCTCCTTCCAACACCTGTATTTTGCCTTATTGATGGCAAAATTGATGCCTTATTTTGCCTGTAAATTACTCTGTACAGTCTTTTCTGCTGTGTACCTTCTTCCCTCACTGGCTCTGAAAACAGATCTGAGGAACAGAGAAGTTTTGAATGTCCAGCCCACATGGGCGACTGTCTGCACTAGCAAATACCTCTTCCACAGAGACACTCTTCTTTGACTGAGGCTACAGTATGAGAGGAAATCTAATGTCCTTAAAAACAATTTGACGGGTGAAGGTGTGGGTGCTATCATCTTTGAAATGGGGCTTAATGTCTCTACTAGCTCTGGGCAGCAAGTTTGCTGCAAAGCCCAGACAGCTGGGCTCCTGAGACAAAAAAGCAGGGGGCTGCACAAGCCTGACTTTCTGAACTTTGGGGTAAAACAGTGGGTTCAAGGGGGGGATACGTGGTAGGCAGTTTGGGAAGGCTGTACCTTCCCACTACCTCGGCCAGTGGGGAAAGGAAGAGGGCAAGGTGTGGCCAGGAGCTGAGAATAAAAGGAGGCTGCGCCCTCCTGAACACCGAGGGAAAACCCTGCGGGCTCTCTCCCTTTATTTGAATAAATTAGCAGTACTCCACTGTCTCCTTTTTGGACATAAGCCTCTGGCATTTGTGGATTCTCCTGACAAGTACATCCAATCAGATCTGCTGTTGTTATTAAGAGCTGATTGAGCAAATTATGCTTTTATACAATACAGCATTCCACAGAATATTTTTCTTCTTTTTTTAAATATAGATAAACATTTATTTTTTTAATCTGTTCCCTGTATGCAGATCTCTGTTACTAGTTTGTTTCTTCCGTTTTCTTTCTTGGTTTTGTGTTTAAATCATTCTGTAACAAAAATAAGTGTTGGTATGTCCTTTAAAGCTAGAGTAGTTCAATTTTATGGGAGTCTATTCTAGAAGTGTAAAAAAGAGGACCTGATCATTTAAAAGTGTAAAAAGCTGAGATTTAGACTTGTACCTTCAAAGTCCTCTATTCAACTACAAATCAGTTTAAACAATTGCTCAGACTGTCAAACATCACTTCTCAGAGCAGTTCAGGTTGCAGAAATGGTCAGTCATCTTCTGCTGAATATTTGCAAAATTTCCATTGTTATCTCACTATAAAAGGGAGCAGAGTTCAACCTCTTAGAAGCAACTAAAGAACCTCACAGAGAACATTCCTCTGACCAAAAGTGTTGCTTTCTAAGTGTCGCTTCTCTGCAGTGCAAAATACTTCAGAAAGAGTAGCAGCAACTGTGACATCTAAAAAGGTAATGCCTCCTGTCAGGTAAGCAGTTAAAAAAAAAATCAACATGCTGTCCAACATGTTGAGTTTGGTTGTTTGTTTGTTGGGGGTTTTTTTGCCAGAGGAAAATTTCTTTGCTTTAAAACATCTGATGATGTCTGCTTTCCTTTTGTTTTCTGACATCTGTTCTGACAATTGTGTGACAAAATTAGTTTCTGACAAAAGCAAAGGCATCCTTTAAGGAAAGTCACCCTTTCCATCAAGAATAAAACCAAGCCTCTACAGCTCCAGCTATAGTGGACTTTCACCTTCACAGACTAAGAAAAGTGCCCTCAACTGAAATTCTGATTTGGAGATTTCAAAACAGGCTTGTCCTGCAACAAAAAATGGAAATGCACAAATACATAAAATGTATAGAATAAATGTATAGCAATGATTTTTGTGTTTTACTTTCACATAAGCTTCTTATTATCATAGGACAAAAGAGGACATACAGGTTGAAGCCCCCTGAAAACATCAGTGACAAGGATAAACAACAACTCAGTTGCTGGTTGTGAAAAAGTCATGCAAAAAATGAGAACAAATTAAACCAAATGTTTTCACTGGAGCAACGTTATAGTTGGTTTTGGTTTTTTTGTTGTTTTTTTTTTTTTGACAGCTTATCAGAAATGAGTCCAAATAGCAACTCAAATTGTGTTTTTATGAGTCCTTTTCAATGATAAGGAGTAAATGGTTAAAAAAAAGTAATGTAAAAGAGGTTCATATCCATTCATGTTGGATCACAGCCAAAGTCAGCTGCAGAGTTGGACTCCAAATATGCCAAAGTTTAGACATAGAAAAAACAACATTATTCATTCTAATTTTAATAAAATTATTTCTAATTTACTTTTCTGGCTTCTGCCGGGAACTGAACAAAGAAATCCCAGAGTAGGCATTTGTTGTACCATCCATTTATATAGTTGCACAGGAAGGGAAAATACTGAACTCTGCAATGTGCAACAGGACTGTAAGTCAGAACTGCATCTGGAATCCCAATTCCGTGCTTCCGGACCTTCAGCTATTTTAAATGTGCAGTCTTCAGACTAGGCTGGCATGAGATTTTGCATTTGACACAAACACAACACTATTTTCAGGAGCTGGGTAAGGAAGCAAAAGCTCTCCTGGAGCCTTGCTACTATTCCACGCCTCTATTTCTTTTGTGGTAGCTAAGGAAGGGATGGCTGGCCTTGCTGGGCAGGATGCTTGCACATCCCAGCCTTGTGCTGCTCCTCCTCTGCCCCTGCTGCTCCCTGGCACTGCTCATGGGCTCCCAGGGCTGTCCACCTGAGCTCTGATCCCAGCTCATCCCACACAGCATGCAGGGCCTAACAAGCTCCTGCCATAACAGCAAGGTGGCTCAGGAGTTTCCTTTCCATTCATTACTATTTTCCCAGGGATTCACTTTCACTCCACAGAATGAGCAAGAAGGAAGAATATAGCTGCTGCAAACAAGGCTGTCAAATTCTGAGTTATCTAAATGACCACAGCACTGAGATCTAGGACTGAAAGCCCCTCCACTGCTGCCCAGAACAGAGCATCTTAGCATCTCCTCTTCTGCTGTTGCTTAACAGCCTCCATTAAAGATTAAGTACCTCAGAGAGCAAACCAACTACAGCAAGGATGATAAAAACACATCCAGCAAGAACATTTCATAGCACTTCCCTCTCCCTCTTGGCACTGAGGCAACCATATACTCTGTGTTTTAAGAGGAAAAAAATCAAACCCAAATCAAAAACCCCAAGCCCATTATTTTCACATCTCATTTGCATAACAGATGAATAGTTTCAAAACCAAATCACATCAGTAAGCCCATTACCATCCACAGTAAGGACACACTCCACAACACAAAGAGGAAAAACTCTTGCTGCTCCAAGATACATCCCTCCTTTGACCTTTGCCTCCACTAGAGTAAGGGTAAAAGGGGCCTGAACAGTGAGCTGGGAGGACAAAGCAACCACACATCTCATGGCATGGAGCAGACACCCATCTCTATTCACAGAGATCCTTTATATCCACCAGAATGGTGTCTAGCTGACAAGGACAGTCAAGAGACAGGAAGGAGGTGACAACTAGAATTGGTGCAGAACACAAGACTTTATAGCCAGCACCTGCCTTCTGAGATACCTGGTGGATACTAAAACACGCTGAGTTTGTAAGGAGCTGGCACTGCTCACGGTGCTGTACAAGCTTCAGGAGGATATAAACTGATACAAGTCAGCATAAAAGCTCTGCTGATTTATACTGCCTGAAAACTGGCCCCAACGATTTTGTTACCTAGACAACCAGAAGGAAACTAATTCTCCCAGTACCACAGGAATTGGCAAGATTGAGCTGTTTACAAAGTCTGCTCTTGAACAACATTTTCCTTTTTTTTTGGTTTATAAATTATTTGGGCCCTTGCATAGTAAGCTGAATTATATTTGTCATGGTTAGCACAGATATAATTCATCTCATTAAGTAGGGGTACAAACTTACTTTCTGATGAATTCTCCAGGCTTGCTAAGCAAAATAAGGCATTTGGTGCTCAAAGCAGGTTACACACAAGACCATGGTTAAAGCACTACGGACATTGGTCTGTATGAGATTCCTCAGTCTTTTTTCAGACAGACACAGCTCACAAGGTGCCTGTTCAAACCCACTGTGCAGCTGGAACATGCAGAGATGGGGCCCTAGAGCTCTGGTTGTGACATCATGGTCACAACCCAGGCTGCCCCCAGGACAGGGTTTCTGCCTGTTGCTTCTGCTGCAAGAAAGAGGGAGCTGGTTTCCTCGAACTGCCTTTATTTACTGGCTTTATAAAGGATGCCATGGCATTCCTGAAGGCCGCAGCACACCTTGTCTCAAAAGGTTTGACCATGCATTCTTCCACAAAGTAAATTCTGTGACTGACTTCAGTTGCGCTTCAGAAACTGGAATGGCCTTCCCTGAACTCCCCTGAGTTCACAGAGAACTCACATCTGCAGACAGTGGCAGGAAAGACTGGCCTGGTTCACCCCTCATCATTGCCTTGTGCCCTTGTAAGGCTTCAGCAGGGCCTGAACAGAACTGCAAAGAATTCAGCAGCTGCTCCAAAACTTCACATCAGGATGGGTAGAGGCCAGCTTAGAGTCCTGTGGGATCTCAATGGGAGTTTTCGAAGGCAATTCCCCATTTCAACTACAAGGGACATAGTCCTGCTATCCTGGACAAAAGATGGGGAAAAAACATTTCTAAATGAGCTCCTTCTTAGTCCCTTGCATGCTCTTTTCTGTGGGAGAAAACAATTAGATCCTTGATATTAGATCAGTAATAATCAGTAATAATATTGTATTTTCTCCCTCTTTCTCTTTCAGTTGAGAAAATACAATATAAATATTTAAGAAAACCTCCTCATGAGGTTAAGGAAAAACTAGAAAAATCACTACTCAGAACAAAAAAATAAAGAATCATACAAGAAATAAATCTGTTTGTGGGTCTAAGTGGAAAATGAGAAGTTTTCAGCCTTCTAGTTGCAGCAATAGATCTGTCTGCTTTCTGTATTTATACAACAAAATTATAAACAAATAAATTAAAAATAGAGAGACAATCACAGTAGCACAGTCCCTGCTGGAAAAACTGTCCCAAGCAGCAGCACACAACCTTTGCTAGAGTGTTTACACCTTGGAAAAGCAGCTTCATTGTGGAGAAGGCACGAACAATGTGCAGCAGGAGAGACCTTCAGCCTCCTGGGGAAGGTCTGTGCTAATCCCCTGGGGCAAACAGAGGCACAGCTTTCTACATCTTCATTGGGAAGAGGAAATCGTGTTTGGGGTGGACAATACACACCTCACTGAAGCAGTGAAGCTACTAAAACAAAAGTTGTCTGGAGCACTAGTTCATCTTGGTGGCTGCTCTTGCAATCCACCAGGAAATGCAGAAAAAGCTTGAGGAGGTTTTCCATGACACCCCTCAGCTGTGGGACTGCAGGAGATCATTTTTCACTCCCTTATGCCTGTGACACACAGCAGACAACCAGGCCTGTGAAATGAGAGGGGTTCAGTGTGCTGTTGAAGCAGGTTAGTGCTGATGCTTCATGCTCAGGCAGGATGTTTTACTCAGAGACCCACATCACACCACATGAATATTAAATTTAAAACCCCATTACACGCCTCTGTAATGGAAAATTCCTTTTATTGCACAGAACTATAGGGGCTTGAGTGAAGGAAAGCCCAGTTAGTTATAAATAATTCACCCAAATAATGAAGCAATTTTTAAAACCTGGAAGGAAAGGTTCATGTGCCATTCTTTCATGAAAAATGGTCTCTTTTTGTCTTTCTCTGCAATTTTTGGATTTTTTTTTTTTAAGCAATGCCTATTTTCTGTCAAAATGCCCCATAAAATTATTGAATGCCAAGTTTCCTTAGCCAATCAAAATGCTATTTTTTTTTAAGGAATTGGCCCATATAAACCAAATCTTTGGCTGACTTTCCCAAAAACCTTTGAAAAACCCATTTTGCTCTCCAGATCATCTACTCAAGGAATGGGTGGGAAGCTGAGCAATGTATCCATTGCTTCTATCTCCAGCATCCCACCACTGGTATTGCTACACTGGGACACACAGCAAGGTCTTAGTCATGTGCTGGGCTAGACAAACTCACAAGAATTGAGGTGGAGCTGGAATGCCTCCACCCTGATTTCTGCCTCTACAGGACACAAGGTAACTTGCCCCAGATTTGGGTTCTGTAACAACAAAGCTCATAGCCTTCAACCCTTAAAACACCCTAAAGAAATAATGTAAGCATTTTGGAGAACAGAGACACGTTTTGGCCTTCAGACACTGTTCCTGCACCACAGCAGCTGCTATGGAGCATCACAAAGCCTGTATTTGTGCAGTGCCACCATCTCTGTCCTTGGCACAGGGGCAAAGTCAGGCACAGGGGTGTGGCTGAGGCATTCTGTGCTCCAGAAACAGGAGCAGCTGGGTACAGCGTCTGCAGGAGCACCCACGGGGGCTGCTCTAATTTAAACTGGCCCCTGAGCAGCTCAGAAGATAAAGAACAGAAGCAGAGATGCCTCAAGCCACTGTTGTACTCTCTTCCTGAAGCTGCACCTTTGGAAGCACGGCAGAAAATAACAGCAGATTGTAAGAGGGCCAGGAATAAAGCTGGGCAGAACAAAGTCTCCCCCCACAACAGTGTCTTTTACCCAGACACCCTAAAATAACCCTAAAATTGCTTGCTGTGTCACCTGAGAGAAGGGGGAAATGTCGCAGCTTCTGGTCATGTTTATCCCAGCTCTAGTACTGACTAATGTCATTTCACTTCCACAGCATTGCTTTGGAATTACCCTCTGGAAACCAGGAGCAATCAGCCTCTCTTAGCACACAGAACTGATCAAAATTTGAGTTTTGATCTTCAGATCATCCCAGATGGGGCAATCAGGCTTGAGGCTTTTTCTAATCAGAAGAAGAGGGTTAAACAGGTAACAAGCAAAGAACTCTGCTGTGTCATACAAATAATGAGTCTTACTCAAGAACAGTGCACCGATAGCAGACTGTGTCTGATGGATTACACTGGCTGTCAAAGAAACTGCTCTTCCCTAAGAATACAGGCTCTCAGTCGGGAGAGCTAGGAATGGGGGAAGAGGGACAGAGAGGGGAGCAAAAGGGAATTTAAAAAGCAAATCAGCATTTATCCCACAGCACGTTGAACACACAGAAGCTGAAGCAGGAAGCTGGAAAGTCTCTCACGATTTACACAAGCTGTAAGACAATCCCCTGGACGTTCAGCCCTACAGGTGAAAGACTTTAGCAAGCCCAGGGAGGAGAAAAGCATTCTTATCTGCCACTGCTGACTGCTTGTATCTGATGGCGGGGCACAAGTTCTAGCTGAGCAGACTCCGTTTCTCATCTGGACTCACTCACTTCATATCTGGAACTGGAAGGGATGGGATGGCCTCCAGATATGTCTCCAGATACAATTCAGGTTCAAGTCCATGGAATGTTCAGGATTTTATTTCAAACCAAGTCAGCTTCTCCTGTAAATTCAAAAGTGATTCTCTGGAGATACAGGTTTGCAGAGTCTTCTGTGATCCATAGCATTTCTGGGAAATACGATGTATTCTTGGGCCTAATTACTGACAGATTGGGGCACACAAATAGATCCATGGTCTTCAAATAATTTTAAACAAAAAATCTTTGTTTATTGGCCAAAATTATCTCAAAAACTGAGTCTGCAGTGGCTACAGCATACAAATGAAAATATTTCTCTAACCACCTCTCTTGCCCTTCAGTAGTGGCCACCCTGCCTCTCCTTGTCAGCTACAAAAGAGAATGAAAACCTGTTCCTGAGTTTTCAGGTATGGAAAGGCAGCATCCTCAGCCCTCCTGAGCTGGCCAGCACAGGGCACACCGACCACATGATGAGAGGGCATCAATAAGTTCCCTGTTGAAACAGGAGCTTTCCTGAGCCCACCCCACACCGTGTCTGCACAGGACCTGGGAACACTCACCTCAGGCATCTCTTAGTAAGTTATTTACAGGGTTTCCTCTGCCTCAGGGGAATAGAGTGAGCACACAGGAGCTAACAAGTGTGAAATCAGCACTGAAGGGGTTTTGATGCAGCTGGGGTAGTCCTCAGTGAAAGGCAGCTTCTCCTACATGACCTTATTTCTGTGGGTCCTCCCATTGGTGCTGTGAAGGGAGCCATGCACCCTGCCTCATGTGGGTGTTACAAGTGCATCAAAGTCTTCCAAGTGCCGTGTAATCAAGTAAACCAGCAAAACGCAACAAGAATTTGTTTTGAAAGCAGACTAATTTGTGCATTTACAATAACAAATACAAAGAAACTAAAAGAATGCCAATTTTTATGGTTTGGTTTGGATTGGAGGGTAACTAGTCACTTTGTGAAGACAAGAAGGGCAAGAAAGCTGTATTTCAGCCTAATTAATCAGTACTAATGAGCCCCTAAAACCTTGTTTCTCTCAATCAGCACACTATCAGCAGTGACACTATAGTAGCCTGTTCTCCATGAAAGAGCTGCCCAGGGGCCATCTAATGACACTCCAATGTGAGTGTCTCCGAGTTTTTCCATGAAGTAAAGCTTGCCTAAATTTCCAGACCAGATGGTGGAACTGTGAGACAAACTGTCAGATTGCTCTGAAGTGTTTAATACAATTAAGGATATGCAATCTGGAAATGCCCTGGGCTCAGACAATTTGTCCACAGATTTCTGTAAAGCTTTCAGAAACAAATCCACAGTCTCCTTCTGAACAAGCTTAGTGATTTTTTAGCCAACAGCAAGGGAATCAGGGATCACAGGAAGCAAACAGAACCCCTTGCTGATGCCTTCTCACCCCTGTAATGGGCAGGACAGAAAAAGAGCAGAACATCATCTCAGGAAAAACTTAATCAAAAGAGTTTTTAAGCATTTGAATGCATTGCCCAGGGTGGTGGTGGAGTTGCCATCCCTGCAGATGTTCAAGAAACAGCTGGACGTGGCACTTTGTGCTTTGATCTAATTGACAAAGTGGTGAATGGTCAAAGGTTGGACGTAATGATCTTAGAGGCCTTTTCCAACCTAAACGATTCAGTGATCAACAGTTGACAAACATCATGAAATAGAATCAGTTTCTCAATAGCAAACATTTTGTGCTCATAGCGTGTTCTGTCCAAGCAAAGGAAACATTAATTTTCTCTACTCCCCTCAAAGACTTGCAATTACACCACCTGCACAGACAGGGAAACTGAGGCACATTGCTCCCCAGCTCATCTCCATCCAGCAGACCAGTGGTAAAACAGCACATACTGGGCCTGCCTTCTCTTTACTCACCCTGTCTTCCCTTTCTTTGCTTTCCATCTGCACCAGCATCAGCCTAAGGAAGCGGCTCCCAAACCCCCAACATTTCCACAAGCTCAGGAAGACAGCTTGCCTTTGACACCAAGCGAGACAGAGGGCGCTGACAGGATGGGAAAAGCCCACACCTCCCACTTCAGAGCAGCAGAGCTGAGTGGAGAGTGACTGTGAACAGAATCACACAAATGCATGGCCCCAGCCACCCTCTGTCAATGTGTTTCACCAGCACACATAATCCCAGTACCAGGAACAGGAGCGCCCAGTAGCAAACATCCCACATGTGACATTTTTCACTGAAATATCTTGTCTACTCTGAAGTAGAGAGCTACTGCCTAAAACATACACTTACAGGTGAAGGAAGAAAGGAAGAGGTGGGAGGAGAGGCTGAGCTGCTGTAGCACAAAAAGCAAAAAATTAGTGCCCATAGCAGAGTTGAAGATCTCCCACTTCCAGGTGCGCTTTGTGATCTGTTGAAGGGCACAGGGAGCTGATCACAACACCATGGTGGGTGATGTAAATCACAGAATCACAGAACTGTTAGTGTTGGAAGGCACCTCTGGAGATCATCTAGTCCAATCCCCGTGCTAAGGCAGGGTTACCTCACATCAAATCCACTCTAGGCAGAAAATTGTCCTCTTTGATCTCCAAGCAAAAATACACAAAGGACTTGAGAGTGCTTAAAAAACTTGAGCTACACTGTAGATAAGGCATATTACCTGTGTTTCCAAAACAAGCAGAGAAAATTCAAGATACTCAGTTTAAAGAAATTTGTGTTAGATCTGGAAAAAAAAAACCTACATATAATTGCATAGTAGAACTAAAACCTGTAAGTGCCCAGAGCCATGAGCTCTTGTTCCATGACTACCTTATACCAACATAGCCACCAGCTGCTGCCAAAAAACAACTTTCCCACTTCACACTCCTGTCACTCCTTCTCATTCACACCAGCAACTGGGATCTGCATCAAGCTGTATTGGTTTATGAATGCCAGCAAGACTGAAGAAGCAGAGGTGGGAGCAATACTCTGGAAGTAATTGTGGCACTGTCATCCCAAATTGAATTCATCTGCCTTTAAAAGATACATGTTACCCCTTTTCCTACCCCTCACACTAACCCTTGCAGCCCATGTCTGACTCTTCCTGCCAAAATGGTGTGTGCCTCCTCTCTGGGCTGAGCTTGACAGCCAGCCTTTCCTTTGGACCCTGCAGCTCATGGAAGAGGCAGCTGTACGGCCACACAAATCCCACACTTCCTACTGCTCAACATCCAGATGGAAAAACATGTCACTGCACAGCTGAGAATTGTATTGAGAACTGTGTTTGTTGCACATGCTCAAATGAATAAAGGCCTTACAGGTATCTTCAGCTCCCGCTCCACCAACTCCTGGGTGTTTGTTTTCACACATTTCCCTCTGGTTCGGGTATTTGACTGTGATATATTTATGCATACAGGGAACATGCTTTTCCGCTGTGCCAGATTCTTTATGTAGCTGTTCCTGGTTAAATGACCACACACTACACTTGACAGCACACCTAAAAAGGCCAGTGAAAACCTGCTACCACATATTTGAGTATGTCTAATAAATGGAAATTGTGCCAGCAAAAGCAGAGGGGGGAGTCTGATGCCAGAGTACAATCAAAGAGCAAACAGGCTGCAAGATGGTATTTCAGGCTGGAAGACCTCATCCACCTAACATGCCAGAAGATGAGAACTCAGCCAGTAAGTGTATCTCTAATAAAAGGAGGAACAAAACCAAAGCCTGCAAATGCTAGTCAAAAGCACCTTACAACCTTTAAAACCAGATGGTTGTGGCATACCAAAACTAAAAAGACTACATACATTCCTGCCTTAAATATCTTGGTTTATATCTCTCTCAGAAAGCTGGGAGGGTAATAACACAACTGTGAGTGTTTGGGATGTTAAGCTTGCTGCTGAATGCAAGACAGGTGCACAGGGATGTAACAGGAGCAATTAATTACCCTCCCTGCTGCACACGAGCCCAATCAATGAGGAACTAGTTGGGAGCCCCTCCTGCTCAGTTACAAGCTTCCTCATCCAAAGAGTGGGGAGAGTATGAGCTCCCTGCCACTTCCTACAGCTCAGGTTCACCACATCACTCGAGCTGGCAGATGCAGCACCAGACACAAGAACTGCAGGAGCCAAACCCATTCGAAGCATCGCTGTTCCCAGAAGACTTTTCCGTGTGTCTCCTTGAATCATTGATGCACTCAGCTGACAGGCTTAAGGGAGTGAGAAGTGACCTGCTATGACCTTACACATGAGCACATGATTCCATTCTTTAGCGCTGTCATGCAGTGTTAAATTCACAGCTTTCATGCAGGTTATTTGTAAATTAGTTCAATCGATGCGGGAGCTTTATTTAGTGTTACACGGGCAGTTGCACAGAACTTGGCAGTGCTTGAGACACATTCTCTAATTTCCCCAATATGTATTTGTCATCTCCTCACAGGACCTGTCTCACACACTGCTCATGAGCTCCCTGTGCTCCACCTGTCAATATCTCACCCTGCACTTGATGTCTGTCAAAAACCCTCTGCACAGCTCCAGGCTCACTCTCAACCTGATACACTTCCTCTCTCTCCAAGCTCATGAAAAACACCTTCCCTAGGCAGTTTCTTCAAAGAAATTCTTGTCTACAGATGCTTTGATAAACAGCCTGTGTTAACAGAAGGACGTTATCTATTAGGCAGTGCAACTGGTAATTCTGAGATCAGGTCTCCTGGTACACTTCCATAATGTTTTCCTACTGCTATTATCCAGCACAACTACTGATGAAAGTCAGATAACAAAGATAAACAGTACAAGGCAAATAAAGTCTTTATGCATTGTGTCACGGTCTTTCTTCCAGAGACAGATGGCAGCCTGCAAAATGCTGGGCTTTAAGCTGTATGTGACCCAGGGGGTCAGTGATGCTGTACATCACCAGCTGCCTGGCCCTGGCACTGAAAGCCAGGTGGGACTGCACACAGGAAGACTGACTTGGCCTCTGGATGGATGGGGTAGTGGGGAGCTTGGCAAATCACTTCATCCTGCTCTAAATCTGCAAGGCGGGACATTCTGGCTGACAAAGACACCTCCCTTATTTGTTTTTGGACAAATTACCAAATTTGCAGTTTTATAGACTCCAAATATGACAGTTTCAGGTGAGGGCCTTTTCCTGCACAAGGACAATTTCAACCTCAGTGTTTAATTCAGATCTCATAAGTCCATTGGACAATTGCAAATTAGAGCTCTGAAAAGGTCTCACTTTCTTCTCCCTGCTTCTGAGGTGAAAATGAAAACCAGAGGGGAGCACTAGATGAAGATTTTGCTGATGGAATCACCTACAGCTTTCTTTATTGGCACTGATCACAGCTTATAAATTCAGACATAAAGAATTATTTTCATAAAATAGCATCCCACAGACCAAATTATTTTTCTATCGAGCAGCAGCTGTGACAGACAAAATGGATGCTAGGCATAAGCACTTTGAAATGTAAGCACCTCAAAGAATGTCCAGTTCTGAATTACATGACTCCAATCACCATTTAAAACCATTGGTTTCGATGGTTATAGGCTCAGGCTGGCATCTAGCACAGATCAGCATGGTGT
The DNA here is from genome assembly GCF_021018805.1 of Prinia subflava. NCBI lineage: Eukaryota > Metazoa > Chordata > Aves > Passeriformes > Cisticolidae > Prinia > Prinia subflava. The sequence continues at coordinate 96,148,145 of NC_086248.1, forward strand.
AAGGCAGGATCTGGGCTTTACAGCATGTACCATGGGTGCACAACTTGCTCCTAGAAGTAAGAAACTCCATGTCCTTCACTTCTCTTCTGACCTGCCATGCAACTCATGTAAATTGCTCATCCTCCACAAAGTGCCCCAGCTGGATGTACCTCAGCTCTAACACAGGGACCAGCTGAACTCGTGATCAGCCAGAAGAGCTTTGTGAAGCTCAACCTATCATGGTGCCAAGAGGAAAAAGTGCCTTCACCTGTGTCTGTCACAGGCACCCAGAATGTAGGGTGCACCCACAGGGACATGCAAGGCAGCCACTGTCACACCAGGTGATCATCCAAAGTCTGACAGCTACATCCAACCATAAGGAGCACTTAAGGAAGAGGCTTCCTCAAGGACAATGTGTTGTTGCCTTCCACTGGTGAGGAGTGATACCACAAACCCAGGAGTCCTTGCACCTGGCAGTGCCCCCCCGTCAGCAAAAGAATACTGAAGAGGTGGGTGTGGAACATACACTCTTGAAAACACTGCTCCCACCTCTGAGGCTGTATTGGGGTACCACACACCAGAAACAACACCTACACGTCATTCCAGCCTGGCTGGGCCACAACACACTGATCCTCAGGATGAGTATTGGCCTCACTCCTTTAGCAAGACATGCTTCAAGACTGAGCCTCCTTCATTTACACCACTAGAGGGATGCTAAAATGGGAACTGGGAAAATGAGCTCGGAGGAGGTATTTAAGGGAATAACCCTAGGTCAGAAGTATGAGACAAAGGTTTTCAGGCTCTGCCAATTCAGCTAAACAATGCTGTGCACAGGGCCCAAGGGCTTTGACATTTTCATCTACATAATCGTCAATTTTATTAGGCTTTCAGTTGTTTTTTTCTCTTGGCAAAGGTGCATTTGTAAAAGAAGCAGAATTACAACTAAGCTGGAAAAAGCAGTGTCTCCCTGTTTCACCCAAACATGCACAAAGGACATTAAACACATGGCAGTAGCCAATAGCTGGTGGTGTTATCAATATTTTCTAACCTGTCTTCCAGCAGGTCAGGAGGAAAGAAAGAGTCTCCCTGGGGTTTCTTCAGCTGAAGTTTGATTGATCAGCTCTAGCTGAACCAAATTGTTCCTGTAAGTGCTTCTGTAAACAAACTAATTACAAACCCCTACTAGACTGTATTTAGTTTATGCATTTAGCAGTGACATCTGCACCAGCTAAATCGGACTGGAACAAGCAAACCAACCTCTGGCACAGTATCTAGTGGAGAAAGCGTATTAGACTTCTTTTTGTTCACAGATTTTTCTCTCTTCTCCCCAGCCCAGTGACCCTTTGTGACAAAGATTTATAGAACTAGCAGTCTAAAGGGGGTCATTGCAGGGCAAGGAAGCGTAAAATGAAAATGCAAGAGGCCACTGGAGATGAGCTTAAAGTGAGATTCATGTTTTACAATTATCACAGTAAATTCAGGAGTTCAGAGGAGACACCACTGTGCTTTACTTCTCACTAAGCATGTCAGAGTGATTTAGAAGTGACCATTTGTCCTGCTACAAACAACAACTTAGTCTTGAAATCACCTTGATTTACTACTTGCTGCTTTAAACATGAGCTGCAATGATGCACCTTCCGCTCTGCACCTCTCAGTTCTCATGAGGAAACACAGCAAGGTTTGAGTATTTCAGCAAGATATTTGTAAAAACATCCCTCTGCTAGGACTGCTGAAGAGCATTCACTCGGGAAAGAAAAAGGAGAAATGAACACCAAAGAACAGAAAGTCTCTTTGCATTGATTTATTCTCCAGTTCAGGTTCTTAGGCACTGAATTATCCATCTTCCATATAAAATGATGTATTTATTACTATCTCTTTTCCAGACATCCCAGCATATATACCAAGAGCTTTTTTTTTACAGAGGACTCTCAGCCCAAGGATACCTCTAAGGGGCTGGGTACCAGCAAACCCACATTTCTCTACATTTCCTTCTCAACTCTGAGCACTAAATATGTGGGTCTCTCAACTCGTTTCATAGACATGTCCAAGGACTCCAAATGTTAAACGTGTATGTGAGGCATAAGAAGACCACGTGCACTCCACACTAGTGCAAAAGTAGCTTGTGGACTGGAGATTAAACCAGTGCTGCTGCATTACTGCTGCTTCTTTTTCTGTTCTCCTGAGGACTCTAAAGGTGTTTGTATTTATTTTGGGAAGAATCCAAACAAGTTTCATTCACTTGTTCTACAAAGCTACAATAGCTGAGTCAGTCTTTAAAAGCATGTCTTTTTTTAGTGTTTATCCTTCATATGTACTTATTCATTTACCATAAATAGGAATGGATCACTTTTTGTTTACTTGAAGATATGAACATTCCTATTTTCCAGAACTGTCTGAAAGAGAAATTTCCCAGGCATAATCTCCTGGAGCACACTAATAGGCACTAGTGGCTTCAACCTTGAAGCAACTCTGCTTTAACTGTAAAACTATATGCAAAGTTAATTAGTTGTTGTTGGTTTTTTTTACAGAGAAGCAACAATCCACCACTGGCCTGATTTATCCCACTGCTGGAACTGCCTCCACCAAAAGAACAGCCACAATTAAGCAAAAAGTGCAATTTTCAGGAAGTTTTTGCCTAGGATTACACCAGTAGAAAGGTCTCCAGAGCTGGGTCCTCTGTAGGTAGGACCCTCACATAATGGCAGAGCAGATCAGGACAAGCCTAACTCTAGGAGCATTAATGGATCAGTCACCTAAGTGAATTTAGACACTTATGCTCCCTTCTTTACTCAATGGCAGGTTGAGGCACCCTTCAATTAAAGTTTAGCTGGCAGAAGGATTATCAGGCATGTATAAGCTTTGAAACAGACCTGGCATGAAGGAAGAGCAGCTGCTGATATTGATGCCCTACGGAGAGGCTCCCCTGGTGTTTGATTAGAGCAGTCCAACATTCCAATTCATGAATTACACTCAAGAACAGTTTATCCCCCCATGCAGATATGATCTAATCACATCAGTTCCCTCTGAGATTCCCAGTGGAGCTTTTAATGCTTTTGGACACATTAGATCATGGAGTCAGCTTGACAATTCTGCTTGAGGGGATTTGTCAAAGCCATTAGAGTGCAGACTAGATGCCTGCACTGAAGGATGTGGTATCACCTGCCTGAGCCTGCACTGGCTAGCTGGGACCTCAGAGGTAGATGGAAGTGCCCTGCTATAAAGTGAGCTAATCTAACAGAGGCAAACCTCAAGCCAACAGCTTTACACAAAGCTTAATCCAAATCCTTAAGATTCAAAACATTTTTATTCATTCCCTTCTCATTCATTTTCAGCGCTGCGTGATGTGTTGAATTTGGGAAAGCCAAAGAAAACAATACCCTTAGGAAGGCTGTACCCTCAGGATTTCCAAACCAATCAAAGCCAGGAAAAATGGCAAAAGAGATGCAAACCCAATCACAAAGCTGAACTGTGGGCCCAAGGTTACTCAGAAGAAAGGATGTTCAAGGGTCTGCAGACGGTTTGGGCCTTCAGAAGCAAAGAGGGGACTTGAAAACACTCAGTCACCACTTTGAAAACCTGACAATGCTTTGTCAGTCAAAGCATTCTTTGAAACAGTAACACTGCCTAAAACTCAAGGAGGTGAGATTTTCCATGCTCAATGGGATGCCACTGGAAACGGTATCAAAGAGAAGCTGATCATTCAAACGCTGGCCTCCAAAACCTTTCCAAACTCTGGTTCAGAAAAGCTTCACAGCAGCAACCTTGGGAGGAGGGGATTCTATCAATTACTAGGATAAGGCTGGGAGCAGAATCACATTTTTCTATTCAGTTTGTTCTGTGGCACAGTTTGGTCCAGCCCAGCAAGCAGCAAGATGAATGTGTTCTCCTGGGAGAGAAGAGCAGAGCTGCTGGGCAACAAATCTCACCCACAGAACCACTGACAGACCTGTATGCAGACAGGGCCTGCAAGCCCATCCATCTTAACCCTAAAAACAGACAAGGGAAGCTGTGAATTCCCAATCCCATTCGGTGTCCAGAGCCACCAACGCTACCGTGGGGAGGAAACACGTGGTCTCCATCACTTCTCCAGCTGCCCATGGCAGGGTGGTGAGGGCAGCTCTCTGAGCACTTGGAGCTCAGGCACGGCTCTTCCCAGGCACCTGAGGGAATGGGGCAGGATATTCTGAACTAACTGCACAGCAGAACAACACACACACACACATACACGCCTGTGGACTCTAACCAACAAACTGCTCTCTCCAGCAGCAAACATATGGCAAAATCAGGAATAGAGCTGGGAACAAAACCACATTTTCAGCTCATATGCTTTTTCCAGGAGTCACAAATCACCCAGCTCCAGTTATCATGTCCAGCACTTAAGCAACAGTTGGCTTTTCACAGTTTATGTAATGTTTATTATACGAGCATCTTTCCTCCATCTCTTAAGAGAGCTTCAGAACAAAACCCAATTTGTTTCTTGATTAGCATAGGGACTGTCTGCCTTTGGGACTCAGATGTGTTTCACGGGAAAGGGAATGTGAGCACTTGAGGAAGGTGTCTAATAGCTCTTTCATTTTGCCTTTCCCAGTAACAGAAGCCCAGAGCAGACCCTCACATTTGTGTCTCGCCTGGGTGGCTGCATCCTCAGTGGAGCCAAATATCCCAACCCTTGCAAACAGGCCATGGCTGAGACAAGGGCTCCCCATCCACAGCAGTGCTGACCATGCTGGGACACATTCCCATTTCCCTACCGCCCACTGAGCTGCAAAAGGAACTCAATACCTACAGCTTTACAGTGCCCTGGGAGAAACCATCCCAGAAAGTTTTATTTTGAGCCAGCCTGTTGCTACATTTTTATTTCATTACAGCCCACTTGAAATATCCCGAGTCTGTTTTTACACTGATGATAATAAGACTTTGCATTTGTGCTACCAACAAACATCCTACCATCCCTTTGGGAGGCTGTGAGGGAGGGCACAGAGTTAAGCAGGAAAATCCATACTGGAGTAAGGATGGGGATGCTGGATCTCCCCATTCCCTCTGCCTCACACATTCCTGAATCATCTGATTTCCAAAAGAAATTAAAATCCTCTTCTTTAAAATCTTCTTGGGAAATGTGATCAGTACAGTTTTAGCTTGGATTTCTCTGGAAAGGGGGTTCACGTAACCACACTGGTTGCCAACCTCTCTCCCAAGTAACCTTCAAACCTGCTAAGTGATTTTAGACAAATCTGAGAGGATTTACAGCCTCACAGATGGTCCTTACATTCCTGCACTTTTTGGAAACCAGCAATTGAGCAGAGACCTTCAAGCTGACATCTTCAGAGAGGGAGAACACTGTTTATACTCTGCTCAACAGCACAAACATGTTTACATGTGTATATACGTGTAACACTCAGACATAAATACACATTTAATGACAGAGTGACCAGCACATGCACAGCTCTGGGTCAGCTATTTCCTGCTCCTTTCTTCCCCTTTAAATCTAAAAACTATGTCTCTTTCTATTTCAAATACAAGAATTTTCTTTTTCTGAAACTAGAATAAAATATACTTCGCCTTTTCCCTGCATTGCTCAGTTATTTATATTTTTTATTTTATCTTATTTGATGAAAACCTGCTTCCTATCAAACTTTCCAGACCCTTTTGCCTGTAATAGATGGCTTTGTCACCTCCACCACTGGGTGCAGTGTGGCAGCTAAGTGCCACTGGATATGGTGTGTGAAGTTGTTATAATAAATAGCTTCAAATCTGGTCTGGATCAGAGAAATAACCCTGAAGCAAAGAAAATTCAATTACTCCTTTCTAGTTTCGGGAAGATCAAATCATAAGGCATTTGAGGACAACCTCTCTTCTGCTTGGATCCCTGGCATTAAGAAAAAACACAACAGGAGAGCACAATGAGACAGAAACAGCACTGTTACTCTGGAATAAGACTTGGGAATAGTGATGCTTCTCCACAGAAAACTAGTGATGCTCAAATATGAGCAATGGACACCACTGAACAACACTGAATGGACAACATGAACCCCATGAATGGACACCCATTGCGTGAGCAGGCCTATGAGCAAATAGAGATGTGTGGATTCTGGTGGTCTTTACATTTCCCTTGTGTGCTCTAGCACATTTTTGGGGAACAAAATGAACCAAATTTCCACAGAAATGTCAGGCCCTTTCTCTCTTCAAAGCCACACAAAAATGCTGTTGAAAAAGCAAGATTTTTTTTGCATGTGATGATGGATGTTTGTCCAAAAGAAGAGTATTGAGCCTGCCAAACTACTTTTGAAAGGGCACCATATCTGTTGCATGTTTCAACTTCTTTCCCATGGAAAGCAGAGTTACAGAGAAGAGGAAGGGTAAACACCAAGATCTCTTATGCTACTTTGGAGTAGAGGTGCAAGCAATGCACAAATTAAAACCTGGAAAGAGCCTTCACAGCAACTTCCCCAGCCTCTGTTAAAAATGGTAATTGTTAGTGGAAATACCACAGCAAGTTATTTCTTCTGGGTTTTTTATCTCGTTCAAACTCATGTTTTGTATCCAATGTTTCAAAGACAGGTGGATCATTCCTGTACAATGTGAAAAACAATGATTTTTCTAAAGCTTAATTGGGACAAAACTGCATGACACTTCCTGAGGCACATCTCAGTCAATCAGGACTTGGACAGGTTCACATTCAGAAGGTAAGGCAGGCTTCTGCCAAATACTGAGATCATTACATGCCTAAAATACCCCAAGGACTGCCTCCAAAAGACACCCAAAATCAGCAGGAAGTGTTTCCCTGATTTTGATAATATTTTACTCAAAAAAACCCTTGTATGTGTACATGACAAAGTAATCCACCAGCACTTGCCAACTAAAATGAATTATGTTAAACTCAGACACCTTTGGGTTACTACAGTTCCCTTAAGAAAGAAAACCCACAGTGCTGAACCTGTCAAACAATTAAAACCCCCAGCATGTCCCATTTCACAAGAAGACTGAAGCTGTACTGCAATTCCGTTCTCCCAGAGGTTAACAAGGAAAGGCAAGTGTGCTGGTTTTGCTGATCTGTACCTCTGCTGAGATAATCCCAGGTGCACCATCCTTCCCTCAGGACACAGGGCCAGATGTGTGGAGGACAAGGATGGGCAAGCCTGACAACGTGTTAGGAGACACACCAGGTCTGCAGGGGAAACATTGGCTGCTATTTATGTCATACTATTGCAACCCAAAGCTGCTTTGTGCAACAAAGAACCAGACCCTGTGAAACACCAGTGAAACTGAATCCAGCAGGGAACTCAGTGGCAATCCAGGCAAAGGAGTTTGGAAAAGGGAATACAGTAGTGTAAGAAAATTTCCAGTGATTTCCATTAATTTCCTTGGACTCTGGCTGTCTGAAGACAGCCCTTGGTTTTCCCTGAATGCAAGATATGGCAGTAAGATCTTGCAATATGCTTGGGATCAGCTCACTGTGCTTAACGAGATGGGCAAAACCTCACAGCACCACAGGTGACACCTGTGGGCTCCCACCAGCTTTACACAGGGTTAAACACTGACTTGGCCAGTGGGGTTCTTAGGGGCAGTCAGGGAGCTAATCAGGAATAAATAAATCAGTTTTAAATAACAGCCTTGGTCCAGACTGAGCAAGAGTACACCTATTCTTACACTAGCCACTCTATTTTCTTGATGCTCGGTCTGGGCCTAGAGAAGAAACTTTAAAGAGCATATATAAATGTGGATCATTAGATGTCTGGCACGCCTTTAAAGGTCAGTCATCCTACAGATCTTTCTTAAAAACCTGTGCAGTAAAAATTCACTCTTTTCAGCATTTGAAGTCTGTTGAAAGTATTTTTCTAATCTTTTGATGCAGTCCTTAGGTTCCACCTAGTGGCTTTCAACAGTCATGAACAGCAGACTAGACAGGCATTTTATTGCCTAAGTGCTTAATTCTCATATGTGTGTGGGTCTAGCTGCAGAAAGAATCACAGGGTCTTCATTAGATGTGGTTCTACAGTTTTGACCTAATCAATCCTTAGAAAAATCATTGCTCTTCATATTTCACAGGATGATCCACTTGTCTTTGAAACATTGGATACAAAACATGAGCTAGAACGAGGTTTTAAAAATTGGAAGAAATAACCTGCTGTGGTATTTCCACTAAATTATCATTCATAACAGAGGCTGGGGAAGTTGCTGTGAAGGCTTCGTCGACTCCCTGCACAGCCAGCTGAGGAACAGGCACCTCTACACCAAGACTCAGATGACTTTTGGTAAAGGTTTACCTTCAGGTGAGGTGAATTACATCCCAGAAGTGTCTCATTTCCTCCTTTTCATTACAAAGAGAAGCCAAGGGGCTTCCTGATAGCGTGGTACCACCACCACACCTCCTGAATCCCACCCAGGCTGTCTGACTAAGAAACACTCTGCAACACAGACCCTGAGGGGCAGCCCACCTTGCAGGGAGCTCTCAGCAGGCAGCAAAAGGCATCTGGAAGCAGGGCAATCACAACAGTTACAGATTTGCACCTAAGTTTAAAAGCCCAATAGTGGCAGGTAGCCATGTTATCACAGAAAACTTATTTCAACTGTTCAGCTCTCAAATACATCTTACCCTGCTGCTCAGCTGTGTTAGGCTGATGAAGGTAGGCTTGTCTTACAGCATAAAAAGTGCAAGACAGTTCTGTTCCTGCCTGCTTGAAGGTTATAAAACAATCGTTGCTTGTACTTCAGTTCCCTAAGGCATTAGCAGAACACTCACTACAGACATTTTAGCCCTCTTTGGAAGAGCTGTAGTCCCTCTAAAGAGTCACTATCTTCAAAGGAAAGGGGTAAAAAGCATCCAAAGAAATGTGAAACTTCATGAATTTATCAGCTGCCACATTAGAGGTCAAAAGCAGATATTTCAAAGTAATTTTTAGTGTCTTACATAAACAACAAGACAGAGTTCACCAGAACTGTTCTAGTTTGTCCACAGAGATCACAGCCATTTAAAGAGAAGGTGAAATAAAACCAAAGGAAAAAAAAAAAAAAGGAGGAAGTTGACCTAGTTCATGATTTGTGGAGTGTGCGATGGATGGAAGGTCTTTAGCTCCTTAATGCAGCTTTTTTCTGCCTATTCTCATTTCAAGGAGCTTTACTTTTGGTCACACGCTGCTTGAGGCTTGCACCCAGCAAATCATGTCTGCTTTTCTGGAACGTGACTCGGGCGTGCGGCAGAGCTGCTCGGATTTATTACTCACTGCGGTGTCTCTCCGCTTCCTCTGCACGGCTCACCTTCTCACCTTCACCTACGCATGTGACAGACTGGTTCTTTTATGCATGGAAAAGGAGAAAATCCTCAAATGCCTTCAAATTTCCTTGCTCTGAAAAAATCAAGAGGTGAAAGCTCCACACTGCCTGTCTTGCTGTTGGGTTCATACCCCAGTCAAACGAGACGTGTGGTTTATCTGCGAGAGTTAAACCAGTTTTTGTGCAACAGTGATTTCACAAAAGCTGAGGAGAATTACAACACTGAGCTATCATCCACTCAACGTGACTCTCTCCCCACTGCGCACAAAACCAGGTGTTGTGCAGCCTTACCTCCCAAAACCCTGACCCAGGCAGCGGCTGCTCCCTCTGTCACAGCGCGGGGGACGCCCAGGAGAACCGGGAATCACTCCTGGGAGCAATCCTGCCCTCTGCCAGCGGAACTCTCCTCTCCAAGGCACTCCCACCCTCGATCCGCGGCAGGTGCGCCCGCCCCTCACAGACGGGAAGGGCCCCCCATCACCCTCAGGCAACGCCGCGGGGCTGGGCCGGGAGATGGATTCCCTCCGCCGCCAAGGGCAGCTTTTCCCGTGGAGCACCTCCAGAGGCCCAGCTCGGCCCCGGGAGTGCCGCAGGTGGGGCGCCCACAGACGGCTCCGGGGGGCTCCCGGGCCCGCCCGGGGCGCTGAGGCGGGCACAGCCCGGGCCGAGGGCAGGAGCCCCGCGGCAGCGCCGGGGAGGCCGCGCCGCGCAGGGACAGGAGCCGTCGGCAGGGCCAGAACTGATAGGTGGCTCCATAGCTCAGTGGTTAGAGCACTGGTCTTGTAAACCAGGGGTCGCGAGTTCGATCCTCGCTGGGGCCTCCCGAGCTTTTCCTGCTTTTTTTTATTGCTGTTTTTATTGTTGTTTCTCCCCTGGCCAGGCCGGGGGTCCGGGAAGAGCGGGCGGCGGGGCTCGCTCCCTTTTGCATCCCGGCCCGGCGCCTCCAGAGGGCGGCGGTGGGAGACGAACGGAGCAGCGAGCTGACGCCATGGGCTCGGTGCCTCCGGGGCAGGAGCGCAAGGGCGGTCCCGGCTCCGCTTCCCAAATAAATCAATTCCCTGGATCTGAAGGTCCGAGTTGTTACAGAGCCGCTTCCACCGCGGGGGATCTGGAGTCTCAGGATGGTTCCAGCCCGTGGCTCAGCTCTTACACCGGGTTTTGGGGGTTTGCTTGGCTTCTGGTGCTTTGATTGTGTTGGTGTTTCAGATTTGCTGGACATTTCCAGCCCTTACTGGACCCTGTGGAAGCTGCAGGTGACACAAACCTTGAAAATATATTCATAGATTAACTGGAGCTGGAAGGGACTTTAAAGATCATCCGGTTTCAACCCCGTGCCGTGGGCAGGGACACCTTTCACCAGACCAGGTTGCTCAGACCACCCGCCTTTGAACACTTCCAGGGATGGGACATCCACAACTTCTCTGGGCAACCTGTGCCAGGGCCTCACCACCCTCACGGTGAAGAATTTCTTCCTAATATCTAATCTAAACCTCCCCTCTGTCAGTTTGAAGCCGTTCCCCCTTGTCCTGTCACTACCTGCCCTTGTAAAAATTCCATCTCCAGCTTTCTTGTGGGCCTCCTTCAGGGACTAGAAGGCTGCTATAAGATTTCCCTGGAGCCTTCTTTTTTCTAGGCTGAACAACCCCAGTTCTCTCATAGGAGACGTGTTCCAGCCCTCAGAGCATCTTAGTGGTCCTCCTTCAAAAAATAAAATCTAATTTCATTGTCTGAAAGATAACTACTCTTGAAACATACTTTTTCCTGCATTTCAGCTAGAAAAAAAAAAGGTAGAGTAACTGACATGTCTATTTGTTATTCTTCAATAGAAGATTCAAGTCCTGAAATTTAGAGGCACTTGGATTTATTAGACAGTCATACACAGCTAAATCTTACCAGAGAATGTCCATCACAGGCTCTCATAACCACTTATGTCAGAAAAGGACATACAGCAGGATTTGGAAGCTGGTGCTGTTAAAGTTTAATATGTTTAATAGAACATTTGTAGAGACTGCTAACACTGCCATTAATAAGGGCACTCCTGGGAGCACTCCATAAGTCAGCCAAAACCTCTTTTGTTTGGTCGCTATTCAACACTTTTGTTTCACCATTTTATAGGCTACTTGCATTTTCTGGGACATCACTGAGCTTCAAAAGCTGCTTCTTCCTCCTCTTGTCCACTTTTCCCTTAGCTAGTGCTGCTTTCTTTGGATGAACCTCCTTGGTTCTGGCTAGGTGGGAGCTCTTCTTTTTTGGCAAGGGTGGTGCTGGTGGTGCAGTTCTGGAGTTGTGTCCAATCTTCTTTCCCTTGGGAAGTTTAACCTCAGCTTTGACTCTCTGTCTCTCTTTACCAGGTAGAACTATTTTTGCTGTTGCTGCTTTTATTTTGGTGGATGGGGTCTTTTTTGCTTTCTTAGAAGAAACTCTTGGAGTAACTGCAGTGAGGGTAGAAGATTTTTTTTGGAGGCATGGTTGTTGAAGGTTCGTTTAGCAGCTTAAGGACAGTCTCTGAGGAAAGTAATTAACATGGTTCAGCATTCCTACTTTGAGGCAAAAGGCTAATTCAGAGATATGACTGACAGAAACACTAGAGCTATAGTCAAGAAAAACAGCTAAAATCGTGAAAGAAGAAATGCACACTATAAACCTCTCTTCTTCCATCAAAAGGCCCTTGTTTTTCTTGGAAATAAAGTTATTGATTTTAGAAATTATAAATGTGTATTTAAGGAAAATTACTTCAAGACAGAATATGATGAAACCTTGCACATTTCTCTAGCAGACTTAACTGTTCATAATATGGTAATATCTGGAAATCCCAGACAAAATAATATCAACTTGCTAAATGCCTATTTCTACTCAAGATGTAACTCCTGCCCCAGCTGCATGGGACTTTAAGACAGAATGCAGCTTGGAAAAAGGAAGATTGACTCCACCCAGATGTACAGAGAAGGAATTATTTGGTTCAAGGAACTTGTCTCAGAGCCAGAGGACAAGCCCTCAGAATTTCCCAGACCTCATCCAATGCCTGAATCAGAGTCATCAGTTTCCTTTCTATGTCCATTTACACTATTCCTTAGGAAAACTTAGGAAAAAAAAAAATCAGGGATTGGGGTTAAGCAAAGGCACAGTATCAAATAGACAGCAGAAGCACACATGAAATGTGATAACCAAACTTCAGGATTGCTCCTGCTCAGTGCTTTAGTTGTTGAGACTGCTGAAGGTTTCAATCACATGCCTATAAGTTTATGTGTGTTTTGCTTCTCATTAAAATCAAAGCCTGACAACTTACTTGCACATGGGACAAATGGTATCCGCTTGCTCTTTGTTTTCACTGGAACAGGCTCATATTTACACTTCCCTGGTGGAGCTCTCCTTGGAAAACAGAAAGCCAGATGGAGACATCTGAGAGATTGTTAGGGAAGTTTATTTATTCCATAGGCACACACGAATTCCCTATTGTCATTTGCCTCCGGTGGAAGAGGCATGAAAGCACTTTAGGCACCCGGAGTGCGGCACAGGTGGAATTCCAGAGGCTGACACAGGGCTGACAAGCCATAAAATCCCTGTCCCAACAGCACCTGGTGAATGTGACCTTCCCGGGGATGTTCTTTGGTGCTGCAGCAAGAGGGGTGAGAAAGGAAAGGAAAAGGCACAGAGGGAGGGAGCAACAACTGCAAAGAAATGTGTCTCTGTTCCCCTCCTGCTGTTCCCTGACAACTTCCCACACTACAAAAGCACCAAAACAAAACCCAACCAAACACATTTTCCCTGGGTTAAAGATGTTGCACGTTAAGTGACAGGAAGAGAGGTACAAAGAAGCACAACACACCTGTGTTCTCTGTTACCCATTAAAGAACTTCTGTAGGACAAATAAGAACATATTCTTCCAATTTGGCGTGCTTGACAGCACCAAGCAAAGCAAAGCATGACCTAAGGCATCACATTTTCTTGTGACTGGCATTCTCCTTCAGGCACTGGCAAGAGCCAAGTGCTACCTCTACACCATTTGAATTTTTTGAGAAAGGTTACTAAAGCAGGGTTGCAGGCATTGCTTGTGGGGATTTCTGATGGGTTGTGGGGGATTTTTCCCCTCCATCTCTCTCCTCTCTGATTTTAAAATTACAGTAACTCGTTTCTCTCTGCTCAGGACAGAAGGAATTTGGTGCCACCCTGCTGTCTCCAAGAGTACTGCTGGAGAGGCGAGCCGAACTGGGGACAAGCGGCGCTGCTGCCGTCAGCTTTCCTGGCAGGTTCCTCGGGAAGTCTGAGTTGCCATCAGGCACACGACAGTGGCCCTGTGTGATAAATGCCAATAACTCGCTTTTTGAAATTTATGAAAATTTAATAAAGAATAAAAATTGGTTACAAAAAAATTATTACAATAATAAAAGTTTAAAAAGTTTTCAGAGTCAGGACAAATAGTGAGGCAATAAGAGCAAAGAAAGGTAGCCCAGGTCTACCGTCCCCTCTCCTCTCAGACAAAAGCTGCGAGAAAGAAGGGCCCCGTTAGAGAGAAGCATCTCTATTTTTGAGGACAAACTTTAATGATTATGCATACTTTATCTAAGAAAAGCCGGTTTGCCAAGAGCCTTTTGCAAAACCCCTGGCGTCCTGGAGTCTGGCTTAACCAGGTAGCTTTGTGGATTCGAGGAGATATGCATTGTCTGGCTTTACCAGGGTGGTTTCGAGGAGATATGCATCTTTCCCTCTGAAACATCCAAGAGGGGTTTTAGTCTGGCTTATTGTAATTGTTCTCTCTGTGTAGAAACCTCCGGGTTATCTTCTCTTCGCTCTTGAGCTAAGGACAATACCTTACACACAATTCTTACTTAGATTCAATGTTAAAAACTACATTTACTATATTATTTAAAATGTTAATATTGCATAACTTTTCTACCTAGCATATTACATATAGTAAATATCTGCGTAGAGCCATACACACAATATGCCTTTTTCACACCCTGGCAATGTTTTGGACGCAGGAGTTTGTGTGGTTTGCTGTCCGTGGCAGAGCACTGCCTGCCGTGTGGCAGGAGAATGCTGCATTCACTGCCTGGGACTGTGCAGAGAAGCCAGCTATGCCCAGGAAAAAACCAATAAACAGCAGTAAAATGCAAAGGAGAAAGGTTCATGAGGAGACCAGAGTCACCCCAGGAGCTGCAGGTGTCAGGGCTGTGCTCCAGAGCCTGCCCAGGCTCCGAGGAGCTCTGCACATCCCAGGCACGCCCGCAAAGTGCAAACAGAGCAGGGCAGAGCTGACACAGCCCCATCCGGCTACGGCAAACAAGGGGAACTGGAAAATGCAGGAAAACATTCCTGCGAGCCAAGGGAGGAGGTGTCTGGTCCTGCTCTAGAAGCGAGGGACATAAAGCTGCAAAAGCACAGGGTCACCATGGCACATTAAGGAGTGGCATAGTGACAACAAAGATTTGTTCGTTTTGATAAATAGACTCTGCTCAAGCTCTTGATGTTTATGCAAGCTCACAAATATATATATATTTTTTTAGTTGAAAATATTACATTTTGGTCAGTTAATGCACATCCTGGCAGATGATAAGCTGTTAAAGACAGCAATCTCCTTGAGCAGTAAAAGATTCAAGTTCTGTTCTCATCACCTTGGTACACAGCTTGAGTTAACTAGTTTTGGATCTAACTTCTCAAGAAAACATAACTTGCTTTCTTCATTCTGATGGTGTCCAAGGTCTCCACAACAGCACAAACACATTTGTACTGTATCGACTTTACAGAGTGATTTGAAACTCATTTAATGTTTTTTAGCAAAATCCAATGTTTTTTAGCTAGGGAAACAAAAAAGTTACATGTGTGCTTATTGTTCTAAAAACAGACTTTAGCAGGGATAACTGCTTAATGGGGAAAAACATTTTGCTTGGAAAAACTCAGGTTCAGGCTCCAGTTATTATTTGAGCACTGCATGAACCACTAGGTTTCTCTCATCTTTGTGGAGAAAACTGTGCAGTGCCATTTATTTTTTATTTATATTAAAGTGCATCATAGATATTTGATGTAATGACTGTCAAGGATATGGACTGTCATTTTTAAAACACTGCTTTGCTGTAATTCAGATATGCAACAAAGGAAACTTTCTTTTAATCCTTAACTCTCCCAGATCTTCAGGGAATTTGAAGTGTATTTCCTATTTCTCTGTGCACAGATATGATGAGTGAGGAACAAATTCACTTAAACTGATTTAAGTTGCCCCAGAGGTACAGTGGGTGAAGAAAACACAAGGACTGGATGCAGATGTCAGTGATATTGTGTATCAGTACTACTTGGCATTCTTTTACTGTGATAGCTGGAGAGTGTATGGTGATTATAGAAGAATTTGGCACAGAAATCCATCTTTAATTACAAACCTTGCAGGATCAGTGAGCTTGTAGAGCAATTAATATGGTGCATAGGCACTGGGATAAGAAGCAGACATAAAATACAGTTCACCTAAATGGAAGTGAAAAAAGAAAACTGGTCTTAGATTCAAGTGCCCAAGCTGGATTCCAGTTCTCCATTTCTCTCTTTCCTGGCTTTTCAGTAATTCATGTGGTAAGAAAAGGAACCCCCCTCAGTTACCCCCTCACCACCTCAGCCTTATGTCCAAGAAATGGCTCTGTTCTCACCCTGCCCTGTGCAGGTGGGCTCCCAAAAACACCAAATGACCTCCTGGCTGCAGCAGGTTCCACACAGAACCAGCAGCTCTCGTTCAGGCAGAGAGCCCGAGCAGCACCTTCATTACCTCACCTCAGTGGCTCTCCAAAAGGTTGCTTTCCTCTGTATAAATACATATTTTTAAAACTTGTTTGTACCAAAGAAGCAGCCAGAAACTACAAATAGAGGGGAAGACCATACAAGAATTATATTTTCCATTTCATAGTCATACCAAAAAGGAAAAAATCAGCAAGAGCTGCACTAACTAATCTGTAGGAGACAGAAGCTTCTCATTTCTGTCTGGTAGCTGTGGAAGGCAAATGCTCCTTGTGCCTTTCCTTCAGCACCCACTAAAACAATATCCAGGGAAAAGGGAAATTACAGTATCTTGCAAAAGGCAAAGCTGTTGTGGTCTTTCAAATTACATAACACCATATTGGTTTCTAAAAGGCTGCCAGGAGAAGGGACATTGAACATACACTCGCTCATGTTGTTAGAACAGGTAAAAATTGTGCCCATTTCACAGCAAAGCCTCCATGTAGCTCTGACAGAATATGCTAGGCAGACAATTTAGGATCTTTTCATGGCAAGCAAATATCTTTTCTGCTGAATGGTGAAGCACTAAAGCACACCTGTGCCCTCCAAAAACTTGCGGCTGCTTTTTGTATTACATAGCTCTGTCAGGAGGCTGTAGGAAAGCAAACAGTGTTCATTGGTACTTCCCCCTTGGTGAGACACCTGGTCCTTGTGACCTTAGTAGTGTCCCTTTAAATTAAATTGTGAAATGAGCGGCTTTCCTGATCCCCAAATAAAGTCCTGGTCTATGATCCACAGTGTGAGGTGCTGTTGTTGTGAGTAAGACTGAGGAATTTATGCTAGGGAAGCAGGAGAAATGCAGAGAAGCTCTAAGAACTCAAGTGAGGATGAAGTAGTACAATGAAAAAATGAACTGCATTGATATGGTTTTTGATTAGTGAAAGAGCACCAAAAAAAAACAAAAACAAAAGGAATGTTTCACATGAGGTTCTGTCTCCTGAGCTTCCCATCAACCTGATCTGCACCAGCCTCACAGGTCAGACCTCCCTGAGCCACAGACCAACCCCACCGGCCATGCTGAGCCAGCCACAAACCTCTCTGCACTGCCTGCTCTCCAGGCACAGCTCAGCAGCCACAGAACTTCCCACATTTCCCTACAGTGGAGAAGAGACTGAACAGTTTCCACTGAAGGTGAGGCCAGCACGATACCTACCTGCTCCACCCTCAGCAAATGAGATGATGAATTTGCTGTAGGAACTGATCATTCCAGGGAAAGCACAAGCTGTCGTGCTGCCAATGCAGATATCCTGCTTCTTCTACTTATTTGCCTTCTCATCTTCCTGTAAAGCCATAAGTCAACTAGATGAAAAATAAACCCTGTGTTTTATGTTTCCATCATCAAAATTAGTTCCTGTCAAAATCATGTATCACTGAAACAAAAAAAAAAACTGTCAGTGAAGACTGTGATTGTTGGCTGGATTTTGGAGAAACAGACCTGAACAAAAGCAAACATACCCTAAGGATTCTGAAATGGAGGAAGTTTAGATTCCAATGAAAATGTCCTTGTAATAGTCAAACACAGAACTTAGTCTATATCTGAGTTTCTCATTTATTCCAGCCCAAAAGGTTCTGGGATGCTCCAATATACTTATTTGCCCAGACAAGGCAAATGTGGATACAGAATGGAGTTGCAGAGGAAACAGGGAGTCTCACCTGCTCATGAAATCACCAAAAATATAAAGGCTACTCAAGCTGAATGATTCACATCTCCTGTAGACAAAGCCACCAGTAACTGATTTGCCCACACTGCTGCCATATGCAAACACTGGCAGAATGTCATCTGTCAAACACACAAAAATACAAAGTGAGAAAATTTACTTTCTGAGAGCATCAAAAAGCAGCTGCTCAACGACACTGACAGGTACAAAAGGACCTAGAAGGACCAGTACAGTTTAACAAAGTGCTTAGTGAAATTTCAGTGCTAATTCAGCAGTTTACTCCGGGACAGAACAGATCCAGGGGCTTTAAGGATCTCCCTGTGTAGTTGCTTATCAAGGCTTAGTCATGATGAGCTTCCATAAAACCAAGATTCTGTGCATCAAGAAGCAATGCAGGAAGGCATCAGCCTGCAGCAAGTGTTATCTCCCTTATTTGTGACTGTTCCAGTCATTTTAGCAGGGATCATCTTTACCAATTCCAGTATTTTTAGAGAAGGGAAAAAGATCAAAATTGCAAGTGAGCTCAACATCTTTGTGGGTTCACTGACACAACACAAAATATAAATGAGTGTCCTCTCGGCATCTTATGTCATGAGACTTGTAAAATAAAGACT
The DNA here is from genome assembly GCF_021018805.1 of Prinia subflava. Taxonomy (NCBI): domain Eukaryota; kingdom Metazoa; phylum Chordata; class Aves; order Passeriformes; family Cisticolidae; genus Prinia; species Prinia subflava. The sequence goes on from NC_086248.1 coordinate 96,166,419, forward strand.
CTGCCTCTGGCAATGTTAAAATTGAATTCTCCCTTTCTCATATTGAATTATCAGATTCCACAGAATTTTATTCTTGTCCTCACCTTTTTCCCTGCACTAATGTCAATAACGCATACTCTGCACCTGTCTGCTCATCCAGATGTTCCAGGAACATCTGCATGACCTTGAGACCAGGTGTCTTCACCCAACAGCTTAAGGAACATCATAATAATACTCAGATCTACCATGCTTTGCCAAGAGCTTTACAAAGACCGCCAATTTCTGTTTTTTGAAGGCAGCAAGTGAGTTTTGTCCATCACAACCAGAGTCAGACCCAGAGCACAGCTTCTGAGCATTCTGCTGCAGCACTCTGCTGGCTGGGACTCACTGCATCTGCCACAGGGATTGTTTCAAGGTCTCAGCTTCAGCCTGGTCTCTGTCCTTAGCCACAGTCATGGCTCAGAGCTTCTGAAGAAAACACAGTATCACTTTCTACTTAAATCAAATCCATTGCCTTCCTGGCTTCACTGGGAAAACTGTCCACAAAAGACATAGGCTTTGAATTTAAACATCTTGTCCAGTGCAGTGTGTGGCAGGGAATTCCCTGAATAAGCAGAGCATCATTTCGTACCGACACAGCAGGGCTGAGGAGAAGGGATTTCTGCTCTTAGGAAGAAAACAAACTCCATTTAATATGCAACACTGGATTATTTAGCTTCACTGGAAAAACAGTGCTATAGTCCTCTAAATATACACATATAATAATGCTCTACAAGATTCCTTACCCATGGAGGTGTGAGTCTTGCAACCTGCTTAAGCCAGTAAACTTTCTTTTCTCTAAACAAATTTTCAAATTTTCATTTTTGAAATACTGCTTTGGACAGACTTGCAGATGCACAAGCATTTTTAGGAAGCAGTCTTACTCGATTTTTCCACATTTTCTCCTTTCTAAACCTTGTGTCTGGGTGAACAACCTAAGGCTTTCACCTGCCCTCCTACTTACTTGTCCTGAGCATTCCCAAATTTTCCAAAAGATCCTCCAGCTTTCTCTCCATTCCCTGTGAATATACACAAATAGCCATGCACACCAAAGAGCAGCTGTCCACCGTTGTGATTTGCAGCTGGTTCCTCAAGCTCCAGGAGATTCCTTAAAGAGAATTTTAAATAAATAAATAAAATATAAGTAAGAACTAGCTTTTTTCTTAGCAGGGGACAGGGCAGATGCACACATGACAGATAAAATAAGTGTATAGTACTGTAGTGAAACATCCTTTTCTACAGTACAAATCTCTTAGGGCAGCTGTTAATTCCATAATAGATTTAAGGCTGTTACTGCTCTTTAGAAGACAAGAGTACGAGATGGAGAGAAAAGACAACCTTATTCCTGAGTGTTTTCAATCCATTTTGGTTTTCTGTGTGACCTTGAGCCAACCTGACTCTGGTAGTTTCACAGCAGGCCAGTCACACTCCTGAACCAGGGTGACTGGGAATGTGTAGGTTCTGCCAGTGGAAAGAATCACAGGATCATAGACTGGCTTGGGTTGGAAAGGGACCTTAAAGATCATCTAGTTCCAACCCTCCTGCCATGGGCAGGGACACCTTCCACTAGACCAGGTTGCTCAGAGCTCCATCTATCCTGGCCTTGAACACTTCCAGGGATGGGGCATCCACAACTTCTATGGGTAACCTGTGCCAGGGCCTCACCACCCTCTTCATAATATCTCATCTAATCCTTTCCCCCTTGTCCTGTCACTTCATGCCCTTGTAAATGGCCTCTGTCCATCTTCCTTGTAGGCTCCCTTGAGGTCCTGAAAGGCTGCAACCAGGTCACCCCAAAGCCTTCTCTTTCCTAGGCTGAACACTCCCAGTTCTCTCAGCCTGTCCTCACAGCAGAGGTGCTCCATTCCCCTGATCATCTTGGTGACCTCCCCTGGACTCTCCAACAGATCTGTGTCCTGAGCTGGGGACCCCACAGCTAGATGCAGCACTGCAGGTGGCAGAAGTGGCTCCTGTTGGTCTCACAGCACTCCTGGATGTGCCTGTCACCAGTCAGCAGGTGGATGGCAGAGCAGCAGTTGAGGTGGAACTCAGAGCAGTAGCCAGAACAAAGTCCTGGGAGGCTTCTTAGAGGGGTCTGTGGGTTTTCTGTGTCATAGAGATGTGCAGCATATGGAGAACATTCCTAGGAAGTAAAAGAGATTTCCTAAAGATGAGGCTGTGGACATTCATCCAGGAGAAGCCAAGACACCTTAGCGGGAGCAAACTGATTAACAAAATGAAAAATTACCAATGCAGAAAGATAAAGAGTCACCTAAGAAATGGAGCAGTACAGAGTCACTCAGAATATGGCCAAAATGGTCTTCGAGATCAGTAGTAGTTGTCTTTATTAAAGGATACCCAGCTGGATGTAAATTCTTCCCAACAGAAGTACAAGTGTGGAGGCTATGGATTCTCCACTCAGTAAAGTGGGACTGAGCAGTCCTGGGGGTGTGGGAAATGGATTTGTAGAGAATTCTCAAAGCCTGACAGAAGGCTCACATAATGTGGCTCTGTATGCAAGCTTTGAGATAAGAAATGCTGACTTAGAAATGCCATGGAATAGGACGGACATTGTTGAGGAAGAAATGGAACTAGAAACAAGTTTCAAAGGATGGCCTTGCAAATAAGACTAGATACTTTGGAGAAATAGAACTATGAAAGGTGCATTGTAGTAAGACCCACGAGGGGTAATGTATTGCAATTAGGAAATAGTTGACTTCTGATTATGATGGTGTTAATTGTACCATCTGTACTGTCTCACCCTTCACATGAAACTGAAAATGGAATAGAAGTTTTTAAAACACCTCTAGTTGCCCAATCTTTGAGTCAGAAAAAGGTATAATCTGACAAGGGGAGAGGTGATCAGAGCAGGGAAACAACTGACAGAGCTCTGGAAATATCACAAGTGACATTGAGAAGACAGATAGGGCTCGCTTTTCCCAGAAGAAAAACAAGAGAGTATCAAATGAAGGCAATAGGAGCCAGGTTAAAAAAAGCCAGTGAAATGCTGCCAGAAGAAACTGTAGGTGCTAAAGATGTACACTGATTAAATATACAGGCTAAATTAATCTGATACATGCACAGTATTACTGAAGCAGACTGCAGGTGAGATTCAAATAAGTAAATACCATTTCATGCAATTCCTATAGATATCATTGACTCTATCTGTGATCATTAGGAAAAAAATACTGCAGGCAACATTTTCAAGTGTTACAGATCTAAAATTATGCTCCTTCAAATACCTTTAAGTGTTTAGCTGTGTAAAATGTAGGGTAAATTCTGAAAATCAAGCACTGTGTTTGAATTTGTACCTAAATTTAAACTCCTCATCTTGCGAACATTCTGGGCCAGAACTTCTGTAAAATGTTTCCATTAAAATCCCACCTCTATTTTAATCAGCACAAAGTTGCAGAAGTTAAAGCAGAAGAGGCTACATTCTACAGAAATATTATTTCACTGGTTTTCATGCCAGCAGCCCAAAAAAACCTATCCAGATCTTTCAGTTGGCACAGATGGAGGAGGGTAAGTACATGCACAGTCCAGGAAAGAACTACTACATCAGTAACTTTTCTGCCTCATTAAACAAGTTCGCTTCATTAAACAGAATTAATTTTAAAATCTGGGCAGTTATACAAGCATTGAATTTTTTTTTTTTTTTTTTTTTTTTTTTTTTTTTTTTTTTTTTGCAAGTAGCAGCCTTTCCAGGATATTTAATATGAGGACTACAGACCCTGATTCCAAACTTCACAAGCAAGTTTCTCACAGCAGCTTTTGCTCACAGCAACACCCAGGGGCTTTTGGCCATACTAAGAACAGGTATGACTTGTAAGGAGTAAAGCCCTTGAAACTTCTGGATGGTGTAGGAGGTTTCTTACTTCTCATTGCTGCCATTTGGTTACCAGAAAGCAGCACAGAATGACCTGGTTTCTGTTTCTTCCACATCATATCTGTAAGGAACCTCTCCCTCTTCCCAAATCAAAAGTCTCCAGCCTTGCAAAGGGGAGCTGAGTCCCCCAGGGCTGTCCTTGCAGTCTGTCCCCAGTCCCAGCTGGCAGAACCACACCATTCTCCCCATGTTTAAGGTCTTCCCAGAGTGAGGGAGTGCACCACCAGGCCCTGAGTGCCATCCCCAAAAGTCAAAGCTTCAGCTGAGTGTCCTTGTCTTTTGTTCTCTCAGTCCTCTTCTGAAGTGATTACTTCATTAACACCTTTGAAAATATTTTTAATTTCACTCAAGTAAGTGTGAACATAGTCCAGCCCCTGGACCAGCAACCTGAAAAGGTAAAAAGAGAAAACCAACTTCCTCTGAAACAAGGCATATTCTCAATGCCTCTGAACTTCCTCACCTCTTGTTCTGCTAACAGGCTGCAGCAGAAAGGTCTCCTACAGTTCACCTTCCTAAAAGTAGAGCAGCATCCCTGGGCAGCTGCCACGCTTTTCCAGCCATGGGGCTTCCCACACAGTGTTTGCCTGGCAAAACAACACCTGCAGCACATGGACCAGCAAGGCACATGGGAGGGAGGCCATTCCTCAGGGTCTGTGTAAACTCCCAGGATTAGGTGGCCTTGCAGTCACTGCTGGTTGTCTGCACTCGAGCATGCAGGAAAATTAATCTCATCACTTTAGAAAACCAACAAACCAGAAATTGCTAAGAACACATTGATACTTCTGTTTTGTTACTCCCTCTTAAGAGTGTGCATCCAGCAATCAAATCAGGCCTCAGATGAAAACTTTAAAAAACTGGTTTTCAGTCTGGTGCTCTCCCTGCACTAGCTCTCCCATCCTTTCAATCAGCTTGAATAAGGCTTACTTGGCCTTTTTGATTTTTTTGGGGCCCTCCTGTGACAGTTTTCTGAACAGGGAAGCATCATGTCAGCCACCAGCCAAACAGATGCTCTAGCACACGTAGCAAGGTTGGCATCCAGGGAAATTTTCTAGCCATGCAACTTGCACTACACCTCTTTAAGAATATTACAGTTTTCAGAGTTTCATATGCTCAGATACTCAGACACTCAGTTTTTAAGCTAAATCCTAGAACAACTCAGCTGAGGGTCAGCCTCTAAACCTCTAAGTGCTTAGAACAAGTGTAGGTAGCTAAAACAGAGTCAGATCCTGCCAGATGCAGACTGAGCTCTACCAGCAGAGACAAATTGCTTTACATGCCTCTTCTAACCTGTTGGTTTTTGAGAGAAATGTATCTGGTTTAGAGTGCCAGCAGGAAATCCATGATCCAGAGCACATCCCTGTTTAGTCCCCTGGCCACTGAGAAACACAGAGCTGCATTGCCAGGGTAAGGTGAACTCCACAGCCTCCTTCTTGGGCTCTGCAGGGCCAGTGAAACTTCTGCAGTTGCCAAACCCAGCTTCCTCTGGGTAACGCTCAGAAACCCCCTCATTACCACTCCAGGAAGGCTGTCTGGCTTTTACTGGGTTTTGGCACTGAAGGAACACCTGACTGAATGAGCTGATTTGTTACCACGCATGGCTACTGCTCAGATCTTCCCCCAAAATATGAAATAATGCTGTCTTTGCTAAATTAGAGCAGCTACTATTCAGGTTTATCACCAAGCACTCACACCACTTTCTTAAAATTTGCTTTGTTCCAGACTATGATGCTGTGGAGGTGGCAGAATGGAATTCCATCTCTTCCATGTGAATTCAAAAGCAATTTGATCCAGCAAAGTGACTTCACTAAAGCAAAACCATTTGGTAGATCATTGCTCTTTTCACTAATTCAGCAGACAAATAATATTTGGCAGAGAACCCAATCTTGTTTCTGTGGCTGTTACCAACTTGACCAGGTACACATATCACAGCCACAACTCCTCAAAAATTCAACAGCAATCTTACTCTAAGGAACAGGAAAAGAGTAATAGCTTAAAACTTTGTAAAACTGTAAAAAATGTAAGGGTGGTTTGGGGTATTTTTTCCTACAAAATACACTTAGAACAAATACAAAATTGCATTATGCCCTGCAGAATGAGGAATCAAAAAAAAAACAAACAGGAATGTTATAGTGTTTTTTCTACCTGAATCATGTAGAACAACCCTTACAACACCAACACCAGTTTTTCTGCTAGAATCTATAACACATCTTTTGCTGGTTTACCAACTGTAAAAGTACAGAGAACTCTGTTGCTACTTTTTTCAGCCCTGGTGCTGAAAAGGTGCATCACCCACCCCAAGGAGATGCTGGAATCTTGCCAGCTTCCAAAAAGAGTGTAAACATTTAGGTACACAGATAACATTTTTCAGGAAATATCAACTTCAAGAGTTTTGTTTGGTTTTAGAAAGACTGTGTCTTTTGGCTGCTTTGTTTCGGCATGCAGCGAGTGCAGCTTGGCGTGACCAGCAGTTGCTAAAAAGGCAGGTGGGGTCCTGCCCTCTGCTTCCAGGGATGCAGGGGAGCTCAGGCAGAAAAGAGCCTTTGGTCTTTCCTCCCTGCACACTTTCCATGAGCCAGGTGGGCAGTGGGCAGTGGGCAGACAGCACTGATGAAAACACTGTGACTGCAGCCTTGGGACCTTGCAGCAGCTGTGTGAAACCACTGCCTGTGAAATTTTGTTTTACTTTGACAAGCACAGCATTTGGAGCACCCTCAGCAGGAACACAACCAAAAAACATCCTCCCTGCAGTCCAGAGATCCAAACACTCTGCCTGTAATTCCTCTATCATTTGATTCTGTAGAATTTGTAATCCAGCACCTTGCAGCTGCAAGCAGAGGGTAAATACTGATCTGTAATTCTCTGCTTCATTATGGGAAAATCATCATACTCACTGGGCAATGCTTCCATAAACCCTTACTGCTAGCAAATGTCACTACATATTCCCAGATTCCAGTGATGCACCTTACACAAGGCACTTTGCAAAACGCCTGCTGAGGATTTAGTGCCATTCCCCTGCCAGCCCACCCTTCTCCTACTCCCACACCTCCCTTCACAGCATCACAGCTGTCAGAACCACAACTGCCCTCCAAGCCAGCCCAATATTATTTTGCTTCCCTACCTGACACAGGATATCTTTGATGCATGTTCCACACAGTTTATGGCCCTGGGGATCTATGTAGTCCATGATGTCCCAGTATTTTGCTGCAATGCTGTTGTCTCTCTCCTGGTCACAGCAGCCAAAGTTTTCATAGGCAGAGCAGAATTCCAAGGGCAAAGGGGGCTGAAAAGGCAGCCCATAATCCAGACACTGAGGATGTCCCAGCAGAATGCTTGTCAGGCACAACAAGGAGAGGCAAACACACACATGTGGGCAAGGAAAAGAAAATCCAGAGCTGCTGCTGCTCTTTCCAGCCTGTGGCCAAGCATTCACTTCCTTCAGTGTAAGTTTCTTGAGGTCAAATGTATAGAAATCCTCGACTTCTTCATGGCATGGTTCATTCATCTTCTCTGTTTTATTAATCGCCAGTCCCAGAGCTCAGCATCCCCTGAGGTTTGCTTACACTCCCTCTTCCTTTCTCTCTGAAGTTCACTACTTGGCAGCAGAGACACCCTCCAGGCTGCCTCTTTGGTATTTCACACGTCAGAGGGTTGAACCCTCCCCTCTGGACATTTCTGCTGCCCCTGGAAGCACTCACAAGTCTAATCCCTACATTTTAGGTTAAACTGGCTGAGAAATCCTTCACCCAGAAATATGAATAATAAAAACATGAGATTTGATGCCTATACACAGAACTTAATCTTTACAAGACACAAGTGAACAATTTTCAGTTCCTAACTACCATTTTTCTCAGCTTTTGAAATGCACCAAACTTGGGTCTGGTTTCATAAAGACTGAACAGAGGTTGTAAAATACAATGAAGTCAAGGCAGCACTTAACCATAGGAACAAGTGACTTCAGAGATACTGCTGTTACCCACAAATCCAGGTATACATTCAGGACTATGAATGAGAAGAAATTCAGGAGTGAATGAGGAAAAATTCTTTTAAGGCACCAGCACAACCTCAGATTGACTGTGATATTCTGATGTAATCCTGTACTTAAGCCAATTGATTTCTGTGGGTTTGATCCCACTTGACAGTAAACTGATTTAAAATGCATGAGACCTGTGCACACTTTCCCCTCTGGTGAATCAGAGCAAGCCCTTCTCATTAGGTAGGAATGCAGATGTTCGTACACACTGTACTCAGCCTGTGCTGGAGGTTGATGCTTCCTTAAATTTGCTCTTCCATAAACAGGACAAGGTAACTCTGATCATAGCCACATGGAAAGGGAGCTATTTCTTTCATGCATGATTAAAAAAAATCTTCACAGCTTTGCCCACAGGATGGGGAAGAAAATTGATAGGAAAACCAAATCTAGGGCACAGAATTCAAATCCAAAGACAACCATTGCAATCCAGTAAGAGTTACCACATTCAAGGTACAACACACAGGCTTGAAAACACAGTAGGCATAGGGCAATTTGCACAGGAATTTGACTCCACATTAGTGATCTGCTGGTCTGTCTCAGGTGTGAGTACTGTGGTGTCAGGACACAGCAAGATTCTTGCAGGACATGAAAGAGCAATGCTCGGGACAGTTACACTAAAGCTGTGACTGTGCTCTTGTACTTGCTGACTGCAGCATGATAGTTCTAGCACCTGAGGAGATCATCCCCCACAGCAATCCTGCTTCCAGAGGTCACAGGAGAAAGCTGGAAGCACCACAGTGGATTAGCAGATTTTTCAGACATCAAGCTCCTCTTTATCTTCTCACTCTCCTTATCTCCACCCCAACCTCTGATGCTTTGTTGCACATTTCTTCCTCAAGAGTCTCAACTGCTGCAAGGCACACACATCTCCCACAGGAAGCTGAGGGGACAGAAGGAAATTACACGGGAGCTCTCACCAAGCTCCAGGGCTTCCAGCATTCAGCTTTTAAACTGCTTGTGTTGGGTTAATGATAAAAGCTCCTCTGCACACCCACAAAGGAACACAGGCAGACATTGGAAGGAAGGGGGAAGCCCAAGTTACACCCTGCTGGGATGCTCTCAGGGTCATCACAGGAGAGTCACCAGCCCATCACAGTCACCTTTACAAGTTCAGAGGGGGACAATGGCAGACAAGAAGCCAAATTAAAGACTCAAGGGAAGGGACACCATGTGTCTGGAAGGGAAGGGACACCTAGTTGCCTGCCAGGGCTGTCCCAGGACAGCTTTAGACCCATGTCTGGGCATGAACCCCAGTGAGGTGGACACTGGGAGCAAGTTTGGATCATCTCTCACCTAAGGAGGGGTTGCTTCCCAGGGCTGGGGGACACCTTATGGGATGCTGGGCAAGAACATCTTGAAACTTCACAATCTAAATTAAAACAGTCCAAACCCAGTTGAAGATCTTCAACACAACTCCCTGACTATTACACAGTGAGGCAGCAGCATTCTCAGGGAGGCAGAGTAAATGAGCACTAGGGTTGGGAATGATGAGTACTTGCCTTTAACAAAACATAGTTACAGCAAGTATTTCACTTAATGTTTAAGACATGTTGGATTAAAGACTTCTCACAAGACCCTTGTGAACCCAGAGCAAAATCCCAGATAAACACTGAGTTTTTAAAAGCACAGCTGTACTTATCCATAAGCTACTCTGCTGCTAAAGACATCTTTATTTCAATCCCAGAGGGAGGTTCAAACACTTCACCCTCCAGAATTCCACAGATCTGGCATTAAAACAGAAGTAGTACATGGGAACCATTTTGTTATTGTTTTCAAGCAAACTGGAATTCTGGTTTGTGATAACACATCAACATTTGCTTCACAAACACAGCAACACTGCATATTTCAACTCATGGGCATGACTGCAAAAAAAAGTCTCTTCCAGCAGGTAGAGAATGTCTCTGTATTTCTGTGCCTCTGCTCTTTCAAGGTGTATTTGAAATCAACACTGTTTGCATTTCACACAAATATGAGAGTAACATTACAGAAATTCTTTGACATTATCAGTTGATTTATACTCATTTTATTATAAAACAAATACAAACCAACATGGTTTTACATAAATATAGTAAAAAAAAAAGTCTAGTACTGTATCAATAGGGTCTGCCTAGAAGTTTTGGAGTAGCACCAACACAGAAGTCAGTTTTACAGAGAGGAAAAAGTACACCAAGAACCTTAAGGACACCTCATCAAGGCTGAACAGAGGAATCTGGAGGACCAGATACTCTCAGGTAGACGAGATTGTGCCTGTTCATAAACTTCTTCAGCATCCGAAACCTTTTCAGCTGAGCTTTGCAGCCTTGGTGGGACACATATTTAAAGTATTTACAACCTAAGGAAAGAAAAAGACCCAACACTAAGTTATACCATGATACAAGCAAATACAAAATGCTTTCATTGTTTAAATAATATGCAAACAGCTAAGAAACTTTTCAGTAGTTAAAGGTATTAAACTCCAAGACATACTCATTAGAAACATAACTCCAGCACTAAATAATCTATCCTCACTTAGCCCAGCAAACTCTACATATATCTAAATGCCTGTTATCTTGCAAAATACTTTTTCTCTTTCATTTTTGCTCTGCAAATTAGATCAGAAAGTAAAATTTCACGAGTGTGAAAGCAGCACTGGTATCATACAATAATTTATTATACTGGAGAAGGAAAATAGAGGCTCACATTGACACCATTAAGTACTGAAAATTCATTCAAGAAAATGTGAACTGGAATGATTTTATTAACCATCTGCAAATAAAAGGGAGATATCTGATACTACTGAAAGCAAAACAAAAAATACCAAAGAGCTTCCAATATGAGAAACAATATGAAAAGCAGAAGAAAAAGTTATAAAAAAGCTGACAGTGAAGAAGTTGCCAATCAACCAGAAGTCCAAACCAGTGCACAAGCCACTATCTCCACACCATATTCCCATTCTCAATTTAGCAGCTGATTCTTGGCCTGATCCTCCCCTTGGTTTTGGCAGCATTTCAAATCATGCCACTAAAGAAGTAATGATCTTCACCTTCTTACCAAACTGCTGATGGTTTTCATTCAAGCCCCTCCCTCCTCCTTCCTGCATTAGCACATCCCCGTGGTCCTTAATGACCAGCTGACCCCCAGTATTGCTGAGACACTGCCTGGGCTGGCAGCCAGCAAGCAAACTCCCTGCAGTCCTCACAATATTCCCTCAGGAGGTGTTGTGCATTTTTGGAGTTATGGTTTGAAGGTCAAACCAGACAAATAGTATTGTGGCTGCTCAACAAGGCCAGATAAAACTGAATTCTAAACCATGATAAGACCAGCTGCCTCACTGTTAAATATCAACCCAATTTAAACACCTTTCACGTTCAGCTCCAAAGACAAGAATCTTTTTTAGAAGAAAGAAGCTGCATTTCTTCCAGGCAGCAGATCAGCTGCATCCCATGTCATTAGGGCTAGAACGAGACATTATTTCTGTTCTATGCAGTGAAAACAAGAAACAAAATTTATACCTTTTCCCAGCAGGATTCCAGCCACCAGAGCTTTTTCATATGAAAGGTTTTTATTTTCCTGCCAATTCATTTTTGCCAAGTAACGGCTAAAGTGGAAGGCTGGCCACCAGTCCTTCCTGGAGTTCCACTCTTGCTTGATCCAGTCAAGATGCTTCTTAGAGCTGGGAAAAGGTTAAACAAGCCACAGAAAAGGTTAAATTGTGATGGAAAGATTATTAGGAGACACTGAATGTTATAAGCTTGCCACAAATCTCCCAAATTGCCAACCTAGACACACTGACTTTATACTGAAACCAAAACACTAATACAAGCATTTTTACATAAAACTAATGATTTTTTACTCCCTGGCAACACTTGTGAGGCTGGAAGTGAACTCTAGCAGTCATACCAAGCCTTGGCAATAAGAGAGATTATGGTGTAAAATGAAGCAAGCCTTTCACTTGTGTGCCAGTTTGTCAATAGTAGTATGGAAGTTTCTCCAGGTTTGTCAATAAATGAGTAGTATGAAGGGATTGCTGTGTCCTGAGGAAAGGTTTGTGTTACTCCAGCCATACTCAAAGACTAACTTATCCCAAACAGTTATTACTGTTAGGCAGTAACACCCTCAAACCAAGCATTTCAGCAACACAAACTCCTTCCAGCCCCTCAAGGGAACCTACAAGAAACATGAAGAGGGAGTGTTTGCAAGGGTAGCTGGAGACAGGACAAGGAGGAATGGCTTTAAGCTGGTAAAGGACAGGTTTAGATTAGATATTAGGAAGAAATGCTTCACTCTGATGGTGAGGCCCTGGGTCTGATTTGCCCAATACAGTATTGGGTGAGTGGTGTCTCTCTGTCCTTCTCTCAAGCCATGAACACTTGGTCATATTTTCTCTCCCTGTCCAGTTGCAGAGGGCAGGGACAGAGCAGCTTTGGTGGGGGCCTGGCACCCAGCCATGGTCATCCCACTACACTGCTCCTTAATTCTAGGATTCTATGAAACTCTCTGCAACAGGGAAGGGACATTCCCATACAGTAACCAAGATGCCCAGTATATTTCAAGATACTCTGAAGTCGTGCATGAAAGGCACGAATGAAGGCAAAGTTAGAGCACAGAGGGTCACTGTGCCCAGTGCCCAAAGGTGGAGACTTGGCACATCTGTTTCAACACACGGCACCAGAGCTACTTACATTACAATCTGTTTCACCTGTCTTGCCAAACAGCTCCATGCTTTTGCATTTTCTTTCCAGCCAGCATAATCCAAGGCTGCAAAAATAACTTCTAGGCCCAGTCGACGTTTTTTTCTTTTCTCTGGAAAAAGATGAGGCTGATTAATTAATTACACAGATCAGGACAAACTCGTTAGTAAGACAAAAGTGAAAGGCACAGTTCTCCATTCTGCCCCCCTAAATGCTGGTACTTTAAACATAAGTTATGTTCATTGGTATAAGTTTCTTTAAAAACTCAAGATTGTTCTCATTAGTTACGGAAAGTTGGCAAATGTGTCACATATGAACTGAAAAAGGAGGTTTCAGACAAAAGGTCTATTTTCCCACTCACAAAGAAGAATCATAGAATGGTTTGGGTTGGAGAAGACCTCAAAAATCATCAGGTTCCAAACCCCTGCCATGGGCAGGGACACCTTCCACTAGTCCAGGTTATTCAGAGCCCCATCCATCCTGCCTGAACACTTCCAGGGATGGGGCTATGGGAATCCACAGCTTCTCTGGGCAACCTGTGCCAGTGCCTCACCACCCTGACAATCAAGAATTTCCTCCCCAAATCTCTTCTAAACCTCCCCCTGTCAGTTTAAAGCCATTAACCCTTATATCAGAACAACCTTTATTTATGCACATTTCACCAATCTGTTGACCTGTTGGTCAAGCCACAAGAAGACAGCTTGGAATACAATTGATCATCATGGGAAAAAAATAGTCTTCAAACTGGAAGATTTTCCTACCAGCTTGAAGGTAATGCTCCCTTAAAGAGAAGGAAAATTTTGATGTTTGATCAGAAACAATGAACTAAAGAAGAGATCTATTCCAAGAAAAAAAAGAATAAATAAAACAGAGATCCCCAAAATGGAATGAAGACCTTGGAATTCGGAGCAAGGTGCCTAAAAAAAGTTATTTTTCAGATCCTGCCTGTGCCTTACAACAGTTTGCTTTGCTCAGCCTTTAAAATGAGAAAGACAGTTGTTTACACAAGTTTGTAAATGACTGCTCATACATCCAACTAAGAGGTTATGGTGATTGGAAAGTTGGGATTTGAGTTGTTTTTTTGGGATTATTTCTTAAGAAACAAAACTACTTTCAAAAGCAGAAAGAGGGCTGTAGGGTAACCCGGAATAGTTTTCTGAAAGTAGCATAAATGAACAAATGTAAAGACTTACTTGATTTTTGAAGCATGGTATTAAAATCTGTCATTAGTTCATGTGAAGGAACAATATCATGCAATATCTGAAAAATAAAAGACAAAACCCAGACAGGCTATTTTGATGTGAAAGCTTTTGAAGACTTCTACCTGACCAAGAAAAGCACGGGCTTCAGAGCTTTGAGTGCTTTTAGTTCAACAAATTAAGCAATCTGCTCCTTTGGTGCCTTTATTTAAAGAATGGATCTCCAGGTTCATTTGGCACATCTGTGACACCATGGATAAATAAAATACCTTGATGGCTGCTGACAAACACTGCATGTGGCAAGTACACCATTCTGAAGGAGCAGCCCAAATCCATATCCAGTGCCCCCTTTTGTCAAGGCAATGTCATTTTGTGACTTTGTCTAGGACAGTTCTAGATCCCCTGTCCACTGCTCTGTGCACTGGATCAGTTTCTGGACTTATCAAACCACTTCTATGATTTATCTCTGTTCTATAAGAGACTCATGTCTAAAGCCACTGCTAAAATGCACCCAGGAGAACTTCATACAAATCTGCTACAGTTTCAAAGTCTAAAGCAACAAAACAGCATTACAAACCTGGTTTTAAACCACACTTGCACTAACAAAAGCCCATTAGTGACATCAAGTGGCCAAACACGGTTTGCAAGCAGTACCAAGGGCAAGGAAAGCAGGAATTTAAAAGCTTAACCCAACATAGTCTTGTCTGCCAACAACCAGCTGACATTAACTTTTAGCTTTAATGCACAGCTCACTGAAAAAAAGAAAAGAAAGTAATTGCTAGGCAGGATCAATATGTGAAAGAGCAGGCAGTTAATGATTTGTACAATATTGTAAAGATCAAACAGTAAGAGAAATCAATGCATGCTATGCACAAAATTGCTGATACAGACTTCTGGAACCATGTGAATATGTTCTCTGAGCTTGCTTACTGACTTTAAGTGATATGATGTACCAGTTAAAGGCAAAACAAGAACTGGAATTCAAGGACAGTAAAGGATTCTGCTCCCTCCCACTAACTTCCCTCTAACTCTCCACTTCCCACAAAGAATACAATGGGATAAGTAATGTTACAGAGCTGTCAGGCCACCACATGACTGACACAGATTGATATCTCCTAAGGGATACCTACCTTCAGTGCAGATACGAGGGATTTCTTCGATTCACCCTGCCTCTTGAGGAACTGATAGAGGTAGACATGAGCATTGGGGTTGGCAGGGAATTTGGAGTTGTAGGCATACTCATTTAACACTTGGCGGGCCTCGTTGTGGTCTCCATAGAACTCCAACAACTGCAAGTCAATTCTGTCATTAGTTTGTCAGATACAGGCAACCAAGCTCTCACAGCTAATTTTGGACTGCCACAGAGCCATCCAATAGCACAGTCTGTATCTGAGAGCACAGAAGATAATGCATATTGGATAATTACAGACCCGCCTGTCTTAGTTTTACTGGCTACTCTCAGCACAGAGAGGCAAGAATTCACACACAGAAGCCACTCTGGGAGAAAATGCCTTAACACCTATTTAATTGTCAAAGGATTACCAGTACTTGCTCACTGGAAAGAGATGCTGAAGGCACCTGCCACTTCTCTAAAGACAGAACTCAGCAGATGCCAGCACCAAGGAGCAGCTTGGTCTGAATTCTTAAGACATGGTTAGAGAAGTCAGAGACTAGCAGTGTTTACAAAAAGTAGAAGATCTCTTTAAAATTATTAATTCTTAATTACAAATCCTAAGCAGATATTTAAAAAACCCAAACCGAAATACAGAGGGGCCACATATCTGGCATCTCTAACATTTCATATCTCCAGAGAAAACACTGCCCTGCCAAAAATCAGAGAAAGTGTTTTCAGGAATTTAAACTAAAGCAGCTATGCTCCAATTTCTGCAGCACCACAGAAACAAAACACGTAAACTGTTTGTCTATTTCTTTTTCTTGACAATGGACAGATAAAAGTTCTTTTTGTACTCTGTTCAGGCTCTGCAGCTCTACCAGTACAGTGTGCTCTACGTCAAAGCCAGTGACTTGCACATACAAATGTGTTGCTTTTGAAATACTTTGTTTTCACTCACACACACAGAAAATAGTCTGCATATGGGCCTCTTAATGAAAATTAGACAGGGAAACAAAAGGAAGCCATGTGTAAAACATGCCCTTACATCCACGTAGCATTTCACAAAGATGTCCCAGACTCCAGGTATTTTAATAATCTCCTTCAAGTTCACTGCTGCCTTCCGGAAGTAACCGTGCATTTCCTGCTCAACAGCCAAGTCTGAAAATCCATCCTCACCTACCAAAACACAAAGGAGAATTGCAAAGTTATTAACTCTGCCAAGCACAGGGATCCTGACCTACTTCACCTAAGGGATGAGCACATCTTGCTAAGCAAGGACTCCAGTCAGAGAGCTTTTAAGAAAAGACTCCTCAGTATTGAAACAAGAAATTTTCACTGTTCCTCATTCAAATTTATAATCAATTTCAACCTATGGAGCACAATGAGTTGTACTCCAAGAGAAGAGGCTACCAGCACAAAATCCATAATCCAAATTCAACATCTGGTTTTCAGAGAAACAGAAGATCCAGTGTAAGTGATAAAACACTGCCAGTAAGTATCCACAGAACCAGGTGTGACACACGTAGCAACTTCCACACCTTTAAGGAAACTGAAATTCAAACACAAGTGGTGAGGGCTTTCCCGCAGCAGGCAAGCATTTGCACACCTATTAAGTCACTGCTTTAAGGGAATGCATGGGAATGCTGGACATGGGGAGAGAGTTCCAGAACAGAATCTCAGGGCACTTCAGAAGGTGCTCTTCTGGCAGCACCATCAGTGCTGATACAGAGTTCTGCAGCAGCCACACCATCACACACTGAAGTCTAGCAAAGGAAAAGGTGTCACTGCAAACCGTGGCATCTGCATGAGCAAGCAGAAGCTACAGCTCAATCCAGAAAACACTTACCATGCTCTAACAGGATGCTCTTCTGCTTAGACCAGCTGTAGTAGTCCAAGAGGCCCCTGTAAGCCTGAATCAGCTTCATTTCCTTGTCCTGAATGGCTGTTTGCTCTCCAAACCTCCAGCTTTCTGCCAGGGACAGGTTCTGGTAGGCTTCATCTATTTGCCCATTACAGAGGAGATGAAAGACATGCTCCAAGCAGACCTGCAACCCAAAGAGTCCAAACCACAGCGTTTCACACTCAAATGCAGAGATTCTCAGCAATACAGCAAAGTTCTGCACACATGTGCACAGAAAGAGGAGACTTACTGACATCCATAAAATATTCCCAACACAGGTAATGAAGAATTAAAATTATTTGTGTTGTCTCAAACACCTGCTTGTCTTTAACAAGTGCTGTACCTGTTTCAGAAGATCCAAAAATGACCTGAGGAAACCCAGCTGGGCTGCATTTGCTGATTTTTCAGAGCACCTGAAAGAGGGATGTCCTACCACCCTACCATGTTGATTTGGTATCATAAGATAAAAGCCTAAACCTTCAGTTAGCTCCACAAAACCCTTGCAGGGAAATTCTTTTGAAAACCCTTAAGAACATAATAAAATACAGAAGCACCATCCCAAAAGAGAAACAGACAAGGAAACCAAAACAATACAGGTTTGAATGAGGCACCACAGGAAAAAAAAACATAAAAAAAACCTTACAGCTGTGTGACACAGGTGTGCACAATATACAATTTTATAATCAGATTAGCTACTCAAAAGTGAGAGGGTAATGAGGCAAAATTTAAGTACAAATGTTTAGTAGGAGCACACTGTTCAAACTGAAGACTGGAAATAAAACTTGGCAGGTAATTACTTGTATCTACATGTCATTGGGACATGCATGAAAATGAATTTGACTGTTTTAAATTCAAATGAAAAGTTTAATTAAAAGGTTTTTAAGCACTTCTAAGGACTGAGAACATGCATCTGTGATCAAACATACAGACCAAATGAGACAAGGTTAGGTATAAAATAACCTTCAAATACACAATTGGTAATTCAAATGTTGGGTTTGAGGTTTTTGTTTTTTGACACTAATGTCAGTAATACATTTCAAAAGAGATTTGGAATGTAAGTGTTCAGGTAAATGTGAAAAATCATCAGGGCTGCTTTATGTACACTCACCTTCAAGTACCTTTTTACTCCTAAAGTTTTCATCTGTTCCATGAAACAGTTGAACTCTTTCATGCTGCTTTGGGAATGATGCCACAAAATTTCAGTTCCTATTCTCCAAATCATCTATTAATGGGGAGAAAGAAAATCAAAACCAACCTTAGTACAAAAATGGCAACAGATACCACATATACAGTCTAATCAAACTTACTGTAGGAAAATGTACATGTGAACTGTAAATAAAAAATACTACAAAGCACTAGCTACTGCTCTAGGAACCTACCTACTCCTCCAGTGGGACTTTTAGAGTCGTTCAGTGGGTGGTTCAGAATGGCTCATTATAAATGCAGCACTCCAGGAGAGCTTATGGAAGCTGCACACCAGAGGGTTCCTCCTCCCTTACTGAAACATTCTGTTCTTCTTTGATACAACCCCCCTAACACACCAGGAATACACAGCTCTTCGAACTCCACACAAAGATTATTTCCAAGCTGATGTAGCTCCCCAACTGCATGCACTTGTTTCCAAGGTCTGCAAGCTAGCCAGTTTCAAGTACTCCATTTATTCAAAAGCTCTGATCTTTTCCCTCCACCTGCTTCCATCTCAACGCCTGCAAGGAGATTTGCAGCTCCTGGAAGAGCTGTAACAACCTAAATAAACCACCAACTCGCAAACAGATTCTGACTGATGGCATGCCAGAAACAAACACATTTACTGCTTCTCCATTTTAGAAGACTACTTGGGCTTTTCACAGATAAACTGTTGAGGGAGTAAACTTATGCAAAGTCAAGTTCTCTTCTGTTGTGTCAAGGAGCTATTTAAAATAAAAACCAAGCCTGTGATTAGCTAATTAAGGCAGATATTGGTCCTGAAGTACACAGATGCTGCTTTGCCAGTATTTTTTCAACTGCAAAAGAACCCAGGTAAGGGATATGGGCTTACCTCTGATGGCCCAATGTGTTCTCTGGAATAATCCTTCTCTAGTGACTCGACATAGCAGCTCAGGAACTCTGCAGCTCTTTTCCACTGCTTTTGGAGCAAGGCATCCTGAATGTAACTTAAACATGCTTCCTTGCTCTTCTTGAAGTTTGACTTGTGTTCATTGGAAGATACTAAACAAACAAAAAACAAACAAAAATCAACCAAGCCCACAGCTGTCACAGCCCCTATTCACACAGCCACATGCTCTCCATTTCAGCGTCTTTCCTGTGTGGACACTACAGAGAGTCATCTTAAGCTCTGTGGTTTTGAAAATAAACACATCTGTTAGTCCACAGGGAAGCAAGACTATGGGAAAAGCTGGAAATGTGATATGAAGTGACATCTTCCATAAGCAGCACACAGCTGTGCTTGAAATTTCCATTCATCTGAAACACTGCATAGCCAATTGTCTCACACTACTGCCCTGCTAGAATCAAGGAGCCATGGTGCTTTGACAACTTCACAGTACATTTTGTCATATTTTGGGGACTACTCTCTTCACTTGATTAATCACCACCTAAATTTGTGATCCCACAGTGCTGCAGATTTGCATGCACACAAAAAACCAGACCATTCCAGTACCAAAGGCTAAGCAATTCCCACAAAGATAAACATAGAGAATTACTCTTATTTGAGTACAAGGCTGCAAAGAGGCCACTTGGCCTTTTTATATCAATAGCAGGTCAATTTCTACTGAAACCAGTACGAAACTGAAACTTCATTCCCAAGAAGTCTGTTTAAAGCTCACAACTGTATGACCCCACAACAATGCTTATCCATAAAAAGCCACCTGAAGGCACATGAAGACCTCACCAAGACACCTCCTACCTGGATGCCATAGGCAAAGGAATAATTCAAACAATGTCTAAATCAGGTAGGCACAGAACCATTTGGGTTGGAAGGGAACTCTGGAGATCATCCAGTCCAACCCTCTGCCAAGGCAGGGTCACCTGGAGCAGGTGACACAGGAACGTGTCCAGGTGGGGTTTGAAAATCTCCAGAGAGGGAGACTCCACAAATGCCCTGGGCAGTCTGTTCCAGTGCCCTGCCAGCCTCAGTGTCAAGATCTCCTCATGCTGAGGTGAAACTTCTTGTGCTTTAGTTTATGGCCACTGCACCATGTCCTGTGGCTGGGCACCACTGGAAAGTCTGGCATCATCCCCTTGGCACCTGCCTTTGAGATATTTGTATGCATTAATGGAATCCCCTCTCACACTTCTCCAGACTAAAGAGGCCCAGCTCCCTCAGTCTCTCCTCACAGGAGATGTTCCAGACCCCGAATCACCCTTGGTGCCCTCCGCTGGACTCGCTCCGGCAGCTCCACGTTTCTCCTGTCTCGAGGAGCCCAGAACTGGACACAGCATTCCAGATGTGCCTCATCAGGGCTGAGCAGAGGGGCTGGATCCCTCCCTCGACCTGCTGGCGATGCCCTTCCCAATTACTCCACGGATATCCCAATGCCCCTCCTGCCCGCAAGGCTCATAACATAACTACGGCTATTTCGAACCTCTTTCCCGGCGCTAGCGGACTATTCGCCGGATAAAAGCTGAAACTCTGTGCCACCACTCCCACGGCAGCACGCAGGAGCTCACACAGAGGACGCACAGCCGCTCCGCCCTTACCCGGCTGCGGCGGCAGGAAGGGCAGGTGAAGGGGCGGCTGCAAGGCGGCCCGAAAGGCGGAGCTCCTCCTCCTCCTTCTCTTCCCCGCCACCACCACCGCCGGCGCCTCCTCATCCTCCTCCTCCAGGAAGCTGGCCATGGCGCGGCCGAGCCGAGGGCGCTGCCTCAGCCGGGGCCGGGCCGCCCCTCCGGCGGCGCTTCCCGCGGGGCCGGGACGGGAGCTCCCGGCAGGCGCCGCGGCGCGGGAGGCGCGCGGCGGGAGCAGCGCATGCGCATGCGCGCGGGGGGGCGGGCGGCGCGGCCGCCATGAGGGGAGAGCGGGCGGGGGGAAGAGCGGGCGGGGCTCCGCAGAGATTCCCTGGGTCCCTCTGCCTGTGGGAGGGGGAAAGGAGGGACGGCGGCCAGGGGTGGAGCACGGGGGCAGCTGTGTGTGCAGCGGTGTGGCAGCAGGTGTTTATTTCTATGTGTTCCACAATCAGGGCATGACTACAACCGTGCCTAACGCACTGGTTACTCTAAATCTAAATTAGCGAGCTCCTCCTTCCACTCTTTGCATTAGCTGTATGGCTGCTTTCCTGTTCCTTCGTAACTCATAAAGTTCTTCAGAAGGAAAAGATCCCGAATCAAAATCCTGTGGTTATAGAGCAGTAATGTTGCCTGTGCTCCCGCAGAGTACCTGGATTTTGGGAATCTGTCTGCCTTAGATGTTTTATACTAATTTGTGCTGGAACTTGTGTTTTTTAAACCACTTTGGAACTGAATTTGCCCTGGACTGTTTTGATGTGTGTAAAGTCCAGTTTACCGCGTAAGATCTCACAGAGGTTTATTTTTGTTGGGTTTTTTTTTTGTGGTTTTGTTGTTGTTGTTGTTTTGTTTTTTTTTTTTTTCCAGAACTGCCCTAGTATGGGAAGGTGAGTAAGTAATAAACGAGTTCAGGTTAAAGGTTTGTGTGGTAGAGTGTCCTGGTTCAGCTGTGATCAATAACCAGTGTCAGGAGTAGTGCAAGGCAGAACAGTTGTTTGCAGCATTTAAACACTTAAGCCTCAATGTTATACCTTAATATGGTATTTAATAAATCAGTGTGGGGATAACAGAAGTTTCCCTTTGCGTTTTCTTTATTTTTAATCCTGTGTTCGTCCAATAAAGGCCAACATTTCAGTTCCTAAGTATTGTTACTAATGGATAACTAACCTACTTGACTGATGAAAATAAACTGTTGCACAGCACCACATCTTTATCACTGCCATCCTCTTTGACTGTCCTTTATAATTTATACCTTGTGTGCCTCGTTGATCACCAGTGTTCCCCAAGTTTGATGTCACTTCCTACAACACCTCTGATCTTCTGCTAGCTCAGTATTCTAATTTCAGAATCCAATTTATCCCCGTTTTTTTTGGAAAAGTTCTCACTTTTGCATGCAAGGACATTTACTTTTGGCTTGTTAGTTTTATTTTCCTGTGTCATACATAAGTGAGTGTTTCCTGATCCTTAGGTAAATTTAGCCAACTATCTTGTTAATGGGTATCTGCTACTTTAGTAGATATTTTAGTGCAGAAGAAATAGGAGAACTGCTTTGTAAGAGTAGATGAATGTTAGATACCTCATGTACAGTGGGACCACAGTCATAGCTGAATACCTGCTTCCAAGTTTGAGGTTGAAGCCTGGAAGGAAATTTTGCCTGGAACACCTTAATCAAACCAAATGATATATTTTTCTTTTCTTTCACACCTTGAGGAAAGCTGGGTATGTTAATAAGTGGCTACATTATTACCCTGAAATACTTGAAATGGTAGGAAATATTTGACAGTTGCGGTGGTAAACTGGTGTGTACCAACTGCAAGCAACTCGTTATGGCACAATAAAGGCAGTGACTTACACAAGAAGTATGTGATCTCATTTTTCTCCACATCTCCCTTTCCTGCCCTTGTCTTTACAACCACAGACACCATTACATTTTTATCTTGGTCTTTAATAAGGAAAAGCTTGATATTTTTTACTGATGGAAAACAACCAAACAGCTCTTTCTTCACAAGAAATGTGATCTAATAATGTGGGCATTACACAACAAGAAATATTAATGTCGAGGAAAGAATGCTTGTCTTTCATTCATACAGTTATCACAAAATGTGAATTGAATGTATTTACTTCCATATTGTAAATTGTGACAAGCTTCTAGATTTTCTGAGTTAGGCTTTCTTGGAGCTTTTAATCAGCCAATATCAGTGACGGCAAATAGATATCACCTCATTTTCTAAGATGTGAAACACAAAAATGCAGGAGAGCTACAGCCACTATACTGCATGAGGCCTGGAGAACACACACGAGCAGTGGGTGAATGAATCATTGCATTCCTGTAGGATGTGGGTCCTGGGGATGCACAGGACTGTAGGAAATGCCGGGGTGTCCATGGGATGCTGGGCAAAGAGGTACCAATAGCTGTTTCTACCTTGACACGTTTTCATAGTGTGATTAAAATGTTAAACTGCTCTAGATGGGTGCTGAAAATGAAACACATATTTCTCAGAGGTTACACAGGAGCAACTAAGCCTGGATCTAAGGCCTTGTACAGCGAGACTGTGGAAATGAGTCTGGAGTGAAAATCAATAGGCCTGAGGATGGAAGAGGAACACATGCAATTAGCAACAGCAATTGCTAACTCTTGAGATGTAGCATTTAAAAGGGCTCTTAAAAAGCTCTTGAAAAACCCCTCAGCTGCTTTGACAAGCACAAAAAAAAAATTATTATTCACCTTGACTATTCATTCTATGAGTGCCTATTCATTTTGGGAGCAGCTTCAGAATTTGCTCTGGAAAGTAGAAAAAAAACCCGAAAAATTTGGTGATTTGATTCACCAGCAAGAGGGTTCTCTTGTGTCACCAGTCCTTTCTCAGCTGCACCTTTTATTCTCTTTGCCTACTCAGGCTACTATGCTGAACAAATAACAAAAAGAGAAAGGGAAGTTTTGTTCATCTGCATTGTGACTTCTGCTGTCATTTTACCATTTTAGATCTCTAAGGCAATATTGAGGTGATGGATGTGACGAAAAGGCAATGCTAAGTGCAGGCACACTTGTGAGTAGCACAAGTACCCAACAGCTAAAATGTACCAGCAAGTGGAAGCTGAACTGCAGAACGGCGAGGACAGCCAGGCCTGCGGAACCCTGCGCTCCCGGCTGCTGTGAAACCAGCACTTTCCCCAGTGGCATCACGGGTGAATGAGCTCCTCCGCCCGCGGCACCGCAGCTGTAACCTCAGACTCTCGGAGGGCGCCGAGGAAGTGGCGGCTGCTGCTCTGCAGCAGAGACAAGAACTGCTCGGCGGGGCAGGAAGGAGAGCAGCCAAGTGCGTGTTCGCATCTGTCGTGTCCTTACAGGGCGGCACCTACAGCCTTTCTATAGGTTCTTGTTACTCCAGCGATCCTCTGCTAGAGAAACTCGCACAGGTAAGGGGCAGGACCTTCCTTCTTTTCTGGCCTGCGAAGGGGGTAAAGTAGCCTGACTCCTGCTCGGCGCAGCGCCCAGAGCCGCTGCCTCCTCGGGATCGGGATGCCGCCGGCAGCGAGAGAGGGAGGGTCCGTGCGCTGCCCTCCTCCCGCGGCGGCGGCGGGGCCGGGCTTGTCCCTCCCCCGCCACATCGCCCTCCCGCCGGCGCTGCTGACGTGTCTGCTCCCTCCTTCCCGGCGCGGCTCCCTCCCTCCCGGCGCCCGCCGACATGGCCGCAGCCGCGCCGCCGGACCCCCGGCTGCTGCTGGCCCTGCTGCTGCTGCTGCCGCCGCCGGGCCCGCGCTGCGCCGCCGCCGGGCCCGACCTGGGCCGCCGCTTCGCCGAGCGCAAGCGCTGCGCCGACCTCGAGTGCAGCAGTGAGTGGGGGCGGCGGGCACGGCCCCGGCGAGGGGGTTGTGGGCGAAGGTGCCTCCCGGAGGCTCTTCCCAAAGCCCTCTCCTTCCGCCGGCTCTGGCACGGAAACTGGGGAGAATCGGGGAAACGGGAACGCTTCGCCCACGCGCGCCGTCCCTCTCTCCTCGGCCAAGTTTTCAGATCCCCGCAGCTCCGTGTTTGGTTTTTTTTTTTTCCCCTGCAAAGCCCCTTAGTGATAAACCCGCTCGCTGGGTGTTCTCTGGGATAATTTCAAGACCGATTCGCCGGGACACAGATGTCATCTTTCTGATTTAACTTAATAATTAGCTTCATAGCGCACTCCTGAAGTGTAGTTCGCCAGTGCTTTGTCAAATCCTTGTCTTGACTAGAATGCTTTTCTTTTCTAGCTATAACTTGCTTTTTCTTTTTTCTTAGCTATAACTTGGCTTGTTTGTTTGTGTTAATTGTAGCTAAAATTTCTTAGTTATGCTTTCAATTTAGTTCTTATCTCTTGACCAATCTGGAAAATAGCAACGCGGTGCAAGCGAGGAGGTCTTGTTTACTGCCAGTTAGCAAAGACACTTTCCTTGTGCATTATATTTTAAGTCATGCTCTTCTCTTTGTTTTCTTTGGACAGTGTTAATGTGCCGAGGGAAGGCCATGCGGGATTTTAAAGGTCCGGATTGTCGCTTTGTAAATTTTAAGAAGGGAGAGGCGGTGTTTGTATATTATAAACTAATAGGAGAATCAACGGAGCTTTGGGCTGGAAGTGTAAGTACTGTAAAACATTTCTTCTGTTTGCTCTTCTTGGTAATCTATTTTAATTCCTTTTGCCTTGTAAGAGAATGCTTGGAGTTCTGAACATGGCTAAATAACACAGTGAATGCTGCTTTGTCATGAGGCCGGTGGTAACTGGGATGAGGTTTGATCAAACCTGAGTGCTGTGAAAAATAGGCAACATTAATGTGTCCAAACACTGTTAGAAAACTGCCTTCGTGTTAAAAACCTCCCATTGCAGCACTGTCCGTGGTGGTGGCCAGAGGCCTACCTGGAAGCTCAGCCTCCCTTGGCACTTAGGGAGGCTTAAGCCTGTGCTTGTGTTCTCTCATGACGTGGTCTCATCCTGCACTCTGTAATCCTTCTGAAGATCGCTGCATGTGCATGTTTTAATTGTGTTTCTCGTCCTAATATTCATCTGCGTTCTTCCCCTTTTTATCTCAGCTGCATGCAGAGCTGGAGGAAAAATAGGTAGTAAAACTAGAAAGGATTAAGGTAAATTTGATTTCTAAAAGCTCTGCCTCTCTCAGCCGTGCTGCAGCAGCTTGCAGAGTAGTGGCCTTGTCTGAGTCAGCGTCCTTGGACAATCTGAGAGGCTTCTGCTAATAGAGAAGGAACATCCCCATACTTGCAGTTACTTCGTAGAAAGCTCCTCTCAACTTTCATAAGCACCTTATTTGCCTGGCAGAGGCAGAACTGAGATATCATGGAGGAAGAGCAGTTTCTTTGAGCTTCCCTCGAAAATGTTGACAACCCAGAGGTTGCTTAGACTGAGTCCCAGTTGCTTTCTTCCCTATGTTTCCCCTACATCCTTTTTAGTGTCCAAATTGTTTACTTCGACCTCCTTTCTTACTCAGGTCTTCTAGAAAGGATAAACAATTTTGACAGTGGTCTAGGATGCTTGAAGCCACACCTGGGTGTTGACTGTGGGCCCAGTGGTTTAGTGAAAATCAGGATGTATCACTTTCTGTAACCACTTGGGGCTGGGTGTAGACAGCCAAGCTCTCAGTAGGAGGTGAATCCAATTAGAACGATAGGGAAATTAATAGAAAAACTGCAGCACGTGGTTAAAGAAGAGTTAACAATTCTGTCATGCTGGTAATTCCCTTCTGACATGTACTGTACCATAAATAATCTGGGTAATTAGCTGGTACAGGTTTCCAGGGCTGCCAGTTCTCGAGATGCGAAGTAGCAGCGTGGGGCCAATTTTGCATCTTCTAACAAGGTGTAATGTAGGCTGCAAGATCAGACAGCAAGTTAAGGTAATTGCTGAGTTAATAAGCAGTTTAATTATTCACTGATAGGCAGCTCATGCAACAGTTAGGTGTGTCTCCAAGTTAAAAGGATGTTTGCTGTGAGTTTAACAAATAAAAGCTGCGGTTGGCAGGTTGGAAAGAATTGCAGAGCTCCATTTTATTTGTTGTCATTTTTCAACTGTGTTACGTGATTTTCAGTGCTCCTTTCAGGGCAGTGCTGCCAGACTGATTCCTTTTGGTTGGTGGCTATAACTTTCATTTCTTATATCCCTCTTTGTCTGACTGTTGCTGCATCAGTCATAACCCTGCAACAGCCGGCACAGCAGTGCTGCAGCGGGGTCAGGGGTGCCTGCCTTTGCATTTTGAGTAGGGCACTGGCACGGCTGCTGCTGTCCCTGACTCACAGATAGCACCGGGGTCTCTCTGCTGCAGCGTGACTTTCTGTGTCAGATTTGGCTGGGCAGCCTCGTTTCCCATGCCAGGTTTGGCTGGGCAGCTTGATTTATGCAGGCCAGCCGTGCCTGCTGTGTGAAGTCTTGGAGCCAGGGGGAAGCTGCTGCTTGCTAATTAAAACCAGGCTACCCAGTGAGGTCTGCCATCAAAAGAATTCCAATGGAAGGCATGTTACCTTCTGCCATGGCCCTTTTGGGATCTCCTGCATGACTTGCATGACTTCATGTGGGCTTTGTGTGCATCATTTGATCCCATCCATGTACCCTGCTGCCTTTTTCCATTTGCCAAAGATTTTTTAGGGAAAGGATTTATTAGGGCAGAGTAGAAGCTATGAAATCAAGGGTCTAGCTGGAGTTCTGATTGTCAGGTATTGAGCAGAGGTCAGGAGAATGTGTGTATGAGAAGCTTCAACTAATGCAGCCTGGGGCTTATTTCAAACAAGTTGTAAATACAGACTCTAATTCCAAAATCAATTTGAAGGAGCCAAGAGAAATACAATAGTATTTCTGACCTGAAGGGAGATGATAAGAAAAGGAGCCTTTAACCGACGCTGAAAAATCTATAGCAGTTGGGACTGGGCTTTATTTGCCTTTGCTTTGCTAATTCACTCCACCCTTTTCAAGCCATTGTTGATTTTTTTTTCCCTGTGCCAGCAAACATGTTGTATTTTGACAAAATAGCTTCTTTATTTTGTGATGCCAGTCTTGAATACTAAATTGCTTACAGCATACACTCTATGTTCACTGGTTATTTTGCATGTGAAAAAAATTCTAGAACCCAGCTGTAATATGTTTTCTATACATTGTATGGCCTGTAGCTTTTAGCAGAGCTCTCTAAACCTCACTAGTAAAGCAAAGCCAAATGCTTGGAAAATACTCTGTGACTATTATTTAATAGTAATTTTATGTTATGAATTTCATTAATACATCAGTACAGGAAAATGCTTCATTTTTTTCTCCCAAAGAAAGAGCATATCAAAGCAAAAAGATAGATCATATCAGGTGCTCTCATTGGCCTCTGCACAGTGTCCTGCTCTAAGTCAGTCTCCTCTTAAGCATCAATTTTGTGTTCCTTACACCATCAAGTTGTTGTATAGACTCCTGTGCACTTTTCCTGTACTCTGCCCTCACTTTAGCAGGGTCCAGAACTCCAAGAGTACTTCAGATCATTCCAAATAAAACCTGCTGCTTTTCCACAAAACATTTTGTCAAGGACACTTTAAGATTGTTATTTTATCTTATGGCAAAAGGATGAACTTAATACCTTTGATTCCAGTTTGAGAAAACCATATCTGGCTTCTTATTACAAGAAATGGTCTTTACTGCAGATTGTGGCTTCTTTGTGTTGTTGTTTTTGTTCGTTTTCAAACCTTGTACATAGGTTAGTAGAAAAAAGACAGGGTGGATAAAATTAAGTAAAACAGGAAGACAGTATTTCTGGAGGACCCAGAGGGTCAGGGCAATACTGTGTTTTTCTTAACATTGCCAATGCTCAGCAGGTGCAAACAAGCTCTTCTCTCCCCTGTGTTCTGAGTTTTAGTTACCTGTGGTGCCTGTGCTTTAGGGATGTGGGCTTTAAGATTAAAAAGATTTGAACATCCTCTTCCCCAGCTGTTTTCTCTCAGACGGTGTGAGGGTGAGGCTTCTTGGTCAGTGAATCTGCAGCAGCTGCCTGTTGCACGTGGGCACCAGGGGGGCCACATGCTGTACACACAGCCACGTGTTTTGTCCCTACACAACTGTTTAACTGGGAAGAGAGTGGATATTTCTCCCTTAGACACTTGGCATTGATAGTGCCTTTCCTCTCTCATGTCTGTAGAGAATGAATGTTTCCTTTATTTGCACAATGAGGCATTTTTTTCCCCTTACAAGAGAGGACTTGTAAGGAAAGAAGCAGATGAAATTTTGGGCAGGCAGATCCCATATGGCTTATAAACCACAGAAGTGGCAAACTGGGTCACTGCAGAGGACTTGTATGGTCAGCAGCTTGGATTGCAATAAAGGAGTTTCAAATTATAATCAGTGATGCCTGATTATAATGGTTGTCACAGAGATTAGTCTATAGGGAGACTGTGAAGCTCTAGCTTTTGTTTTCAGAAAGATCATTAAAAACTGGAGTAGAAGTTTAGAGAGAGAGAAATAAGCCAATTTACAACTCTGGTGTACCACACAAAGACAAGCTTTTGATTTGACTTGTCTAAATGAATTTCCCATTCCCATTGTTAATTCTCAGTAATAAACATACATACGTGATCTGTTTTCAGTAAGAGAGCATATGTGTTTACAAAAGTGGGGAGGGAACAGCTTGGGGTTTCTTAATATATGTGTAACTACAGGGATGTCAACTATGGAAGGTAAGATCTGAATGAGAGGTAATTTAAAAAGGAAGTCCTGTAATGTGTCAGTGCTTATTTCACTTGCATATCAAAACAAACACCTCCAAAAATTATTAGTACAAATTATTTACTAGATACTAATTCTTTGGGTTTTTTAATACCATTGCAAATCCAGAAAGCTGCAGGCAAGGTTAACCTGTTTCAGTGCTATCAGTGTAATAATATATCTGTGTATCACTAATATCCCATACCCAGTTTCTTTTTTAATTTGAACTTTAGATGAGTGTTCTCTCCACACAAACTCTTCAGGAAAATTGGCAATTGTCATCTTTCTCCTGTAACAAATGATTGAGGAAATGACCAACTTTATTTTTCCCCCCCAGATATTTTGGTTGTCTAGGAACTCTGTACCTTTCTGGGTGTTTCCACCAGGCTCTAATTATCTAAATTATCTAATCAGTGTAGTGATTACATGCAGTTAATATTGGCTTCTTGACAGCTTTTGTCAGAACTCTCAAGTGAGAGCATTACTCTGTGTAGATCTTATCCAGTGAGTGATAAGAGAGATTCTTGTCTTCCACTGTTTGCCTTGCCTTAGCACATTGAAAATCACTGTTCTGTGGCTGATTTTTGCTTGTGTCAGACACTGAAGAGCAGCAAAGCATTTGCAGAGGGTGGTATATTTTCCACACAGGTTTTTAAATGATTAGTACATTGAGTACAATTTTGCATTTCCCTACAATCTGCTTTAAGAAAAATTTTTCCAAAATAAGTTCCAAAGTGAGCGTATTTTGCGCTATAATATTTTGCACGGATTTAAATCTTGTTAGTCAAAGATCCTCTTCTGCTTGCTGCTTGAGAAAATCCTTGAGGTGTGTGTGGTGCCTCTGGTGCCTGAACAATAGCAGTTAAAGCACATGAGCCAGAAGGCCTGGGCCTTATTCCCAACTCTCCTGATTTGTTATAAGTCAGGCTTTAAAACATGAACAGTAAAACTTAAGCCAACTTCACAAGGCTGTTGTGAAATGTAATTATAAAACCTCGGTGAAAACTCTTGCATGAAAAAGGCATCACTGGTCTTCTTTTATTCACTGTGTTAAACTTCATTTGGAATACTTCAGTCAGTTCAACATATTTGCTACTGGTGTCTGCAATTTTTGACATAGTCATGTCGTTACTAAACCTTTACTGCTTTTTGTTTATTTGTGTTTGTTTGTTTGTTGGCAGGTTGGAAGTGATTTTGGATATTTTCCAAAGGATTTACTTGAAATAAATCATAACTATTCCAATGAGGAGCTAGAATTACCAACAGATGTAAGTCTTACTTGTTCTGGGTTTGTTTTTTTGTTTTTTTGGTTTTTGGGTTTTTTTTTCATTTGGGTTTTATTGTTTCTTACCTCAGCATTTAGTAAAATTCCCAAGAAATTGGGAATACTAGTGATTTTCAGTAACTTCTTGTTAATAAGCAGCTACATATGTGCAGAGGTGCGCATGTATGTTGGTGGGGTGGAATGTTTGTGGAGCTCTTTATGTGGATGGGTGTGAAAGCATCAGCCCAAAGGGTGGGCATTGATTTTTCTTTTCTGAAATGTTACAGTTTTCTTCTAAAGAAATCTGTTTGGATTAAGCTGTGTAAGTTCTGCTGGCTGGCTTGTGCATAGGCCTTCTGGTGTGTAATCAAAATGGCTTCTTTTCCCAAACTCTCTGAGTTTAAAGTACTGTCAGAAACAAACACTCAGCCCTTTGATTCTAGAATTGGTTCTGCAGCCCTTTCACACATGACTGGCTTTCATGCACTAAGAGCAGCAGCTCCAGAGTTGTGTCAGTAAAGCTTTTTGAGGCTGTGGCTTCAGGCGTGCTTGCAGCACAGAAAGCCCAGCGAGTCCTGGGCTGCGTCCAAGGCAGTGTGGCCAGCAGGGCAAGGGAGGGGGTTCTATCCCTCCCTGCAGGGCTGCATCCAGCTCTGGAGTCCAGCACAGGAGGGACATCAGCCTCTTGGAATGAGCCCAGAGGAGGCCACCAAGGTGATTGGAGGGATGGAGCACCTTTCCAACGAGGAAAGGCTGAAAGGTGTGGGATTGCTTAGCCTGGAAAAGAGAAGGTTCCAGAGAGACCTAATTGCAGCCTTCCAGTGCCTGAAGGGAGCCTACAAGGAAGATGGAGAGGGACCTTTTAGAAGATGTAGTTCTGTCACCATGTAGTGACAGAACGAGGGGGAATGGCTTCAAACTGAAAGAGAGCAGGTTGAGATTAGATATTGGGAAGAAATTCTTTTGAAGCACTGAAAGAAGTTGCCCAGAGAAGTTGTGGATGCCCTATCCCTGGAGGTGGTCAAGGGCAGTTTGGATGGAGCTTTGAGCAACCTGGTCTAGTGGAAGTTGTCCCTGCCCATGGCAGTGGGTTGGTATGAGATGACCTTTAAACCCCTTTCTGCCCAAGGCCATTCTACGATACTGTGAAATTGTGTTCAGAGTCTTGTGCTGCTTCTGTTTATTTTTCAGAAATTGTGCAACAGGGAGCTCCTGCTTGGAGGACCTGGTCCTTTAAGGGGACACCAGTTAGCAGAGGTTGTGACACACAAGCTTAGCAACATTTGTTTTTTCTTTCACTGGCATTCAGCAATAGACTTGTTCTTCATTCAGGACATATGGTGATGAGTGCAGTGTAGTACTGCCAGCTTCATTGCTGCCTTACACTTTGTTCCTGCAAAACCTTTTTATTGAGGTTTTTTATGAATCCTTGGGCAAAACCTCCACTGATTTCAAAGAGTTTTGGTTAAGGACTCAAGGCATTAATTCTGTGTGATTAACTTAATTTACTTTGCTGCTGCATCTCCCTTAAAGTAGGCAAATGTTTTTGGTCTCATCACTGTTAAAAAGAAAATATTTTTTGACTGCATATTGTTTTTCATTTCAGGAGACAGACTTTGTTTGCTTTGATGGAGGAAGGGATGACTTTGATAATTATAATGTGGATGAACTTCTGAAGTCATTGCAAGAGACAACAGCAAATGAAGGGGAAACTGAATCGAGTGATCCAGAGACAAAACCAGCTGAAGGAATTGAGAAGGAGAACGAGGCTGAACAGACTGATAGAGGAAAATCCCTTGGTGCTTTGGAGACAGACAGTCTTGAGCGAAGTGCTGAAGAAGAAAAGGAAAACCTTGCCTTGACAGACAAAGTTGGCAATTCTCTTACAGAAGGAACTGAAAATACTGGGGGAGACTCCAGTGTCAATAGTCACAAAGAAAACTCTCAGGGAGATCAAATTGCACATGAGCACTTGAAAGGAATGCTACATGGGAAATTAAAAGGGCTAGAAAGTGAAAATACCAAAAACACTAGTATTCCTCAGGGTGAAACCAGCCAACTTGACCAAGAGAATGAAGAAGTCAATGCCTATACCCTCTTAAACAGAGAGCTCTCTGTGAACTTAAAAACAAAATTTGGTTCAACTGCTGATGCTGTTGTATCAGATGATGAAGTGACTCGCCTTGTTACGTCACTGGAAGATGATTTAAATGAAGATTTGAGCATTAATCCTCACAACGAAGAGGAGGAGCCAGAGTTTGCAGATCAGTCTGCAGAAATCCCATTGCTGTCTTTTACAGCAGAAGATGAAATTACATCCCCTGTGGATTTAGAAGATGATGGAAACTATGATGTTGAGTCACAAAATCATGAACCTGATGAAGATGCAAAGGGTGCTACGAAGCTAAATAACCAAAGAGACAATGGGGAAGAACCCGATTCAGATGCATCAGTTCTTAAGGATGCCTTCAGCAAGAGCAAGAAGTCGGGTGACAGTGAAAGTGCAGACAGGTCTGAATCTAAACAAATAAAAGAGAAACAGGATGAGGTGGTGCTAATTAATAAAAGAGAAGCACCAGCAACAACTCAGCCTGAGGATCTCTCCAAAGAACCCCTTGGAGAGGAACCTGTGGGTGTGGGTGATCTGGGTTCAAAAGAAAAAGCCAACAAAACTGATCAGTTGGAAGAGCAGCTCACTGATGGAACGGAGTCACATTCTGCAGCACTGAAAGGTACAGCTGTGCCTGATCCTCACGCTTTGCCTAGTCCAGGCAGTGCTCTGGAGTCCAAATCATTTCTTAAAAAGAAGGAAGATGCTTCAGAACCGTCTGATGATGATATCAACAAAAGTCCTGATAGAGTTCCACTTGCTCCAGTAGAGAAAAGTGAGAAACAGTTTGAGGGTGGTACCTTGGAGGAGTCCTTGGAAAGTGATTTAAAGCACAAAAGATCATGGGAGAAAACAATGGAAAAGGGAGAAGCCGAGAACAAGCTTCCAGTTGATGTTCCAGCCAAAGCAATGGAAGAGGTAAAAAATGCATCTCAAGGTGATCTAGGAGATACTGACCTCTTGAGACAGAAAGTGGAGCATGGAGTGCCTGCTGTGGAGGAAGAACTTCTAAGACATGAAGAAGACTTTAAAAAAGCAGGGAAAATTGACCATGAAAATAAAAATCCTGCCTCTTCTAACAAAGAACTGGAAATAAAAAAGAGACACATGAAAGAAACCCCAGTAGGGGGAGAAGACCCAAGCTATAGTGGAACTGTTGAGCAACCTAGGCCATGGGAAAATGAGACTGAGTATTCAGAGGCAGATGTGAATGAAAACCTTTCAAGAAATCTTGGCAAGATGCCACTGTTTAAAGAAAGCACCGAGAAAAGTTCCCCTGAAGAAGAAGTGAAAAGCACCACGCAGAACAGTAATACTGAGAATCTTACTCGGCAAGGAACTGCTCATCCTGAGGATGCGGGATCAGACAGAAATCTTGGCAAAGATTTGGCTAAAGAAACAACACAAAGAGCAGAATTGCAATCTGAAGAGCCAGATGCTGGAGATGACCCTGATCTCAGACAAGCAGATGATGAGCTACTGGAAGATGAGAATGCAGCAAGTGCAAAGCTGTCACAAGCGAGGGCTGCAACTGTCCAGGATAGTACACTAAGTGGTGAAAATACAAATCCTGAATTAGAAGGACTAAGTGAAGCTGTGTCAGGAACCCCAAATCCTACTTCCAAAACAGAAGAGGAAACAAATTTATTCCTTAAGGAGGATAAAACAAACAGCATGCAAAATGCAAGTGAGACTGGGAATAAAGAAGTTGATGCATCAGTGAGAAAAGATGCTAAATTGGATGACATGCAGCATGTCATGGAAGCTGATGAGGAGTCTTCTGATCCTGAGGGACCATCAGTTTTGGAAGAAAATAATTTCACATCTCCTCACACAGAAGACAGCAATGACTTTGACCAAAGGAAAGATCATCTCCCAGAAGGCGTTTCACAGCAAGACTCAAAAGAGGTGCAAAATTCAGAGCAAATGAGAAATTACCACCAGCACACTGTGCCTGCCCCCAGCCCTGCTGACAGCTCAGAAGCCCCCCGTGACACTGTGACAGACTTCAGTGAGTCTGTGAAGCGGCTCTCCATAATGAGAGCTTTCCTTGACGAGAAGCGCGTGATGCGCCTGCAGAAGTACCTCGGCCTCCAGGACGTGGTCAGGATCGAGGCCATGTTCCACGACATGGAGGTGGAGATGGAGCTGGCTCGGAAGGCCAGCCAGAATAACGAAGATCTAGAGAAAGCTCTGGATGAGATACTGGAGTTCTCAGAATCGAGCATTATGGATGTTGTAGGAAAAGTTCTGGATTCCAGGGTAGCAGAAAATAAGGAGGAGGTGGTGAAGGAGATGGATTTGTATGATGAGGAGAGTGCACTGATGGATGATATTCAAGAATTAATATATTCATTAAGGAGTAAACATTCATCTGCTGGTGAGAGTGTCCCACTTGCTTCTCCTCCAGAACAGGAAGATTACCAGCTGCACATTCAAGGTAGGATGTTAAATCAGTTAATAAATAGATGAAATGGAAGTAAAACCCTGTCCCGAGCAACACTAACACAGAGAAGCTTTAAGAAGAGGGTGAGGAAGTAGAATTGAAAGAGGCCTTGTGCAATAACCTGGGATTTTGCTTATTTTTAATGCATGTTATTAGCATTGTGATGAGAGTGGCTCAGGGACAAATTTCCTAAGGGAAGAGACTGAGTTCAGCACACCTGTACTTATGGACCAGGTTCTGTGTAAGATAAGTGAGATCCGTGCATGGATATGGTTGTAAGGAGCCCCTCAGGACAAGTCTGTACCTCCTTAAGAAACAGGGATTCACATATACTAACGTGCTAAATTTTCTGGAGGGTTTAGAGCAGTCTATTTTTCTGAACTAATTATCACCTGATTGTGAGAGATCTGGTGATTAATGCAAAGTCCAGTTACTAAATCCAGGCACCTAAAATCATGGGTATCCTTATAATCATATTCTTGCCCACATTCATTGAAGAGTGCCTAAGTAGAATTACTGAACAAACAGATCTTTTGATTGGGCAAGAACGAGAGGTAGAGTCTTTTGCAAGCTTGCTGGGTTTTCTAAACAGTGTGCAAGATGTTAAGATACACTTTTAGCAAGGCTCCTCTTACAGTAGTACATGTTAAGTATGTGATTTCTGATAAGGTCACGAATGATGCAAATATTTCACCTTGCAGTGTTTCACCACAAGGTCAGTGGTTGATACCTTGCATGAATTTCATACGGACATTTAATTAGATGTTACTGAAAGTTGATTGAGAATGTATTGGAAGCAATACACAAGCTGAACTATTTCAAAAGTGTCGAGAAAGCTTTGTTACACGCAGCATTTCACTGAAGGTAGCTGTGAGTAAGAAATACACGTGAGCTCAGTCCTTAATTCATGTCTCCTTGTCCGTCACAGATGGTGCCAAAGAGGCTGAATATGACAGTGTTTCCACCAGAAACCCAAATACCATTGATGAGGGCAGTCAGGAATTTCAGCAGCTCATTGAAGATAAGAGACCAGAGCAGCCTATTGAGGAGGACGAGGAGAGGGCTGTCAGTGTTCCACCTGAACATGAAGAGGCCAACTTCTCAGATAATGGAAAACCTGAAGAAGGGTATGATAGTGAAAGAGGATCACCCCTGGAAGATACTTCCTTTGGGTCAGTTGATTCAGGAGAGAGTGCCAGCGAACACATTGCTGAAGGTAACCATTTGGAATTGGCTTTTGTTATTTTGCTCTTGAAGATGTGCATGGTTTCATGGTTTAATGTATGTTTAGACAAATAGCAGGAGTTTTCACTGATGCTTTCAGTTTATGTTGCTGTCATCCTCATGGCTTTCCCTGATCGATGACAGTCCCTCTAGTGGCAGTACTGTATTGCTAACTTAGCGCAGTGGTTTTTCTACTATGGTTTTGCAATGTAGGAGAAAGGAAAGTGCTCTTGTGTCAGAGCTCTGTGCTCAGGTGTGTGGACTGTGTCTCAGGATGGTGGAGAAAGAGCAGAGTTCCCTGGAAGCACACCATCAGCCCAGATTTCTGCCTCTTTGCAGGGGTTGACAGCCTAAAGGTCACCTTTTATAGACAGGACTGCCCATAGAATTGTGTGCCCTCTCTTCTTGCTCTTTTTAGCCCAGGTCTCTGGGCCGTATTACTTTCCAGGAAAGATGGTGTGTAGCTTCCCCCTCAGGCAGCTCAGTAATTTCTCTGTGTGTTGGAGTAGGAGAAATGTTTGGCTCCCTCTGGCTGAGGCCTTATCCCTCTGGAGCTAGGGTGCCATCTCATCATTATGCCAAGGAGGGATCCTGTTACTGTCATCTTTCCCAGCTCTGTTTTGGCATGAAGCAATCTGACTGTGTTCTCAGTGCTACTCTCAGCTTTGCTGTTCTGCCTTCACTTCTGATTATGCTTAATAATTCTGTCTCCACTGAGCATTTAGAAAAAAATCAGGCACATTGTTGTTAGCTTTTGTACACTACTGAGGTGCTGTACCCTCTCTAAGGCCAAGTGCTTTTGAGCAGCTTTTAGGATCTGAAGGAAACTCTTAAGTTGAATGCCAAGAAAACTAAGGAATTTAAAATGCCTAGTGGATAACTTACTGTTTTAGCGGGCAGATGTTCAGCTGTATTTGAGACCATCTTCCATTCCTTCCTTAAAGGACATGTGGCTAAATGCTGCTTGGCAGGAATTCTTAGGAGGGCTGGTGGAAGTGTTGGGAAGGAACAAGGCGGGTGATGGTGGAATGGCTGGTCACAGCTGCTGTTCCGCAGTGTGACAGCAGCCTGGGCAGGGGCTCGGCTCTGAGTCTGCTGGCCTACACGTGTGGCAGCAGAAGCAGCAAGAGGAGAGGGCAGTATTCAGGCCAGGGTAGAGCCGGAGATGGTTTAAAGCTTTTGCCATACTTAGGGAGTACTTGGAGTACACACTTAAGAGTGTTTGACATGGTGTCATTCTTGGGGATGTCCTGTGCAGGGCCAGGAGTTGGACTTGACAGTCCTTTGTGGATCCCTTCCAAGTAAAAATATTCTGTGGTTTTGTGAACAGTGCTGGGCACTAATCGGAGGGATTCGCGGTTAGGAATTGAAGAGCGTGCGCTGCTGTGATGCCCGGCTGGAGGAGCTGGGTGTGCTCTCTCTGAGGCAGGCCCGGCGCCGTGCCACCGCACAGCCGCGTCCCTTCCTGCGGCACCCCTCCTAAGGCCGCCTGTGGAATATGGGCGCCCTTCCCGGGGGCTTTCCGCCTCTTTCCTCAGTGCCCGGTCCCGGGGGCCGTCCCCGGCCGAGGCGGCCCCGGCCCGCGGGCTCCTCCCGGGCTGACGCCGCCCCTCTCGCCCGCAGGTGCCGGAGCGGGCGCCCCCTGGCGGGCGGCGCGGGGCGCGGCGCGCGAGCTGCTGCGGCGGGTGAGTGGCGGCGGCGCGCGCCGCGTGACGCGCGCGGGGGCGGGGAGGCCACGAGGGGCGGCGCGCGGCGGGCGGGCCCGCAGGGAGGGAGGGAGGGAGGGAAGGAGGGAGGAGGGCAGGAGGCAGGGAAGGAGGAGGGAGGGCTGACGTGTGCCTGGCGCTGCCGGGCCGCCATGGATCCCGCGGGCGGCAGCGGCTGGACGGTGGAGGAGCCCTCGCCGCGGCGGAGGCTGCTGCAGGTGAGGGCAGGGAAACGGCGGCGGTGGGCGGGCGGGCGGGCGGGCCGGCGGCGGAGGGGCTCCGGCACAGGGCCCGGGCGGTGACACACCTCCCCCGAGCGAGGCGGGTCCTGAGGGGCTCACCCCGGCGTACCCCGCCGGGAGGGGCTGGCGCTCCACGCCCCCGGCCCGCAATGTGGGGCAATCCCGCGGGAGCGGAGGCGGCGCTGGCGGCGGGGATCGCTGCCGGCCTTCCCGGATGGCGGGCAGGGCTCGCTGCCCGGCCGGGCTCTGCAGGGGCAGGTGCGCGCCCTCCTGTCCGTCCCCCCCTCTGCCGGCTGTGGAGAAGGTAGGGAGAGGGAGGGTACGTAGGAGGAAAGGAAGGGAGAAGGCAGCGGCTCCTGTATGGCTCGCAGTTTGTTCCCTGAGCGCCATGTCATGTCACTATCAGCCCCTTAGCCTGTACCAGGCATTCGCACCTTCCCCAGGTGCCCTCTGACCTCCGTAGAGGAGGAGACTCATGGCATATGACCCTCTGACAGGGGCAACAGCTGGGAGAAGATCCGAGCCATTTGC
This sequence comes from Prinia subflava, assembly GCF_021018805.1. Classification (NCBI taxonomy): domain Eukaryota; kingdom Metazoa; phylum Chordata; class Aves; order Passeriformes; family Cisticolidae; genus Prinia; species Prinia subflava. The sequence continues at coordinate 96,205,181 of NC_086248.1, forward strand.
ACTGCATTGGTACAGACATCCCGATGTAAAACCGGGGGGTTTTCCTATAGTTTTCCATCCTTATAGCTTTATTTAGAAACAGGTCAAATAACTACCAGTGCTATGTCACGCAGATTGTGCGCATCGGTGTGTACCCGTTTTGGTGTGGCTCTTCCTTGCCAGCAGACTGCCACTGTCAGGCGCCCTCCTGGTGCTCGGGAGTTGTGCACTGAAATGCGAGCAGCAGGCTGCTCTGTGGTTTTCTTCATTTTCGGTTTTCAGTTTGCAGAAAGACTGCACGAAACCTCTAGATGGTTCTCTGGTTTTATGGGAGGAATAGAGGCACCTGTGGGGCTGCTTGTTTTACCCCTCTGTGTGATGAAACACGCTCATGGCTGTCACTGCTGTCGGTTTGCAGTTGGTGGACACGCTGCCTGAGGAAATGCGTCCTGGGCCTGATTTCCATGGACTTCCATGGGAGCCTGTCATTATAACTGCCTTAGTGGGAATTGTCACTCTTGCTATATTTTTCTGGAGAACCTGCCTTTCAGTGAGTATACTTCACGCTTGCGAGCCTGCTGATGTTTCACTAACTGAGTGGTTCTTTGTATGGTTAAACTGTTCCAGCATTACTGGGGTCAAAGCAATATGTAGGCTTTTGTGTTTTTAATTCTTCTGCTTAGAGCATTAGTGGGAGCTAAATGCTGGGCTGAATAGCTAAAGTAAGTTGCAGTGCTAAGAAGCATTTTCTGTAAGCTGGCAATTGAAGATTGCTTAGTAAGAGGTAATTTTGAAAGCAAAATAAAGGAGTATGATGTAAGTAAAGAAGGCCTAGGAAAGGGTCAGCATATCTTTGAAATGAGAGGCCTTCCATGTGCTTGAGCCTGTTGCTGGCTATATCCAAAAGAGTTAATCCTCCCCACTTCATGTTGTGCAGCTGCTTGCAGGTACTGCTTTTAGAAACCTAAAAACATGATATTAATTCTCATTGGAGATCCTCTTCCATTTTTCCTTATTCCTACATGGATAATTTTCTGTGCAAGAAGAAGTCTGTCACCAGCTCTCAACTACAGCAGTGCTTTTCCTTGGGAGCTGAGGGATGAGAATGAAATCGGCAAATTTTTTTTACAGCTGTCCAGTTTAGTCATGATATGCTCTGGAAATTTGTGGAATACTTCATAGTTGCCTGACAAAAATAAACTAAAACTACATGTTTTCTGTAACAATATTGATAGGTTTTTTTTCCCTTTGCTTAGTTTTGGTATTGAATATGCTGGGTCAGTTTCAAATGCAAAAACCAGTGTTAATAGAACAGCATAAAAAAGCTTCTGAAAGTCTTTAATTTTGAAACGAGCACCTGTCCTGTAAACATACTGCATTAGAGGACACAGAACTAGGATGCAAGAGGGGTTTTTTGTGTTTGCCAGTTTGTGGCTGTGGTTTGATACAAAATGGCTTCATTTTCTGTGCAAATTGGCTGTGGGCAGTTACTGGTATCCCTTTAGTGAGTGAGTAAACAGACATTTACTAAGGCTCTCCATGGGGCTTTAGCCGGGGAGCTTTTATTAGACAACTGCTTAAGCTCGTTTGTGGTGTTACTCAACACTCATTGGCAGTGATAGATGTGTTTTCCATGTGCTGCTTTAACCTACATGGAAGTGGGCAGTTTTTTCCATAGGGAATATTAATAACATTTTTCACTTATCGCTTTTTATGGCTAATCTTTTTGTTTGTTCTCTTCTGTAGGTAAAGAGTAGAATATATCAAGGTAAGTTTCTCTCTGCTTTTCAGTGTAGTTGATGCTTAGGCATGTAAAAGTTTTGAAGATTTATACTGTTTCAGAGGACCAAGTATTCATCTTCACTCCCTTTCAAGGAGCATGCTCAGTCCAAGGTTACGGTGTAAGCTTGGCCAGTAGATGATACTTAGTTGAATCCGAGGGTTTAAATTTTGCTGTTGATAATGCTTTGATCAGGAGAAACAAGGCAGCTTGCACCTGTAAAATAAAGGGCAAGGAAAAGCTCCCTTTTGTTCAACATAAATGTGACCCGCTGGTTCATGGGGCAGAGTTTGTTTTGGTTTTCTGACCAGCAGGGGGTCTGCCTTTGCTTGCTGTCTCTCTCAGAAAGCAGGAGCAGGTTCCTTTTGTTTTTTGGATTGAGGGGAGCCTCTGCCGTGCAGTTGCAGAGAGACACTCCATATGTAGATCTAAATATGCAGGTGTTCCTGTGGCCAGCACATCACTTTTTACAAGAGTTTTTCTCCGGCTTCAGGGTTATAAAATTAAAGTGTACTGAATGGGAAAAAATCGAACTAGGATGGTTGCTGGAATTCATAATTGAATAAAAAAATGCAAATGTGGAAGAATTGTCTTCACAGGAACTCTGTCTCTTCCTCCCTCACATTTTACTTACCAGTCATTCCTCTGTAGTTTCATTATGGTTATACTGCAGTTTCCTTCTACACAGTTAATGGAGAATTAATGAGCTGAGAAAAGCCCATCTTAGATCTCTGAGGTGATTTCTGTAGTGGAGGAAGAATATTTGTATTGGTTGTGCAGAAATTACTTTGCAGCCCCCCTAAAAAACTGAGGGACATGGATTTAATTCCACCACCCAAGTACTCTTCTCTTTGATGCTGCATAGAAACTACCAAAGATCAGAAAAAATAGATATTCCTCAAGCGTGATACAGGCCACACCGTTACTAAAATCTTTATCCAAAATAGAAGAATATTAACAGTGACAAAAATGCTTTAAAACATAGCTTGCATTTGGAGTCCCAAGAATAAAAATCTATTATCCTCTCTTAATGACAGTAGTAGAATTGGGAGGCCAAGCTAATGCAGGGATTTCTGCTCCCTTTAAACTGCTGAGAGCTGTCCTGAGCCTTGGCAGGCACTTGCTGTCTCTGCTGTGCCCGGGGTGGGAAGGGCCTGGGATGCAGTGTCCCAGGAGACCTCTGTGGGAGGGAAAGGAGGAGCAGCAGCTGCCATTGCACTCTGTGGGATGCAGTTGGAACAACCGGTGCTCCTTGTTGTGCTGCAGGGTTTGCTGTGAGGCAAATGGCACTTGGGGCATTCAGATCCACCCCAAGGTGGCAGAGGACTTGAAAACTAACAACAACTGGGTGGTTTTTAAATAATTTGCAATAAAATAATTGAACTATGTTAATGATTTTCACTGAATCCTAAGGGTTGGTAGGTGGCTTGTTTAGGATGAGGAGCAAATGCATGCCTGAAGGCTGCTGCTTGGTCACAGCCTTTTTGAGGTCTGAGCTCTTGAGAGCAGCTCCTTAGAACCTACTGGTGCTGTCTCCCAGCCGATTGTCTCTGTTCTGTTCTCAGTAGATCTTTCAGAGCTTTCATGCTCTTACCTTTGCTGATGAAACATTCACCTTCAGTAGAGCAGAAGGGTGGTTGTTGGGGAAGGTGTGGCATCTCCCTGAGTGTCTGAGACTGCCCCGAGATCCTCGCTGTCAACTCTTCCCCTGAACACACCTCAGCTGTGCGTAGCCAGCACCTCACTCTGCTCTGGGCTCTGGGAGCAGCTTTTGTGAAGTGGATGCAGGGGCTTTGTGCTTTGTGTCAGCTTTACTGGCTTGTTTTCAGTCCTAACTTTAGGGGAAAGCTGGAGATGCAGAAAGGGCTGGCTGCCAAGGAATTAACACTCCTGATTTATGCCTTAGTTATTACCTGAAAACGTTCCTTGAACTCATAGTAATGATAACTGATTTTTTTCCCCACTATATGAAGTGCAGTTACTGTAAGCTTTCTTTTTCTTCCTAGTGACTGAAAAACAACTTGCTGAAAAGATTAAAAACCTTCTGAAAGAAAAAACAGAAATCTTAGAAAAGTTGTCAGAATACGATCAAAAGGTATTGTTCTGACTTCTTTTTCCTGTTCTGGCTTGTTCTTCCTTTATTTTCTAATTTTCTGTTATTGCTTTAATGACACAGTCAATGCAACATCTAATATATTTTTATTTTCTATTCGTACTGAATATTATGTTGACAATTTCCTCAGTTCTGTGTGGTTGTTTCTGTGCTTAGATAAAGGAAGCAAAGGAATCTGTGAAAGTTGCCCAGGAACAAAAGGACATCCTCTCAGATGAAACTGCAGGTCTTAAGGTAAGAGAAAGTTAACTGTCTCTGTACTGAAACAGCAATACAAACAGAAAGTTTGCTTTAGGTTGGTCTTTTACACCTTTTTTTTTTTTTAAGGACACTGTCAAAGAATTGGAAGAAGCAAATCAGCAGCTAGATAACAAAGTGAAAAATCTGCACACCATGCTTGAAACAGAGAGAAAAAAGAATGAGAAGAAACAGAACAAGGTTAGAACAATTATACTTATGTCTTATGTTGTCCTTAGCTTGATGTACCCTAAAAGCTGGTCATGACCTGATGGGTTAGATAGAGGTAGAATAAACAAGGTGAGCCACCTCAAAAAGAGAGATTAAATGAAATTTTAGGTTTATCCCAAGATCAAAGGATTAGTCTGTTGATTTATTTTGTTTGGGTTTTTTGGGGAGTTTTGTAGGGTTGTTTTTTTAAAAGATCTTGCTGGACTTGTGTGATTATGTGCTTTCACACACAAACAGATGCATTCAAGTCATGGGCTAGTCTCATACTTCCTAGCTGGAGCCAGGAAGTTCCTTGGCAATAAGCTGAAGGTTTCAGGTTGGGAAGAGACATTTTCTTGTACTCAGAGCAGCATTTAGTTCTACAGTTAGTGTGAAGATCTCTGAGCTGCCCCTCTTTCTTGTTGTCTGGAGATACTTGTTTTCTCTTTCTTCTTTTTAAAGCCTGGTTTTCTGTATCAGCAAGCTCTTTGGCCTTGTTTTGGTCAAAGGTTGCTGCTAATGATAGCAGCTCCTCTCACTGTGGACTGCACAGGTGTACAGGGAACTTCCTGGCCACAGACAGGTGGAGTCAGGGGTGGAAGTTGATTTGGATGTGCTGAATGTTTCTATTCCTTACCTTGTTGATAAGGTAGTGCTATGTTGGTGCCAGCAATCGGATTGAAATAGAAGTTTGTTGGTGTTTTGACTTTGCTTTTATGCTTCCAGGAGACACAAGTTAAATAATTACTCAGGCTGAGGCTTGTGCCAGGATAACACTAAGTCACTGCTCATCTTTTTCTTAGCTCTCTGAAACCCAGAAGTCCTTGGAGAAGCTGCAGGAAGCTATCACTATGCATTCTGCAGAGCTTTCAGAGGTAAAGCATTATTTACACCCCCTCAACAGTCACAAGTTTTTGTACCAGAAAAATTCTTATTTTTGGAATAGAAAATGCTGGCTTGGCAGGTTGCAGGTTGGTTGTACCTATGTAACCTTCTTCCTTTCCATTTAACCAGGTTTTTTGTAGCTGTCACTCCACTGTAGTTTGACTTTGTCTTCTTGTTCCTTTTTGTTTTGTGTGTAGGTGCAGATAGCCCTGAATGAGGCTAAACTGAGTGAAGAAAAGGTGAAATCTGAGCTTCATCATGTGCAGGAAGAGAATGCTAGACTGAAAAAGAGCAAGGAGCAGGTAAGTTATGCCCAGGGCAGGCAACGTTGTCTTTCAAACAAAATATCTGGTCTTTGTTCCTGGGTTTTTTTTGAGCGTAGCTTCAGCCTCTGTTTTCTTCACATGGCAGAATTCCACGTTTTCTATTACCATGATAAAATTTAAATGCTTTGTGCCTGCTTGCACAGGCTGTTTGTGCAGCTGAGCCACATGTCTGGTGTGAAGGCTTTGCCAGTTCCCCTGGTGCAGTTTTCGTCAGCAGTCACAGAAAGTCTGTGCTGAGGTGGTAGGCAAGGCATGGTGGAGAGATTGCCACATGGGATCAGGGCCCAAGGAGGTGGTAATGGTGAGGAACTGCCAGAAAGTATTTCGGAAAGCAAAGATAATGGGGAATGTTGGGACAGTTCTTTTCCAAATAATTATAAATACCTTTTCTTTCTTCATATGTGAAGTGTGTAGCTTTTTAAGGAATGTGTTTTGATTACCTCTGGACCTCAGTTAATTCCTCATATTTTGAAGTGTGTGAGCAGTTTGATTGTTGGGGTGTTAACTGAGAAAATGTCAAATTTGTAAAGCCACCTAATAATAAACTGCAGAAAGATTCCCAGCATCCAGTTCTGCTAGTGGAACAGCAGTGAGCCTGATAACTGAAGTTTACCCTTTGTCTGTGACCCGTGGTGATCAGTTATCACCAGAGCTGGCAGTCAGATAGACTTCAATTACCCACACCATGCACTGTAAACACAGCAAGTAATCATCTTGCCTTGGTGCTTCATACAGCTGCTAAAAGAAGCTGAAGGTTGGAGTGAGAGGCATTCTGAGCTCCGTGAGCAGATTCAACTGTACCAGAAATCTCAGAAGGACATAGAAGAGACACTTGCCTACAAAGAAAATGAAATTGAAGTAGGTTCTCTATAACCAGCTTGCTTTCAACATTATGCATCGTAAAATACTCTGTCATACTTCCCAAAATGCAGGGCAATTGAACCTTTGGTTTCTTTACTAGGTCTTAACCAATTGCATTATGCAGCTGAAGCAGCTGGACATGGATTCAGAGGCCAAGAAGGATGACAGAGGGCATGAGTGGAGCCCAGGGGATGATCTGGCCAATGGAGAGTTGCCAGGTACAGTGATCCCACATGAGGATCATGTGGTGCTGTGCTGGTGGCGTGCTAGAGAGGGAACAGGGGGAATCCATGCGTGTAGAGCTGCCAGCAGGAATCCTCAAACACAAAATTTCCCTAACTGAAGGGAGCAACTGGACTACAAGGTCTGTAACTGCTTTTAGATTACCTTTTAGGTAAACCATGTAGTGACAGAGTTGTAAAGACTGTGTATAAAGGTTGGTTATTAAGAGCATTCCAAAAGTTAAAGTCTCTGCTTTGTTGTTCTGGTACATTTATTTTTGGTATGAATTTTAAATGAGCTTTCTGCTTGCCTCCAGATAAATAACTAATTAAGGTAATCACATTTTTTAAATCTGAAAGACCAAAATAGATGTTTTCAAAGCTATTCAAGCAGTTTGTCATTTGTGATGTTGCATGTATTTGCTGCATCTCTGGTTATGAAATCCCTTTTTGTTCCTTTTTTTTCCCCCCCTTTTTTCTACTTGAAGTATATGTGGGCTGGAAATTCCCACTTCTTGATATTTTGGGGTGGGGTTTTTTGACCATATAAGGATGCAGAGATTGAAGTGTAGGGAGTGTCACTTTTAACAGTTGTCCATGGACTTGTTCATGACTAAAAAACAGGGAAAAACAAAGATATTTTTCTCTTGTAGATACTGAGAGTGAAAAGATGAAGACTCAGATTAAGCAGATGATGGATGTCTCCAGGGTATGTTGCACAAGTATCTAATAAATGCAGTCACATTAGTGATATGCCTATGATCATAAACTCTCTGCTCCTCTTTTCAGGTCAAAACAATGTTATCCATAGTTGAAGAAGACAGAAATCTTCTGCAGTCCAAATTGAATGATGAAGTAACAGCAAGACACGAGCTGGAAGGTAGGTTTAGCAAAGTAACTGCTAGGCTGAAGTGCTGTTGGTGGCTTAAAAAGAATCACAGCATGTAGGTGGCCATAATGGTTCTTACTGCAACTGCTTCTCCAACAGAGAAGATAAAAGCATTGGAACACGACTCCTCTTCGCTGCAGTCAGCTAAAACTCAACTGGAAAATGAATGCAAAACTCTTCAGCAGAAGGTGGAGATACTTGGTGAACTGTACCAGCAGAAGGAGATGGCACTGCAGAAGTAAGCCTTTCCTTACTCTGTCTGTTGTGTCATGGGCACTGTCCAAATGCTTTTTGCTCAGAAGGATCGAAGAACTTGGAAGCTGTTGGAATGATTGGTAGCTACTCTTTCAGTACAACTGAAGCTGGTATTCTTTCTTTACTTTTGCCACCATTCCAGAGATTTGAAGAAGACTATCAGTGTCCACACAACATATTTCCTTCTACTTTTAAACTTCTGGAGAGGGCAGGTGCATGGCTTGGTCTGCAAATTCTGTGGTTGCTCTGTTACATCATCCACAAGTGTCAAGGAGAACCTAGAGGCTGTTCAGATTTGTTTCTGTTACTCTGGCTTCTGTTCAGTGAATCTAATTCTCATAATGTAGAAACTTCGATATTTCAGCCTTGTGGGCTTCTTACATTCTCAAAGGGCTAAATGAAGGCTGAGTTGGTGATGGCAGCTGAGAGGAATGAATTGCCAGTGGTGAGGATCTGCTCTGTATGTGCTCATTCCTCATTCATTTATTTACTTACTGCAATGTCTGTAATAGCATCTCTGTCTTGTGGGGAAAATTTGAGAATAGCATTCAGAGACATTGTCAGCTAAATTCTGTAGAAAAGCTGAAATTGGGATGGAGAAGCAGTTGAAGTTCCTAAGGTTTAAGTGTTGGTTGGGGGAAGCACAGGGTTGAAACAAGCACAGGTTTGGAAATGAGGCTGTAGTGAAACTGCCTGACCTCGTAACTTCCATGGATCCATGTGTAATAAACTTGGGATGGAGAGGTGAAGGGTAAGCCTGCACTTTAGGGAAAACATCTTTACCTATGTGAAGAATTTCTGTTCCTTCCAAAACGTACAGGAGATTACACTGCCTGTTAGTACTTCTTGATTAGAATTAAGAACTTCTTGCAATTTTATTTTTCTGGAAAACTGCTTTGACTTTTAGCCAAGGAAGTTGATTAGGTCGAACTGGCTATTAGCAATAGTTAACTTGCTATTAGTTAAATAGTTCTAGTTCTGTGGGATAGCTCTTGTAAGTTAGGAACACACTACAGACCTCTTAAATACTTCCAGAAAAATACCAAAAATCTGAAAAACAATGCACGATAAGGTTATTAAAAACTGTGGAAATGGATTGTGCAATGAATTGGTATGGAGAATACTTGGGTAAAGCTTCCCACATGGTTAATAACTATTAAATGTGTTTGTCACCTGGGCCCTAAATTTGCCCCTTCTCACCACACACTCATGGCTTCATTTCCTGTGGTTGGTGTCAGTCCAGTGGATTTCCTTGTTTGTACCTTTGGAATTCTGGATTGCAATCTGTGGCTTTGCTAGGGAAACTACAGGATCTGAAGGAATAAACTGTCTGCAGTTGATAGATTCTGACAGATCTTCAGAAGCTGACATAACTTTCTAGTCAGCTCCGCAATTTTAAGGTTTTATATGCAAAGGGTTTGTCTGATGGTTTCAAGAGACAGGATCTCTGTCTCTTATTCTAAAAAGTATCTTTTTTCTCTCTGTGATCTCACACATTATTGTAGATTTTGATATTGCTGTCATTGGCACAGGAATACCTTGATTTTGAGTTGTAATAGATGTGGAATGCTGGATTATATGGTATATATATTTTTTCCCTATGCAGAAAACTAACCCAGGAAGAGTATGAGCGTCAGGAGAAGGAGCAGAAACTGTGTGCTGCAGATGAAAAAGCTGTGCTGGCCATCGAGGAAGTGAAAGTTTACAAGTAACTTGAATTTCTGAAGATTATGATTTTCCTTTTATTTCAGCTACTGAGGAAAATTTATTCAAACATCTCTCCTTCCCCTCTTTTTCCTCTGTACAGGCAAAGGATCCAGGATATGGAAGAAGAATTGCAAAAAACAGAGAGATCTTACAAAAACCAGGTAATCTTCTTGCTTGCTGGTTACTGTGTCATCTTTTACTGCATCATTCCAGTGCTCTGTGGTGATTTATTGCAAATACGGGTAGTTGGATAAAAACTAAATGGCTTCTTTCCTTCTCAGATTGCTGTTCATGAGAAAAAGGCACATGACAACTGGGTAAGAATGTTATCCTTTTCTGATGCCAACAGTTTGTATTTGATGTCACGTTGGTGCCATTAATGCAGCTGACAATATTTTCCCTACCAGCTCATTGCCCGCTCGGCCGAGAGAGCTCTGGCTGAAGAGAAAAGAGAAGCAGCCAACCTGAGACAGAAGTAAGGACAGAACAGACCCTCTCTATTGCTCTTTGAACGTGCTGGGAGTTGCCTGGGGGAGAAGAAGCTCAGGATGTGCAGTGCATTTTTAAGTTACAAATTTTAACTACTGTTAAACTGTTTTGATGGTTAAAATAACATTTCTTAGTGAAAGCTGTAACATTTTATAATGCAGTTTGCCTTGTTACATTGTAATAGATACAACTCACATATATTGCTTGAATAATAAAATGAGACTTTTATTTTTCAAAATCAGATTAATAGAAGTAAACCAAAAAATCATCATGCTTCAAAGACCAGTCATTGTAAAGCCAACTCCAGGCAGACCTGACCGCCAGATCCCACCGCGACGAGGTAAATGCTGCTGCTTCTCCCAAAACCTTTGGTCTTGGAGTCAGTACATCATAGAAATGTAGGGCTGTGTTAAGTTGTAGAAAAGTAAATCAAGTGCTTTTAATTCTTTGGCACAGGGCCCTTAAGCAGAGATGGCTCTTCTGGCCCATCACCTGTGAGTGGAGGAAATCCATCCCCCACACAGATGATTGATGTCCCTGCCCGGCCCCTCTCTGCTCCTCGAAGGGAAGGCACCAGGGGTGAATTTGGTGAGCTGTGAAACTCCCCTTTTTTGACAACTCCCTCTTAGGCTACAAACCCAGGAACACTAAGGTCAGATATTGGCTCTAGAAATGTTGATATTGATACCTGCCTTATTAAGTGAGCAGTTGGTGGTAATGTTTCATTAATAGAAATAGCCCAGGCTTGTGTTATTTAGGGTCTCTGGGGTTCTTCTTTCCTTTAAGGTACAATGGTGGATGGCCCCCCTGCCCCACGAAGGCCTCCAGAGCTGCCTGGAAGGATGTCTGTTCCTGGTAAGTTGTGTGGTCTGCAGCTAACTGCAGCTTACTCATTACTCTTTCCCTTCAAAAAGGTAATTTCAAGCCCACCTTCCCTGCCCTAGGCATGGTAGGACACTTATTCATGGCTGTCTTTTTAGATATTGGGCCTGCTGTGGCATCCCTGATCAGCAGTGAGCCAAGAACCTCCTCCCCTTCCACAGCAATGGATGGAGTGGTGAGTTGAGAACACCCAACCTTCAGGAAGCCTTTCTAATACATGATTCACTGTACTTCCTCCTGCTTCTTTAACTGTATCATGTTCTGTCTTGTCTGTATCCTGTCACTATCCCTATTTGCTGTCCAAACAAACCCTAAAAGCAACCCTCTCCCAAAGAGTCTGAAGTCCCCAGTGTAACTGCAGATTCACCTCCCTCCATGGAACCAGCTGCAGTGAGTATTCCAAGGCTGGACATGGTGATGCTGCTTTGATGGAGAGGAGTAACAGGCTTGGTGTTCTGAACTGCTCTGTGGAACTAACCAAGGGCTCATCCCTCTGTCTCAAAGGGCGTCTCTGATAATGAGCAGTTGCTCTCTGGTTTTTGTGGGACTGAGGAAATGAGATGTTTCTTGTTAAGGAGACTGTGGGCAAACACTTTGGAGTGACTACAGTAATCATCCTAAGCAGCTGACTTACACTTGTGGTGTTTGAGCACGATTCCATGTGTAACTCAAAGTTCCAGGTCTCTTACCACAGGGGTATCCACCAAGGACACCCCACCAGGGCTTGAACTTTCCTTTAGTACAGCTTCATCTAAACGAGCTTGCCTCACTAACCACTCACTCCTGGGTAGTGCCAGCAGTGTTCTGGGAGAAGGGGTGATGGTGCAGTAGCTGTCCCTGTTCTTCTGGCTGGTTCATGTGGTTTGCAGTGTGTTGGGGTCATTTTCCTTTCTCCCCCACTACCGCCGCCCTTGTACCTGTTTGCCTCTGGGGGAGCGGTGGGGTTGTTCAGCACTGTCAGTGCTCGTTTGCTGCAGTAACTCACTGAAGTGTAACCTCATCTTGCCCAGGGTAACGCTGGTGCCAAAGGCCCCTCTCCTTTCCCTGGGACACCTCTGATGAGCTCCCCGGTGCTGGGGCCGCCGCCACCCGTTCGCTACGGCCCACCAGGACCGCCACCACCTCCCCTGCGGGGACACTTCGGGCCTCGGCCTCTCCCCGGGCCCCAAGGTACGGCTGCAGTGCCCTGTGCTGACCCTTCACTTCTTGGAGCCCTACTGAGAACCTAGATCTGCCTTTCCTTGGCACACGGCTTCCTCATGCTTCGTGGGCTTTAGCTGGCTCAGGAAGCTTGGACTGGGTGGGTTTTTTCAAGCCTCCTTAGTGCCAAGGTATTTTTCCTTGTTTACTCTAAAATGGAAACCAGCAGCTAAAAGTCCCTAGAATACGATTTGTGGGCTTTGAAGTCCTGCATGTGGCAGTGATCCACTCCAGAGCTGCTCCAGAAAATGACAAACCCAGGAAGTAACCAGGAGCAGCTTTGTTCTGGTTAAAGCAAGATTTCATTTAACTCCACGATTTCCTCTCCTTTTAGGTTGTGGCCCTCCCTTGCCGCCTCCAGCCGGAAGAGATTTCTTACCCGGTCCTCGTTTCGGAATGAGGGATTTGCCTCCCGTGCCACTGCCGCCTCCCCCCGATCCCAGAGGCTACGCGCGTGGGCATCCTCCCTTCCGGCCCCCCGGCCCTCCCGGCCCCCGGGATTATCCTCCAGGCCCCCGGCTGCCCCCGCAGGCCCCCAGGGACTATGCCCCTTCTCCCAACAGAGACTTGCCTCCGCCGGCACCCAGGGACTGAGGGCAGCCGGCCCAAGGACTACGCACAGCCCCGGCGCAGGGCCCTGCCTGCAGCGCCCGGCCGGCTCCACGTGTGCACAGCTAGGAAATGGCTCTTGGTTTGAAGACATTGGTCTCATTTCAGTATATCTCAGCTTTTGCAGGATTAATTTCTATCCAGTTGCTACAGACATCTTATGTGCATTTATGATCACAAACTCATCCATCCACTTGAGCTGCAGGAACCTTTCTGTGATGGACTTGAACCTACCCTAAAAGTGCAATAGGAAGGAAGTACCTGTGTGGAGAGTTTTAATTCAATGTAGCCTTTGTAACCAGTTGGCGAATGAACTAATTTCGTTAAAAATGTAAATCAAATCATTTCCTGTGGAAATAATTTTTTAAGTAAAATGCTATCCAGCCTGCCTTCTTCATCACATCATTGAGCTGCAGTTACTGTAGGCCAGGGGTTTACATGAGGATTCTGGGTTTTTTTAAAAAAGATGTCTGGTCAGAGATCAGAAGCACAAATGACACTGTATTCAAAGGAAAGTTATAATAAAAAGCAAAATTCCTTTTGCTAAACCCCAAAGGCTTTGTTTCAGTGCCATGTTTTGTTCAGAAAGGACATTGGTTCAGTAATGTGACAGAGAATGCTACAGTTCTGAGAACAAGAATTGAACCAAGGCCAAATTGATGCTGCTGCAGGGTAATGACCGTGTTGCCCTCGTGCTGATCTACTCCTCCCCAGTATGGACTTGCTTCATGTAATGAGGACCTTGGGGATACAGCTTCCAGAGCTGGAAACCTTGCTGAAGTTGTGGAGTTGACCTGTGTTTCCACAGTGCCTCTCCACTAGAGAAACTTAGAACTTCCCTAATTGCTTTCTGCTTTCAAGAGCACCTCGCAGCATCAAGGGAAATTTGAGAGCTGAGTTTTCATCTTCCTCAAGGTTAAGTGCAATTCAGCTTCTTTAAGAGGAAAGCTGGATTTGGAGAGCCTTTTTACTACCAGCAGAAAAGAAAGTGGCTTTCTGTGAAGCAGAGTGGGGATATGTAAACCATGTAAACATCTACTGCAGCTACCACCACTGAGTAACTTTCAAAATACACCGTACACTTGCAGTTCAAGTGCTCGTGCAAGCATTTGGAATGCAGACTTTTGCCTGTCTCACTGAGTACGGTTTCTCACAAGTGCACTGTCCAAAAGGCAGCCTGAGGAAAGGAAAAAGGAAAGCAATATGGAATAATGAAAAACCCTACTGGGAGGCCATTACAGCTTTACTGCCAGAGTACAAGCAGCCATTAAAGTTGCCATATAGGTATAACATTCTTACAGAACAAGGGTAAAGCTTTAGATTTCAGATGAAGGACAAGCTGGAACATCACTGAAGTACAAAACAATCCCGAAGCCTGTGGGGTGTGCAGCAGCAGTCCTGGCACTGAGACGGCTCACAGAAAAAAGGCAAGGCATAGAAGCAACTTTAAAAATGGTATTTCACACTCAACAGACATTAATTCACAATCAGTTAAATACAAAGCTCTACTTGTGTATTTAACAAAAATACTTCAAAGTTGACATTTCATATAACTGGCATTAATACAGACATCTACAAGCTGGGGAAGGGTCCAGGTAAGCAGCAGAAATGATGGGTTTGTACTTCAAGGGACAGTATTTCAGTTTGCAGGGTGGCTGATGACACACACATTGATGAACATCCATGGTTAAAAGTCAAGTTCTCCAAGTTCAGGATCTTTCTTTCCCCATACAACCTTTGTGATGCTCAGTGTCTCCTCCCTTGCCCATTCCAGCTAACAGTAACAAAAGCTGGATGAATCTCCCTCTGGATGCACCAGCATTCACCTTGGACACAAACACCCAACGGCCGTGCTTATCCTGGATGGCAGAGCTGGACTGGACTCCAGAACCAGCCCTTCCACCTTTCAGGGATACTCAGATCGTGCAATTCCTCAGTCAGAACAAGTCCTGAGCCAGCCAGGGACCACTGACAGGTAAATGGGCCAAGCTCAGATTTACTTGCAACCACTGACTAATGCTTTGCTCCATTCTTTTGCAGAGGTCAGAGGATGATTTGTATTTGGTTTTTAGCAGTGTAGGTATCCTCCTTTAGTCTGGTGTCCAGAATGCTGCATTCAGAGGTGTTCCTGTAACTCACAGGGAGATCTTGATGGTCACCCATCAGCTTTAAAACCAGGGGGATATTGTAAAGACCCATGAACAGGACAATTCAACTGCCCTTTTTCCTCTCCAACCAGCAGTGGATTTTAGAAAGTGTTGCTGACTTTTGTTGTAACAGCTAAATAATGTCATCCCTAATTATACCAGAGCAAAGAAAGGCAAGAAGATTAGGACATTCAAAACCAGCTTTTTATCCTAATCAATATGGTAAAGCTAAAAATGCTGAACAGCTGAGTGGAGACAGACAAACAACATGAAGCAAAGTAACATCCCTTCTCTTAACACATGATGTAACATCTTGGGGTGAGGTGACAGAAAAGAGGAATGGATGATACATCCAGGCTGTTTAAAATAATTGACACTATTTTTGGGAGCTGGGTCTTTAGTTAGCAGAGTATTCAGGCACTAGTTAGATATGCAAGAAGTTTATCAAACCATAAAGTATCGTATTAAATATCCACGCAAATATATGAAAGATCTGACTGGGTTCTACTTCTGTCCCTTTTTCAGGTTAAAAGGTGAATGCAAGTGTGTCATAAGCCAATGTCCTGCAGCTTATGACACACCAAATCAAAAATATAGAAAATAAATGATAATCCTATCTACTTACATAAAAAGGTAATTTTTGAGTAAGTTTCCAGACTTGCACAAAATACGCAGAAAACTGCATACAATCAGTTTCCATAAGAACAGCAGTTTCATGTAAAAGGCGGGTCAGCCTGCTAGCCAGACCTACTTTATACAAAGCTCTGGAAAATTGCCACTTCAGCACTGAGGGCCTGTCCTGCTGTCACTGGAATGGCAAAACGCCTACTGCCACCAGGACAAAGCCCTGGAGAAGGCCTCTCTATCCCCCACCCACCTTTGCAAGCCACTCTGTGACAAGATACAGAAAAGAATAGCTCCATTAGGGAGTAACAGTGACTGAAAGGATTGTAACATGTATCCAAAACCCAGGAATGGGCTGTTAAATCATAGTTCAGTGTTCTCATCTGCAGTTGTCCTCTTCCTCACCTGACCCGCATCCTCCGCTCCCTCATTCAAAGCACTTGCAGTACCTCAAGCTCCTTCCCAGCCCACCTCGTCCTTCTCCCAATATCTTCCATCACCCTGCCCACTCCAGAGGACTCTGAAATGCAGATGAGAGGAACTATAATAGCACAGCAGTGTAAACAGTTAGTAGGCCTGCCACATCTTTATTGCTGCAAATTTGGCAAAGGGGCACTCTCCATCCTCAGGGGGAGCTTGAGGCAGAAGGAGAACAGTTAAAAAGTGATGAACAGCAAACTTAGGAAAAGCAGTCAACCTATATCAGGGCTCTTGAAAAAACCTGTAGCTGGAAGTAACTGAAAGAAAACCTTGCACTTGCACGGTGGGCTTGTCCCTGCCCCTGAAGCAGTGCTGTGCAGTGGGTGATGGTCTCGTGTGACCTACTGGCATGAACAGAGTCGTCTTCCCACCCCTCGGAGCCTAAGGCTACTACACAGCTACCAGGACTTGTGGTTCAGTTCACAGAGGTCTCGCAACTGGGGTCATTCCTTGTGCAGTGTTTGATGGAGGTGAAGGTAAAGTGGTTTCTTGGTCAAGAGTTGCAATTTCTTCCTTTTAAAGTCAGTGGGTTTTTTGTACCTGTAACCACAAGAAAGTGCATTAAGACAAGTGCTAATGGCTGTGCAGGAACATGAGAGCAAACTAGAAAGCTCATCCTGTACAGATCTTGTTACCCTCATCTTGTAAATACATCTGACAAGGCTTGCTGGAAGCAACAGTAAGGAGTAGGTTTACAGGAAGAAACGGTATTTTCTCTGGATGATTATTTTTACAGAAGAAAAATTTCAATATGTAAATGAACATTATATTTTTGTAAGGAGATTCCCAACATAATACTCTGGATGGCAGGAGAGACCCAATATCAGTTACTTAGGACTTCAGAAGGACTCCAGCTAGCACAGACTATGCACTCTTCCAAGAATTGCAAGATTCACCTTCTCCTTGAATAAAAACTAAACCCCAGTCCTCGAATCCCTCCCTCATACCTTCAGCCACTCAGCAAGGAGAGAATGCACCATGACCATTCAACACTCCTTTGAAATGTTCACAAAGTTAAATGCAAATTGATATCTCATGCCTCAAATCAGATTTCCTTTACAGCAGTTCTGTACCAAAAGACTGAGTTGATTATTTTTTTAAATAGAGCAGATCTGACACTCAGGCTAAGCTCCAAATTAAAATCTCCCCTACGGACTTAATTAAATTCATACAAAATTCAATTACAAACACTAGCAATTTTATTTGGAAGCTGGTCTAGTTTCTGAGAAGTCACTAACCATCTTACTTGCCTAAGAGCATTTTAACTTCCCCTCTTTATTAAAAATAAAATATTCCTTATGGAAGTCAATCTAATGATCTGAGAAACCTTCCTTAATACAACAAGCCACACATTGTAACTGAAGGCTGGTTCATTTCCTCTGTCATTGTCATCCTTAATTGTGAGTCACTTACAGTTCTATAACAATTGCCCCAGGTTTAATTTCATCCATCTCCATGAAAGCAAAGCACTTGGTGCTAGTAAACCTTTTCTTAGGCTTGTAGTGTTTGAATTCAAAGAAAATAGCTGCACCTAGAGAGAAAAATTGTTGAATAGAAAAGTTAGCAATTATGGCTAAGAGTTATCTGAAAACTTATCTGCCATTAACGTGTTCTACTTAAATTGAAGGGAATTATCTCCCACTTCTGTTATTTTCTCAAAAGCTACACTGTGTTTTTACAATGCTCATCACACTCTCAACAGTTTAAACTCTTCACTCCATTGCTCACACCCAGGTACCAATGACTAAGCAGGTGATAAAGCAGCTCAATACCTGTGCAGCAGAGCAGACTGCTCTGTTTTTATCTCTTCATTTCTCCCTTGCCTGCGAGCCATCCCAATGACCAATTTGAAAGGGACAGGATGCACAGGTCTATTTTTATCCTTGTCTGGATCTTGAGCCCTGCAGCACCAGCTCAGGAGCAGCCCAGTGTCTGTGCTCCCAAAGCTCCTGGGCCCTGTTGCAGGTCTCTGGTACCACACACCTTTTGTTAGTCTTTCAATGTGTTTCTGAATCTCGATGTCCACATTAAAATGGACATATGTGTCCTCCTTCCTCAAAGCCACAGGAGTATCTTGCACAGGAGTCAGATCTATCCCATTCAAATCTGCAGGAAAGAAACACATGAGAGTGGCAGAAGCTTCTCAGACTTCAGGGTTCAGCTTTAAGAGATTCGTAATTCTCTCCTAATCCTGCCACAAAAACTTAATCCGCACCAGGATGTGTCCACAAAACCTAAAAAAGGGGCAGTCATACCCCTTCACAATCAGTTAATTTTATTTTTGAGTACAACATGAAAGCAGCTGAAGTTCTAGCAATATTTCAGATAAAAACTTGGAACTATGCCTCTCTTTATTTTTTAGAGTGCATTTCTTTCTGCTGTCAGCAAAAGATTCCATTCCCTGTGCACACAGGACTCCAGCAGAACTCCAGCCCCAGTGGGATACACACCAAAGGCTGCCCTCCACACAGGGTCTGCAGGGCACAGCTGGCACAGCTCACACATCCTGTGTGAGCCCTGCTTTGTCCCTACACACAACAAGCATTATTCCTCTTGGGTTTTCCACAGAGGCATTGTAGGGCCCTGGGTTGGGCTCCAGCTCTCAGCACCAGCCCCTGGTTTTGCTGCTCTGGCACAGCCACTGTTGTTTCTCACGAGGCCTCTGATGTGTTCAGGGGTACACGTGTCCTCATTCTCCATCCCTTTCCCTCTGGCAGAGGAAGTTGCTAACAATGAGGCCAATATTACAGGTATGGAGTGCACATGCTGTGCTTGGAGCACAGGCTGAGGCCCTGGAGCACCAGTGATTCCCTTCATCCAGGACACGGGCTGGAATTTCCAATGCTGCATCAGGAACAAACCTCTCTCCAAACCCATAGAACAGCTTGGTTTAAAACCAAGGAAATCAGCTACCAAGTGTCCTCAGACTCCTAACAGTGACAAAATGAAGCTCCTCAGAGCTACTTTTCCTGACCAAAAATCTTGGGAAATAAAAGTATCAAAAGACACCATTAGCAGACTCAGACATCCTCTGCCCACACACTCACTTTTTGATCCTATTTTCTACCTCATTACTTGGCAGCCACCATTTATAGGTAAATGAATTTGGAAACAGGGAGCATCATGTTAACAGAGACTAGTTGGGAAAGCAAGCAACAATACAGAGTCTCCCTTAGCTCCAGAAGGGAAATGAGAGCTACAGCAGCAGTTTTGGCAATGTACAATGAGACAAACACTTCAGTGGCAAGGAACAATGTTTGCTTTACAAACCCTGGTAAGTATTCAAGGGATATTTGATGCTGTGAACCTTCCTCCTGCCAGAGGATATGTCTGGTGAAAGAAGCAGTGATCACACATTTAACAAGTGTTCTATCCCTACATTTAGTATCCAATAGCACATCTCAAGAGGACACATACAAGGTCATTATCACAACTGAAAATAACAAGAGGATACTGGCTGAGCTACAGATTTTTACATGATTAAAAAAAATCATCTGCCTACAAAGATTGTAAAGAGAAGCTGAAGTAAAGCAGAACAAGGCAAGGGTAAGCAGCTTTGACTACAGGGGCTTCCTGCTAAGAAATGCAAAATGGGGGTCAGAGATACTGCCACTGGAAAGAGTGTGAATACCAAAAATCTCAGCCTCAAAAGACACCAGCTGTTACCATCTGAAACAGAGAAATCCTAATGTTACCTATCCTGGACTGACGTTCCTCCAGATTTATGGAGGCTCTCAGCCCACCAGGCTTTGGCTGAAGCATTTCACTAGCCAGGCCAACACATTTTTTATTTTATTTCACTTGCAAGCTTTGCTTCCCAGCTTCATACCCATCCCTCTACACCTCAAGCCCTGGTAAGACTATATTTGTATTACTACAAAATTAGTTTAATGGGAGGGCAAGAATGGGGTCAGTGGGCCATGGTTCCCTGCCTCCAGAAAGCCCAGAGACCAGTATGTGTGGGGAGTACACACAGATTTGTACTTAGGAGTCAGCTGTAGAAGCAGTGATGGAGAAGCAGGGCAAAGTCACTCAGCTCTCAGCACAGACAAGCCACTCCAGAGTGCACAGAGAGAAGTGTATCCTGCAGATTCACCTGTATTGACTAGCTGTCAAATACAGAATTTTTCCACCCTTGATTAAAGCAGAAGCCCCAAATCCTCAATTGAAGTGCCAACGAATTGTTTTTCCTGTCAGGCTGAAAAATCAATAGAGCTCTCAGAAGAAGCACTCCCTCCAAAGCAGCACTGAGGAGGCAGAACAGAAATCATTACCCTTTACACTGACTGTGATGTAAGGATCAATGCACTGCCCAGCATCTTTCAGACCAATTTTCTCTATGTTGATGGTGAGTAACGTCATCCCGGGTTCAGATGGCAATCTGGGCAATAAGGTACCTGGAAAGAGTAAAGGATGTTATTAACCCTTGGTGCCATCTCACAGCAGAGGCCTCGCTTGTCCCACCTCCTCTCATGGAAGATGCTGTTCACAGGGGGTTTAAACTCCAAAGATTCCTATCCCAGTAGTACACACCACTGCGGGAATGTCTGTGCACAGACACACAACGTCCTTTGACAGATTGCAAAGCCCCCCAGAAAAAAACCCAGGACTGCCTCAAGTCAAATCAACTGATAAAAAACTAATGCCGTAAGAACAGAGGGGAGCATTGTTTAAAGTGTTATTTCTTGCTGTCACACAGAATAACCCATTCATGGAACTCACTTGATGCCATTTTTGAGGATTAAATTTGGGAGGCTGGATTCAATCTGCAGTTGCAGGTGGTTTAGACACTTGAGTCCCACCCCACCGAACATGACTTGGATTCATATTGAACATTTAGACTGGGAGAATAAGGAGGAAAATGGCATTGTTGCAAATCTCACAGCACATAAGGGAACCAGAAGATTGATTCTTATGTAAGTTCTACTGGTCTCCACTTAAAGGGGGGGGAAAAAAAGTAAGTGTTTGCATCCCCCAAGTTCCCTTCTGCCTAAAGGAAGAAGTTCTCAGGTCTGCATTAAGAATATTTAGCATCAAAAATTAGTGGTCAGTATAAATAAATCCTCACAGTGCTGAGGAAGACAATGCAGCTGGCAAGAAATCCAGACTGTTCAAACTCATGATATTCTGTCATTAAACATGGAATAGGTTACTTTATGCTGAATTTAGCAAAAGCTGGCACACTTCAAGCCCTCTCCCCTACCGGATGAACAAGCACCAGGAGAGAAAATACTCAGGCTCATGAGCAAGTTCGAGGTAAAGGCTTGGTCTTCTAATGAAAAAAATAAGTTATCCTAAAGCTTGAGATCTAAACAATTTCCTTTGACAAATCCAGTATGGGTTTTT
Organism: Prinia subflava; assembly: GCF_021018805.1. Classification (NCBI taxonomy): domain Eukaryota; kingdom Metazoa; phylum Chordata; class Aves; order Passeriformes; family Cisticolidae; genus Prinia; species Prinia subflava. The sequence goes on from NC_086248.1 coordinate 96,226,421, forward strand.
TCTTGACACAATTTTTTCCTCTCATTGCTTGAGGAGCTGTGGAACCACAAAGACTTTGTCTTATGAGATTGGCTTAGCAAGAGGGACCTTGCATTCTGCTCTGAGAACTACAGGCACTGCTTCAGCAAGATTTCGTGAGTGCTCCTGCATGCAATCCCCTTCTCAGGATCACACACAAGACTTGAATTCCCATCTCTGATGCTGTGTGTTTCTGTATTTCGTGTCCTGAAGAGACTCAGGGCCACCACAGCACTGTGTCTGCAGACATCTCCCAACACAGCACAGCAGAGCTCAGCCCAATGTTCTGAGCAATGGGACAGGCTTCTGACTGCAGTGGGAGAAATGTCTGAGAGCAAGTTTAGTAGAGAGCCCTGATTTCTGCAAAGCAGCTCATGCTCTAGTTCATCTTTCTGTTTCTCTCCTGAAGAGATCTTCAAATACAGAGTTCTTATTTCAATCTAAGTGAAGGCAGAAGCAGAAGCCTGTCTCCTCCTTAGCACAAACCTTTGCTCCACCGTCTCTCAATTGTCTTCTAAAAGCAGCATGGCCCTCAAGAGCCAGGAGCAACTGCAGCCTTCAGCTTTCCTGTCCATCACTCCATGGGACTAAGTGATGTGGTACTCGATAGAAAAATCACTTGAAAGGTGCCTCAGCCTGGTGTTTATTATAAAAACAGTGGCTTAAGAGAAATGATTCTCTTCTTGAAGAGTGCTTTCCCAGAATGTGTGAAATTGCAGAGTTGCAATAGGCAGAAGGGTCAGACTCACTTCCAGGAGACAAGAGAACAGTAGAACAGAGAGTATCCAAGGAACACTGTTTCCTTCCTGCCCTAACAGGAGGAAGAGCCAAGCCAGCAGTGGACTAGAGCAGCTGACTGGGACCCATCTCACATGGGCCACAGCACCAGGCAGGCTGTGCTGGAGCCTCTGCAGCCACAGTAGGTGACAGTGCCCTCTCCGTGGTGGAGCTTTCCTGGCCTGGGCACCACCCCCTGTCTCCCACCTCAGCCTGGGCCCCTGGGCAGGCTCACACTGAGGCCTTTCAGGAGAAAGCTGCAGCCATGCCAGACACAACCACAGGGCATCTCTGCCCTGGGGCACGGGAGCATCTGCAAATGAAGGAAGTGTCCTCCTCCAAGCGGGTTTCAGGGACAGACAGTGAGCCAGCACAGCAGCCCATTGCCACCAAGACACAGGCATTTAGGCTCTCCTCTCCAAATCCCAGTTCAGAGAAAAGGGAAAAAAGTGCCAAGTCTCCTGCTGGGCTCACAAAGTGAAATGGCTCACACAAGAGCACAGCACTGGAATCAAGTAATACGTAACCAGGAGAAAGGCAGGAAAACTTTGCTGTTAGAGGCAGCCAGCCATTGGTCAGTTCAGCTCCACACAGCACAGAAGTCTAACTACACAAATACCCTTTGTGCAAGGTTTCCCATAAAACATTTATTCCAGTAAATAAAATCCAGCTACACCTACCCTTGGCTACTCCACAACCCAGAACCTCTTCATTAGTACAGCAGCTCCTCTAGAGGGCTCTTTAAATCAACAAACATGACATTCCCTTTTCTCCGTACTGAAGGCAAATGAAGACCAACAGAGAGGTGCCCAGTACTGTGATTGTTACCAAAATGGTGTTGTGGATTGGCACTAAGAGGTGTATGAGGACGACCACAGCTACATGAACACGAGCACAGAAATTACTGTACATACTAAAAGGTTCTCGTACCTTTGTTGGCTCCTGGGTTAGATGAATGGGGCAATGTGATAACGATGAAGCCATGCATGGAGAAGACAAGACCATGGTCAGTTAGACAGTACAGTCACACACTATGGACTAAAGGCACATCAAAGCAAGGAGGGCAACATCTCTGTCAATTCAATAGGGGCAGTTCACTCATGAGGCTCACCCCAGGGCTGCAAACTGCTTTTGTCTGAGACTTCCTGCTGTACTTGGGACAGACAGAAGGCAACTCCATAAATGGATTTATCATGGCGAATAACAAGGATCGAGACAGCAAATGTCAGCAATCAATATGACAATATATTATAGCCCTTTTGGGAGCATGAACAGGTGTAGGCTGTGCATGTCCACATCAGGTCAGCCTGCAGGGGCCATACTCAGCACTGGGCTTGGGATCACATCTGATTATCATCTGTTTTCTTCAGGCATCAGTAATGCAACACCCCAGCTCTTTTGACCATTGTTCCAGTACTGGTTTCCTCACTTGTTATCTCATTCCTGAAATACAAAGTTTGTCAGCCGGCTCTGAAGCTAGAAACTTGTTTTTTCTGAAAAAAAATTACACCAGGAACCTAAAGAACCTCTGTTGCAACATTTAAATTGTCAAAACCTAAAGCTACAGGAGGACCTTTTCTAGAATCTGTTGGTATATCCAGTTCTACAAGTGCTTTCACATGGACAAGGACTTAAGCTATGAAAATCAAAACCCCCTCTGTCTCCTCTCACAGCCTGGCTTTACTCTAAGCCACTATCTCACCAAACAATGCAAAAATAAGCAGCAACAACCTCTCACATCTTTAGGAGGATATGCTGCTCCTTGCTGGAGAAACATTGCCACAATTTACATTTGAACACATTTGAAATGCTTCACAAAAAGTGCATGGGATGAAAATACCGAGTTAGGAGTAAAGGCTAATTATTTGAGGTAGATGGTACCACCCTCACAGGTTCTCCATACAACTGTTTCACAGTAAGATATTGCTGGCTGAAAAAAAGTTCACTGGCCATCCTTTGTTGCAGCAGCCCTCTTATTAGAGGGTAAAAATGAGCCAAGGCAAAGACTTCTTGTTCAACACAGCATAAAAAAGGGTCCTAGTTTATTCCTCTTCATGGCTCAATCATCTTAACACCAACCATTCACTGACTCTGGCTGCAGCTCCTGCTGTAGGCTTCCCTTGCAGCCTCTGACTGCTGGTTATTTCCTGCTGAACTCTCACTGCAGGTCTCAGTTTGCAGACTCTGACTGCAGCTTTTACCCAGCTAGGCTGTGACTGCAGGTTCCAACAACAGGCTCTAACTGCACACCCAGACTGACCTCACAGCAGTGATTCTTTCTCCCCAGGATCCTTCTTCGTGATTCTCTCCTTCATGCTCCTCAAGGTTCCTCTTCCATGCTGATCCTCCCCTCACCAGCTCACCCCCTCTTTTATCTCACTCATCCTTATTGGCTATAACTGTTACTCATCAGGGGTGAGGCTGTATTGGTTAATTAACACAGCTCTTACTTATCAGGGTGAGGTCACCTGTATTCCCTTCTCCTACAACCCTTGTGGTTCTCCAGTACAGCATTTGGGTTTGTTTACGTGACCCTGAAGCTTCCCACCCAAACTTTTCAAATCACAAGTGGAAAAAGAAGCTTTTTAGAGGCAGAACTCAGAGATGCTGCAGAGGCTGGCATGGCAAGGCTACTGCCCCTACCTGGGACTCTAGCAGGAAAGGAGTCTGGAGACCCTGCTCCAGCTCCTCCTTCCTCATCATCCTCCTCAAACTCCAAGTGTTCCTCTTCTCCAGGTGCTAAAATCTTCCTGTAAAACACAAGAAAGAATAAATGAGACCAACATTCACTCATCACCTGGCTGTCAACTTACAAACCAGCATCTGAGCATGGACAACACTCTTTAATGTCATTTCATACTTCTTAACTTCTACCTACAGACTTTGACAGAGATTGCAGGAGCTCAGACCAATAAAATGCACAGAGCCTAACGCTAGGAGATGACACTGGAAATTCCAGAGAGATGTAGGGGTGTATCAAGTACTGATTTTACCAAACGCATGCTCTTGATTTTTAGTGGTACCTAAAGAAATAGAATTCAAAAGATCTTTTATTAACTTTAAAATAACAACAATCTATTAACAAAAGATCTTTATTATCTTTTATTAACTGCTTTACACAAAGCAGTCTGGCAAGTAGATGGTTCTAGAATGTATTTCAGGTGCACACGAGGTCTAGACCGTACTCCCTTTTAGGTTCATATCTGTACATGAAGTGATGTACAAGAAGTTCTCTCTTACCTGAGTGGGACAGGCTGAACATCAAAAGGGAACTCCTTATTGTAAGTAAGGATATTCTTTAAGACTGTAGAGAAGGGAAAAAAAAATCCATACTCATAAACCAGCATTAATTTTACTGCTTTGCACAACTATGCCCATTCTGACAGCATCTTCACACATTAATGATAATAATAATAAAATTTTTTAAATAATCAGATCATACAAAAAACACCCCTCATCTCTCATATTTTAAACACCAGCACAGCTATGATCAAAGCTGTATCACTGTAACATTCAGACAGGTGAACTGCAACTGCAGTACAAGATCACAACTACCACACCCACACAGACAAGGAAGATAAATGTGGCAATAACCAAAATCTTCATGAGAAAAAGCTACAGCCCCTGGGGTGAGGGTAGCAATCTTTGGTGGCTGTTGAGAGCAGGGTGGTGGCATCAGCTCCAAACAGACTGAAATCTCCACAGCTGGCACACTTCAGCACATGTGGGTGCACATTCAGGCAGCCACCATGGGAGACCAAGTGTGCTGCTAACACAAAGCTTTGGTAAGATTTTCTGCTTCTTCAGTCGTGTATTTTGGGGGTTTTGTTTGGTGGTGGTGGTGGCTTTGTTTGTGTTTTCTTTTTGTCTGCCCTTGTATGTCTGGGCAGATTGGTGAGATCCAGGAGAGATAAAGTACAATATCTGGCACCAAGCCCCACAGACATTGCCTATACTTTCAGCATTCCATGCAGAATGGCTTTGCAGTTTATATTGGAAATTCACTCACATTTTAGTAATCCCAACTTTAGCTGCCATTTCCAAACACAACTACCAGTGAAAGGGAAACTTCCAAAAACATGTGAAAGTAATCAGCACTTCATGATAGCTGAAGGGCCTAAAACTTTACAAGAGGACACCTGCAGGGAGAGGCCCTGTCCTTGCAGACAATGGATATCCCAGACTGGTAGGGGGAACAGAGAGAGAAAAACCTCGACTCCCCTCACAGAGCTTCACTTTGCAATAAGCACTCTCAGAGCAGAGGAATTCTCCCCTTAGGATTACTGAATGAGAAAAAAACTCTTTTCAAACAATGTTCAGATTACACAAATACCAAGAGGTACTTAAATACCAGTTATGCTTCAGGAGCCATTGCCAGGCCCCTCTGCCTGAGCACACCACAACTCAGCCAGTGCAGGAGAGCTTCTCTGTCTGCCTGCACATTCCCATCACCCAGCCTGGGCTCCTGCATTAGCTTACCAGACACCATCTGAATGCTCTAAGAGTAAATTATCCCTCTGGGAAACTGTAAAGAAACCAAAAACTCTTTCCAGTCTTTACTCATACTGATTTTTTTTTCTGATTTCTGCGGTACAACATGAGAGGTTAATCGGTGCCTGATCCCAGCCAGACACAATACATAAATACAGGGAAAGGTTTAAAGTGCCTTCAGTCAAAGCTGTGATGAGAGACAAAACTTATGCTATGTCTCCCTCTCCAAAGACTTCTGCTCTGAGGGACCAGTAATGCAGATCTCAACATGAATCTTAAGAATCACAGCCACTTCCCACCAGATAAACAGCTGATCAACAACAGACAGTCACCTTCCAGTGCTGCTGAGGTTCAGGAAAAGAAGGGGATTTTTATTACTCTCAGAATTCCCCAGCTCTCAGAGATACATCACATCAAAAACAGAAAGTGAAACTGCCCCAGCAGGAAAACCTCAGTGAAGTGAGATCTCTTACAGATCATAGGCACATTAAACAGAAGAGACAGGGTCACAGCAGTTCTCCTCCCGCTTTCCAAAGGTGGGGAAGTGCTGGACTCCTCTCTTCTATAACCACGTCCTCTTAAGAGCAGCCCCTGAAGAAACCCTCTCGTAATTCACTTCAGACATCACTAGAGGGCCCAAAGAGCTCTACTGACACGAGCCCACGCAAGAGGCAAACAGTTCTACAGCACCTAAAATCCTGCTGCTACTGCCCGAGGCTGAGCATCCCGGTCCTGCCGGGAACAAATGTGCTGCTGAATGTTCAGCTCACAGGTAGAACCTCTTGCCTTTTGCTGCACAAAGCTGTGGCTCAAGTTTTTAAAAAGCTTTCAATTCTTGTCTCACTACCAATGGCAAATCATTTTGCAAAGTTGTAACACAGCAATTTAAGTGCTCCTTTAAAAATCAACAGGGTAAGCAGCAGATCCACCACACTCAGCCTGGTGAAATACTTATTCAAAGCCACTAAGAAAAAGCTAAGCAATAAAACTTTGAGGAAAAGGAAAATCCTCTTTGCATCTACCACAAGTGTGAGCTTCAGTTGATTCAAATAAAAATACCAGATCACAGGAAAAAGAAAATAGGTTAATAGGAACAGGAATCTCCCTTGTAATACTGTATAAGACATCCAAGCTTTAAAAGGTTGGTTTGGGCTTTTTTGGATCTCTGTTTCATTTTCAAAACCACAATTCACCTCTGGGAGAAAGAGCCTTTCCCTTCTGTAATGTTGCTGTCTGGGAACGTGATTCTCAGAAAATTCTCCACAAGTGCAACTAATGGGTAATCCCAGCTTCATGGCCTCCATCTATGCTGCATTTCCAACAGAAATCTTTTAAATATACTGTTCTGTTCTGCAGGCTCTTGTGCAGAAGTTGCCTTTCCTTTTGTGATGTTGGACAGTGTCACTTTGATTTGCACAGAATCACAGAATCTCCTGAGCTGGAAGGGCCCTCAAGGATCATCAGAGTCCAGCTCCTGGCCCTGCACAGGACACCCCCAGGATCACACCAGGAGCCTGACAGCATTGTCCCAACACTTCCTGAGCTCTGTCAGGTGGGTGCTGTGACCACTTCCCTGGGGCTCCTCTTGCAGTGCCCAACCACCCTCTGCATGTAGCACCTTCCCTGATCTCCAACCTAAACCTCCCTGACAACTTCAGGCCATTCCCTCAGGTCCTGTCACTGTCACCACAGAGCAGAGAGCAGTGCCTGCCCTTGCTCTGCCCCTCACGAGGAAGCTGTGACTGCAGTGAGGTCTCCCTCAGTCTCCTCCAGCCCGAGCAGATGAAGTGACCTCAGTCACTCCTCCCAAGGCTTCCCCTCGAGGCCCTTCACCATTCTCATTGCCTGATTTTATCAGCAGTTGGCTCTTTCCTGAAAGATTTCAAAAGAAATTATCAACATAGGCCAGAAGATCAGGACACATTAACTTGGTAAAGACCACTGTCCACTTAGATTTTCTGTGACAGTGATTTTTTTCTGATACCTGTACTGATTTTTTTTTTTTTGAATAGACAACATAAAATAATTCAGACACCACACTTCCCAGTATAACCCAATATCCACTTGTCTTATAATTATCACCCAGGCACAAGGGATGCCCCAGCCCATCCATTTATACTGTGCATTCTAACACTGGTATAAGCTTCCACAAAGAAATGGATTTGTGAGATCCAGTGTGTTAACAATGACTTCACACAGCGCAGCCTCAAAAGAACTATTTGTATGTATGGAACCTCCTGTAGCATTATTCCAGCACAAACTATTCAGTGACAAATCCTATAAACAAACACAAGTAGCCAACTGCTTCACTTTCCAAGCTGCATGAAATGCAAGCTCAAGTAGAAAAAGTTAGAACTAGACAACACAAGATTAAAGGGAAAAAAAAAAAGTAAATCTAAGCGCCCTGGTTGTTATAACAACACCAAAACCATTCTGACAGCTTCAAGCACAAAAGTAATTAAAACAAGCCAAATTGTGTGAATAGCTGTTTTGTATGAATAGCTGTTTTTGTTCCACCCTAATGGAATGGCTTGACCTAACAAAGGAATCACTTATTTGCATTGCCAGCCCAGATTTTTTTAGCTTTTTCTGGTGGGATGCAAAAGAAAATTGACAACATGCGAATTAAAACACTTCATGGTGCATTTTATGAAATGGCTGGTATTGGCCTGATTAAGATTTACTTTATTCAGGATACACTTAAAAACCACAAAACAAAGGCACGATTCAGAGAGAAAGAGGCCAGAACCATCCAAGTAAGACAGCAGCATTAGGAACATCAATGTTCAATTGTTGTTCAGAAGCACCCGTTCTCCTCCAAGGAAAATAACTCAGTGTATTTGAAAACTGATGGCCACACACTCTTCCTCAGTTTTAATATAGTTGCTTGTTGTATGAGGTGTGGGCTGAATGCACTTCACACTGCTGAGCAGTTTTTTTAACAGCTAAAAATCAGTTCTCTGATGGAGGGCAAGATAAGCAACAGGACTGTTGCACCATAATTGAAATGTTGGACAGGATTCCCGTCTCTCTTCCATCATTCAGTCACTCACAGGGCATTTGCACAATGTAGTCTAAAATCCACAGTCATTCAATGATTACAACATTTTAAATACTTTGTAAACAAAAAGCAGCAGTATCTATACAGGAAAAGTCCCAAGTCAGAGGATTCAGAGGCCAGACATGCAACATGTAGAGTGAGGAAGACTGAACATTCCAACACTAAAAGTTAAACCCTTTCCTGAATTATGGTCTTCACCCATAAGACCCAGCAGTTTTGTTACACACCTGCACTTAGCACTTTCAGGGAACAGTTTAAAAGCATTTGGACTCTGTGTTTTGGTAGAGCTATTAGGAAGCTTAGCTCCATGCTCCACTTCTTAACAAGCTCCCCTGTAGGATCCTCTGCAGAGAAGTTCAGCCTACTCTTGAAGGAGAAACACTTGCCTGCCCATCATATTTATCCCCAACATGCCATTTAATGTTACAATTGTGTCATAAGCAAAATAAAACCAATTTCAGTCAGCATGAAAGAAGCTCTTCCACGTTTCCTGTTCCCTGAGAATTGCATTTCTCATCCCTGAGAAACATTAACATTCAGGATAATATTGCTTAAATGTGGAAGCTCTGATCATAAGGATGCTTTGAGAACAAAGCAGCCAGTGTTACAGGAAGGAAAATGAAGCAGATAAATAGATACTTCCTATATGAAAAAGTTATTTCTGGACTGACATACCAAGACCTGACCCAGGATCAGTTGGGAAAAAACAACATCACACAAAACCCTTCAAAGACTGACTCACATCCTCACTTTGACTCTCAACTTCGTTGGTCTGGTGGCATTACAGTGGGAGGTGATAGGTGATTGGCTACCATGAGCACAAGTTAAATATTTTCAGAAGAAAAAATAAATGTCATGCTGCAAGAAGGAAGACCACAAAGTGTTGAAATACAGTTCAAATAAGAAATGTACAGGTAAATTATAAAATGTACTACTGATAGCTTAAAATATTATTTTGCGCAAATTAGCAGCACCCAAATTGCTCATTTGAAAATGAAGATGAATATATTATCTGAAACATTTTGGTGACTGTATTTTTAAATTACTCATGTTACATTCCTTAATACATATCAAGTTTTGTCTGTGTGGAAACAGACACTTGGAATAAGGCCCTAAACCCAGCATCACTGTTGAACTGCAGTGTGGTTAGTCAGTATTCCTGCTGCTGTCATGTTTTCCCCTGTCATGATAAATGGCACTCAAAATACAAAGACATCACTTACTTGGTTCCAACTTCTTCAGATCCTCGAGCTTGAACTCATCCTGCGACTGGGTGGACTAGGACAGGACAAAGACACAAACAAAGGGTCAGATCTTCAGATGCACCTTCCTCTCACACAGAGCTACCTTATCTCAGAATAAGTGTGCAAGGCACTTCCTTTGTTCAAGCACACCAAGTTACTACAAAGCTCCATCTCCCCAAGAAAAGGCAGGTTCACAGGTGAGGCAGAGGCTACATTACTTCTCACTTATTAAGAACAAATTTATGCAATATTCCAAGCTCTAATGCAAGATCAATATTTTTAAAACAACCAGTTGTAAATTCTTTCTTACTGGACACAGGAACATTCACATTTCAAGACATGCCCAACATTGTGACACTGGCAGAAATTACAGTACACAGGATGAGCTTGACAAAACTCAGCCAAGAACTCACTGAAAATAGAAGAGGAATTCCCATCTTTCATTTCTCCAGCTCTGATGATGGTTTCCTCCTCTGTCTGTAGCACATACATGTACAGTTCTCAGTAAGCCTATCTGACTTACTAACTCAACAGAGAAGTTCTTAAGTTTTTATTCTGAGGTAGCTCATCGCCAATTTGGTAAGATTAGTTTATTCTGAGATAAGTGGCAGAGCTGGCATAAAAAGAAGTGGAAATAAGAAGATTGACACTGGACATTCTCTTCTGAGTGGATGGTCAGGTCTTACCTATTATGTCATTGCACTCTTGGCATGCCTTAAAACTGCCCATTGTTTTCAACATTTAAGGTCCAGTGAGGTTTTTTCTTGATTTTGTCCAAGAGTGAATAGGGACTTTCTGCAAGACTGTTTAAGGACACTAAAGCAGCTACACCCTTAGTGTTAGGAGAGTGGGAAAAGATGAACACACTCACTAACTGCTTTAACCTCTGCTAAGAAGCCATAACCTCCCCAAAGTGAAGTGGGTGAGAAGTTCGTGTACCCTCTCAAAAGGTTATAAAATCCTTGACTTACTGCTGGGGAATCAACAGCAAGGAAGGCTGTTCTTGCATAACATCATCTCTCCAGCTTGGCAGGTTATGACACGGCTGCAGCTTCTGCTGCTGCTCCCAGATGTGACCTGACCCGCACAGCTGTTCCACAGTGGAACATGCAGGCCCTTGTCAGTCACAGCGACTCCGAGCAAACACAACACTCTTCAAACACCCCAGGTTAGACCAAAATAGAATGATAATTAGAGGTAACCAAGTAATTCCTCAAACTCTACACAGCCTTGGACTGGTCAGCCCCCAGCTCAGGAGTCCAGCGTGCTGTATCTGAGCTTTTCAGACAATTGAAGGCAGCGCCTTGGCCAGCAACATTAAGTACTTGGTAGTGCTGCTGGGAGTAACTTGATGCAAAATTTGCCTGTCATCACTCTTTCTTGGCAAAGAGGTAATCCCGTAACCCAAGCTTTGATTCATCCCTTCCCCATCCATGGCCTTTTGGAAATTTCTCTCACTTGCTTTTTGTTTTGGGGATAAGCATGTGCTGAGAAAAAATGATATCCACTCCCATGACATCTACTTTCAGTCCAGAAAAAAGCCCAAAAAGTAGTCTACAAATTATGGTTTTCCCACATTTTCCTAGAGCACTGCCAGTTTTCATGACTGCTAAAAAGTAATTTTTATTCTACACACACATTTTCTTTGTGGTCTATTATGATTTGTGAAGCAGCTGAATAAGTCTAAGGGTCATTCTGGTGATATTTTTAAGCTTGCAGGTTAGGAAGAGAAACAAAACAGTTCTGAAGGTTGAAAATGAGGCAAAGAACCAAAGACACAAAACGTGGAGCTAAATTCCTGTAGTAGCACTAATAGCTGCTCATATAAGCACTTGCAGTCTTTTTTAAGGCAGACACCTGGGCCATTACAATGACAATCTGGAAATTCCAAGTGTTCCCTCCATTTTCAGATGTTAGCGTATTTCTGAAGGCAATAGATGAGTTTTAAAAAGCTCTACAGTTACCTGCTGCTAAAGTATGAAGTCAGGAAAAAGAGCTATACCTGTAAAGCTGCACTCCTCAGTTCCAAACATGTTGCAATTTTAGCTATGGTTTTCTGAAAGGGAAAAAAAAATTAGTGCTGAAACTGTATTTGTCCAGATTGACACTTTAAAAGAATGCAAACACAAACAGTTGCTTTCTTTTGCAAAGATTTCAGGTCTATTGTTCAGTACCAGCCCATTCAGCATCAGAAGTGTTTTTTATAGACAAGCAGGATTTGCTGAAAGCACAATAGATGAAAGACATCTGCCACTTAACTCCCCTCCCACAGCCCAACAACACAGATGGGGGTCATTCACTCTGCAGAAACTGGAATAATGCCTAGCACATCATAAACTGTTTATAAACTCACTCTGCTCTCAGGTGATAGGGCACTGAAAAAAAAAATAAATCCAGGCCAAGCAGTGTATTACCCCCTGAGAACCTGAGTGGTTTGTGCTGATTTGCCCTTTCAGAGCCAGGCCTACAGCTCCTCTACCAGGCTCCAACCTCAGCAGACCAAGTCCACCCACATTAGACATTACAGCAGCCCAGTATCTCAGCCCTAAAACAACACAGCCCACTCCTGTGGGTTTTGGTGGGAGAGGAAATCTAAAGGTGGATTGTTTTTCTAACTCCCTATTTTTGTGATTTTAAGAGATTTAAACTCTGAGTGAATCATGGAATGTATGCCTGAATTTGAACTTGTCAGCAATCTAAAATATCTGTGAGCAGAACTGTGAAGGAATTTCTCATTTTCATTTAAAAATGTAGAGGAGAGGGAAGGGCTTCAGAATAGCCCATTGCAAGCAGCCTTGCTTTGAAGACAGTTTTAAGCTTTTATATCTCACAAAGTAAGATGCTCCAGCAAGTCACATTTGTTTGTGCTACAGCCAGCTGAAAGGAGGAGTTAAGACTTCCCTTAGTGACATCAAAAGGACACAACTGCCCAATGTATTTTTTCTGACCATCACAGGTTTGCTCATTGACTAAAACCTTTCTGTGAAGAAAAACTCAGATAATCTGCAGAAATAAGGGCCAGATATAAACTCAAAGTACTCTGTGGAACATTTATAGGGCAAGAAAACCAGCAACAATGAAGCTGCAAAGAAAAGTGGTTTACTTTCAAATTAAATTTCCCCCCTGAAGGAAGACTAAAGTTGAAATACGCACCTGTAACTCATTCCCTCCTTTTATATCAGGCAGTATAAAAACAGCTCCTCCACAAGCTGGATGCAAGGGGAGGAAAAGATTTCCTAGAACACAACTCTAGCATCAAAGAACTTCAAGAGAATGGGCACCTAGCAAACTATGCAGTGTCAGTCAAATCCAGAGGGTTATATTTTTTGGACTCCAAGAGGTTGGTAACAGCAGATAAAAACTAGACATGCTTTCAAAGGTACCTCCCCCCATCACCTCCTCTGGCTCTCCTGCAAAAGGGTGTCACAAATCCTTCTTAATCATCACCTAGGCCCCCACCAATTTCAACAGGCTGGGATAAAAACTAAGTGACTGCAGTTCAGTTCACCTTAGGCCACACCAAAAGTTGAAAGAGTTCAGGAGCTGAATCATAAGTAGATCACACATCAATACCTCAAAGGCAGAGCCAACAGCTGGAGTGTGCAAAAGCCTCAGATATCTGATTTTCAGCTGCCACCACAGGCTCATCAAAGATTTTGAAGTCATTTCTCCCCAGCTGGCATCTTCCCTTGACATTGTTAGAACATGGCACTAGGCCAGACTCTTCCTAATTTCTATTATTGTCCATCGTATGGAGGCTTTTCAAAAACTTTAGTTCTTCTGAGCACCTTCCCAGAAAGCAACGAGTGATGCCTACTAACACAGGACACATTGTTCAGTCAACAAACTCCCTTCTCCCCAAAATAAATTCTGCTATACAACAGAGACCCATGACTGGATCTCCAGCACAGCTTGAAAAAACACAGGTATTTGGAAATAGAAAAGAGCACACAGAGTCCTGAGTTCACTTTGAGGCCCACGCTGCACCCGTGGGTGTTGTGGATTTATTTACACGTACTGCCAGGCTGGGTGGGAGGACACCAAGGAGTACTGCAGACGCAGATTCTCAGTCCCTAGAATGAGAACACACTACATCCATCTAATCAGCTGCAGTATAACAAAAGGAATTCCTTTTTATTATTTGTGAACAGCTGGAAAAATATATTTGCAAAGGTAGATTTTTAAAGAGGAAGGTGTGAAATAATGGGTAAAAGAAAGGAATGCACAGGTTCCCTAGGGAAGGGAGGGGAATCTCTGAGGTTTGACTACAGCTCCAGCATTTGCAAAAGTCCAGCTGTTCCAATGGTTTGGGTGTTGACTGCTGAGCAAAGAGCATGCCCAGGAGATCAGAACTCCTCCACTTGCACAACAGAAAGAGAGCTGTGAGTTTGCAGGGTACCAGCACACAGTCTCCATGCCCCACCACAGAACCTGAACGTGTGAACAGATTTTCACCTGGCTCTGCCCCTCCTGGTCTCTCTTTAAGCCCACACCGTAAATGAGGTCTCAGAAGCACTGCTCAGCCCCTCTCTCCTTTGCCAGTTCACCAGTAAATTCAACAACTCCACTATTCCCTATCCTGCAGATTCCTAACTGTGTGTTCTGAAAACTGCCCAAACCAGAACCTCCTCACAGAACAAAGAGCAATGCAAAATGTGTATCCTCTGCTCCTGGGGGCTGAAGGGGCAATAATGGCTCTAGAAACAGATTAACTGAAGAGAGTTTGGGAGTCTTAAAATAGTAAAGAATAGGTTTTATATGGAATCTATTGAAATATGGCAAGCTCCCAGCAGGCATTATTCATAACTATTTTTTTAAGGGACCACACCCAACCCAAAAGTTAAAAATGCAGCTAAACACTGCTATCATTTTCAGCTGCAACTATCCCATGCAAAGGCTCCTTTCTGCAGCAGGGAAAACATTCTGCACCTCATTAGAAAGACTGAAGCCATAATTAACTTTGCTATTTAAAATAGTTTAGATTCAGTTCTATGTAAACTCGTGATTAGAATGGGGGAAAGTCAGTTGCTCTCGTAGTCAAGGTTTCTTCCGAGCAGTCGTGTGAGTAATGACTGTGCTCACAAACACAGAGCCAGAGCAGAGCTTGGCTTTAACCAGAGTTTAGGCTGTTAGAAGACCAGTAGTCTAATGAATCATGCTAAGACTGTTCAACAGAGCTCGTATTACAGCAAGTTATCATTGCTTCAAAAGCAGGAGTTTCTAACACCGATGAGAACCGAGCCTAGCACAAAAACAGTTACACGAGAAGCAACAACTGTGGTTGGAAGAGGGCTTTAAAGGTCACATTTATTGCACAGAGAACTGGGTGAGAGTAACTCTAGCTGGAGGCAAGCTGACAGGCAGGGCCAAACCTAACTGGAACAATTCCTATCACAAAACACAGTGGCTGGTCATGAATGAAGATGGGATTTTTAGAGAATGGAGGTAAAACAATGAACAGTGGTATTCAAAATGTTAAGACTGAGGTAAATTCAATTGTATCTCTTAGTATTCCACACATGCTGCCTCTAGGAGATAAAACTGTTGCACTGCCTCTTCATAGCTGTTGAAGGGAGACTAAACACAATGATTTGCTGTTTACAGGATCTGCAGAGAAATTCTTCAATAAAGTTCACAATCGCTAATGAAGATTCCAGCACTGCCAATTACCCAAGTCAAGACAGTGCCTTCCCTAAGGACTAAAACGCCAGAATTATGTCCAGCAATAGTTATAAGATGACAACTCACCAGAATGTGAAAATACAAGAGTGAACAACAAAATCTAGAGTCTGCTCTGTCAAGGCAAGTAGAAGACAGTGTTTCAAAACCGATTCTTTAGAAGAAAAATGGGAGATAGAACTATTTAAAAGCCTGAATTCTTACCATAAAGAATACATGTATTAGAAGATAAATGATAGCTGGCTCACAGGAAAGAAACTGGTGGTATCTGTCCAGTGCTCTTAGATTAACAGATTGTATGATTACATTAGCAAGTAACACACCGTCAATCTTTGTGTGGCCATATCTGCACTGTAACACCACCTGTGATGTAAGAAATAAACCCAAATGTGCTAAAAGTTCATACAGACAGATAGGGATGAGGATTTGAACCTGGTCTCATCCTTTCCCTGCAGCTGCAAAGAAAGTAGCATCCCCTTGGTACAGAGGAATCACTGCTGAAATCCACCTTCCCCACAGGTGAGGTCAAGTAAGAAATGACAGCCTCACAACAATTCTCAGCAGTATGTATGGCTCTTTGGAAAACAGCTGACTGAACATCTACACAAAACTGCAATGAGGGCAGGTCAAGCAAGTGGAAATCAAAATTAGCTTCATAGCCTTTCAATCTATGAAATTCTGCACGTAGCCTTGGCCAGTGACATCAGATAAGCAAACCCTGAAGGTTACAGACTCTTCCACAGTTTAAAAAAAAAAAGGAAAAAAATAGGGGGCTCTTATGCAACATACAGAGTCTCAGAAAGTCAAGATATTAGGGAAAGAGAGTTTTGGTAACCAGGAGGAAAGAGCATGCTGGTGGGTGCACTGGCAGAACAGTTGAGCCAAAGTTCCTGATTTATAGCTGATTTTTGGAAGGGCAGTGGAAAAGAAGATACATTTCTTGATTGCTGGGTTTGCAATCAAACTGCTTGCAAACCCAGCATACGCCAAACCCTCCAGCCACATGCCATGTGCATGATATTAGTGATGATAATAATTAGTCATAATCACTAGATGATATACTGGCTGAGCTCCTGCAGAAATAGGGAAGACCAGCACAGCAAGGAGCTTTACATCAGAGATTGTGCTGTGCAGAGTTTAAAGTGCTTTTTTCAAAGCAATAGCAAGACTCTAGTCACATATTTTTTTTTGTGACTAGCATTCCTCACAGCAGAGGAGATAAAGTGTTCTTTCAACAAAATGTTGGGGAGTTGGTTTGTGCATGTGGCTAATAAAACAGGCACTGCTATTTGATAACCAGACTCAAAGATTCAGTGTATCAGCCACTTAATGATCTGCAAAAAACAGGATGTGATAAAAATGCTATCCTCTTTTATAAATTATATCAGCTTTAGAAATGGGTATCACTCTGCTAGGATGTAAACCCACCACCCATCACTTTTCTCTTTTCAGAAGACTGTTGCCTTAAGACATGACAGGACTTGTGCATGAAACATCTGAGGTCAGTTATCTCCACTTCCTGAGCCCCCTAGGCTCCCCTCATGGCTGACCTCATTCACTTCCACAATCTGGTCCAAGGTCCTTTTCATAAGACTCAGGGAACATCTGGAGGCAAAGCCCTGTGTGGTTCTGGTTCCCATACTCACAGGAGATGATGTCTCCAGAAGCGAGATTAACAGCTTCGCCTTCATGAAGTAACTACATTTTCAAGAGTCTCCACCGAGGGGAAACACGCAGTAAAGATGACTCTAGCTGAGAATGATGGAGAAAGCTACCAGCAAGGGAGGGAGAGCAGAAGCATTCAAGGAATAAACAGCTGTCCAACATTAACAAGGCTCTCATGGCTTACAGTTCAGGAAAGGTGGACCAAATCCTTCTCCAAAATTATGGCTCTGTTTAAGACAATCATGAGCTTTATCATCTCTGCAGAAGGTAAGCAGAACATGGAAGAGCAGGTCTTTGTTCTTCATATTGTTACACGTTGAGGAAACAGCTACAAACTTCTCACAGAGTCTATGCAAAGATGTGTTTCTTTGAGCTTCTTTACACACATCAAGTTCATCTTGAATTTCTCTAGCCAGCACCTGTTTTCAGGACTTACATTCCCAAGCTCCCATTACTGTATCATCCTATTAGCATTGGTGAGATTCTGAGCTAGCAAATGTCAATTTTCAGGTAACAGCATTGCTCAAACAAGTGATCTTATGACATGGAAATCTGGAAATATACATCTCTTGCTTTTTATTCCTAAGAAAAATATGCCTTCCTAGAAGACAAGGAAATTTAGTAGGGCCTCATAGCTCAAAAGATTTTATTTTGCAGTAAATGCTTGAGTGCATGAGTCCACTTAAATCCCATCACAGAACTGCAGTAGGATGTTGCTAAGACAAGAAACAGCCTTTTGAACTGAGGGAAGAGAGGGAGGAGTAAAGTAATTTCAATATTTTGAAAGAATATAAACAAATAACATTCTAAGAGGCTGCTCGGGAGTATTCTGCCAGGACCCTTCCCCATCAGGTGTTACATGTTAAGCTTTCATCCCCCTCACACACCCTCAGTGTTTGCAGTTCAAGATGTTTTGTATTCAGAACTCACGACATAAATTGTGCTAATGTTGAATAAGCAAGTTATTAAACATTACTCCAAAAAAAAAGAAACAGCCAGGTTATGAAGGACTCTGGCCAGCATGCCTGACATTCAAGAGCACAGCAGAGCATCCCTCACATTTAATGACAGCAATCGTTTTAGCCACGCTGGGCTCTGTTCTGTTTGCGTATATTGAGGGAGGAAAAAAAGGTCTCACAAGGCTCTGGCCTGCAAGATAAAAAAACATAACACACATCAACCTCTATGAGTCAAGCTCCTTGCATGAGCAAACAGCAGTACTCACCTTTTGATCTTCTGTGAATTCCGAGTTGTTGTGCTGAGACTGTGCCTCTTTCTGGAGGTGCCTTGCTAATCTGGACGGGGAAAAGAAAATTGTAGAGTGGCAACACAACACAAACACACACACCCCAGCTCCAGAAAATGTGTCAGCCAAAAGGCTCACAGACTGCTGCTCCGAAGATGTTTGGGTTGGTTTTGCTGTTGTGTTTTTGGTTTGTTTTTGTCTTTTGAAACGAAGTGGTAGTTCATATTTAAGAAAAAACCCACAAGGTGGACAAAGCATGCTACCACACCAGGCAGGAGAGACTAAAGCATCACAAAGGGAGAAGAGGTAAGAGGGTCCTTGTAGCCAACAGCCCCTTTTACAAGCACGGACTCTCCTCCTCTCACAATCCGTTTCTTTTATAACCCCAAACCCCAGCCCCTGTGCAGACCCACTGAGGTGGAGCCCCACACGCCTGAGGCAGGTGAGGTGCCGGGGCTGGCTGGGGGCAGCGGGGCCGTGGCACACGCTCGCTCTCCCGGCACTGGGAGCAGGCACAGGGCGGCTTGGCCCGGGCTGCGGGGTGGGTCCGCTCACATTTGTGCCTGTCAGCATCACAGGCGCAGCACAAACCCCACCCCTTGTCATCACCGAGGCAGGAGCACCAAGGGGTTTGGAAAGTAACAGTAAGCAAACAGCTCGAGAAAGCGAAAGGAAGCTGGAGGGAAGCTATGGGAAGAGTTAGTTTCCGTCCCGGGAGGAAGGAGAACATTAAACAAGCAAAACCTCTGGGCAATTGTTGCCATTCCCTGTAAATAATTTTTTTACAAGCAGAAGGAGAGCGAGAACATGGTTGAGGGGAAACCCAGGGACATCACAATAGGCTTCCTCCTGGAACCTCAGAAGTTTGCACTGTGAAAGGAACTCTGCTTCTGTCCACTGCTGTGGGCATTGGCTCAGCTTTAGGAGAGGTTTATAAAATATATACACCAAGACACATCCAGCAGAACAGATTGTTGCCAAAGTCTGTGGCAGGAACAAAAATCAGAACTCAATTTCTTTGCTTTTCCTCAAAATAAGTTCTCAAAAAATGCTCAGACTGACTGAGACCACTGTAGCTTTTAACTCTCACCAGGGAAAACAAGCAAACAGGATGAGGTAACTGCACAACTTGGTGTTGTCCCCCTTCAAAAATGGAGAAAGATTGGGGCTGAGAAAAGACACAAAGCATAAACATGCTTGAACCCAAAAGTACACTCCTTGCCTACAGCCCTGCCTGATGATACACAGGACACAGAGAAAGGGCATTTTAAAGAAATGATTTAAGAAAACAGATCACCATAGCAGCAGTATGCCACCCACAACAGGCAGCATCACAGCATTGATATTTCTGCAAGCATCACTAACACAACCCTCTTTCCATTTGTCACTAATACAAAAAATATCCATCCTAATCCAAATAAATGCATCTGGCATTCCCCTTGAAGCTCATTCAAAGTTGGACGAGACCAAGTCCCACAGATGGGGACATTTAACAGGGAAGCCACTGCTGACAGCTCAAAGGGTTCCTGCACGAATATCACCTGAATGACTGAGGGCCAGTCTTTGTACCAAGCCTCCTGTACTTCCAGGGCTAACAAGAAGACCTGAGCAGATGGACACAGGGGGTTCATAATTGTGTTTTACATCAGCAGTCATCAGGACTTAGATTTTTTTCCCAAATCCAAGCTTTCTCTGCATCAGCAAGCTCAGTGTACGCAGCTTCTCTCCAGGATGCTTGTGTGGATCAGCACAGACAGTGCTGGCGTTCACAGCACCTGGACAGGAGCAGCACCACTCCTGCTCATCCCCTCTCAGGGTGCCTCTGAGAAGGCAACACCCTCAAGCCATCCTGCAATCAATGTCCCTCCAGAACTACAGCTCGGTATCTTGCCCTGTGCTGCTTGTTTGCAACTTCTATCCTACAGCTTGATACTGTTATTAATTTACCTGCTAAAGATACAGAACAAAGAAGATACACACACAGAAAAGGTTTTGCAGCTCCCTAGGAAATAATATCTCCCTGTAATGCCATATCTCCTCTCTCTACTCAGCCCTCAGACCACAGAGCCCATCTACCGACAAGTATTTAGTAGAAACTCACTGATAAGAGCAGCTTCCACCCAAGAGGAGCTGCCTTACAAGGACACTACACTGTCCCCAGAGCCAGAGCGTGGAGACCACCTCAGCTCTTGTCCGACACAAGCAATAGAGTGAGGAAGGCAACAAAAGCTGCACTGCAATTCTCAAACTGGGCTGTCTGCAAATGTCTAGTGACCTCACTTCTCAATGAAGAGAGCTCAGAAGGAGAGCCCAAAGACTTTTAACTCCAAAGAAACATCATTATATGAAACTCACTGCTCAGACTGCTGAGACAGTTTAAAGCATTACGATTCTACTAACTCCTTGTAGACATCCACATAAAGGCAGTTAGTAAAAATATCTTCTTTTACTTTTGATGATTCTTTTTTTCTGCCAAGATACAGATCTGTAAGAGAACTTCTTTTCATCTCTCTGCCAAGGTTTGTAGAGTAACAGCCTGCCCTACTCTAAAGGCCATCAGCAAACTGCAAATCACTGAACTTGCATCATCCTTCCTGGTGAGTGAATGAAATGATGAGATTACAGCCTCTCCTGACCACACAGTGCATGGCCAGCAGACCTGTGATTCCCAATGACAACTGAACTGCAGCTGATGAGGTTACAACCCAATCTGACCAGTCCTGAACAGTGCTGAAAGATCCCCCCAGGGAGCATCTCTTCAGCAGACTTTCCTTTGGTGAACAAGTGCAAACCCTCTTGACAACTTCCAGAAAATTCACTAAGAGAAGCCTGGCCTGAAATATTCCAGTCTCAAAGAAATAACTTTGGAACAGTAGGGAAGAACATCTGACTAAAGGTACCGGGTGTGTTTCCCAGGAGTCCATCATCAGTGCCCTGCAGCCGATACTCCTCTGCAGCCAAAGGATCATGGATGGTGCAGTCTCACCCTGGGCCAGCCAAGCTGACTGGCGTGGCCAGGTTCTCCACTCTCCCACCCTGGTACCATCAGAGACACAACACACAAGCGTGTGATGGACCCCTTTTCATTCTGATGTGTTGGTTGGTGGGGTTTTTGCTTGAGGCTGATGCTTAGCCAGCCCATTTGCCAGGTCGCTCCGTTCCCACAAGCGTGGTGCCAGGACAACAGGGTGATGGGATGGGGCATCCTCGGGGGCTCCACCGACCAACCATCACGCCAGCCCAGGCGCACAAAATCACAACTTGGTTTGGGCTGGAAGGGACACTAAAGACCGCCTTGTTCCATCCACTGCCGTGGGCAGGGGCACACCTTCCACCGGAGGGGGTCGCTCCAAGCTCCAAGCCGGCGGCTGCCGCCCTTCCTAGGGAGCAGGACGGCCGGCTCCCCCCGAGGGGAGCCCCGGCCCTGGCCCCGCGCCTTCGGGAAGGGCCGGACCCGCGGGGCCCCCGGGGTGAGGGGGCCGCGGCCTGGGCCCGCTGGGGCCCCCCTGCCCTGCCCTGCCCTGCCCCGCCCGGGCCGCTCCCTCACCCCGGCGCCTCGCCCGGGGCTCCGGGGCCGTGCCGGGCCCGCACTCACATCTGGTACTCGTCGATCGCCTCCACCAGCTGCCCCCAGGAGTCGAAGTCGGTGCCCTTCCTGAAGCTGGCGCCCCAGCGCTGCAGGAGGCTGCGGGCCGCCTCCGACATAGCCCCAGCGCTAGGGCACCATGCTCACCCCGCGCCGGGGCACCCACCGCGCCGGACAGCCGCTCCCGCCGGCACCGCCCCGCCCGGCACAGCCCAGCCCGGCCCGGCCCCGGGACACCCGAGCGCGGCGGCGCCTCCCGCCCGCACCGCCCAGCCGGGGAGGCGGCGCCGGCCGCGCCCGCCCGCGCCATCGCTACCGAGGCGCGCGCGCCGCTTCCGCCCCGGTACCTGTCATGGCGCCGGGCACGTGACGGGGCGGGGCCGCCCCGCCCCTCCCGCCGCTCCTCCCTCCCGCCGCTCCCGGCCGTGCCGCCGCCGCAGGCCCGCCCCCAGGTAAGCCCCGGCGCCCCCCTGCAGCACCGCAGGCGGCTCTCGCCCCTCCGGGAGGGCCGGTGCCGCCGCTGGCTTGCCGGCGTCCCCGCTCCCGCCGGTGTTGGTGGTGTTCGGGGGTGCTTCCCGCGGGACGGCTGTGGGCCCCGGCCGCGCCGGCAGCCGCCGTCCCGGGGGGCGGCCCCACAGCCGCGGGGCTGTTGTTGGTGGCGGCGGCCCGCGGACCCCGGTGGGGAGGCGGGCGAGCGGCGGGGCCGGTGCGATCGGCCGCGATGGGGCGGCGCCATCGGCTCTCGGCTGGCGCTGCCTGCGGCGGCGGGCGCGTGACGCACGGCCGGGAGCGGCCCCGGGATCCCCGCGGGGACCGGCCCGGGCCGCGACACCGCGGGGCGGCAGCGCCGCGCAGGGGGTGCGCACCGCCCGCGGGACGGCCCGAGGGACGGGCCCCGAGAGGCGCCGGCACGGTCCGTACGGCGCCATGGGGCCGTGAGCGAGCGCCCTGCTCGGGCAGGGGCGTCTGGACAGTGCCGGGGAGCCGTGCCGGCAGATCTGCTTGGGGCTGGTGTGTTTGTTTGTTTCAGCACAGCTGCAGAGCGCTTTGTAAGGATGAACTTAGGGATTCCAAAAGGACCGCGAGATGATTCTGGTCCTGGGGGGTCCCCAGTCCAGCGCCCTGCTCAGAGCTGGGCCAGCCCCGAGGTCACAGCAGGGGCTCAGGGCTTTGTCCGGTGAGGTGTGGAAAACCTTCGAGGATGGAGAGCACTTTCTGCCCCCATGGTGAAGGAGTTTTACCTTTCATCCAGCAGGGCCTTCCCATGTTCGGGATGTGCCCATTATGTTCCATCACCCCGCACTGCAGTTGTAAAACTGACTGCAATGCTTGTGTTACATTTGTCTGCTGAAACTGAAGCGAAAGAAAAGAGAGGGTCGGGTTTATCTCTGCTCTCCCAACCTTCCAGGTGGGATACGTGCATGTAGATAGATCCATGTTTTCAGTCAGATTTCGTCGTTGCACGTTCATTTATACCAAAGGCTCCCAAAGACAAGCTATCCACAGATGGACCAGACACATATTCTCAGTGAATTGAGATTTAGCCTGGAAAAGAGGAAGGAGGCTCGGGGGTGACCGTATCACTCCCAACAACTCCCTGAAAGGAGGCTGTGCCAAGGTGGGGATCAGCCTCTTCTCCCAGGTGACAAGTGTGACAGGATGAAAGGAAATGTCCTCAGGCTGTGCCAAGGGAGGTTCAGGTTTTGCATTAGGAAGAATTGGTTCACAGAAGGGTTGTTAAACATTGGAATGGGCTGCCCAGGGAGGTGGTGGAATCACCCACCATCCCTGGAGGTGCTTAAGGATACACTGGACATGTTAGTGCCATGGTCTAGTTGACATGGGAGTGTTCTGTCAAAGGTTGGGCTCGGTGATCTCAGGGGTCTTTTCCAACCCAATTGATTCTGTGATTCTGGGATACTTCTCATGTGATTTACAGCTATGTTCAGCCTTATGCAGGAGGTAACAAACGTGGAGGGTTTTTCCCTAGGAATGTGTGTGCTCACATAGAGCAAAGTAGGTGGTAGCATTTTGCCTTGCTTAAAATAGTTGCCTCAGAAAGCATTTGTATTTCAAGAGAGTGCAGTTCTTACACTAAGCACATGGACGGTGAGCACAAGGCATATGGAAGCTTGGAGTTTCAAATGGGAAAAAAATTAATTTCAAATTAATTTCTTGCCTAGCTGTTTACAGTTGGAATATCTTTTTCTGAGCAGAGGAGCAGGACATGTGCAGCCCCTCAGTTGCACCTGTTCCTGCAGCTGTTCTTTCCTTTCCACTCCTTAGATTTGGCATAAACAACATCACAGGAAGAAAATGACCCACTGGTTCCATCGCAACCCTCTGAAGGCCACAGCTCCAGTTTCATTTAATTATTATGGGGTAGCCACCACTCCAGCTGCAACAAAGGTCTGCAAGTAAGTGTCCTGGGGGCTGGCTTCACTCTACCTCTTACAGTTTGGGGGACGTCCTTAAAAGTAATGGTTGCTCTTCAGATTTTGAGCTGAAGATGGCTGGAGATGTGTAGGCAGGGAGGCAGTTAGACACTGCTAACACTGAACATTTGCTCAGAGAATGAATTCTCCAGTTTTTGAGTCTCTGAGTGCACAGCAAGGCCAATTACAACAATGCAGAAGCAAAAGACGAAGCACTTCATTGTCTTTCTGATGACTGTGCATTCCCCTGCAAAAGATGGCTTAATTTCCATAAGTGGATAAGGCCTGACTGTTCTGTTGTGGGTAGGAATGTAACGAAAAGGGATCTCAGCCTATTTTGCAGATCTGTTCGTATCTCTTCATCTCATCATCCCATTCTAATGTAGAAGAATATTCCTGCTTGTTACTTCCCTTTCCTCTCTCTGCTCCCAGCCTCTTGGTAGGTAAAGGCACAGTTATTTTAGTAAGTGTTAGAACAAGAGGTTGGGTACTGCTTACCCACTGCTGTGTGTCCAGAATGGATTGTACTCTAGAGCCAGTCATATGTATCCAGAGGAGAGAGGAAGAGTTTTCTGTATTAGTACATTTTTGAATAGGATTTCTTAGGGTTTATTTTTTCCTTTTTTTTCTCCTTTCCTTTAGTGACTTACGGTTATCTCGAACACGGCTGCTGGAGCTGTTTACAGACTCGAGTTGTAATCCAGAAATGATGAAGAATGCAGCTGACTTGTACTTCTCACTCCTGCAAGGTAGGGAGATTTATTAGCAGTACTACTAACTCACCAAGAGAAGTATCAGTTCAGTTTAGTGGCACTTCTCAGAATGTGAGTTGTGCTGATCTCCTGTGATGAAGCTTTGCACTTCCCAGGAAGGAGACTGTCTTCATGGTGAGCTTGATACCAGTGGTGGCTGTTTAGCAAGCCCCTTCTCCAAGTTCCAGTGTCCTTTGTGACCCTGCCAGTACTACGTGCTGGCAGCCCTACCCTCCTGCCTTTAATCTCATTCTGCTTCCTGTTGGAGGAGAAAATGTGTATTTGTCTCTTAGGTGGTGGTGAATTGCTCCCTAAGTATAAATTGAGTCTATTAATTGGTTGATATCATTTACTCCTCAGTGTGAAGTGCTGGTTTGTCTCATACTAGACCATAGACTTGTTGCAAGTTTACCTTCTGCTGCTGCTTGTCTTAGGTGTGTGTATATATGTAGTTGTTCATTAGCATGGGATTTTCAGTAGATGGTTCATCTGTGCTGACACTTGCCTTTGAAACCTTCCTTCTGCCAGTATTTTGGTAACTCTCTCTTAGCAGTCAGAAACCTCAGCCAGGTTTCTTAGGACTGCATTTTCAGAAATCAGCTGATTCGTGGAAAATGGGATCTTTCAGTCTGTGGGAAGTACACGTTGGTTTAGTGAGCCCATGCGAGGGTGTAGGCTAGTGTCACATCTAAGGGTCAGATAAGAATCCCTGTTGCTACAGCCAAGATTTGGAGGGTTTCTTCAGGAAAATATCATGCTTGGCCACTAAAATCTTCTGCATGTGAAAGGAACAAGTATTTTTTGTGTTTATAAACATGTGACACTCTGACAGGTGTAGCCCCAGTAGCTGCTACGGCAAGCTCTTGACCTCTTAAAGTCTGTAAGAACTGATCAGACCAAGGCCCTTCTTCAACCTCCCTAAGAAATTCCTAGGCCTGCATGTGCTAGGATTTGAACATCCCATAGCATGAGCTCCATCCCACTAACTGCTGTTTTCTTGGCTACTGGACATAAAGAACCAATTTCCCATAGCCCTGCAGATGGATGATGACTGGGTGAGCCCATGCTTTGAAGCCCTTTTTCCTCTCCCTGTTGACCAGGCAGCTTTTCCTGGAATTTCCTGCTTGCCACTATGGTGGGAGAGACAGCCACTCACTCACCTTGAGCAACCTCAGCCATCCTGCACCTGGGCCAGTCCCACTGCCAGCTTGTCACCATAAGGGACATGCAGACATCTGCCAGGTTCTCCTGGAGCAGTCAGGATTCTCAGGGCTGGCTTGGTAACATGCTGGGCAGGCCGTTTTCTGGAGTAGCCAGTTGGGTTTTTCCACACTTTGCTCTCGAGATACTGAGGAGTAAAAGCCCAGGAAGTAACATGGGGTTTTGAGGGGTTCAGCAAGAAACATTCCTTTATCTATACTTGTACTCATAGTGATCCATCTGCTTCATTAGTCATTTCTGTTTCCTACTGTGAGATTGCCTATTTTATTGTTCCCTAGGTTTTATCCTTTCACTGGATGACTCTTCCCAGGAGTGCAAGCTGAGATACATTCAGAATTTCAAGTGGACAGACACACTACAAGGCCAAGTCCCGAGGTGCGTGTGATTTTCTGAGTGCAGCGTGTGCAGCTGCTCTCTGCTGCTCTGTTGCACACATGCACCCCTGCCAGCACAGGCCTGAAGGGAAACAGAAATGTAGCAAAGTCTTGAACACAAAGTAGCTTCTGAAAAGGTGTTGCTGTGGTTTTGGTACCTGCTG
This sequence comes from Prinia subflava, assembly GCF_021018805.1. Classification (NCBI taxonomy): domain Eukaryota; kingdom Metazoa; phylum Chordata; class Aves; order Passeriformes; family Cisticolidae; genus Prinia; species Prinia subflava. The sequence continues at coordinate 96,253,134 of NC_086248.1, forward strand.
TGCTGTGTTTGGTGGTCTGAAGTGTGCGTGGCCTTTTATGTAAAGCTGTGAGAATGCATAATAATGGTAGAAGGATCCCTTGGGTCTCTCAGTTGATCTGCAAAGTGAACCTGCAGTTGGCTAGAGCAGTATAAAGAAGAGCCTTGAGGGTATTGGTGGGTTGAGCATGGCTCAACTCAGTTTAAACTGTTTACTGCAGTTTAAAACTTAATTTGGCACTATTGCCTGACAGGGAGTTTCTGTGTGTTTGGAGGTTCCAGTGTTGCTGAAGATCTGATTTTGTTCTTGTCCTCTGAAGCTCCAAGTACATGTCCTCTTGGTTCAAACAGACAAATCTTCTGTTTCCACTAGGAATACAGATCTGTGACCCTCTGAATTATTCACTTGTCTCTTGCTATTGGAGGTAATTGTGTTGTATAACCACGCCTACAAATTTGTCAAGCTTTAGCTAGAAGTGCTTGACCTCCTCAAAGCTTTTATTCCCCGTGGAAGAAAATCTGTTGATTAAGACTTTCTTCTAATTTTCTCACGGTCAGACACACTTGTACTTGTGCCAACATTACTCTTCCCACTCCCACATCTTTCTTTTTGAAAGGTTTGCTAGTTCCTGAGCTATACTGAGCTTGTGATTGCAAGGTCAGTCTTTTCAAAGACACTGTTTTTAGCTTTTGAAATTCCCTGCTGTTTGCACATGCTATTTGTCTGCAGTTACATAAATACTTGCAATAACATTCATTTGAGAGAGTTGTAATAGACTCTGACTTATTAACTTAGCAGTACAACTTTAAAGTGGACATTCCAGGGCAAGGCTTTCCACAAAATGTGCAATTGAAAAAAAAAAAAAAGAGAGATGGAAAAATGTCAGCCACACCCAAAGCTAAACAAATCTCAAGTTACAGTTTTAAAATAAAAGTTCCCAAAAGGGAAGGGTGGGCATCTGAATGTGGGAGATTCTAATTATGACTTCTTAAAGGAAATAAATAAAAAAAAATGAAGTCTCTCTTAGGTAGTTGAGTAAGTAGGAGGTTCTGAATTGGAAATTGTTGACATCTTAAATAAAAGATGTTTTATGGAGAGAAATGTTGACTTCTGCTATGTGAACTATCAGCAGAGAGAGATGTGAGAAAAAAAAAATGCATTAAGTTTTGGGGGGGTTTTGTCTGTCTTTCTTTAGTGCCCAGCAGGATGCAGTGTTTGAACTGGTTTCCATGGGATTTAATGTGGCTCTATGGTACACAAAATATGCATCAAGACTCGCTGGAAAAGAAGAGTAAGTGGTGTTCTTTTCTTACCAATTCTGCTGCAGCAATACTCCACCAAAGGTTTAGCAGGTTCAGGGGCTTGCTTGCTGTGGGACGTTCCAGTTCAGGGGAGTTCCAGGAGGCCTTTACACACCAGCACTTCAATCCCTTCTTGCCTCTGCAAACCAGGTGCAGTAGTACCACGTGCCTGAGACACAGAGAAAGTGTCAGTTGTCGAGAAACCCTTCATCAGTCCCCCTCTAAATGTCCAGGTGCAAAACTGAGAGTCTCAAAATCACAGCTCTGCTGATGTTCAGCCCTACAGACTTCTAAATCCTTGGCTTCTAACACTGAGGTTACCTTTTACTTGAGAGTCATCATGGGAACTTACATTTCTTTTTTTTCAAGCAAGTTCTGTATGATTATTTCATGATTGGACACTGTACAGAACTGCTTTACTCTGAAGGTAACACAGCCATGGGACATGTCACTTAGGGAATTGGTGGAGTCTTGATTCTTGAAGGATTTAAGATTCATCTACACAAGCCCATAACTGACCTGATCTGCTGTTGCCAGTTGCGGTGCCCCAAAGCAGGAGATGGCACTAAATGACAGAGGCCCTTTCTAACTATCATTTTACTGGTTCATTCTATTTTCTCAGTATAACAGAAGATGAAGCAAAAGATGTTCACCGCAGCCTGAAGATAGCAGCTGGGATTTTTAAACACCTGAAGGTAGAAGGACTTTCTTTGCTGTCTGTTCTTTGAGGTGTTTTCAAATACTAGACTTCTCTTCTTAGAGATGCCTTTACACACATACCTGAATGATCCAGGAAACAGAAAGGTATTAATAGGCTGTGGTACCACTCAGTCCCTGCAACTCATTCCCAGTGGCACTGGAGGAGTGGTTTGTCTGTCTGCCCTTATCAGGTGCTTGGGACCTTCACTCAGTGTGTCCCATCCATTTAGGAATGAGCCCCTTGTTTTGCACTGGTGTCAGGCCTAAAGTGACTCTGAGATTTGCTTTGTACTTAGGAAAGTCACATTCCAAAGTTGATTACACCTGTGGAGAAGGGAAGAGATTTGGAAGCCCGACTTCTAGACTCCTACATCATACAGTGTCAAGCTGAAGCTCAAGAAGGTATCTCCAAATATACATTGCATGGGTGTGGGAAATGACTCTTTGTGGGTCACTGATGTCTCATGAATTCTGCTTGGCAGCAAGGCCATGGGGTTTTTTATTCTCCTGAAGTACTATGGCATAGTGGGGCAGGTTGCTTTTAAAGAAAATTATGTTACAATTATAGAAAGAAAATGCCAAAAATCAGTCTGATATTATAATTATAATATGAAATATCTTTCACTTCAGAAGAACTTGTGTGTGGCAGTCCTCCTTTTTCTTATTTTACTCTTTCATGCAAGCCTTTCACCACCATGCTTGCCTACCGTGAATTCCCAGTTCCTTTACTTTAAAACATGTGCAGCTTCTGTTTATTAGGTAATCTTAAGGCTAACATTCCTTCAGTTTTTCTACTAAATTGGAATCATCCTACCCAAGAAACAATCTGTCTTTATTCTTCTGTTTGCTTGACTGCACAACATCTATTTTCTGTTTGTGCATGGGTTTTAAAACCCTAAATGCCTCTGCTGATTTGTTGTGATGGGACATTTCAATTAAACTTAAACCATGGTGTGGAACTTCTTTTCAGTGACAATTGCTCGGGCTATTGAGCTGAAACACAATCCAGGCCTAATAGCTGCTCTGGCTTATGAAACAGCCAACTTCTACCAAAAAGCTGGTGAGTGTCTTGTTTTGTATCCTTGGTGACTTGGTTTATGCACTCTTGCCAGCAGATCTACTTCACCCACCCATAAATTGCAATATTAATGCTGTTCTCAGCGGATGTGGAGTGTGTATTTAGCTTCTATTTAGCACATTTAAGGCTCCAGTTATCAGCATGTATTTTGATAAGGCTTTTTGGTTTTGTGGGAATCCTTTTCTGTAGCTGATGGTTAGGAAATATTAGTGAGGGAGACAGACTAGCAGCAGACAAATGGCCTGATGTCAGTGGAGTGTGTTCCAGCTGCCTTTGGGCAGCAGATCATGATGCAGAGCGTGGAAAGGAGGGGAGTGGGTTCACTGTGTGCCACCTTCCAGCTGAGGAAGCTGATCTCTGGGTTGACTGAGGCAATGGGAGAAGTGCAGAAGTCAGGAGGACATTGTAACACACCTCACGTTGTAGGTCACTACTGGAACTTCAACCAGGAACAAGCTTTGAAATGCTGCCTAAAAATACTTAGAGCATTAGCCATCCAGACTTAGTGGGCAGCACTTTCAGGGATTCTAGGGACAACTTCATGATAGCTATATATTTTTGAGGTTTTTCTCCTACATTTTCTGTGCTTTTGCAGGGGTATTTTTTTCCCTTGTTTCTGGATACTTTAGAGTTAGGATCTGTTGCTAAGTTTAAGAATTTTGGTCTTTTAATGTGTTTGTTTTTGGAAATGTCTTAAAAATTACTTTTCGTATGTGTTCGCAGATCAAACTTTATCCAGTTTGGATCCAACCTATGCAGGTAAATGGAGGAAGTACTTAAACTTGAAGAGCTGTTTCTATATGGCCTACGTAAGTACTTTGGGTGGCAGCAGTCACAGCTTGCTGTCTGTCTGCCAAGGGCTGCATAGGGAGTGGGGGCTGACTGTTGCCTTGGCTTTCTTTCCATACTGTGAAGAGGAATTGTGCAGTGTCAGTGACATTAGAACTGTTTTTGTGGAGCCAAATGAAATTGCAGCAATGTGGATTTGTTGTGATCACAGGTCTTTAATTGGAGCCATTCAGGCTGAGCATAATGGTCGCCTCTGTTATCATCATCACAGTCTGATCCTAGGCACAGTTCAGAGCTGAGCATCTCTGTGAGGGCCCTGAATGCAACTGCATCAAGTACCAAAGGGTACCATTCCAAGAACTGTCCCTGTTTGCCTGATGGATCTCCTAGCAAGTGCTGCAGTGCCCTTGAGATCCTCAGCTGCTCAATTTGCTGTCTTGTAGCCTGCCACAGCCTGTAATCTGTCTTTTTTATACTGTACAAAAGGCCCAAGCTAAGCAGTTTACTTCATTGTCTTTCTCTTAGGCTGAACCTGTAGCTAAAAGCTGCTTGCCGTATTAGCAGGTTTGAGAGGTGAGGGAGGGTCAGAGTTGGGGTACTTCTCATTTTTTTAAAATTTGAATGATCTGGGCAATGGTAGATTTGGACAGAGATGGTAGATTAGTACTGTGAGAAGGGGGACAAGGTGGGGATTAGTAGATAGGATTGTTCCTTCACCTATTGTATTCACTAGTTAAACTCAGCTCCTGATAATAGATAATAGGAATTCAGTTCCCACTGGAATACAATTCCATCTTTAAGCACAGGTGTGAAGAAATGGGACTTCTTGGGGTGGAAAAGTTATTTGGACTGTGACAAAATATCTCAGACACCAGAACACCTCATCTCTTCCAGACTCAGTGATGTTTGTCACAGATGGAGTTTTGAGTGTTCAGGTAGTTCTAGTTCTCAGTCTTAGCTTTGTAAACTTGCCTGAGGTTCAGTCTCTTTCTGAGCTGGGGCTTGATGCTGCACACTGCTACAGTGAGCGCTTGGAGTGGCGTGGTGCTGGTGCTCCAGGTCAGACAGCTCTGTGCAGCTCAGTTACTCTTGGCTGGGCCTGAGACAGCTCGGTCCTGATTCTGGTTCTGGTTCCCAGTGTTGGGCTGCATTAATGGTTCTGTGAGTGCTGCTTTCACTCGCATTCCCCAGCTGTAAACTGCCTGCAGGGAGTGGCAGCTTCGAGGAGCTGCAGCTGCTGTAGGGAGCAGGAGGAGGGAATTGGTGCAGGAAGTGCCCAGGGATGTTGGTAATGACTTTGTCCTCTCCCATCAGGCATACTGTTACCATGGCCAGACTTTGCTGGCGAGTGATAAATGTGGGGAAGCAATCAGATCTCTGCAGGAATCAGAAAAATGTAAGTGTGGTTGAGACGGGAGTCTGGTGATGCCATGCCTGTTCTGTTTTGCTGTGTTTTGTTAATCTGCTCTCCCATAAAGATTTTATCTGTCACCTGATGGAAATCCAGCACACCTTTGAATAGAGACATTATATATTTTTTTTTGTCTTGCCAAAGACTGTCTTTCATAACAGTGCTGCAGAAAATTTCATCTTCACTTCTCAGCCTGGCTTAAAGACTTGCTTTGAGCTGCCTGCAATATACAGTGTAAAACCAATGGTCTGGTCATCTTGTTTTCTGGTTTATATGTTAGATTAGTGCAGCCATCTCTGCCTTGGAGATTAAATAATAAATCCAGATCATGCTTGTTTATTTTTAAACAAGTTTCAGTAACTTACTTCTTCTCTGTTCATTTGAAAGGTATATTTGGGCAAGTTCATAGCAGTTCAAAGTCTTCTGCTCAGTCTTCTCTCTTCAAAGCTATTTCCACCCCAATGGCCTGCACTGCATAACTTTTTGCAATATATAAAAATGCTCAAATCTTCAAAGTGAAATCTTTAATATTAGTTTTAAAAATAAATCAAAAAATTTTTAAGAACAAACTAAGTTGGATTTCTTGGAATAAAAAAATTGTGTTCTGCTGTTCAGAGAAGAGTGCTTCTTCTCCCACTCCATATTGGTTATTGTTTGGTTTGGGGCTTCAGCTGTGTGTGGACACCTTCATACCCTCTGTTTTTTCCCTATCGTGTGGCACAGTTCTTGGGCTTATTGTTGCATTTTGCCCCACGCAGAAGAATGCTTTCCTGCATCTTCCCACCCAAAAAGCTATAATTTTCTTTTCCTCTTCCTAGTCACTTGCTGGATGCAGTAAATCTTGGCTGGAAGTGCTGTCTTTGAACTAGTTTGGTTTTGTTTCTACGAGGAAAGAGGCCTGACTGGATTCTGGTGTCTTCTAAGACTGAGACACTGTAAAGCAGAACCATGATTTAAGAGGGTCATGTAAATAATTTTTATTTCCTTTCTTTCTTGCAAAGTTTTTGCCAAGGCTGAAGCATTGTGCAAAGAATATGGAGAAACCAAAGGGCCTGGGACTACTGCCAAACCTTCTGGACATCTTTTCTTTAGGAAATTAGGAAGTTTGATTAAGAACACACTAGAAAAATGCCAGAGAGAGAATGGATTTATGTAAGTAATTCCTGGTTGGTACTGCACTCTGTATGAAGTGGTATTACCTCATTTGCCTTTATTTCAGGATGGCATGGTAAATTTTCCTCTCCAGCTGTTACATTTCTTTAGGGCATGGCATGTAACCTACAGATAAATGTGCAATTCTATGATTTTCTCTCAGTGGATTTGCAGTGGGTCTGTGCTGTCCCACTCTGTCCTGTGCCAGTTGAGCAGGGTGGGTTGGACTGACATCTGGAGAGGCTGAGCAGTTTTCTTCCCTCATTCCTCAGCCACCTGGTCACTCTTCCTTCTGCACAAGAGAAAATCTGCAGAAGTTGCTGTTTTGCTCTAATGCTCTCCTCCTGTCTCCTGGGATCTGTTAGGCAAAAGAAGACAGAGGGGGATGTGGAGAGGACCAGTAGGTGATCCTGCTTTGCAAGCAGGGAAGTCAGAACATGGTGCTGCCTTCAGTGAAGATCATGCTTAGGGTGCTGGAAGCTTGACCAGTCCAAGTATGGTTAATACTTTAAATAGGGCTTTCTGTTCACTGATGTCCTCCCAAAAAGGGTTTGGAAATACCAAGTTTTTATTTCAGTTGAAAATATCAAGATTAGTTTGTCTTTAGAGTTCTTTTGCTCATTCATTTCTCCTCTTCCCTCCTCTTATGATTTAGTATTCCATAAGAAGTTTGTTATTTCAATTTTTATGACATTTAAAGACCTGCATAATAGGGGAACTGACTAAGTGGAAAGGATGGTCAAGTACATCACAGTGAACTGCAAATAGGAAGAGAAATGTTCTGCTCTGCTTTGGTTCAAATACCCATTGTCAGAGCTTAGAACAGCAGCACGCTGGAGATTCCAACACATCCATGTCCCTCTAGAACAAAACTTGGAAAGAGTGCCTGTTTTGGGAGAGCTCTGTGCAGCACAGCAAGGGAGGCAGAGTGTGTCAGTGTGTGAGCTCCTGCTGGCCTGCCAAGGCTTTGCCCTGTAGCCAGTCCCTGGGGGGCTGCTGGGTTGCCATCATCCACTGTGGCACATTTAAGACTGTTTGGGAGAAGAAGTGTCCTCTTCATCTTTGGGAAGTACTTTAAATCCTCATTTGTATTTTGAAGGGTTTTTTTGGACAAAAGATGCTCTTCTGATTGAAGCACTGGGAATAACGGTTATTAAGCAGGGGAAAACCTGCCACATGATTAGGGAGCAAACAATAGTTCTAAGAAGGAGTTGCTTTTGTTCTTGTGAACCTTGCTGGCAGAATGCATGTTAGGCAGTGCCTTAATGAACTGGAAGAGAGCAGCAGAGCTTGCCACCGTGAAAACCCAGATTGTTTTGTTTAGAATTGCAAAGAGGACTTGCAGAGATGGTGCATTGTATTTTAAATACATTTCTGTATTCTGTTCCAGCTATTTCCAGAAGGTGCCAGCAGAGGCTCCCCAGCTGGAATTGAAAGCAAACTATGGCTTAGTAGAGCCTGTTCCTTTTGAGTTTCCTGCCTTGAATGCACACTGGACTCCTGAAACTGTTGCAGCATTTGATCTCACCAAGAGGCCAAAGGATGACACCGTAAGATAATCCCATGTGCTGTTCCTTCCCTCTGGCTTTATTCTGTGTATCATACAGAGCTTGGTTCCTCTGTAACATTCCCCAGATCAGTGGGGGAAGCAGGCACAAGGCGACCACCTAAGCTCATCCTTCTGTTGTGCCTGGGACTAGTCAATTAACCTCTGCCACACTGCCAGCATCTGGAAAATCAGCTCATTTTTTACTAAGTCCTGTAATGTTACAGGAGTGAATGCTAGAGAATGATTCGTTTTTAGAAAAGGATTCATTTAAGGATGCTGAAACAGAGTACAGTTGGCTTTTCCCTCTTGCTTGAGGCTTACTCAAAGTTTTCAGCTTTGAAAAGAGAGGGGACTATTAGATTATAACATGTAAAGTTAGCTGTGCATAAATACTGTGCAGACACGGTGGTTTGTACTTGTGGTATTTAGTTGGGTTTTTTTTTCTTCTTGTTTATAGGCTAAACCAAAACCAGATGAAGAAGTAAAACCTCTGAAGGAACCAGATATAAAGCCTCAAAAAGACACTGGATGCCAGATTTCTTGAGTGCCATAAGTGCTTTAAATTCACTTTGAAACTCCTATTCATAGGACTCTGGGGCTTTAGTTCTGATCTCCTTTTTTTTTATTCTTCTTTTTTCATTTAGAAGACTAATTTAATTTACCTTTGTTAATATGTATCTATCCGCTTAAGAATGTGGTGGATTTCTAGGAGGTTATTTATATCTGACTTATTTTTGGTTTTAGTGGGATCTCATAGAATGAGTGGGTTTAAATGTTCCTATTGTGCCTCTAGGGAGTTTCTTTTTGTGGGTTTAGTTTTACCCACAAATAGCAAAGGAAGTATCATGATTGTGATGCTTGAGGGTTTTTCCATTACCTTATATGCTGTATCATGTCCAATTCTGCAAACAGAAGTTTGCATGAACAGTTGTATTTATTCAAGTTTTGTCATTCAGGCTTAGCCCCTGTCGTGTTCCAATCCACCTAATTCCAGTGAGAGAAGAAAATCTGCGTTTGGTTTGTAACACTCCTGTGGTGCTTCACAGGACTTGCACAGAACTTGGGAAACCTCAGGTTCTGCATAACAGGAGCACAATTTATGTTCTGAAACTATCTCTGTTCTTTCCTCTATAGATTAGGGGTTTTATATCATGTAGTAAGGTACCTTTGCTTTGTCTGTCCTTCATTCCAAATCCTTTAATATCCAAGTGTATCTGAAAGTGATGCAGCAAGCAATATGGAAGTGTTTAAAAGCAAAGCATCTCTCTGTCATTCGTTCAGAGATTTTGAATCATCAAAGCTTTGTTAAGTTTGAAGGCTGCAGACAGTTCATATCTCTTGGCACTGCAATTCCTGAAGCTGTCATGCTAAGGCAGTGGGTTTGATAGTTGCTGTGTTTCCATCTGGGTGGTGTCTATAAGAAGCTGTCAGGAGAGCAGGGAGGAAAGACAAGCTGGTGGCACAGCTGGGAAGCCAAGCTCTGGATTTCCTGTATGCCCTGTGTAAACAGTGCTGCTTCTCAGCTTTTGCAGTGTTGCACTGAAATCAGCTCTTTCTGAAGAAAACTTGCCAGAAGCCAAGCCCAGTCAAGGCTGAGAAAGAAAGGATTTTCTAGAGCTTGCTGCTTCCATTTCTGCCTGCTGTGGAAAATGTGACAGCATTCTTGAGTGCTGAGCACTGCAAAACACCCGTGACAACAAAAACATCTTCCTGATTTGCTGCAAATGCAAAGGCATATGATGCATGTGTTGAAGGGAGAGCCTTGCAATCCCTGGGTACCAGTTGCTGCACTTCTCTTTGCCTGAGAAAGAAACTGAGCAGCCTGACAGTGCTCACCCTTCCAGCAAACATGATGGCAAATGCACTTACTGTGATGTAAACTGTAAACACATTCCTCACTTTGTGCTCTTTGTTCACCTTCCACCCTGCTGTAATTCAGTGCTTTTAAAATCTTTCATGGGGCTTGGAGCCACTTAGCTTAGAGAGCAGGTGTGGAAATCCTTGAAGGCCTGAGGAACAAAAGCTGCTGAGGAGGTTAATAGGGAACTCAAGACTCTTCCTGAAGTACTGGACCAAATTACAAAATCTGTTGATACAAAAGGCAAAGAGACTTCTAATGCTGGCTGTTGGGGGTTCATCAAATGCAGACCTCCTTGCTTCCTGTGATGGATTTTTCTGTCTCTCAGTTCTGCACATAAAAATAAGTGTAAAGTGAGCTGAATTTCTTTGGAAGAAGTTTCTGTTCTGCAGGGGCCTAGAGGATAATGACTATCAAGAAGAATAGATACCTAGAAAGGCTCCATTTCTTCTGGTCCTGGGGACCTGGGGTATGTTTCATGAAGAGTTACTCAAATCTGTTCCTAACTTGATCAGCTGACTCATTGGACTTCTTGCATTATTAAAAGACAGCTTAGGTTTTGCCAGAGTGGAGTGTGGAGTTAGTTTTCTTATATATAGATTTTAATTCTAAAAATGTATTCTGGCTGTAGTCATCAATATTTGCTCAGCCTGCCACCTTTAAGGATCAAGATACAGTTAACTCAGTTTCATAATCATAGTTTTTTTAGCTACTCACTGATTTTCAGAATCCTTTGTCAATATGTACACATCTCAACTGAATTAGTTTTCTTGCTATGTAGACCAGATCCTGTTTTCCCTCCTCCCAGCGTTTTCCCTTCCATCTGCTACAAACTGTGGCACAGAATCCCTTCTTTGCTAATGCTCATGTAGGTCCTGGGCCTCATTTCTGATGCAGCTTTTACCCATGGGTGGGTTCCAGTAGAGGACTATCTTAAAATGAAATTAACACATCATGACTAAATCATTCCCAAACATCCTGGTAGGAAAGATTATTTTATGGACTTGGAATTCTTTGGAGGCTTTCTCAAACCGCGTGGTTTGTCTGAATCCAGTTCACTGTAAATAGTTTGGGGCATAACCAAGTGAATTGTGTCAGAGGATGACATGACTTAAGCCTAGCTGTGTAACCTTTTATGCCATAGCTGCTTCAGTAAATATGATGTAGTAGTTTAAAAATAGACTAATGGAACAAACTAATTCACTTAACATGTGTTGCTTTTCAAGACAAACTTTGTTTACTTGTAGCTGAAATCCTGTGGCAAACATTGGATGGTTTTGCCAAAAAATAGGAAGCTGGAGACTGTTCAGTTTGCAAAGTAGAGAGAGCTGTGAGGCAATGAGCAGCTTTCTCTTCTGGTTCTGTTGGGTAGTGGCAGGAATTACTGTAAATAGGATATAGATTAACTGTCCAATATGCTTAAGAATATGGGTGAATGAACTGGGAGTTTCAGCCAGTCTGGAAACCCAGCAGCCATGTTCCTTCTCTTATAGCTCCCTTCAGTAATTTTAAAGAGTGAAGTATTTTGAACGGTGACTTTTTAATATTTTGATGCTGCAAGAGCCTGTTTTTGTGGCCTCTCTCTGGTTTTAGAGGCTCTCATGGCTAAGCCTGCAAATCTTGTTGGTGTAAATAGTCTTTAAAATTTTGTGCCCCATCTGAAGCAGGACAGAACTGCAGCTGAATAAAATACGGAGTGCTGGGCCCTCTGTTTTGTGCTTTAAGAAAAGCAGTGATTGTCTTTAATCTACTATAAACCAAACCATTAAGCTCTTTGTAGGATTTCTATTTAAATACCTTCCTCCATGTATTTAAATACACTTTCTCATTGTATTTAAATACACTTCCTCCATGTTTCGTGTTCTGGGTTTTCAGTAGTTACTCTCCATCCAGCATGTGACACACCTACAGCTGAGGGATTAAACCTTGACCCTTGGATGCTGATGGTTGCCTCCCACTGGATTTGGTAGAGGAGTTTTGCCTGTCAGCCTAGGGATGGATGTGCTCACTTGGGTGTTCAGCATGGATCCCTGGTGTGTCTGTAACATGGTAGTCGTTTGTATAACGAGCAGGAAGTGGATCCCTTTGTCTGTGTAGAATAGAGACAACTTTGCACTTTAGAATTTTCTTGTCTTGCAAATTTGGTACAATACAATATGCTTGTAAATACTCCTTCCTGTCATTTTGTTGCACTGATTTCAGTACTGTGCTATGGGTAAGGTTTTAATGGGAAACATTACTGAGATGCATTTTTAATTGTCTGTGTATAAAACAAACTCATGAAGCATATCTCTGCCTTTGGTACTGGGGGGCACGGGAGGAGGCAGTGAGCTGCTCATCTGTGTTCCGTGGGAATCCCAAGAAGTGAAGACTTTCTGTCTGTTGGCTGCCGGGTGAGACATTTCATCTCACCCCTGTGTCTGGTATCTAAACTGAGGTTTCAGCATTAACATAAATCCTGTTCATGCCTATTAATTGTCCCTAAAAAGATCCTGTCTCTCAAGATCACTTTTAATAGTAGCATAAGCTGCTTTTTTTTTTCCTTTTTCTGTGTTTTTTTTCCTGTCACTGGCCCAGCTGAGTGAGGAATAAAGCACAGTGAGTAAGACAGGCATGGAAAAGCCCCTGCAGAGTGTACCTGTCTCCAGGCTGTGAGTGCAGTGTAAAGGCCTTGCCACAGTGACCACTGGTTTCACTCAGACCTTTCCCTGCTGGTGATGCTCAGTTCCAGCAAAGGTCCCATGGCAAGCCAGGGGACCCTTGATTAGCTTTTTATGTGGGAGGGCCTCCTTTGGTGTTGGTGCCTTCCTGGATTACAAGCTTCCTGAAGCCATCCTGTACTCTGAGTGATCCCACTTCAGTGGAATCAGCTCTGAGATCACTGACCAAGCAGCCTTACTTTGTGAAGACAGGCACCATGCAATCTGAAACTTCATCGCCGGAGAATTTGTATATAGCCACAAATTTCAGAATACCATTTAAAATAAACAATCTTCAAGTATCGTGTTTTATTTCGTTATTTAAAATTTTACCTACAGTGGCAAGAAAAAGGCTCTGTCTTGAATGTTGCTTTCTGCAATTTAGGCAGCTTTATTAATTATGGGGAGTGCTTAATCCTTGCTTAAAGGAGGACTTAAATAAGGAAGGTACATGAATTGGGTGCCTGTGGGAGTAGTAGGCACAATGATCATGTCAAGTCCTGGGGCAGGAGGAGAGGAGATGGGCTTCCCAAATTCCTGTTTAGAAAAAAGAAAGTAATTAGGCAGAATTTCTTACGGCTGTACAAAATCCCAGTACTTGCCAAGGTCTGTGACACTGTGGGATATTCTGTATACTGTGTGCAGGGGATTATCTGGGAATAACTTCAGTATTCTGTATCTGAACCAGACATGCACCTGCTGGTGTCTCCAGGAGTCCCAGCTGTCTCTCAGAGCCATGGGGTGGTCTTTAATAATTTTGCTCATGCCTCCAAGCTTTCTGTCTGGCTTTCCCAAAGAAGGACTCATTTGCAATATCCATGTTGATGGCCCCTGGATGTAAGGCTGCCCTTGCTTTGCTGAGTTGCTCTCAAGTCTGAGGGCCTTGTCCTCTGTGACACCTGGACCCTTTCCTCTGCCACCCGTGCTTCCCCAGTTTCTGCCAGCACAGCTTAGTCCATACCTTCTCCCCAAACATGGTTAAAAACTGCATCACAGCACCAATAGAGCCCCCTCGAATGGATAAAAATCCCCACAGGGCTCTGCTGGAGTGATGGCCACCAAGGGGCAGCAGAGCTCGCGTTTCCCTGCAGTTTTTCCACTCGGCTGCCCAGCACAGACAGTGTGCACCCGGGAACAGCAGCGCAGCTTTAAAATGGCAAGAGGTGTCACAGGTTACACCTTCTACATCATTTTGTGTAGAACATCTCTGTAGTTACTGACGGGGGCATCCAGGAGCCCGTGCATGCTCTGTGAACAGGAGAGCAGCTACCCCTCCATCGAGGACACTGCCAAGGCCATGGAGCAGGAGCCCTGACAAACACACACAATCTCCTGCCCTGTGTCCCCTCAGCGGCTCTGTCCCAGGGCCTGGCAGCCTCTCCGGGGCAGCACACCAAGCTGCTGTGTACATCCGTGTGGGGTTTCCATGGCAGGGATTTGAGGTGGGAAGGCTGCAGGGGCAGCTTCTGTGGGCAGCAGCTGCCCTCGTGTTGGCCCGAGCCCATTCCAGCCAGCCCCGCCGCCGGCCAAAGCTGTGTCCATCAGCCCCTGCCCATGGCTGTGGGGAGAAGGCATGAGGTGCACACTGAGGCCTCGGGCAGCTGGAAATGTGAACCAGGGGCTTCTCTCCTCTGCATGCTCCCCTGGCAGCCTGCCCCAGCAGGCTGGGAGTGCACAGGAGCCTGTGGCAGCTGACCCCAGTGAGCAGAGGGACTCCCCACAGCAAATGCTGCCATGCTCAGCAGTCAAACCATGGGCATGGAGGTTGGCAGGGGCTCCCCTGGCTCAGAAGCTGGCTGGGCATCAGTTTGTTGTTTTTCTTGAGTTTGGAGGTTTTTTCTCCCTCTTCCTTGTTTGCTTGTTTTTTGTTGTTGTTTGGGTTGGTTGTGTTTTTTTAGTTTAGTTTTTTGTTTATTTGGGTTTTTTTATTTAGTTAAACTGCTTTTATCTCCACCCAGCAGTGTTTTACCTTTCCAACTCCCTCCCCCAGGGTTAGGAAGTGAGTGAGTGGCTGTGTGGTACTGAGCTGCCAATCAGGGATAAATCATGACAGTCCTCTGTAAAACCGTAACAGCAGTGCCCTGTGCACACAACATCTGAATGATGGGACACAAGCAGCATCTGCAGATAAGGACTGCAGCAGGAAACAGGAGCTTTAGCCATGGATGCCTAGAAAAAATCACAAGTACGACAAGAAATCTCCACACAGCAAGACATCAGTATTAAAAATGGAGGAAATCACAAACACAGGAATTGTGGTATTTACAGAGACCGCCAAGTCTTCCAATAACCACGTTTGATACGTGGTTATCAAACCACATTTGAGGTTGACGTGAAACTTTTGTCTGCAGAGCTCAGTCATGGAGCTGTGAATTTGTGGGATAAAACATGGAACTTTGCCATTTTTGTCTTGTTTGGTTTGACAAACTGGCAAACAGGATACAGGTGATGTATCTCCAAGACTCGGTTCTTTCCAGATTCAGATCTCTGTATGGCTGTTGCATACACTAACTATTCTATCAAAACCTGCTACCCATTTAGCAGGTTTTTTTTTTTTTAGGTAGGATTATTAAAAGCAAATAACATAGTAGCTGAATTTGGCCAGTGTGAGGAGATCACTTAAAAGAGGCTACAAGTTTTCTTCTTTGCAAAGTGGCAGACCATACTGCAAGCTGAAGGGTGTAGAACTGTGTTTGGTGCAACTTCACATATTAACTTGTTTTTATGCTCAAAATTAAAGCTTTCTTCTTGTTTTCATAGTTCCCAGTGTCCTTGGAGTCTGTAATGGTTTGGGAAAGTTTGAATTGCAACCGCTTAATTCCTTAGCAAATTAAAGTTTTTTCTTTCATTTTTTTTTTAATTTAATATGATTGATTAACTTTAAGGATGGATGAACAGGAATGCAATCACTACTCAAGAGACAAAGCTGGTATTTGGCTATTTTGTCTCCTTCTTTTAATACTTACTGGTATTGTCTGAAGGGATTGTCACCAGGACTTAAAACCCTTGATGATTTGTAAAATTAGCTGTTTTCTTTTGTTCAAATTATATAAACTCTATCAATACAATTCAGACTACACTGTATAGTATCAGCCCATCAGCTTTTTCCAAAGGGTACATTTTATAGTACCCACAGATGAGCTTTTGCATGCCCAGATGCAGCCTTTGTGGATGAAAACAGTAGAAAACCATGGTTATCACACAGGTAGACAGCAGTCAGTGTGTGGTATGTTAGGTATGGTGTGAAGTTTGTGCCAACTTCACAGTCAGACCAGTGTGGCAGAAAGCACTTGCAGAAAAATCAGAATAGGATGATTCTAATCAATGGTGGACAAAGAAAGATCAAGTAATTCTTGACAGGTTTGTTAAATTTGAGCCATGTATCACTAGCTGTAGTCAGCCTGCCTAAGGACTTCCTTGTTGCTGTATTTCAAACTGCAGGAACTTTTAAGTATTAATGAATTGACCAGTAAAATAATCCACATAAAGCTTAAAATCAGATTACATGAATTCCTGTGAAAAGTACTGTAATACATGATAGACCCTTAGGAATAGAAGGGGAAATTAATGAACAGAGAAAGGAGAAAATGTTAAACTCAAAACCATTAAAATTCAAAACAATTTGCTTTTGGCAACACAGCTTTAAAAACTTCCATGCTGAAACTATTAATGGAAAAGCCTTACTACTGGCAAGGCAGATACAAAATCTCTCTGCAGTTTCCACAATATCTTCTGTCTCCTGCTGAAAGAAAAGGTCTCCTTGATGAGAAAACACTTTCTGGAGAGAGTTTCAGGTAAATATGACAGAGTTACTGAGTGACATGTCTGAAATGAGCCACCAAGGACTGTCACTGGGTTTCACCTCTTCCCCTCCATCAGCTCAATGTCCTCACCAACTGCACATGGGCAGCACAGGCTGGGGAGGGAACCAAGGGCATCCATCTACTGCAGGAATTCCAAGACAGAAATAATTGTTTACTCTATGCTCGTTCAGTTGGAGGGAGTTGTAATTTACAATTTACACAGACTTGGCTCCTTCTATCCAACGAATGCACTTTGCCTATGTTTAATATCATCTGGGGATAACCACAACTGAAATAATGATTAAGTAAAAGATAGGTGCTTTAAGAAACAAATAGGCATTCCATTTGTGGCCATGGAGGTATTTGTCAGAGCCCAGGACATTCCTCTGGCTGCCCTGGATGGTGCGAGACCCTGGCAGGGGTGTCTGGGACCCTGGCACAGAGCCCAAAATGACATTGTCTTTGACTTCAGTCCATGGGAGAAACTGCCAATCTTGTACAAAGAATTACAAGCCACCAGAGTTTGATATAAACAGTAGTTAGTTTATCACAGGGAACAAATGTAGAATTTGGGGTTTTTAGAACGGAGTCAGGGAGGGCAAGATGGAGAATCAGGGTATGGCCCTTTCTTCCTTCTTGTTCTTGTCCTCCATCTTCTGCTGTTGTGGGTCACAGGGGAGTGGTTTAGAATAGAAATGACATGTCTAACATAGGTAATAGGTATTGGTAATTAATTGTAAATAAGAAATATGTTTTGGATGATGGTTGGGTCAGAGAAAAGGTGCAAAAGGTCTGAGCCCTCCTGCCCTGGGGGGAGTCGCCACGTGCCCGTGCTGCAGCAAAGACCTTGGCAGGGCACTGAAAGAACTGAGAGAAAAGAAATAATAAACAACTTTGAGAAACCAGAACTGGTGAGCTCTGACTTTTTCTTGTGCTTCTGGCATGAGCTTTCGAGGAAAAAAGACTCTTAACCAATATATCCCGGGAAAACCAGCCTGAGAGGTATTGATATTCCATAGCTACAGCAATAACCTTCAGACTGTTCCTCACTGCCACACAGAGTTGGGATATATGTGCGGGCAGGTTTCAAGGAAAAATACTGCATTTGATTGAAACCTGCACTATTTCACGTGTCCAGCTTTTTTTTTTTTTTTTTTTTTTTTTTTTTTTTTTTTTTTTTGGATAAGGTAAATAATGCATAGTCAGAGTGAAGGAACAACTGATTTTGCTAATTGTTGATAAATAAATACTAATAAAATGTGGTAAATTTAACAGACTCTCAAATGCCAATGAAAAACTGTTTTGAACCCAGTGCTGGGTATGCACAGAAGTGCTGAGAGGCTTGGCCTGAAAAATCTCCCCGTGCATGTTGCAAAAACCAGCCTCAGCCACAACTGATTTTAATGCAAATGAGTTGGTATAAATAAAGCAGATCCTTTTCTTTTCTCTTCCCTCACAATTTTATTTTTCTCATTTACAGTTACTCCAGAACTCAGATCTAGAACATGAAAAATTTACCAATGAATGGAAAGAAAAAAAAGGTTTAAATGGAACATTTGATTCTTCCTGGCCTTATTACAGGAATACAAATCAGAAATGATTCTGTGGAAATCAGTGTGGCTGTAGGAAAGTAATCTCAGCATAACCATGAAAATCTATCACCTTGCGAGAAACAAGATTGCCATAAATAAATGTTTGTCTATTCCACTCGTTTCCACTTTCCATGGACAACACTGGAATGTGAAGTTAAACTCGATGTGCTCTAACCTTGCATTGCAAATAAGGCTTTCCTGGGGCTCCTGGACACTCTGCTGTCACAGGCACCTGCCCACGTGTGTGTTGGGAGAGAGACACAAAGGCACAAGATTTCCCAGCAGGATGGTGCCCAGGAAGAGGCAGGGGTGCCATTCCTCTGCAATAGCCATGGCAAAAAACTGGACATGGTGTGGAGAGAAAGCTAATGAGGACAACAACACTATGCAAAGAGGAGCACTTGAGGGCCCTTGGACATACTACAAAGCCATTCTCTCCAGGGGAAAAACAACCAACCCAGCAGCTTTTATGATCTTATGTCAGGCAACCTCTTCCACATGAAACAGAAGATGTTGAGCCTTTACGTGTCTCTTTGCAATAGGGAATATCCCAAATTCAGCCTGATCCAGAATTAGGTGAGGGGTTTTTGATGGGTCACTAAGCACATGACACTGTACAGGATTAACTTTGTCTAACCATAAAGACCCTTTGGGAATGTAGGTGATACAAAACTCTTCCCAAAACCTGAATTCTGAACCTTTTTCCTGTCACCAGTCCTCTGAAAGTCCCTGAAGTGTGTGGTTCTGTTGCAACACTCCTGGTTCTATTAGTGATGTTTGCTGTTGGGATAATGTAAGGTAACTCCAATTATCCTTTACTAATTCCTGCCAGTAAGAAAATAACCTGCCCTGCTTTGTTATGCTGCAAGACTGGTTACTGATGGCTGCAACAATGGTGCTGTACAGGACATTCAGCTGATCCAGGTGAGTCCCAGGACCTCTTGGGGAAACACCTCATGGATGATCAGCTGGGTGAAATTTTTTAACTAAGGATGCATGAAATTTGTGGTGGAGTTTTTCCAGCAATAAAATTCTACAGAAAAGATAAGATTTTTTTTTCATGTGAAGATAACAGGTTATGGACTTCATAATTTTAAATTCAGTTTTCATTGCCTATCAATGAAGGCATCCCAAAAGTTGTTGAAACCTGAAACTGTCTAAATCTGTATCTGAAGTTCTTGTTAGCCAGTTTAACTTTAGAGAAGAATCACACATGGGCTCTTGCAATTGAGGTGCAACACAACTTCCCTGAAAGCCTGAAGTGTCAGCTTGTGCCAATTTGTGCTTTAAAGTGAATGTCTGTATCTAAAACTGGTAGTGTAGTTTTCCAAGTTTTAGGTGTGATACAACTGAATTTTAAAACAGGACCTCAGCTCTGGCAGCTTATTCTGAGGTCTTTCCCTTGAGCTTGATTCTTGTCCATCAAATTCTATTCTTATTTCTCTTTAACAAGACTGAAATTTAAACCTTTGATACATAAACCTATTTAACAGCAGGTTTGCTTAGTGGAGGGAGTAACTTGAGAGGAAAAGGGTAGCACAGGAGTTGGGACTCTTGAAACCTGAGCCAGAGGTGATTGCAGCTCACTCTCCCTGCTCTAATACAACTTCTTGCAGCTCTTTGCTGCTAAAGCAAAACTAGCTCATTTCTAAAATGTAACAGCAGATTTGCTGATGGTGTTTCCACGCTGTTGCTTTTCAAGATTTATTTTAACTGTGTTTTGTGGCTTCTGATACTGCAAATGTCTTGTCACTACTCACCACGTAAGCTGCAGCCATAAATCAGCCTTATGTGATGGAGTGCAAGGTAAGTAGAAGCACTGAGACAATTATCGTTTTTTAAGTGTTCCTAACAGAAGACAGCTACATTAGTTGCCTTTTATCTAGTGAATGTTTTACTGGTTTATCTTCAGGAACATGGAGATAGTGGAGAAAGCTCGGAGGGAAATGGCATGGACTTTTTTGAGTGACAGAAGACACCTTGGGGTACAGAGTGTTGAAGATCAATAAAGGATTCAATGGGTTTCTCACAACGTGCTTTTGCAAATATTAATGAAGTGTCACAATGTGGCCCAAGAAGTGTCTCAACAACTAATCACTGATTGTTGCTGTCCCAATATATCTCAGATTAAAGTAGATTTAATGTGCAGTACAGAAAAAACCACGATCATGAAAGAGAAAAGGGAGTCTTGTGAGAAAGAACATGACCTCAGTGGCATCTACTGCTTCATTTAAGCTAGAGGGATTGCTGGAGCTTGTCATCTGATTCCCATTAACTGAAGCTCTTATTTTCTGATGCATGGCTCTTGGAGCTGTCATTAGCTGATGACTTCTGAACAGGAAAACTTCCTGCTTGGGCCATTACAAAGGAATTCAATATCCCAACGTCCCTAAACCAGACTGCGGAGTCCTCTTTTGGTCTGGGCAAATGCAGATTTTTGGGTTTTTTTCTCACTCATCAAAGCAACCAAGTGAAAACAAAACAAAACAAAACAAAAAAAACCCCAAAAAACCAAAAAGAACTTTGGCTGCCTGTAAATATGTAAAATTTACCTATATTCAGCAAAGCAAGTAGTTGAACATTAATAATAGTGATTTTTAGAATTCTTGCTCTCCAGGTTCCATATTTTTGTGGCAGATCAAAGTGTTGGTCAGTACTCCTACAGAAAGTAGATTTGCTTTCTAGATCAACTAATCTAATAAAAGAAGAATACTCTTATCCTAGTTGATGTGGTGCTGCAGTAATCTCCTATGAGATACTGAATATTGTCCTAAGCTACTCTTGGTTGCACTTTTTTGGTTGCTTGTATGCCTGAAGAAAGGGATGGGAACAACTCTAAGACTGGATTGTGTAAAGTACCAAACATGACAAGTTTTCTGGACATGCTTTTGAAGGGATATTTAAATTATGCTTTTCCCTGAAATTTTCATGGTAAATGAGAAAAAGCATGTCCAAAATTTGGGTTTACATGGGCCTGTGTGATTTCTGGCTAGCTAAACAAAATACACAAAATTTTCTAGCCTCTGGGCTGTCAGTAGAAAATGCAAATCAATGTTAACACTGTTGCCTCCCCTACCTTTTCCCTTTTTCCTCCTTTTTTTTTTTTTAGAAAAAGTTAGTCTGAGTGTAATGGTTTAGAGCATGGGGACATTTACAAGGGTAATATATCCTCCCCAAACCTGTTTTCTCTCTCAGCTAGAGAAAACCAAGACAGAAATGCAATCACTGAAAGCAGACATTTCATTCATTCACGTGCAAATTGCTAACATAAGCCATGCTTGAGTCTCACAGGAAAGATTGGAAGTGACACAATCTCCAAAGCAAAACTGGGAGCTCAGTCTTTTTCTGCATAACATGTGCTGTGAGTGATTGAAAGTTGTGAATTTTTCATCTCCCTCTCACCAACCAGCTGCTGAGTGTCTCATTTCCTTGGCGTTTCTGGTTTTCCTAATTTCAGAATTGGAGAGTTGAATTTGTCACTTTTCAGCTCCTGCTGTATAAACCAGTGGTCAGACTCAATAAGAGTCCCAGCTAAGATATCACACTCCACAGGCCTGTCTGCACTGCTGCATGGAATATCAAAACTGAAATTATTTCCATTACACAGAACCATTGTCTTATGATAATTCTATTGCATATTAAGTCCTGGGATTTGAGAAAGTAATTCTGTGGCCAAAGCAGTGGAATTTATTCCTATCATTTATTCTCTGTGTTTTCTTTGTTTTGTTGGCTTTTGTTTCTGGTTTTGGTGTTGTTTTTTTTTTAATTTGACTTCTTTTTGGACTCGTATGCCCACTGGAGAGAGAACTTTCACAGCTATGCTGTTCCTTGATCATGTTCTGAATGACATCTTTCAGATGGGGCTCTGATGTTTTTGTTTCAGCTAAGGCTGCTAGCACTGTCTAGGGGAGACTACTGTCCTGACTGTACATGACAACCTTTGGGAAGGAACAGCTATTCCCTCATTAGTTTTGATGTTTCACTGCAAGGCAGAAAATGCCCACACTGCCCCTTTGCTTGCAGAGCTGTGCTTGTCTTTCTCCTGATTTTATAAGTAAGCAAAGCATGACAGAGGGGCCTGTGGGCAGCCATTTCTGCCTGGTCATAGCCACAGGAGGCTCTGCTTCCACCCCATCCAAGCTTTTGGCAAACTTGGGCGGTCTTCTGCAGCTTAAGGATTAACAGGTTGTAGCTGGCTACTGCTGAAAGATGGGTATTTTCTAGTTGTTGACAAAAAAGAAAGTAAAAGAAATTCTGAATCCCAGGCTATGTCCTTGTTAACTATTTAAAATGTTTTTTCTGGAGAACACCCACTGCTCTTTCATCAAACCTGCAGTGAGGGGCTCTACCACGGCATTCCAACAAGCCTGCACTAAATGCTTTGACAAAAAACATGCTTGCTCTGAAATGAAATCTTATTTACTGTGGTGTTATTAAAGTGCTAAATAAACAGACAAACTCAGAAGGGCTGCTAGGATGTGGGCGGGGGAATAAATAAGCTTTGATGCTAATGTCAGTCAATGCTAATTTCTATCCTTTGAAGAAAGTGTGATAAACACAGCTGTCAGAATTGTGATCTGAAATTGCTCTAATTAAATTAGATTTTTACTAGAATGAAAGCAGCTGAGCACCTTGTTTTGTTTCCTCTTTAGCTGGACTAATTCAGAGAATAGTGATTTTCCAATTCTTTCCTGGCCAGATAGGAAAGGTAAGATTTGTTACATATAAACAACAATCTGAATACGCACAAGACTATTGTAGAGAATTCTGTATTCTTATTCCTTTTGTTGTATTTGCTACCCACAATTTGCATCTTAATCTAGAATCTGAGCTCTTCAAGGGGGAATTATCTGTACTGGCCATTAAGTGCTTTCTTTGCAGTAATATGGGGAGATGACATAACTCCCTTATGAGCATCTCTCAAGTTTATGTGTTACAGTAAAAGACAGGCAAGGGTGTTTCAAGGTTAAGAACTATTTCACTGCTGAGAATAATAACTAGCTATCACTGTAAAGAAAGGCATGAAGGGATAAAAGATAACAACCTGAAGTCAGATGATCTCTGGATAGCCCTTCATTTTTTGTCTCTTCCTTGTTTCAAAAATCACCTTGTTCCTTTCTGTAGAAGGATAGAAAGACCTGTTACTTCAAGCCTTGCAGATTTACTTTGTAAATGAAATTGTGATTGGGTTCAGATCTGGGAGGCTACTCCTTTTCAGCAGAGCTGAAAATGAAGCAAGGTGATAAATTATTTCAGTACTTTTTTTTAATGAGACCACTATTTTCCAAAGCAATCTAATTAATTACAGAGAACAGCACAGCTAAACGAAAATAACTGATATATGTTTGATTTGTGAGTGCTATTGATTCTAATTTAATTAACGTAAAAGAGATCTGTGTCAGAATTTAGTGCCACAAAATAAAAATATGAATTTATATATAGCTAGATTTACATAGAGAAATATTGTCTTAGTGTACCTTCTACCGGTGCCATCTATCAATTTCCAAAATGCATTAATTATAGCAAATCGATCTGATGAGAAGAAAGTCGAAAAATTACACCATCTCTTCCACGCGCGGGCACTAGATGGCACTGAAAGACAGGAGCTGGGGTGTGGAACACAGGTATTTCACATTTCTTGATGTTGGTGTACTTCAGTGGAGGATCACTGCAGCATAAATGATACCCTGTAATCTATTGCGGGGGGGGGGGGGGGAGGGGGGAAGGAAGAAAGAAGAAAGGAAAAAAGAAAGAAAGAGTCACAGTAATTACAGAAGCTTCATTGCATGACTCAGTTGTTTCTTGAGTATATGGAAGAAATTGGTACAATTAAAGACAAAGTGGCAAAACATGATAAGTGACCAGGGCTGACAGCAAAGGCCCTTTGCAGATGGAGGAAATGCAAGTTTCCCTCTCTCACTTGCTCATGTTTCTTCACAGAAAAATCTCCTCTAGAATTCACATGCTCCCTTCCTGTCACCACAGTGCTCCTTGAGTGCAGTTCTACTCCCAAACTTGGCCGTGTGAGAAACATCAGCTTTCGCAGCATTTCACGCTCTGGTTCTGCCCCATCTGACCGCAGGCAAACCTTGGGCTGATGGAGGAGACACAGCAATGGTGTTCAGGAGGTCAGAACTGGAGATTACCATGAGCCCTCAATAAAAAACACTCCAAATGAGCCCCAGAGGGAGAATTAGCAGGGAAGGAGGGGACTGGAGTCCCACTCTGGCTCTGGAACCACCAGCAGCCTGGCGTGGGTGTTTCACAAGCCTCAGAAGGGTTTTTAGGGAGCCTCAGTTTTTAGTTACCCTCAGGACAGGATGAAAGTGCTCATTGAGTGCAAGGGATCACTGCATGTGATCATCCCATGTGTCACCATGGTTTTAAAAATTACAAAGACATACTTTTATTCCAACTGCAAAAGGAAGCACTCAAAGGTTAGGAAACTCCACATTTGTATTTCGACTCGTTACGTGCACTAAATAAGAAAGATGCCTTTTGGGACAGAAAAGTATGCAATCATGTAATTAAAAACTGTGGCCTATGCACAAATTGGCACGATTACATCTGGAACAAGCTTTTCCCAGGAATTCAGCACCGGGTGTATCTGTATAGATAACATTGTTCCCTATGTGCAATTCCATATGCAATACCGACACGTCTTTAGAGATGAAGGGTGGTCCATGGCATGGACCCTGTGTCTCTGCCCTGTCTGGGGGCCACAGTGGCCTTCACGGTGTAATCTCCTGAGACTAAAGGGGAATCCTTTCAACCCCAGGCCCGACTTTTCCACAGTTTCGATACATTTTCAAAAGCGTGTCTATTAGACTGTGGGGACACTCGAACACGCTCCGCTCATCGCAGCCACTCCTCAGGAGCCGGCCGGGGAGGGCCCTCAGGCGAGCGCCACGCTCAAGATGGCGGCAGGCGGGAGCCGGGCCGGGCGCCGCGCTCAAGATGGCGGCGCCGGCCGCCCCGCCTTCCCCCGCCCCGCCGGCGGTGACTTCCGGAGGGAGCGGGAGAGGGCGTCCGTCCCATGGTAACTGCGCCACGGTGGGGACGCCGCGGCCGCCTTTCGCTTCCTGCCGCCGCCCGGCCCGCGACGACGGGCAGCCGCCGCCTCCGGGGCCGCGCCGCCGGCAGCCGCCAGGTCGCGAGGTGAGAGGAGCCCGCCGGGCGGGCGGGCCCCGCGGGGCGGTCTCTCCGCCCCGCCGAGGTAGCAGGTCGGGCCGGCGGCGCCGGGGAGGAGGCGGCGGCGGCCGCCCCGCGCTCGTGTAGCGGGGGAGGAACCCCCGGTGCGGGGGCAGCACCCGGGGAGCCGCGGGACAGCGGCGGCCCCTCCGCGGGGAGAGAGAGCCCTGCTGGGGGCGGAGGTGCCCTTGTGTCGGCTGAGCCGTACCTTAAAATACCTTGTAAAAATGAATTAATTCCTCACCTTCACTTCTGAATCTTTTGTGTTTATTTTACTGGGACCCGGGGCCTTTTTTCCCCCCCTCTTTATTTAAAGGTGCTCAAGCACGTAACTTTTTTCGTTCGTTACGGGCTGAGATGTGATCAGCCTTCGGTGTGCCCCTGCCCTTTGTTCAGACACACGGTGCTTGTAGTTGCCTGTTTTATTTGTTAGCAGCGAAGACCCCTTGAGAGCAGGTCTGCAGGCGGTGGTTTCGGAAGGGAGCTCCTGTGGCACCCTTTGTCTTGGGAAAGAAGAGTACGGTAATTCCCGACTTCTGGCCGCACAGCCGAGGTTGTGATAAGGGTGCTCCTCGCTTCCAGAGACCGTGGAAAATGTTTGGAGGCGTGTTGGAGGGGCGATCTGGGCAGAGGTCTGCCCAGAGGGCTGTGGAAGCCTCCTCAGGTTGTGGATTCGGTGCGAGCAGCCAGTTCCCGTGTTATCTGTGGAGCTGGCTCCTGCAGCCAGTGCGGGAGCTCTCGCTGTACCCCGCTTTGGGAATGGCTTCGTTCCTGCGCCAGGGACAGCTCACCTGCTGGCTCTTCACATCCTCGTCCTGCTCGAGGTTGAGAGGACACTAGAGGTTTAATGAAAAACTTCTCGGCGAGTAAGGCAATAGGACACTCCATCTCTTTTTCTCAGTCTCTGGAGAAGATGGAAAACCACATTTTTGCAGAATGGTTGATGGTTCATGTATGGATGTAAATGAGAACCAGCTCTTCAGGAGAGGGATGAAGAGCTGTAGTTACTCAAAGTGTGTCTCTAGCATGTGTGTGATTTACATGAGCAAAAACTCTCTGATCAGAATTGCAACTAGTTTGTTACAGAATATCTGGCTTGGACAAACCTGTGAAATAGTAACAAACACTTAGTACATGGCATCTGGATTGTCAGTAGGTTTATTAAAGTGTTTAGCTTTGAGAGTGTTGACTGGTGGAACTACAGGCAAAAATGTGTGCCAGGAAGCAGATGGGATGAATTGAGACTGGAAGGAATAGGGGATTTCTTAACTGGACAAAGGAGTAAGAGCCTGAAGCAAGCAGCCTGCAGGGATGGGTGTGGAAGAGATCTAGCGTCAAACAGCCAAGGTGGGGCCAGGGAAGAGTGTATTAGAAAAATATAAATACTTCAAACGTTGGCATGGCACTAAGGCTGCCAGAGTTCAAGAAGTGCTTGGACAGTGCTCTGAGGCACACAATGTGTGATTCTTGGGGCTGGCCTGTGCAGGAGTTGGACTGCTTGTGGTTCTGTTCCAGCACAGGAGATGCTGTGATTTGTAGTCTCTTGCGGCAGATATTTAATCTTGTAACCAAACTTTCACACTATATTTGAATATATAATATTTATAACCAATATATCCCATTTAGAATATGTAACATTTACAGATTGTATTTATTTTACATATATTTATGCTTTTCTCTGAAAGTAAAGTAAATGGCTTGTGTTTCTTTCGTTTTCCTGTAGCTTCCAGAAACTCTAACTTGTACTGGGGGGCTGCTGTGCTGATTGCTGAATGCTTGTGTGAATTGAAATACAAATTAAAGAGGCAAACATCTAGGTGGGGGCTTTTTTGCTTAAGTAATTATCTTTAAATGTTAAAGTAAGAAAACAAAACAGCCTTTGACACTCCTGTTCTGTTTCAGAATAGAGCAGTTGAACTTTACCATTGTTGTACTGTAGGATATTTTGATGGCCATTAAAAAGATAAAAATAAGATTCCACAGGAAGATTTGTTTTCTCCTTTAGAGTGAAGGGAGTGATATCCTATAGTAATATCGTAGCCTAGTTGGAGGACACAGTTATTTTGAGATTAGAAGCTTAACGTGTGTATTGGTTAAAAGCAGATGGATGCTGAAGTGGGGACTTGACACTAGAGTGGTGCGAAGTGTGGAGGAGTGCCTTAGGATTTGAAACTTCGTACCCTGACTCTGGAGGGATTTTTTTCCCCTCTCGAGGGACACAGTATATATGTAGGGAATGAAACGCAATGGTTGGATTTTCCATTTCTTCAGCCTACTTTTGAACTCATTGTAGCAAAGCTAAGGTTGTTTGCAGGTCAAATGAAGTGATAAATAAGGCCACAGGGATGTCTGTTCGCCTTCAAGGCACCTGGGAGAGGGCAGTGTCGTGTGGGCTTTCCTGTCTGTAGAGCCATACCTTTGCTCCAATGGATTTGCCTTCTCTTGCTCAGGTAGTGCAAGGGAGACACGGCTTGAGGATGAAGCTTTCTTAGCATACAGAGTCACAACATTGCTGAGTTTGTGGTTTTTTTCTCTTCACTTGAATTTTTTTCACTCCTTCTTTCCACATGCGCTGCCATTGCAGATTGCTGGCTCTGTTGGAGCATGCCACGTGAAGCTATTTTTGACTGCTCAGAGAATTACTGTAGCAGGAACAAAGGACAGTGATGGGGGAGAAGTGGTCCCAAGGGGCCTTGAGAAGAAAGAGATGGAATTCAGATTAGTAGCCTCCAAAAAAATCTTGCCATAGAAGAGGTGAAAAGTAAGACTTTGAAAGAACAAAGGTAAAAACAACATGTGAAAACACTTAGTTCTCATAATGTTACCCTTTCCCATGAGGAGGCTTTTTGAATGGCTTTCATAGTAATGTTTCTCATATGTTGACCATAGATTTATTTGGGCAGTAAGCTTGACTTTTTCTCTAAGCCTTTAACAGAGATGATTGATTTACTGGCTTTGATAGAGGGATAGAATTACTTTCAAACTTTGAAATACATAATAAGCACCTCAGGTAATTAGCAAGCCTACATCTATCTCTCTTTAAAGTGATCAATGGCATTAATTTGATTTGGTAACCATGGCCATTTTCTCGTTCAGCAGCCATATGGTATTTCTGAGTTTAGTGTGATTTCCTGTAGGTGGTTTTTACAGAGTCAGCTGGGCTTTGGTGTGAAGTGCAGCAAAAATTAAATACTATGGGAAGGTGTGAAAATGTTCTTATATTGAAAGAGGGAAAAAAAAAAGAAAGTTGCTTTAACTTTGGTGTAAGAGTAGATTGTAGCCTCTAAATGACATGTTCAGGGAGACTCCAATGCTAAAGCAGTAAAAATTTGTAACTACTGCTTGTTTGACACTGAAGTTTTTAAATGCAAATAATGATTAACAGATCAGTGTTGGGTTGTAAAGAAAATACTTTCTAGCTTTTCTGTAAAAAGGAGACCCCTTGTTCACTATCATACCCTTTTAAGGAGTTTTCTTCTTAAGGTGTGATACTTCTTAAATGTGTCATGACATTAATAGAACAGCCACAGGAAATTTCCATCTGGATTCTAATTTTTTGAGGTCTGCAGTAATCAAAAAAAGTGTGAATTTTATCTGTCACATGAGAAGTGGCTGAGGGAACTGGGGTTGTTTAGTCTGGAGAAAAGGAGGCCCAGGGGGACATTACTGCTTTTTATGACCACCTGAAAGGAGGTTGTAGACAGGTGGGAGTCAGTCATTTCTCCCAGGTACCAAGTGATGGACAAGAAGAAACAGCCTCAAGTTGCTTAGATTGGATATTAGGAAAAATGTTTTCATTAAAAAGATGGTCGAGCATTGGAACAGGCTGCCCAAGGAAGTGGAGTCACCATCCTAGAAGTGTTCAAAAGCACACAGATGTGATGCTTCCAGACGGGGTTTTGTGGTGGACCTGGCAGTGCTGGGTTAATGGTTGGAGTCAATGATCTTAGAAGTCTTTTCCAACCGTAGTGATTCTAAGACTTGGAATCAAGAGCTTCTGAGAAACATTCTGGGCATCAAGGAGCATAGTCCAGCTGAGCTGGTGAAAGTGAGGATAACAGAGAGGAGTCTTTGGCTGGGAAGCTTGGAGCTGTTTCTGAAGCAGTTTTATCAAGGTGAAAAATTCTGGGTTTTTTTTTTAAGCTGACCTTTATGCTTATAAATAGCAGTTTAAATTTCTCTGTGGGAGATTATCCAGCATGCAATATTAACAGAAATAAATCTATCTGAGAGAGTTGTGGGAAGGGGAACCAGTATCAGATGGTGATCTTGGAAGGAGATCTGGAAGTGGAAGCAATCAAATCAGGGGAGTGAGACAAAGAAAAGCAGCAAAAGTGGTGTTAGGAAATGGAATGGGGCACAGGCAGGGATCACAGAAGACTAAAAGTTGCTGATGGTGTTATAGAATAGCATAGACCTTGCAAGCATAAAGTTTTCTGGTTAGTAAAGGTGGCATTGAGGAGGGACAAAGAAAGAAACTGTGGTATATAGGCAGGAAAGTGCCATTTAAAATTAAGTAGAAATACATCTGAAAGGCACCAGAAAAAGAATTAGTGACTGTAAGGTGCATGTTCTCGGAGTGTGTGGAAGGAACTGAGAATAGGGGTGTGTGGAGCCCATTCCTGTGAGGGGGGAGAACCTCGGTGCTGAGGTGGGGAACCAGAGCTCTTGTGGAATGGAGACAGCTTAAAATTTGCAGCCCCAAATGAGAGAGGCCATGTCTGTGTGCCATGTTGGGCATCCTCAGTGATGCACAGCCCAGAGTGCTGCTCACAGTGTGTGTGGCTTATAGAAGCTGTGGAAGAAACATTCCTTCTGGCCTCCCTGTTCTTACTCCTCTCTCCATCTTTATTCTCTATGGGAGACATGGAAAACTTGGTTTCTGGTGGGTTGGTACAGTCAACACATGACTGGAAATAAGATCAGCTTTCTGCATTCAAGTCTCTGAAGAAAGGTCTTGCTGTGTATCTTTATGTATAGCATTGTTGTTTTTGTAGAAACAGACAAACGCAGCATGATAAAAACATTCTTGTGCTGTCTATAGCACAACATAACTCTTGTGCTATGTAACACAAATTAATAAAAATGACTGAATTAAGCCATAACTAATAGCAGATGGAAACTGTGGTTTAGTCTTGTGTAGTCTATCCTTGTTAATGAACTTCACATGCAGATAAAATGGGAGGGAGATAGGCTTTAATAAGGGAAAATGTTTGCCTTGTCATCTGAAAACACTTATGCTCCTGGGTGAAGCCTGTGTGCTCAGCAGTACTCCTTTCTTGTGCAGAGCCAGAGTGTTTAGAAATTAAACTATTGTTATTCCTAGACTGACAAGAATATCTCCCCCTCCTAGAACTTTACTTCTTATCTTTCCTCTTTATGTAACCAGGGTTGGTCAGGGGCTGTAAACAGCCTTGTTTTAGACTTCCTGGTATTTCCCTATGCCATTGCCATCCTTGCATGTGATAAGATGTGCCTGCTGGAGCTGAACCAGGGAGTCAATCTCAAAGGCACAAGGTTTATTGCCACAGCTAATACTGGGCTTATGCCTTGCTTTTCAAAAGTATCTTGTCTGCTCTTTACTGAGGGTTTGGAGAGAGCCTCGAGGAGAATTGTTTCGGGTTTTGAAGTACAGCATCATCTTCCTGTGCCTTGTACGTGTCTGGTCAATGAATATGCTTGAAAAATATCTTAGACATAAAGTGAGTGACTTAAGAGATGGTTTCTTTCAACGCATCTCTCTTTAAGGCTTCTTTTCCAATACCATATTTATGTGTAACATAATTTTTCTGTGTTTTAACTTAGAGAAGATTCATTTGCCAATGAGCTGCCTTTCGTGAAGTGTTTGTGATTAAGTATTTATAGACAGGATGGAACATCAGTAGGGAGATTTGAGAAGACACATTTTGTAAACATAAAATCCATTCTACCTGGAATGTGAGTGGAATGGTACAGCTCAGATTACACTTCTGCTTCGGGGTAGTGTTGAAATTAAAGCTGGGGCTTTTGGAGCTTGTTTGTTGGTTTTTTTTTTTTTTTTTTTTTTTTTTTCAAAGCCTCATTTGTGGTCTTCCGAGTTTTGCACTTTCCTATTAATTGTTGTAGGACCTAGAGGGTGCTTGATACTTACAGGCTTAGACTGAAAATGCTTTTAGACTTGGTGTGAACTTAAAAGACTTTCTTAGGAATTTTCCCCTTGTTGTGTTTACTGAAAGTAGTTGCTGTGCTCAGCAATACAGCTGATAGGATCCATTTCTAATGGTAAAAGTATTTAATATTGAAAAACCCCTCTTGGGCAGCAGTTCTTGAAGTTGCATCAAGACTGGGTGATGTAGAGATATCTTCAGGTGGGAGGAAGGAAGAAGGGGATTTTGAGAACTAGGTAATTAATTAAAGATTGCTGTGGTTATGATGTTTTGGGCTTAGAAAATTACAGAGTGCTATGCCACATACTTTGAATATGCAGGTCAGTTAAAATATTTTCTTTAATACGTATGCTGTTCTAAATAATTATATAAAGCTGAAGGGAATTTTTTGCCTTATGGAATAAACTTTACCCTAGTCTTAAACATATGTTCTCATTTATTGTTGATAGCTTCTTTAATACTATTAAAAAAGTACAGCAGGTATTGTAAGAATTCAGTAACTTAATCTTAACACTTTGAAGTTAAGTCCTGTGAAATGTATGTCATGCTGATGGCTTAATAAAAACATAATGAAATTAAAACCAAAATTCATTATTAAAACTAAAAGAAAGATCATTAATTTAGTTTAGAACTCACTTCTGTGACAGTGAGGGCTAAGATCCTGGATGGTCCTGGACACTTTCTTGGCCTGAATTAGTCATCGGGTATTTTCTGTGACAGTGAAATTTTATGAACTGAAAAAGCAAGATTTGCTTTAAGGGTTTTGGAAATGTCATTGTGTAATAACGTTTATACACCAAGATAGCTGAAGAAAGTAGTTGTGGTTGATTGTGAGCTGTAACTGGGGGATTTTTTTGCATTACTGCTTAACTGTTGCATCAGTAAACTGCTTTTCTCTGTTTTTCTTAGCTGTCAAGCAAAGCCAGTTTGATCTGCTGCAAACAGAGTACTTTGGCAACTTGTTCTCTGTTAAAAATGGTAGAGATGGCATTAGTGGGAAAACAATTCCTTGCTTTGTAAGTAGTGCACTTGAGTTATGACTAAGTATATTGATTTGCCTGGCCAACACAAACTCCAGACAGATTTTTTTTTTTTCCCCATGGCCTTTCCTTAAGAGGGTCACGTGGTGGTTTGTTATTGCCCTCTAAACCAAACTGGGGAAATTCAATTTCTGGGGAAATTGAAAGGGGTTTTAATTTTTTTTAATAGATTTTGATCACTGACATGTGATATTGAATGGATTGGGGAAGGCTTGTCCCTCTCTTAGCTTTTGTTACTTTGCAAAGCTCTTTAACTTATCTTTTTTTAATGGCTTTACTAATTACATACACAGTAAAGAAGTTATTGACTTCCAAAAAGATAAGATTTTCTAATTTTTGTTTTACTATCTAGGCAGGAGAAGCTGCATCTGTTTGCTTGTGCCAAACATGATGTTTGTTTTTTCTTAAATTGGCATCTTATCCTCTAACCCCCAAAAGGAAATTTGAATATGCTATTTAGAGTTCCTTGCTGATTTTAGAACTTAGGATGCTAAATCTGTAGAACTTACAAATTGAAGGATGCTAAATCTGAAAAACCCACAAACTGAAGCCCTAATAATGAGATTATGAGACTCTGAGATGAATTCCTAATTTTGAGAGCTCTCTGTTGTCTGCTGTGCCTCTCGTCACTGCCATCCCTCTCTGGTTCAGGGAAGGCTCTGGTGGTCAGTGCCTTAGTGTCAAAGGTATTAGGTTAAAATTTAGTCAGCTGATAATGATGGGTCTGAATGACAGCTCAAAACTGTTGTGCTGCTTTACCCTTCAAGACATAACACCAGCTCTTGTTATAAGAGGATGTTCTGTGGTATCTTGTTTGTCTTTTCTGGAGATTTGTGTTCATATTTGTGTTACGAATTTGCCCCAGTGAATTACAGCTTTGAGCAGAATGACTGCAGCAGAGTAGAAAACAGAAATGCAGCAAGTGAAAAGTTTGAATAAAGTAAATATTTTGATAGTTCTTAATTGGATGTAGTTATCTCTTGTGTGAAGTGCTTCTGGGTAGCCTTCCATGGTGCGCTATGTTGTGTAATAAACCACAGGCCAAAACAAGCCCTCATGGCTATTCCATGGAGAAGGCAGGTGCTTTCTTCCACTGCTGAAATTCTTCTTTTCTCACAGTTACCTCCTTCCAGTGAATTCAGACATGTGCAGACAGCTTCCTGGGAGGCTGCCTATGATTAACAATATCAGGTAGTTTTAGGTGTAGATGTGGCTGCCATGTGCAGCAGCTGTGCTCCAGTGACCTGGTCATCCTTTGTCCTTGTAAGGTCCTGGCAGGAGGCTACGCAGAACGAGCTCAAGGCGTGGTGGGATGTGCACCAAGGAGGTATTTGGGGGTCACTGAGATCATTTACATCTGCTACATAAGACTTTGTTTTCCCAGTTTACCAAACTGGAGTGTTGTTACCTTGAAAGTGAAATGCTGCTGGGTGTTTATAAATCGGGGTGCAGACAACTAATAAAAGGCTTGACTGGTGAAAATATTCTAAAATGTCAATTGGTTGCAACCCTTTTGGAAAAGGTTTGAATGAACTTTTCTTCCCAAGAAAACTTTTAAAAATTCTAGACTGTATGTTTAGTACACTTGTTTCAGATATGGCTGTATTGCAGGATAAGCTGTAGTTGTACCTGACACCAGAAACAGAAGCATAGGAATTTTTCTTGTATAAGGAAGATGATGATGAACCCTTACCAAAGGGCTAATTTGGAAAGCAGGTGAAACTTAAAGGATAATTTGGGTCACCTGCTTCCTGGTCACAGAACCATTATCAGTTTCCATGCCGACAGATAAAGTTCTTTAAGTAGGGAGAGAAGCCAGGCCCAGCACCTGTATCTAAGTGGGTCAGGTGGAAAAGAAGCAGGAGAGTTCTGGAGTCCACTTGCAAAAACATTGCCACAAATGTGAACCATTGGATAAGTTTTTCAAGTACAAGAAGTGTTAAATAAACATAAATGTGGATTTTCTCAAACCAAAATTCACAACCAGTCAAATCTCCTTTTATGGCATGGTATCCAGTCTTTTTTGGGAGGAACAAATGTGTTCTTAGTTTAGTTAGTTATTCTAATGGCTTTTTCTGTATTATAAGCAAGGATGTTTCTCTAAATACCATAAAGTTGGTGAAAAGCCTGAAATAGTTTCAGGATCACTGTCAGACCAGAGGATGTGGAGACTGAATGCTCTCTGCAGGGTTCTGTCACTAATTTTGACTTAAGTGAAACATTAAGGCTGTGCAGTATTAGCAGCAGATGGTATGAAGTTTGGAATTGCTGTGAGTGTGTTGGAAAATGTGGATAGGGTTCAGGGAGACTTGAGGACAGAGAAGCAGCAGTCTGGGAGGGAGAAAACCTTGACTTTTGGATGAGGACAAGATTCAAGATCCTCCATTTATCATCTTTGTACAAGAAGACTGTGCAGGGGGAGAAGGAATTTTGTGCAAAGAGTTCTGGGGATGTTGCAGTTGATAAGCCAGATATGATTCTGTTAACACAGCTGCTGCAAAGAGCTTGGATGTGCTGTGGTATGTAAGGATGAGCTTCTGCATATCACATAATAGTCCTCCATGCTAGGCTTGAGCATTTCATCCCAGGAAAAGCTCAGTTACAAGAGAGTATAGAGGAAAGTAAAGAATGAAGTCTTGAAAATGTAATTATTTTATTCACAGAAAGAAGTGCTTCCCTTACAGGATGGAAAACTACAGAGGGAAGGGAGAGTTTTCTTCAGGTGAGGTATAAATATGGAGGGCATTTTTCAGTCTAGTCTCTTTGACAGCAGAACCACTGGTAACATGCTTAAACTGCAACAGAGAATGGAAATGGACACTGGAAAAGAACTGTGATCCACTGAAACAGATTGCTTGGGAAGATGTGGCATTGCCATTTTTAAAGTGCCTCATAAGGCACAGATTAACTATGTCTAGACCATGTTTTCTCCCTCAGTCCTGAGAGGCAGGATTAGCTGATTTATTGAGCTGCTTTGTAATGGTTAGAGTATTAGAAAATCCTGGAGGGGTTTCTAGAAAGCAGAGACATTCAAATTAAAAAGGTAACAAAGTGGTTAATAGCACTGGGCCCATGTTAATCACTTTATCATTTTGTGATAATGGGTCTTGCTGTCAAAATTGCACATCTGTACTCCCTAAATTCCACGCCCTGTTCTTCAAAGGAAGTAATATTGCATTGGAGGAGAGGGGGAAATACTTTTACAAATCTTCTGGCTCACTTCCATTTCATGTCTGTGAATATCTTCCAGTTGATACACTAAGTGTATACTGATGGCTACAAACTTCCAGAATCATCTTTTTTCCCTAGCTATATGTAAAATTGCTTTGGGGATCAGGGAGAAATTAGACTCTTCATGGTATGTTTGATACCAGATTCTAAGGTTTCAGACTACTTAGCTCATTCCTCCGAGTCAGAATTAAGATACAAAATAAATCATTTCCTCATTAGCAGATAGCAGCCTTTATCTTGCATGCCTTTTTTTAAACCTGGCAATTAAAATGCATGAATAAGAGGCACTGTACTCTGGTAGCAGGAACTTGGGCCTGGGAGACAGAACTGTCAGCATCTTAATCTAAGACATGTTGTTGAATAATGATTTGCTGAAGGGCATGTTTAATTCCTGGCCCTGTTTTCCACACACAGAATATAATGCTGTAAGGATTAATTTTTGTCTGTAGCTACAGAATTAAAACTCTCAGACTTGTCTTTCTGCATTCAAAGTTAGTATGTAAGCCCAAGGTTTTCATTCATGAATTCCTAAGTTGTATTTGAATTCTTCTGCTACAGTATCCTGAGGTTAAAGAACATTAATTGAAAAATTGGATAGGTTAAATATATCTAACCCTGTGATACTTTCCTTAGTTTTTATATATGGAAAATGCAAATTCTTTTTTTCTTCCTTTGCTTTTTTAGTTCCCTGCTGTTGTTGAAGTTAGCTTCTTTCTCATCTGAAAAACTTCAGATGTATGGTGTAGTTTTTTTACTTTCATTCATGATTTATAAGGATACAGAAAGATTGCAGCATTTAAATTTTACTGGAATACCAGTCCTATTATTTTTTAAGCAAGAAGGCTGTAGTAATATATCCTGGTTTCTTGGAGCATTGATACAGCAATACAGGTGAAGGATTTATTTTTTAATTTAGGTTCCTTAGAGGCTGAGGGCAATGGTGTATGATGTCATTCTGGTTCAACAGAAGTGTTGAAGAGTGAGAGGGCGTGTGGGGTCTTTAGGGCAATGAAATACCTTTTCCAAAGCTGGTAGCATCGGCTGAAATCCCTGCGGGCTTCTTCCTGCAGGTGCTTGTTTCAAGTTAGGCCTGCACAGACATTAAAATTTATTATTATGGTGTCAGCCTACAGGGTTTATAGTTCTTTCAGTGAATTCTTTGTAAAACAACTGGCATCATTTTTTAAAAGGTTATGTTGAATTCCTGTTTCCACAGCACAAGTTGCCATGGATATGTCAGGTTCTTAATGTTTGTTTACAGAGGAATGAGGGAGAGAAGGTTTATGGTTGCTATTTTCAAATGCATGTTCTGCTTTCAAGTGATACTGTTCTCACTGGAGTTAATTGGCCAGTGAATGTAAATTCTACTGTCTGCTTTGAGAATTAGGCTCACTTTGAAAAAGAGTTAATGCAGAGATGTCCATGTGCATATCCTTACTTTGCTTTGGCTTGTCAGTTGTTCAGGTTGCTTTATTCCCTGTGCAGTAAAATGCCCCTGCTGATTCTGTGTGCCCTGTGCTGTGTGTTGGAGTCCTGTCAGTCAGCACTGGAACAGGGAGGCAATGCACACAGCTAGAGCTGAGCAGCTGCTGCTGCAAAGCATCTCATGCACCTGCACGAAGCAAAGAGGTCCTGGGCTTGCTGGCATGGGGAAAATGGATGGTGAAGTTTTTCTGGCTAAGAACTGGCATAACAAGGAAATCAAGCCATAAAACTCCTGTGTGCATAGACAAAATGCCCATGAGAGAGCATTTGTATGTTGTATTACATAATACAGCATGAGAAGTATGTTTCTGGTCTGTTCTCTGCCTTCCAAATCATCTGCTATGCTTCTTCCTAGCTGCACACTTACTTTTCTCCCCTTCCAAAATAAAGACCACAAAGATAAACCTGTTTATGTAACCTCTCAAATCTTGATTCAGAAATACAAACTGCTGACTTTGGAGCCCATGCAACCTCTCAAATCTTGATTCAGAAATACATACTGCTGACTTTGGAGCCCATGCAAACAACCTGCACAGCACCAGACTCTGCTGTCAAGTAACCACTAGAAAAAGAATGCGATTAAACCAGAAGTCAAACATTAACTTGTTCCTTTCCCAGGTCACTGGAAGAGGTGTGGGCAGGCATGTTTGAAGGCTGAGGAGAACGAGCCCTGTGTTTGGCACAGAGTGAAGGTGTCCCTAAGTGCTGCTCATGTCTCACTGTGCAGTCCTTAAGGATGAGACAGACTGCTGCAGGACACTTGGTTCAGTTTTGGGTTAAGAGCAAAAAGTCAAGAGGCAACCTACTGGAAAAGAATGAAAAGGTCTTGTTGTGGAAAGTGAAAGATAAGAGAAGAACACCTGTTAAAGAAGCAGCTGCTGAAAATGGATGACCACTCTTAATGGAGTAAAAGAATTAGCAGCAGCTTTCTTGGTAAAATTGATCCTTGTGTACATTCTGTGATGAACTTAATTGTGAAACTCCACAGCCCCAATGACTCTGTTCCCTTCCTTCATAATCAAAGGTGGTTTCTTGAGTGGGGGAGAAGCCTGGGCATGGTCAGTCTGTGCCAGTCAGTTCCCATGTGAGCTCTGCTATCAATCTTCTAAAGTTACCTCACATGTGAAGTTTATTAAAAGTATTTGGAGAAATACTTGTGTGTTCCAAACCCTTGAAATGTCTCTACAAAGAAGTGTCTTGTGTGTTTTAAAAGTGTAAATGAAATGCCTTCAGTGTGCTAATTTTAGTGCAGTAGGTCTGAGTTTCCAGGTGGAGGTGACAAGATGTTCTCTAGGTTTGGTGTCAATAGCAGTAGCCTGAGGTGCTTTTTTGAAGTGACAGGTACAGAGATAGCTGTGTTTGAAACTATTTGTGTTTCATAGAAGAGCTCTTTCATTGCTTTTATAGATGTAGTGCAAAATATTTTGAGTGGTTCATACAAGCTAAATACCACCCCCATTAAACATGTGTATTTTCCATTCAGAATGAGGAATGTGGAGTCTGGACTTTCTGCACCTCCTGATGGATACAGTTTCATTGGGTCCTTCCTTGTAGCCAAACATCGAGTCAGGAGAGTGCCAGGGAGAGAACCCTTGCACAGCAGTGTCACAAGCTATAGTCTTGTTATCTTTGACACAAGCTTCTTTGGGAAGAAAGTGGATGTGGATCTGAAGACATGTCCAGGACTAAATGAAGTTGTGAGAATCTTTGCTGGAATTGCCAAGAAGTGGATTTCTAGCTTTGGATTGTGAGGCCTGACGTGGTATTGGCTCCACATGCTGCTCTAACATAGCCCATATCCCACAAATGTACAAACTCAGCAGGATGTTAAAACATGACAGTGCTTGGGGATTAATGCCTTTTGCAGTCCATGCTAATTTCATTTTATTAGATGTTGTCTTAACAATACTAATCTGTCTCTTCTGCTGATAATCACCAGTGACCAATGCTCTTGTGTTAGAATGCTTTTATGGCAGTTCAAGCCTAATTTCCAAGTAGATTTCTAGGTAAAAAGCTAAAAAGCCAGTGTGTTTTTGTTTAGTGTGTTGGTTTGTTGTTTTTTTTGCAATCATCCCATATGTGGATTTGCCATAGCTGGAGACTGTGCTGTACACAGCAAGGCCTCTTGGCCCTAGTGGCAGGGAGGAAAGCCCAAAGTGCTACGTCCACCTGTTGGATTACCCTGTTTCCCAAGAACCCTCTTGGCCTGACCCAAAGCTGACACTACCAACCATCAAGATCCTAATATTCACAGAGTAGTCTACTAAATGCTTTTGGGTGAACCCATAATATACAGAGAGAAAATTCCCCAGATGCAGAATGTTGGGATAAAAAAAAAAAACCCTCAGAATTTTGTTCTCTTATTCCAAAAGAAGTGACTGCTTCTCTAAGTGTGTCTGTGAAAGAAGCTGAGCAGCCACCTTGTTCTTAAGCTCTCCTTGCTTTCATCCTACTCTTCTGGAACAGGTCATGTGATATGGGTTATGTTTTGAACTAAATTAGATGAGGCTTTAAAGTGATAATGCACAATATATGACAAGTGTCAAGTTCTGTTTTGCTGGAAAATATTTATCTGTTTTTTCTCAAGGTGTTTTCACATAAAAAAATCCTCTGTTGCATACAAGAACTGAAGCTTATTCTATGAGCCATAAAAATCAATCTTAATATTCTGGATTTACGAGACTTAATTCTTCAATATTGCTGTTTCTCTGTAATCTGCTTTTGGTGTAATTATTTTCCTTTTAGAGAGGAATGAATGTGTATTACTGCTTCAAAGAGTTATATTTGAGAAGTTTATCCCAAAGCACAGGTTAGGTTTTAAAACTTGAAAGTTCCCTTTGTATGCAGATGGGATGTGGGAGTCTCCTGAGAGTTCCTAATTTGCACTTCTATGCTGCCTTGTGCAAACAGTACTTGATAGCAGGAACTTACCTCCAACTGTGTTCTTGCAGGAATTTGTTATTCTTCATCTCAGGGGGTGTTGATTGTTTGATCCACATGCTCTTTGTGCTGAATGCCTGAGAGAAATTGTGATAGGCAGGTATGGTGAGTTTAATAAATGAAGGCGTTGTTGTATCTATGTTGAAATGTCATGAGAGAACCTCTTTGCTGGCTGGGGCTGTGACTATTCTGTAAGGCTGCCAGGGACTGAGAAAATTCGTACTAAGAAATGATATTTTTGAAGGTTCTGGAAGGGTGTGGTTGAATTCCTCCTTCTCTTATCCACATAAGAGAAATAATTATACAAACAGTATGCTGTGATTCTTTTGCAAAGTGGTAAAGAGCTTATATGTGGACAAAAGAAAGGAATAGGAAATTATTCTCAGCTATTTTTTCATTCTCATTGAAATAGCTGAAATATTTGATCTTGCTTCTTGTTGCTTTTAGTGATTGTTTAGCTGAAACTTTGAGAAAGGATTGTTTGCTTGTGGTGCTCTTGTGGTGATGTCCATCATCTCTAAAGTGGTGACCAGGTCAGAGACCTAAGGCTTTGGAAGACTTTTATGTTGCAGTAGTTTCTTTCGTGAAACAGAAGTGTATTAATTTTAAGTATCCATTTTTTCCTGTATTATTCCTTTCTGCTCCTTTTGAGATTAACAGAAAAACAATTGTCAGCTACTTAGTACCAGAATTCTGTATTCCAATTTCTGGGAAAAAAATGTCCTAAATAGAGAAATCAAGTGAATTACTGTAAGCATATGATATTTTTTTTTGTGAAACTCTGAATTAAGCAAATAAAAAGGTCACTCTTTTCAATGTCTTGCTGTGCTAGAAAGAAGAATTCTACGCAGGGAGAATTCTGCATGCTTTTGAAAGCACGGCAAGAATGCCAGTGTTCATAACTAGAATGCACTTTCAAGTATAGTGGCAATGCACTTAAAGTGGCTATTATAAAATCTATTTAGTGGCTCATCAGTTATCTATAACCTTTACTTTCTTGCTATATATCAGTTTTTACACATTTTGGGGAATAAAAAATGATAATTTGAGATTCATTCATTTAAAGTTTCTTTTTGGATTGGCATTTGTGCACTTGGTGTCACTTCTTGAGCAGACATTTCACTCTGTTTTCTGTTTCTGGCTAAGTAGGATGGATGTGCATGTTAGGGATGTGTACAGGGAAGCCTCTGCTCGGGATTCCTTAGGTCTCTAAAACTCTGGAAGTGCACAGGCAGCCTGCTCACCCTGCTGGCCTAGGAACAGTTGTTGCACAGAGGCGTCAGCGTTCCTGCAGGCAAACTCTGACTTTTGGGTTAGAGTGGTGGCGAGGGGAGCTCTGAAGTGCAAAAACGCATTGCTGGAGTATTGTATGTGTTATAATGACTCATATTTAGCAAAGACCGTGGCTTGCCTCAATCCTGCATAGCTGCTGGTAAACTTTAATTTGTTTTCCCTGATATTTTAGACTTTTTAGCAGCTGTCATTAATCGTGCAGTTGAACAGTGTGAGAGCTAGTTGGAAACAGGTGGTGCATGCTCCAAATATCTTGAGATACAAATGATGGTCAGCAGTGTTGTTACTGAAATGTAGATATTTGTGCCAGCTTGTGTTGGTTTTGTTTCAGCAGACCTTCCGTATTCTTTGCTGTGGAGAAGAACGTACAAAGCGTTCAAAAATGAATTTAGGCATGAAACGTTGCTGAAACATCAATTTATTTTGAATTGCTGAGGCTGTACAAAACCAGCATGGAATTTGCTGGCTTTATTGTAGAAGATGTGGATTAAAGCAGCAGCAGGATGTCATGACTCTCAGCTGAAAGACAGCTTTGTATGGAGCATTTCATTTCGCACGCTGCAATTCCCACCCCAAATATTCCCATGTCCAGTGAATGTGGTGTGTGTATATCTGGGACATGCACTTTCATAGCACGGTAATATCTTTCACAAGCTGGCACTTTGGGAAGGCTTAAACTTCAGGCAGGATTTGGTATTTTGTACTTTATTCCATCTGCAATAGCCTATCCTGTAGCACAACATTAGTTTTGGGTCTTAAATCTGTTTGCAAATTGAGCCTTGTAAAGTTGCAGCTAAAAGTGCATAGTTCTGAGCGTGCTGTAATTGAAGACTTTGGAGAAGAAGAAAATTGAGGCAATTAATTGGGTCTCCTTAATTGAATCTGTGGCTGAAAGACTCTTATTAAACCTTTTAAAAATATTATCCGTATCTCTGTGCAATGTTGTTTTGCTAATCTGTTCAGTCAAGTAAATGAGGTTTGATTCAGAGCTTTCTTTTAAGCGAAGTCCCTAGACCATTAAGCTGGCTAAAATAAATGCAGACATTTGGTTTTCATTAGTGTTGTAACTGAAACAAAAACATTTTAATGACTGATCCCAGAGTGTTTTGAAGTTTGTGCAACTTTGCTAGGAAGGTATTTAAACTGTAGTATCAGTTGCATGTTGGCCATAAGCCAGGGTTTCAAAGCTGTTTCAAAGCAAGATGTTGGGTTTCCAGAGTCTCACAAAACAGGAAAATTTTGAGAGTGGAGAAGTACTGGAAGGTAGTTACAATAAAATTTGTGCTGCTGAGATGAAATTGTCTGCTAAAAGGAGACAGTGACAATATTCATGCTGTATTACAGTTTGCTGCTTTGTTGAAGAAATGTTTCAGTTATTTGGAAATAAACATTATTTTGAGCTTTAATACTTATATTAACAAATAATTAACTTTGCCCAAGAAATAGTATGCATTTTTAGGTGGGCTTTTGGTATCTTAAACTTACACAAAATGAGGTCCTGCTTCTAAGGGAAAGAACTTAATCTATTGTTTACCAGATCTAATTTCAGAAGTACTTTTTGGGAAAATATTTAGGTTGGTCTTGAAAGATGATGGCAGTGAAATCTTATAAAAATTAGCATGTTGTCTTGGACAAATAATCTATAGCTTTACAGTTGTGAGAGAAGCTGGAGATTGCTAAAGTGCTGGAAGATGAAGATTGCTTATTCTGTATCACGCTGTAGTCACAATAATGTCTTTGACAAACCTGGAGAAATTGTTAAAATGTTCTGGGTGATCAGGGGTCAGTCGGGGAGGCAGAGGCTGGATATCAAGAGCTTCATCGTGGCCAGACTGCATTCTTGTGGTTGCTGCTTGGCTTGGGTACCAAAAGTACTGTTTACCAGAATAGTCTTAGGTTTTGGTGTCTCTGTTTTATTCTTTGTGTCCTTATGGTTGATTTGGGTCTGAGTGGCAATTAGAAAAAGACTAGATGACTTCATTTAGAGTATTACAAATGGGTAGCTATTTGAGCTAGGGAAAACCAGCACTTCTAGCAAAAAACTCCAGAACTTCTCAGATGGAATTACAAAATGCTTCATCTGAACATGTTTGAATTTTGATGGTTCTTTTGCATAGTTATAACCTTAGTGCTTTATCTGTAGTTGATTAAAACTGAGTGTTCTTACAAAAATTCCTCTGTTTCAAGCAAGAAGCAGTGATCTGAAATCCCAGTTTTCCAGTTGGTAGGTGTATACTCCACTTTGAATATTCACCTTTTAGGAATAGCCTTCTTACGTAGAGATTTTGCATATCATGAAGGTTTTATTTGAACGCCTGAATTACAGATTTTTACAGATGTCAAATAATGAAAAGTTGCTGCTCTTCTGGGAAAAGGGCAGTTTGCCTTTCCTCTTCTCCCATGTTCTGTCTCCAGGGTATTTCTTTTATGGTTTCACTGTTAGGATGTTCTAGCTGAATTGTCCCATCTCCTAAAGCTTGTGGAGAACATTATGTAGTTACACCTTCATGTTATTCAAATGGAAATAAAGGAACAGATACAGACAAATGTTTACTTTGGTTCCTTTAGCTACAGGTTAGAAATAAATTCACACTGAAGTTGGTTTTGCTCAGCCATGTAATAGTCATCTGACCACAAGATCATAATAGAGATAAAAATTTTTGCTGAAGATACCTTGCCTCAGCTGAAGATTTTGGTAGTACCAGTTTTGTGTTGTTTCACCCCTGAGAAGAAACAATTTGTCATAATTCAGTTTAAGAAAGTTAACTTCTTTTTGTGATCATAAAATGCTAGAAGCTCATCTATAATTACTCTGTTCTTTGAAACCACTTCAGTCAGTTTTCCTTTTTTTTATATCTTCCCCCATTCTAATAAGAATTAAATGTTCTTTAAAAATATTACTTTCAAGTCTAATTTTAGAACTTAATTTCTTGAGAATATTTAGTTAAGATTTATTACTATTTGGTAGTACCATAATCTTGGTACTGAAAGGAAATACTAACTTGGTGCTAGTACTAACATGAAGAGAAATATCTGATCTGGCCTAAGGCATTAAAAACCTTAACTGGAAAGGGGAGAGCTGTTCAGTGCCCTTCTGCTGTACCATTTATTCACTACCTCTTTTTAATACTGTGATAGTTTAAGGAGAGATGAGATGGAGATGGCAGAGGACTGAATAGGTGTGAGGAGACAGAAAGAAGCCAAATCCTTATTTGTACAAGGCCTGTCAGAGTGCTGGGTGTGTACAGGAGCAGTGATGCTTTTGCAAGTGTGGAGGAACAGAATAAGCAGGAAGAGAATGTACCATTGTTAAGCTGGAGAAAAGGCAAGTTGAGAAAGAGTGTCATATCTTACTATCTCAGAGAGTGTGAAGTTATTTGAGCCAGAGGCATGAAAAGCTTAACATCTTA
Source organism: Prinia subflava (assembly GCF_021018805.1). NCBI lineage: Eukaryota > Metazoa > Chordata > Aves > Passeriformes > Cisticolidae > Prinia > Prinia subflava. Next base: position 96,297,780 of record NC_086248.1, read on the forward strand.
AAGAGCAGACATTTACCTCTCTTCTAATAGTCCTTCTGTTGGCATTAATGGTATGAGCAGCTAAAAGTTCCTGACAGCCATAAAAATTTGCAGTGCACTAAACTTTGCTGTATTCCATGGTTAGCGTCATGTGGCAGGGAATTTTAAAGGCTGATTGATTTCAAAGACATTAAGGTGCCAAATTTAGATTTTTATTGAATGTTCCCTTGTCAGGAGCAGACAACTCGCTTTGCTTCTGCTGTATTTCTCTCCACTGTTAGGCTGCAACTGGGAGCAATATTCTTTCTAATGAGACTCCTGAGCATGGAGCCGCAGTAAGAGCAGCAACATCTGTCTGTAATAAGGCTTTGCTCTCTCTCCTGCTTTGTTATTTCCATATGCCAAATGCCTGGTGGCTTCATGCAGCTGAATCTTGCTCAAAGCACGTGAGGTGTGGGGAAGAAAATGAAGGTGCTGTGTGCAAACCCAGGAGGTGCAGGCAGCTAAGGGGGAAACAGTGGAAGGTGGGAATACAAACTGTAAGCTCAGGAATGTGTGAGGCTCGTAAGTTTTGAGGACAGAGGTTCCCAGTTCTGATGAACTTCTCTGTGGGGTTATTCTCCATATAACTTCTAGTAAGTACAGCACACTCCTTTGCAAGGGAAATAGCTTTTGTAAGTTCAGTGTCTTTTGGTATGGATGGGCTTTTATTTCCCCACCTGGGAAAGTCAGAATGACAAGAGTGTTGTTTTACTAGGCAGAATTAGGATGGAGGGTAGATGAAAATTCTGTGATTGGGAATTGGTTTTGTGATGCTGATGGAGAAGAAGAAAAGCAGGGACTTGGGGAAAAAGTACTGACAAGAACTTAACTTTGAGAGAAGGACCTGAGGAATCAATCAAGAACAATGATGAAGAGGTGGCATTAAAGGTAAATTTTACAGGTACAGTAATTGACTTTTAAATAAGAACTGGTCAAATGAGCCATTATTATCTCTAAAGAACTGGAAACAGCAAAGTTGAATGTATGGGATTTAAAAGACAGGTAAGTAACTGGGGATTCTTTTTACTGAATCTGTTATTTTGATTGTTCTGCTTGTAATTGTTCTTACTGTTATCTCTGATTTGACTCTGTTAAAAAGCAAGTAGAACAATTAAATGATTTCAAATACAGTGCAAACATAAGTGCAGCCTGCTGCAGAAGTGCAGACCTAATGGATGTGTCTGGGTGGGATGGAAGCTGGGCACAGGCTGTGGAGGGTGAGGTCCTGCAGCAGGGGAGGGTGTGCCACTAAAATTACATCAATGCTTCACTTAAACATCGATCCTGTCAGTGGAAGCAAAACAATTTCTGTGTGATTCATGGAAATGTTGACTTGTTGAGGTTTTTTCCTTCAGTTTGCCTCATTGCTTGGATTAGTAATGAAGGTGGCTGTAGGAATACTTACTTGAAATTTGGAATTAACCCTTTTTCATTTGGTGAAAGAAGTACTTTGTCTGGGTGAAGATACTGGCATGGTTTCTCTATAGAAATGGAAAATTTATAAAGTTTTTAGGTGATAGAACTGGGAGTGAAACTTGCAAATAAAACTTGCATGTATGTGCTTTCCTGTTGCTATGTTCACATTACCCACTCAACATCTCTAAAGGGCCAGTGGCTGGAAATACTTGCCTTCTCCATGTCCAAGCAGAACTGCACTTATATAATAATACCTAAAGAGTAGAGAGATACTGTGTGTTCATGTAAGCCTTGACAGTTTTAGTCATTTAATTGCAAAGTAGTTCTATGACAGGGAAAGCAGCATCCAGCATTAACTACTTCTTCACATTTATTTGCTTTGTAAAAATACAAAAATTACAGTTCTTTGTTTGTAAGTGGCATTGTTTGTTTGGAGAACAGACAATTTTGGTACATGGTGCGAAATTGATGATGCAGAGATACAGCCTCTGCCATGTCTTAAACCTACCTTAAAAATGTCATAGACTCCGAAAGTGAAGCATTATTCAAACAGTTTAAAAAAATCATAGTTATGAACTTACAGCTCAAAAAGCTCCTAAGGAAAGGAAAAACTCCCTGTAGAGTTGACCATTTTGTGGTAATCATACTTTTATCTGAAGAATCAGATATTTTGTTGGTTTGGAGGCTTCAAAAGTTCTTATTTTGTGGATTGATTGAGCACAATCATTCCTACATTTCAATCACAAATGTAAATACCTGCAGTTGTATAGATTGCAGTGTGTAGTATTATAGCTGCTCTCTACAAGAGAAATGATTTCATGAGCTGCAGAAAGAAGGAATGCCTTTTCTAATCCATAAGCACATATGCTTCAGTACCATTGCTAATGGTTTCTCCTAACCTGATAAATATTGGAGAGAACTGTGTTATTTCTGTATTGATTTACATGTGAGTTCTCCTCCTAAAGGTGCATGCCTGTCTAAAGGCATACAAATGGTACTAAGCTGTCTCTAAAATCCTCTAGAAAGGAAACTTCTGGCTCACTTTCCTCCAGCAAGGAGATTCTTAGATTCTTACTGAAGGTTCACTTTCAGTGGCCCACTACTGCCACTGATGACGTTAAAGATTCCAGAAGCAAAATTTTAATGGGATTAACCTGAGACATTAAGCAGAGATTAAATTAGAATTTCTTAAGCATTCTTGGTTCATGGAAAGTAGAGCAAATCAGCAGACTGTGAAACAGCAATCTGCCTTGAAGTTTTAAGCTGGGAGTGGGAGTGCTGGAATGCCAGATTTCTGCCTCCTCCCTGACTTTTACTTTCTGAGACTTTGCACTGCACTTTTTCAAAGAAAGGTCATGAGTAGGAGCATAGTCCCCTGCTATTCCCGAGTGCTCAGAGGCTTTTCTGAGAGGAGAGTGAGTGGGGTGATAAACTGCTTTCCCTCTTTCGATTACCTCATCCTTCCTCCTCCTTGTTTTTCCAGTGTAAGCCAGTGTTGCAGACACTACTTGTTTCATCCTTCTACAGTGACCTGATGGGCAAATTGCATGTTTTAATGGTTTGGTACAAAAAGCCTAATTCTTGTTTGTGCTGTAAAATAAAAGTGTGCACTTAGTGTTTCTGCTTACCTTAGCAGTTACAGGAGGAAGTGGTGTGTGAATTTGTCTTGTCCTCTCTCAGAGCTGGATGAGTATCTGCGCAGAGCTCATTTCAGCAGATGAAGGGGAATGACAAACCACCTCACTATTGCATCTACTTTCACTCCCATCCAGCTCTGCTGCACTCGTAAGAGCAGGTCCTGTCTGGGGAATGGAGCAGTTTCTCAGATGCATTTCAGCTCTGGGAGTTATTTAGTGGCAACAGCTGCTTCCATCTGTGTCCATGTGCAGGGAGAGATGTTCAGCTGAACAGGCAGCTTGCCTTTTTATTGTGGTGTGTATAATGCTCACATATGGTCTCAGTCTGCAAAGCTGCAGGATATGGCAGATTTTTTATAAAGCTTATTGAGCAAAATATGACTGTAAGAGTGTGTATGTTTATATTTTAAAAACAAACAAACAGCTCCAAAAAACCACTTTGAATCTCATAGTGGTAATTTGAAGCTGTGACTTGTTTGATCATCTATCCAAATAAATTTGTGTTATAAAAGGCAGGTACATTATTTTTCTTTGTGTATTCCACCCTAAAAATGAAATACTGTTTTCTGTCTCCAGAGAGGGCTTTTGGCCTGTATTCCCAGTTCTGACAGCATACCTAGACTGTATTTGCAACTGGCTGATATCATCACAGGCAAAGTTTCAGTTCATTGAGTCTGTGCACCTCAGTCTACAAAACATATTTTTGATGCAAATATATATTTGGGCATTGGGATATATATGCACTCTGGATTTAGTTATTAAAAAAAAAAAAACCACCAAAACCAGTAAATGGAGAAGTAGAAATGCTGTTCTAGGATAAAGACAAGTGACTTTTCACTTTTCCTTCTAACTGGATATTGTGTAGCACATGGAAGTCTTTTTTTGCTAAAACAGAGGATAGTTGCCCTGCTACTTGTGTTAGCTATTGTTTTGCAACATCAGCTAACTTGGAGCCCAGCAGCCAATTCTTTTCTCAAATACTGTGATTAAACTCTTGTTTCACTTGTGCTTGCAGACACAGGGGCAAGAATGGTGTAAGTCCCACTTCTGCACCAGACAGATTAATATTCTGACAATTTAGCTTTTATGAAGAGGAGTTGTGACTTGGAAACCTTCACACTTGTGAATTCCAGCAGGACAAGCAGAGGTGTGATGCTGCCTTAGGTCAGCCGGAGGGAAGACAGACTGGATCTTCAGTCCCCTGCAGTGTGCACAGAAGGGTGAGGAAGCATGGCATAACTAAAGTTTAAAAGCACTCCAATTATGTTAAGGTATTTGGAGCCAACAGCTAAATTCTGGTGCTTCCAAAGAATCTTTGGATACAGGCCTATGTAAATAATGTTAGCTGAAAAAAATAAAATCCAGACCTGCTCAGATATTCTCTCAGTCTGTTCTTATGTTTCCTGTAGAGTACAGATTTTTTTTAATCCATGTTTTATTCAAATGTTGTTGGAGATACTGGCTCCCTTTCTGCAATACTGTGTGTTTTAGTGATCAGTATAGACATGTCTCACTTTGAAGTGGTCTATATCTAATTACCTTATTGAAATTCCAAGTAGAGCTCCACTTAAAAATTTACACTGAGATTCCCTTGTGAGGCTGATGGGTTCAGACTGTTTATTTTCAATCTGGGTGCAACTGCTTTTTCACTCTAAGAAAAATTTGATTTCTTGAAAAACTATGTAGAAGGTGTGAAGTGGCATGGTATTCTGATAATGAGAAACTTTGTTCTGATCTTTCTCTTCTTTGCAGAGATGTGATTTTCCTAAATGAGCAGAAATACTTTGTATTAGTTTATTTTCCATCTCAGATAAAGAACAGATAAGCATGAGCTCATATTCCTGATGGTAATCAGGAATTAAGAGTATTAGAAATCTGCCACCAGTTGCACACAAATATTTACCTTTTGATTGTTTCAGTTACGCAGTTTTGATTAAATTTTGGGGTTTGAATAAGATACTTTATATTCACATACTAGGCAAGATCAGCAAGATGCTTCAGCCAAGGAATTACATTTCCTTGGACAGCTAATTCGTGTGGCTTTCCACACCCAGCACAAACTGCATCATAGAGGCCTTGACTGGAACATCCTTGGGAGTCTTCTGCCCCAGTGATAATCTCTGAGGGATGCTGAAATAATATCAGGTCATTTTTGAGGGCAAGTCTATTCCCTTCCCATCACTCCTGAGGTTTCCAAGTAAAGCTTTTTACTCTCAGTTCTGAAATCAAGTCATTTGTTCAATTTGCAAGAGCAGTCAAAATGTTGTCTCATAACTTTTTTTTAATGGATGCTGCCTGAAGCTGAGTATCCACTAGCAAGCTAGAGATCTTCCTCTCCTACTCATAATAACTAAGCTTTATAGTTATTTTATGAACCATTTCACATGCATATATTCAGCGTTTTGGTATCTTTGTGAGTTCTCAATCCTTGTTTTCAGGATAAAGGCATTTAAATTTTTCTTTGTTTTTAATAACTATAAATATTTAAGTAGACACTTGTTGATAATTGTTTTGTGGGTAATGTCTAAACTTAAATATGGAGTGTAAGTGTTGTCCACTTTCACTGTGTTGTTTCAGATTTGAAATTTTTTGCTTGAAGATACTGTAGATGAAATAATAAATCCATACCAGTTACTTTGTGGAGAGAATGAGATTGTGATGATAAGTCCTATTCATCTTGTTGTGTAAAAATTGCATCTTGGTCTAAAAGTCCCAAGATAACACAGTTCTGACAAGAAGTCATCAACCAGAAAATGCAGAAATTAGATTTTAATTGTATCAGACAAGCCAAAAGAGGGGGTTACTGGTGAAGCAGTGCAAAAGGGGAAAAAAGTAATTGTTAACCTTTTTGACAGAGGGGTTTGCAGGGCAAATTTTAGGGAGTTGTACAGAGGTTGGGCTGGTAGTCACTGGACTCCCTGTTTAATGGCAGGATGAAACTTTGCCTATTGGCAAAAGTTCATTGGCTCAAAAAAATCTACAAAAAATGTATCAGAAAACTAATGGATGTCTGTAGCTACCAGTAGTTCCAAGACAGACACCTGTTTTTCATAGTGTAAAACTTTCTTGCTTTTTTCAAGATTGACAGAGGAGAAAATAGATGTCACTGTTATTTTTAGATAATGGAAATTATCCTCACATCTTATCATTGTGACTTCTCCAAGACAGTGATTTTCTTCCATAGCCTCTATGATTTACAACCATTAACTTGTCTGCTGCATCCCTGCTGCCGTGGATGTCACCAGGCAGTGCACATCTGTCCCCTCTGTTGGGTGTTCCAGCTGACACGGTGCTGCTTGAACTTACAAAGCATCATCCAGACAGAAGAATATTTGTACTGAGCAGTTGCCAAAGTTGAAGGCAGCTGAAGGCCCAAGACAGGCAAGCTGCTCTTACCCACCTGTTCAAATGGCAAATTTGGTTCATGTCACTGTTGATGGAGAGAACAAGGTACAAAAAAAAAAAAAGTGGGGCCAAGAGCTGCTGTTGGGATTGGATGGAAATCAGTGAGTCCACGGTGGGACATGCAGCTATCCAAGCCTGTGGTGTAGCAGTACAGGGAAAGCAAGAGATATCCTTTGTTCCATCTTTTTTGGAGTAAAATGTATAGATAACTGGTAACTTGGTTTATCAAAATTTTATGGGCCCGTGCTTCTCTGACCTGAGAGTTTATTAATATGTTTGTTCCTCTTGTCTTCTCTTCCTGCCTCCCTGCTTCCTGACGTGAGTTCTATGAGGAGAAGGGAGAATCTGCCCTGACTAAGGAATTTCTAAGCCTCATCTTAAACTTCTTCAGTCAAGTGTGGGCAAAAGTTCCTGCCAACACAAACAAGATGCAGAACTCGGATGCAGAATGTTGCATGTGACAGCAATTTTTGCAGCACGTGAATGCACACAGTGAATCAGCAGTGCCCAGGCAGCAGACAACAGCAGTCTCATGGGATTTCTTAAAACTGCATGTCATGCAATAGGATTTATGACTTAAAATATCTCAGTGCATTAGGGTTGTTTCCGATGTGTAAAAAAACCACGCAAAGGTTTGCATGTTCAAGTGGTCAATGAGTTCTCCATGTTAACCCTTCTCAGGACAGTGAAATTCCATGTAGAGCCGTTGAGACACACAACCTCACTCCATATTCTGATTTAACTTCCTGTTCTGCAAACTAAGAGCAATGTATTTGGATGAATGTCTGTGCTCCCTCTGCCTCTTGATGTGTTGAATTTGTGCTGCTTGTAACTTTCCAAGTAAAACAGATGTGACCGGCTAAAGACCCTTAATTTCTCTGCCTGCTTGGAATCCATTTTGGATTGCCTGGGATGTAGAAGGGCAAGTCAAATATTGCAAATCATTGTTTTAAGCTGTGACAGTCAATGCTTGATTATTTGAAGTCTCCAGTGAGTGTACTGATTGAAGCAGCAAAATCCTTCCACAAATACCGGTTTCTCTCAAATTGATAAAAGAGTTAACTCAGCCTCTTGCCTGTGACAGGCGGCTTTGGGGATTTTGGCCTCTTTTTTGTCTTTAAGGAGGGTTTTATTATTCCCTTGGGTTCCAACCTGCTGATGACATGCATTCAGTCTCTGCTCTTTTCTGATGTTACTCTGGCTCTCAGATGGGTTCACTCTCTTCAAGTCCTTTCATTTTCTTCTCAGAAAGTTTGTCCAAAAGGCCAAAAGAAAGGATTTTCAGATGTGTAACACTTCCAGATACACACTTCCAGCAATGCCAGGTGTTTTACCAGGCCCATCACATTAAGGACAAGTTGAAATCCTGCTTTGCCATGAGTATTGTCATTTTTGTCTGACCTCTACTTGTTTGTGCTTATTCCTGTGGCCATACCAGTTTGGGTTGTTCTCCTGCTGACCTCCCATCACAAACTCACAGTGAACATCTGAGCTTCTGGCTGACAAGCTGAACTTTGATATCCACCTTGGTGTCTGTTTTGGGGGGAACCTCATTGAATCAGGTGCTCGGAATATGAGGTACTTGTGCACAAATAGTGGCTTGGATCAAAATCCTTGAAGTACCTAAATATGGTGTAGTGAAGATATGCCTGTAGCTAAAATCCTGCAATTCCTTCCTTGACAACAATCTGTTTGAGTCATATCCACCTTTAGCTCCATTGATATTTAGGATTTTCTGTGTGTCAAAACAGCTCAATTCAACTACAAACTCCCATTGTTCAGATTGTTTCTACCTGCCTGAGACCTATTACAGAATCACAGAACCATCCCGGTTGGGAGGGATCTCTGGAGATCACCAGTCCAACCCCATGCTAAAGCAGGGTCACCTGGAGCAGGTGACACAGGAACGTGTCCAGGTGGGGTTTGCATGTCTCCAAGAGAGGGAGACTCCGTGACCTCCCTCAGCAGCCTGTTCCAGTGCTATCGCTTTAAAAATATTTGAAGAAGGAACACTTTCTATAGCACTTTAAGGCAATGTTCTCTTTGATTATGTACTGAAAATTTGGGAGAATTTGCTTATATTGTCAGTAATAATATTGATACATAAGTTTTGACTTTTTATTTTTTCAGTGGTAAATACACTTTGAAAAGCTGTTTCAGAATCATGTAGTGGAAAACTGCTAAAGACTTATCTGGGAGCTTTTTGTTTGTTTTGTCTGTTTGTGTTTCAGGGGGTTTTTTTTTGTAACTTTGCTGTTGGAAACACAAAACATGTAGGTAGCCAAATTGCATTCCAGCATGACCTGCTAGCAGGCAAGAGGATTTCTGCTTCAGTGCTACAGTTCATTAAAGAGTTGTAAGCAGAAAAGCTGGAAAAGTTTGCTGTGGGCATGTGACGGGAGATTTCTGATAACCTCAAGGCTGCCTTCCAAATGATCTTATTAATTCTGTGAGTAATCCGGGGAAAACCAGTAGGGTTTCTTTGACTTTTGCCCTCCAAGGCTGCAGTTTTTACAGCTCGTAGCAGTTATTAGTAACAATAGCTCTTGAAGTGTAATTTAAAAAGCCCCAGGAAGTGTGTTCCTGTTTTTCTTTCTGGTGCACTTACAGCTGACAACTCCTCTTCCTTTAGCCCCTAATTCAGTGTGCTGCTGTTCCTGGAAACCTGCTTGGAATGCTCTAATGAAGTTTTTCACTTGCCTGAAGTACATCAAATGTAACACACGAGCCTGGTTTCTAGCAGAGCCTTCGGGCTGTGTGCAGTCAGCTGCTTCTCAAGAGTCACACTCGTGGGTAAGGAGGGATGGGGTTGCTTTGTCAGGCTCTGGGAAGTTCATGAGTTTAATTCTGCTGTATTGGGAAGGTGCTGTTACAGTTGTCAGCTCACTTGTGTTCAAGGTAACTAATCCAGAACCAGAAAGTGATATCTTTCTTGCTTTTAGTGAGGAGCATCAATGGAAATTTAGATTATAGAACATATGGACATAGAATGTAATGGTCTGCATTGATAATTGAAAGAAAGGGCAATAAGTATTTGCATCTCTTCTTGTGAACATCTTCTCTTTTTTATGTAGCTTGAGGTTGGATTTTTTTTCAGATTCCCTTATTTTTTTATTATCATTAAAATCTTCCATTTTAGATTGTCTGCTGCATGAAGAATAACACAAAGAGCTGTTTCAAATTGCTTTTCTCCTTATGCAGCAGCTTTCAGACTGTTGTCATCCCACCTAAAACTGGGCTACTTCTTTCCAGGTGCCTTTTCTTCTCCTGTTCTCTTTGCCTTTGCTCTCCAGAGTTGACATCATACATTCTGCATTGGAGAGGGCAAGACTCCTGAGAATAGCAGACACAGTTTGGAAGGGATTGTATCTGTGGCCTGTTGTCTGGATGTTATTTGTTATATATACAGAACTGTTAACTCTCCCTCTAAATGTTTCCCATTTTAAGACTGTCCCTTACTATGCAAATTCACCTTGACTGCTCTTTAAAACTGGTTTTCCAGCTGAAAATAGGACTCTTACCTGCTAGTCAGTGTTAGCAACGTATTTATTTGCTGCATAACTATGTAACTTTGATGCTATTACAGTTTTCAGTTCAGCTAGCTGTCTTACCTCTCTGCCTTTAATTCAGATTTGGGGAAAGCATACCTTTTAAGTCAAATAAATGGGAAAGGCAGAATAAAGAGTATTAAAAAGTTTGGTCAAATCCTCAGTAATGTTCAACCTTTGGTTCCTGCAGTTGGGAGACTATGAAAAGTTCGGCTTTTTTTTTTTTCAGTTTCTTAAAATTTTCTCATAATTACTGGTTTTGAAGCCAGCAGCTGTATTAGTTGATGCATCAAACCCTAACTGTTCACTTGTGAATTTTAAATGGGAGAGGTAACTAATTGTTTATTTTTTTTCTTATGACTTCTAAAGCTCTAAAGCAACTGTTATACCTATGTAAAAAAAAAAAAGAGGTTAAGAAAAATAAGTGCCTACAATTTGTCAATATCCACTGTTATTTTCTAAAGTTCTATTTTAAGGGTTTCAAGTTCCAGCACTGGTTTTCAATATTTTTTAGAGGTAGGAGCTTCTGTGACAAGTAACTATTGCTTGTTCTGTGGTCTTTTTTGAGAATTTAAAGTAGTTGCCTGGCTTGATCTGAAATTGGTGAAATGTAACTGAATTGTAACTTACCAGTTAAGTTAGAACCATTTGGAAAGGGTTTTCTGAAGCATTTTCTTGAAGTTAGTCTGTAAAAACAGTGTCATTTTAATGAAGACTTTGAATACTACAATTTCTCCCTAGTCTCATGAACAAAACTTTGGATTTTGTTTTCCAACCCTTTCCCTTAGGGGTTAAATAGCTTGGAACTAATCTTACCCTAAATTGGAGAACTCAAGGAATACCTCATGAATGAGCATTACGATGACTGGCACTTGAGTGTTGTGTGAGGTGCAAATGCAGTGCAGGTCACTGCAATGATTAAAAGGTGAAACTGGTTAATGGGGTCTGGGGAACCTCTGTGCCCACAGCAGCTCCTTAATTATTTGTTCAAACTGTCCTGCACATCTAAACTTCTTGCAGTGGTAAGTGGTGTTTATGCAGACAGGTATTGGACACAGGGAGATTGCCTGCCGGACAGGGGCAGATTTCCCCTTCCCTATCTAGCCTGCTGTTTCTAGGAATTATTCATAAAAGTTTGATTTCTCTGATTTAGAAGGCTTTGTAGTTAGGAAAATTCAGGACAAGAGGAGATAAAAACAGAAGCAGGAGATGAGAAGGAAGCAAAGGTCCATGTAAAGTGAGGAGGAATGGTGCAGTGCCAGGAGTATAAGGAGAGATTGCTTTTGATAGGCTGGTGGAACTGTGTGAAATGGGTTTGGCACTAACAGCCACTCCTTTGAAGTATGTCCTGGTTTTTAAAAATCATGACTGGGTTATTTTGCAGCCTTAGACTGAAAAGCAGATTGGGACAGCCTTTGTTTTCTTCCTTTTTGATTTGCCCATGTGTTCTGAATTCAGTGCTGAGAAACTGTAGCTCCTCACTGTGCAAAAAACACTTTAAAGTTTCTTTATATTCCTCTGTTGATTACTATGCACTTGTATGGATTCTTAAGGAATTTTGTAATCTATGGGAATGATGATCTCATTTAGATTCTTATCCCCCAAGTTTTCAGCATCTGTAAGGGGGCAAAATCCAACTTTATCAGATGGAAGACACACAACGAAATGTTTACTTTGATAACAAAAGAGGCTCAGTGCTCACAAAGATTTTTCTTTAAGGATTTTCTTTAGTTATACTGCATAATTTGACAACTTCAAAATAAATAATAATATATTGATACTTTTATTCACAGCTTCAGCTAAAATGACACAATCAATGGCTTTCACAAGTTTTAAATAATCTTCTATCCTTAACAACAGATTTCTGTTAAGTAGTAAGATATAAGTGTGTGCTTACAAAAACAGGAAAACTGTTTTTGTCTCAGATGTCTACGTATCCTTTAGATTTACTGTAGCAGGACTTCTTACACGATGAGGTTGATTTAATAAATAAACAGTATATGGAGCATTTCTCTTGTAGGTCACTTTGAGTGTGTGATGCCAGCAAAGACCAAGCTGACTTCCCTCTTTGATACCAAGGACTAAGTTGCTTCTATGGAGACTCAAAAAGATTCAGTTGGCATAAAAATGCAGTTTCCTTTTTCATGTTGTTTATGCTTGCATTTTGTTAGTATTGCCTTCACATTTTGAATTAAGCTTTTACTGAACCCTTATCTATAATGGCAGTTTAATTTTTCAGACGATAAATTGAAGTGACATATACAGAAAAGTAATTTCTCAGTAGCTTAGTGCTAAATATTGCCAGCTTTAGATGCTGTTTAATCACATCTACACTTTATGAAAAATGTACATCTGCAGTTCTCTTAAGGCATGTTTCCTAATACCTCTAATGTTTATCATTGTACATAGGGAAGATATGCATAATCCCTCTGTTAGAAAGACCCTTCAATTTAAATTTATTAAAGATTACTTTACCCTGTCAGGAGCAAAGTGTCCCCTAAATCCAGTTCCCTCCCACGAAAGCGTGAGAATTTGTCCACTGCTTGGGATCTGTGCAAATCATCTGCACTACAAAGGAGTCCCAGCTTCTTCCATTTTAGGAATCTGGGAAGGGTAAATATTTAGAAGTGCTGGCATAACAATAGCCGAAGTAGAAGGAAATTAAAGTTTGGGATCCAGTGCTGAGACACGTTTGGCTTAAACCTTGGGTGAAAAAAAATGCAAGCTTTTTGGTAAATTGGTGAAATGTTACAATTTTCAGCTCTGGAGTATGGAATCAACAGGAAATGTTCTGTGTAGAATAAAACACCCAGTTTTGAAAATGTGTCCTTTTTGTTCTTGTTTAGGCTTTTTTTACTTTTTTTTTTTTTGTCGGACCAGAGTGTGTTGTTGTTCAGTTCCTTTCTGACAGGTTGCAGGAACTAGTATTTTACTGAGCAAATACTAGCACTGTTAAGGGAACAAGGCTCTTTATGGAAGACAATTGCTGGTATGACAACTTCTTGAATATAAAGTTCAGGAGCTGTGGGTTGAATGAGTATATGAAGTAAACTGAAATTAAGACCATGGCATAGAAACTGATTTCATTATAGGAACTCTGGTGTTTAGGTTGCAAACTAATTTGGTCCACAAAAGATTTTTTGTAGAATCTCTTAGAGAGTTTTCAGCATCTGTTGTTTTCAACAGCTGTTCAGTATTGAGCAGAAAGATTCATCTGTTCTCTGTATAGCAAGAAAAATGTATTCTTTATCTTGATAAATTCAGTTGAGCTTGAGTAACTCTTTGGTTATTAAAACCAGTGTTCCTGGTGTGCTTCACTTATCTTTGGGAGATTTTTGGCACCATGTTCAAATACCTAAACGTGTCCAGAGACTGAAGCCTGTTTCTGCCAGAATTTGCTGTGTGACTTATGAGCCTATATAAAGACCATTATAGTAACTTAAGCAGATACTTGGCTTGTGTTTATGCAAGACATCTCCAGATAATCCTTTAACTTAATTTTGAGCAGTGCCATGTTTTTCAGAGACTATATAGAGTTGGCTGCATAAAGAGAACTGTATTTTTGGAAAAAACCTTCAGTGTTTTGAAATTAGATTTATATTTTTTATCTAATTTAAAAGCTAAAACAAAAAAAAAGGTCTGCATTTCATTGTAGAAGGAAATAGAGTTTAATCTCCACAGGTAGGAGATCTGCTTGGGTAGCCTTACCTGATGCCTGAGGGCTCTTAGCTCTCACTCAGCTTGCTTCAGGTTGTATGGATCTTCAGAAGAGGCAGGTTACCAGTTAGTTCTGTTGGAAAGTTGTCAAGCTTTACCATCACCGTTGTGTTTGAATAGTATTTTTTTCATGTCCCTTCCTATAATTTTGATTTTTACAGTTTCCAGATGGCAGATAATTCAGCACAGCCCCTGACAGAGTTTGTTGAATTTTAGATCACCTAATGTCTGAAGGCTAGCAGAAGTTGCTCTGCAAGAGGAACTAGACTCCTGAAATACAATATAAAATAATACTTGGAGATAGTTTAGACCACTCCAAGACTTTAACACCTCAGTTTCCTTGCAAATTTTTCAGCGTTTTGTTTACCTACTTAAATTAGTATTTGTTAGCTCTAAGTTTCTTCAGCAGGATAAGAAACACTTCAGTTTTTAAATGCCTGTTCTTTCTTGGCTTGTTCTTACTGAGAGTCCTCTGCAAATTCTGAATACTGAGAATATTCTGCAAATTCTGAATTGGAATAATTTAAGAAATTCTTATTTCAGTAAGGACATTTGCCCAACCTAGACACTGGAGAGTGTGGTCATTTTTTTCAATTTAGGCACCCAGTGCCAAGAGGAAGTGGAATAACATGGTCTTACTTGCTAGCACAAAGATACAGAGACTAGCACAGCACAGAGCATGTTTGCCTTCCTTGTTCAGAATCAGATGTGTCCTATATAAAAGGTGATATTCAATCTTAGAGTTGTTTAATCAAGCTTTCTTTCCAGCCATTTGCATCATTACCTGTTATGGGTATGTGTAGTTGTTGTATGAGATACATTAGTTGTTAAAACAAATACAATGGTAAGCAGAAAAAAGAAATTACAAAGGGAACTGAATTTATAGTAAACTGGATTTAGACCAAGAAAGCTGCACTCTATGGTAGGTTAGTCTCTTAATTGCAAATTAGTATCAGTCTGCTTCAGATTCAAGGACTGTGGCATCTGTGGAACTTTAGTTAATAGGTAATAGTTAATAGTTTAGGTAATAGTTGCACAGAACTCGTGACCAGGGTCAGTGGGATTCTATGATCTTTGCACAATAGTGTTCCATTGGTAAAATAAATCATAACAAAGCGTGTTTTAAATCTATTTAAGGCTTGTGAGACTGTGAGAACTCTGTTAAGTCTCTTGCGCTGTACTAATGAACAGGGCTCAGTTGTGACAGGTGACCCTCATTTGGTGTGAGATTTACCATGACCATTTCATGGGGTGTTCCATTTCATCCCCAGTAATTCAGTTATAGCCCCTTTTTACCTGTCAATTCCTTCTGAACCAGCAGAATTCAAGGTGTTTATTTTTACACAGTGTAAAAATAGGCATTTCAAAATGGGTTTGGCAGGGATGGAATGGCATTACATTCGGGAGTTCTTGAAGTTAGCTCTGAGAAAAGATCAGAAGTTGGGAAGGGACGGCAGGGATGAAGGCTCTCATTGCCTGTGGGAGGAGTGGAGAGCTCAGTGTAAGCAGATGTGACATCAGTCCCTCTGTGGTGCCAGCAGCCACACAAAGTGGTGTGCTGGGGAGCAGAGCTGTGCCCAGTGCTCCTGCCAGTGTCCCAGTGTCCCAGTGCCACTGCAGCACCACAGCAGTGTCTCCACAAGCCCTGCAAAGCTGGGATATGATTGCTGGGCTGCTGTGTGATAACCCTGACAAAGGGAAGACTTGGATGTAATGCTGAAATCCAGCTGAAGGATTTCAAGTTGAGGTTTCTCACCAAGTAGTGCACACTTAACTACTCAGCTGTTTACTGGATTGGGATGAAGGGCTTCCTTTGTACTCCTAGGAATGCAAAATTTACAGGACCAGAGCGACAGAGAGCACCAGTAAGAGAAACAGGACTTTATAATCTGGTGGTGAGGTCACTTCCTTGGAAGGGGGAAACACAGGCTGGACTTTGAGGACTGTGTATGTACTTTACATGAAACAGTGCACAGAGTTTATGAACTGTCTTGGAAGATTTAGCAGAACTAAGTGTAACCTATAAAGTGGTGGATTGAACAATTTCTGTCTAAGGTGCTTCATCAATAATTGAGCGAAACTTCGGTAATAAACAGAATGAAAGTAAGGCTTTTGTACACGTGGTTTCTTTTTTTTCAGATTCTCGATGTTGCAAAACTGATTCATTTCATAACAGAATTTTACGTGGTGAAAGCTTTTGTTTAATCCTATTTTAAACCTCTGTATAATCATATTTTAAATGTGCTAATCAAGTTACGGTTTGTACGGTACTTGCCAGAAAGTTATTCTTGATTTGTGTTATAGTTCAAAGCGAAACGAGCATATTTAAAATCAATAGAAATTCTACATCCACATCTGTGGATATAAAATGTTGATGTAATAGTGGTGCATGCCAAAGCTCTTGTATTTCTCAGTTTATAACTTCAAAGTGAAGAAATGAAAATGTATTGTACTACAGTGCATGACTAGATTAGGGTATTAAAGCAGGTTCTTTATTATGTTTACCTCTAATTTAGTTGGTTTCAAAACTCAGTTGTTATTAGCTAAATTTACAGTGGCAGTTTTAGGTTTCTAGGAAGCTCCAGTGACCTCTGTAAAGAGGTAATTCAGTGAACCTGTCACTAATAATTTCATTCTGCAGCTAATAGTAATGGGTTTAATCCAGAAATTATGAACTGGCCCCCCTTCCCTGAGGGAAATATTTCTTTCCACCTTTAAATATAAGAAAGAGTGAGCATAGGAAATTTAACAGAACCTGGTTTTTTATTTTTGAAATCATGAGGCTTTTGTGAAGTACTGTGCAGAATCCAGTAATGCACAGCAGAATTTTCCTTGAATTGCCTCCCTCTGAAGGTTTCACCGCTGCCATTTTAGTGGATTACAGCTTTATCTGGTGTCACTCACGTATTTACCTGGAAAGTAGCTCCTGATGGCTGTGGAGTATTTGGGATGTGTTCTGTGCACAAGAATCCTGACTGCTGTCAGTCCTGCTCTGACTGATAATCTGCAGAGCATCGATGCTCCTGCTCAGTGCTTACAGGAGCCATGCAAGGAGCTCAGTAATGATGCAGCACTTGGGAGGAAAGTCATAGCAGATAATGATGTTGTTGGACTGTTGACCCGTTTTTTTCTTAAAGAAAAAGTGCAGTCATTCACCAGGGAACCTGGGAAAATGCCCGTCAGTGCCTTTACCAATTGTACCCCTCTATGTTTTAGTATTGGATTAGAATGCTAATCACTGACTTGTTTTCCGTCTTGTCCTAATGAAAGAAAGTCCTGTATGTAGGGAACTGGAATGTCAGTTTGTAAGTGTTTGGAACACAGCCCTTTGTTTCTGCTTTGTTATTTTGTGAGAATTCAAAACTAGTTCAGCAATTACTTTTTGTACAGAAAACTCAGAGGCAGAGATTGTGCATCATACTTAATCCCCATGATTTGCATTTCTGCCTTTTAGTTAAATTCTGTGTACTGCATGCTTTCTTAAGCATTTTTTAAAGTTTCTCTTTAGTCCTGTAATGCCTATTGCTTTTGCAGTTTGTACTCTAATATACACATTATATGCACATGTGAACCTGAGTGAACTTAAACCATCAGTGCCACTGGAAGAAATGCATCTCCCCCATCTGGTTGTCCTTGCCTGCTATAGCCACCATCCTTATGCCAGCAAACAAGCATGTGCAAGCATGTGGGGAGTTGAATTTAGAAAATTTATTGGGATTAAAACTAATCTCTGAAGAGGAAGTGTGTGGGTGAGGATGATGAGCACGTGATAGGCACTTCCCTGTTAAAATTACCGCCTAGCTCTGAAATTCTTTGTCCTCTGACCCTGGGCCAAGCATTCCAGGTTCCTTTCTCTCCCTTCTTCCCAGCCCCCTTCCCCTTGATATGTGTGAGCAGTTTGCTGTCACCCCTGGTTTATAAAGTGCCAGTAACCAAGGAGCTCAGGGTCACTCACCGTGCACAGAGCGTTGGTCCTGCCTGGCAGCTCACGCTCGGCTGTCCTGGAAAGGTGGAAGGAGCACTGGCTGGTTTTACAGTCTCCTCTAATGCCCAGCAATAACTCTGTGTGCCTTTGAGTACTGTGAACAGATCCATGTGATACTTTTTTTTGTTCTCTGTGAGGAAAAACATGGATGTGTCATACAAGTATGAAGAACAAGTCATGCAAAATTCATTGGGAGTTCCCTCAAGGTTAGACTATTTTTGGCTTTGTTTCTAAAGCAAACTTTTTTGGAAAGATTTTTTTGGTAGATTTATACTTAACTTGTTTTGGAAAGGGCATGCAAAGATTAATATCTTCTGACAAATGGAGCAACCTTACTGAGGCTGTTTTTTTTTTTTTTTTTAATAGCTGGGCTGTGAGTTCTTGCTGGGAAGGTCAGTATCTTTTGCGTAAAGTATCTCTTTAAAATGATATCTGCTGGTGACTGTTAAATCTGTAGACTAAACAAGGCTGTTCTGTGAAGTAAGATTTAAAATTATAAAAAGAATATTCAGGTTTTAATATCTGAACACATGCTATAAAGGCTCAATGGCTTGGTAGTAAATGGATTTCTCAGGTTCATTAAAATTGCCAGTGCCCATGCCCTGGAACAGGTACATGGCACAATTAAGAGAGCTGGAAGGGAGGGAATTGCGAAGGGAGCGAACTTCCCTTGGAGCCATGGAATGGCTGTGCAGCTGCTGCTGCCAGGGGCTGCCAGGAGCCTTCCACAGCTGCTGTTTCCTTGTCTCCATGGCTGATATGGAGGTGCTTTGCTGGTGTTAACTTTGTACAGCTGTGGTACTGCTGGCACATACCCAGGCACTCCTCTTTGCCAGGATATTAAAAAAAATCTAAAACAACTGCACAGTTGTAGTCCCTAATGACCAACACTGACCAGTGTTCTCTCCGTTCTCACGGGCTGGCTTCCTTTGCAGACTGGTGTGAGTCCTGATCCTCAAAACCCGGGTTTGGAAAAATACTGTACTCCTAAATACATTTCAGCAGCTGATCCTCTTTGGATTCCTTAATTCTTGTGTGAAGAGAGCTAATCTGATCCTAGAGTTCACATAACCAGCAGAGAACGAAATCCTATTCCAGTGAATCTCCTAGAAACTGAGCATGTGTAGCCTGTATAGTAATTGGATAAAATGGTAAAATCAGTGTTGTCTAACTGAACTTCTGCATACATCACAGAATGTATAATCTAGTCAAAGTCTGCTCTTGAATTCCATCTTTAAGTAGTTGTCCAGCTATATTTATTGAATGTAAATTATTAAATGTACTCAAGAGGTACCCTTACTCTTGAAAGACACTCAAGTGCCTCACCGTAAGACATTTTGGTCAATACTGGGTCATCTTCTGCATAAAAATCTGGTTTGTTAAATGGACCTCATGCAGAGAAGCAATTTATCTGGGTTTGTATTGCAACTGTAATGCAATGTTTGTGTACCTTGTGCTTTTCTAAAGGATTTCTTGATTCGAGCATTGATCAGGAAGGTACAATTGCAGTTTTGTACTGACAACACAAGTCTTCTACTGTACAGTCAGAAATGTGTGGCTCCAGGGAACCTGTGCACAGTAGAAAATTCCAGATGCATTTTTTGAGAAGACACACCTTACTACCCCTAGGCATAGTACAAAAGGAGTAGAGACAGCATAAAAAAAATCCTTAGGGGAATGTTACATAGGTGTTTTGTAGTTTGGACTTGTCTCAAGGTTTTTCCCATAGAGTAGCAGGTGAAATGGAAGCATATCAGACTTGGTGAACAGTTTTGGAAATTATGTGACTTGCATTTGATTGGCAGTTACTGTATTTTAGTCTGAGTAGTGTGAAATCAGAGGCTCCTGCAGAAATCTGACATCTCCTTCTAAAGCCACGGAGGCTGGGGCTCTGAACGGTCTGGTTCTTGATTTATCTGAACGTATGAGGAATTCCCAGGCTCACATCTGTTTGCTAAGGGACAGCCAGAAAAGATTGATTTTGCATTGCAGGGGCTGTGTTTGGGTAAGCCTGTGGCAGGCAAGCAGCCTGGTGAGCAAACATTGAGGTTGTGCTCAAATACCATTTTCTCTTGCCTTGTCTGTCAGGCCTTCGTTAGTGTGTCAGTAAAGCTCACTTCAAATAAAAGGTCCTCTACGGGCTCTAGCAATGCTTGTTTACTCCAAACACTTAGATCTCTTTTTTTTCCCTGGAAAAAAAGAAAAAAATATTAGCTCTGGGTGCTTATTCCACTTTCCTAATGAAGAAAGGTGAAGGTGTGATGTTGGCTGAGCACAAAAGCAGGGAGAGCTCTTTCATGTATTGTTTGAGAGTTTAGGCAGGTAATTTTGAAAATCTTAAAAAATAATGAACAAAAAAGAAGCTGGTAGGGATTTCCTCTTCTGTTAGTTTTACGAAGCCAAAGGAGCTAGGCTAGGCTGAAGGTTGAAGGTGCAATAGATAGAAGAAATGTTTCAGAATTGCCATTGTTACCTAGTTTACTCTTAAATGAATGCCAAGTACCTTCTACTTAGCTCTGTACATGAATGAAGTGAACAGCAAAATGAATAGTTTTCTGATATCTGCAACATAAAAGTTTATTTTGCACAGAGCTGTTAACATTGCATAAGCGTTTTATGGCCATACTTATGCAGTTACAATAAATACGGATGTTATATTTTTAGTTTCCCTGAACTAAGTTCAAAACAGTTGTCTCTATCTTAAAAATAATTGATGTCTTTTAAAAGAATCCTATACATTGCAAGACTTTGCTGTTTCCTGAACTAAGAATATGAATCTGAAAAAAAATAACTTTTCCTGTCCTTCCCTAAATGAAATGGAAATAGTGGTATTTGTGGTTTCTGGACTGTTGCTATATGAATTTCTCCAAATGATGGGAGAAATGCAGTTCTTTGTTACTACTTTGATTACAGACAAGTTCATGTGGTGGTTATTAAAACAGTATTAGTAAATACATTTCTCCTGCCATGGAAAAAAAATTAGACTGCAATAGTCGCTTTCACTGCCATCAGGCCGGTGGTTGTACTTTAAGTGCTGGTGTTGTACAAGTGGTAGAATTACTGCTTTTTATGTCACTTGTTTATTTTATATCCAGATAAAGCATTCTGTTAGTTTTTCCCCCTGGTCAGTCTGGACTATTTTACAAGTGACATTATACATGTGTGCACTTACATGAGATATGCTTAAGTTTAGTTACTTCATAGTGGAAAAGGTACACCTGTGAGAAAGGAATGTGAATGAGAAAATATAACTGTGTGTAAACATGTTTATGCAGCTGCATTTTAATGTAACTTATTATTGGAGTACTGTGTTTAGAGAATGAAACTTTTACAGCTGAAGACAAGCTATTAAAAATTCCTTCAAAACGTTGTAAGCTGTAGATAAATCAGAAGTATAGATATTCAATTCTGCTTCCAGATTTATTTGGTTTTTTAACAAGTTTTCCTCATATTAGTACTGAAAACTATTTGAGATGCTAATAAAACTGTCTTATAAACTTTCCATATTAAAGCTTTTTTGTAGAGTTTTAAATCTAATGTTTTCTTCTGTTTTTCATGATTAATACACAACTTTCAGTTTTATTTTAGTAATGTAAATAATTTCATCCAATGTGGAGAATTTTAAAACTTAATAGCTTTTCAACGCTTTTGTGTGATGTGGGACTTGAGTTACTATGGAACCTCAGATATGCATTTCAATTCAGAGTACATGTGGTTTGAAAACATGGAAAATAAAAGATTTATGTCTGTTAGATCTCCACCAAAAAAAAGTCATTAAATTTATATTAGTATTTCTGTTCTGTAACTAGATAAGGCAGTCTTACATGTCATAAAACTCAGCCTTCACATTTAAAATCTTGGAATCTCAATGAAAAAAAAGTTAGGGAAAACCTACAAGTGACTTCTTTCAGTTGGGGGAAGAGGCAAGGCTGTAAAATGTCATTATCATACTTCAGGAGCTTTTTTAAAAAAAATCAATAAAGGACAAAAAAATCAATAAAGGAAATAGTTTAGAATCAGGCTGTATTTGTTTGCAGATCCATACTGAAGTAACTTTTTCATTACACTAGGGACTGAGAGAACATTGTTCTAAGCACTTCATGGACAACGAAAGCCCTCCTTACCCCCAGAAATTTATTTCTGTGCTTTGACTTTCAGTGTTACTTAGGCTGATATGGCCTTTAATGTCCACTTTTCAGCATATTACAAAGAATGTGTTGATATCTGGTTTATTGAATGTAGTGTGTAGAGTTTAAATTTTCCAAATCCAAGCCAGATGTCCTTTGCATATCTTGAACCCAGACAAAACAAACAAACAAACCAAAGCCCCCAAAACAACCACAATGACTAGAGCATGAGCAGTAAGCGTGTCTTAACTTTTCCCCTGTCACTAGTGCTGGAGGAAAACTGCTTTGCAAGGTTTAAAGATCTCAGCCTGTAAACTCACTCAGTTCTCAGCCTTTCTCTATGTTATCAATTATGAAAGATTTTGTGATAAAGTCTGGATGAGTGGAAGCTGGAGAAGGACAGTCAAATTGCTTCCCATTCTCTATTGATCAGACAAGATTTCATCTTTGTGGAGGCAGCAGTCTGTAAGTAGAGAACTCTACTTAAGGCTTCTGCCATAGGTGTATGATGATATGGAATCAGTTTTGCTTATAGTACAACCTGTATTTATAAGAAGGTCTGTCTTCCACACTTCAAGGGGAAGAAAAAAGTGTGTAGAAGAATACCAGTGTAAGAGGATGCAAATTTTAATACATTGAATTTCAGTCACTTCCTTTTTTTTCATCCTGTATCTCAAATAAATAAACCTACAGATTGAAGTGCCAGATTTTCATAGCTGGCTGCTTTTGTTTTTATATTTTGCAATATTTTCTTTCATCTCTGGATGGGTAACAGAGGTTGTAAATTAACTCCAATGTTCAGAGGCTTCCAAATGCCAATTTTGAGAGTTTCCAACTTCATTTCTTTATGGACACAGCCATTCTCTTTCCAGGTTCAGTTTATGCTTAGGAGCAGACAGCTCACATTTGCATGGCTGCAGTCTCAGATAAGCCACTTGTGTCTCTGCCTCATATTTCTGGACCCAAGAGCACTTGGGAACACCGTGTGGGCTCTTGTATCTCTCTGAGGTTGTCAGGTGTGAGGATCAGTGGCAGTCTAGACCTTGTAATCTCTGATGGATCAAGCTGACTCAGCCCAGTTAAACACCTCAGGATGGTGCTGGCACATCCCATGTGCTGCTAGAAGCTGCAAGTTCCTGGTCTGTGCCCTGTGTGCCTCTGAATAATTAAAGTAGGGCCTGCTGCCTTAGTATTACCTCAAGTGTTGCACAAAATTATACTTTAGTATGGAAAGTAGTAAATGAATGATTGGTTCCTACCATATTTTTCCTGCTACATTGTTTATTTTAAAGGGCATTTGGTAAATTGCCTACTGCAAGTACTGTGCTATGGCATCTAAAAGGCAACAGAGACTTATGCGTCCAAGAAAAAAAAAAAAAAAACACCAGCCAGGAAATTCTGTAGGTGGATAGGAATTGTAATAAAAATTCAATGTAGCTGTAATAAAATATGTGCAGAGTACATGTGCCACGTGCAGAACTCATTTTGTCATTTTAACCTGTACTTGGCTCTTTTATTCGATATTCCCTTATTCTCCCCAGTTCATTAGCAATTCATCAGAATTTCTACAGCACCTCTTGTGCCTTCTGTCTGGCTTTCAAGGATTCTGGAAGCCTCTGCACTTTTTTCCTGAGTACTTGCTTAGTCCTTCATCACCCATTCGTCCCCAGAATACCCAAGACCTCCACCAGGTCTCTTATTAACAGTCAGTGCTCAAAGTCTTTCAGCTTCTTCTGGGTTGTCTTTGGGAGTGACACTGTGACAAGAAGAGCCTGTGATCAGTGTCATCTTAAGCTCAGAGAGGCAGGGAAGGCATCCAGCCAGGAAAACTACAAGGTGGAGCTGCACCTCCTGTGGTGGAGGGTGGCAGCGTGGTCACGGCTCTTGATTGTGCATAGCCAGATTGGGAGAAGGGGCTGGCACTGATGGCATTGCCCCATGTCTTCGTTTAGGAGGGGCTGTGAAAGGCTCATGGCCGAGTATTGCAGCTCTTTGTATCCTGTCTGAAGAGAGAGAATGGTCAAACTTCATCCATTGCAACACTGTCAATCCCACTTTGTAAATACAAGCTTCAGTTTTTTAGGCTCACTTTCTTACACAGACTACAGCTTGTTTGAGTCTCTACCACGGTTATCTTCTTAACCTTTTTCCTATGTATTGTATACAGGAATCTGGAAACTGTGTTCGTCTTTTTACTACTACTTGATTTTATTTGTGAAGCTTACTATGAAAAATGTAATTTTAAAATCTCTATTAAAAAACATGACTTATGATAGAAAAACAGAGAAAGCATCTCTTATGATAACTAAGTTAAAGAATTTTTCTTTGAACAATCAAAGTACTTGTAAAATGTATTGGTAGATTCATAGGTAGACAGAACTTCCTGATATATCGAGGATCATTTTGAATCAAACCAAGGCTGAATTAGGAGTGCAGATGTCCTCCAGATTTCCTGCATAGATGCATTTCCAGGCGCTGAATAGGGCAGAGTGTTACTCATTTATTCTCCTGAGGCTTTCACAGATCAAATCTGACATTCCTGGTCTGCCTGGAATCACTCTAAGTTCTTCCATCCTTTTTCACCTTCCCTTGGTTTTCCTGGACCTGCATGCCATATGCTGTAGGGCTCGGTTGTATTTTTAAATCACTTGCAAATAAAGAAGTCAGCTTTTGTCTGCTGTTGCTGGAGATAAATGGTGGGGTAAGTAGCAATATTAGAAGTGATGTAGAAGGGGATGTTACAGAGTGGATGATGGAAATGTCCAAACCAGGAATATGCTGGGGGGGGGGGGGGCTGGGCAACCAAGGCTCTGCAGGGCCTGAGTGTAGTGTAGGGAAAAGGTTTCTCAGCACTGAGTGCTGTGTTTGGTTTTCTGATACTGTAAGGGCAGTAATCTACTGCAAGGCTATAATTCAAATATATGATACACTATTTAAATCCCATTTGGACAAATACTTTTATTAAATGTATCTCTGAACATGCATTATATATTCATTTTACTGTCATCCTTGGGAACAAAGTATCTGCATTAAATTTATGTGCTAAGAAACTAACACTTTTTCTGCAGTGCATATTATCTGAGAGTTTTAATAGACTGTAATCCTTTAGATGTTTATAGTCCTTTTTGTCCTAGATAGAAAAGCAGTGAGCAAATATTATGTGCCTCTTGTCACTTCTTTGAAGTGATTAGCAAATACAAGGGACACAGTATCTGTAGTGAACTGATACACAGTAATATTTACACATTTCAGAAATACTTTTATTAGTATATGTTTTTCAAAAATACATGGAGTCATCTGACTTTGGAAAAGTAACTTTGACATTATTCTTTTGGTGCTTCTAGGCTATATTATGTGTTTCAGATATTCAGAAAGTGAATACTGTATTGCAGTCCTACTTTCATTTTGAATTATGGTTGAAAGTTACCTGCTTTGTAGTAGTGCTGTTTTGCTCAATAAATAAATTTGAGCAAAATCCATTTCTTACATAAACTCTGTCCTAGATCATTAACGCTGAATGGTTCTACATTGGATGGAAAGCAAGTTTTCTGTTAGAGAATCCATTCATGTTAGAAAAATTGTGTTCTAAATAGGGTGCTGATGATGTGGGGGAGGTGGAGATGGCAGCTGATGCCAGTGAAATTTCCCAGTTGAATCTCAGTGAAAAAGTCAATGAAGACAGGTTTTAAAAAAAAGTTCCCCCTTAGAAGTGGGGAAGCAGCACATTTTCTCACCACCTGTTGAAGACCAGATCAAATTAGCAGGAAGAACTGCCTTGTGTAAAAACTTGTATCACAATTGGAATACATAATCCTAAGGTCACACGAAGTGAAATTGAACCTCAGTGTTTCCTTTGGTTAAATCTTTTGCTTTACAAAGAGTAAAGGTGTTTATAGATGAGAAATTCCTTTTGCTCCAACCAGTTCAACTTGACCCTGAAATCAGAGCTCCTGTATTTCAATAGAGAGTAAGGAGAGCAATTCTTAAAGCCAGTCAGATGGGTGCGAATTGTGATCGACTTTGGATTTAGGGACTGGTTCCCAAGATCTGCCCCAGGAAGATGCCAGTTCTGAGGTTTGCATCTGAGATACCCAGAGCTGAGGAAAAACCAGGAGTCAGCTCCCAAAACACAAGGCTTGTGAGCACACGGGCTTTAGTAGTTAGTCTGAGCATAATAGCCCGGTGTACCACAGACTGAGACCCGTTTATAGCACTTCCTCTGGTAGGGCTTTAAGCTCCTCGTGGAACCGCTCTGCCAAGTGAGCGAGTACCGTATTTCCCACATTAATACCTAGAATTGAGAGTTTAAATATCCCCAGACTTTGGTAATCTATTTTTTTTTTTCATTCTGAGTTGTGAACCATGAAATTTTCTTCTTATTATTTTTTTTTTTCATTAATAGTCTGTAATAATTACGTTTGTGTTTATAAAGTCTTATAAAAGATTGTTATTGAGACATATGTGGAGATGAACTGCCAGGTCTTCAAATACTCCTGTGTGGAAGAAGCTTTTTTAGGTACAAATATCGTAAAGTCTGGTGGGGTAAAAGCTCTTAAATCGCAGTAGGTATTTTGTTACACTGGAGACCTGCTGGAGATTTGTAGCCACACACCAGTATTTTTTAAGAAATACCTGACAACCAAAGGATGAAGTAAGAGCTTGGTGCTGGGGCACAAGCCCTTGCCAAGAGCTAATGAGGGCTGAAGTGGGTTTGAAAAGCTCTGCAAATGAGCCCGGAGCTGTTTCCAGTGTGCCGCCTCGCTCGGCTCCTTCCCGCTCCCGCAGCCGGTGCCCAGGCGATGCCACTCGTGCTCTCCACGTGGAGAGGCTGGCGCGGAGCCGCGGGGGCGCAGCCCCGCCGGGCGCGGGCAGGTGAAGCTGCAGCCGCGGCCCCGCGGCCCGAGCCCGGTCGGGGGGGCTGCGAGCGAGGGCGGGGAGCGGGGAGGAGCCGCGGGCGCTGCCACAGCCCGGACCTGCCGCGGGGCGGGGCGGCCCCGGCTCCGGCTGCGGCTGCGGGAGAGCGGGCGCGGAGCCGGGGGTGCCTGCACCGAGACCGCGCTGCCCCGACGTGCGGCTGGGTGAGTGGCGAGAGCGGCCGCGTCCCGTCGGGTCGCTTCGGACCTGGCCGTGCCTCGGGAAAGTGCGGGGATGGAGGTCTAACTCCGTGAGTGTAGTTACGCTGCAGTGCTACTTTGTAATGCAAGCGGGCTCCGGGGATGTGAGGGACTTTTCAGCTGGGTAGAAATGCCGGAGAGCTTAGCACAGGACCCTGCCAGCGCTGAAGAGCCTGGTGAGAAGGCAGACCCCCCTCCCAACTCGAGATCCGGCTCCTTGGGCAGATGCGCTGTGATAAAAGTGCTGTACGGAGTTATCATTTCACCTTCAGGGCACGGTTTAGCAAATGGGAGACTTAACCCCCTCACGCTTGGGAAATGAAGCGGGGAACAAACCCAACAACTCCCATGTTTAGCTTTCGAAGAAAATTATTGCTGGTCTGATCGTGTAAAAGTGCTTTGCTGCGTTTTCTGTAGCCAAATGCAAAGAATGCTCTGTGTTTATCAAATAGGTGTGACTGCAGTGTGTACCTGCCTGATGTGCCTTGACATTCTCACTGGGTCTTTGCCTTCTTTAATGTACTGTAGAGGGACATTACATTAGTGCTTCTCTTAAAATAGGGGAAAAATGCTAATATTAGTAACAATTGTTGTTACTATGTTACTGTGTTCAAACATAGTCTTTAAATTTGGACAGAAAACAAAAAGTCTGATTCTAAGCAGATGGTGCAGAGGTTTCTTAACCTCTTACGTAACATTAATATAGCCACGGTGATGGTAGGTATAGCTGGGGCCGTACCTTAAAGAGTGTTGTTTTTGTGTCCCTTTACAGCTGTACTCATTTCAATGTTAATCCCACAGCATGATGAAATAAAAACCTGTGGAACTTTCAGTGCAAGTAACTCCTCTTATAGCCAGAAAGAGACATATTTTGGTTTCTCCCCGCTCTGTGTAAGCAGGATTAGAGCTATTTTGGATCGGAATATTTGCAACTACAAAAACTTTAAAGTCTTTCATATGGTAATGGAAAGTCAGTAAGTTGTGTAAATAAGATTTAGTGTGATGACAGTGTGGCAGTTGTAAGCAGTGTTTGGGGGTTTTTTAAAAGCTTTCTGGGCTCTTAAACTGTGCTGAGGTATACACCTGCTTTCCAGAACTACGCACATTTTTTCTTGAAGTACTGTGGTTCCAATAGTTTCTGCTTGTAGCTGTATCTCATTCCAAAACTCAGAGTATTTGAAGCTTTTTCAGGCTTTAATACATTTTTTTCTATTTTCCCTACATAGATATGCCTCTTTTTGTTTTGCCTTTTTTAAAAATTAAAAGTTTAGAATGATACAAAACTTCTGGAAGAGAATTAGAGTTCCTTGTTGTTGCTTCTGTCTATAATTGTAATGATATCTATTGTAAATTTTGACTTTGAAAAGACTTTGTAGTTAAAGCACTGCCATCGATTTCTGTAGTTGAAGCCCTGCAAACGATTTCTGGAAGTTGTCTGCTGTTGTTTTCCTCTCTGTGCCAGGACAAGTAACTTTAGCTTAAAAGCAAAGCAAAATCTGTTTCTGAGGGTGTGAAGAATCCCAGTTTTCCCACCCTTTGCAGTCTTTCCCAGCTCCCTCACCCCATAGCTGTCGCTGGTGGGTCCGTTCCTGTGCCAGCTTGGCAGCGCTGCTTGCCAGCGCCCATCTGTACGTGAGCTGTGGCGCTGGCACGGTGACATCTGGAAACTCCCTGTCACAGGAATTGCGGTTCCCGAGCCAGCCTGCGACACAGGAAATGAACTCATGGAGTCTCAGGTTCAGGACAGGGCAGCTTCACAGCCTCACAGCCTGTGGCGAGGGATGACAGGGACAGCTGGCTCTCAGAACATTTGGAGGAGGGGAAATTTCCCCTACAAACCTCTTCTGCTTCATAATTGTCTGCTAACTACTGCCTCATGGAACAAGGACTTAGATTGCTGAAAATCTCCTTCTAAATAGAGTGACATGAGTTGAGAAAATGGGTATTTATAGACTGTGCCGAAAACAAACTGACCATAATGGCATTTCTCAAAAATAGGAGCAGCGTTGTACCAATTCTCAAAGTGAAATGGCTGCATTAATAAATATATCAGGTAAACTTGCTTGTTGATGAAACAAGAATTTGAGACTTCCTGAAGCTGAAATGCATATATTTAATATACTTGAAATACCTGGGGGGAAAAAAGGAAAGCACAGGGATGGCTTATTCTGAGACGTGCCTGTATTTTGTACAGAGAAAGCTTTTCAGGGAAGAGGTAGGGGTTAACAGCTGGAAAAGCAAGAATCGAGGTATTGAGAGAAACCAAGCACCACATATGATAGCACTGGAGTAAGAGCTGGAGAATTTGAAAAATGTCTAGCTGAGAGCCAAAATGGAGATCAACAACCATAAAACATTAGAAAGCAGTTTGACTCACTAAAGACCATTGCAGTCCTAGATAAGTAGACATCTCCCATGAAACCCACTATCAAACACCAGGCACCAGTTGTTACTTCTCTGAGCACTGAAAAAAACAAAGATACAAAGAATTCTGGTAATGTGAAGGAGGAGCAAACCCTCCTTTGGAGTGGCTGTGCACTGGCTGGCACAGCAGATGAGGATTGAAGAGCCTGGAGAGGACTGAACTGAGTTTACAGACTGTAAGACTATTGGCCACGTTGGAAAACTTCAGCGCCTTAAAGGACCGCAAGGCCATTACGGTATTTCATCTGGAAGGAGCCTGACCAGGTAGTGCTGGGATTGTTAAATGTTGCTTATTTTAGAAATGCACTGCTTCTAGAATCCAGCTGGTTTAGACGAATTTTTACATGAAAAGATGTTTTTGTGACTTCGGACGTTGTGTTCATCTCAGAACTATGACGCTTTGTAGCTGACAAGTCTGCAAAGTTCATAAAGCCTGGGCTGGTTCAGCTGGCTGAGTCGTGCAATGCTGACTACAGCCAAAAAGCTTTAGATAACTTTGAAATCAAATTTAAATTTTGTCCTACCTTACATGAAAAATCTAAAGTCTTACAACAGTTTCATTTTGGTTTTGTGCAAGGTACAGGTTTTGGGTTGTTTTTTTTTTTCTTATATGGTTAAAACAACCCTCAACACTTGGCTGTTCTCTTATGTCTTCTAAAAATCTATAAATTATCTGTACTAATATATTAGGTTATACTCAATTTCCACTACGTCATTCGGTCTTGGATTTGCACTTCTATCATTCCCAGTTGCAGGCGTTGTGAGTCCAGATGGGATTTGTTGAACCAATGTTTTTTTAAGACTGGTTGGGATTTTTTTGTTGGTGGTGGGGTTTTTTACTTTTTAAGAAACTTAAAGGAAAAATTCTTTCAGTTGCAGCCAAAGCAGCAGGTGAACTTAATCCAAGTTTTAGAAGAACATGCTAGTTGGGAAGCACCAAATCCCACATAGTTTGTGTGGTACAGCATTACTTTATTTCCTGAAGGGCTTGCAGTGCAGCTGTCTGCTAGGTGAGGTGTGTTTGCTGTAAGCTCCACAAATAATGGATGGATTCTCCCTAAAACTGTCATGAAGGAACATCGCTGCTGCAGACTATGGTACATTCCAGATATGATACTCTTCCAAGAGTTGTTTTGAACTGCATGGCTAAAGTGCTTTCTGAGCAGTCACTGCTATCAAGAGTGCAGTAATTAAAGACAATTCTGGTTTTCTTCCCTTAGGAGTCCAGCTGGCATAATTTCTAAAGAAATGATCATGTTTAAAATACCTTGTGTCCAGCTAGAGATGTGGGATGTATTAAACATGAAGATTAACACTTTTTCTAATTGTATTTAATCTTCTATTAAGTAGGGCTGCCTGCATTGGAACCTATGTTTTCTAGAACCTCATTATTCAGAATACCTGTCCACCACTTCAAAGCTTTCAGGTGTAAATTTTCCTAAGTCTGAAAACCCCACTCTACTGGAGAATGCCAGATCCTAAAGCAGTCTGAGGAGGCAGCAAAAATAAACTTCAACTTGAAAGAATTCAGAATTCTCAAAGACTGAATTTTTAAAGATTCTTATTTTTAGGGTTTTTTTTTTGTGATCAGCATGTTCTTAGTTTTCCCCTGCCCATGTCATATTAAAAATCTTACTATGTTTTTACTTGTAACATCTTAATTGGCTTATTTATTCATCCTCTAAAGAAAAGACTCTCAACTATTTCATTGGGCCATTGTTACATCTTTGTAAGTTCCCAGTCACTGAAATTATGGCAGAGGAGACAAAATGCAATGGAGATTTAAGAATATAATCTAAGAATATATTTTGGTGTGACAGCTGCAGATGAAGTTTTGCTGTCAGTAGATTTGCAGTCACTTCTGTAGAGAGGGACACAAGTGAAGTACCATAGTACAGAATTTTTAATTCCCTCAAGCACGAGTGAAACAAAACTCAGATGACATTAGCCTGGTCAAATTCAATGACTCAAGATAGAAAAGTCACCAAACCAAATGAAAACGTACAGCCCAGCTCACATTCTAGAGAATTGGTTTGAGTCCCAGTTCTTTGCTGTGACTGAATAAAATATTTAATCAGATGGCTACCTTAGCTTACAAAGTAGTCTTGCTTTAATGTGTCATTGAAAGAACTTCAAGGCAAGCAGGTGCTTGATTCCATTGCCTCTCTAAAAGACTCCATAAAAATGGGCAGAACTCAGGATTTCCTCAAGGCTTAGGAAAAAAAGAAAGAACTAGCTCTGTCTGTTAAAATTTTAATGTTTGAAATGGTTCATGAATTGCTTGTTCAACAGGAGAACAAAGGCAGAATTAGATGTTTTTTCTTCAAATTTAGTATTTCTAAAATGTTTCTGAACAAAAGGTACACAGGTAGATATTACATCTGTGGAAAATAAAGCATTTCTCTTTGATCTTATTAAATGGAGGCTGCTGAGCTGTCTGGACAGAAGTTACAATTGCCATGTCAGTGTTCTCAAGGGCACAGATACGCTGAAGGGCCCAGCCCGTGCGTCTGTGCTGGGACTGCCCAGCTGCTGCGGGCACGAGTTTGGGCATCTGCATTTGGCACGTGTGTGCCTGGCACAGAGATGAGTGCTTTCCTTCATGAAGTGATTGAAAACAGCTACTGAAAATTAATGCTGCAAGTGACATGGGTTTAAAGCAAAAGGATGTGTGTGTCTTCCTGAAATACCAGATATTTGCAGTCCCTCTGTCCCTTCTGTTCGGTTATTACAGTAGACACTAACTTTGATCAGTGTACAGCAGTTTCAAGTGATAATGCGGGTGAGTCCAACTAACTTAGAAACAAATGGAACAGGATCACCGTGCAGCCTAGCTCTTATGTGAGTGAATGTAAAAATAAGCAGCCATACATTCCTAAAATGCTGCCAGACACCTGGAGAGGAGCTTTCTCTGCCTTGATGTCCAGCTCTCACTGTGTCCACTGAGGTTTGATGTTGCCTGCAGTGCGAGAGAAAACCAGACTGCTGAAACGCAGTGGAATTTCACACAGCTAATACGTCTCTTCAGACCAAACTGAAGCTTAGCCTGCCCCTTGAATTTGCTCTCTGTGCTCAGCAGAAAGTCCTCCGTGGGCTTGACTTGCCTGGGCCAGGGGAGGGGGTACCCGGCAGGAATGTGTGGAATTGAAGGCTGGAAAAATGCGCTTGTCAAGCAGCATATTCTCCTGTTCTGAGCGGTTATCTAAATGAAAGTGATTTCCCAGGGCATCTGGCTCTGCACATGATCTAGAACAAATAGCAGAGGATTAATTTTCGTTTCAGAAGTGGAGGATTTAGCTCTGTCTCAGGGAGATGCTACGCGGGGGGCTGCTAGGGGAGCATTCCAGTGGGCAAAGCACTTTCTGCTGGGAATTAGCATTCAGGCAGTTCAACAGCTCCGCTGGCTGGGCAGGCTTAGCTCTCTGAGCACTCAGCAAAGGTGTCAGGGAAGAAAATGAGTTAGAAACTTCCTTGCTTATCTGCCTTAATCTATGTCTCTCTGCAAAGTTCAGTGTCTGTGATGCAAGCCTTGCAATTTGGACTTGCCGTGCTGTTAATTAAATTTGGTATGAAAAAGTCAAAACAGTTGTATTTAAGTGGTTTAGTTTATTCAGCAGCAAGTGTTGATTTATTCTTCTAAGTAGTACCTAATTAGTCCTTTTCTTCTCTTTCTCCTCCTCCCTACCCTAGGCCCATGTAAATTTGGTATCAAATTCTTATCTGAGTGTGATGTTTGACCTTTTGTGTTATTTATCAAAATAACCATCTCCAACTTAACTTTTTATCTTTCTAAAACAAAGTTATAGTTAAGATGGGAAAAATTGGCTGCTGCAAGCACCTCACACAAGTTTTGATCTTGAGCTGTGGTCACTTCTACAGTGTTAATAGTTCTCATTTACCTACATACTGCTTGCAAAACCTTAGGAGAACATCTTTTAATATCCATTTTTTACAACATAATACATTATGTACTGCCTTTGGAATACATGTCACTGAGAAGCAAGAGCTTCTCAATCAGCAGTAATTCAATCCTGGGATTATTTTTTGTCAACATGGTAAAAATGTGGTTGTTTTCTATGTTTTTAGTATTCATAAGAGTTCATTTTGAGCTTCTGCTAAAGACCTAGTCTACTATTCAGAAATTTTGATACGTCTGCTAAAATGGCTTGATTTATTCAAATAAAGCATTTCAAAATTTCTTTATAAACATGAATGTGCTTCAGTTTTAATAGAAATTGGAAAGGAGGTTACTGAAATCAGCACATTATTGGTTATTAAATAATCTCTATTGTGTGGGCTTGTCTCCTGCATGTTTTCAAAGCACACAGGTAAATTGCAGTGCAAGGTGTGGATGGTGACACCATTTATACCAAAATCTGTTTTTTATAAATAGTGACTATAGCTTAATTTTGTGCACAATGATCTTGCTCTGTGCGTGTCAGCCATTACTTATTAGCTGTGATACAGACACCGTCAAATCTCTATTCATCTGACTTACAATTTGGTTTAATGACTGAAAATTGGCATAACTTCACTCTTAACATTTTGTTGAACAAATTTAAGTACTTAAGTACACCCACATTCCTGGCAGTGAAAGGTGAAGCTCAGAGCTGAGTTTTACTCACGTTTAATCCAAAGTTATTTTTGAGCATCTAAAAACACTGCAGCTTTCTTGACTATGCTTTATTTGTTTCTTCAGGAACATCACGTGTCCACTGAGAGCTTGGAGCATGGCTATGAGCAGCGCCAGTGACTCAGTGGTCCTGAGCAATGGCAGCATCTTGTCAAATGCTGCTGGCCCAGGGGTTGGTGCAGCGAGTGACGGAGACATCGCGGTCCAGCAGCTCCCATCCAAGGAAACACCAAGAACAAAGCCAAGTCCAAATGGCTGCCTGCAACTAAATGGTACAATCAAACCATCCTTTCTGCCTTTAGACAACCAAAGAACTCAGCAGATGTTGTCGCAATGCTGCCACCCCTGTCCATACCATCATTCTTTAAGTAGCCATAACAGCAAGCAAGAATGTCATTCAGTGGTTGGCAGCTCAGCAGCATCTCCTATGACCTCGTGCTGCATGCAGCCACACACTGAGTACTCAGCCTCTATTTGCCAAAAACACACCCCTGTCTATCAGCCTGCCTGCTGTCTGCAGCCCTCCCCATCCTTCTGCCTTCACCATCAGTGGCCTGACCATTTCCAGCATCAGCCTGTGCAGCAACACATTGCCAGGATAAGGTAAGCAGGTTGCATTATTTCTTAGTTCCCACGATGGGTAATCTTTCCCAGAACTACTTTGTTTTCTTACAAAAGTTGAAGATCTGAATGGAAGATGAACCGAATTTCTTTCCCGGTAACTTTACAGATGAATTTTCAATGCATTACCAAGTTATTATTTCCAGAAGAAACCATGTCAGGAGATTTGTTTTGCTGGGCTCCATGAATATTTCTGAAGTGAATTAGTTCTTTCTTGGGACAAAAAAAATGCTGGGTTTTTTTTCTTCTTGGGGATTGTTTGGAAGCTCATTAGCTCTTCTGGAAGACACAGGGTACACCTCTATTGTGTAAAACAAACCAGTAGAGAGATAGCTAAGAATACACTGAAAGGTCCGGTATGTGTGCGTAGTCCAATCAAAACACATATTTCCTTAAAAAGATGCATTGAAAAATACTTTCAACAATTCTATTCTCGAATGTACAAGGTGTTTTTTCTTTGTCAGGCCAGCTGGTTCAGTGGGTTGCCCTCATGTCTTTTCAGTGTAGGTTATCTGCTAAACTTCAAAATTGTGGTCAGATTGAGAAATTTGGGATTGTTTCAGGTTTTAGTTCCTTCTGTTCTCCATTTCATAAGAACCTGCCTCTTGGTTTTTGTTAGCTTTGGAGTTCCAGAGCTTCAGGCAGCAACAAACTTAAGAAAAATCTTCTATAGCCTCCTGGTCCGGGGCAAAAGCAGTCAGTCTAAGAGGCAGTTTCTAAAAACCAAATTCCCCATTGAAAGAAGAAGCTCTGAAGCTTTTATTGAGGTTATTATTTTCTCTGAGTTGCAGTGGCTAAAAGAGGTGAATTTTCATGGGAGCATTAAAAACTACCCTTCTGCCTGTTCTCTAACATCTGCAACCTTGTTCAAGAGCTTGGAGCTATAAGTGTTTCTCAGTCAGTTACAGTGATTTTGTGTTGATGAAATATATGAACTAATTTTAAACTCCTAAAAATATCAGACTGGGAAAAACATGTAATGTGGAAAAACTCAAAGTGAATAAAGCTTTTTTCCTCTGAAGATACAAGCAGATGAAAACAGGGATGATAATACAGAGCGCAAATCAGCTTTCTCCTGCCAGTTTTTCCACTTACAAATGGAAAAAATCTTAGTTGTCAGAACTGCTTACAATCAGAGATGTTTTTTCCACCCCATACTTGTTTAAATGTCAAGCCAAGATGTTGTATAATTTTGTATGCAAAGGTATGCAGGAAGTTGAACTATTGTAGCATCAGTCGTACTTTTCAAACTGTTGGAATGGTTGCACTGATTTCACTGTTTTTCTCCGTGCAGCAGAGCTATTAAACTGCTTCATCTGTATTCCACAGTCATGAGGAAGGGAACAAATGCCATCCATAGGGTTTCTGGTTTTAGTCTAGAAATAAAAACAGTGAAAATTTCTTTTGGAGACGATAAAATAGCATTTTCTGTCACGCTTCACAGATGCAAAAACTGTTTGAACTGCTCTGATTGGGCTCTTGAGCCAAGACACTGGTTTTCCATCTTGGCGCTTCCTTGCCATACCATACACTGCTACAAAAATGTACAGAAATTATGAATAATGATTTATGGTAAATGGTCTGTCTTACTGCAAACAGTCAGAACAATGATGCAATCCAACCTTTAAAGCACCTGTACTTATTTAATCAGCTCTCTCTGTTAGTATACCCTGCATATCCCCATCAAATGATTACTGGAGTGCTTCCACGCCTTTTCTTTCTAAAGTGTCCATGGCTGCATTAATGGACAGTGTGTACAGTGTATACTGATCTATCACTTAGCATGGAACCAAGACTTCTTTTCTCTCTCCATACTCAACAAGGTGTGTCTAAAGACCATTGCATTGTGAAGTTAGCACCCAGAGAGGACAGTGTCAATGTAGACATGTTGGGAGATGGTAAAAACTGGGAACATCTGGATGCAGCATTGCAGGTGGATGGATGTGCACTGAGGAAGAAGCAAACTGCCTCATTTGTAGCTACTTGGCAGTGCTGAAAAGGAGAGGTGATAAATGTGCATTCATTTTTTGTGTTCTCGGGTAACTTCCTGTAAACAGAAGAGTAACACTTAGGTGTGTGATATTTTAATGTGATCATTGTTCCACACTCTTAATTTTATTGCAATTTGATCTTATAATCTGCACAGCAGCTTCTTCTCCAGGTATTTTTATTACAAGGTTCATTGGAAATCATCCAGCTTTACAAAATGTGCATGTTTTAAAGGGTTATTTAAAATGCAAATTCTCATACAAAACATTAGTTAAATTCAGTATGTAGTCAAACTACACTTAATTTAGCTTCTTTCTATTTTTAAAAAATGCACTGAAGTATTGTTATAATTTTAAGAAGGGGGAAAAGATGGGATTAGATAGAGCAGGGTGAACACTCTTTGCAGACTATCACTGATGCTGACAGCTCTGGGCAGGTAACCAATTGTTTCAGCACAACAGGTTTTGTCAGGTTTTGAAGCCCAAGGCTTAACATTTGTCAGTGACCTAATATTAAAGGAATGTGGCTCTGGTATATCATTGCAGATTGAAGTGAGCAAAGACAGATTGAAATAATGCCACACTTGTCCTATCCTCTTAAAGCTGGCTGGATCTGGAATTTTGTAGAGGGTTCAGCTTTGAAGTTTAACTAAATTACATGGAAACATCATCTAGTCACCATATCTTGAGAGTCTGGACAACTGTTAATTTTTTTAGGTTGGTGAAAAAGTTCTGTAGCATAAAAGAATATATTTTTAGCGGTTGGTGTTTTGCAGCATGATTGTGGTAAAAAATTCTATTGTAAAAGTAGGTAAAAGAGGTCAACATTTGGTCATAATAATTCTGATGGTTTTTAGATGTTTTTCTGAGACT
This sequence comes from Prinia subflava, assembly GCF_021018805.1. Classification (NCBI taxonomy): domain Eukaryota; kingdom Metazoa; phylum Chordata; class Aves; order Passeriformes; family Cisticolidae; genus Prinia; species Prinia subflava. The sequence goes on from NC_086248.1 coordinate 96,335,289, forward strand.
GGGAGATCTTGAGTAAAATCTCTTGTGTTATTTTGTGCACATATTTAAGAAGTAGCTCCTGTAAACATGTTCATATCTCTTTTCTTAGTGGCCATAACAGCTTGACCACGCGAACACTCCCTGGGAAATTCTAGCCATTTCTCCATATCAGAATACAGTTCTCTGGGGGGTTGATTTGCTTTCTAACCATTTCTAAATTTACCTGTGTGAAGCATGGCACATTTAATTCTTTTCAGTACTGTTGGATGATATTTTTCCCCTATCCTGCTCCTTTGCAGAGCTCATGCTTTGGAGAGCTCATTCCCTTTTTGTTGGAATGTGCTTGTGTATCTCAAGAAACCCGAGGAGGAGGAGATGTAGTTACTGGAGGAGATGTAGTTACTGCCCCTCCTTTGCTGCCACCTGCTTCTGTAGTCATCAGCAGCCTTCACCAGGGTGGAGCAGAAATGGGGAAAACCAACCAAAGAAGGCTGTGGAAGAAGCATGAAGATTGATTCACAACGACGGGAAGCACTGGAGCTGGGAGTCCCTAGGGAAAAGGAAATGTGTGCAGCCCAGTAGCACACTGAGTGGGATGAAAGGAGGATAAAATAAATAGTGAACAGTTGCATAGTTCTCTAGGAAAACTAAATACTAGCATTTTTAAAAAGCCAGAAAACTTTTACAGTCTTTCCTATTATTTTTCAAAACATCTTCTTCATATAGGAATGTGTCACGATTCGACATGAAAGAACTGCGTGAGGACACACGGATGAGTAAAGCAGGAAAAGAGGAAAGTTTATTTACAAAACTCAATTTTATACATTTGCAAAGGTGCCTGTGGATTGGAGGATGGAATCCCACCTCTCAAACCACATTGGTCAAGCCAACTGTCAATCAACTTTCTCCTCTTACCTAAAATATGTAAAGAATGAAAGACGGTTAGCAAAACAAGGCCATTGTTTATAGGAGAAAGTGTGAGAAAGCAAAAATTCTGACTGCAATATGGAGGACAAATCAGAATGCTTAGAAAAGTCTTCAAAGACAGAGCGACAGGAATGTATGCAGGTAACTAGGAGAGGAGGGGGAAGGATCTGCAGAGATCATTCAGGAAGTCATCTCAGGATTGTGGGAGGCATGGAGTAACAGTGGTGGTATCTCTGGTACCAAATTGGATTGCTCCCCTCAGACACGTATGGGAGGTTTTAGTGGGAAAACACCAGTTAAAAGCTACTTGTATCCTTGTTAATCTTGATGCCAACTCTGCTGGAATATCTCTGGTGATAAAATGTAGAAAACCTAGGTCTGTGGGCTCAGAGACAAAAGGCAGGGCAGAAGAGGTCAGGGAGCTGTGAAGGAACTGCTGGTGCTGCTGCTAAGGAAAATACTCCAGACTGGCAGTGTGTGCAGTGCTTGCACTTTTGCAGTATCAAACCAATAAATTCAAACAAGCACTCTTGGCTCCGGGTGAACCTGCTTTGTGTCACCCAGTGCTATTTACTTTTTTAGACTATACTATTAATGCTTTTGACTAAAGCAGACAAGTAAGGAAAACTGTTCTGAAAGGCATCTGAATTATCTGTGGTAAAAAAAAAAAGCTGAAAGGATATATGAGATGATCTCTCCACAATCATGTAATCATCTCAAACTGGAACAGGAAAATAAAATCTGTTTAAAGCCCCACAGAATCCTTACTTTGGCTAAAATTTAAGAATTGTTCCTCATCCCCCACCAGCCTACTTCAGAGGTTTTAGCTCCCAAAGCTTAGTTAGTTTAAGTTGCTGGATTCAAAGTTTTTGCTTGCTAGACCAATTTACATTCTAAAGAAGGCAAAAAACAGTGTCAGGAAACTGGTAAAGCATCCAGACTTATTGTACATCTTGCTTTCAGTTAGATTTAAACCTTCTTTTGAAGTGTTTTGGCATTGCAGATTTATGTGGCGGTTCTGGGATTCGTGGTTCTGCTGTGTCTCAGAGTTCTGTGCCACACACTGTTCAAACAGCACTGCAGATGTACGTGAATACTTACACTTTATTTAATACTTTAAAACAAAACTCTGTAAAAGTGAAGAAGCTGTGAAGTGAGGATAGAACACTACAGCTGCCTCTTACGCGTTTTAGATTTTTCCTTCTAGATATTTGGCATAAAGATTAGAACCAGAAAAAAAAATCTCTTGTTTTTTCAAAAAGCAAGGGAATTTTTGCCAAATACCAATCTTAATAACAAGACTTCGTTATGAAACAGTTCCCTGCTTGATTCCAGGGAAAGGATAATTGTTATCTAGTACATTTGCCTGGCTTGCAGAGCTGATTTTGCATATACATGTGTATAAAATATTTTCATTTCAGCAACATGAACTGTTCACAAGAATTTTTCCATGGAGCTTTTTAAACAACCTATCCTATTTTGAAAGTTGTTAGCTTCTGCTTTATTTGATGCATTAAAAGATTTTTTTTTCACTTTTTATATTGCATACTGTATATATTGTATATTGTTTATGTTGTATAATGTCTTTTGTACAAAATGCATATGCATATAACAATTTAAAAATTAATAAAGGAGCTTTTCTGCCTTCCCCTAGGAAGATTAAAAATAGGAAACTTTAAGAGGAAACCTTTAGGTCAGGTTTCTGCAAGTGGTATTTCTGAAATGTTTTATCAGCCTTCAGCAACTCAAAGGCAAAAGTTGTTAACATAATTTCATTCAGTGTTCAGGGTTTTGCAAATCTTTTGGTTCATACTATAGATCAGGAGTTCCTGAAACAATACAAATTCTGGCTTTATTCTCATTTAAGCCATTTATTCTGTGCCAAAATAGGAGTTCTCCTTATTATGAAGCATTAACAACCCAATGGCATGCTTGGGATTTTGATGTAGTTGAGAAAAAAGAAAAGGAATGTGAAGCCATCTCATGCATCCGAGTCCAAATGTGGATTCTCCGTTGTGCATATGTGGAGAAGTAGGTATTCCCTGTGACCAAAGGAACTGGTCCTTTTTGCCATTGAAATAATTTTTCATGTCGGTCTAATTTGAACTGTTCTTCTTCATTGTCACACATTTTTATTTTAGTTATGCATGATCTCTGAGTGTGATACCTTAAGAGTTTTATTCTGGCTTTATTAATGTACTCTTCCCATGATAAATATTGGGCATTGTTGACTGTACAAACAACTTGCTGCACTTTCTGGAGCTGAAAGCAAAGGGCTGACACACAGAGACCAAAATACAAATAAAAATGCCGTTTATAATTTGGTGGCTGAGCAAATTAAAAATAGCATGACTAAGAAAGTATTAAGTGCACTTAAGAAACCCCTGTCATTCCGGGCTGTCCAAGGGATTTTTGCAGGCTTTTTAATAGTACTAATTAAACATTAGTGTTTGTCTAGACTTCTGGTTGTTTGGAATCAAGCGTTTTTGCCATAGGAAGGTGCTTGGAAGGTTGGTGCTTTGGTCTGAGTGCAGCTGAGTACCAGCCTGGCTGTATTTTGTCGTGCAGGTTCTGCTCCTTAGGGAATTCAGGTCCTGTGTGTGCTTGAAGATGAATTTCCTGTGCCCTGTATCCCTCACCTTTCCCTGAACAACAGAAGAGCTCACTCATAACTAGCAATCTGCTGGGCCTTTGAACTGCTGTCTTTAGCAGATGTGAAGCTGATAATGGGAGGGAAACCGTAAAAAACGTGGTTCCTTTCTTTTGTACTAAATTGACTGGAAAACCAGCATCAGCTGTGCTCGTTCTGGAAAAGGACTAATTGGTGTGGGGTGTGAGATGACTTTTAAAACTGAACATTTATGAATACTTAGAAAAAACCCACAACATCCAAAATGATGTCAGTTTGCTGGAAGGTTTTGACCATGTATCATTGTTTTCATGTACTTTTAATTTAGTAGGAGGTTGTAGTAAACTTCAGATGTGAATAAGACACACCAGACAACAAACAACAACAGACCAAACTATGCATGACCTGATTTTCATCACTCTTCAAGAGATGAGTTTAGAAAGATTTGCATATTCCTACTTAAAAGTTTTGAGTCTTCTTCTGATGGGGGAAAGTGCAGAATGATCAACATCACCTTTTAGAAAGTTCTTTAAGAGTTACCGTCATTGTCTCTAAGTCCTTCCAAAATCACTTTTTCTTCTTCTCTGATATTTCAGTGCTGTCTTCATCTCCTAGTGCATAATAGTTGATGTGCTTGCTTTTAATTGGTCAATGGTGCTTGAACAGCAAAACAAAGCAAAATTCCAAACACCATGCAAGAGGGAAATACAGAGGGTACCTGAGCAATTTGGCATTGATTTTGCTACACAAAAATTGCAGTGAGATTCTGCTGAATAAAGAAATCTCTTAAAGCCTGGACTATCAATACAAAATAGAAATGAGATGGCACCACTGGCAGGATCAGTGGAGGTAGGTTACAGGTAGAAATCCTGATGATATTTCAGACAGCTTAGCCTCACTATTTGCAATTGAGGGTGTGTTTTAGTTCTTTTCTAGTAAAATCATAAATAGATTTATGGACTGGACTGGAAAAGCTTATTTGCATCACTTCTGCCACTTCTCGTATATTTTCTAGCATATTAATAGGATACCTTGACTCAAAATTTTTAGGTTATATTTCCAGTTTGTAGGATGTAGTTTGTTCTGTCAAATGGATGAACTTTTACAAATGTTTTGCTGAACAGCTTTGATTACATTAAATCTGTTTTATAGTCTGTTCAATCCTAGAGCCCTTTTTTGGGGTCTTAGATACAATACTGGAATACTGGAAATCTTAAATGTTCAGTAAGTATTTCCTTTTTTTTTGCTTGCTTGTTACTGAGCATACAAAATTTCATGTCAGTTGATCCAGAAGATAATGTTGCATTATATAAGTTTTCATTAGTACTAGCAAAAGCTAGAGAGCCTTCTTTGTGCAATTACATATTAAATCCTTTTAAATATATTAATTGTGTTGAATACACATTTGTTTTATATCACTTAAAAGTTATGGCATTCTAAATGACTAAATTCAAAGATATTGGTACAGGAGTTTAACACTGAAGAGAAATACTTGACTAAATTTAGAACAAAGATCTTAAGTAACAGTATTTTCATTTGCTGCAAGAGATTAAATATGCAGAAAGATAAAAATTATTGTTTGTCCCCACAGTTAGATGAATAAATTGGAGAAACTGTGGTTTTAGTCTACCTTTAGAAATGCTCTCTGGTCAAAGGAGGTTTTCTGAGAGCAAAACTGAACCCCCTGGTGATTTACAACCCCAGAGTTTTATATCTGCACAGGAAGGAAGACTGAGGCATGTACCAGTTGAGGTGTGATTTATGACACTCCAAGTCTCCCACTCCAGAGCCAAACTTCCATGTGCTTAATGTCAGTCATTAATGCCTATAAGAACATGCACTTCAGCCTGTGTGGAGATACCATCATTAAAATAGGCACTCTTGGACATTTTCATTCTCATTGGTACCATGAGATGGGTTTTTTCTTCTGTGTGTGCTGTGATTCAATGGGTCATGGTAATTTCCTGTCTGTCAGAGAAATACAAGATGTGGCCATGACCTTGCGTTGCTCCATTCAACTGGGAAGTGTAATAAAAACAGCTTTGAAATAAAATATTTCTAAGGAAGGGACTTCTTGCCAGTAAAAATGTTGAAAACTACTCTAGTCATCATTTAAATCCCAGAACATATCTATTAATTTCACTGTAATTACCAAGAAAAGAGAAAAGACTAATGGTTTTAGACTTGTGAAGGATCTTGAAATAATATTAGTCTGCTCCAAATTAGCTGTTGGCTTTTTTTCAAATAATGATTCATGGTGATATTTTACTAAGCTTTTTTTTTAGTAGTTCAGAACTTTTGTTTAATTTGCCAGGCAGTGCTCCATGTGGTCCTGCCTTTAGTGCTTCAGAAGTTTAAGGAATATATATATATATAGCTTCAATTAAACCTTTTGAAGAAGTGTATACTTTAAATTGTGTATAAACTTTGCCATTTAAAGCAGGGAGAATACAGTTGAAGTATGCTTGATGGCAGTCTTCTTATTGACAGTTTTGGAGCAGTGTTTAAAAGTGGCTACACTTCTTGTAGAGAAGTTTAGGGAAGGAAGAATACAAGAAAAGTGTTTGGAGGCTGTATGACTTGGCTGCTTCATATGCTCTCAGATTTTCCTACAGAGAAGATGATTTAATTCCTTTTCAAGACAAGTGAACCAAGTAGGTGCTATAAAGGAAAAGAGCCAGTTTTCCTAGTGATTGAGAATATTTAGTCAGTTGTTGAAGATGAAAGAGGAAAGACATCAGAAGTCAGTATTGCAAAAATGTGTTTCTAAGGAACCTTAAAGTGAGGACTTGGTCAGTAAATCCTGGGCTCTTGCATGGATACCATCCCTATGGAGCAGTGAGGAAAATGAGAGGGGGAAAAATCCAACAAGCCCCTCGGCCTTGGAGATGATTATAATAGGATCATTTCAGTTTCATATCACTTGTATGTCACAAATTTATAGAAGTTTTAATTTTAGCATGTAATGAGCTATACAAGGTTAGAATAAAATAGAATATTTCACTTGGATGGCACCTGCAAGGATCATTCAGGGCTGACCCAGTTAAAGCATCTTGTTAAGGGCATTGTCCAAATGCCTCTTGAACACTGACAGGACTGAGACATCAACCCTTCCTGAGAAGGTCTGGTCAGGTGTTTAACCACCTTCTACATAAAGAAGTGTCCAGTCTGAACGTCCCCTGGCTCAGCTTTCAACCATTCCTGCATGTCCCAGCACTGGATCCCAGGGAGAGGAGATCACCTCTCCACTTCCCTGCCTCGAGAAGCTGTAGAGAGCAATGAGGTCACTGCTCAGCTTCCTTTTCTCCAAATTAGACAAGCCCAAAGTCCTCAACCCATCTTCCTCGGACATTCCTCCCAGAACTGTTCCTAAACTTCCAAATGAAAACACACACATTTAGGATGCTAATAGGATTGCGTTGACCTTTTCCCATCTCTGGTGCCTCGATGGAAACGTATTTCCCTGTTGCCAGAAATTTGTCCATGGGAGATGTCAAAACTCCATTACTTTTGCAGAGTAGGTTAATAAAGTTTAATATTGATTTCATAGCAGAAAGGAAGTCAGTGAAATGCTGGCTTAGTTTAAGTATGTAAGTAAGTGAATAAGACACACCAGACAACAAACTGCCCACTCTGTGGGGTTTTATACAGTGGGCATGCTGCAAGTCAGTGAAGCTCACACTTTTATGTTAAATTTAGCTCAAGCAGAGCAAGAATCACTCAGACAATGATTTTATTGTTAACACCTTCCTTACAATTGCTGTCCTCACAAAAAGACAATCTTATTTGCTCCTATCTGTGAAAATAGAGTAGATGCTCAGTTGGAATTGAAGAGATAGGTAAGAACACAGGAAAAGCAGATAAGAACTTCTGTGAAGTTTGATGTCTCAACTGTAAAAATGTGACTTGACATCTGTAATACAATTGCCAAATAGTGTCTGCTGAGTTGCATTTTGCTTAATATTAAGCAAAAGAATAGTCATATGTACAACATTAAGAAAAGCTGCAACACTGACATTTCACACATTTTAATGGGATGAAATAGCAGTTAGTTTCAGATCATTTCACCCTCACAATGTAGACATTAAAAAAATATAAAATCCTTTTGGATTATTCCTTGATATTTCCTGTGGGAAAAAAACCCCATGAAATTTAGTTGCATTCTTCTTGGTTTTAATAAAACCTTGAAAACCAACTTACCAGAAAACTGAATTCTTTATCTCCTTTACAAGATGATTTTGCTGTGGGTTGTCCTGTTCCTTAGAGATGTAAACAAGTAAAGCTAAGTGCAGACAAACACAATGAACACTGTATGTTTAAAAGACATCTAGATAGAGTTCAGGATTAAAATAATGGATAACTGCTCATCATAACAAAGAAATTAAATTGGGAAGCTTGTAAAAACATTTTTGGCAACATAATCTGTTGGATTTGTTGTCTGAGTGATTATTAAGATGAGAAAACACCTAGGTGTTATATCTGATATAACAGCAAAAGCTAGCTTGATATTTAGGAGCAATTCAAGTTGTTCTCTTGGGTCAATGACATTCTGAAAACATGAGGATTTTCTTCCTGTGCAGGGAATTAGTTTGCATTGTATGTTCTGATGGAGAATATGATGCATATCTCATTCTATCCTGCAGGGATTTAGCTTATCCAGGAGTATAATAATGACAAAAAGCTATGTTTTATCATTTCTGGTAACCAGATCTACCAACAAAGGGAATAGTTTCCCTCTGGCAAAGTAAAGCATTGAGGTTAAACACCTCATAATCCTTGGACAGGAGAGTCTTTTTTTCAGTTAATGCAGCTATTTATTGCAACCTACCATTTCTGACTCCAGTGAATCTTTAAGTGAAAAGCAAGAGTGCAAAATGAATCTGGTATCCTGTGCAGGGCCAGGAGTTGGACTTCAGTGATCCTGATGGGTTCCTTCCATCTCAGGATATTCCATGATTCTATATTGTGTAAATCCTTTATGATAAATATCAGAAAGCTGTACATTTATTTTCAAATTTTTGTGCAGCTAAGCACCAAAACGACAGTGCTGGATATCACTGCTGGGAGAGCAGCTTCTGCTTCTCTTAGCTCCTGTCTCCCAGGAATGAAGCAGAGGAGAAGCACCCACACTGACAGTTTCACAGTTACCCAGTGCTGTTTGTTGTTTCCTTACACCTAAAAATAGGGAACAACAATTGTAGGCAGTGCCTTTGTGCTGCCCCAGGTCAGGCTGGTAGGCATTGATTTCAGCTAGCTGGCTTCTTGTTCCTCCAAGGAAAAAAAGAGGAAAAGCCCTTCTATATCCAAGTTCCAGTCTCTACATCTGCACATGGTGAAATAAAAATGAATTGCGGCTAAGTGAAAGTCCATAAATCAGAAATCAAATGTTTAGCCAGGGCAATATCCAGAAGTGTAATAGGAATTTTAGGAAGGTAATGTGTGGATAAATTAGTACAAAGATATGATTTGGAATGTGTTGATGCGTTTTAACTGACTCAAAAAAAAAAAGCCCCAACTGACATTACTGTCGGTGTAAGCAGGAAAGTTCCTATTTAAAAACATATTAATATCTCTTTCAACCTCTTAGGTTATTGACAGCTGCCTTTTTTAATACTTTTTTGAAATTATAGATGCTTTTCAACAGCTAGAAAACTCTTCAAAGTATGCTACACAACACAGCCTGTTTTCCTAATTTCCATGGCTACATTCTGCAGGGTTTCTTGCATCCACTAAGGAAGCAGCAATGACTGATTCCTTGGGGTGGGAGGCCAAAGGGTTGCTTATGTTGGTACCTTTCTCACAACTGAGGTTTGTGAAGAAAGCCTGAAAAAGAATGTCTTGGAATATCTAGATACTTTTATTCTCTTCTGACATGTTCAGGTTTTTATTTCCCTGAAATGCTTTAGATTAATGGAACACGCTGCATATGAAGTAAATCAGCCATAGTGTTATTATTAAATACCGTGCTGAGGAACATGTTATAAAGTACTGCTTTGGGCCATGTGATGTCCAGGTGACTTGAAGACTATGAACTACATTTAGTAATACATAGGATTTCCAAAAGCTTGTTTTCCAGTGTGATCCTTGAAATTAGGACCAAACTCCCCTCTCTGATAGACCCTATTAACTTCCATGAGAAAACTCATTCAGTGCTGCAATCAGAAAGAGACTTTGGCTTCCCTGGGCACCCAAAGTCAGGATGCTGCCATGTGGCACAGCATGTTCCCCTCTGGGAAGCTCAAGCACTGGTCATTGTCTTTCTCAAATTGAAAAATATGTAAAGCAATCATATTTCTTATACCTGTGAGCCGCCCCTATTCGAGTAGGTTTGTGCACAAAGGAACAAATGTTTTCTACTACCTCACTGTTCAAAATACTAGTAGAAACACTGAGGTTAAGTGCTTATTTAGGGTGAAAAAGTGAATAACTTTAGCTGTAGTAGTCCAGTCCAAAGCTGATCAGTCCTCCTGATACTCAGTTATTTCCTAGAGTAAACTTGCTGGTGTTACAGCAGCCCTTTTTAAAGACCCCATTCCTCCTTTTCAGCATGTTACACAGAAACGTGCTGGACACTCAAATTATATTTCATACTGAGAAACATCTGGGGGGTTTAACCAATATATTTATCTTTTCTTTATGTATTTCTTAATTGTGTGATGTTCAGGTGAAATTTGCCACTAGGAAAGGACAGGATGAAGCAAAAGCACATGTTGAGCAGGGGCTGACACTCGCAGTAAACAGTGCTAGAACAGAGCCTGTCCTTTTCTTCCTCTTTCCCTTTTCTCTTCTTGGTGCAAAGTGTTTATTAGATTTTAATCAGTGACTGTCGTTTGTGCAGTAACTTGATTGTGCTGGTCTTGTCACAAACAACTGGGATTGTCACTTTTTGCCATCAGACTTGTGAGAACCAAGTACAAAGGTAATTTAATACACAGATCAACTTGGCTTTTATCCCAGCAAGAGAGTGGAATTCGCCATTTCTTTCTCATGAAAACTGATGAGGACTCTTTTGTCTACACTCTTTTTTTGGAGGCTGATGGTGTTATTTAAACTGGCTCAATGAAAGTATAATACTTCAAAAATTAGATACAGCAGCATTAATTAAGTGGGGAAGGTCTGGTTTTGCCATGCATTTCTACATTTTGGAGCATAACTAAAGAATTTTGGGCATAGTTTTCAGGGATAGCTTTTCCTATTGACCAATATAATAGAGTCATCACAACAGCTGCAAGGGATTGGTTACACTGCTGGAATTCACCCGGGTGTACCCAGGTTTTTTCAGTGCATGCTTTTCAAAACAAAACAGTTTGATAGCAGGTGTGACCTTTAACCCTCCCTAACTTTGAAGAACTTAATCATCATCATTTGTTCAGCACTGAATATATTTTGCAGGTGGAGGAAACAGAGGGAAATGTAGTTTGGTTTTCATGGGACAGGAGGAGGATAAGGAATGATTGTGTTGGCATTTTTACCCACTTTGTGTAAACCAAATTAGGCAAATTTAATCTTAAAGTAGCCCCCACGCAGAAGAAAACAATTTTATCTACTAATATAAACTGGAATTGTCATAGAAACCTTTATACAAGTCAGCATAAATACAAAGCCTGTACTAATCATTGTGGTTGGGTGGCTCTGCTTGTGCCAAAGCATTGTCTGATACTGGTACTCACAGCAGAGCCCATTATGGCACAGACAAAAACAAGGGACTGAATATATATGGAAATTCAGAGCTTTACAAATGAAAGCTAGAAATTCATGTTCAAATCACCTTACTAACAGTAAATATGTCTGTTTGTATTTCTCTCTCATCTGTAACCCAGGAGACTATGCTGCAGTTAAAAAAAATTGTTATTTTTGTTATCCAACACTGTGGCTTTGGCCCCTTTTCCATACAGTGGTGAAGGCACATTCAGCATGTGCTCTGCCTTGGTTCATGAAAGGGACTGTCTGTTTGTCTGTTCAAGCACTTTTCTTCATCCAGAGTCCTGTTACTGCTCATTTCAGATTCAAGTTGAGTTTTGACTTCAGTATGTGATTTCTGATCTTCCATTCTGCCTGAGTTGGGAAAAGTTGGTTTTGTGGTTGAGGCTGTAGATCAGACAATGAGCAATCCCCGAAGCCTGCCACAACTTCTTTTCAGCCTTGGGGAATTTACTGTTTAAAGTAATTTCAGGACTCAGTTCATTTGGGTTTCTCTGCATTCTGGCTGCTGGTGAGTCTGTTGTAGTGCTAGCAGAAGTTTTTAGCATCAGTTAGAAAATTGGGTATGTTCAGTACCCCTGGAAGTCAGATTTGTGCACCTCATCTGAAGGTTGGTGACACTTCATAAGTTTAATCTTTTGTGGCTGCATTCAGCAGAGAATCTTTGTCTATACCTTTCCTTAATCCTTGAGTTACTCTGCAACTGCAGATTAGTTATTCTGCTTTTCTCCAAATTCCTTGTGGCTGAAAGGAGCAAATATTACTACTGTGTAGTACTAAACAACTCCTACTACTTTGAAGAACAGCAAATTGAATTTCTATTTAGTGGATGATTTCTATGTAGTGGTTTAAGTTTTTCTGAAAATCTCTGAGGAGTCTGAAGTTTGAACTATCTGTGTAAAAGCATACAAATCTATGCTTTTGGCAACCTCAGTGTGCTGTTACTAAGTAGTACCTGCTTCTTAACTCAATGCTTTCCATACTTTTTTAAAGAAGTAATATTAAATGCGTCCTTGGTGGTAAAACAAATCCATAACTTAACAGAAGTTGTTGTATGGTCACAACTTTGTAGTGATTTTATGTCACATTCTTTAAATGACTTGTAGATTCTTCATGAATTTTTTTTAAAGTGAAATTTATGTAAATCTTACTGGTCCAGTAGCTAAGAAATTGAAGTGCCCTCTGTACAGCGTTGGATAAGAATAATTTTCACCTGGATTTGCTATCTCCTCTTCAAAATAATATACTTTATATTAGATTTTTAAGATGTAACAAAAACTTGCATAAAATATTTTATAGAGGTATCCTATGTCATTCTACTTCATGTATTTGGCAAGACAGAATTGATGGCCAAAATATTTTTTTTGTGATGGAATTACAAAGGACAATTAAGTTTTGTGAATTACAGTCAGAACATGGTGTTGTGGTTTACTGTTTCCATCATATGCAAACTTTGTCATGATTCAATAGTATTGAATTTTTATCATGTTAGTTTATTTGGTCTCTTGTTGAAAACTGGAAAAGCCTCAGGAATAGTAATCCCAAAAATCAGCTGCATAAAATTCCACTTTTGAAAACCCAGCTGTCTGTAGCTGTAATTATTCTCTGAACTACTTGTTTGCAAAGACGCAATTGAATATGATTGTGGGCCTTTCAAAATAATTCATATCCTAAAATATCTGATTTTTATAATTTATTTGCTTACCCATGTATCAGAATAATTAAACAAATTGGTGTGTGCATGCATATTTCATACATTCTCAACTACTCTCTTTTTTCTCTTCTTTCAGGCCAGCCAGACCATTCAAATTACCAAAAAGGTAAGGATCAGTACTGTCATAGCTGAGGTTTGTGGAATTATAAAGGTGATGGCAGAGCTGTTATTCCCCATACAAAGCAAGAATATGGAATAGTCAAAGAAAATAATAAACGTTTAAATCAGATTTTTAAAAGTATTTCTTTAGGTAGTGGGTAGTAAACTTCTGCAACTGCCATGGGAAACCAGGGAGGCAGATAGTATCAGCAGGGTCAAACAACATTTAAAAGAATTGATCTTAGTGGGTCCCTAAATAAATACTGAAACAAGGAGTCAGGGACAAGTTCTTTAACATCCCTAATAACACATCTGTGAATCCTGGGGGAGCAGGAAAAGGGGAGAACATGCAGGATATCCAAACTCAGGCTCTATTCACAGACAGAAAAGCAGTCTCCTCATTAATACTAGGCCAGAATTTAAAAATCTATGCAGATTTTAATGCTTCTTGTTTTCAGCTATTTTAGGGCATTTTTATAACAATCTGTGCCTGGATGCCTCAGTACTGTGTTGATTAGGGGTTGCTTTGAGAAGTAGCTCGGTTGTATCATCAATAGTGATAAACAATCCTGACAGACAAGTTCAGAAAATTTCATCATAGTAGTTTTTAATTCTTCCTAAAACTTCATGCAGTCTAGAACACTGGGTTTGGATTGTACAGGCTCTGTAGCATGGCAGGGACAGAGAAAATAAACAGAGCATTCTATCTAAAACAGTGCATCAGAATGGCAACAAGAAACCATCTCAAGTGAAAATACCTTAAAAACACAATCCATCTTTAGGATTTGCTTTCAGTAAAGAGCAGGCCTCTTTGTTAAGTGTCTGTTTTGAGTTACAGGAATCTGTGTGTTGATATGATTTGGGTCACACAAATAGCTATTGCTCATAGTGAACTTTTTACAATACAAAAAGTATATATGGTACATTTCTGTCTCTATATGAGTCTGAGGAGTAGTTGAACCTGAGGACATCTCTATATAGGAGCTGGATTGAAAAGCTTGTCACTACGCACATGTTATGCTTAAAATAGGAAAAGAACCTAAACATTTTCTTTTTGACCTTCTCCTTTTGAAGAAAACAGCTGAAGTCTTGGATCACCTTTGGACAAATTGCTCAATTAACAGTTGTGCTTTTAGTGGTGCTAAATATAGATTGAATTATTTTATCTCTTTAGCATTTTGAATTATTTAAAGTGTGAATTTAAAAAGCAACTAAAACCAAACATTTTTGGATGTGCGAAAAACATTAGGAGAATATAAATTAATGACAGCTATATGCATTTTAATGGTGTATACTAGCTAAAATTAGTACCATTCTAACAGACTGAAAACAGGGCAAAATGGCATAAAAAGTGGTATTTCACTCAGTGTAAAACTTATGCAAGTTCATCATTCATTGCTGGAATAGTTTGGATGAAAAAAACCCAAGGTATAAGTGCAGCCATATGTCTAGGTCATTGCATAACCAAAAAATAGTTTTAATTAGGCGTCCAAAAGTGCCATCTAATTTAGAAAAGTACTAAAGGATGGGCGTAGCACTAAAGATATACTTTCTGAATGTGATTCCTTCACTGAGGAATTGATTTAAGCATTTTCCCCTTGGACTCAGGCATTTTCAGGCAAGTGGTTGTTTATGCCCAATCTGTCAGGGTGATGGCTTCCTCCTCACAGAGGAAAAAAAATGTAACTAAACTTGTGTTACAGCTTTTTAATGGGTAAAAAAAGGAAAAAATTGCCATGTCTTTTAGCCAGGTACTGTGGGTTGGGGTTGAGGTTGGTTTTAGGCAACTTGGTTGGACCTTGAGCCCTCAGCAGCACTAAATAATACTCAGGCAGGTAAAAATAAAAATAGAGTGGTCAATCCTTTTTCAGCCCACGTCATCTTTGCTTATCTGAATTTCAGTGTGTGGTAAAAGAAAGAAGAGAAATTTGCAGGTGTAAAGAAGCACTTCACTGTTTTCTGTATGTGGCTTATTATCACATTAAACACTTAGGACAGAGTTTCTTTTACAGCTGAAAGAATTTACCCAATTTAAGAGTGCCCAGCTGGGAATGGAACTGTAGAGACAACATGTCAACATGGTAAATTGGGCACTAGTAATGAATAGGAAAATAAATCATTTGGGTATAACTTTTATGACTTCAGAGCAAATGTCTGTAATGGCTAGTCAGTCTAGCTCGGTGTTTAGAAAAACATTTAGTCCTATAAATAGGAAAATTCTATTAGGTCATTTACTTCCCTTCACTTCTAGTTTGTACAATTCCTCATTTGGCAAGCTGCCCCTTTGTGATTGACTTTAATGAAAACTTTGACTTCAGATCGCTTTTCAGGCTTTTGCTAATTAACCTCTTATGTGAGCATGTCAGAATTATTCCATGTTTACTTAATGAGAAATGGAGAAACACCCATGCTTTGGATTTCCTTGCTCCTCAAAGCTCTGCTTAGACCCCTAGAGGTGCCTATTTCCACATGCTATGGAAAATCAAGAATAAGCTTGCTTATGCCATTGATTTTGCAGTCAGAACACTGGGAACCCGCTGCTGGAGTGGGGAGATGGACAATCCCTCCCTTCTTAGCAGCAGGATAAAAAATTTCAGTCAAGCTGATAATTGTATTGTGATTAATTAGCAAGTTGCTCTTGAAACTGAAAAAGAGCTATAGTCTTTTAAGACAGTAGAAATAAGTAAAGGAGCTCTCTGCTATAAATTTTCATGTTATGCTGCTTGTAAGTTGAGGAGGAAATAAGAGTGGAGATTTCTTGATCAATATTTAATGTGTACAGAGACCATTCATATAGAGGGATTCATAGCCTGTAATTACTTTTCTATTGCTTTTATGGGACTACCTATACTCTCTTTACTCCCAATATTAGACAGTGTTGCTTTTGAAATGTAAACTCTATGAATTCAAGTCTTTATTGTAAGAAAAATCATTTAGAAATGAAGATTTCTTGATTTCACTTAATTAACAAAATAAAAATATTTCACAAAAAAAAAAGAAAATTAGGTTTGCATATAACAATTCTTCTACTCATAAAATTTAGAATGAGCTAGATGTTAAAATCCAAGGATGGATGTTATGCTGTAAGACTGGACAGTTAGCGTTGGTTAGTTTATGTATCATGTTGCCAACCCCTTGCATCTTTGAACAACAAGTTCCATGGATCATGAGTATGTAGGGCTTGAATATTTTTTTAATTACTATTTTAAAATTGGAAGAAATGTTTTCTTTGGGTTCTACTTTAAAACAGATCTTTTTCCTTCTTGGATTTTTTTTTTAAATGCCTAAGTTAAAAAAAACCTAAGTAATGATGTTTTCTCTCATTAAATTTTTGACAAAGCATCTTCTTCTGGTGGTTCGCAATAATGGATAAGCTTGCATTTTTGTCAGAATCCTGGGGAAAGGGAATAGTCTGATGTGAAAAGCTCTTTAGAGAAGAATGGATTCGTTTTATGTGCAGCTTTCATTGCTGTAGCACCTCTCCTTGCTCCTCTCCCGTAGCTACGCCGCGCTCATCGCCGACTGGCCCGTGGTGGTCCTGGGCATGTGCACTGTGCTCATAGTGGTGTGTGCACTCGTGGGAATATTAGTGCCAGATCTTCCAGATTTCTCTGACCCGCTGCTGGTAAGTCAATATCAGTCTTGTACTGTCAAACAAGTACTTTCTGCTTGCTGGTTTTTTCCACTGGAATCACTAAACAGCAAATGCAAGTACAGCAATTGATACAGTATTAAATCTTGGCATTGGAGCAGCAAATGACAATATGAAGCTACAGTTGCCATCAGAGAATGTTACCCACTAGTTTCTATTCCCTCTGCATTTTGCTAAGGTCACGTGTCCTTCAACAGAACTGCTTCAGATTGAATAACGTAAATTCATCCCAGTTTTAGATGGACAGCACAGACCACACGTTCTAAATCAGGTTTCAAAGAATGGAGGCCGGGATCTGTTAAAGGAGAGGGGATTCCAAGGGCCTTCTGGGGATGAAGCAATAGCCATATTAAAAGGTTAAAAGTAATTTTTATCAGATTCTATTAAATATTGCACATATTTTTTACTTTTTGTGAATTATCTTAAGCATGAATAGCTTTCAGAATTTTTTATTGACGATATGGCATTTAATTATTACCCTCAAATAAAAATAAACTGTTCCTGGAAGTTATTGATATTTATAGTATAGCATGTGTATCTGTACCTATCCATATGTAATGGATATTCTTGAAAACACACAAGTTGTTAAAATTGTTTCAAGGTCACTTTCAAAATTATTTCAATATTTGCCTTATTCTTGGAGAAACAGAGAAGAAATACTTGACAGTTTTTAATCATACTTAATCAGTAAAGAGTGATAACTGAGATACAAAAGAAGACTTTATAGAATGCTCTTCCTCTGAAAACCAAGTGTTGAACGTTTGATGGACTAAATCACCATCTCTTCTCAGGGAGAGCAGTAGGATGTGCAAGAATTCTTAGTCCCTCGTCACTCTCTACATCGGGTCATTATTTCGTCTGACTTGTCATGAAGCATTTTACTTCTAAAGTAGATGCCTGGAGTAATTATGCTCCATAATGAAAATGATCCATCACTTTGATCATGTTTCCGCTCCCTGTTTGAGCTGAAGAATGAAAAGCATTAATGGAATTTTGTGCTTCTCTCCTTTTAGGGTTTTGAACCCCGAGGGACGGCCATAGGACAGAGATTGGTCACATGGAACAACATGGTGAAAAACACAGGGTACAAAGCAACACTTGCAAACTATCCTTTCAAATATGCAGATGAGCAAGCCAAAAGGTAAGGCTTTATTGTAAAAATGCACTTTGTTTTATTGATGGTTTTGTATCTATCTACATCGTGCTTTCACCAGTAACCTCGGAAGTTAATACCTCCTGCCACTGATTTCAATAAATACGGAATCTAATATTCTACAGTTCTTAAGGCCTTTCAAATCAGGCTAGATATTTCCCCTTGCAAGCTTTTTAAAAAATGTATGATTTTACTTTTCTCTATGGATATTTTCGGTAGTGGACTCAGTGTCTTTTCATCTGAAGTCTCTTAATTTAAAGAAAAAAATGAACTACTGTTTTGGTTTTTGTATACCAAAGTCACATTGGTAAAGATATGTTTTCTCATGTGTAGGATCTGTTAAGCTGTGTGATTGTTTGGATGGAGCTTCTTTTAATAATTTCTTTACTAAGGTAAAGTCAAACTCTTTTTTCTGGTTTAGTCATCAAGATGACAGATGGTCAGATGATCACTATGAAAGAGAGAAGAGGCAAGCAGACTGGAACTTCCACAAGGATACCTTTTTCTGTGATATTCCAAGTAAGTGGAGAAATTATACAAGGAAAGCTAAATCCTTCTGACAGTTCAGAGTTTTCTGAGCTCTTCTGTATATTGTATGCCATATTAGGAAGATATTTTTGACTTAATGCATACACATAATAAAGACCTTCTTTCTCCATGCAGAAATCTTGATAAAATTGGTCTGAAATGAAAAGTCACTTTCAAAATTATTTAAAGATTTGTCTTATTGATTGTATTCTATTGGCTCTTCCTCAGAATAAACAGTATTTTTGAAGTGCTTCCTTTAACTGTTTCCATTTCCTGTTGGAAATTTTATTAGTGCATGGTAGTAGTGAACTGATTGTAAAATCAGTGGTTTGTGTGTGGCTAGAGATGTAGTCCTTAATTCACACTTGGGAAGAAGTTCTGTTTTGTACATATCATTAACTTAATTCTAAAAAACCTAAATCAAAATACTTTTCCTGTATATGCCCTAAAGGCATCCACCAGTTATATTTTGTACAGAATGTAGGGGTTTGTTTACAGAAAAAGAAATACACACAAAAAAAAACCAACAAAGAAAACATCCCCCCCAAAGAAACAGAAATAAAAATAAAATGTCCCCACCTTAAAGCACTGTAGGCTTATGAAGCTAAGTCAAACTAGAGAACAAAAAAGACAAAGTCTTTTGACTTTTTACAAGGCACACTGCAGAACTTTGATAAGTCCTGTTCTGGCAGAGAGATGTAGATCTTGCCTCTATTCATAGAAGGACCTGAGCTCTTTTGTGGCCACTTCCACATGTGAGGACTGATAACAGAGCACAAAAACACAATTGTGAAATTATTTGTTTAGATTACTTGGTCTAAGAGAGCAATGACCAGGGAAAACCGGGGTGAAGAATGGATTTTTATTATTTTTTTTCAGTTACAGTAAGGTCTTACATCTGAGAGAGAGGATGGGAGCAAGGCCATCATTTCTGTGCTCCTGTGAACAGAACCAAATTAGACTGAGCATGTCATGAGTAAGGGAGAGGAAATGTGCTTGGTACTCTGCTGAGCATTAACTCAAAGCAGAATTAAGAATCCTCTTATCCAGACCACTCTTCTGCACAGTCTCAGTCTCCTTCTTTCCTCTGCGGTTTCTGCATAGTCTCAGTTGTGACAGTCATGAAGGAATTGCATTTCTATGGGAAAACTTGCCAGTCCATTATGTAAAGAAAACAGTTAATTTCCTCTTGACCCACTTTTGTCATTCCTGGTATCTTTCTTTGTTTGCACCAGGATCTCTAGATTTCAGTTCCCTCGATCCTAAAGCATGGTTGGAGATCATGAGGCACTGCCCCTGAGTCTTTTCATTGCAGCCTTGTGGAAGGCAAAAATTCTGCAGCTTCACAGCAGTGGGAAAAACTCAGCCTTTTGGGTTTTTGGCATATTTTAATTAATGTGATAATGTTTCTTAACTCGAAGTACCATACTGTGTTAGGCAGTACTATATATTTGTGTTTGTTTCCCTTCTGAGCTCTGCAGACAGATCTCACTGCCACTAGTAATTATTTCCTTTCCTAAATCTGTCTTCTGATAAATGTGATTTAATTTGTAATTTAAGCTCCATGTGTCTGAACTGTGGAATTCTTGAAAATGGCCTCAAGGATATCACAACAATTTCCACTGCAATCATTTGCTTCTAAGGCAAAAACATTTTTGTAGAAACAGCTTTATAATTATTATTTATATTCCCAAATGACTTACTAAATCAGCCTTTGATTACTATTATCAGTGTACTGCCATTATGCTGTGCCAAGAATTTCATAGTTTGCTGATTAGATCTTTTGATTTTTTTTTGTTTGTCATATTTCAGAAGATAGTTTGCTTGAATAGAAGTCCGTAGAGCTTCTGAGTGGTATGTAGTATTGAAGATGCCATGTTTACTATAAGCACTTTAAGGAAATGGAAACTTTCATGTGGAGTGTTACAGATAAACAGTTCATCTTGAAAAGGAGGTGAATTCCCATGACTGGACAAAGATTTCATGTGTGTCATTTGAGTGGTGGGATTTTGCCTCAGCCTTTGATACCAGCCCCACCCAAACAATCAGTGAAAAGCCCCTTCTGTAATTTCAGGTGATCGCTATTCACGAGTGGTGTTTACATCAACAGAAGGAGAGAATTTATGGAATTTGAATGCAATTAAGTCAATGTGCAATGTAGACAACTTGAGGGTAAGTCAACATGGCATTTGTTTTGCTTGCAGACACAGAGCATGCATTTGAAGCTTTGTTTTGCTGCCCACTGCCATCCAGTAGTGTATGACAGGACTTTATGAGCTTCAGCTCCTGTCAGATATTCAGCCACCATGTACATGCAGCTAAAAAACAACTTTCAGTTTGTAGATCAGGTTATGTATTGGGCAATTTCTTTGAGTTTTTTACTAATAGCATCCAGAATGGGGCAGAAGAGGGTTGCTTCAGGAAAGGACTATCTTAACTTTTACTGTGTGTTTCCTCATAGCATATTATTCCATGGAGTTTTGTCCTTGGGTTCCAGAAAATAAATTATTTTTCTTGCATTTTCACCTCCAGGTAAACGAGCTATAATCTCATAGTATATGCAGTTTTCTCTGACACCCAGTGGATCGCTCAAATTAATTTTTTTTTTTTTTGTTAGTTTAGAATAGGTTGGCAAATGGACAGCAAAGGAACTTAGGTAAAATAGCTGGAAACACAGCCCAGTTAATTAGATGTGGATAATGATACTTGAAGAGTAATACTAATTTTCTCTTTAAACTTTACTTTATCTATTAAATATAAGCTTGTCACTTGCTGGAATGAACTCCTTTGAACCTCTGAGTAGCCATGAACTTTTGGTTCACACACTGATGAGTTTGCATGAAAATGGAGCAATATGTTTTTCATGTGTTAATACTGAACAAATTATTTCCATTTTGCTCTTCTCCAAAACCAGAAATAATCATAGACAACTTAATTCATATTTCTCATTTATTGAATGAGAAATATTTTCATTATTAGATTGTTCATTGCCTGTTAGATAACTGTATTAATATAGCAAATTCCCAAACTGTTTTCTCTACAACAGCCATCGTTTGCTGGATTAAAATGTTGAGCTGTAGTGGAACACTGTATAATGAATCTTCCTTGGCAGTCTGCTGACAGGCATTTTGTCCTGGTTGGCCTCCCTTGGTGGAAGTGGCTTTTGTCCTCACACACTGTTGGAATGTTCCTTATTTCCCCATCAGAGATGATTGCACTGACAGGATGCCTCGTGTGGTTTTATCCCTTATCTCTTGCAATCAGAATCAGCCAGGTGAGCAGGATCTAAAGCATCCCAATCAGTTTTGAATGAGCTGAGCTAGAGTCATCATATCACCAGTTCAATCAGGAGATCCAGGGGAGAATAACCTTTAACAAGGGTAAAAATTGAGACTGAGGGAGGAGATGCTAATCTGTACATTTAACTGTAGAAATTTGGTCACACAGGCAGCTGATAAACAGTAAACCCTGGGTAGTGTAGATCATTGCAAAGCAATGCAGTCTGAATTAAAAAACATCATTCTGTTTAACTGAAGACATTTAATTACCTCTGAAGAATATCTCTATAGTGATTGCATTACTCCTGAGAATTTTTTCTTTTGTTCCTTCCCATCTGCTCACCTTGATAAAAATGTGTTATATCAAATACTGCTGTACTTTCTGAGGGAAGGATGAAACTACTTTACTACAACAAACAAGCCCCATAAAACCAGCTCTTCCTTTGAAATAAGAGCACTTCAGAAAATGAAATGTTTGCTGCATTATCTACTACCCACAGTTGTGTAGATATTTATAAAGAATATAGTTGTAAATAATGTTTTGTAGATCTTTATTTGTAAATTATTTAGGATTAAAGTAATTTAACACCTCAGCTGAGCACAACAACAGTGCATCATGATAGCACCATTGATTTTTAGATAGTTAGTATAGAAAGAAATGAATATGGTTAGGCTTTGCTATTATTGCTTGTCTGTTAATGTAAGTTTATTATAAAATTAGATACTCAGGGCTCAGAAAGGGGTGAAGTTTTTTTATCATTTCTTTTTTAAATGCTTGTTACTTACAAATAACATTTTTAATTATTTTAACATTTTTAGCAGTTTTTAAGTACTTTTAACACTTCTTAGAACTCACAAAGTGCTGTGCTATGTGCCACTTCTGAATGCTAAGTTCTGCTAGCAGCCAGACCCCAGGGAGGGAGAGGATGCTGACTTGCACTGCAGCCATAACAGAAAATCAGTGAGTTTGGTGACCTTCTGGTCTTACAGACTCTTTCCTGGCTGTAGTTATTTTTGGGTTTGAGATCATGCTTGTTTAGGGTCACAATCCTGTTGAATTAAGAGTTAAAACTTTCTGTATTCAAAGACTGGAAAATCAGGCACTGCTTGCTGAAAATGCAAACCCTCCAATTTATATATTTTTTTGATGATAAGCAGATATCTGCACCAACTCGTATTTGCTTTAGTATGGAACTAACAGCATATCCTCTATGTATTAATTGTACCCCCATCTGCTTGTAACTACTTTAACTATGGGTTTTACTGACACTTAGGGGCTCTACCCTGCAGCTGTTCAGCATGTGCTAGTCCTATAATCTTCATGGAAACTTTATATACAAAATAGTTATAGGAGGTGTTCACATTTTTTTACAACTTGATAAGAAGAGTTTTGGGGTTTTTTTTTACCTGTTAATTGCAGAATGTTTTCCCTATAAACTGTAAACAGTTATTTTATAAACTTTAATGATTGTGTATTATGTCTTCAGGCTGCTTCCAGGGCAGTGGATTTGTGATTCTCTGTCACTGCAGAGAGCCATTTGGGCACATCTGCCCACAGATGCGTGCAGGTTGCACAGTTTTGTTTCCTTACTTGTTCCAAAATAAATTAAAGTGGTGCCAGTGGCAGACTTGGTCTGGAAACACCAGAATGACCTTCCCAGTTCCTTTGGATCACCAACAAAGCCCAGGGCTGCAATCTATTAACATTTTACGTAGTATTTTAATGAGCTATCGGGAGCTAAGTTTTGTATTTTACTTTCTAATTTCCAGCTGCCAGCTCATGTTACTTTATCTTTGGCAGCAGTTACTTTGCCAGTGAATGTTTATGGCCTGCAGCAAGTGTAGAAGAACAGTACATAAACCTCATTGTCCCATCTTGAACCTGAATACATAGAGAAGACAATACAATCCTTTCCTCCCAGTTTGCCTATTCTGTCCTCATAGGACTAACCTGGAGATGTGCCATGAAAAACACAGATATGCTATTCCAGTGCTTCCTTTTATTTAGTAGGTTGTTCAGTTTTTCCTGAGTTTGCATGTGTGAGTGTTTTTATCTGGAAACAATCAAATGTGAATTATCCTGTTTTTTTGGAGTGCCAGTTTGTTATTGTTCAGAAACCGGTTGACAAAATTTGGTCCATATTAAAGCTTTTATAACTGCTGAGAGAATCCCCGAGTGTATTTTTTGGTCTGCATTATGAAGGATTGCTAATAATAATCCTCTGCAATTCTGCTGAAGGAAAAAAAAGAAAAAAGAGGGTAAGTGGTTTCTTTCAGATCAGCTAAATTTGAAGCATACATGGACAACTGCTTCAGGGTGCACTCCTATAAAATGTGAAGCACATGGCTTTATTCCTGTGACTGTATTAATATGTGTTTACTCTGTGTAACTTGATCAAAACAGAACTTGTACATATATCTTAACTATTTGAGGGACTCATTCTGCTTCTTCACATATAACAGAAGTTCTGGTTTTTGAGACTTTTATTCCTCATGCTCTCCAAATACTGAGTTTTCTCAGCTTGAGAAAATTTCCCTGATCTAACCTTGTTACTTAAGAGTTTCTCTTCTGGTTTATAGTTACTTTCAGCTTGCCTAGAAGTATCTTGTGGTCATTTAGCTAAGTCGTGCTCTCACTGTCTTCAGCTAAATCTGGAGTATTCTAGAAGCAAAAGAAAAATATTCCCCTAAGGGACTGAGACTCATTTAGTTCAGGAGAATCTTTAACCAGAATGTGCTGTGCACCATGGGTGTAGCATTCAGAGGCATGACCTGTTATTTTGGGGTGCTTCTTGACAGTGGAATTCTCCTGTGCTTGTGCTTTGGAAATCCTTCATGACTTAGGGACGTGCAGTGCCTGGGTGGCAGGCAGAGCTGCTTGGGGACAGTGCCTGCCAGCTGTACAAGAGCTAAAAGAGACTCATAAAATCAGGGTTGTAGAAGAGAGATCAGGTGATGGAAGTTATGGTAAAGCTGTCACATCCTTCCTTTCAGGATGGTAAGTCCTTGCCTCTCCTAGGAACTTCAGGATAGGATTCTAAGCAGAATGATGTATGGCTGATTGTTTATTCTCAGGAGTATAGCATGAGATAATAGAAGAGAGTTAACAGTCCTCAGTCTGGAAGGAAACAAAACACCTCAGTGGATCTTCAAATAATACTCCCAACACTTCTGCCAATTCTGTGCCACTGTGACAAGTCTGTATACTGGCTGGTTTAGTCTGCTGCATGTAAGAAGACACTGATCGAAAGCAGTGCACGTGGAAATAAGAATTTAAAATGTTAGCACCAAAGGACTGTAAACTGAGTTTTCATAATTTAAAGTAGTTTCTTGGGTTGGTTTTTTTTTTTGTTACTGAATGTTTCAGACTGTTAC
Organism: Prinia subflava; assembly: GCF_021018805.1. Taxonomy (NCBI): domain Eukaryota; kingdom Metazoa; phylum Chordata; class Aves; order Passeriformes; family Cisticolidae; genus Prinia; species Prinia subflava. The sequence continues at coordinate 96,360,324 of NC_086248.1, forward strand.
TCTAGATTGACTTTTTCTCTCTGTCTGTCTTCATACAGATCAGATCCCATTCCCAGTTTGGTGATCTCTGCCAGAGGGCCACTGCTGCTTCATGCTGTCCCAGCTGGACACTGGGCAACTATATTGCTATTCTGAACAACAGGTCATCGTGTCAGAAAATCGTCGAACGGGATGTCTCTCACACCCTAAAGCTGCTTCGCACTTGTGCCAAATACTACTACAACGGGACCCTGGGGCCGGACTGCTGGGACATGAATGCCAAAAGGAAGGACCAACTCAAGTGTACAAACGTGCCTCGCAAATGTACCAAGTACAATGCTGTTTACCAGATCCTTCACTACCTAGTGGACAAGGATTTCCTAAGCCCAAAGACAGCTGACTATGTCTTACCAGCTTTAAAATACAGCATGCTCTTCTCTCCGACCGAGAAAGGGGAAAGCATGATGAGTATTTACCTAGATAACTTTGAGAACTGGAACGCCTCTGATGGCGTAACAACCGTCACAGGGATTGAGTTCGGAATAAAACATAGGTTGTTCCAAGATTACCTGTTGATGGATACTGTGTATCCTGCCATAGCCATTGTAATCGTTCTGTTAGTTATGTGTGTGTACACCAAGTCCATGTTTATCACGCTGATGACTATGTTTGCAATAATTAGTTCCTTGATTATTTCTTATTTTCTCTATCGGGTAGTATTTAATTTTGAGTTCTTTCCCTTCATGAATCTCACGGCATTGATTATCCTTGTTGGGATTGGAGCAGATGATGCTTTTGTCTTATGTGATGTTTGGAACTACACAAAGTTTGATAAACCTCATGCTGGAACCTCTGAGACAGTGAGCATCACATTGCAACACGCTGCTCTTTCCATGTTTGTCACGAGTTTTACAACCGCTGCTGCCTTCTATGCTAATTATGTCAGCAATATCACAGCAATCAGGTGTTTTGGTGTTTATGCTGGCACTGCCATTCTGGTGAATTATGTTTTGATGGTTACATGGCTGCCTGCTGTAGTTGTATTACATGAACGTTATCTTCTCAATATTTTCAGTTGCTTTAAGAAACCTCAGCAGAGAGTATACAACAACAAAAACTGCTGGACAGTGTTGTGCCAAATGTTCCACAAGATTATTTTTGCAGTCTCAGAAGCATCCAGGATATTTTTTGAGAAAGTTTTGCCATGCATTGTTATCAAATTTCGGTATATTTGGCTTTTCTGGTTCCTTGCCTTAACAATTGGTGGAGCATATATCGTGTGTGTAAATCCAAAGATGAAACTGCCATCGTTGGAGCTCTCTGAGTTTCAGGTGTTTAGGTCTTCTCACCCATTTGAACGATACGATGCAGAATACAAGAAACTTTTTATGTTTGAACGTGTCCACCACGGAGAAGAGCTCCATATGCCGATCACAGTAATCTGGGGTGTCACACCTGAGGATAATGGTGACCCTTTAAACCCTAAAAGCAAGGGAGAGCTTCAGCTAGATAGCAGTTTTAATATCGCTAGCCCAGCTTCACAGGTTTGGATTTTGCGTTTCTGTCAGAAGTTAAGAAATCAAACCTTTTTTTATCAGACAGAAGAGCAAGACTTCACAAGCTGCTTCATTGAAACATTTAAGCAGTGGATGGAAAATCAAGACTGTGATGAGCCATCTCTTTACCCCTGCTGCAGCCACTGGAGCTTTCCGTACAAACAAGAAGTTTTTGAATTATGTATTAAGAGAGCTATAATGGAGCTAGAAAGAAGCACAGGGTATCATTTAGATAGCAAAACCCCAGGGCCTCGCTTTGACCTTAATGACACCATCAGGGCAGTGGTGTTGGAGTTCCAAAGCACCTACCTCTTCACACTGGCTTATGAGAAGATGCATCAATTCTACAAAGAGGTGGACTCATGGATTTCAAGTGAGCTTAGTTCTGCTCCTGAAGGTCTTAGCAACGGTTGGTTTGTGAGTAACCTTGAATTTTATGATCTTCAGGACAGTCTTTCTGACGGTACTCTGATTGCCATGGGCCTTTCAGTTGCCGTTGCATTTAGCGTGATGCTTCTTACAACTTGGAACATAATCATAAGCCTTTATGCAATAGTTTCAATAGCTGGAACTATTTTTGTCACTGTAGGTTCCCTGGTTCTTCTTGGGTGGGAGCTGAACGTGTTGGAATCTGTCACAATCTCGGTGGCTGTTGGCTTGTCCGTGGACTTTGCTGTTCACTATGGAGTGGCTTATCGCCTAGCCCCTGACCCTGACCGAGAGGGGAAGGTCATTTTTTCTCTAAGCCGTATGGGTTCTGCTATTGCAATGGCTGCCTTGACTACATTTGTAGCTGGGGCAATGATGATGCCCTCGACAGTGTTGGCATACACTCAGCTTGGCACTTTCATGATGCTTATAATGTGCATTAGTTGGGCTTTCGCAACGTTCTTCTTCCAGTGCATGTGCCGATGCCTTGGGCCCCAGGGCACTTGTGGCCAGATCCCACTACCAAAAAAACTGCGGTGTAATGCCTTCTCTCAGGCCTTTTCAGGAGCCCAAGGGGGCAGAAGTCAAAACAATTCACATCCTGTTAGCAAGTATCAGCTGGACTCCAGAAGTCAAAAACCAGAAATGGAGCATGAGCACTATGAGCTTGAGCCTCTGGCATCACAAACCGGAATCTGTAACCCTGCGGAGAAAGTGACATATGAAGAAACTCATATCTGCTCAGAGCTCTTCAACAGCAGGTCCCAAAACTCGTGTGTGCCTGTGCATCCAGCCTATAATAGTGAAGTGAGTAAAGGCATCAAAAACGTTGCTGGTTCAGGTGTGCTGCAGGCGTCCATTGACCAACACGCCATATGCCCGATCTTCTCTCAGAACAGGCAGTGTAGCTGTCCTGATGCGTATAAGCAGGTGGCAGTGAAGTGGAGCCCGCACTCCTGTCAGCAGTTAAGTGACACCTTTTGTTACCAGTGTTCTCCTTCCCCGGGGACCGTGCAGATCCAAAGCTCTGTAGCTCCTATAAATGCTTTACAGCAAGCTGCTGAGGGTTACGTGCATCCAGTCCAGCACGTCCTCCACTGCAGCTGCCTTCAGGGAAGGCTCAAAAGAACGATGACACAAAACTCTCTGCCTAAAAATTTTTTCCTCCAGTCCGTGCAACAGTTCCAGGCACATCAGAGAATAAACAGGACAGATACCTATGCTCATCAAAACCCAGAGGAAAATGTAAGAACTGTTCCAAAGGTGATGAGCTCCTCACAGTTCCTCTGCCGAAACGCAGCACCTCTAATAGTGCGTTGCTCTGAATGTGAGAACAGCGTCTCAAATAACCAAAAGGGATTCTGTCAGCAGACAGACAAGTGTGATGAAAAGGGTGGTACGGAAGCGAATGGGGTGGAAAGCAAGAAAGCCTCTCTGTCAAAGCAGAAAAAGAAAGCTGAGAGCAAGATAGATCAGTGCTCTTTGCAGAATGACCGAGTCTTGAAGGCTGACCAAAATAATAAAAAACACCTGCTGACCCGGTCAGGGAGAGAGGCTCGCTCCGAGGGTTGCCATGAAAGTTCACACTGTTGTGGCAAGGCAATCGCAGTGAAGTGCAATTCTGTTGACTGTCAAATGCCAAACATCGAAGCCAATGTGCCTCCTATGTTAATGCGCCCAGAACTTTCCAATGAAAGTTTGTTAATAAAAACGCTATAATAAACCTTTAATTTGGCAATCCAGCGTCTTTCTTTTAAAAGTAACTTAAAGCACTAGAAAGGAAAGTCCTGAATACATATGAATTATAATTTGCCTTTTGGAATGAAAAATGTATTTTATAGAACAATAACATTTATACATTTCATAAAGCCATTACATGTAGTAAAACCTGATGTTGTCCAGAATGTTTTTTGCTATAACTCATAAGGTGGATTATGCTTCATTTAGGTTTTGTTCCAGGGCATTAGTGTTTGATTTCTCCATACAAACCATCTCAAGAAATAAAGTATTACAAAGAAACTCTCCCTGAAGCCAGGGCTTGTGAGAGTGATAACATTTGGGGCAGACTGAGATTGCCACATTTCCTGAGTACCTCATTTACCTTTATTCTACCGCTGCTTTGGCAGGCTTCTGCACACCTTGAAACAGCAGCAGAGCTGTAACTGTGTTCTTTCAGGATTGTTTGACAGACCAGCTCTGCAGGGTAGCCTGTTTGGGGAATATTTTTAACTATTCATCCTAACAAAATCTAAAGAAAAGCTCCTGGAGGTCTACAGCATTGGCACTGCCTGTGTTGCATTTCTGTGTGTATAGTGCAGTAAAACATTTTAAACTGCCTTTCTGGGGTTACAGTATAGACTTTACCATTATATACCAGAGAATACAGGTGGAAACAATAGTCAAGGAACATTATTGACCTCTCAGTGATGACAACAAAAATACAGTTTGTGCAGCTGACAGATGTGTGTAAAATCAGGAGTTGTAAAATTGGGCATGAAGTGCCTTGCAATACTGAACTTTTTCCCACAGAGTTAATCTTCCATGGAGAAAGGCATAGTTAATGCACAGGTTCTCGACTTACTGCCAACAGTATCAGATTAAGTCAACTCGAAAGGCTCAGAAACATAAATTAAAGTATTGTGTTCTGAGTGTTCCTATCTGGAGAAGTTCCAAGATGAATTATACAAATACTGAACTAAACCATGTAGCCACAACATTGGATTTCAGATGTTGTATCTGCAAGTACAAGGTTTAGTCACATGATAGCTGAGGGTAATCATGGGAATACAGTCAGGGAGAGTGGATTTGAGATCTGGAATTGTGTAGCGTGTCATAATTTCTATACCTTAGTGACAAATCTCTTCATTTCATCTCTTAGTGATGCTGATGTTGATTTATGAGAAAGAAGATAGATTTCATGGGCTGATGTGATATCAGGTACTCGGTGTGTAATGAATCACTGGAGGAAAAGCCTGGCTAATTCCTGGCTAAGTCCCAGTGTTCATGTTGAAGGCATGCAGAAGGTTCACATCATGCTACAAACCACTTTGGTTTGGCTGGGAGTTGTGATGTTCGTGCTTATATGTCCCAGTGACTGGAAGAGGTTGAAATAGCCAGGAAAACCTAAATTAGTTTTACATGGTTTAAGAAGAGCATCATTCTTTCTTAGTTATAAAATAAAACTCAGTTTTACTTACCTTGGAACTTGTCACTCAATTTAGAGCCTGATTCTTTAGTTTGCAATGAGAGCAATTCAAGGCTTTTCTGTGCACTACAGATGCCATTAACTATAAGCTAACACTTGCAGTGCTAGCAACCAAAGAAATTTAAGGGAATACAAAATCAACTGGACTGTTGCTGTTGTCCAGCTTTGTTCCTGCCCACCACACCTGCCTGAGGGTGGTTTGTCAGACACTGTCAAAGTGGCATGTAATGCTTACCACAGTGCCTGTCTCATGGGCTGTCATTCACGGCTCTGAGACATGGGCCTTGGGGGAGGTCCCCAGCCAGTGCATCCACAGAACAGAGAACTTTGTCAGCTGATGAGCTCAAAATTAGATTTTTCCCTAAGCCAGTTTTCCATCCTGCATTCTGGCTGAGGAAACCACCTTTGATTGCTTGTATTAATAACTGGTTTTGTAATGGTGATGTAAGAGACAGACATGATTATTATGCTTCCATAATGATTTATATGTTCTGAAAGGCTGATACAGTGAGAAAAATGGGGCAGATAAGGAGCTGGGATGTAATGTGCTCTTAGGAAAGATTAAAATGAACTAATGTGCTCAGCTGGTGAGCAGGATCACTGCTGGATCTGCCTTTTGTGACTTTGCCATTTCCTCCCTGCAAACTGCTTTATCTTTTCCAAATCAGTTAGCTGGACAAGGAGCAGTCACTGACTTAGATAAGTTTGATACATATGGATGTAGCACTGTTTGTGTGTGTGCTGCATCTGTGTCAATTCAGGTGCAGACTCTAAAATCCAAGCCAGAGCAACTCCTGGAGAGTGGAAGAGAAGAGAAATTGGTTCCAGTGACAGATGAAGGCTGATGAAGGCTATGCATTACTCTATCCCCAGAAAATCCAGGAGAGAAATAAATAAATGCTGATAATTAATTTTTTACAGGCTACTGGGAGCAAGCGAGGACAGGTGGAATTCTGTTCTAGTGTAGGAAATTTTAACAAGAACCATTGCATCCTGCTGAGACATCTCTCAAAGGCTTGCCAGTGATGACCAAGTCCCAAGGGAAGCTGAGGAGCTTAAAATACTGGAATTTCCATTAACCAGTTTTCTGTCACTGAGGTCCTCCCTTGCTTTGGGGTTGCAGGGGGTTGTGGATGTGTGCACACTGCACAGATTGGCTCAGTAAGGTGCCTCTCCTGTAGGCTGCCCAGGTGGGGTGAGGGCCCTGCCACTGGCTTGTGCTTCCTCTGGGAAGTAATGTAGTCCTGGCTTTAGAAGATGCAGAGCTTTATTTCTATGGCTAAGCCATGCTGGGATGTTTGGGAATTGTTCTGCCAGTGATGACACGTGTAACTTGAGACGTGACAGGTGAGCTTTCTGCCTTTCCAAATCTAGGAGAGACCTGACAGTAACTTGTACGTGTAGGGAGTCTTTAAAGTGACATCTCTTTGATTATTCAAGCAAGGAAAGAGACTTTATGTGAGAAGACAGTGGTCTCTTTGTGGCTCTTAAGTTGCTGGTGTGCTTTCTTCAGGAATAAAGACTACAAGCCTGAATATTCCCAAGAGTGGGGCTTGTATCTGAGACCAACTGCCTCAAATTCGCTTCACCCAGGGGAAAAAAAAAAATTTAACACAATAGATAACTTAGTTATCTGTATTGTCCTTAGGATCTGTCTTTTCCAGGTTATAACCAAGTTTATAGTGTGGGTAATATATTGATCAGTTTAACAAAAAAGATAAAATTTACAGTAAGTTCTTTAAAATATCAAACCTGGCTCAATATATAATCACTGGAAATGCAGCCACCTCATGCAAAGGTTGGGGGGTCGGTAGGTAGCTGATAGAGTAACATAAAGGAGTTTTAAATTACTGTTTCATTGTGTTTCTAAAGAAAATTAAAATCCATCTTTTTACAATCACCCATAATCACTTCAATTTTCTCTTTGAACTGATGTTGGGGAATTGCTTTGAAGTGCTTTGAATAAGGAACACCCTTCATTTTGCCAGATGGAGTCCTGGCAATCAGTCCAAGAGAGCTCTAAAAATACAGGTTGACTAATGACAAAAATCTTAGCACTGTAAGAAATGTCAAATGTGATAAAAATTGAATATATTTTATTTATACAAAGAATGTCATACTACTTAATACAGGTAGCAGATGGGTGATTCAGGCCAGAATCACACTGACTTCATTGAATTGGATCTTAAATTTTTTCCACATGCTGGCAAGGTGGATTAAATTTTATTTCTGCCAACAACATCTGAAGTGCCTATACATGCAGCATTTGATTTATGATGTTGAGCTGGGACACCATCCTACTAAGTGTTGCATATTCCCACAGTGCAAAACAAGGCTTGCCTTTGCAATAAAAAGCTCAGCCTGGAGAAGTTACAGTCTGGAAGACAGGCAAGAGCTTCTCTGAGTTCATAACAGATCTCTGCAGACTCATGAATTTGGATCCGGTGTCACCATTGCACAGCTACCCTCACTTTAATTGTGTTGTCCTTTGACTATTTATTCACTCACTTTATCAGAAAAAGGTCTCTGAGGTCTGTAGAGCCTGTGACATAGATCATTCACAGCTTAGAGAGGCTGCAGCTTTTAGGTAGTACTGTCTGAATACTAAGTAGTCTGAAACCAAGGACTCTTGACTTTGCTGTTTCCCTTTACTTGGCAGCCTGCATTCCAACATGAGTTGTTCCTAAGCTTTTTCCACTTCAGAAAGCTGCATGGAGTCAGGTGTTTCCTGCAGACACATCATTTGGGGTATTTTGGTACAATTGAAATGTATTAAAGGTAACATGTCCAGCTTGGGTTTGGATTGTGTTATTTTAGGTTGTGATTAATGTCACTTGACCTGCAAATGGATAGACATATTCCAGAGGAGCAGCTGCTTGTTGCTTTTATTTAAATTCTGTTAGTTAGAAGTGCAGAGTCTAGTTTCCAGCTGTTAATTTAAAACTGATGCCCATCTGTCTTCTCAAAAGCAGCAGGATAACACTTGCTCTCTTGCTGAGGGCTGCCCACAATGGTGGCAGTGTTCAAAGCTGAGCCCTTCCAGCAGTGAGTCTTCAGAGCAGACGGATGGCTTTGCTTTGAGGCCTAAACAAACCTTCTTAAACCCTTGCAAAGCCTTAACCAAAATTGTCTGTAGCTTAACCTTAATAGCAATTCTAGAACGTTTCTCTCTGGCTTAGGAAAGGGACAGATCATTCATGGCTGACTAGTTAGTAATGCTGGCTTTATTACAGTGCCCTGATCCTTGGAAAACAGTGTAACTAAAATACGCACTCAGGAATGGCAGGCCCTTAAAAATTTGACCTAACCCATGTCTTCTGCGTACACTAATATTTTTTCAATATTATTCAGTAATTGGAAATGTCGTAAATGTCTTTAAATGGTAAAATTGATGCTGTACTGAAATTATTACATTTGAAATCGTTTTCAGGACAAGTGAAGGACAGGTGGGGACAGCTTGTGTGACAAGGTGGCACCTCTGGTTGTGAGTTCTCACTCAGCCCTCAGAGCAGGTCACCTGAGATCACCTGGCTGTGGTGGCAGCCTGCAGGAGCTGCCAGAGGAGCAGCCAGGTACCTGCAGCATGCTGGGGAGCAGAGGGGCAGCAACTGCAGCAGCCTCCTCTCCTCCCCATCCCTCGCTGGTGAAGTTCTCCTTCTGGTAATAAAAGCCCTTCAGTGTGTGCTGGAGCAATCATTCACCTCTTGCTTTGGTGGTATAAATCAGAGGTAAGTTAATTGGAGTTATTTGAGCTGTGTTAGTATAAGAAAGAGAGCTATCACAACTGCTGAGTTACTGGCTCTCATAAAAATTCCAAAGTGTTTGGCCCAAAATCCACTTTTGAGGAGAGATGTTTATGTGCAAAAGCAGAACCCATGAAAGTTCTCACAGTGCAGGTAAAAATGAACAGAAACTGGCAATTGAAGGCATGTGAACTCACTCCTGAAAAGATTTGACAGCACAGAGGAGCAGGTTTAGCATTGCCTTGAGTGGAGGGGTCTGTTGGAGCCATCCTGCAGTATCAAATTAGATACTCCTTTTTCTTACAAAAATAATATGTTTCAATATGTATATTTTAATCTATATTTTTAAAATCTATATTTGAAATATCTCTTTTACAATACATGACAGTGTTGTCTCAAAATTTTCCAAGTGGCCTGATATGCCATGGTTGAACATCAAACCTTTTCTATAAAAAATGTTCTTTTCAATCTGATGGAACTTGAACTCATGGCTGTCACATCAGCAAGGTTGTCCAAGTCTGTTATTCATCTTTTCTTCTATTCTGTGTTCTTAGTTGGGGTTCTGTCTCAACTGACCCTAAAATTTTGGGCCTTTCTTAGATGGCCTGACAGCTTGTTTTGTTTCCTGACGTAGTGCTGAATCTGTTAAGAGCCAAATGGAGCTCGTTCTGTCATTAGTGTACATTAAAGGTAATTAATTTCCCTGTATCCCATGCATTCATAAAACTGCTTGTAGCAGGCCATCTTTCCTTTTCTTGGTTCTTTTTGTCTCAAGCTCCTGAAGTACAGCTTCTGTAGTTGCATAGCATAATCCCTTTGAGCCTTTCTTATTAGAGAAGCTTTATTAACAATTGGGGAGTATAATATATCAGATTTTTAGGACCTCACAACAGTATTGCACTACAAAACAGGGCAGAAATAGAGAGGGCTGTGTTACACTGACACCGGTTTGAATACTTGGAGCAGTAGGTAGTTCCATTACATAGAGGTGTTTTATTTGGCATAGCACTGAAAGAATATAATCCTCACAAAGACAGGCATTATGAGTCTTGTAACATAAATGACAGATAATAATTTACTCTCACCTTCTTTTGTGTAGCATAACCTTCACACAAAGAAACTTAAAAGAAGTAATTCAGGAAGTATTAAGCAAAACAACATAAAACTGAAAAGTGCTTGGATTACAGTGACTTGCCAGGAGGTAAACTCTGCTGCTTTTTCAGTTCTGTAAGGACTTTTTAAACCACCTTGCTTAATATGTCCCAGGTGAACAACATGCTGTTGTTGAATGAGAATTCAAGAAACTTTCCTCTGATAACTCTAGATGGTATCACTTTCCAGAGAAGTTTGAGTTTGTGAAATAAAAGGGCTGGGGAAAGATACCTTACCAAAATAGTGTGTTGTAATGAAACTATCCTTCAAATATTAATCTGGCTTTTTCATCATTTGCAGCTGAGAAGCATTATGGGACTTGAGCTAGTACATTTTAACTGCAAGGTACTCAAGCCTGTATGCAAGAATTTGAGACAGCTCAGTAGGTTTACTCTAACTTAGATATAAAACCTTCAATTATCTTAGAGCAAGGGAGAGAGACAGAATCCCAAATCCTTATTTGTATTGAAATACTCTTGTACATTACACAGAGGGACTAAATGTCTTGAAAATATGTTTAAACCACAATATTTGAGATGACAGTAGCTTTTCTGATCTCCGAGTAATAAGCATGAAACAGAGTTACAAACAGTAGCGTGTATAATGTGATTGATGCTTAATTAGGGAAGGGAACTTCTGTGCATTTGAAAACACCAGTATTTGAAAAGGGAGCATTAAATGAACCTGCAGTAAATCATAGGATCACTTAGGTTGAAAAGACCTTTATGATCATTGAGTCTAAGTGTTAACCCAGCACTGCCGAGCCAACACTGAACCATGTCCCCAAGTACCACATGTACATGCCACATGTCTTTTAGATACCTCCAGGGATGGTGGCACAACCACTTCCCCAGGCAGCCTGTTCCAGTGCTTGGCAGTCTTTTCTGTGAAAAAAATTTCCTCATATCCAGTCTAAACCTCCTGTGGTGCAAGTTGAGGCCATTTTCTCCTATTACAAGTCCTATTACTTGTTACCTGGGAGAAGAGACTGACTCCCACTTGGCTACAAGCTCCTTTCAGGCAGTTGTAGAGAGTGAAAAGGTCTCTCTGAGCCTCCTTTTCTCCAGGCTAAACACCCCCAGCTGCTCCTCGCAGGATTTGTGCTCCAGACCCTTCACCAGCCCCATGGCCCTTCTCTGGACATGCTCCAGCCCCTGTAATGAGGGGCCCAGAACTGGATGCAGCATTTGAGGATTCATTCCCCTCATCCAGATCACTGATAAATTGATCATGAGCGTTAAACACGGCTGGCCTCCAATAGAGAGCCCTGACAACACCCCTGGTGACTGGCCACAGCTGGCTGTGACTCCAGTCACCACCACTCTGGGCCTGGCCATCCAGCCAGGTTTTACCTGGTGAGCAGTGCACCCATCCAAGCCATGAGCAGCTCTTTTCTCTGGGGGAATGCTGTGGGAAATGATGCCAAAGGCTTTACTAAAGTCCTGGTAAGCACATCCCCTGCCTTCCCCTCATCTGCCACGTGGGTCACCTCATCCCAGAAGGAGGTCAGGTCGGCCAAGCAGGACCTGCCTTTCATCAGCCCGTGCTGGCCTGATCCTCTGTTTGTCCTGCATGTGCCATGTGATGGCAACCCAGCTGATCTCTTCATGGTTTCCCTGGCACTGAGGTCAGACTGACAGGCCTGTAGTTCCCTGCAGACTCCCTCAGCCCTTCTTGGCAATGGGCTTAGTCACATTTGCCAGCTTCCAGAAAACTGGGACCTCCTCAGTCAGCCAGGATTGCTGGTAAATGACAGAAGGTGGCTTGGGGAGCACATCCACCAGCTCCTTCCATACCCTTGGAGGGGTCTCATCCAACCTCACAAACCTGTGTGTCCAAGTGGTGCAGCAGATCTCGTTGGTGCTTGTTCAAGTATATCCAAGTAGTTTTGAGTGCTGTAACTTTTATATACTGCACTGGTATCACAGGATACAGTACACCAGTTACCCAGGTCCGTGGGTACATCAGTGCCATGAATTCAGCTGTCACCACTCTGCACTTTGGATGGGGACTGAAGGGCCTCCTGAATGAGCAGCTCAAAACTGAGACCACCCCTGCAAGCAGGATGTGAGTGTGCCTGTTTGGCTAATGCAGACACTGGTTTGTGGTGGGCAGTGGGGAAGGGGGGTTGAGATCTCTATTTCTGTTTGTCCCCTGAATACAGAAGCTGATAACTTTGCCCAGCATAGATATTTCAGAACTCAAAAGGTGAATCAATGAAGTAAGTCCTTGAGGTCCTGTGTAGCTGCAACTGTGTGTATGGGCTGGAATTCTTTGGTTGTTCCAAATAAATACTTAGATTTTTGTAGCTAAGAAGTTGCTGATGTTCAAACTTACTTGTTTTTCACTTCACCCTGCTAAGTGTAAAAGTTAGCCTGATCTATTTCTGCTTTGGTGCTGTCAAAGAAACACTATGCTCTTATGTTTAAACTCATATATATATAAAAGCTAGAATAACATGCCAGGCATAAACGCTTATTATTATAACTGATGTTTAATATTATTATTACTTCAGTATTTTATAACTGGGCAAGACCAGTAGAGACATATAAGCTCTGATTTAATTTACCAGTTTCAGTACTTTGTGATTGTATTTCATGAGGCCTTTAAAATAATGAATTTGGAAGGCTAGGCCTGGATGCATAGGTGATTCAAAGCACCCAAACTTGCCCCTAAAGGACAAGGGCTGGTTATGATCCTGCAAGGGGCCAACCAGTTTGAGGGGTAGCACTTATGCCGGTGTATGCCTGCTTTTTAGGTGTGTTTCCAGACACAGAAGGTGAATAAGACCCACTGTTCTATCTCTCCAATGCTTTGAGCAGAGGGAGGGGTTGATCTCAAGCAGCAGAGCAGGTGGTGTGGCCTGTGCAGCAGGGGGGCACTGGGCCATGCAGTCCCTGAGGATTAGAGCTCTCAGCAATTGATCTGTCTGATGCTAGGTCTAAATTTGCCTTTTGTGCTTTGCCATTGTGTTACTCTGCGAGTTATTCCCCTTTGGGTAGCCAAGAGTGGCTCCCTCCTGGTGCTCACGTTCCTCAAATCCCTGCAGTTGCTGCTGCCTGCACAGAGGCCCCGCTGAGGAAGAATCCCTGCTGCTCTCAGCATCGTGTGAGCCTTGTTGGAGCCCCTTGTTGATGAAGGAGGAGCTGGTGGCTTCATTAATTTCAGTGGCCTTGCCCCAAAGGTAGCTGTTGTTTGTACGGTCACCTCCTCTGCCTCCTGGGGTCTGGGAAAAGGGCAGGAGTGCTGGGAGCTCCTGAGAAGCTGTAAGCTGTAAATGTAAGGGCTGTGAATTTAAACCTCTTGTTTCTTCTGATCTCAGAAATCCTCGTGACCTCTCACATTTGCTGCCTTGCTCCTGGGTTTTGATACACTGAAATAGTGTATCCTGAAAAGCCTGATTGATGTGAAACCTTGCTGAAGTTTTTAGTTTCTGCACTTGCTCTGGTTTCACGTTGCATTTTGAGATCAGAAGAGCAAAGATGCACGTCAGATGTTGCTGCTGGTGTCTTCCCACTTCCCTCCACCCAAGCCCATGCTATCTGGAAATGGGTCCACCCTTCCTTAGGAAGCCCAGACAGTGAGGAAGCCACAGCCTCTTCATGTTTGTACATTTAGGTGTGCCTGGCTGATCAGAGATTTCCTCAAAGTAATCACAGCTCTCAGGCTGGTTGGTTTTTACTTCAGAGGGTCTGAAGTCATATTTCAGTGTATTGAACTCAATGCAACTCTTGTTTGTGACCTCTCCTACAGCGGGAGGGGAGATGGGAAAGACAGACAGAAACTGTGTCAAAAGACTTAGTCTTTCCATCCTTTCTCTGTACAACAGTGGCTGATTTGTAGCTGATGATCTGAACTGAGAATTTGACTCATACCTACCAAATTTTGCCGTACAGTGAATTTGTAAAGGGAGATCTTGGAGCTCCAGCCTGCCTGGGTATGGATGCAGCACCTAGAGCTGATTGCCGTCATAAGGAAAAGGATGTGCATCCTGGGTGGTGCTGTGCTGCCTGAAATCCCTCTGTTCTCACTGCAAAATACTCCAAATTAAATGTGGGACAGGAAACTACTGACTATGGAATAGTAACATGAGACATCCCCCCTTGTCTTCTGCAGACACGCAATCCAGGTGCAGCCTTCTGGAAGCACGTATGCCTTTTCCCAGTGACTGTCCAGAGAGCCCAAGGTCTTAATTCAGGAGCAGCAAATCATACCTAACTTGGAACATCACCCTCTGAAGGTTTTCAGAGGTTGCAATGTCTTTTTTTTTTTTTTTTTTTTTTGCTAACATGGCAGCATAGGCTCTTTCTTTTTAATTCACAGACAAGCGGATTGAGACCTGAAACTGGAATAACACAGGAAAGTTGGAAAAGCACAGGCAGGCACAGGTGACACACTTCTATCTTCTTTGAAGTTGCCATATGGCAAAGGGGCTTCCGTGAATCTCTGTTTGACCAGACAAAGGAAAAGGTGGACAGCCTTACATGAGGTACGTGCTCTGCTCCCCTCAGCTACCAAAGGAATCCAGCTGGGACAACCAACACGAGCTCTGGCCTGGTTTATTTATCTGCCTTCAGTACTCAGCTCCCACAGGTATCACTACTGTGGAAATTAAACCATAAGCCAGTGTTGGCTTCTGTGGGAAATGATCCTATGCAATGGTCTTTAGGAGCTGCATTTAGGGACAGAGCATCTCCTTTTCAGGGTAACTGGTTACCTGTGTCATGATAGGGTGGAATCAATGGTTTTGGTAGTCCCTGGCTCTGAGCCCAGCTCGTCTCTTGTCTTTCCTGTGTTGATTCTTCAAATCCAGTTCATCTTCCTCCCAACAGCCAGCCCTCAGCCATGTGCTGGCTTGGGAAGGCTTGATTCAGTTGACCAATCTATTGTTCCCATTTGTTTGTGTGTGTAGTTTTTAACAGGAAAAGGCGTGGGGTTTATCCATGGCTTCAGACAGCACTCACCCAGGACAGCTGGCAGTGCTGCTCTGGGTGCAAGGTGCATCTTCATAAAAGCTTTTATAAATCTTGTGTGCTCTTTGTAAACTAAAACACTGGACTGCCAGTTCAGAATCTTCCAGTGTGTAAATACTGATGCTAGGAAATACAGGTGATCTTGTTCTTAGGAAAGAGCAGTTTTCTTGTACACCTCTGCACTTTTATGTCAGAGGCATCATTGGATTTAGATTTTGAACAAAACCTCTCTGATCTGGAATTTACAGTCATCCTTTCCTGTGAGGAGAAATGAAATGGGAAATATTTTTTCTGGTAAAGTTCTATCATTATATACACACGTGTGTATATATATGTGTGTGTATATATGTGTGTGTGTATAAAAATAAAAGCTAAATAAGCAGGCAAATCCTTGGATTTCTTTAAATTTTAGATCTGGTCATAAAATGTGAGAATGTTTTTAAAAAGAATTAATAAATCTTGTTCTTCACTGTTTACTCCCAGTGTTTAGGCAAGCTAAAGTTTTGAGACACATTAGCATACTTTACTTGAGAAAGCTCAGAATACATTAGTTTCTAAAATTGTGGTCTTTTGCTCCCAGCCTTCTAAGAAAGAAGGCACTACATGGTATCTGCTTCATTTCTGCAATATTAAAGATAGGGCAAGAGTGAAAAGAATGCCAAAACAATGCAGATGGTTTGGTTGTCCAGCATTTTTTAGTTCTGTATTGTTTCTGCAACCTTTTGTGGATGTTCCAGGATTTACAGAAAAATATAAGGTCAACTCTGGAAGAAAATGTTATTAAAGAGAGGAATAGATGAAAGAATTAGGGAGAGGTAGGTGTCTAATATTCATATTAGCTACTCCTGATTCAGAACTTGCAGAGCTCCAGGAGAAGGCAGCATCCCAAAAATTACATCTCCACTGTGATTGCATGATTATTAAAAACCAGTTACTAAAAACCACATATGAAATAAAAAGACAAGGCTAATTCTCAGATAATGGGTTAAATCTTTAGCACTGGCAGCCAGATAAATCCTTCTTCTGCCTGGTAAATAAAGCAGAGACAGAAGTGGCTGCTCAGAGGTGTATTTAATATTGACTGAAGGAATAAAAGGGGCACATGGAGAGAGAGAGTAGGAGAGCCTGAGTTGTAGATTTGCCTCTCAGAGCGTGTATTGCTGTGCTGGTGGGTAAAGGGGCCTTTAATGTGTTGTGTTAGGAAGAACTGCCAGGCTTATGGAGGCAGCCTGACCTTGCAGGACCAGTGACTGGAACAACTGGAGTGCAGCAGTGTGTGGAGTTGTGCAGAACTGTGGCATGGGGCCCTGGTGGATGTGCAGACAATATGAGCACAGTAACTGCAGTGCCTGCACAGACACCATTGCTGTGCTGGCAGGAACTGAGCACGCAGCCATCTGTGGCTCATCTGCCAGCATTTCAAGGGGAAAGGCAAAATTCCCTCATTATCTCGGTTTGATTGCTGCTCTGCCTGGTTTTTGCACTGCCCTAGGTACAGAAGGGCTGAGTGGGTTGTCTGGTCAAGATTTTTCTTGACACTGCCCCCAGGTGTGGCTGTTTCAAGAAAGGTTTAAGTGGTGATTGTGTCCCCAGTGTAATCCCATTGAAGTGTTGTGTGGCTGAGGGTGGGGAAGCTGTTTTTTCATGACTGGTGATCAGTTTATCCCCTTGAAACATGACAGTCGATACCTTTGGCCATTTTTCATTAGCCTGTGTAATATTAGGTGCTATTCTTATCCCTACTAATGTCTAATCCAGCTTTTGCTCCCTGCCAGAGGTTATCCAAGCAGAAGGGAGAAGAAGAACTAGGAAGACACTGTACTGATGTGGTGTGACTGATGGTACTAGGAATCCACAGCAGAAATTGCAGGGTTTTCCTGCCCTGGTTTCCTTTTCCTGTTGGTACTGAAGCTAATGAGGATTTGAAATAATTTTTCAATCTTGTGCTTGTGTAATAGTTATTGGTATTCTGAACAATGAAGGCGACAGAT
Organism: Prinia subflava; assembly: GCF_021018805.1. Taxonomy (NCBI): domain Eukaryota; kingdom Metazoa; phylum Chordata; class Aves; order Passeriformes; family Cisticolidae; genus Prinia; species Prinia subflava. The sequence goes on from NC_086248.1 coordinate 96,377,352, forward strand.
TGATGTGCCACCAGGAAATGCTAAGTGTTGTTGCTGGGGGGCTGAGAAGGTCACACAAAATACAGTGCAAACAATATTTCTTCAAGCAAAGCAGGAAGTCAGAACCCTCCCCAGGCCTTTCTAGTTCAAGAATTTGTTCTAAATTTTGCCAAGAGAGCAACTTGTCTAAGAAAGCAGTTTCTGGAATAAATCAAAGTCCTTGTTGCCCTTAGGGCCTCACTGAGATGTTCTTCTCAGATACCAGCTGCGTGAGAGATGAAAATAAGTGTGTCTTTCTGACTGACTGCTCTTCTACCTTGTCTTTCTGGCAGCCTGGAGAGAATTAACAGAGTCACAGGCCTGGAGTGACTGGGGTTGTCAGAAACTGCAATATTTGGGAGCCTTGATCTTTGAGCGAAAACCTCAGAACAAGGCTGAACTGGAAAACTCTAAAGAAAAACACAAATACAAGAAAATTAGCCATTTAATGAAATAAGTACTGCTTATCAACTCTGGAAATTACTGTCTAGAGCTGTGTCTGGCCATGGATTGGCAGTAGCAAATGCTTTGTTCTGCTTGCCATTCAGTGTGGGGACCAGGCAGGAATAAGAAACAGTGAGCCCTGTATCCCCCTAAATGTCATTTTTAAAAAGAGAAGCTGGAAAGAAAATAAGAAATAAACAATCAGGTTGTATTCTTTGTTTTCAAACTGATGCTGAGTGATACCTGAATCCAGGGACTCAGACCTCCAGGATAATTGTTTGTTTCAAATGTTATTGCTATGATTTTATTCAAGTGCAGTTTGGAACACTTTGAAATGTCAGAAATGCTTTGTATGACTCAGAGTGCTATCACAGGGTTTGTGAAGTGCTGGGGATAGAAATATTATCTTTAAAAATGTTTCAGTTTTGAAGGCCTTTGCATACAGCATAAACATCTTATTAATTCAAAGTATATCACTAGCATTTATACAGAAAATGTCCACATTTCTTTGTGGCTGCTTAACATTTTCTCTTTTTCTCTCTAAGTCTTTCCATTTTGCCACTGAAAAAGTGAAAGAAAAGAGCTAAAGGAAATCAATTAAACAAAGACAGACAAGAAAGCTGAAGCTGCTTTAATCCAGGGTTCATTATTTTTTAGAGGCTGATTCTGAATATATGATTTTTGCTGGAAACTAATATTTTAAATGTTTTCTGAAAAGAAAGAAGCACCTCAATCTGATAAGAAAAGCTTGTTTTGTTTAAGGCTTTGATCTCTTTCCTGCCCCTGGCCTTTGTGCAGCTTTGTCTCCTCTTTTATAAATCACAGGCTGGTCTTTTCACTCCAGTTTGGGAAGAATGTCAGGTATGTCTGTGTCCAATTGCCCACAGAACCTTCTCTGCTTTGAGGCACACACTGACATTAAGCTGTCTCTGTGTAACCGTGTCCAGGCTATCTGGTTTATCTCTGTCACCTCAAGGTGAAGTCTCCTTCCACACTTTTTCAGGTAACAATTAAAAGAGTCACTGCTCAGACTTCCCAGCTCTGCCGTGTGTGCCTGATGCTTGGCAACATACGCCCCTGTGAGCAGAAACTACAGAGGAAATCCAGCTCCAGTGAAGTCTGGATTCCTGGTAATTTTAGCACCAGAGGATATGAAAAAAAAAAAGGCATTTCTTTCTCCCGCATTGCCAATCTTTCTATGGGGAGATGCCTGGATCTCCCAAACCCTTTTTTCTTTTTCCTTAGGAAAAGTTGCTACTTTGTCCAGGTGCTGGCATCCTCACAGTTTATCAATGCTAAAAAATACCTGAGATCACTCTGGCTTCAGTGATTTTTTTGAGGCAGTTTTGATTCTCATCAAGATGTCTGTACAGTGTTGTGCCAGTTTCCCTTGCTGCATTCCCTAATTTCTGTTTCCAGTTTCCCTCCCATCTCAAATTAGTCTATCCCAGTAGTAGGTAGTTCTGCTTCTTTGCTTATTTCCATGTTTCACAGAAAACGTGTTTATGATGTTTTCCTTGGCAAAGGCACTTGGAAATTAGGGGTGTTATAAGAATAACTGTGCAAAGCAATGACTTTTTAAAATCTTGACCAAACCTCCCTCCCTATGAAGGAAAAGCTTTTACAAGTTGAAACAAGACTGGTCATCAAGACTGTACAGTGAACTTGCAATCACAGAAAGTTACTTGTATTTCCTTCTGAGGTGTTCAGTGTGTCCAACCAGTTCTTGGGCAAAAACTGAGTTCAATGACTCAGCTGAGCAAAAATGGAATTAACTGATTTTTCTTTCAAAAGATTTTGGATGGTCCACGTGGTGGTTAAAGCAAGAAACACAGGGACTGTGATTTCAAAAGACTGACTTTTCCAATGACTTATGTAATTCAATTTCTCTGTGCTCTCTGAGCACAGAGAAATTGCTCTCATGTCTGAGCAGTGGTGGGAGGATAATGCTGATCCTTCAGGGAACAAAGGGAAGTTTACAAAGTACTCGGGAACTGCAGGCTGCTGTTACATGGCATGAATTGTGCACAGTTCACCCAGACATTCCTAATCTGCTCCTGGAAGGGACTACCTGGTTACTGAAGCCCTCTTCCCTAGAATCCCAAATAAAAAATATCAGTGGGATGATATGGCCATGAAAAAACAGAGACAAAATGTGCAGACACATGAGCAGAATTTCATCTTTTCATTGCACAGCTCTGTTTCCAGAGCCAGCAGGACTGAGACCGGGTCCTGTCTGTATCTTGGATTTGTCTTTTTTGAAGTACAGATTGAAAACAACAGCCTGAATTTTTGAGGGTTTTGGGGTTTTTTTTCCCTCCTGTAGGAATTCTTTAATTATTCCCCAAAGTTTTGTATGTCACACCTTGCACTCTTCAGCTCTCCAAGAGCTCTGTACAGTGTTGTCATGCTTGGAGACGCTTCACCTTAGATACATCCCATATGTCAGATATGGCTTGGAAATGAGACAGAAGACGATGGGTTGGAGTGTGATGACTTCCACATGATATATAAATCTTATATAAACTTTATATAGCACACAATAATAATGCTATATAAAAAGTTATCATAGATGCTGGAACACTACCATGGCCTAACAGATTTCCCAAGGTACTGGCATTTAGGCATCCCGTGATTCTTTGCTATCCCAGGGGATACTTTGTCCAAGGTCAGTTATAGATGGGCTTAGGTTTTGGAACAAATTTTGGTTTGTAGCATGTGCAAAGTGGAGTGGAAGTCACAGAAGCCACTGTGTGTAATCCAAAGGCAAATATTTTACTCAAAGCTCTCAGAATTTTGCCTTTAAAGTGCCCTTTATCGATTACCTGGTTCTTCCTCTTCCAATAATAGCTTTTCTGATTTTTTTTGTCTGAAAAGTGAAATCACATTATGAAGTTACATTAGTGTGCATCGAGAGAGCACCAGTTATCTCATCTGACATTTTATGTATTGATTGAAATGCTAAGAGACAAGAAAGTCATGATTTATATGAGTACAGTGAAAAACTGAGAAACAGGTGAGGGAAGGTCACAAACATGAGCAGTAAAAGGGGTCTGAGCACACTCAGATGAGTCTGACAGGGCTATTCTGTGATGAGAAGGAAGAAATTTGAGGGGGGCTCTTGGATTCCCCAATCCAAGTTTGGTTTGCTTAGCTGTTTTATTTTTCTAAGTAGTCTTACCAACCTAGATGGAATGAACGCCAATGACTGTAAGAATTTATACTAATACCTAATGCAGAACTTCTTATGCAAAAATGGTTCAGAAAGTTAAAACAGTCAAAAATAGTTCATAAAGTTAAAGGAGCAGAGATGCCCCAGGGTGGTAACCTAGCAGGCTGCTGGGAAAGCCAGGACAGCCCCAGCACTCCTGAGCCCCAGTCAAGGAGTCTGTGCTTTTGGCTGGATTGCCTCTAATCACAAGACCAAGAAGGAGTGATGTCAGGTTTGTGTTGTCATCTGCAGTTTGAAATAGCTGGGCAAGTCACACTTAACTTGAGCTGGTTTGTGGAGCTTGCTTGGCTTTGTCAGCCCACCAACCTTGGCCACTGGGAAAAAGCACAGAATGACTTTTAGGGGAGGGTTTTTACAAACAAGATTTTTGCTTTAATTGCTATTTACACGTTCCACCCTTCACCCTTTTTCAGATCTCCTGCAGGGAGATCTTGTTCTATTTTAAAAGCTGGGGCAGGAACTTGAGGCTAGAGACTGCAGCCAAATCAAACAGGAATCTCACCAACCCAATAGAGGGTTGGCTGATAATAAAGGCTATCTTCCCGAGCCTTTAAAGCTCTCTTCTTCCAAAGACACTCCCTTATCTGAAGCCTCTGGCTTCCCATGCAAGGGTATAAACATCTTCCTATGCAGCAGGGTACCCTTTGACATTAAGAGGAAAGCACAACTCAAGATAAATTGAAGAGGCTTTTATGTCTAATCTCAGTAAGCATTCAGAGGCTGTGAATGTCTTTTTATCCTGAGTTGTTGAGGTTTGTTTTGTTTTTTTGGCTGGGAGCACATTTTGCTTGGAGTTTTATTACATCCCTCATGGCATTTTTTTTCCTTTTTTCCAGATGAGCTATCAGGGCAGTACTTGTTTGGTCAAGACTTGTGTGTTTACTTGGCATCTTCAGTGTATAAACCCAGTGCTGTTTGCAGGGCTTCCATGCAGCCAATTCTGCTAATATTTTAAGGCTCTGACTAATGTGGCTTGAGGGTAAATGTTTTCTGACTTTAACATTGTACCCTGCTCACAGGAGCAAATTCTGATTACTTCCTTTCATTGGCAGAGGTTTCAACTTTGTCAATTCACTGCTATTCCTCATTAGTGGTTTTTTAAAAGGTGTCAAAGGTTTTTTCTTTTTTTTTCAGAGCTGTTGGGATCCCATCAATGAACAGCTCACAGAAAGCCCAGCTCACTTCATAGAAATGCATCCTCTGTGACTGCTGAAGGCAAGACCCCGTGCTCCCTCTGCAATAATAATCTCTCTTCCAGCAGTGCTGATCTCCAATGTGCTCTCCAGGACCTCTTCATTGATCCTTGTTTCATGTCCATTCCCAGCCCTTGCATCCCAACACCCTTCTCCTGGCTAATGCAGAGCAAATGAGGTCTCACTCAGAACCTGGTTTAAAAGGCCCCAGTGCTGCCCTAAAGGATGGAGGCTGAAGGATTTATGGGGTTCTTCGTGCCAGCCCAGGGCTGTACACTCTGCTTCTGCTGCCCTCCAGCCTGGGGAGACACTGGAATTGACCTTCTCCTCCCAGCAGCAGTGCCAAAGGCCTTTCTCTTCTGCTTGCTGGGAGCCAAACAGAGAGAAAACAAAGACCCTTCAGTGTAAGATTCAGCCCTGTGACTTACCAGCAGTGCTGTCTTTCCTCAAAGGCCGTCTCAGGCCTCCTCCTTCCATCCCATGGATAGCAAGGAGTGCCTGACACGTTCCCAGTAACCATGGCAGGCCTTCCACACTGGATGTACCCTCACGTTCCAGCCACTTTCATTTCTTCCAAAAGGAAAATATCCCTCGAGGCTCATGGAGCGAACGTGTTTTTAGATAAAGAACATGTATCCAACCACTATAATTAACCTTTCATTTTAAACCCTCCAGTTCCAGATCAGCTCCCTACAGGCTAATTCTTGTGTTTGCAGGAATGCATGAGTGATGCACAGATGCTCTGTAAGGACGCGCTGCCTATTCATTAAGTTTGATTAGGTAGCATTTGCACTCTGCCATCTACGAGTGTGCCACTTTCTGATATAATTAGTGTTCCTCCAATTAGGATAAATGGCTGTTTCATTACTTTTAAGTGGATCATTAAAGTGCCATTCCTGTCTCCTGCCTCTGGAGCTGACAAGGGTACCTGCACACTCCTTTTTGCAAAGTCAAACCTAATTTCAGGAGGCTAATGGGGAAGGTAATGTACCAGGGCAGATGTTGCTCAGGGCTCCTGCTGAGAGCAGTTCCTGGGTAGTTGATTTTCCTGTGTGCTTGAGGCTTTGATTTGAGAAACAGAAGAGCCTGATTGCCAAGACAACTTTTAAAGAAGTTCCTGGAGGCATCGAAACCTGGAAATTATTTAAAATACATATTGATAAGCTTCTGTTGCCAAATGAATTCCTGCTATGCCTGTGGAACTGTATTATTGTCACAGGGAAAACAGATTTTGCCTCATCAAGACCAGTCCTTGCATCTTTGTTTTCTCATCCCACATTCATCCACAAGGATGTCTTCTCTACAGGGGTCATGCAATGCTTGGAACCTGGGTGTAGCAGCCCTTTTTTGTTTCTCCAAGAGGCCTTGCAATTCCTTAATCGTTACATACTGCTGTGTTAAAAACACCATTTTCTGAGAACCAGAGGGCAGGTTTCTGGCCCCTATCAGAGAATTGTGACTCACATTTTGGGAAGGGATAGAGACATCTCTTTAGTAAGGGAGATTTGAGTTGTGAGTCACCATGCTGGTCCCTTTCTGTAATTTTTTTCCTTTTTAGATGTGGAATTCATAGATAACTGTATATTTTAAAAACAGTTAAGGCCACATCTGCAGAAGAATAATCCTGACAATTTTGGATGCTGTAAGTCAGAAGCTGGTCCAGTTCTGAGATCATCTGATTTGCCAGCTGATTAGATCAAGATCTAATACTGTTTCTAAAAATTTCTCAAGAAGGACTAAGATTTGGAAAAACCAAGATTATACTTCTTGCTGCAGGATTAATCTACTCAAGGTGTAGTAAAAAAAACTTTTTAAAAAACCTAAAATATCTGTGGAACCCCCTGGGTATCTTTCTATTGATGAAGCCGAGTCAGATCTTAGATCGCTTGAAATGTAAAAGGCCTATTTGTTTTCCTCTGCTTTCTTTGTTTTCCTCTAGTTTTCTCTGATTTTCAAGCCCTTTTGTTATCTTCTGGCTTGTGGTCACTGGTTCTCTTTTTACCACAACATAATTGTGTGAGATTTATCCTCCCCGGTTCATCCACATTACAATCATCCTCGTTCACATCTCAGATGACTCACGAAGGCCAAAACATCCATAAACCAGTTACCAACTTACTGGTTGCATTTATTTCTCATAAGTCTGGAAGAAAAAAACACTCAGAGATGTTTTTCACTCAGAGATGTTTTTCCCATCCTCCTCAAAGTCAGTGGGTATCAGGCAGGTGGGCTGCAACCTTCATCCCCTTCAATGACTTCTCTGTGGGTAGACTGAAACATGCAGAGCAGTCACAAAAGCCAAGGGAGAGCTGGGCAGGGGGGATTAGATCTTGAGGAATTTTATTTAATTAATCTTTCTGCTAAACTAATCACATCTCACTTCTCAGACCCTTACCCTTTTAGGTCATGTTTTCTCTATCAAACTGTGAAGTAACACACAGAATTATATAGCCTTCTTGGTATCTTTGATTTAAAATAAAAACATAAATAATTCTGAAGTGACATGAAAGTATAAATAGATGGGGTAAGAAAATATTTACTGCTGTGTAAACAGCTGTCAGTCTGTCAGAGATGTATGCAGCTGCTGGATCTCGGTGGGAGGCAGCCTGAGCCTTGCACCTTGAGCCACTTGTGACAAAGGTTTGCATTGATCCCAGATGCTACTTGGAAAACTGAGGCTCGATACATCTCTAGTCTTTGCAGGAAGTCAGAATAAACCCAGCAGCTCCTGTCTGAAAACTGTGCTGCCTTGGCTGTGGAGGGTGTTTTGGGGGTGTAGCAGCTCCAGGTGAAGATTCCGGCTCCAGACACACATTCCAGAACAGAGCGGGATTTTGCAGCGCCACATTTCAGTGACTCAGGCTCCAAACACATCAGGGTAGATCGTCAGCCATTATTAATGCATGGATCCTGCAGCTCTCAAGATGAGGTCTGGCCTCAGGTTCACAGGTTCAAGGCAGGATGTGCTGCTTTGTCACGCCAATGAAACACGGTCAACAGGATATGGGGAGATCTCCAACCTCAGGAAGGGCTACCAAAGGGTCACTGGGAGAAAAGCTGCTTCTTCTATACGTGAAGCATGAGTGCATCCCTTCAGAGTGGCTCCTGCTAAGCTTTTCCTTCAAAGAGGTAAAACCAAGGTCAGGGAGCAGTGAGTTATTGAGTTAAAATCTCTGGATTTTGAGGCCATCTGGGAAATCTACAACATAGCAATAGGAAAGGTGAGGCTTTGCTGAGAAGAGCTGCTCTTGTGCTGCTGTTGATGCAGGTCTGTTCAGTGAATTTCATCACCCATTGTCTCATGAATGTGAAGCATGAGCCAGTTTCTGGGTAAATGTCCTGCTCCCACGGGAGAGCAGACATCCGAGAAATACATTTCTCTGAAAACTGAGAAGGCAGAACAGCCCAGCCATAATGATTACTTGCAGCAACCCACTCCATAAAATATTTTTTCTCCAGATATTCCTGATGGTCCCTAATTTATAGTATCAGGCCTCTTGTCTAAGGGTTTGCAAATACTGAGTACATGAAACCCTGAGGTGAGTCACAGATCCTTCCTAAACCTTGGACCCTGCAAGGAGCCCATGGTGAGTACATTGAGTGGCAGAATAACAATAAGAGTGTCCCTGGTGCAGCTCTCTGAGATCAGTCAGTGGTGTCTGTGCAGGTGTCCCAGGCTGCCTCTTGGATGAGGAGGATGAAGGACACTTGTAGAGTGCCACTGCTGCCTCCTCGCCACAGTATCAGCAGGATGGACTCAAAGGGTGCATCTCTGGTGCCTCTGGCAGCTCCCAAGTGTGTTGGGGCTCTGTAGAAAACAGCAGTTATTGTTTTTGTTCCTCAGGCTTGATACAACTGGGCAGCCCTTTTATCTCCCAGTGATTTTAGGAGTGTAACTCATGTCAGCCTAGTGGAGTTGTGCAGAGGAGGAGTCAGGCTTGGTAGCTGTGCGCACTACAGTGCTGTAACATGAACAAGATAGTTTAATTCTGTCCCTTCAGGTAACTCCAAGCTGTGCTATAACCCATCCTCAGGCAGGACAAACTTTCCTGTGTGCCCTTCCTCCTCGCAGGGCACGGATGTGTCCCCTGAACTGTGGTTGGCCACCTGCAGCCTGGCCTGCCTCTCTCTTCGGGGTCAGGCTCTTGGCTGACTGGGTCAGTCTTCCCCAAATCATTTACTGCAGCCACTCTTAAGCATTTTATAGGCCTTCCTCTTTATTGCTCAGCTTGCAGGTAGCTTATTCCTCCCTCACGAGGCGTACGCTCTGTGTTCTGACGGCACACGTGGCCTGGTGTGGAAACAGTCACGGTGCCAAATCCTCTAAATATTGTAAAATTCCAAGACCCAGTCCAGGTCTCCTAAAATAGCATGTCTGAGCAAACTTCCTGGGGCTTTTTAAACAGCCTTCTGATGTGTGTGCTGGGGTACGACTGGAACTGCGGATTTGTGAAGTGTCAAGGGGGCGAATGTGTGTGCACCCAAATGAGAATATTATGAATGAGTCTCTTCAGAGAAGAACACTGATGAAAGGGACACTGTTAGCAAAAACAACCACAGAAGTATGAGCAAATACTCGAAAGGAAGAACACCCAGGGGGAGTGGGTTCCCACTTTCTAGTGAACTACATTATTTTCTTTTCAGAAGTCATGCTAAATAGGAAAGACCTTCCAGTTTTAGCAAAAAAACTGAAATAACGTCTGTCCTTAGTGTAAGTTCTCCTGGGTGTGAAGACAAGTCCCAGTGTACTTCCATGGCCATAGGATAAGCCTATGAATTTGTCTCTTAAGAGGAGTTAAGTTTAAAAAGGCTAAGCTCTTATCTGTCTTCTGTGTTTACATTGCTTCATCAGCATGTTAATTGTCTCTCAGTTTTAATATCTTTCCAATTACAACATCCTCATGATACAGGGCTTGTGCTGTCTTCTCACAAAAAAGATGAAAAAGTGAGGCACGAAGAGGGTGATTTGCACAAGATTCTTTAAAAGTTGAATTTGTCTCCATTATTTCAGGTTATTGCCCCCTCGTACCACTCTTTGTCTTCCATTTGGTCATCTACAATATGAACAGAAAGTGAGCTGACAGGGACAGTGCCCTCTGTAATAGTGCAGCTCCACTTTCTTCACACTGAAAACCTCTGTTGGCCTCAGATAAAACTTTTCTGCAGCTGTTGTTTGTAGTTCTGTTTCTCTGGGCTCTTCAGCTCTTTCAAATCAGACTAAAGATCTTTCCTAACCTCTGTCTTGAGTGATTTGTTTCCATCTTCAGTGAGGAGAATTGCACAAAAATGGAAAATAGGGCAGAAAACTGCATGGGCTATTCTAAAGCATGTCCCAAGTTTAGGAACAAAGAAGTAGAAATTCCCCCTTTATTTAAACTAATCAAGCTTTGTCATTCCCAGCTTGGGTCTGTTCTCCATCAAGTCACATTCCAAAATTGCTCCTGATAAAGAATTGTGAAGACAAAACTGAGTGAAATACCATTGGCTTTGGGCTAACTATGACAGCCTACATTTTTCCCCTTGCTGGCTGTGTCCCTGAAGGGTCTCAAGGGATTTGGCCAAGGTGAAGTGTGTTCTGGATTTCTCTTTCTTCCACACCAGCCCATATTTTCCCTCATGCCATGAGGTCTGTCAAGGGCAGCACTGGCTGCTACAGCTGAAGACTGAGCTGGCATCTTCATAAAAGGTCTTGCCTCAGCCAGGAAAAGTGCAGCCCAGACTTCAGAGATATGAGGAAGGGCTGTGATTAATCCGTGGCTTTTCTCTGAAGCCTGGGTAGTGAGTATGGTGGGCATACGTGGGTAAATGGTTTGTAGATCTTTCCTGACTTGTATTTCATCACACAGACATTCATGGTCCCTGTCAGCTGCTCTCAGTCCTCCCTCGCAGCACAGGATGGGCTTTTCCTGGGTGTCTGCAAATCTGTTTATAACAAAAGATGGTGCAGGGATGTTCGATGTTGCAGAACAAGGGAGGATACAAAAAGGAGTTGCAAAGCAGTTAAAGTTTGAAATTAAAGAAGCTGATACTGAAAGTTGCAAGATTGCTTCCAACAGGCAGTTGGAATGCAGCTTGAAGGCTGTTCTCCCTAGGAAGAGTGAGAAATCCAAGGCCTGCTTTTTGGGAGTGCTGAATGTTTATGTCAGGAGGGCTGCAGGTGTTAGTGCTCTTATACACAGTAAGTGATTCACCCTGGCATTTCTCACCATCCCAAAGGAAAAGCTGGCTGTATGGGCCTGGGTATTCCCTTCTGATGAGTTAAAGTGAATAAATTCCAGAACACCAGTTGTTTGGATAAAAAGGAGATTATAGCTAGGATATTTTTGTTCATTTCTCATACTCTGTACAATTTATTGTTTCACCTGGGTTTTTTCCTTATTGACTTTGAATTCTTAGGTGCCATTGTTTTAAGCAACAAATCCAAATGGCCATTCCAAAGATTTTTCATGATCGCTGATGAATTTTAGTATCTGACAGTTCTCAAAATAGAATTCATGGACTTCAAATTATCTTGCCTTCTCCCTATTCTCCCTAACCCATCACTCACTTTCCCATAGGTCCATCTTCATGAGGACAATGTCCTTATGGGGCCATCTGTTTTTGTGGGTTTTCCTATCATTCTTAATTTGCAAGCCCTCATCAGAAATAGCAGACCATGTGGGTACCAGAAAAGTGTTAGCATCTCCCAGTGAAATGCCCCGTGGATCCTTGCTCCCATCCTGAACAGGCTCAGCTCAGGTTGGTGACACTCAGTGACTCTCCAGCTGCCTTCTCCTCCCTGGGAAACCAGTTCTGACCCACATGAGCAGATGGGTAGTCATTAAGTGGAGGCTTTACACTGTTAATTAGTTCTGCTGATAAACAGAAGAATTCAGTTCGAAGGTAATAAAAATGCCCATTGTAAAACTCCTACTAAACTGGGCAAACAGACCTAAGAGCTCTGACAAACCTGAGCTCTCTTCCCAGTGCTGCCCATGCCCAGAGGTACATAACTTGATTCTCTCTGCCTCAATTCTTCCGTCTTTAAAGAGGAGATAATAACATGCACTCATCTTTATAAAACACTTCTAGGTTTACTGCTACAAAGTCCCACATGTGCCAAATATGTGTTTTGATACTGCACCTGATCTCAATGCTGAAATCACATTGCCAATCCAATTTTTAGGAACAGCGTCAACAGACCTCACGACCTGAAGAACTCAGCTTTAGGTGGCAGCATGAACAGCCTGGTGGGTATAATCCTGATCCAACACTCTCCCCCAAATCTGCAAATCTGATATCTCAAACTGTTGTTTTGCATGAGGATTCTCCATTTGCTCCACTCCTATCCATCACTGCCCTCCATGCAGGCTTGAGGCAGCCTGATTTCTTTCACTGTGGAATCATGTATGTAGTGACCAACCCAGGGCAATGATTGTTCATAAATCCAGTTTTTCAAGAGACTGGTGAACTGGTAAAAATACTCTAAACAACATTTGGGACATACTAAATAAAGAGTGAAGCCTTCTTTGATACTTACTGATGTTTACATACCATGTAATTATTATTATCATTGAAAATCCTAACTTCCTCTCTTTGAACATAATGTCTAAACAGGAAAAAGCTAACCTTCCTGTTTGGAGAATTGTTAGTTTCAGAAGAAATAGATTATTTTCCTCTCTTGCTTGCAATTCTCAAAGATTTTATTTTTAATACAAATGAAAAAGACAAACAATAGACTATCTAAAAGGAAGGAAAAGCACATGTCTGAAACAAACAGAGTCTGCTATGAATAGATAATCTTTCCACTATGAAATAATTCATGTCATACCTACATTTTGACTTTTGCATATTGGGAAAGGAAATGTAGACTTATTTTTGGCACTCACTGCACTGTATATACACAATACAGAAAGCAAAGTTAAGGTTAGAGAGGGAAGAGAAGCCTCCTGTAGATCTGTACAGAGAGATGGAATCATGTAGGCAGTGGCCTGGCCCAGCAGTAATTTCTAGATGTGAGGCAAGGCTGAATTTAAAACTGCAGGTACCTGCTTGGCATACAGTGTTCTCCGGTTCAAGCCAGTGCTGACACGGCTTTCTGGGTAAATCTCACCTCCTAAACTTTGCTTTTGCAGCTTTTAGTTTAGCTAAAGGAAATACTGGTGGAGCAACACCTGTTCCAGGTGTGGGTGGAATTTTTGATAGCTGCCAGGAGCAGCATAGTGAGACTGAAGAGTGAGACGAGACGCTCAGCTCGTCTTTGGGAGGCAGAAATAAGGAAACAGGTAACTGAAAGCTGAGAATGAAAAGGTGCCCATACCAAAGGCAGAATGAGCTGTTTGGCATTCCAAAAGTGTTTCTTACCTTCCCAGAGTCTGACAGGCAGCCTAATGGAATAACCACCAGGAGAGGCCTTGTGCAGACTGCTGATGTCAGTTTGTCAGTATGGGAAGTGTTCATATTGTCACTTCTCCTTCATGTTATTTCATTGCAGTCAAGGCTGTAGTCTTGCTGATCCTATTTAACAGCAACTACTGAAACATCTTGCATGAATGGAAGAGGATATATATAAGATCACTGCCCACAGAGGGCTGGGAAGCTGGAAAGGCCTGTCTTCTCTCCATCTTCCTAAAGTTCTTTATTCCAGGCCTGACTAATTTAGATGTTCTTCACAGCTAACCAGAGGTTCTGAAATATCTGGGCAATTTCTTGGCTTATTTACATACTGTATAAATATCTACCATCTTTTGATTATGTAGAAAGTATGAAAATGTGGTCTTACAGGGTCAAACACCAGACATTTGTAATTGTTTTCTATTCCTTGGAGTCTTTTTACATCAGTCTCTGATTTTGGAAGCCTTATTTTACAAAACTGCCTGCTTACTGCTGGCAGTACTGTGTAAGTGTAGAGAAACCCTGCCAATATTTTCTCAGGCTATTTCCAGGTGGATCTTCTCACTACATTAGAGCATTATGCTTGCTCGTGTTGGTAGAGTCAGACCCTAAAGACGTATTTTGTTCCTTGTCTGTCTTTGCTTGCTTCATGTTTCTCTTCTCATGGAACCCAAGTGTGCACCCTTCCCAACTTAGTGCTTTTCCAGAGATTTGCGTGTGAAGCTTCAGCTCCATTTGCAACTCACTCAGTCGTGTGCTGCTCTTCATCTGTATTTTCCCAGGTATGGGCCTTGCTTTGTGATTTACTGGACTGCAGCCCCAGCAAGAAGAGAACATGTCAAAGCCATTCTAAAATAATGGGCACCACACGAAATCGAGAATGTGGGGTCCAGTGATCTGAAATGCAGATGGTCACTGGCAGGGAGAAGAGCTGTCATGCTGAAAAAAGACCCAGAAGTCAGCAAATGAGCTGAGTTAATGATGTGACACAAGAAAATTAAAGGCAGAGTGTTTGTGGGCAATGCATGTAGGAGTGTCCCTCCTGAGACTGAGCTCTCTGTAGCCTTACCCATGCTCGTGTTCTCCACGCAGGTACTGGGGTGGAGCAGTGCTGGATATAGGCAGTAGATAGATCACCTTGTAAATTAACAACATGATACTCTACCAGCATGGTGAACAGTCTCTCTGATGGGGATTAACAAGTATAATTGGGCTTCACTGAGAATACTGTGCATGTCAGATAGGAGGGGATGCCTGATTTCACTGTGTGGGAAATGATAATAACAACGTAAAACGTTAAATAATATGTGGCCATACAATTGTTGGCTTCTGGTAGTCTCCATAGGGATATGTCTGTAGAATCTGGGTTCTGGTCCTGAGTGCCTGGATTTCAAGGAGGGGCCCATGCAATCCTTGGACTCTGAGAGGCTGGCTAGATGTCACTGCTGAACAACACTGCCCATTTAACCAGTTAATGTTTATCACATGTACTGCAATGCTAGGACTGGGCTTTGCTACTGAAGATCTGAGCTGATGCCATGGGGCACTGAATCACTGTCCTCCCCTGTGCTGCTACTGTGAATAAATCCACCAGCTTCCACCTTAATAGCTTGCTTTAGAGCCAGTGCCACACTTCACACCCTATTCTGGATCCTCTCCAACAAGTTAATGTTTTTTACTGAGGAAGGTGAGTAAAAATGATGAGAGTATCCTTAACTAAGGAGCCATAAAATTCTGATAGAGCAGTAATGTTCCCAGTGAGCCTGAAGGAAATCCGATCAATAGTTATGAGGCTGAGGCTCAATTTATGGCCTGAATTCATCAAGCATAGTCATTCTCCATCTTTGTACAGGATGCTTTTGTGGTTCCTGCTGAGTAGAGGAGCATACAGTCAGCACAAGTCCTCTCAACAATTCCCCAGGCTTTGTCATTTAAGATAGCTGACTCTACAGAGGTGGTGAGCAGGGTCCTATGATCTATCTGAAGGCAATTTTTCATCATATAGGACAGGCTGTACCAACTGTATGTGTTCTGAGAGTCTCGGGCTTGGAATGGTTTCACAAAGAGTAAAAAATAAAGTTATTTTGGATCTCTTTAAAATTTGACACTGCAGTTATTCATTTGCCTGCAAACCACTTCACAGCCAGGAATGGTTCAGTAGCATATTCTCCAAAAATCCTTTTACTGCTTTTTGTAGACCCCTTGCAATAGGATTTTTAAGATGAAGGCTGGACTAATTCTACATTTCTAAGCTGCCTTTGTTTGGAAGAAGTTTTCCCATCTGCTTCCAGCACAGGTGTGATCTCTTTAAGTTTTGAAATTGGTTTTTAAGGACAGAGGCAGACAATGACATTTTATCCAAGGATTTTATTAAAACCTCCCATGTAAAAAATCAGACATTTCCAAAGCCTGAATTAAATGCAAACCTTATGTAGCCACCTCCCACCAGTGGCATAAGCATGAAATAGACAGAAGCTTTTGAGATGAAATGGAAAAGCTTTGGTTTAAGCCATCTCCTGTATCTACTTGTCATTCCTGAACACACAGGTTAGCAGGAGAAAGTTTTAAGTATCTGAAGTGACAGGAGTATTTTGTAAATACACACTAATGTCCTAAGTGGAGAGGGCTCTAAATTAACACTTGACCAAAACCATTTTGTGATACTCATTCAAATATAATTTCTTAAGGGTGCTTTTAAATCCCAACTCTTACACCATGCACAGATCCATAGACTGAGCACCTGGACCTGTAGATGATCTTCCTTGTACAGATTCCTTCCTGCTTTGGCTATCTGCCCGTGGGTTTTAAGATAAATACTCCCTGGTATAGCCTCTGCATTTAAAGGATGCCTAGAAATATCTGCACTGGTTGACAGGACAAAAGGAGAAAGAGTTGGACATTTTTAGAGAAATGTAAGAAGTGCAGCGAGCTGAAATGCCCAGTGATGGGCAAAAGTGGTGGCTTTTCTGCCGGCTCATGGGGGGCTCTGGGAAGCCAGGGCTGCTGGTGCTTTCCCAGCCCTCTCCTTGCAGCAGGATTTTCCCCTCCTGCCAGCAGCTGCAGTGGCAGGAGACAGCAGGGGCTCAGGAAAGCCAGGCTGTTACCTGAGCCAACAGCGACACCCAGGGCTCCACCAGCACAGTCAATCCCTGCTTTCATCTGCAACCCCGCGTCCCATGCTGCCTGGAAAATATTCCTAGGTTTAACCCTTTCTGCCTTCCTGAATGACTACACTTATTGAGAAGGAAGAGGTATTTTGCTGTAGTAATTTTATCAATCGAAATCATGTACACTGGGCTGAGAGTAAATTAGATCAGCCACAGGCACATCTATATTCCAACGACTGCATTCACACAAAGTGGATTGCACTCTTTCATCTCTACCAAAACAGTTAAGATGATGTTATTTGTTTGCAGCTAAGGTCGAGGCAGACAACTTACAAAACCTCCCATTTCTGCTTCATCACTACTGCAAAAAATCTCACTGAGACCACACTGAAATTATTTTGGTAAGCTTTTGTTGAATAAATGCACAGAGGTGAACAGTACGCTCAAGGAATACATCACGACCAAAATAATAGGTGCAGGTTCTACAACAGTGAACACTGAGTCAGAATTTTATTGAAATGACCCTAAACAACCCCTTGAAGACACACACCTGAGCAGACAGTGGTAAAATAATTAGAGAAGAGAGAGCCAGGCATTAATGCCTCTAGAAAAACATTTCAATAGAAGCAAGAAAACACCTTAGAACTGATCAGCGCACAGGGTGGGCTGAGGACAACCCAAACTACACAGGACAATTACAAAGTACAAATGTATTTCCCACTCCCAGAACGCAAAAGTGCTGTCACCAGGGTACAGCCTGCACAGCTGCTGAGGTAGTGTCTTGTCTCCTTTCCAAGCTCAGGCTTGCTTCAGATCCAAAGGGAACACGGGTTCCTCTCTGCAGGGCAGGAGGCAGGTGAAGGGAAAAAGCACCAAAGGTGAACAAATAGCAAATGTTGTAGACCAACGATTGTAGTTTGACCACCAAGCAGACAAGTTGGTGGAGGAGAAGGGCATGAAGGGAGTCCAAAATTTGTATGTTCCAGCTGAGCTGAGGTAAATTGAGAAGAAAATAAACAAACGACATCTGTGTTACACCAATATAAAGCATAACAGTGCAAAGCAATGATTGTACTGTGAAACAGAGCATGAAAAGCTACCAGTGCAGCAAGAACAGAATTAAATAGTCCAGGAACCACAATGATCAGGCTTGCCAGGGCCTGAGAGCACTTTTGGTCACTCCTGGACAGTACCATGGGCTCTTCTTGAAAAAACAACCATGAGCATTCTTCTCTAGCTGAAACAGACCATTAAGCAGTACGCCAAAAATCAAGACTAAAGGGCCTGAAGATGCATCCAAAATGTGAAGCATCTGTGATTCATTCACTTCTTCTGTGATTCATTCACTTCTTCTGAACATGCATGTTGTAGCCCACAAAACCATTGCGCTTTCATAAACCTGCTGGGTGCTTTGTCTCTGTGTTCTGAAGGATTTATACTGAAACTGTTATCATTCTGCATGTCTTTTCAAGGAAAGATGAAGCCAACTTCTGTTTGTTCCTGCCATGGCACAGCTGGAAATGGGATATTTGCCAGGAACTCACAGTCATTATGAGATAGTTGCTATACGCTGCAGCTCTATACCACTGGCTTTCTTTTGCACTTTTTTTTCTGTCAGAATTTGGCAAGAAAGGTTATCTAGAAACCAATCTACATCTTGATAATCTTCAGGCCACCGCAAATACTGACTCCTTTGTAAGAAGTTTCGAATTGGTTTGTGTTTCTTCAGCTGATACTGAGAAAGTGACCCGACCACTACCACAATGAGGACATCCTTCAGGTCACAGAAGTACCTGCTCTGGGCGACATTAAAGGCTTCCACACACCACCCATCTTTGAGAAACTGCCTGGTCACAACGCAAATCGTTTTCCTGCTGTTCCAAATGGCATCACGGATATTGTTGATATGTTCTTCTCCAGGCAAGAAATCTCTTTCCTCAAAACACAAGGTAAATCTGTTTTTATCAAAATACTGTGAATCCAGGTGCTTTAGCAAAGAATTCTGGACCCATTCAAAGTCATTTTTGCTGTAGCACAGATATGCATCATATTTGTATTCACTTTTATCTGCTACTCGTGGTTGGTTGTCTATCAGTCTTTTTGTGATGGTTTTATACCAGACGAAACAAATTCCCCTGCAGCGAGTGAAAATGATGACTGCCACCAGAAGCATGAGAGGAATCACCGAAGAGATGATGAATAGTGAGAATCTGAGTGTCTGCTGGAGTTCATCCTCATCACAGCCATCAAATGTCAGATATGACAGGGGTACCCCCTCAAAGGCAGGGGGGTACACACAGTACCTGTCAGACTCAGAGCCAGCCAGGGTCACATTGGTTTCATTCAGCCACACCAGCAGGCTCTTTAAAGCACAATCACAGACATAATTATTATGTGTTATATCCAGAATACTCAGAGTCATAAAGACTTCAGGCTCAGGGGAAAACAGCTGGTTTCCAGATAAGTTTAGATTTGTTAGGCTTTCTGGGAAAAGCCCAGGAGAAAGATGAGACAACAGGTTGGAAGCCAGGTTAAGTCTTTTAAGAGATGTTAGACCTCTAAAAATCTCCTGTGGAAGGGCACTAAGGTAGTTGTTATTCAGATGTAGAACCTGAAGATTGGGCAATGCCCCAAACACATCCAAACATAAATCTCTCTCCCACACCAGCTGTAACATATTTTCACCTAGATCCATATATACTAACTGATTGTTTTCTATAACATTAGCACTTTTCCTGCAGTTAGAGAAGCGGTTCTGTTTTAACAAGATATACTGCAGATTTGGAATTCGGAAAAGAGTATACAGGTCACCTAAGTCTGACAACCAATTTCTTTCTAATTCGAGGAATGTTGCAGTTATTGCTTTGTCAGCTACAGACAAGAGCTTATTGTCACCTAAAAAGGCAGAGGCCAGATGTGGAAAGGAAGGGAGTTTTTTAATGGCATTGTCTCGGAGGTCAATTGTTTTCAGATTTACTAATTTACTGAATGCTTGGTCACCAATCATCCCAATATGATTTTGCTGTAAATCAATATATGTTACACTATGCAGACCCTCAAAAGTATAATCGTACAATTCACCCAAAAGGTTACTGGAGAGATTGAGAGTTTTTAGGTTGCCCAAGCCAAAAAATGCTTGCCTTCGGATTTGATTTATCTTGTTTTTGAAAAGGTTCAGTGATTCCAGATTACCAAGACTTTGAAAGATTAAAGAATTGAGAGAGAATATGTAACCTTGTGAAATATCAAAGAACCTAAGATTACTTCTTCCTAGTCCTGCAAAAGTAAAATTATCTGGATTCTTTAAGTTCTCAAAGCCAAATCCTGAACCCATTATATGAGTGCTAAATGTTAAATAAGTTATTTGAGTCCCTTTAATGGCTGTACAGAAATACTGGACTCTCTCTGTGCTCCAGCCATTGTCACTAAGGTCTAGTACACTAAATGTAATATTTTTGAAAGGATTGGAGCACTTGGCCCAGACCACATCTTCTGTCTTGTACAAATGATTAGAACCAAGGTTAAAATAGAAAAAGTTTTTTCCTTGGAAGCTGGTAAGATTAGCTTGACACAAGTTGGATATGCTGTTGGATTTCAGGCTCACACTTTTCAAGGCTGTCAGATTATAAAATAAGGGATGAGGATGAAGATTTGTGATTACATTTATTGAAAGATCCACTTCTTCTAACGACCTCAAATCTTGAAAGTAACGCTCTTCCAGGATGGAGTCTCCAAGGGAATTGTAAAACAGACGGAGGACAGTCAGGCTTGGCAAGCCCACAAACGCATCAAGATCCAGCTGAAGAACCTGATTGCCTCCCAAGTCTAAGACTCGAAGGTTTGGCAGGTTCCTGAACGCTCCTTTTCCTATGGTAACAGGGTGGACTAACTGGTTTCCCATTTCCAACAGCAACAAGTGCTCCAGCAGTGGAAACGAAGTCACAGTCACTTGTCTGATATAGTTGAAACTCAGGAAAAGCTTCACTGTGTCCTTTGGCACAGGTGGAACATCTGTGAGGTTGCAATAAAAATATATGGCAACCTGGGCTTCTGAGTAGCAGCTTCTAGATACCCACACCCCGCTAGCTACTGACAGGCCAAAGACAAGCAGGAGCTGATGACACAACATCATGAACCTATGTGAAAAAAAGTGACAATAGTGAGAATTAGTTCTGCAGTTGGCTGTCTTTGCAGTGAGTTTCAGACCATATTTTTAACAGCTGTAGAACAGAGGGCTAATGCCACATTAAAAATAACTTGTGATTTGAGATTTATCCTTTCTCTGAAGTCTAACAGGAATCACCTGATAGGCTCTTTGGTCAGAACACGCATCCCAAAAAGATGTGAGGACCTCCTATGACCTAAAAAGTAACTCTCCTTTATGTTCCTTAAAACTCCACCAAGTAAGAGTAAAAATCTTGGCCTAGCTATTTAATCTGCACCATTGAACTTGTAATGTTGGTGCATTAGCTGAACTCCTTAATTAGTTTTTCCAAAAAGGCTAAACCAGTTTGGATTGCCCAAGTCAAGTGCAAACACTCTTTCCTTGAGTGTCAGGACACTCACCTGTTTGGAATTCAGATTGTTGTCACACAGAGGTGCCTGACAGCCACGAGTTTTTAAGAAGGGGAACCTCTTTTGAGGCTCCTTGAGCCTCAGACTAACCTGACAATGGGAAATTGTTCTGGAAACGGCTGTAAAATAGTTTTGAAAGTACAGGCAAGAACAAGACTAATAGTGATGGAACAACCAAAAAAAAAAAAAAAAGCAGTAGCCTGAAACTGTGCTGCAAGATTTCATGTTTTATGAAAAATTACATTTCCCAAACTGTAAATTCCTAGATTATTCCAAGATTATCCTAGAAAGGTGCATAGCACAATTTATGCAGCTTGCTGATGAATCCATTTATTCCCACTCTGTTTTCCTTGCATTATGCCATCTGTCTGCCTGTTGCCCTTTTTATCTGAGACATCAACCTCTTCAGAGCAAGGAAGGTCTTTTTTATCGAGCATGGAAAAGACCAGAGCAAATTACTAGCCCTAAGGTGGTGGCTTGTGTAGGGTAGTTTAAAACAACTCCCAACCTTCTAACTAAGACTGCAACCATCTGCTTCTGCTTTTAGCCAAGCATTTATTGAAATGAAATGACGACCCAATGGATGAATTTTTGTGTCCTCCAGCACAATCTGCTTAAAGATTGGTAAGTGTGAACTCTTGTAGAACCAAACCCCCAGCAGCCAAAGTCTGCAAAGTAAATGTATTTCAGAGAGGAATAAAGTGGGGCTTTGAACGATTGCTGGTCTGATTTGAGCATGCCTCCCTCCTTAAAGGACAAGGACAAAACTCTACGCAGAATATTGCACTATTAAATCAAATTAAATTTAAATTATGCTTATTGCTGCCATACAATGGGATTCCTGGGAAATCAGAGAGTATGTCAGTATAAGCCACTATGACATTCCCACTGCAAACACCAAAGGAAAGATCCAGCCAATTTTTAGAGACTATCTGCTCCACAGAAAGTACAAGGATACTACAGTACAATCCAGTCTCATAACTGGCATGCTCCCACTGTATCAAACATTTTTGGTGATGTTCTCCAAGTCATCTGATTATATTAAAACATCAACTTGTAGCAGTTTTGACTGCTGGAGTGAGTCTGCAAATTTTCACCCTAGAGGCTCAAACACTAAGTGGGAAACCCACATAGCTCACTACTTAAAACTGTGATCTTGTCATTTTTAAGACAATCTCATGTGCTTGAGACAAGCTCTGATCCTTGAAAATAAAAGAGATTAGGGAGATACGATAAAAGTTGAGTTCTGAAGTCCTGGCATTCAAACTTCATTCATATTTTGTCTCACTAAGGAATTTAGGATGTGCCATAAAGGAAATCAAATTGCAGGCAGTGAGTATCAAAGTTCTCTTTTATTGAGCATAGTAAAGAACAGAGCAATTTATTACCCCTAAAGGGGTTGTCTGTATACTGCACTTTAAAAAGTGAAGAAATTTTAGCTTCTTCTATGGGGAATAATTCCAAGTACTAAAAAATAATTGTATTTACTAACCTCTTTTTTGACCTAACATGCACTTTTAAAGGGGACTTTATAAGCAGTAAACTATTTAATGTTTGTTGTGACTACAAAATATTGTAGGTTATTAAAAAAGACACAGCTAAACGTACAGCAGGTCATTCAAGATCTTGTTTACTTTTTTACTTTTCTCATTGCTTGAACCATGAAAATAAAACACCTAGTTACCCTTTTAATATTTGATAACTATTATATTGCTTCTTCTTGACACCTTGGTATAAGGTGTTTAGTACAAATAATTCTAAATTACACTTATCTTTCAGACATCTAGATTTTCATCCTAGATGAGATTGCTGCTTTTAAAGTTTGGGCAAAATCACAACATCACCAAAAGCAGTGACAAAGAGAAAATACTTTGAAAGTCAATATTTAATGGATATGTGTAGAATAGACAGCTAAAAAAAGCTCAGAATGTTTAGAATGCAAGAATTAGAAAATGTTGTTTTTAAATTTTAAAGTGTAGTTTTATTTTTATTTTGAGAATATAAGAAAACGGGGAAATGTTTTTAGAGATCTTTTCTTTTACACTGACCTGCTTTCCCACATTCTTGTAAGCTAAAAACCATCTAACAATCTTTTAGCAGTTGGTACACTCCAACTTTGCTCTGGTCTAGTGACAAGCAAGATTTCACTTGTAAACTCTTTGCTCCCTTTCTGCCAAGTTATTCTCTTCCCCCCTGAATCCATGAGCAGCAGAGGGATGCTGGCAGTAAAAAATGCCTCAGGAAGACAGCAAAGATTTGTAATTTATCAGAATCCCATCATGTAGCCGTTTATGCAACCCCTCAGCACTGTACATTAGCACGTAAAAACTTTTGGGAATATTATTCCCACAAAATGCCGATCACCCCATCCAGTTACATGTCTGTGCAGGGGCATGGAGATGGAGGGATGTGTAAATGCTTAATTCATAGAATCACAGAGTCACAGAATCTTTAAGGTTGAAAAAGACCACCAAGATCACTGAGTCCAACCTTTGACCAAACACCACAATGCCAACTAAACCGTGGCACTAACTGCCAAGTCCAGTTGTTTCTTGAACACCTCCAGGGATGGTGACTCCACCACCTCCCTGGGCTGCCTCTTCCAATGTTTAAATACCCTTCCAGTGAAAAAATTCTTTATGATGTCCAACCTAAACCTCCCTGATGGAGCTTGAGTCTATATGCTCTTGTCCTGTCCATTATTGAAAATTTTCTTTATTGAAAACTGGAGCACTGAAGTTCAGAGAACCAGAGCCCAGCACGTGAGATTTTGTTTCCCTCTACTGCACGGATGTCAGAAAATAGTAAAGGGGAAAAGTGGGAAGGCTTTGAGTCATCTGGAACTGGCCTTCCCTATTGCACTCACTGTTTTAAAACCTGGTTTTGCTAACCCGGTTTCAAACCACAGCAAAAGAGGATGGGAACTGGCAGTCCCTGAGAGTGGACGCTGTAGCAGTGCCTGTCCATCTCAGCACTGCTGTGTTTGCCTGAGGACACCCTCAGACTGTCAGTAAGCAGGGCTTGCAGGAAAGCTGGAAAGGAGGGCTCAGACTGTCTCTTTTTGTTGCTCATGCCAGAGTAGCAACTCTCTCATGGAGATTTAGAAAGCACCTGCTGCTCCCTTTTCCACACCCCCAACAAAAATGCACTGGAAAAGTTGCTGTGCAATTGCTGCCTAAACCCCATGAAAATTCACCTGAATAGACAAATGTGTCTCAATCTCCTTCTTCAGACCTTCCAGCCAACCAAAGGAGTCTCCTTTGTGCACTCTTCTCTTTATATTCCCGGGTCACAATTCTGCAGGGAGATGAGAATCATTCCTACTTCTTGGAGAAAGTGCAGAACAAAATATCATTGTCAGATGTCCTAGTATCATTCATGTTTTCCTCACTCATGGCAAAAATTATGACCATCTTTCCCAGAGGCTGGTGATACTCACTGACTGTGAAGGACTATTCATATTTGGTGCTTGGTAAAATTTCTCAGAAAAAAAACCCCAAAGACCTTCAAAGAGCATCCTTTTCCTTTTAATCTATCAGAAAGCCTACTGACAAGGCGTTTGTAATATTTATTTAGGCCATAAAAAAGATCTTGAAAGATATATTGCAAAACAGTAAGCCTTTGTTCTTAGACTGGTCAGATAAAGGCCAACTGCTATTGTGAAAATTTGTATTGCTGCTGTTATCTGATTAGATCAAATCTACTTACTGAAAGAAAAATAAAGCTCCAAGCTTTTCCCTGGGCTTTAGGCCATCAAAATATATGCATTTGTGCTCATAAAAAGTTGTGCAGAGTAAACACACTTTTTGTCATGGGGCACCTCCAGCCAATTAACATCTAAAAAATAAACTATTTCATTCCTCAGATGACTAATGAATGTGCCCCATCCCACCCCCTCAGTCCCTCTCCCTTAAGTTGCCAGGATGCTTAAACCAAATATAACACATTTCCTCTTCAAATCAGGAAGCATCTTACAAGGTAACTGAGCACTGTGACAGTTCCTATCATTGATGGAGAAAAGCATAAGGCAATAAGGCATTTAATGACCTGACAAAGCAGAAGGACCATAAAAGCCAGTACGGGTTTGGGTGTAATGATCTATTTCCTGTTTGTATTTATTTGTTTGTTTTGATATCCCATCAGATCATATTATGAGATGCAAGCACACAAAGACAGATGTGATTCCACTAATTACAGTGAAACAACTCTTTACAAGAGAGCAGTCCCCAGAAGGGTAGGAAAACAAACTTGAAAATAAAGACTAAAACATACTCTGCTCTATTCTGTGGAGGACAGCAGTAAATGGCATAGGCAGAGAGAGTGTGCCCAAGCCCCAGACCTCAGCTTTTGGCCCTAGCTCAGTTTTCAGCCTACAGCACTGTTCTGAGTGTGTCCCTGCTGAGCAGGGCCAGCCTGCTCCCTTCCCTGCCCAGCAGCCAGCTGGGTTTTGTTCCAGCCGGGTCCCCAGCACTGGGCATGGTCCGTGAGCCAGCCCAGCTCTGTCCTGTGTGTCACAGGACACCCCAAAGGGACAAAGAGCCTCACTGGGCCTCAGAAGAGGACCAACAACTTCTTCCAGGTCCTAAGGAAACCAGGCTTCAGTGAGGATAGTGCAGATTAATTTGGAGGTTTTTCATTTGGTGGGGTTTTTTGTTTCTTGTTTGTTTTTCCAAAGTTTTTGCTGCTGTTGTTTTGCAGCAGTGACACTGGTTCACAGCTGCACAAACTACCTGTGGGCAGTCACAGTCACCACTCAGGTATTCTTACCTCACATCTTGAGGCCATGTTTTCCTTATTCTCTGAAAGCTGTCATGTGAGAACTGCCTGGTCTATGCTAGAAGCCACCCTGGGGGAAAAAAAGCCTCCTTCCTGTTAGTTTCCCTTCCCTCTTTGCTAGAACTTTGGACTGTGTTTTTCAGAAACTGGATTTAGCCCAGGGACACAATGTTCTTTTTCTGTGCTTGCAGGATTAATTAGAATCAGCCAGGCTTTAAGCTCTCACCTGGAAAAGATCAAAGTGATAATAGGAAAGGAGTCTTAGGAATGACAGTCAAGTTTTTAAGTTACAGGAAGCCAGCTTTGACAGATGAGGCAGAAATTCTTCAGGAAGCAGTGAATTCTTGACGAAGTGGAGAAGCAGCATTCAGACTGTCACTCCTGGGGTCACAAGCAGAGCTCTGTACAGTTCTTTTTAAAGGTCTCACCTTTTATAAAGCTCATTAGTGCTGTCATGCCTATGAAACACTTGTCAGGCATAAAATAGTGGTAATGCTTTGGTGACCTGAAGTCAGCAAAGATGAGTAACAGTGACTAGACGGAGGGGGAATGGCATGGTTACCATCCCTGCACTTCTGGGACCAAGTCTGGCCACATTATTTATTAAAGAACTATTAAAAAAGTATGGAAACAGAATCCTGAATATACAGAGCCAAAGGAACAAGTTATAAAAGAGATGTTTGCTTTTGCAAATTTGTTTTTTTTTTTTTTTTTGCACGCGCATTTTAAAAAAGCAACCAAAAGATAACAAGCTGCAAATGTCCAGTGACATTGAAATGTCCAATGACCATAAATATAATACAAAGAGAGATAAGATCTGCCCAGCTTTTAGGTGAAATTGGAAACTAGCTTCAGACTGTCCTGGAATCGATATGTTTGAATTTATTTGAAATAGGCTTTAGATCTGAATGAATTTGAGTTTGCTCTAGGTGGTGGAGGATAAAAATGTGAAAATTTCACTCATGAGTATGGCTGACAAAACTCTGTACTGTTGAACCTGTGATGCAATGATGACCTACAAGAGAAGAAAGTAGGAAAGTGGTAGGTAGCCCTCCTGAACTCGTTCCTGTGGGAGGCTCTGGGTGAGGGAGCTGTTCCATTGACTCCCAGCATGGCAGGAGCATCCTAGGGCTCACCTGCATATAGATCCCAGATCAATTGCTTATCTACTGATTTTCCTTACACAAGGTAGTCCCAACCCAAGCAGCTGTCACACAGGCTGAGCTGCATGAAAGGCATTTACAGTGGAGGCAGGAGACTGAATGACACACTCCATGTAGTGCATCCAGAAGAACCTGATTTCTGAATCCAGAAAGACCTGCAGTCAGACACCAAGGGGTTGCCAAAACAGAAATCCCCATGCAGGTTATGTTTTAAATTTTCTCTCTACCCAGCTCTTTCCAGAGAGAAAGCCAGCTATGTCTTTATTTAGCACATTAATCAGTCAAGTAAAACAGTCAGCTCTGTTTTCTTCACAATGCAACACCAAACCCTTTTTTCACACTCATACCCACTAACTGGGGAAGCATTGGTTATTTTGGACAGGAGGCACTCCTCTCTTCCATTATAGCTCTTCCAACTGAGTGAATAATGCTCAAGACTCTCTAAATCATGTTTCAACCTAATGAGGAGTTGGGGGATGCTTTGTATAGGGCTGAGGGAGGAAAATGAGAAGGTCTGCCCTGGGTTTCTTCCATACTCTGACTGTGTACAACCCAAGACATTATCCTTAGAGAGCACTGTGGAGGTCCTTCTTGCCCTGCCCTCCAGTTCCTGTCTTTCACCACCTTATTCAGCTTCTGAAAGTTCTTACACAATGACACAGTTTCACAAGGAAGCCGGAGGAGGCCAAAATTAGCCTGTTGCCAATTAAGAGCAAGACACACATCTCATTCACCCTCGGGCAGAGATCTGATGGACTGAACTCTCCCATGACCTGGGTGAATGCTCCCAGCTGTAAATCATGAATTAAGGAAATACAGTAAGAGTTCACTTATCCATTTTACAACACTGCAGTGTTTTATGCTAGGTCTGAGCTAGACCCTGCCTACCTAACAACTCCTATGCCATGTAGCCAGATTGGTGCTGGCAGTCAGACTGCCAGACCCGGGCACTGCAAAAGCAAAACGCTTCATGCCCGAGTTCTCGAGTACCGAAATCCAGAGTGGAACCTCTGAAATCCCAAACTGGAGCCCTCCAAGGCCAGGTGCAGATGCGGCTTTGTCTTATCAAGTCCCATCTCCACCGTCTTTGTGCCTCTTAGGGACTTTGTACCTCACCGATCTATTTTCTTCCCCCATAAAAAGAGTGTAGTGATCTTTGTCCGCCACGGGGGGGAAAAGTGAATGAGCGCTAAGCTACACAGCTCTTCCAAAAATGCGAAGCGCAACCCCGCAGCCAAAACATTCTCCTAGGGGTGGAGAACCTTAATTCTTGGCGGCTTAAAGGCACAGCGGGAAGGGGAGGCCGAGGGTGGGCTCAGAGGGTGAGGACTGAGCCCCGGACTGCCGTGGGCTGTGGACTGAGCCCCGGACTGCCCTGGGCTGTGGACTGAGCCCCGGACTGCCCTGGGCTGTGGACTGACCCCTGCAGTGCCCTGGGCTATGGACTGAGCCCCGGACTGCCCTGGGCTGTGGACTGAGCCCCGGACTGCCCTGGGCTGTGGACTGACCACTGCAGTGCCCTGGGCTATGGACTGAGCCCCGGACTGCCCTGGGCTGTGGACTGAGCCCCGGACTGCCCTGGGCTGTGGACTGAGCCCCGGACTGCCCTGGGCTGTGGACTGAGCCCCGGACTGCCGTGGGCTGTGGACTGAGCCCCGCAGTGCCCTGGGCTGTGGACTGAGCCCCGGACTGCCCTGGGCTGTGGATTGAGCCCTGGAGTGCCCTGGGCTGTGGACTGAGCCCTGGAGTGCCCTGGGCTGTGGACTGAGCCCCGCAGTGCCCTGGGCTGTGGACTGAGCCCCGCAGTGCCCTGGGCTGTGGATTGAGCCCCGCAGTGCCCTGGGCTGTGGACTGAGCCCCGCAATGCCCTGGGCTGTGGACTGAGCCCCGCAGTGCCCTGGGCTGTGGACTGAGCCCCGCAGTGCCCTGGGCTGTGGACTGACCCCCGCAGTGCCCTGGGCTGTGGACTGAGCCCCGCAGTGCCCTGGGCTGTGGACTGAGCCCGGCAGTGCCGTGGGCTGTGGACTGAGCCCGCAGTGCCCTGGGCTGTGGACTGAGCCCGGCAGTGCCGTGGGCTGTAGACTGAGCCCGGCAATGCCGTGGGCTGTGGACTGAGCCCCGCAGTGCCCTGGGCTGTGGACTGAGCCCCGCAGTGCCCTGGGCTGTGCCGGACCCGCCTGTGCGGGGCTGTCGCTCTCCCTCTCCCTCTCCCGCCCGCAGCCCGGTCCCTGTCCCGGCGCCCCCGCCCGGAGCCCCGGCCGGGAAGAGCCGCCGGGCTCCGCGCCTCGCTCCCCGTTCCCCGCGGTGTTCCCACATACAGACCGGCCGGCTGGAGCGGGACAGCGTTCTCCATGTGCCGGGAATGGCCGGGGCGAGGCAGGAGGGAAGCACCGCCCCGGGGAGAGCGGGAAGGAGCCGAGCCGCTGAGGCCCTCACCCATGGCAGCCCGGAGTAAACATAGGGCAGAGCCGGAGAGCTGGCACCGGCAGGGAGCAGGGGGATTATGTGGATAGGAAACGGGAAAAAAAAAAACCATTAAAAGGTAGAATCATCCGTGAAGAAGCACTGGAAGGTAAATTCCCCAGCAGAATGGAAATCCTCGCTGGCTTTCCAAGATCGGCGGCTGGATGCCGATCTCTAGGGCCCCAGGAAAAGAAGGAAGTGAAGTGTTGGAGCAGAGCCAGAGGAGGGTCACAAAGATTCTTAGAGGGCTGGAGCATCTCTGCTGTGAAGACAGGGTGAGACAGCTGGAGTTGTTCAGCCTGGAGAAGAGAAGGCTCTAGGGAGACCTCATAGCACCCTCCAGATCCTAAAGGGGGCCCACAAGAGGGCAGGGGAGGAGTTTTTAAAAAGGCATGTAGTGACAGGACAAGGGTGAATGGCTCTAAACTGGCAGAATCTAGCTTAGATTTGGATTAGATGTTGGAAGAAATTCTTCACTGTGAGGGTGGTGAGTCACTGGAACAGGTTTCCCAGAGGAGTTGTGGGTGCCCCATCCCTGGAAGTGTTCATGGTCAGGTTGGATCGGGCTTTGAACAGCCTGGACTTGTGGAAGCTGTCCCTGCCCCTGGCAGAGGGGTTGGAACTGGGTGATCTTTACAGTCCCTTGCAATCCAAACTATGCCACGATTCCATGGGAGAGGGTCAGGCCAGGGAAAACCAGACTGAGGGGTGCACCCAGAGCACAGCTGCATTTTAATCTATAGGAGATGATTAGACTGACTCAGCCTAAGAAATGTGAACATTTGTGTTTGCCAGCTGCTTGGTGCTTGAGCTGTTCCTTCTGGTCTTTTTTCAGGTGGAAAGAGCCATCATATCTCTGTCTCCTACCTCTAGTACAGCTGACTCTCTGATCTGCACTTAATCTGACCCAAGATAACTGTAAGCAAGTCATCTTCCACTCACATTATTATCCTATTTCTAATGGCCATTATATTCCATTTCCTACATTACCTTATACTAAGTGGAATACTTAGGCTTCCTAAAGAAGTTAGGATTGAATGATAGATCTGTAACTGAAGTGATTTATTTGCCTTTTACTGTAATTCTAAGAGAGCAATGCAGGAATGAAAAGGGGAGATAAAAGAGAGGACAGGGTAACTTTTATTTTTTAAAAATTATAGTAATTTGGGTTTTCATGTTACATTTAGATAAAATTTCTGGAAATTGATGCTATTTGAAAAAGTGACCACCTCTGAGCTAACTTTTGAGCTCACTTCTGCATGGCCATATCCACAGGAGAGAGCTGGGGATTCAGTAACATTGCATGGGAGACATGGGAGCCTAAAGCACTGGATCTACAATACACATCTTGCTAACCAAAGCATCACCTTATCTGGACAGCTGGAAATGCAGCACTGAGCCGTGTTTTAAGATTATCAAATAAAATTAGTCTTTTGGTGTTGCAGAAGTCTCAACCTCTTTTGGAATTAAGTGCCTAAGGCAGCTCTTGCTCACAAGTGGCACCAAGTTGTGGACCCTTCTGTCCAGATCACTCCTTCTGGAGCCTCCCTCTTTGCTTCATAATAGCTTGTGAACTCTGCTTCTGTCCCCTGGTCCCCACCAGATGATGAGAATATCTAGACAGGAAATTCTTAGTCTTTCCTGCTTAAGCTGTTCTGCTTTCTATGGACTCTACTGGGCCAGAGAGGACACCAAAGTGCCTATTTTCATACTAATCTGTGTTAGGTACCCTTAATTACTTACACTTATGTCACTCCTGTATTAAGTACTTATAAATGTTTGCATACCATAAAGCCTGGACCTCCAGAGACATTGCAACTACAAAAGGCATGCAAAGGAGAGCACTTCAGGTAATCTCATTACACTGGATTACAATCACTTCGTTTCAGAATTTTCATTTATTTCTTTAAACTGAATTTCACTTCGTTATATGTTCACTCCAGTCAGTTTGTTTCACTTTGTTCTCTGACTTCGAGATTTTATTTCCTTTCATATAAGGAAATTCTTCATTTCATGAAGGGAAATGAAATATTGTGATTTCAATGAAGATCCATTCGACAACGTTTGGTCCATTTCCCTGCACTTGAAATATTGAAATCAGAGAATAAAGTGTGATAAACACTAGGGAAAGGAGATATGATGAAATAAAATGAAATTTAAAAAAATAAAAGAAAGAAAATTCAGAAATGGAGTGACTAAAACCATACAGATTGCGGTGAAATGAAGTGCAGTGAAATGAGGTGCAGTGAAAAGGAACAAAATTTGGCAGAACTATACTTACTGAAATCCCAAAATCCGGACATGAAATTAAAAAAAAAAAAAGACAAGAGATAAAATTAATGAAATAAAATGCTAAAAAAAAAAAAAGGAAAATTTTGCAATGAAGTGAAAACAGTGAAAGCCAATAGGATTATATGAACAGCAGGCAGTGGCTCAAAGTGTGCTGCTGCCTTCTGAAATAGTGAACATGGTAGGACTTCTCCTGGACCAAAGCTGCCACCACCTAAATTTCTGGCTGCCCTTGGAGCTCCAAATGCCACCTCTGAGCTGACCCCAAGACACTGGGGAAACGAGTTGTTTTTCCCATGGAAGATGTCCACTGTTCGCCTCCAGTCGCACTGGCCCACCGTGGGGTGCCATCTCCTTAATTCACAAACCATGCAGCATTGCTCTCAGAACAAAGCTGCCAGGTTCTAGGACTGTGGCTGTCCTTGGATCCCCAGACACCTCCTCTGAGCTGACCCTGAGACACTGGGGGCTGAGTACTGTTTTCCTTTGGAAAGGGACCGGTTCTCATCCAGGCATTGGAAGTCCAGGGAGATGGACCAAACCTTGCCAAATTAATCCTCATTTAATTCTCAAGTATTCATTTCCTCTCATTAAATGAAGAATGTCTTTCAATTAAATGTAATAAAATCTTGAATTCTGAAAAGAAAGTGTAACAAACTCTGTTCAAAGGAGATATTACAAAATGCAGTTGAAAGAAAGAAAAATAAAATTTGTAAATGGAATGACTGCAACCTAATGTATTGAGATGAAATGACCGAAGGTTTTCAGAATTATACTTTATGTAATCCTGCAATCACAGAATGAAGTCAAGTGAAGAGACAGGAGAAGAAATAGATGAAATTAAATTCTTTTAAAAGAAAAAAAAGAGAAAATTCTAAATCAAAATGAAAAGACTGTAATGGAATAGCATGACATCAAGTGTAGGTAAGTGGACCAAACCTTGCCAAATTTTTTCTGATCGAACTCATGAGATTTTGTTTCCTTTCATGAAACGAAGAATTGTTTTGAAGTAAGCCCATCCTTCCTGGAATCCTTTGTTTTTAAAGGCTGCTTCCCAAAATACTCTCCAAATAATTCTCTTCAATAGGCCAAATTCTGCCCTCTGGGAATCCAGTGTGGATGTTTTCTTGATGCTCCCTCTTGTTTCACCAAATATTGGAAACTCTACAATTTCACGATCACTGTGCCCCAGACGGCCTCCAGCCACCACATCCCCACCAGGCCATCTCTGTTTGCAAACAGCAGGTTGAGCATAGCCCCTCCGCTGGTAGGCTCGATGACCAGCCGGGATAAATTGTCCTCCACACACTCCAAGAACCTCCCAGCCTGCCTCTTTCCTGTTTTGTGGGGCTCGCAGCAGATATTTGACAGGTTAAAGTCACCTACAAGTCTGTAACAGACTCCCACCAGGATGTCAGCCTTGCCCCTGATCCTTACCCATAGGCACTCAACCTTATCATTGTTAATCACAGTGTCCACAGCATCAAGAGCCTCCCCAATATATAGAGCCAGCCCTCCATCTTTTCTCCCTCGCCTGTCTCTTCTGAAGAGCTTGTAGCCATCCACTGCAGCCCTCCAGTTATGTGAGTCATCCCACATTTCTGTGATTGTGAGTACATCATAGCCTTCCTGCTGTACCATGGCTTCCAGCTCCTCCTGTTTGTTACCTGTGCTGCGTGCATTTGTGTACATCCCCTTCAACTGGGCTGCTGATTTCACCCCTGGCTCTGGCTTACCCTCCTTGGGCTTGTTTCTGGAGAGCCTTTCCCCTCTGAACCTAGAGCCCTCTCAGTCAGCCCCCACATGGGCTAGAATCCTTTTGCCCTTGTTAGTTAGATGGAGCCCATCTGGCTCTAGCAGGCCAGGAGTCATAAAGGTTGCCCCATGATCAAGGAACCCAAAGTTCTGCCCATGGCACCAACCCTTGAGCCATTTGTTGATAATGTGGGTTCTCCTGTTCCTTTCATGATTTGTTCCTGCTCCTTAAGGAATTGAGCAGGACACCACCTGTGTTCCTGCCCCATCAACCAACCAACCCAGAGCTGTGAAGACACTTTTAATTGCCCTGGTACTTTTCTTTCCAATCTCATCACTGCCAGCCTGGAGTATCAGCAGTGGATAATAATCAGAGGGCTAAATCAGCTTAGGGAGTCTCCCACTGATATCCCATACCCAGACACCATGGAGGCAGCCGACTTCCCTGTGGGATGGGTCCAGTCAACACACAGGGCCCTCTGTTTCCCTCAGAAGGGAATCACCTACTGTGACTCCCCTTCTTTTCTTTTTAATGCTGGAGGCAGTGATCCACCTGACACACAAAGTGTAATTGGGAGGCTCTCTGGGCAGATCATTTTCTTCAATGGCACCTGGCTGACCCTCTGGGTCCAGGGCCTTACACCAGTTCTGAAGTGGGGCCCGGGTGGGTGATGGGGGTTGGGAGGAATTTTAATTAACTCCCCAAGTAGGGACTCATTTACCCTCCTCTTTGTCTACTGGGTCTCCTTCTTCTGCCTGATGATAGGAGGCATGGGAGTCCTCTGACTGCTGGGGGGCTGGAAGGGCAAAACTCCATCAACCTATTTCCCTTTCACTTTCCTTAATACTCTTAAGTCTTTCTAGGTTTTCTTTGAGCCTGCCACCAGACAGAGGACATGGTTCACCTGTTTGCACCCCACACAGGCCTTTTGCACTGTCCCTGGTGCTACTGACAGCCTCAAACAATCCTTACAGGAAGGGGTCTGGACAGACACATCCTTCTTGGGGTGTTCTGTTTGGATTGGTACACATTTACTAGCTATAACTTTTAATCATTTGGAGACCATTGCTGGGGAAACCAACCAACCAACCAAAACAAAAAAAAACCACACCCCAAACCAAAAGAAACCGCAAACAAAGAAAAATCCCAACATAAAATAAAAACCTCACAACCAGGAGGATGTCTACAGCCCAGCCTCCTTCCCTTGCCTGCGTGAACCCCTGTGCCACACCCCTGTTTGCCCACTCCTGGCCACTGCCCTCCCCAGAGCCTTCTTCAAAGCGTCTTCTCCTCTAGCCAGAGAAGCTCCTTCCCGAGCCTGAGTGATAACGGGAGGAAAAGGGAACCACCTGGTCAAGTCTCTTTTGAAAGCAACTCCAATGGCACGGATTGGAATGAAACAAGTGCAGAGAAAAGGATAGAACCTTGCAAAAATTGTGCTCATTGAAATCTTGAAATCAGGGAACGAAGTAAATTGAGGAGACAGGAGGAGTAATTGATGAAATGAAATTGCGTTAGTGCACCTCTGTGGTTGCCTGGGATATATTATGCTTACATTAAATCAGGTGACAGATCTGGCACTGAAACAGTCCTAAGGCCACAGAGAATGGGACCTTGAAGACCAGTAATTTTGCTATGTTTGGAATAGTGTGTTTAAACAAAACACAGGGAACTGAAGAGAGACAAATATAGGAAAACTCCTATATAATTCTTTGAGGACACATGGGATATCAGAGAAGTATCTGGAAGCAAATTGTTTTGTGCAAATTTGCATTGTGAGGAAATGGTTGTGATACTTATGCTCAAAAATCTATTTTCTTTTTGGTCCTGCTTCTCCCTTTTATAGTTGAATAGAGAAAACTGGATAATTTAAGTTCTGAATATTTTCAGGATTACTCTTAGCTGTAAGAGTAATAGTAGGAAAATAATAGGAAAAGACAGCAAGCCTGTAGTAGGTCTCTTTTCTACTGAATCTACCACCACAGCACCTCTTTTTATGTGCTGACAGTAAGAACTAGCATCATGATTTAACCATGCTTGCCCCCAGTTCACAGGCTACAAACACCTGTCTGATGTAGATATTTCACTTATAATCTTGTTATTGCAGGTGGGAAGCACCTCAGTCATTGCAGATCCTGTCAGCTTGGGCCTCCAACTGTTTGTCCATATACCTAAAAGGTGAGATATTTTATATTGACTGTACTAAAACAAGGTCTGAAATGCTGTAACAGTTGAGGTGCCAGCTAAGCCAGTTTCAGTTTGTGAAACTGAAGCTGAAATCTTCAGAAGTGGCTGAAGCAGCAGGTTAGCAGGACATCCTTTCATGGCTATAGTTTTTGAGAACCTTTTTGTTTCATACATAATGTGCATTTCAGAATACATGGAAGCAATGTATTCACTACTGCTTGTTGTACAGTCACATGGTGCTAACAAATGCTCATGAATTTACACCAGTGTTTCTTTGCAGAAATAAGTTATGGTTGAAAATCCAACCTGGAACTTTCTGGGGTTGGTGCATTGGCTGATTTGTCACTGAACAATGGTTGCACACCATTATTACGACTGAGGACTTGCTTCTGGATTAAATCTTTTTGATCCAGTTATTAAAAATCTCCAGGCTTCATGTGTATAAATCACAGGACTCCATAATAAAGATGCCAAAATATTCAGCTACTGTAGTTGTTCTCTCTCGCAGAGAGAAAAGAAACAGCCAAGTTGTTTGTTAATGCAGCTGTATTTCCTGTAGCAGTGCGCTGACACCTTTCAGTGCCTTCTAGCACAGAGGAAGTAATGCAATTCCAAATGATGCAGATGAGCTTGTCCTGCATGTTATATTTTGACAACAAAAGGCACACCTACACAGCCCTCTCATGCTGTTCTGTCACTTGAAAGAAATGATGGAAACAAAAACAAAAGTTGTCTTCCTGCCAAGGTGTCTCTGTTAAGCACAGACATGTTTCTTGTTCTTCCCTTGTCTTATGCAAGTCACATACACACAGTGAGCTAGACACCTGGCAGGCACCAAAAGGGATTAGGATGGAGGGGGTAAAAATTCCCTCTCCAGTATGCATGGGAGAACACCAAAAATTAGGAAGAATTACTTACAGAATTTTACTGTCTCCTAGATTTATGCAGCTTCTTGAAATTAAGTACCGAGAGACCTAATTTTAAGGATGTTGCTAATTTCAAGAAAATACCATATATGAAGGTTCATTTATAAAAGATCAGTAAATGCTGTAACAGGTTTTATAGTTCACTGTCTCACATTTTGATAAAGACTGCACAGGTTAATAGGCTGTTTATTGCCAGGGTTTATCACCAGCTATGATGTCTTCTATTGATGTGCTCATAACATTTCCAGTGTATCCCACCCCATTTTAAACATGTTAATAAAATACATGAATAACATGCAATCTTTATAAGCCCTCTTAAAATGCAGCCAGGATATAGTCTTTATTGAAATAAGACCCAAACAGGTGCTCTCTCTTGTATTTAATGGAGTGGATTTAATAGAGAAAAAAATGTGCTTCCAGCCAAAACCAGCCCCTTGTGTGTGCTGGTTGTGCAAATGACATTTGCCAGTTGTAATGTACCCAGCCTATGAAATTCTTATAGCCACAGAAGGTTATC
The DNA here is from genome assembly GCF_021018805.1 of Prinia subflava. Taxonomy (NCBI): domain Eukaryota; kingdom Metazoa; phylum Chordata; class Aves; order Passeriformes; family Cisticolidae; genus Prinia; species Prinia subflava. Next base: position 96,414,371 of record NC_086248.1, read on the forward strand.
TATGGCGAGTGACTAATACCTTCTAAATTAAGGCCTGTAATTGCACTCCAGTGATTAATGCATTAAATTACCCATTTCTTACATGTAAGACACTTACCAAATGTGTATCTTATTGTAGCTCTGAGCTCACCTATAATGTACAATAGGCAGGTGAAGTACATGAGCATTTCCCCCAGGCTCCTTCTAAAGCAGGCTTCCACCCACACAAGATCAACGCTGTAATAAGGTCATTATTTCTGGAGATGCACATTCTCAGATCTTGTACAGGTAATGCCATTAAGTTCCTTTGCCTTATGAGTCCCAGCTAAAATTATCATAATAAATGCCAAGAATTATTTGATTTTTCCCTATATGGATTTCACAACTAACATAGGAAAATCTATGATCTCTTTAACAAACCTCTAACTTAAAATAAAAAGTACAGTGAGAAAAAACAGTATTTTGGGAATAATTAAGGTGTTCTAGAAAGATTTTTATCAAAGTGGTGAACTCAACAGTTTGTCCACATAATGGAGAGAATAAGAAAAGATAAAATTCTACATGTGCAAACATAATTATTCTCTCTGTATGTACATAGAAGAATCCAAAATGAACTCCTGCAAATTAATTTTTTCCTGCGTTAGGTAGCATTGATTTTGATCTCAGTCTCCTTCTGTGAGCTTTTTTCTTAGTGAGACTAAAGACTTTGGAGAGGCAGGTTTTTGCATTTATCTGCCTTTAGAGCCTTGGCTACCACTGACTTCAGTTACAAATATGACTGTGTTAATTTGAGCAAAGAAGAGAAAAGCAAGTTCAGTAAAGGCTAACTGAGCAAAGCTTGATCAATTGAATAAAGTGCTCTATCCAGCTCAGCATAAGAATAATTCAATATATTACATTTTAGCTTGAAATTATGATGTTTTCATTTTAGCACTCACTGAAACCAAAGTTTCTCTGTTGAAATTAACATGGTCTGATCTTGGCAAAAAAGAAACCCTCAGAGCTGTGCTTACCCTGCTTTAGATTCTTAAACCCAAGGGAAAAGTATGCAAAAGGATAGTGATGGAGGAACTGGTTCCTCCCGGATCTGAGTAGGTTGTAGGAAAAAAATGTACTCCCACAGTTCATTATGGATAAAATACAGCCCTGGATTGTCTGACCTCCACAGCTGTACAGGATAAATTCCTGTTTTGGGCCCTGCTGTCAGGCCAGCCAGACACAGCAGCAGCAGCTGCCCCCCGAGGCCACTCGGAGTAGAAGGAGACCTTTGTTCAGGCAACATCCACCAGCCAGCTGTTCCCTGTATCCAGCAAAAAAAGGCTGACTGAAGCTGAAATCTGGTTTTACTCTAACCTAAATACCTTTGAAATGCTGGGGCTGTAGCAAAATGGCCTGTGACAGCTTTCCTGTTATTCAGTTGTCTGGCATCGGGATGTGAGTGTGCACACGGAGCACTTGTGCAAGCTCAGGATCTGCCACAGAACCCCCTGGGAATCACAGAGGGCACATGGGATCAGGAAAGACAGGAGAGAGCCTCAAGACATAGGTTTCTGCAGTGTTAACAAAAAGGGGAGATGAAGGTGAAACGAAATCCGCTGGTAACACCAGAAGAAATGTCCCATGGAACTGAAAACTGTACATGCTGACAATACACCAGGGTTGTGCATAAGCTGGGATTTAAAAGCCAGCAGCTCCACGACAGCCTTGTATCCTTGTGGCTCCTGTGGCACTCGAGATGTGAGTCAGTTAACAACAGCATCCTCAGCCAGGGTGGCCAGCTTGGTCCATCCTGGCCGCTTCTCCAGATGTAAAAATGACACATGAATTGCAACACCTCGTGTTGTGCCACTCAAAAACACAACAGATGAGGAGAGCGTAAAACTGGCACATCACTTCTTGCACTCCCAGAACGTTATTCTTTTAAGGATCTCCAGAATGGTTTAGTAGCAAAGCATGTGACATCCTAGAGAAAAAGTCCTTAACTTTTTTTTTCATGGAAAGATTACTACAGGCATTAAAATAACAACCTGAAGTCTCAATACTAGATCACATTTGTACCAAGGGGCAGGTGGAAGTAATCTTCTGTTCAAGAGGGAGGATTGCTGGGTGACCACATGAATTCCCAAGCTGGGAATTCTCAGCCTCTCTGCTGCTGCTGCCTCTGGCTCCTATGTCCGGGCAGGAGTGGCCCCAGAGTGGTGCAGACAAGCAGGACCTGCTCACCAGAGGGCTGTGCCAGAGGCTGTGCTTCCCAGTGGCCATCAAAGCCCTCTTTGGAGGGATGCCCTTCCACTCCAGCTCCTGCCCCACAGATGGGAACCACATTGGTGGGGTGAATACAGAATAGAAAAATACAGCAGTTGTTCTGCAGCTCCTTCCACCTCCCACAGTGCTCTGTTTAGCCAAACTCCATCAAGTGGTGCTTTGCACTCCTGATCTTATGCCAATGACACCTGCTGGCCAGAGGAACTGGAGAAAGTGCTTGGAGCAGCACGCCACATCACTTCTGGCTTCGTCCACACCTGAAAGTCCAATCATTCAGGCATGAAATGTGTTTTACTTTTGTATGGCCTCGTCCTGTATTATTTCTGCCTGTTTTGATGTGACAGCAGTTTCTGCTCATTTTGTGCTATCAGCACAAGCCCTAAAACACTGCTCTTGTCCACACCTGTTCGTGTCACAGAGCGTCACTGCCTGAAGAAAAGAGAGATGCTGCAGATGCCAAGAAGCTTCTGTGACTCACTGCCTGTAAAGCAACCATCACCTCACAAATCATGTTTGCCTGGAAAGGGCATGCTTGCCATTTTCAGTAACCCTACCCATTGCTGATATTTTCTTTGTACATTTGAGAGGATTTGGTGCCTGGTCACCTTTGCTCCTGGCTTTTGTGGCCAGTGCACCATTACTGATGGAGCTGTGTGGGTCAAGGCCCAGAGATGGGCTAAACAGTATAAACTTATGTCTCTTTTGCCCTGATGTAGATGGTGAAAATCAAAAAATAGCCTTCAGCAGTGAACAGCTGTTGTTTTTAAGAGAGCAGAATCAATTCCCTATGACCGTGCCAAGGGGCAAAGCATTTGCTCAAGTGGAACATTTGCCAGTTATCACAAATTTGTGATTTGAGGGTTTCTTGCATTTCCTACTTTCTTCAAGTTATATAGAAACAGTTGTGTTTGGCATCTGAAAATGCAAGTCCATCTACATTTGGAATTTAAAATGTATCACAACCTGCTTGGCAGCAGTTTCCCTGTAAGCTTTCAGCATATACTTATGGCTCTCCACAGTCATTCTTCATTTCTTTTTCTGTGGCTCTGCTAATCAAAGCCGCAGCTCACTTTCCTTTTAAGGTCCAAACTCTCCTCACTCTGTAAAAGAGAAAAATACTCATCAAATGTCAAAGGTCTTTGAACTGTTGTGTTGGTGTAATCCTGATGATTACATAGAACTCTTTCCGACCAGCAGCCTGGGATTTGTGCCTTCCTCACTCAGTAAACAAATCTTTTCCACAGAGCCTAAATATGTAATTTCAGGGCAGAGGCTGTTGCTTCTTAGAAAAAACACTTATGAACACATCTTGCACTAAGTGTTGAGATTTCAGTGTAATTACGGGCTAATATTTTTCTGGTTTACAGGCTGGATTTCTTCCCAGGGTCTAAATTATGAACATGAGATTTGGCTTCCCTGTTGTGAACTTCCTGTTCTTCAAGTGCATGACTAATCTGAAGAGAAAAATGAATGCATGGGGACAACACAACAAGGCTAGTCCTAAGCTTTCTTTCTTTATTTATTTTAAAAACCACATTTGTTTAGTTTTCAGTGGTACTCACTTTGGAGCTGATGGGAGTTGAAAATATTCACTGCCTCACAGAGCCAGGCCTGATGGACATCCTGATACAAAGATCTGACAGTGCTGAATACTGCTGAGGCAAAAACCTAAGAGGATTTGCAACCATTTCTAATGGGCCCAGCCCTGACCAGTGGCATGTCCACATTTGGAGTCACCAGGAACTGGGTCTGCTAAACTTGGAAGACGGTTCAAGCAACTTCTCACAAAAGCCACTCCTGTAGTCCCACTGGTTACCAAAACCAGGCAATGCTAAACCAATACAATTCCATTCCATTCCATTCCATTCCATTCCATTCCATTCCATTCCATTCCATTCCATTCCATTCTTTTCACATAATTTCCCATTTTTCTCTCTTTTTGCATTTCATTATATTTAATTCTTTTTCTTTTCCTGTCTTTTCATGTAACTTCATTCCTTGATTTCTCATTTAATTTCCTTTCATGAAATGAAATCACGAGATTTCAATGAGTATCATTTCAGCAGGGTCCATTCCATTCCATTCCATTCCATTCCATTCCATTCCATTCCATTCCATTCCATTCCATTCCATCCCATCCCATTCCATTCCATTCCATCCCATTCCATTCTTTCTACTTAATTTCGCAACTTTTTTTTCTTTTCAAATTCATTCCATTCTATTTCCTTTCCTATCTTTTCATTTCATGTCATTCCTTGAATTCTCATTTCATTTCCTCTCTTTTTATATATTCCAGAGGAGGCAGATACTTGATTTACGTCTGCTGTCTCCTAGTGACATAAAATACAGTTTGGTGACACAGCCTCAATGAAGAAGCTGAAGGTCAGGGCACAATTAATCACATTCTTGCCCATAATTTAATATGAAAATATGTGGCCATATTTAGGACACTTAGGCATCCAAAGGTGAAGGCAGTGCTAGCCTGGATTTATAAGTATCTCAGGGAAACTCTCTCAGTTTCACTTGCTTGTCTTTGCCTAGAGCAGCCAAAGGCTATTTGATGATCTGTTGCACAGCCCTATATTGTGAAGACTCAAATGAACCCACAGCACCACAATGCACCCAGTCAGCCTCGAGTCACTGCAAATGCTGTACTGCAAGTAAAATCAGAAGTCTGGGTGGATTTTCCAGAGTCCAGTTTTGTTCTAAAGAGGTGTCATGGTAAACCCCACCTTCCCTTGAGAGGCAGCACGTGGCCTTTCTTCTGCATCTACGAATCAGATGGGGACTTCTGACTGCACGGTCAGAAAGAGCTCATTGCTGAAAGAGGTCCCAGTTCTCATCCATTTCGCTGGAAACTGAGAGCAGTGTGTATATCCAGAGCCTTCTGTCCGTAACAGCTCCTAGATTCAGAAATTCAGGGAACAGGAGCCTCCCAGACCAGAGAAAACTGAGCGAAGAGGCACCATTATCTTTAATGATTCTTCTTCTTGGCAATTTTTCCTCCCACTTTTCCCATAAAGAGAACACCATCATCTAAGTCTTGTTGTAGGTATGCCTCTCCCCAGTAAGATGTATTTGTAATAGATCAGCCCAGCACCCTAATAGAGAAGTTGGACACTTTACAGCTGTCATGATGTCTTTTCTAACGCCAGGCTTCAGCACTTCTGTAGCTCTGTGTATACTGCACGCTGCTGCAATGTGAATGGATACGTAAGAAAACCTGCTAAGTAATTGTGGCACTTCTCTTCCCAAGTGGTTGTCCAAAATCCAGTGGAAAACCAAGCAGGAGGTGTACAAGCAGACAGCTCCCTTTGCCAGTTGGATTAACCCTCATTTTTGCTGCAGGACTTCAGTAAAAGCCAATTATACTGAACTCCAATAATGGCTCTACCAGTGATAGACTGCAGACATTTATAGTCTTCATCAATGAACAGGCTAAGTGAAGCTAAATCGTTCTGCTAAACTTTTTAGTAAGTAATTAACCCTGAATTATTAACAACAGGCAGCTCTGGTAATGGTTATGAAAGAAATAACAACTGGTTGCACAGTTATTAGCATGAGAGCACTGAACAAGGCAGGCGAGCAGCATGTGCTGCCATGGAATTAATAGAAGGGACAGGGGTGGCAAATGTGATCCCCTGCAGGGCAGTGCAGTTCCAGGGGCTCACAGAGCTGCTCAAAGACTCTTGCTTTGGCAAGAGCAGCACGTACTCAGCGGTGGATGGATGGAAGTCAGAAGCGGATGGTAATAGGGAACGTTAAAAATAAATCCAGCCTCATTAGGTTAAAAAAAAAGAAAAGAGGAAGTGTGTGAACCTGACAGCTCAGCAACTGGCAACTCTTTAGTTCAAGCAGTTATCCAGGGGACAAGAAATTCATACTGGAGTACCAGGAAGCAGGCAGATGAAGTGACCTGCTGTGCACCCTGTGCTCCCTAACTGGACCGTATCAGTGCCAATTTTCTGAAGGTGTGAGCTCACCAGTTCCAGAAAGGAGGGGGTCTTTAAAGAGGTCTTACCTCACCAACACCTTAAAACATTAGCAGATCCTTAAAACCCTTGGCTACTGTGTTTTTACAGGAGTGTTCACGTGTGCCTGTGAATGTTGGGCCGATGAAGGCTGGTGAGATGACAGTCCTGGGACGAGGCACAGACACAGCACTCACCAAGCCATGTGGGCTCCCCTCAGTGCCCCTCTCTAACCATTTTCATGGACCATTTGCCTGCAGAGTGAGAGCTCCATGTCCCTTCTTGTCCTCTCTGCTGAGAACTTAAATGAGCAAGGCAAATAAGAGCAATCTCTTACATGAGAGGGGAAAGTGTCCTGCTGGGTACTGCACTGCAATTAAGCAACTTGCTTTGCTTCCCAGCATGACTGGGGTCACAGAATGAAACTGGAACAACATTCCAGTATTTGGTATTAGCTACCAAAAACCCCTGAGTGAATAGAAGGATAAGCAGAGGAGAAATGAAGGCAAGTACACTAAAATGGAAAAAAAAGTGAATCCAAACGAAAACCAAGGCTGTTATTATAGGCAGAACCAGTGTGATGATGGAAATGCAGAGGTGAAGGAAAAGAGCTGCAGCAGCCCCAAAACTTGGAAGCTTGTGCTTGCCTCTTGACTTTCTTTTGAATGAGTTGTATTAAACAAACAGCCCCCTCCCTTCTTACTGGAGAGCATGGAGAATTTATCCATGTCTCCTGGACTTTATTAAAATTTAAATGTCTTTTCTTCCTTCTCCAAGTTTCTGCTTAATATATTTTAGCAGGTGAGTGCAATTTTCCTGGGTTATAAAATGTCCTCACATAGCAGCTGCCCCTGCCCTGCAGGGCAGCCCCTTTGCCTTGCTGAGGAAAAGTGCCTCGAATCCCAGCCAGCCTCATCCATCCAATTTCTTTATGGGGTCTTTGTGAATTATTAAAAGTCTGCTCTGACACCAGGACAGAAGATAATCAATCCCAGCCCTTTCTGCTGCTGTTAAATAACCTATCTTCCTATCCTGGAAAATGTAGGGCTGGAAGAACAGGCTGTGTGCCACTATAGAATAGAAGTGTGGAGAGAAATCTCAATAGATGAAGTAAGTTATATACATTACACTGGGAGAGAAGGATTTATCTGTCTATTCTGGCTGCACACCTTGGCCTGAGAGAGTGACAGGCAACGCAGGGCCCTGCTCCCCTATGCCACAGGGCTTCCCCTCCAGTTAGTGCAACTCCCTTGGGAGCAGTGTCGAAGGGACTGGATGTGTCCTTGGCTATGGGTGATCCCCTTGAGTTTGGAGCAGATGTTTACTTGCTTTGTAATTCTTTCTGCCCTCAAGTCATGCCTGGGCATCCACAGGAGATCAGGAACAGGAGCTTGAGACGTGCTTCTCTCACCTGTGCTACCCCCCTCCGACAGCTGACATGCTGAGCTGTGCTACCATCCACAGCACGGAGCAGGGAGGAACAAGCAGCTCTTTGGGCATGGGAAGCAAGTTTTGCATAAACATGACAATGGGCTCTGTGCTCCAGTTGCCTGAACTGCTGTTTCTCATTGAACTCAATAGGTGTCTTCAGTTAATTGCCAAGAGAGGATTTACTTCACCTAATGCGCAGGGAGTATTAGAAGGGCTGTATTCATTCAGCTGCCTAAGATAGACAGGAAGACCAGAAAATCCCAAGTTTGGATTTGTAACAGAACAAAATTCTGAAATCAATGTCACTTCAATGCAACAGGGTTTAATGCACAGGATTTTATTGGAGTTCAGCCCACACTACATGGAAGCTTCTGCAGGTGGAATAGGGAGTATTTCTGGCTGTGGTTTTGGTGAGTGCTGACCACTGTGCCCAGTACCATCAGTTTGGAATTAGTCTATGAGCAAAACTGGGCATCAGCCAAGTTTAGTTCTCACAAGCTGGGAATCATGCAGAGACAGAATATGAAGGGGCTCCAAAGCACACATTGTGCATCTCCCCCAATGTTTTCCTGGCCTCTATTTATTTAAAACAGTCTTAAAAAAATCTCTCAGAGGTTTTTACAGCTTCTTCAGACCCTATCTCTCCTAGTAACCATCCCTGTGACTAGAATGTTTTTCCTAATATCTAACCTAATTCTCTCAAACTTCAATTAAATCTAATATTCTTGTCCAACTTATATGGATAAATTCCTTCTTTGCAAAATATGCTTCTTACAGAAAACTGAACTTCTGTGTTCTCGTTGGTGTTCTGTTGTTCACACTGGACGTTACATAATCTGTGACCTGTGAGGACAGGACAGGTTCTTCCAATTCTCTCTGCTTGATTCTCTCTGCTTGGCTGCCATCCAGCTACAGCACGTTTCCCTTGCAGAGGAAAAAATTGCTCAACATTTGACACAGTGCTCTGGCTGAGGCCTTACTAGTGCTGAGTGCAGCTGAAGGATTACTTCATGCATTTGATAAGCTACAGTTCTGTGGGAACACTCCTGTGTTGACATTTAACATGTTCACAGCAGCCAGGTTCTGTTGACTCATGCTCACTTGTGATTCACTCCCTGCAGAGCTCCTGTGAGACCTTGGATCCCCACCCTGCACCCAGCACTCTGCAGGTCAAGCCCCCGATTGTAAGTCAGTGTCAAAGGCTGGCACGTTGCTCACTTCTTCTCTTTCCTCATTTTTAAAAATACTGGCAGAGTGAAGCCAGTTCTTGTTTTTCTTTCCTGGAGTTCTCAGTACAGACCCTTTTTCTCTCTGCTGAAGGCACATGGGTTGTCCACCTTTGCTGACATGCTGCTTCTCCCCTCACCAACAAGGGTTTTCCTGGATCTCTTTTAATTCACATCCAGTTAGCTCAAGGGAAAACAGCCTATGATCTGCCTAAGATGTGCTCATCCTTCCATCTGGTTTCATTTACACATTGACCATCCTGCCACGATCAGAGCAGCCCTTTGGTCTCTTGAAGCCCTAGAAACATCCTGAGGTCTTGGGCCAGGGAGCTGTGGAATTCTCCAGGTTGCTGACACCCCAGCCCAGGGTGTCACCTTGTGGGTTGGGACACAGGTGTGGATCCAGAAGCAGGCAGTCCTCTCATGAGAATTCAAGCCCTGTGTGGAAAAAAAATAGCATGAGAAAAAAATCCTCTCTTTCCCCCCAAGTATTCAAGCATGCAAACCCCCCAAACTCAACCACACAAATAATCCCCCTCCAAAACAGCCTTTCAGAAAGTCTTATCCAACATAAGCAAAACATGGTAAAATTCCCTTCGCTTTACAAGCTGTATTTAGCAAAGTGCTATCAAAAGGCTATCAAGCAAAATTAATACATTCATTTTTTCTGGTGTGTTTGCAGTTCTGCACTTCTTAAAATAAAAATGCTCTTATAAGTCATAAATTTACATTTCTTAAGTTACCCTGTCTGGCTCCCTTAATGAAATGACTGCAATACAATACACACAGCAGTGTAAATATGTAAAACCTCAGAGCTCCAAATATTAATCAAGAAGCTTTCACAACAGAAATTAATAAATGGAAGCAAAAAAATTTAATAAGGAATGAAATTTCACAAGCCACTAAAAGACCAGCAAGAATGGATTTCATATTATTTTATAAGGCATTTAAAGTAAATTCAATACTTTTCAATGGCATTATGAAACTGAAATCACATAACTGACTGGAGGCTTGGGGTGTGCTTCAGCTCAGGCTTGGTTTTACAGCACTTCTGTCTTGTTTGCTGGAGTGATAATTCCAAGCATCAGCTGGTCATGCAAACACCTCTGGAAAGCTTGAGATCTAAAAAGGAAGGCGTAGCCAAGAAAGTACAAACACCTGATAGATACAACCTCGGATAAACCTGAACATACAGCTGCCACTGAGACAATTCAGGAGAAGAAAAATGCAAGTATTGTGTAAGGAAGAATGGAGGATAATATGGAATACATCCCATTTTTCAGTACCCATCGCTGTGTTTTCATCAGTCTTACCGTAGGAAAATTGACATAATTACTTCTGCTCACCACAGTTTTTGGTCTGCTTTTGCTTCTTGCTGTCATGTGTAGTTGCTGACAGGATGCTAATGAACACTTTTCTTGAATGGTTGCAGCACATCTATTATTCCACTAGCCTGACTCATGAGTGGGGCCACTAAATGCTACCACAATACAAATAAATCATTAAACAGTCATGAAAAAATAACAGAGCAGCTTGTAGTGATCCTCTATTTACAGCAATAGAGATATTATTAATTTACTTCGTACATAAAATCAGAACTCCCTTTTGGCTTGGATTAGCCCACATGATGGCAATCTCTGTCATTAACACACAGTGAGTTATTCCTTCAAACATTGCCAGTTTAGGATGTTTCATCTGCACAATACCAAAAATAAGACAAGAAAATCTGCTTGGATTTCCCTAAGTACATGAAACAGCCAGGAATTTTCCTGACAAAGAATAAATAGTGTGTAACGCCATGGAGTGAACCCTTCATACAGGCTTTAGCAAATGCTCTGGCACAGCCTGCAGAGCAGAGAAAACCCTTAACAAAACCCACACTGCATCTGTAGAAGCTGTGCCCCTGCTGCACCCATTCCCTGTGCTCTGCTTAACCAAAACCACTCTCCATTTTCAGCTGGATAATGGTTGTAAAGCTGAAAATGCCACAGGATAGGTGTTCTGCTACCTCCTACCTTCAGGTAGAAGCCAGTGAAAGAAGTAAGGGAGGGAAAAGAAGGCAAACACAATAGTCAGATAAGTCAAAAGAACTGAAACTCAGCTTTATTGTTTTTTTTTAAAAAGTATTCTACAATAATGGCTCAGAATACTACCACAATGTACAGGGACAAGGCAGTGCTCTGGGCTATGACTGTAGATTACTCTCATATATATATATATATTTAAGAGCTTAAGAAAGGTTGAAGCACGGCAGTTCAACATTTCTTAAGCATATATTTCATAATTTTAACATCTTCTAGACCTCTCATATTACAGCAGGATTTATCAAATGCAATGTAGTCACAGAAGTCTTGCATAAATACAAATATTGATACTTTACTTTGAATATTGTCTATGATATAAATTCTGCCTTACCTTTTAAAAAAATCTCCAGATTGTTATGTGACCTGGGAGTCTTTCCTTTTCTTTCTCTTTAAGAGTTTTTAAATATATATATATATTTATATATATTTGCTATTGTACATCAAAGTATATATGAATCCCATCATTTCTGTTATATTTTCTGCAGACATGGTCTGAAGCAAAATCACCAACAACTAAATCAAAAACTTCCTGGTTATCATAGGAAAGCCAAAGAGGATCGTTCCTCTTTTGTTTGTGTTTCAGTACTGATATTTTTTAAACTTGAAAGGATTCTTCATAAACTAGAGGTCCATAGATCATTTAAAGCAGTCTTTATAAGCAAATTTACATCTTTTGACATGCTTCTGTGAGGCAGTTAGTATCAAAATCCAATAGCATTTCTTACAGAGCCATATGACTTTCTGCGATGCAGATATACATTTCGTTTCTAAAAAGCCACAGTTCTTTGTCTACATCTGCTCTCATCAAATCCCCAGGATTCATTCATAAAACTGCTGCTGTTCCCAATGCTGATGCTGTTACCCCTGCTGTGGATTAAGACATACACCCAACCTGGTGACATCATCGCGTGGAAGATTGATCGGTAGGAAAACACCCTCCCCAAATCCACAGAGAGTCTTTTCTGTCTCGGCATCCTCATGATTCATGTCACCCAACAGTGCAATGCGACAGAGACACGACTCAGTGCAGGCTAAGGGTCTTCTTCCATCAAAGGAATCTCTAGGAGAAACAAAGAAATACCATTGGCTGCTGATGGCAATTTCCCTTTTCACTTTTGCAGAGTATTATTGTTACCAATTCTACAAAACCAGAAATGGACAGTGCACATATCTGAACAAGACATGGGATATTGCCAGTTCTAGACCCACTCAGACCCTAACACCTCTATGAAAATTAGATTACTAAAACTACACAGATTTTCTTCAACAAGTTAGGACCACAGAAACCTAAATGCAAACATCCTTGCCACTACATTAATTACTGAAGCAGCATTCAGGGGTGGCAGGGACTTCAACTGGCAACCCCATAATTTCTCCCTCTCCTCCTGGGTGTCCTGTTCCTCTTGTGATACCAGTAAAACTACCCAAACCCCTCTGAAGCAGAAGACTTCCTCCACCCAAATCTTCATCCACACTGGGTTTAAGACAGTGAGCTTCAGCTCAGTGATGGTGATGGTGGAGAGTGGGATATGAGCCTCTCCCTCTAAATGTCTCCAAGGAAAGCCATCTAGTTTCCTTAACACACTGAGCAGCACCAATCAGAACCCCATGAAATCGTGTCAGTACACGCTCATGTTTGATTTAAAGGAAGGCAGTAGTGCATGGCAGGCTCCCCCCCGCACGTAGACCTCTGGACACGTTCTCCTTATGCTGCTGTGACTTCCATGTCCATGGCTTAAGGCTCATGTGCCTCAGATGGAAGGAGCATTTTGCTGGATGCACAGACATGATGAGTTTGTTAGTAAAGGCTGCTAATTTTGGCCCAGTATGAAAATATGATTTGTTTTCTCTTTCAAGGAGAAAATCCTGCTTTTTGCTGTGAAAGCCAGGGTTATGTGAGGGAGCAGTGAACGTAGGAGTTGAGGAGCAGATGAACAGACCAGCACAGGCAAGGTGAGGGTTGGCTTTGCTGCTGTACACAGGTATTTGCTGACATCCCTGTTGATGAGGCCGGGGTCTGGACAGGAGCCTTCAGGCCTGACATTCAAATCACACACACCACAGCTAGCAAGGACACATCACAGACATGAAATTCTATAACCATGGAGCTTTACGATTTAAAAAAAGTTTCAAATTCAGGTGCAGACAAAACCACAGAGATAGTATGAGTGAGTCAGCTGGGTGAATTCCTGCTCTGCCAGTACGGAGAGATGATGTTCATGGACTCACCTACTGCCCCTGTGCAAGACTCACCATCTGTGATATCGATCCGGGGGCTCGTGGACGCAGCGTCCCCGTCAGTGCTCTGGGATGTGTCAGTTCGATCTGGGCCGGGCAGTGCGGCCCCTTGGCACGCCAGGGACGGGTACAAACTTTGCAGCAGTTCAGAGGAGCCCGACCTACTGCCACAGGTCTCAAATTCACTGGGCTGCGTGTCCGGAATCCTGGGACCGGGGTAAGCAGGAGGATTCTGATCTTCTGTCTGCAAAATGTGCCCCTGCCCCGGGGCAGCTGAGTATCCGGGTGCCAGGGCGTTCAGGCCGCTGCTGACGGCTTCGTCATAGGAAGGCAGCATGACAGGAACTCCATCCACCACCACAAAGTCGGGGTCGCCCATGGAGCCCTCCTGGTTGCCTCTACGTCAGACACAGAAAGGTTATTGCAGAGAGCAGGGGCATGTCAGCAGCAGCTCGGAGCAGCTGCTGAGCTTCAGTAAACACCACGCTTTCTGGTCATGCCAAACGAAGCCACAGGGTCATTAACATGCACAGAAATGTTTGCCAAGCTATGCTGGGGCTGACAGGTGGGATCTGTTACAGTCGGAAAAAGTGAAGCCAGTAATGGGCAGAACCGTTCCAAGGAGGGAAGGTAAACAGGTATGTGGAAGAGGTAAGGAGCACCATTTGCTGTGCTGTGCACAGTGGGTATCATGGATATGAGATCACAGACGTAGTTCACCAGGCAAAAGTGTCTGAACCCCTGGCAAAATGTATGTGCTAGAGCACAAAAGTGTTCAGAGCCCAACAGGCCCTGAGATCACTACTGCTGGATGACAAGGGTTTGGTGGCAAGATCTGTGGCCTCCTTCAGGCCTTGTTTTCAAAGGATGGGGGCTTCCTTAGCCAGTATTAAACTGGTTTCTTTTTTAAGCAAAATGTTTCTGTTAATTGGGAAGGTCTGTTAAACCCTAAAGTATCTGTTTAGTAGCCTATTAAACACAGCACAGTCCAGGCAGGAGGGAATTGCTCCCAGGTACCTTTAAGACATTAAAACATCTGAAAAGGAGAGGGCTGAAAGTCATTTTAGTAAGCTAGACAAGTCCAGGCTGTAGGCCTTCCTCATGAAAAGCACTATGTCAATCAATGTCAAATGCTCCCAGCTCCGTAATATTTTATGGAAATAAAGGAAGATGTAGAAGATGTTTATGAATTGTGATGAAAATAACACTAACGGAGGTAAAGCAAACATTTAATACAAATTTGTCCATAGAGAAAAAAGAAATTCTTTCTTAAAATTTACATTATTAAGTCTACAGTAGTTAAAAAATTAATTCCCCTAGCACCTGAAAACGAGTATTTAAAAATATTGTCAGCTATTTTTACAGGCAGGAGCAGCAGCTCTCAATAGAGGAGTGGTAATTACTCCCAGAGTGAATCTGGCAAACTTTGCCTGTTATCTTAGCTGCATGAAGTACTACTGCAGGTTTTTGGGGCTGCCCTTCCACATCAGTGGTTCAGAGACTTCTGCTCAGAGCAGAACAAAGCATCTGCAAGGCTCATGAGCTGCTCCATCTCTCCAGTAAGCAGTGCTGAGTGTGAAAACTGAATCAAGGCCCTCAACCTTCAAAATAAGAAAGAAACCAGTACAAACCGTGGAAGGAAATGTGTCTTAAATTTGGTCTGGAACATCCTGGCTAAAATAACCAGTAGCAGTACTAATAAAACACTGGTAGCAGTAAATGCCACTATTTTCCATGTAGTCAGGAGGGTCTCCTGTGTATTTGGCCAGGTTTGTTCTGTAACAGAAAGACAATACAAGAGTTGTGCTTGTATATTCCCGTTGTTATTTTATATTCAACACCACTCAGAAGTGCCAGTTAGGACCAGACATTTGTTATATGCAACTTGTAAAAACACACATAAACCCTCTGCCCTGTACTAAACGCAGTCTTAACATGAAGCTGTCACAGAGGCTGGATCTTGCTTTTTCCCCTTGACTGGTCTTTTATACATGCAATCATGACCTTAGCTTGCATACATATAAAAACACCCAGTTGTTAAAAAATACATTTGAAGAAGTAACGATCAAAATGGTTTAGAATCATTCAGGATCTTGGGAATGCATAATTGTTATATTTTAGCTTTTTTCAAAACCTGAGACTCTTGAAAATAGCAGCATCTTAAAATCAGTGCTCACCCACTTAAGCATGACATAGACGAAGCCCACCAGGCATCACCAACCTACAGATCTGCTCCAAACGAGGGGCTGTGAGAAGACAGGGCTGTCGGGCTGGGAGTATCCCTTACCTGTTTTGACACAGTACACTTGGTAGGAGGGGAACCACTCTCCGTACTGGCAGGTGATGTACTTGTAGTCGTTGGTGAGGGTGTAGCCGGGGTCGCAGTAGAACTCCACCACGGTGCCGTGGTTGTAGCGCTCGCAGGGCCGTGGGTGGCAGATGTAGTCGCCGTGACTCACCATGGGAGGTAGCGGACAAACTTGGGCAAAGGAACAGAGAGAAGAATGACATTAATGACATTAATGACATTAATGACATTAATGAACCCCCCACCGGCCAGCTTCAGAGTGCCAAAATGCAGCAGGCACACCTCAGGCTCCCTCTCAGCTCCCTGCGGGGACGCCTCATCCACACCCATGGGGGGATGCACATGCCAGGGATCACTGAAGTGGGACCTGAGAGGCTTCCAATACTTGTGGGAAGAGGAGGGTAAGAGGAAGACAAAAGGGGACACATGCCCATCAGGTGGCTGCATGGGGATGGAGCAGGGCAGTCAAAATAAGGAGAACCGCGCTTTTCACGAAGCATTTATAATTCAGCAGTAACATGCTATTTTTTTTGTTTCATTAAGATAATTAAATGGTTATATGCATTAATTAAATTCCTTTTAAAAATAAGTTTGCTGTCAGCAGTGCTGCAAGAGATGCAAAGCACCTAGTGTTGCTTAAGCATGTGCAGTCTGTATCACTGTAATTTTATTAAGTTGAGCTTAAAGTCTACTGGTGGTATTTGTGTTTTGTTATTTCTGAACAGCCCGACTGATCTCAGTGGGACCACTGGTGGAGTGAGGTCTTAAATATAGCAGAGGCTGAGCCTGTGTTAATTAAGTGGAGTGGTTTACTTAGGGTTAGGTAAATAAGAGAGAATTGCAATATAAACATATGGGACTTTTCCCATAGGCCCTGAAATGACAGCCCAGGCAGATGAATTCCATGGAGACCTGAGGGAGCACTCTGGAAAACAGCAGTGGGGAAAGCAGCTCACAAGCAGTATTTTTACAAGAGAGAAAAATTTTCCACTGTGTAAGTGTTGGTTGATTACTGCTTTCTTAAGTGCTTCTAGCACAGGGCAAAAAAACCTTACAAAGTGTAATGATGTTTCAAATGACTGCATACTGACCCAAAAGGGGCTTCAGTTACTGGATGGCTGCTTTTATTTCCCTTCAGAGGCAGTTCCCATCTGGCTCAGTGCCCCATCTACAGGCCCTTCCCTTCACTTCATGCCTCTCTCATGCAGGCAAGACCTACTGCACTGATTTAAATAATGAAAATGACATCTCTTGGAAGAAGAATCTTCCCAGAAATTACAATTCAGCTGCTTCTCCCTGTGAATCTTGTTACATGAATAATGCATTTCATAAAAAAATACACAAGATATTAAATGAATCTTCAAGAGAGGCTGATTACAATGTGCAGCAATGTCTATTCCCCATCCTCTGGAGACACGGTTTTGTTTGCATTTTCACTGGCAAGGCTTAATAATAACTTGAAATCAGAGTAAGTTATTCACATAAAAATTCACATCCTCAATGCTCTGCACATTTTCTAAAGTCTCTGGGCCCACAAGAAAGAGGAATACTTTACTTGGAAGTCAACTCAAGATTGAAAACAATTTTCTTAAGATTAGGGTGAGGTTGTCAGATTGAAATAGCAGGAAAGCACCTATTAATAATCCTTGTATTAAAAAGCAAATGATCAGTGAAAGCCATGATCCTGGCTTGCCACAAGGAAACCCGCTGTATTTTTATTACCTATGCTTAGAACATGAGAACAAAGGAAGAGAACAATTTAAGCTCCTCTGCAACTGAGTTTTGCCAAGCTCTGGCAGTGTGCAAGAGATGTGCAGATGCCCACAACCTTTCCTGCAATGAGCAAGTAGAGCACACCTTATCACAAAGAGCAACACTCAGAGAAACTAATTTTCCCCTCCAGGAATGTAGCTGCTACATCATCCCTAACCTCTTAATGTCATTGAGAGCCAAAGCAGCCTGCTGAATAGAAAAATCCCTCAAAGCTGGCATCCCAGCAATGTGGGTCAGCTCGGGAATGACACATTTCCAGGCAGATTTAAAGCTTTACACTGTGGGGACAACCCAGATATGGAGCTGTCACTCTGTTTACAAACGGAGGTGTGTTTTATAACACCCAAAAATGAGAGTATCACTCTTTGTGTAGGATATGTCCCCACTGCTAAAAAGAGTGCCACCCCTTCCAGGGACACATCCATATTTCAAGGGAAATGCTTGTGCATTGCAGGTGCTGCCTGGAAACTCCTGCAAACAATTTTTTATTGCCCTGTCAAGTATTAATCATGAATTAGTCGAGGTTTACGGGGTCATACCTGCCAACAGCTCCTGCATGAAACACTGGGAACCAACAGAGGCAATGGAACAGGTTTGAGGCTGAGGGCTTTCAGCTCAGCTGAAACAGTGCTTCATTCTTATGTCGACTGGACTGCAGGAGTCAGGGATTCTAACTCACTTGGAACATCACTCACCACCTCCCATGAACTTTATGTTCAGCCAGTTTCAGGATCCCCTCAACACGTCCATGGGCAAACTGGCCCCACGTACAGTCTGTAGCACTCAGGTTCAAAGCCTCTTTTCACAAATCAAGTCAAAGATACATCACAAACAACCCCAAATGAACTCACTTTGAGCTCTGGGCAATTAGTTGTACACCGAGTCCTTTTCTCAACTCACTTCATTCCCATGGGCATCCTGACCCAAGATCCTTTAAAGCCAGTGGAAGGAGAGCCAGCAAGTGGCCTTGGTTTTGATCATAGAAAAGAAAGATTATGAAAGTCTGGAGGGCTGCTGAACACTCTTGGCTGTCTTGGACAGAAAATTTTTAATGCAGAGCTGGTCACCTTATAGAGTCTGAACCCTTATTCATGCCAGATGCCAGTGTATGAAACCGGTTACACGGATTAAAGGAATGTGTCAGATCAAAAACTCAGGTGACAAACCTAAGGCCACTGAAATTTTTTAGTAAAGTTAAAATTCTAGCATTCCCAGTGATGAATCCTAATTGTGTTTGGAAATTACAGGCCATGGACTTCAAATGCATCAAACTCACAGAATGAAAATAGCCATAAACTGATTACAATAAAAGCATTATCTGACAAGTACATTTTCAGTGCCAAAGCCAATAGCAGTATGCACAACAATCATAGAAACAAGGGAATTCTACTTCAGAAAGTTCTCACAGATTGAAAAAAGCCCTAAGTGCTCTTCTTAAATGTTATACTAAATCTTTACTACCAATAGCTTTCAGCATCTTCACTTTATAAGGCTTTGGAGACTTTAATGCTCTAATTACAACATCCAGCGTGGATAATCCAGTAGTATTTTCTGACGACCAGCATTAAAAGACCACATGCCTGTCCTTAACTTTGAAGTTTGGCAGAGGGACAGACATAATTCAAACAGTGTCTTCTGGTGGTTCTGCAGCAGGTGATGCCGGGTCTCTGGATCTGTCTTTGTACAGCAATTGGCCACAGACTGTAAGGGGATTTACAGGAACTTTATAGCTCAGCATTCTCAGCTGAAAAGTTGAATCATTCATCAAAAAGAAAGAGCAATTGTGTTTATATGGCAAACAAATCCCTTGCTGGATGCTCAAGAGTCCTGTTACTCAAGGAAGTTGAAGGGAAAAATTCCTCATTCGATTTGGTGGACTTTGCTGCCTGCTCCTAGGAGCTGCTGGAGCTGAGGGTTCTCCTCTGAGATCAGCTTTCTGCTCTGGCTGATTTTAATGAAGGACTAACACTATCAACAAGAGCTTAAAACCCAGGGAGCTGAGCCTTGTGTCACCAGCAGTGTGACACTGTGGCCTGGAGCAGAGCCAGGCAAGGGTGGCTCAGGCTGAGGGCACTTGAGGAATTAATAAGGTTCACCCAGTGATTTTTCCTACCCATTATGGTCAAGAAGCTTTTTAAACTCTGCCCTGAGGATGCTGCAGTAATTCTGCAATGTTGACACTGGAACTGAAGGAGGGAGGGAAGATTTTTTGGCATTAGCATATTCTCAATTAACATCGAAGGCACATAATAAAGACATTACATGACTTTTTAAAAGCCACTGGTAAAGAGATAACAGTGGTGTTACAGATATTTACACAGCTCAAAACCCATTTTTTTAGACAGTGCTCAAAGGCTAGTGGTTTTAGTCTGTGGTCAATGTAGACAGGTGTAAATCACTCAGGTTTTGCCCAGCGATTTTTATGTGAGCCAAAAAGTAAAAGCAAAAATGCCTTGAAGTATGGGAAAAGTATTAAAAATAATAATTAAAAAAGGGCTAGGAACAAGCAAGCTAATTTTCCCCAGTGTAAGGCCAGCCATTTCTGTTTGACACGGGGATGGAGAGGATTAGAGACATTTGCACCTTGTAAAGAATAACACTTCTTCCAAGCACATGGTGAATGCCTGCTCGTTATTCAGAGTGAGAACAGATTAAGATGAAACTTCCAGATGAGAAAGACACAGATAAAAACCTGCCAGCTCCAGTGTGCAGGGAAATGCTGGTGTGTCTCACTCAGAGAAACATCTGAGAGGAGGAGACACTGTCTGCTTTGCTCACACACTGGAAGAGAACAGGAGTTTCTCCTGACCCTCACTTGTCGTTTTTGTACCCATCAGGACAGTAATTATCACCAGGAATCTGGACACTTGTCACCTGGCTACTGCAACCCAACCAATGTTTAATTCAAGCTGTCACTTACTGAGCAGAGCACAGCTGTGTGTCCCAGCAGGTCTGACCCTGCCCATCGAGGGTGGCCAGGTCCCCCCTGAAGCTTTACTGGCTGGCTTCTGGGGCCTAAGGAGGGATTCTTTTCCATATCCTGCTTCTGTACAAACACATGCTTAGGGTTTCAAGATCTGAAAATTGTATTTTTTATAAGAACATAGAAGATGTAGATTATGTTTGTTTGTTTTCTTTCTTCTTTATGAACACTGTGCTAATAGACTTCCTTTCTTGGTTCCCTCAGGGTGCCATCACCCTTCATACCTTCACAATAAAATCATCAACCAAGAAGTTTTTCTTTCATATTCATAAGAATTCCTGTCCAGTTCACCTGACAGACCTGTCCATTTCCACAGGTATTACCAGCAAATGAATCACACCTGCACTGCACAGTACAGAGCCTGAGGAAAAAAATCTGCACTTTGAATACTAAAAAAGGGATTTTTCTATTCTATACTTCAATTTACAGAAATTTCAGTTATACATAATTTCAATTTACAGAAATGTATAAAATCCAATGTATTTTAATTCTAAAATAGCAAAAGAAAAAATCCCATTAAAATGTCCAGTGTTCTAAGTAGGATGGAAGAAAAACTACTGGACTTAACTGCTCATATCCAATCAAAAGCATGAAGAAGAAATCTGGAGGTTTGTAAAAGGAAGGAAATAGCAAATCCAGTTGCTTTAAAATAAGCCCTGTCAAAACATCTCATTCTAAGAACAGCTGCTTAATTAGACTTTTTTTTATGACACTCTTTAGGAAAGTAAGCAGAACAGGAAGCGTTACTGGAGTAGATTTTCATTTAGGGTGAATGTCAGCCTAACAATATCCTAATGAAACATTCCTACAAGAAATGCTGCTGGCACTGGGAAGAGAGACTTGGTGTCTATTACAGCTGTAAGGGAACAAACTTGGAGGCCATTGAATTTGTGTTCTGAAAGTGATGCCATGCTTTCAGGAATTTTTCTGATTACTCATTCCCATGGCAAAACAGTTATTACAAGAGTAATAACAGAATAGAATATTTGGTGGAAACAACTGAGCACTCATATATAAAGTAAATCCTATTTAAGCCTGACTGGAGATGTAAAATAATGAAGATACAAGATGTTTACTTTGAACTCTCAAGTTGCCAGAGAATTTATTTCTTGAAAGCCTAGAGCAAGAATTATTAATAATATTGTATTCTTAGCCAATAGAGTCCAAATTCTTTTCAGTCTTAACCTTTCTTGATTACTTGACCTTCACAATGCCACTTAGATGTTTTCTACTGAAAAGACACCAAACAAATAAGCAATTTCTTCCTCAGCTAGTCAATGTTCAAGCAGCCAGGAACACACCCCAGGTCTCCTGGCCCCAGACTGCTGGCTGTACCCCTAGAAAATCACCCCAGGGTAATTCTGACCCAGCTTTGACACTGAGGTAAGCCTTTCAATGTGCACACAGTGAGAAGAAGAACTTCTCACCTTCTACAGAGTGTGAAATGAATTGAATAATTAAGTTTTTAAAGAAAAGCTGCTTCTCTGGTCTAGCTTTGATGAGCACCATCTTGCCGAGAATTGCATGAAACAGTATAAAACTAGTTTCAAACATGTTTTAATAATAATTTAAGATTAGCTGATTCCAAAATGGAAACAGACAGTGTTTTACAAGCAGTTATGGTACACAATTCCTTCCTGGAACTGCAAATTGTCCAGCAGGTTTTGCAGTTCCAGTCAGTTGAGCTCCTACAGGAGCATCATGCCAAATTCACACTCAACCTCAACAACTCTGCCCTTCCCAGCACAGTATCCTGTGAAACATTGCTGAAGTCTTTAGTATCAAATGCATTTCACAACAAATACAGGATGAAGCACACCCCAAATGTGCTTCTTCCTATAAATTATAAGTTAAACAATAAAAGTTTCATTTAAACTACAAAAAATTGATTACAAGTTTGCAGCTAGAGAACTAGGACTTCTTTTAGCAAATGCCTCACAATTATATTTAAGGAAATATTTACATTCCTTATTAATTTGTGAGCGCTTGGAGCACTGTGGTCTCATTTACAGCAGATAAATCTGGCTTTCTTCATCCCTTGCTTCCAGTTCTGTTTCCTCCTTCCCTCATGAGTGGATGGCTTTACGATCAGCAATGGTCTTTTTAGGACTTTGAGAAACAGATGCTGGGAACTACATAGACACTTTGCAGGGAGGAATTAGAAAACTCCAAAATCAATCAAGGCTTGGGTATGTGACAGGCATCCCAGGATAACCTGATGACTGGGAAAGGTCAAAGTGCTTAGAAGTATAATGGAAGGGAGAGAAAGAACAGTCAGGAAGCTGGCTAAGAAAACCAGACAGCCAAAGGCTCCTGTCAGGAATGTCTGAAAAAGCCAGTGCTCACTGAAAGCTGGATGTATCAGCAGGTTTTTATGTTACTTTAATCCCTCTATTTTGAATAGCTTTTCCTTCTTTGTCATAAGCAAGAATCCCTTGCTTGTGTGGGGTTACCTACACCCATCATCAGGGACTGATGGAGACAAGGAATGCTGGAATAGACAAGCTGTAATCCAGGGCTTATCTGAAGGCTGAGGAAATCAAGCTGTACCACATAAGGAAGGAAAATCACAAGGTCCCATTCCCAATGGAGAGCTACAAGAAAAAAAACCCAAAATGGTTTGGGGAGGAAAACCAGCACATGATCTTAGCACTGTAATTTCACAAACCATCTTACAAGACCAGGAGGGCATGGAGGAGTGATGGTTTCTGGTATTTGTGTTCAGTTCCCAAGTGCCTGCCTACACTGATTGGTAGAAGTGCCACCTTTTAAATATTGGGGTTTATCTCTGGAAATGAACAAGGGAGTAGACTTCCTGATTCACAGAGTCCATAGCTACAGTTCCCTCCATCTGTGGAAGATGTTCTGTGAGTGCACTGTGCGGCCAAATTTAATGAACATGTCCGTAAAGCGCAAAGATGTTTGATTTCAAGGTAGGCAATGTATTATTTTCCCTTCCTATCCTTGTCAGATACAGTTAAAGATTAATATCAAAAAATAGCCCTCAGGAAGAATTTTTGCCTGCTTTCCCCCACCTAACTCACAGTATATTTAAAGCGCTATGGATAAAACACTACATGCATCTGGCAGCTGATATGGAACTTCAGGGCAGAAATTATGACTCCATGAACAAGCTGGGATGTCTGACTGATTCTAGAAATGCTAAGGAGTTTCTGAAAGGTACAGGGGTGATAGAGCAGGTGTAAAACAATGATTTACTGTGCCAGTCCTGTGCAACAAGCAGTATCAATGACATGAAAGAAACAGATTACAAGATGTTACTCTGTTCCTTTCTTGAAAAACTATGAACAGTGCAGAGGGCATCTATTTCAAAACCAGCCAAAATCAAAGATTTCTGCAATGCAAAAAAGGAGCAAGCACTTAGAAATATAATGCACTTCTTAGAAATATATGTTCTTCCATGTCTTCAACTTGGAGCCTGTTCTCTAAACCTTCCATCCCTCACAACAAGAGCTGCAAAAAGCTCATTTTGTTGCCTATCCATTCTGTCTTGGATGTGGACTATTTTCCTTCATGTTTCACTTTGCAATACAACTGCTGGAGTTAAGAGACTGAATGACTACTTAGTAGCATAACTTGACTTCTCTGTCTAGCATTTCATGTCTCTGCTTCTTTTTTATTCAATTCTTTTCCACACCTCTTCTGCTGTGGGTAACAGATCAAGTTCAGCATTTTCCAACAGCACAAAAATCCAGATGTTCCAAGTTAAAGTGTTCGCCTTCCACACTCACACATGGATGCATATAATTTCTGCACTCCTGGATGATGAATGAATCACCTGTCTACAGTGCAGAAACAAGCAGAATTATTAAATGACTTTTTCTAAAAAAAAAAAATATAATCTTAGATTTCTCATCATGCTTGCTTTCCACAACAAGCACCCTCCGGGTGAGACACTGTCAGCCTATTTCATCCTTTGGGTATCAGGCTGAAGGTGTCACTGACATAAAGGTGTTGCCCTGTCTATCCTTAGATATATGGTTGTCTGCTGCTATTTAAGCATTTACTGCTGGTTGTAGTGTCTGAGTCACACATTTTGCTGTAGGCAGTGAAATACCACTGTAGTCAGAGCTATTAAAAAGCAGGCTATCAATATGTCCTATGTTAACATTAACTCAGTTAACTTGGATGACCTCTTTGGCAGTTGAGCAATATTTAATTTATTCTCCCTCCTGCCTGCAAGCTGAGTAGCTGCAAACCAAAAACAGAATCCCGGTATCTATCTCACTTAATTTCTCAATACCACAGTGTTTCATAACTTGCTTGTATTGCTGCCCTCTGCTCCCTCTACAGGACTTCTATGTGTTGGAGATGTGCTGCATCAACATTATCATCCCTGAGGATACACATCAGTCTGTCATGTTGGAATTTATCTAAAGCCTTCTCAAAGTCAGCAGAGAAACACAGAGAGAAATCCATTTGTACCACTGTACAACATCTCAGGCTTAGGATTACTTACTTCATCCCATCTCCTGAACATAACTGATTGCAGGCTGACTTCTGTCCTTTTTTCTTGGGGTGTTGCTCTATGCTCCTTCAAGAATTTAAAAGATTTTAAGCCTAGTTTATCAGATAGATGGCTTGGTGTCAGTCACTATTCCTGACATTAGGAATTGTTATGGAAGAATATACATCTGTGAAGCTTTCCTTCAAAGTGTCCTGCACGTAGCTAGTAACAAAGTTTAAGCTATTTTGTTTTGAACAATTACAAGGCTAAGGCATTTCATCTGTCGTATCAACCTCTTCTGTCACACCCCTTCTAGGGTCTAAATCAGAATTACCAGCCCCTCTCTACGAGTGTGTATCCTCAGGCCTACGAGAAGAAAAATTTTAAACCTCTGTTCTGTGTTCTGGCCTGTCTTTCAAGAGTATTTTTTTTCTCTGCAGCATACTTTGTTGGTTTTGATTTTCATCTGGCTAACCCCTTTTTAATCTCCACAAATCTCCTGTTGCCCAGGTAAGGGGGGTTGGGTTCCCTTGCAATTCTTGCTTTGTTGTAAAATTTCTTAATTCCTTCCTTCTCCTACCTTTCTTCCACAGTTTCTATAATTTTCAGAATCCTGTCAGTACCTTTATGGTTGCTTAGCTTTGTATCTTTTCATCTACCCTCACAATGAGGTGGTTTTATATTCCAGAGTTCAGAAATACCTTCAGGTTTTTTCTGTGTTTCACTCTCTTCTGTTTATTGAATATCTCCTTTGAAGTCTATTCCTCATGTTTGTTTCATTTTGATTTCAGATCTACCTACAAAAATTTGAAATTTTCTATTTTACCTTCTTTCAAGTTTAACTTCAGCTAAAGAATCTGCTGGTCCCAGAAAGGAGAATGAAGCTTTGATATTGCAATATATTTGACTTCTTGCAAGACCAGCTTTTCTGTTCAGCTGGGATGCTGCTGAAACAAGACATTCTAGGTAACAGGATCATGTCTATTGTTTGCAAATTCTATCAACCTGTTTTCCCTTTTACTCTTAAATACAAAGCCAGGAATTCCCAATGACACTATCCATACAACTGCTTTATTTTCTGGCACTATAATCAAATTCTCCCAGCCCTTCCTCTCTTTATCTCCTTCCCTTGCCACTCCTCACCCAGTTCTTTATAAGAACTATTCCTTACATCTCCTTGGAAGATTTCCAAAGGGCATGAAAAATTAAAATACAGACTCCAGATGGCAAGGAATGTAATCATATGCAGATCTTGTTCCCAAAGTACTCATGGCCAAGGTTTCTTTTTTCAGTTTGGTTTGGGGTTTCTTGGGTTCAGGGTTTTTGGGGTTTTTTGTTGATTTTTTTTCTCAAAGTCCTGTGTGATCTCTCAGTTCACTTTAAAGTACCATATCATAAACATTTCCTAGTTTTAAATGTTTCATTTCACAGAGTTCCATACAGGTATGTTTTCAAGTGTTTGCTCTCCTCTGATGTTTCTGGAAGCCATTTGATTTATTTTACAATTAATATTTATACCCCCTGTGGTATTCTTCACTCTCATTAATTCTGCACCCATGTTTTGCATACTGGATTTTACAGAAGGCAATCACTATCTTACATCAGTTTCTACAGATGGATAATTAACCCCAAATTGGTAATTTAAAAATCATATTAAAAACCCCAAAGCCCATTTTCCTTCAATTTTCTTGGAAGTGCCTATTGAGTTTCCGTACAAAAGAAGGTTTAAAAAGTTTCTGCATAATTGTGGAAGTCCACTAGAAAAAAAAGGAAATTAAGAAAGTTAAAGAAGAAGAAAATTCAGTGTGAAGATGCTTCATCTTATCCTCTAAATGAATGTAAAAATTTCTAGAACTGGTAAAACAACACTGTTTCCTTTACTGTCCTCTGATACCGCTCAACCATTTCAACTGCAGCCACCCCAAATGATTCAGCTTGAGGCAGACACTCAAAAATCAATCCAAATGTTTTAAATCTGGCACAAGCATTTAAGAAGAGGATCTCGTAGCAGCGAACACTTGGCAGCCTGAGCCAGAGGCATCCTTTTTTGCCAGAGCCATAAGCACTGCCCTGGCCACAAGCAGCTGTCCCTGAGCAGTCGCTGCTCAGCTCTGCACTGCTGGCTGCACTTCAGTGCCAGGTGACACACTTTCTATGCTCTGCTCTGAATAAAGTGGCACTGGTTTCACAGAAATCAAAAAAACCTTCCTTCCCAAACAGCAAAAACCAGTCTCTCAGCCGAGCTGGTGGCAGCTCCGTGCTCACTGCTGTTGAGGGTGAGGCTGGGAAGCCTTGGAAAGCCTGATGTGCAACAGGAGCTGCATGGTCCCTGCTGTGACCTTCTATTCAAATAGAGCTGCAAACCCTTCATTCAGAATTTATTTGCCCTAACAAAGAGGAAAAAATTCACCAGATTGATGTATAGTATTTTTATGACTACACACAAATTTAGGAAATCCCTTCTGTGGAGGCTTCAACAAGAACATACATCTAAATGAGGAAGCTGTAAGCAGCATTGTTTATAGGAGAATAAAAGCTCTCAAATGGTTTGCTATAGCTTCCTAGCAGTCATTTGCTTTTAATCATTACCATATTAAAATACTGAGCAGGAAATGTCATTACGATGCATTTTTAATTGAACATGGAAAGAAATAAATGGAATTAATTTGTTATTTGCAGATTTCCTCTGTGAAAAATACTGCTTGGTGAGATTACACCACACACATAAAGGGAACGCTGAAAAATGAGCTTGACATTGGAATGCAAGGTGGAGACTAAAAAAATATGCAGGGAAGGAATTTTGTCCACAAATTAAGAGTAGTGGATTGTAACAAGATTCCTGGAGACTGGCACTCCTTGCATAAATCACTTGAACAAGCACTTTCAAACAAGGGCATCTCAAGTTGATTTACCCTGTCTGGATTCATTCTGACGATCGCTGCACACCTGCTGCAGCAGCCCTACGGCACATCTCACAAGGGGAGCTGTCAGGAGTGACCTTTCAGTGCTGCTGGAAGCTCTCTCTTCTCTCCCAAAGATGAGCAGCATCAGCTCTTGCAAGCCTTGTGCTCCAGATTTGGTCTCCTGTGGTTCACTTAATGAATGCACTGATGGGATGCCCACGTGAAACCACCATGGAAAGGTTTGGCATTTAAAGAGGGCAGTAAGAAAGTGATTCAAAGGGAGGCTGAACTGAAATCAGAACTGAGGAGGCCTCCCTTTGATGGCTTTGGCCCAGAATCTGGCATACACCGATCCCCCCATCAAAGACCATCATAGCTGAGTGGGGATGATAACTTTTGACGTGTAACTTAGAATGTAGAACTGTCAGGGCAGAAGTTCTTGCCCCATGTTTTAAATTATCGAGAAAAAGAGCCTCTCTGTGACTTTATAATACAAGCAAGAAACAATTGAGCACATGAGTTTTCCCAGGTATTTTGATAGCAGCTGAGATCCTCACCTGTGTTAAGTACAGTAAGACACAACTTTTTCTGCTTCACATGCTCAAGTTTCATGCTCTCATCCTTCTAACTGAAGAATTGTCATTTTTATCAAATCAGTTATATTGTTTGGATTAAGCCTAACAGTGCCCTTCTGATTTTTTAATGTGTTTTCCATGCTATAAACAACAACAAACAAGCCTTCCAAAAATGGCTTACATAGAGCTGATTGAGGATTAATCTTTCATGGTGAGCTAAATAAACAAACAAAAAATCATGTTTTGTCATTCCAAAATTGCAAAGGCATTTTTGAATTTTGGAACTTGAACTGTCAGCTAAAAATAAGGATCATTTAATTACTTTTGTGTGGTTTATCACTTCGTTGATGCTTTTGGCAAATTTTTGCACTTCCAGAATGCTTAGCATTTAGTTCAGTGACATAAGCATCACATATGAATTCCTCTAATTGCTTTTGGCTAAATTCTACATATAGAGAGCTTCCTTACAGGCTTGAAATAGAACAAAAATTGAGTTCTTTTAGGGGAATGAAATGCCAAGGATGTATTTGGATTCTCATGACTCCCTGGGATGTTTCATTCAAGATGTGAAGATGTGGGAGGCCAGTTTATGCCATTTTGGCGATGTATGGAGCAATCCATCCGGTGTCACTGTGTTAAATGTCTGGGATGCAAATAAAAAAGCACTGTAACACCCTCCATCCCAGCTCTAGTCACAGATTATTCCTTTCGGCTCGGTAGGCTCTACCTGTTTCACACAGAATGGTTTTTGTGTTCCTCATCAATAAATCAGCTCAGTCGTTTTAGTTGTCAGTCCCTCTTTAAGGCTGACTACTACGAGAGACAGCGAATACTCGAGCGTGCAGCACCGTGTGGTGCTGAGCAATGACTGCAGCTGGCACAGCCCAAACCAAGAGTTTCTGTGGGGTATTTTCAGCTGATCATGGAAATCCATCCGTATGTGTAGGAGCTCTGGCCATCTGCACGGGAAGGCGAGTTATGTAACCTCTCCAGAGCTCTGATCAGAAAGGCAGAGAGAGTTCGCATTTTAAAGGCAAAGCAATCATTGGGAGCTTTCCCTCTTGCTCTTGGGACACTGCGAGAGCAAACTCTGCTTAGGGAGCACCAGGGGCTGAGGTACAGCAGGCACAGCAGGCTGCACACAGCAGAACCCACACAGGCTCTGCACAGCCAGAGGAAACAGCAGCGAGAGTGGAACTGTGCCCACAGCCCTGAGGCACAGTCACACACAGCATGCAGGTCTGGCAAACTGCAAAGATAAACAAACAGTAAGACATTTACCTTCCACATCAAGGCACCTAGGTGGGCTATCTGACCAGATAAGGTTATACATGCACTCAAGGATCTCTGCCCCTTCTAGTTTATATCCAGGAAAGCACTGATAATACACCACTGTTCCTACGGGGAAGGAGGCCCCGAACTCAGATACGTTAATGTAACTATGAGGAAGAACCAACGGCCTCAGGCAACCTGCAAATTAAGAAGAGGGAGGTTTCTTTTATTATCAAGTGCTTATCTCAGTCATCTTCACGCATCTCAGTTACAGTTTCTAAATTGAGGAGTGAGATATTTTTCATCCTCTCCACTATGAATGGCATGTCTGCGTGATCTCCCTCAGATATATCTGCCTCATTATCCTCTTTCAAACCCTTTTGTTGTTTAGCCCACACGCTTTGCTAGCGTGGGCTTCACTCCCAACAAATCCAGGGAAGGTTTTCGGAAACTGACAGTATTTTGTTTAACAAACATTCACCGTTTCAGCAGATGGCAATTTCTTTCTGAGGTAGAATCTTTAATAAATGAAGATTGTCATTTATATAAATGGTGAGCTTTATTCCTCCTCCTAAAAGTGACAGGCATGTAAACTCTCTTAAATATTAAAGCCGCTCCTGTGACAAACTGCACGCAGCTGTAAAAGATTTGCAAGCAGAGTGAATGACTTCGAAATTCTGGTCTGAGGAAGTCTGAAGGGACATGACTTCCTAGGAGCAGTCCCATGACAACCATTGAGCGAGGGCTCTGACTAGGTTAGCAAAAAGTTAAGGCACCTGTTATTGTCAGAAATTGTAAATGTAGTCAGAATCTGAGGCTGTGCTCCAGTTCTACTTCTGGAATTACTCCTGAGGGATTTGTATGATGGCTGGTACTGAGCAGTGTCAGTTAAATGGTCACCAACCAAATTCGGGGCAACAAGGAGCAGTGAATTTAACAGATGGCTTGTCTTTGTAACATGTCATTCCTCGTGGCCCTAGAAATGACCCTCTGGGTAATACTTGATACTGCTCAATTTTTTAATTTGCAATAATGTGGAGAAAAGATGACTACTAATCATGCCATGAAAAATAATATTTTAAAATTATGTGACTAATGGAAGCTGCATTATGGCAGTCCACAAATAGGTCTCTTGCCACTACTAGGAATTTGTGAAGGATGTTCATAGGACTCCCATAATATTAAGCTAGAGGAGGAAACAAAAATCAGTCTGAGAACTTCTTGTAAGGTACTGGCATTTAAAACAAAAAGCCTCAGCAGCATTTCAAGCATCTATTTCCTTGCAATGGTCTTTTGAGGGAGAGGAACAAATGCAAAAGAAAATAAGATAAAAAGCTTGAAGCTTTTTGCAGCATGCTGTACCACCAGAGCAATGATTTTGTAGCTGTTTAAGCAGCTGGTTATGACCCTGCTGAAATAAAGTTCCAAGCACCCTATCTGCTGGCTGCTGCTTCTACCCTGATCAAGAATGCCCCACACACAACCCACTAATTCCTGCAAACTGAGCAGCCCATGGAGCAGGATGACATAAGTAGCCCCCAGCGGGACAAAAAGAGCACAGACTGCCCAAGCAAGACCAAGCTTACTCTTCTCTGAACTGTATCAGGGAAAATTTGGTCCTGCTGGCTCAGAATTTTAATGCTCATTCTGTTCCTGGTCATGCAGGACAGAGATTTATTTGAATTTGTATGACAGCCAAGCATTTGTGAAAATTCCTTGGTCTCCAAACAAGTCAAGTTGCTTGAAAAATTTAATTTTGACTTTTTTTTTTTTTTTTTTTTTTTTTTTTTTTTTTTTTTTTTTTTTGGCTAAATAACATCATTCCAGACCAGTAATTAATATTATTACCTCATGGCAAAAATTGAGGTTAGGTTCTTAAACACTCTACAATCCTTCCCCACTGCTCTGGCAGGGATAAAAGGCATCTTAGTGTCATCAGCCTCCCCTGCCTTTTGTAATGGAAGGGCTGCAGAAATGTAACTGACAGCCTACCTGGAGCGAGTAGACAAGTGCCTTTGATCTTACCAGTGCCTGACATGGCAAAAAGGAAATTCTGGAATTCTGGAACTTTAAGGAATTTGGCAAAATATGGCAGGGTCTTGAATCTGAGTTGCCTATTCTCTGCCTGCCTGGTAATGACAGCACTTGGGTCTCGTGCAATTGGTTTCTTAACTTTTATCAGCACTGCTTTCATTTTGAAAAGCAATTAATATTGACTATTGAGTAGGAGCAATTGATTGTGTTTCACAGTACAAACACAGCCACAGAAGTAACAGGCTAAGGGGTATTTGGGATACTTCTGCTTGCTCAGTAAATATTGCCTGTCACAAAGTTTGCACCTGGATCTCTGGCAAATACAGCATCTGCAAATCAATCTTTTAAGCATTCATCTCCCCCTACTGCAAGAGTTTTAATCTACCTAAATTAAGTGTGAGGTGCACAGAGAAGGGCTGTACACTTCACAACTGCCACACGTGATGCCGTGGCTGATAAGATACCTCAAAGCTGGTTTTGCTATGGTTTTGTAAAGCCTCCCCTTTGCTGTTAGCCCTGTTCAGATACAATGTGTACATGTAAAATGCTGAGCTAGCCTGGTAATATGTCTAAGTTTCTGCCACAGTTGAAGGCAAGATCTTGGGGGACAGTCTGATGTGCTATTGCTCCTGAGAAGTGTCCCAGCTCCCCTGCCTGCCTGCCCTGACTCTGCAAATTGTTGTGGCAGTGTAATTGAGTGCCTACAGAGAAGTGTTAGCTCTAAGAGGCAACAGATGGGTTTGAGGAAAGTTGGGACTAACCCAGTCTGCTCCTCACTTAGAATCGCTGGCTGCTGTTCAGTGGGCCAAGCTTGTTACCAAGGCGTGGCTTGGTTAAAACGGAGCCAGTGGTACTCAGATGTGCTTCTTAAAATGTGAAGGGAAAGGGAGCCCAGGGTTATTGAGTTTCCACTCACTAAAGCTGGCTTACCCCCAGCCATTTCTCACAGTCTAAGCTGAGCTGGGATCCCATGCTGTTGATATTTCCAGTTCTGTGGCTAATGGCTTTTCTGGCCAAAATCACCCCTGTGCATACTCTGAATTTTCAGTCAATACGTAAAGGTTTAATGGACTGTGAATCTAATCAACAGCTCTGCTGAAAACTCTGACAGAAGAACAGGTTCCAGTTTCTCTCCTCTTCCCCTGCCCTCTGCACAAGGTAAAGGAAGATAAAGTGCAGTTAGAAGCTTAAATTTTTCTACAAATCAATTGGTGGAAAAATGTAAGATGCCCATCAGAACTTCTGACTGATTACCTTGCTTGTTTGTTACTTTTTGTTTCACTGTATCTGTGTCAGATTTGAGTTTTGCAAACAAAAAACAGTATTTAAAGTAGTATTATAAGCATGGGAATGTTCAGGAAGCGACATCTTTCCTGCAGTAAGCAAAGGGAAAGAGAAATCAAAAAAATCTTAGCAGCAACACTACTCAAACACTGCACTGTGGAGCTTATCAGATCACTGACATTCTTACAACTGTAGGAAAAAATATTGGCAAGCTATCACAAGAGGCGTGAGCTATAAAACAGGACGTGCTGGAGTACTAAACCTTGACATATGGGTAGATTATCCCATGTTCCATCGTCTTGACATATGGAAACCATGTTGTCTAAGTCAGGGTAACGGATCTGGAATCCTTCATGACAGCTGATTATTAACTTATCGCCAGTCCTGTATGTCTTGTTATGAACCTCTGCATCTTCAACATGTGGAACAAGGCAATCTGTGACTTCACGAGAAAAAGAAATAGTAACTTAATTAAAAAAACATGGCTAGCTATTCAGTAATCAAGCTCTTAAACAGAAGTTAGCATTCAATACAAGTGCTGTGCTTAAACTGTTTGGAAAATGCATGCATTTCAGTAAACGTGCCCTTTCCTTACTAAACCACCATTTTACAAAGTCTATAGCACTGTAGGAGAAGCTGAGGTAATGAATCATTCCCCCAGCCTTTTAAAAACCAACAAAATTAGGAGCCTTTAGGAAGACTGTGGTTAAATTTGACCCTCCATTCATCTTGTGTGCAAATTACACCCCAAAGTCTGACTATCCCAAGGTTCCACGCAAAGGCAGACTCTGACAGCACTAAGGACAGGACGAAAGAAAAGATAAAATACAGATATGGCACAAGGAACACAGAAAAGCTGCAGTTTTGGCAGAGAGACAGATGAAAATCAGGTACATTTACAAGGGTTTATCCAGCTCCATTCCACAGAGTTCATTATGAGAATGCCTTCACTTTAATCTCCTTGATTATGTTTCAAATCAGATAGTTTTGTGTGCCTGCATTCATATGCCTTTAGAGGACATGATTTTTAGGGTCCTGAGCAGCATCTCAAGTGCTTGTAGGAGACTCTCAAGAAAGGACTGCCAGCCTGAAGTGATAAACAGGGACGGGCTCTAGTACCTGTCTGTGACACATGCATCAGACAGTCTCTTATCTCACTCTAGGTACCAGTGCTAAAGACACCAAAATACAGAATGAAACTCAGAACTCTGAAAGATGTGGAAAGGGGAAAAATCCTCTAGTAATACTGAATTATTGAGAAACAAGCCAGGAGGGTATGAGGGAATACTCTGGGTGACTCAAAGTTCATCCTCATCACAAAGGCAAAGTGAGATGAAACAGAAGACAGGAAAAGATTAAATACTGGGAGAAAAATTTTGTTTGTCTGCCAGCAGTCAATCCATGACAGAGATGGTAATAAAAGTTTCCAGGCATCAAAACCCAAGAAGTATTTCAAACACAAGAAAGACAAAAAATATTATAAACCTGTGTTATGTTGGTTTATTCCCCCAACACTTCTACCTTGAGAGATGGTTATATTCATTTGAGAACTCTGTACTTATTAAGAAAATAAAAAAGAAATCTCTTGAGACTTGCATAGAAGAGAAAGTTTCTGCCATTTTCATGGGTAATTCTTGCTAAAGAGGAAGAGGCAAAGCTAAATTTATATTTAGCAATTAATTGTTAGTATGCACTAAGCAAAGTGACAATGACAGCTTGTTTGTTTAGAAGCACAAGTAGAAGGAAGATAAACTGTCATTTAGCATTCACAAACTACTAAAAGCAAATGTATTTCATAATGTTCTTATTTAGTTGGGGGGGGTCTGTTACTCTGAGACTCAACCACTAAATTTACTAACCTGAAGGGGGAAAGTGTTGCTCCCCCAATTAAAACATATTTTGTACCCTCCCATCACAGAGATGTTTCTAAAACACATTGTACTTGGCTATCTTTTGGTAAGGGGCCTGAGCACATTATTAGTTCAAACTCGGTCCATTTCTCCTGTTACTTTTTAGCTTCTTGGCAGATGCTGCAGGTGCCTC
Source organism: Prinia subflava (assembly GCF_021018805.1). Classification (NCBI taxonomy): domain Eukaryota; kingdom Metazoa; phylum Chordata; class Aves; order Passeriformes; family Cisticolidae; genus Prinia; species Prinia subflava. The sequence goes on from NC_086248.1 coordinate 96,449,208, forward strand.
CCGCTGCTGGCAGCAGGAAGGGCTGGCAGCCTGCCAGGTGGGCAGAGAAACTGCAGCAAGAAGTTCTCTTAGAATTTATTCATTTATAAATGCATGAGTCTGGGAGGATCCATGCCCTAACTGGAGGCTGTAAAATACACTGCCGAGGGTGCAGACATTACTTCCAAAGATGGAACAGTTTTCTCTCTATATATAAAGTTAATCAGCAGAGAAGACAGCAGAGGATGCCCCAGAAGAAATGCCTTACACTAAGCCATAAATGCTGTCATGAAGAGTCTGTCCTGGGCACCCCAAGAGGATGGGATGAGATAGATGGAGAACCTGCTTGGCAGACACGTAGCAGGAGGCTGGAGATGGATACCAGAAGATAACGTCAGAGAACAGCTCCCTCTCCCCTCTCTTGCTACAACCTCTTTCTGTTGCTATACAAATAAAGGAGGTGTGTGTACACACAGCACAGTAAAACATGAGATTTCACTTTCAAAGTGGGAGGAATTGATTCTGTGACAATGATCTATCACAGCACTCCATCCCTATTATTCCAGGGAACAGCTGTAGATGGGATCACTTTAATCGGGTAGATGTTGGCAGAGAACAGCGATAAGTTGCTCACTGCACCATCCTCCGCCTGCCACATCCTGGCTGACTTTGACAACAGGCTTATTGCAAGCCCCAGCTAAACACCAGACCAATGGACCACAATATTACAGCTCTTTTTCCTGATGCCTTGCAAGCAAATGCTTTCCCACTGGCTGAATTCGTATTGTTTAGCACTTAGTCAGGCATAAACTGCAGTAGCCACCTCTCCACGAACAACTGGATTAGCTAGCACCAATTCTAGCTCGGAAAAGCTAGAAGGAAGTGACTGAATTTTAAAATGTCCTGTCCTAGAAAATAAACTACATTATTCTAAGTCCTTCTCAGCAAATCCATGGAAGATGCTAAACCATTTAAGGGAATATAAGGTCTTTAACCAATCTCAAACAGCAAAGGCTGTGACTTACTCTTCTTTCTGGCAGTTTTACATGATCTGCTTCTATCTACTCTGTGAGTATTAAAATGGGCCAGCCAAAAGGACACATTCCTTGTCTTGCAGAGGCAGAAAGAGTTGGAGTAAAGCCAGCAGCTCAACAGCCTGAGTGAGGGCTCACCTTGTGCTTACTTGCACAAAGATTTGTACATTAGGAACTCTTGGCTTTAGCAAACCAAGTACATCCCTCATCACAGAAGACTGGTCTGAAGAACAAAATTTGTTAAACAGTATAGTTAGAGTGTTCTGCTCAGGTGCAAACCGTGCAGAACCTCTCAGAACTGTTCCTTCCACCCCATGGGGAAGGAAGATCACCCTACCTCCCCCCAAGAGCACTTGGACCACAAGAGCACCTCAGAAGGAGGGCGTGACTTAGACACCACGGAGGTAGCCACACCACCCATGGGTACCAGCTGGTCTGGGATGGCTTCTCTCTGCTGCAGGTGAGCCCTTACCATCCAAAAATGATCCCTGTTCCATGCTAATCCAAGAAGGTGCTTATAGGATTTACTTGGGAGTTCTGCTGGATGTTAGCCAAAACCATGTCAAGGGTCTTTCCAACACTGTAAGAGTGTGTACAGTTGAAGAACAGTGTCATCCCTGCTCTGGCACTGTTTTGATTACTGTCTGTATGTAAATTCAAATGCAGAGGTCAGATGCTCCTGTGCACTCCTATCTGATGCTCCTATCTCACTGTGGACAATCTCTGAATTAGCCTTGACTGCATCAAGTCACCACTGGCAGGCTGGAACACAGAGAAACAGGGAGGAAGGATGGAAGGACTATCATGAAGAATTGGTTTGATGCAGGGACACCTCATCTACACCCTGTGCTCTTAAAAGTAAACATTTAAGACCAATATGGTCTCTTGGTTTTTTTTAACTAGTGTTAAATTCACAGTAGTGTCTTATTAGGATTGTTCTGTGGATGGCAAATGGTATTTTAGAGCACATTAAATAACACTTTCTCTTTATTGTCTTTGCTTATATTGTAACAGTGCAGAGAGACTTCACCTAAGATCTGTGGCCATTGAGCTGTGGCCTGGTTACAACTATCATAACCAGGCTTAAGAATCAGGGCAAGAATCAGGCAAACACTGGGCAAGACAGATAAGAGATCGGGAAATAAAAATATTTCAGTCATCTCACAGACTCAGGGACAAAGGCAAAGCAAATGGAGGGCTAAATGTCCTACAGGAAAGCTGTAGTCAAACCATGTACTAGTCCACTACTTTCACTGCAGGTTTATCGTCCCTGTCAGTGGGAGAATGAGGCACTGAGAACATCTCCAAGGTGTCTGCCTGCAGAAGCACAGGGAGAGGAGGGCACAGCTCTTCGCTTCATTGCCATCTCCATGCAGACTGTAAATTTAGATTCAATCTCATAGGAAAGAGCTAGCATTTGTTCCAAGTAGGGCAACAGCCTCAGCAGCCACATTATCACAGTGGGAGAAGATTAGATTAAAGTGTGAACAACATGACATACTGCTCTTAAACAGTAAATACAAAATTCCTACCTCAGAGGTTTGGTATTTATGTGCATAACCGTATTAGAGCTGATGAAAGGTACAGTCGCAACATGCTGTAGATCAACATAAGAACATAACTCTAATACAGATTTTTGACAGGGCATTTATTGGGCACCGAGTCATGCAACTTCATTCTCGTCCTGACACTTAAATAATCACCTGCCTCTTAATGAGAAATGACAGACCTATAAAATCAAATTGATTGGGTGAAGAGCTCCAGGCACACATATTAGTTCTAAAATCAATTACATTCTGAAACAGGTTGCTTTGCTTCCTTTGGTAAAAAGCATCCATTTGTGATTAGAGATTGTGCTAGTAAACACATAACGACAATTAAACGTACATAACATATAGACACAAAATTGTCCTTCGCCCAATCCAAACCCCTGAGAATAAATGAACTCCAAAGTATGGAGTGTTTTTACTGTTCAAGCTCAGCTGGCACTGCCTGACATTTATATATGCTGGGATGAGAGGCGTGTGGAGCATACCATAGCCCACGGAGCAGCCAGCCCCTGCTGTAAATGGTAAATGCAGCATAAAGTTTATTTCACCTTGTGATAGGTAATGATGAATGGGAAAACATTAACTTCTCCCTTCTACAGCGGTTGCTGGAAATTTCAGATTTCTTTCTATATATCATTACAGAATTTCTGCAATGAAGATTTTTATGTATGTCATTAGACAGCTGAGAATCACAAACCCTGTTGTAATTCTCTCTTACCTCGTCCCCAGACGTGCCACATTCCTACACTGTCCACCTCCCTACTACGGCCCTCTCTCAATATTCTGCTCCAGTGTGCAAAAGGATCAGTCTACAAATCAGTTAAGCCGATGCTTAGGCCTCGTGGACTGCCACTGAGCCTTTGCTTAGCATTTCTTCTGAATCAGTGGTGCTATTGTGCATTGCAAAGAAGAATTAATGCTGTAGTCTAATACCTGAGGTATTATTATAATGTTAATCAGGGAAGTGCTTAAGCACTTGCTTCACTAAATCCTAAATCAGGGTCCTACTCCTAGGTCCAAATAATAAGAAGCATTTTTGCATCTGCCTAATTTTGAGCACAGAACTTTAACAAGACTAATCACATAATTACAGTTATGCTCCAGCTTAAGTGCTTTGCTTGATCAGAGCATTGGCTAGCAATCCTTTTTAAGCGTTCTGTGCTGGGAAGTAATTATTATCTCTAAAGCAACTGTTGTCACATCATCTATCACACTCTCATCTTCCAATTTCTTTCTCTTTTGAAAACACCTGGCTCGAGTGTTGATCACACTGACATTAGTGGCAGTTTTGTTGCTGGTGGCATTGTGAAAAGAAACTTCCTCCACAGATTTCCACTGGGCCAGAGGGCCTGGGAAGAGGTTTGAATATTCAATAAGACACATTAATGCTTATTTTAACAACTGCAGTGGATGATACAGCCAACATTTCAAAGATGCACATCAGCATTCCTAGCTCCCTGCTGTGCTTAAGGAAACAGAGTTTCCAAGCATTAAAGCTTTTTCTGGTAGTTCCAAGAGCCAGTTTAGACACAGGCTGCTGTCACTCTATATGTATTTTTTTCTTAAATAATCATGACATAAGAGACAAGGTCATTTAGGAAAAGTGGCTGTCAAGAAGAGGGCACGATTTTCATACATACTTATTTTAAAAGCATCAGGTTGTTTCTTTGAAGCTGACCCATGTGACCATATGGTGAGGTGCTATTGGCACCCTTTTGCCTTTACTGGACATCAGCTGTCACCTCACGGGACAGCTCACGACTGTGCCCCTCATGGCTCTGTAGCCCATGGCTTCACACATGTCCAGGAGAACATATTTTACCAAAATTTCTCCTTCCTGCAGCCCAGCTGCCTGAAAGCCCATGCACTCCTCACCAGCTGCTTCTGGCCACTCTCCAATATCTCATGCACCACTACCACACTGGCCACTTTTTAGGATTGTTCCCTTCACATGCACCTCCTGAGCAGGGTCTTCCCAGGCCCTGCTTGTCCCTGGTGTGGCACATCCCTGTCCTGGCAGAGGATGCTCACACCCGCCCCCCCAGGATCACAAACAAGTACCTGCAGTTTTTATAAAGGCTAAGTGATGCATGATCCTATGCAGTAAGTGTGTTGTGAGCCACATAACCCTTCAACTGCCTCTGAATAAAGTCCATGTATTTGTTTGATTTTAAATGGTGAAAGGTAACCTGAAGTAGAATTTATCTTGCTCCACCATGAAGACAATGAGGCAATGGCTAATGTCTTCAGTGGAGAAGTCACAACACTAAAATGTAAACCCTTTATTTAACTAACACTTTTCATGTCTATTGACTTTAATAGCTCTGTTGACCAAAAATAAATCAACACCAAGGACAGGTTATATCTTTAATATACTTGGTGAAATAAATAATTTGCGCTGGTTGGGTGTACTTTGGACCAAATTTACAGTTAAGAAATTCAAATTAATCCTGCCTCTAAGACCTAGAAGAAGAAAGCAATGTAACATCCTAAGTATTTAAAACCAAATACAATTTCAAATATACGATAAAAATAAATTGGTTTATGCCATAATAGTCTGAATTATCTCACAGTAAACTTTAAACTTTTGCAGTCTACATGTATTTGATTTTGCTACTTGACTCATGCATACATCATAAAATACTATTGTTTAAAATTTCTGATTAGCAGGAGCAGTAGCATTGGAAACACTGTATTTTTCTAGTAAAATATTGCAGAAAGGAATATTAAGTGGGCAGCTTTAATAAATAGTTACAGTTACCTTACAATGGAGGTTGTTTTTCCTCTCTGCATCAATTTGCAGCTAGTTAAAAGGGGAGGTTAAATTCTGTTTTCACATTTCTTTATGTCCCTTTCAACACACAAAGCCTCTCACGGTACAAATCTAGCTGACAAACGAGGATTATGGATGGAAAATTAAAGTATGTACCCAATAAGCCACAGTGAAATGGACTCCAGCCTGTTGTGGTTTGTCCAGAGACACACGGACATGGTACATGGACAGCGAGAAGAACTGACATGGTGAACAGCTTGAAGAAAAGTGACTTACCTTCTTGTAGGCACACAGGTTTATCACTGGGTTTCCAGCTCAGGGAGCCATTAAAGTGTCTCACACAAAGTTTTTTGGAAGTACCATTGAGCCTGTATCCCTCTTGGCAGTGGAACCGGACCACCACGCTTTCAAAGAAAACGCCTGCGCTGGGCGTCTTGTAGCCATGTTCAGGAGCTCCAGGATCAGCACAGGCTTGCAGGTCATCAAACCCTGTGTCAGACACAGATACAATCAAACTGTGCTCCTTTACTCCTCACGCTTTTCCTATCTTTATCCATTATCTTCACGAGGACCTTGCATCTTCTATACTGACCGCTAGCAACCCTGCTTGGGTGCCAGGAACCCCAGAGCTGGGAGAGGACCCACCCCCAGGCACAGCTGAAATGCTCAGGTGACAGAAGCACTCCTGTCTTTTCACACAGCCACTGGGGAAGCAAAAGTCAACCACTCTCCTTAGTAGCTGCCCTGGATAAAAACAAAGCACTTGACCCAACCTACCAGTGGGGATTGCTCAGTAATGTATCTGTAATTACTTTTGGGGACTGTGGGATTTTGGAGGTCTCATGGAGTCACTGGTAAGAATAATAATGTGTCAGAAGCAGAGAGGAAGAGGAAATAAAGGGGCATGAAAGTTAACTGCCATCCAAAGACACAGTAATTGAAATAGCAGAACTGCTAAGTAGAGGGAGATTTCAAGATGGGAGGGAGATCTGCCACAGGGGAAAGGGACACTGTGACGTTGGATGAATGTGACCCCCTTATCCCTTTGGCTTGATGGCCCTACCACACTTTCCAAACACTGTTTCATGGGAGCGCTGTATTACTTATTGATACTGGAAGGAAGTTTGTAAAGTCCTTTGCCTCTACAAAATTAACTGTAAAATAACAAACTAAACCCCAATAGTTGCAATCACTAAATGCGACTGTTTATCCCTTTATCAAACTCATTTCAATACCATTTCCATAAGTGGAAGCTTTTTTTTACTGCAAAGCAGCAAAGGTTTAGTGCAGCACTGAACAAGGGCTGCATACAGAAAGAGCAAATAGCTTTGGAACAGGAACAGCAGGGGGGCAATTAATGCTGGCAGGAGGGATGGCTGGAAAATGTGAAAATCATTGCATGGTAGTTTTAATGTTTTGATTTTAAAAGAATAGTATCAGAGAGCCTCAGCCACTTCCTGCATGATAAGAATGAGATGCCTCCCCGGTGCAGTCAGGGAGAAGGAAGATATTACAGTAAAGGACTTCTGGAAATAAATCTCCATTTCCCGAGGCTAAATCATTCCCTCTGCCAAGGGCTCGTTGTGACGCTGTGGCAGCCAAATGGAGAGCACTGAAGGTGATGAAGGGCTCTTGCATTTGAGCACTGAGTGTCTCTGCTCAGTCCCCTGGCTGACAGCTGCTAGTGGAGAAGGGGAGCCCCACAGCAAGCCACTGTGTCCTATGTCCCATCACCTGTGAGCACAGGCAGGACACACTGTGGGGTCACCAGGGTGGGCTGCACATTCCTCATTTCCAGGTCCTGCGCTGAACTCCCCGACCAGGCTACAGTTCCCAGGAGGTGACGTGAAGGACAGAAGCCAGCCTGAATTCCATGACTGACAGCCAGCCTGTGCCCCTCTGCAGTGCTCCGACACCAGGGACCTCCCTCTCCACCAGCATCCCCTCTCCTGGCTGAAACAGCACCAGAGCAGCAGAGCAGCTCCTGTGCAGCTGCACTCCTCCATCCAGTGCAGTTTGTCCTGGGAACTGAGGAGCCAGTGCAGTGACCAGGTCAAACACGTCCCTGAATTCCAGCCAGGCCTGCTCATCTGCCACACAGCTCAAGGCCCCCAGAGCACATCGCCCAGACCCTCTGTCGTTTGCCAATGGGATGAACAAGGAGAAGCACAGTCATTATGATTGTGGGATTACACGCTGTGGGCAATACTTATTAACAGGGAAAGGCTGTCTGTTTTTACTGGAGATTAAAAAGAAGCTCCTTATGCTTCAGACAGCAAACCCACACCCTTTAATAATGTCAGTGAAGATCTTAATTATTTCCCATTAAACCAAGGAATAGCATGACATTTAGATCAATTTTGTTACTTCAGTATCTCGGAATTTGCAGTCAGGCGAGGAATATTGTAACCCACCTTGAGATATGTGTCCTTTCTCACTGGCTGCATTAGGGAAAAGTATGCTACTGCCTACTACTTTGCCTCTGCAACAACATGGAAAAAGCAAAGGTGCTGAGGTCACACACAATTTGCCTGGTAAAAAAATAAAGAGCCAAGCTCATTTCTCAGTTCTCATTAAGTCAAACAGGCAAAGTTAGAGATTTTGTGCCCGTCAGCACAAAACCCGACAGGGAAGGCAAGAATGTTTTCTTCCCTGGTGCAGGCTAATTCTGTGACCCTACTGCCACTTTTTTGGTGACCCTTCACAAGCAAAGATTTCCATTCCTCCTAGGGATCCTTTTGCAGTGTGTTGGTCTCTCAGGTTCTTTTTCTCGAGTGCAGTTAGCGAGCAGACAAATCTATCCCCAAGGGGAATTCCCAAGCAGAAACTGGAACACGAATGGGAAAATTGAATTATGCACCCTCTAGTTTCTACAGTGCCAGCAGCCAGCTGTTACTCAGCTACAGCATACGAGATGATGCATGGACTCGGCACAGGATCGCTGTCTCCTTGCTTGTTCCCGAAGCAAGGAAGAAGGAAAAAGCCTCAGGGAAGGGCCAGTTAGGCAGATGGCACATGCAATAGAGCAACATCTCGTGGTAAAGCCATGAAGGCAAAGCAACCAAAACCCTAACCCCATCTTTGCTCCATAGGTAGCAACAGTAGGCTTGGCCCAAATTGAACTCCTACTGGAACCGGTGGAAGGCACCTGTGTGTCAGGCTTCTTTATGAAGGTGTAGATGATCCAGGCACAAAGCAGTGAAACCAGGGCTGTGCTTGGGCTGGGAAGGAGGAAGAACACATAGGAGGAAGATGTGGGGAGGCTGCCCCTGTGCTGAGGATCTCTGGCACTGCAGGTGTTCCAAAGGGGCAATTGCCACCACCCAGAGAAGCCAAGAACTGCCCTGATTTTCACCAAGGCTGCTCCTCTCTTGCACAGGAGCTGTGCTGAAGTTTCAACAGCTTATTTAGCTAACAGCTAAGTCCATCAGTCTTTTCCAATTTAAGTATAAAATTTCTGGTACAATATTCAAGAACAATAATGCTCAAACATCCCTGAGAATTGCCATCTTCCAATTCTTCTTAACAATAGCAGACTTGGACTCTTTACATAATAATCCTTTCCATATGATCTCATCTAGTTAAGATCCACTCTATCAAAAATCTGTAAATACATGTCTTTAATGAGATACAGCTTGGTAATTTTTTTTTCCTCACAATTCTTGTTTTCTTCTCCTTTTCAAAACTATTCCTTCAAGAGCAGCTACTCCAAGTTGTGATACAGTAACTTTCTAAGGGTAGGAGTAATCCTACATTACAGATGAGATGCCATAGACATCTTATGCTCTGATCCCTTTATAACTTGATGAAAAAAGCCAGAAAACTTCTCAGCCAGAGCCACAATGTAAGTCTTTGGAAGAGAAAGCCAATCTTTTGGCTAGAATAAAAAGCTGCGATCCTTCACGAAAAAGGTATATCAAGATAAAAAGTAACTTCCAACTACAATGGATTCTGTTTCTTGACAAACCCTGCAATGAGTCTTTGGGAGAAAGATTACTGGACTTTTTCTCATGGTTAAAAGGAGGGAAGGGGAAATCATCATCACCACCTACTAGTAAAAAATATACAACACACTTATTAAATACAGTAGTAAACTTTCCTGTTGCTTATATAGTAAAAATTTAGTAAGGCCAGCAGCCATCATAATCAATACTACATCATTAGCAGCAACTTTATGGGTGCTATTGCATGGCTTTAAACCCCTAAAGCAAAGACCACACAATTGCTGCTGGAACTGACTATTTCAGTAATCAAAATAGGTTAATATTTGGTCCAAGCTGCAGAGTTTCTGTATCACAGCACCTTTAAGGGATATTGTGTAAAATATCATGGACAATAATGTCTGCTTGGCAAGGTTAATGAGCACATAAGGTCATCATCACCAACAAAGCATGCAGTTGATACAGAATATATTTTGGGTTTGGTATATACCTTTTTATCACATTTCTACAGTTGGGCCAACCAGAAAATAGCAATGCTCTTATTTTGGATAACCCTCAAGCAGATTATATGGGTGCTTACTTTACCTAAATTACTTGGCATTGTCAGTCAGGTAAAATAATGTAAAATTAATGAGAAGACTGAAAAATAAGCAGTGCCCTCCTTGGGGTAGAAAATGAACCATTGCAAATAACTTGATCAGATTAACTCCTAGAATTCTGTGTTGTACATTCTCCAACACAAAATAACTCATCCCCAGAGAAAAGCCTGAAATGTTGGAATCCAGGAGAAAATTACATATGTGTGATCATATCGTGATATCATGATAGCCACAACTGAGCTTCAGACATGCCTAAAAAAAGGCAGGAGGAAGAATCCCTCTTCCTTCAGGAAGAGGAAGTTCATCCCAAAAATCTGGTTTTCTCTGTTTCTTTTTCTTAGTTTCATATTTTGTTTTCCTTGTTTCCCTCTTCCCTCACCTCTGTCTTACAGCTCCTTATAAATTCATGGTGCTGGCAAGGTGATTTCTAATCCAGATTTGATGGACTTCTTTGCCTCTAAAGCTGCTATAAAACATTTCACTGACACACTGATGATGCATGTGAGCTCAGAACTGGCTGCACTCATTCTTAAACAGAGGCATCACTCTCATTTCAGTTTGTTACATACACCCAGTGAATGAGAAGTGACATATAATGTGCAATAATATTCAAGATAGAGAGTATTTTCAGTGTTTGTCTTCAGTAGGATGGAGAAGGGGCTTCTTGTACACCCAGACCTGCTTTTGGGTTCAGTAAATCTGTCTCAAGCAGAAGCAGAGGGAGGCAGAGGCTTCACAGACTGTGGCAGGACCAGACTGCCTGCACGCACATTTTAGAAGGAGTCTGTAAACACTGCAGGAGCGGGTTATCTTAGGCCAGCTCTCAGTAAAAAGCCATTCTGGGACTAAAGCAGAAGGGCCACGAGTGCAAACATGCCAAGGGCTTGCTTGTTTTGTACAAAGAAAAGTCGTTTTCATCCCTTCAGGAGTTTCTGCCCCGTTTCTGTGAAAGCCACGGAGACACAGCGCTGTGTGCCCCCGGCTGTTGATGCTTCCTTGCTGTTGATGATGTTAATTGAACTATCCATGTACCCCAGGAACAAGAAAAGGAAGGATATGCTTCGATTAGCATCTAGACTTGGAAGTGAAATTTAATTATAAAGCCATGATTTCATTAGAGAAATGCCTGCTAAAATCTAAACTCTCCTTAATCCCTGAAGGGTCACTAACACTTAAGCTTCCCTGAGACTTGAGCAGCTTTGTAAAACCCTGCCCTGTTTAAGATGTGGATCACAGCCTCCCTCACTATCCTTGCAGAACACGCTCCCAACTCCCAGCACGGCTGGATATCCCTCCTCACTTGGCTAAGCTTTACCCAGGGCAGCCTAACAAGGCACTGCAAGAAAGGGAGAAGGGAAAATTATTTTGTAGGAGAAACAGAGCAGCAAAAAAGTCCTCCAAGGGCAGGTATTTTGCTTAAGTCACAAGCTGATCTATCAAATCAAGAACACCATTAAGGGTCTTAACCCAAGAGCATCATAGCAGAAAAAAGAAAATTGGTGTGTAATGCAGCTCATGAGCACCAAACTGACCCATCTGCAGTAAAAAATGAACATGCAAGCCTTGCATGAAAGGCAGCAGACTCCAAGAGGCAATTGGTCATTCAAGAGGCTGAAAGGTCGACTCATTTGCAATTCCTTATTTTCCTGATCTTTCATCTTCTCCCACAACCCTGGCCTCCCACCTGTGTTCACTCAGGGATGCTCCTAAGGGTGACGATCAGCTCAACCTTAAAATCCCTACTCAGGTATGACAAGTCCCTGGGCATTTTTGTGCTAAAACAAGGTGACAACTCCCTAGAAAGCCCAAGAATTGCTGCTCCCTCCAGAGTGGGTACAGGGTAAGGAATGTGAGGAGCCACAAGCAGGATAAAGTGTCCTCAGAGGACAAAATGGGTCTTCTAGGAACCACCCATGAACTGCTTCTGCCTGGGAATACCACCAGGGAGAAAGGAGCACGAGGTGCAGTGTCAGCAGGGCAGGCTCCTGGGCCCTGCATAGATGCCTGCAGATGTAATAACAGCATCTTTATTTCAGGGGTCACGCCTCCAATTAGTTACTGCAATTACCATTCCACACTCACGGCTGACAGCACACCCCAGCTGGTGCCTGCCCAGTGTCATACAGCAGGCAACAAGCTCAATTTCCTACCCAAGGAAACCATCACCAGTTTTAATTTTGAATGTGAACCTTGATGCAGGATTCTTTTATTGCCTTGACATAAGGCTAATACACAAGGAAAAAAACACTTAAAACTGCTGGAAAAGGAAGGCAGTTCAGAATACAATCAGCAAAGCACTTCAGTAAACCCACAGCAAACTCAAAAGATGCATTTGTTTCTTCTGGAAAAGGAGTTTCTTCTAATTAACGTCTTAAATAGCACAGGCCTATCCCTTTAATCACAAGTTCTCACAATTAATATAGCTATGTCATCTTTGTAAATAAGCCATTTCATTTATAATGCAAGAAGCACTTGTTACTCCCAGGCTTTTGTAATCCAACAAGTCTGACTGCATAATTTATGAGCCCTTATGAAATGTCATATGCTGCTCTGTGATCCTCTGAACTTGCCATCACTTAAATGAAAAACAAAAGGCAGAAAGCAAAATTGCTGCTGGTTCTGCTGACAGAGCTCACTTCTGTGTGTTTGTTACAGAAAGTTACCATGGCTGTCCTGGGATATGATTCAGGGTGAATAAAAGCCAATTTACCAAACAATAAATCCCACAACCTCCTCTCAGCTCCTAAACTTTTAAACGGGATATTTATTTTTCCAACAAAGCCGTTGTAAATTATAAAACTGGTACTCTGAGGCCTAGACTGGGGTAAGCTCAAATCAAGTATTAGGCAGAAATAATTAAAATCCTGAAGACAATGTTTGGTCAGGTTTCTGCAAATATAGGATGAATATTTTCCAAATCAACATTTACTCAGCTAGTTCAGTTTAATGATTTGTTCAATTCAAGCTGCAAACTCCACCAGAAATTTTAAAAAGTATAGAACCAGAGAGGCTTTTTCCTATTCCTGAAAAAGAAGCATGTGAGAATAAATGACTTCTTCATTTTCCAGTAATATTTCATGTTTCTAAGTTAATGTAAAATACAAAATGTGCTTAAACAAGCTTATCTGTGTGCATATTTATTATCCTTAAGGTAATTTAAACTACTTTCAAGTGATTCTTCTTGGAAATGGTAGTTCCACACTTCTTATGGGAACCTTGAACATCCATGAATTCTAATTTCTCTCTGTTTTATTTAATCTAGTTTCTATTTAATTTACTCCTTCTCATTTCTATCTATAAAAAAATTTAAACATGGTTTGACAAGGATGACTAATTTTTGAAACAATCCAGTTTTAAAAAATAATCAAACACCACCTTTAATAAAAACAGGAATGAAGTAAATGCACACTAAGCTCTCTCTGTGCTTCAGTAAATGGGCAAATACCTAAAACAACCTCCTATTCATTTTGCTGATAAGACACTGCAATAAAGATTATATTTGCCAATGTGTGCTTGTAGACTGGTGACCCATAAGCATCATCATAAGAAATTAAATATGTACAAATCCAGAATATAAAATATTAATACATCACTTATGCCAAGATTTTCTTTTTACTGATTTAAATGAATAAGTGAGCTCATTACTTGGATGTAAACCAACCAAACCCATTTCTGTTTTCATCCTCAGATGTAACATTTTATATATTAGCTGTCTAAGGATTTCATTAGAGTTGCAATACTGTCAGTGTGGGAATCCAGCCTTAGGTCACTAAACTGGATTAATAACAACATAGAAAGCTACTAATAAAAATATGACAAATAAAACAATATCCCCATAATTTCAAGAATGTAATGGGCCTGCTGTGTTTTTCAAAAAGCCGTATCTAAGTATTGTTGTTTATCTGTCCCATATTTTTAGCACTCTGGAAAAAATTAATTACCATGAGTTAGTTTAAACAATCTTAGTCTAGACAGGCAACCCTTAGGAAATACAGCAGAAAAAAAAACACATTAGAAATGAATCATGAGCTAGTTACTATAGTAATGCTTCTTCTAGACCAATAGCATATAATATTATGCATCACAGCAAATCCAAAGTGATGAAATGTCACACTGTTCAGCAGAGATCCTTGTTTCTATAAGACGCAGAAATCAAATACTCAGGGGTATGAGTTGGGGGGTTGATATTTATGCTCTCATCAGCTACAGGCCTCCCTAGATAACACTACATTTTTATTGTACACCACAGCATGGTAATCCAACAATTTTTTGCTTTTCAGCTGTGCTGCATAAATCGATTTTATACTTTGCCAAGACCAGGCAGAACTGGATATGGGGACAATCAGGATTAATGTGTGAATATTGTAATATTAAACTTTTAAATGAAGTGCACACTAGAGAAGACTGAGAGACAGGGGATTTAAAAAGCTGGTACATACTAAAACAGGAGAGCAGATAGGCACCGTTTCCAGCTTTTGCAATATTCCTTATCACAAATCCTCTGATGCTTCTGGGTACTCTGGCAGCTCTCATGCCCTACAGTGATTTTTCCCTATATACACCTGCCCATGAAACCATGGCCTGTCCTCTTAAGTGGGGATCTCACCACAGCCATCCATTTTTTATTCATCTTTTCCTCTGTATATGTTTTACTTGCAGGTACTCATTTACTTAGCCTTGCAGAGTTGGGATGTTATTTACCTACAGGTCTAGAAGACGTAAAGGAAGGTGGCCTTGTGGGTTGACCAGGTATTTCCCACATGAGGACTGGCATTGCACCTTCCACATTTGCTTCAGATCACCCTGCAAAAGCATTTCTAGTCAAGCAAGGCTTTTAGAAAGCAAGCAGATAATATACACTGGGAAAAGAAAAAGAATACCCTTATTGATTTTCGTCCTAATCTGGACCCAAGGAGAACTGCTTTTCTTCTCTGTTAAAAAGTTCCAATATGCTTCTGTGCTCTGCTAGTACTGTTAGCAGAAAACACAGGTTTTTCACTCTGTTTCTCTTCATGAGAATGCATTTTCTGAAGAAAAAATGGAACAAAATCATCTTGCTCTTTTCCAAGTATGTGATAAACCCAAATTTGTATAGAAAGACAGAAGGAGTCTGGCTGGGCACAAATAATGATGTATTGTCATCATATCCAAGTACTTTTAACTTAAATTACTCATTTAAAGTGCTCTGTCCTGTGAGTTATTTAGTCCATACTGAGAAGACTGGAAAAATCAGTGGGAGGTTAAGATGATGCAGACACATTTTTCCTCCCTTTTTTTTTGATTCATGACTGTGTTACATTTATTCCCGGTGTGCCCATTTTCCTCATCAAGTCCTTCCAAGGAACTCCCAACAGACAGAAAGTGATGGGAGGCTGCTCACAGCATTGGAACAAGCAACTCAGAGCAAAGCCACAGAAGAGCCAGTGAGCAAGATGGAAACATTTATAATTAAAATGCTGTGTAATTACACAGACACCATGTTTAACTCCCTAAAAAAAAAACCAGAAAAATGCCAATGACATGGCATGCTCAATCTTTGTGGCATCACCAAAAAATCACTGGTGTACAAAGTCCCCTCTGGCCCAGTATTTCCCCTTTCAATGCAGCCTGTTTACCTTCTAGTCAGTTTTCTATCAGTTCTCCCATTCTTCTATGACCCCAAATCTTCACAAACACTTTCCCTAGTGGCAGTTTACAAAAGTCAGGGTGGACAATATCTGCTATATTTTCCATCCTTGGGAAACCAGCTGTTTTCTCAGGAGATTAACAGGTTATTCAGACACAACCTTTCTTTTAATACAGCTATGTTTTATTTTATATCATACCTCCAATATTTTTAACCTCATTACCTTAAAACAACCGTAAAATGTCAAATTTTTGAAGTGAGAGAACCAAGTCCCTGATTGCCATAGGCTGTGGTGTTCTTTCCTTTTTTCCCCCTTTAATCTGTGAATATTACAGACAGTGTCTTAGGGAAATACTGGAAGTTGTTCCATTTCAGTTCTATGGCAGTGAACTCAGGCAGAAGAAGAGGAAGCTGAGGATGGAAGAGAAACCAAAGGAACTGGAGCAGGAACAGCAGGAGAGACTTGGCAAAGGTACAGAACTGGGATGTAGGGACATGCAAAACTGTGTTAGCCTGGAAGGTGACTGACAGCGGTTTGGATGGTGATAGCACTAGCAGGTCAGAGAGGAGGAGATGGGAACACAAGAAGCAGCCCAGTAGGGTTCCCAGGAGGCTGAAACATGGAACTGGAGAGGGCTGAGAGGGAAGAGAGGGAGAGACCCTCAGTCACAGCAACAGATGGGCAGTGCCTCGCAGGAGGACTTTGGAGGCTGGTAAGACACTGTGAGAACCTCCTCAAGGTTAATGGCCTACTCTTTTGGATTAGAAAAACTGGATTTTTTTTTTTTCTGATGACACCTCTAAAACCTACAGACTCTGTAATGTACTTGGCGTTGACAACACTGACACTGAGACTGTCAGATCAAGTCTAATACAATTTATATAACACACACACATCACTAGTAGTAATCTGAAAGATTGAGAGTTAGGGTATTCTTGTGCATAGATAATAGATATGGCTGAGCTACCCGATGCTCAAAACATTTTCATAAAAGCCAATCTGAAAATCACATATGCTAGTTAAACTTAAAGATTATGGGCTTTTGTTGTTCAGAAACCATTCACATCCCTACCTTTCATGAAAATAGGCTCTCATCATTTTGAAGAAACAGAGGAAGAATAAGCTGTTATTAAATTGTTATGGTACTGTAAGTTGATTAACTGGGAACTAGGAAAGGTCTAGAGCTGGTAAGGCAACAGTTCTTTGTTCTTATTCAAGGGACAGTAGTTTTAACCATATACATAAGCAATTTATTTGAAACTTATTTTTCCTAATAGATATTCATTTGAGGATTTCTGCAGCCTCTCTTTCCCCAGAGTGTTAGATGGTTCTTTTCAGAGCAACAGCTGCAGCAAACCTAGTTAAAATAAAGAGCAGGCAGCACACAGATCCATACATACGCTTTGCAAGAAACAGGCAGCACATCCAGATTTATATGTGTGCCACTCCCCTAGGATATCATAATTGTGTTTGTTCTTTTAATAACTTGAGGCTCCAGTGATCAGAATAAAAATTCTATGCTGAAGCTAATGCTTCATCCTTAGTTCACCTCACTAGCCTGAATTATATAGTAAGCAGACTTAAATAAATGCAGGAGTCTGGCTCCTTCCTTACAGCAGACTCCAGCCACACACATAATAGGTTGCCTGATTTAATTCAGGGACTCTCTCTTCAAATCTTATTTTGTTTTTACAAAACATTTGGCTCAGCCATTTCTTTCCGTGTACAGCTTTCCGAGCCCGCCTTCCAGCATTTGGTGAATTGCAGTCTCCCTAACAGGAGCAGCACAAGCTTCCTGACTTGCAAGAGCAGTTGGGTTATTTAGACAATCTTGTTCTTCCTAATTATTATATCTACACTTTACATTTACAACCTCTTTCCACAAACATACCTGAATAACTGAGTTAGTTGAGCAGCTTGTTCAGTGGGCACGGCCTTCCAGCAGCTGTTGTTACTACAGCATGCCAGTCCTAATCTAATGATTACATATGATTTTTTAATTCCTATACCCCAGATGCAGATTACCTTGTAATGAAGACAGACTTACAGATTGCCAGTACCCATGAGGAGCATTGAGACAAGCAGAGGTCATAAGCAGCATAAGCTCATGGGACAGAGCAAAAAGCCAAACCCCAGCCAGTCAGTGCCTAGTCCAATGTGTGGTACAACACAATGGCTAAAAGTGAGCTGCACATGCCTAAATATACTCCCATTTTCAGCTTCTGACCACCTTGAAACATTTTCTTCTTTCTAAGATGATCTACATGATCTAACACTACCTTGAACCTTGTCTGAGACCAGAGATAGCTCCTTCAGGAAGTTACAGAATCATAAAATGGTTTGGGTATGAAGGAATTTTGAAAACAATCTAGTTCCAGCCCCTGTACTATAAGCAGGGACAATTTCCACTAGACCAGGTCGTTTAGAGCCCCCTCCAGCCTGGCCTTGAACACTTCCAGGGATGGGGCAGCCACAGCTTCTCTGGGCAACCTGTGCCAGTGCCTCACCACCCAATTCTTGCAAAATTCTTGGAGGCCTTGCTGGATCAGGCAAGACTATTTGTTACATGAAATACATGGATATTTTTTGACTCAAAGCCAGTTTCACAATAGAACTCCAAGCCTGGTTGTTGATAATGCTGGTGGAAAAAGAATATCAATATGGTCCCTGCACCAGTTCCCTGACCACCACATTATGCTGACCCTTTTAATTATTACCAGTCTTACAGTCCTCCTGAGAACAATAATGCCCCTTTGTTTCCATATCTCCTCTATCCTTACTTAACTTTCTTCTGTGGTTCTGCTGGGTTCTGCCTTCCCAACACCTCTATTAAAATATTTTCCTTTCTTCCTTCCCATTCTGATTGATGAGAGTCTGCCAACATGCTTTGATCCAGAGCCCAGTGGCAAAACTGCCCTTCTAGAACTGCCTTGAATCCCATGTCCCTGTTTTTCCCGTTAATGTCTCTGCCATGGTGTCAATCTCTGCCAGCACCCTGAGGACACTGCCTGGCCCCACCTGGAACCCCTCTCACACCCTCTGCCCATGGCCAGGAGCTCCAGGTAGCTCAGCCTTGCTCCCAGAGCTTGCCTGGGCTGTGCTGTAGCTGTGCCTGTCTCCAGTCCCATCCCCTGGGTGAACCTTGGAGCAGTGTTGGACTCCCAGCACATTCTGCTGCTCTGACTGGGTTCATCCCTGGCTGCTCCTGGGGCTGTTCCCAGATCCCACACCAGCCCCAGCTCTGCTGAGGCGCTGTGGGACTGTGCCCTGGTCAGTGGGAACACAGCCCCACTTCCCTTCACTGTTTGCCTTTCTTCTCCTTGTGAAGTTCAAGCCCCTCAGCCTGTTCTTCCTCAGCATATGTCCCTATTCTCCATTTTTTCTGTGTCCTGATTTTCTTCCACATTCTCCCCAGGATATCTTTTTGGCTGCTTTTCTTTTCTCATCCTTGAATTTATCTTTTTACAACACCTTCCTATTCCCCTGTTTTTCCCCTTTCAAGTCCAGTTGTCCTTTAAACCCTATCTCAAAATTCCATTTAATTCATTTATTCAAGCTGCTTTCTCCTTTGAGGATTATTCTCCATGAGGTCTTTGAGTTTAGGCAGTACAATCCCCAGTCAAGCAAGCATCTTACCACACTTTGTGGCCTTGGACACAGCCTGCCCTAACCTTGGACTGAAAATCTTAATCTTTTAACTATTTCTTCCTCGAAAAAGCCACCTTTCTTCACATGTCATTAATTTTCTGTGAATATGTTGCTGTACCCACAAACAGAGAGACTTTGATTGATGTGGCCTGGTTTGTTATTAAGAAATACTTGCTCCTGGGATGAAGACTCTCTGCTCATGATTGCTGACTCAGGCCACTTGGTAGCCCACATGGTGCTCACCAAAGACGTATCAATCATCACACATCAGCAGGAGTGACCTCCACAGGTAGTTACAAGTGCCCTCACTGAGATATCACACATGGCTTCACCTAAAGTTCTTTCCCACTCACAAAGCAGGCCTGTCCTCCAAGCTTTCAGACCTTCTGCTCTTGTAAAATGCAGCATCTTGTGCCTGATCAGCAACGTGATGAAGCTAGGCATGGATATGGAAATTGTACTGGTTTTATTTTCCACTATCTTTATGGAAAGACTGTATAGATATTTGTCCTTGTGCATTTTAAAACTCAGCATATTTCCTACGCCATAGGTACAATTATACACACACTACACCACATACACAAGCCTAACTGGAAACTGAGTGAAGGTAAAATAACTGCATCCCATGGAAAAATTGAGGAAACTGCTACTTCTCAAAGTCTCTGTATGCAACCCTGGCTGAAACATCTCAGCCTTCTCTCAGGAGCCAGGGGATGCTCTCTCAGCATTATCAACTGTTCTACATGGTATGGAAACAAATACAAGAACAGATACTCCAAATTGGGATGAGTTCAGCATTTTTTTTACAGTTCATTTAATCAGTAATCAGGTAAACTTAATCTGGTGCCAGAAACCCACACGGTTACACTCACTTTTGAAAGCCAGCATACCCAAATGAGGGAGGAAATTGCTTTAGTGTGATTTATAAGGGCAATGAATGGTTATATCCTTTTTGGTAATGACATTGTGTGATACATTTTCTCTTTGGAGAGAAAGGTTCTGAAGTGTTTTAAGCCGTCTCATCTACTGTTACAGACTCCAGCAAAACTGTGAAATCCTCACAAGAATCACGACTGTATAAAAATCCAGTTATAACCCACAAGCTTCTCTGCACTTGGGTTGTGCTTTTTTTTTTTTTTTTTTTTTTTTTTTTTTTTTTTTTTTTTTGGTAGATTCTAGGCTCCATCAAACTTTCATGGAAAATTTGCCAGTTTTACAGCTCACTGGGCCATTGAAAGGGCTGTAGCTGTATATTATGGCTTCTATGTTTGTGGGCAGCTTTTAGAGTGAAAGGGGAGAGGCAGAGCGCGATGAGGAGGGAGAGCAGCTTGCTCATCACCTACAGAAAATGAATGAACTGGGCAGCACAAACGCCCAGTGTACAAATGGGAAGGGCACTACTTAAAACTAGCCCCTGCTTTGGCAACTGGGAGGGTCAGGGCCACTTCTAGGGCTGGCAGAGGCTGCGTGGAGCTGGTGCCTGTCCCACCCCCTTGCACAGCCCAGCCTGTGCACTCTCCTTGCCCATGAGATGAAATGCATTAGCTCCCACTTCCTGCAGCCACACTATTTATCAGATGGATTCCTAACAAACAGCAGAACCCAACTGCTGAATTATTTTACATATGCTTGGGAAGCCTGGGAGGAAAATAAACACAAAATAAATTACTAACGGGAATTGAGTGATGCATTTTTGAGCGCAACAGAGCCCATCATTATTTCAAAAAGCCTCTGTGCAGTACAATTCCATTTGAAAAAAAAGTCAAAAATAAAAGTAGTTTCACACTCTAAGTGAGATAACGGGTCTAATTTTCACTCAGTAGAAATATGAATCCTGTTCCTGTCTGAGCACCTGTTCATTAGCAATGGTTAAGAATGTGTTAAAGCTCATATTGTGCTGCAAATATGCTTCAGCTTTGCCTGCAGGAAATTCCCTTTTCCCCCTTCACCATGAATCTACATTGCTGCTTCTGTACAACAGCTATTATTATTATTACTATTACTATTACAACAGCTAATATTATTATTATTACTATTATTACTATTAGTATTACTATTATTATTACTATTATTATTACTATTTTGGTTTGGGCTTTCAGTCTTAGGAGGTGATCCGCTTTTTTCGGCTTTTTTTTTAAAAAAAACAAGATCCAAACAAAACTAACGCAGCCACGAGAGGGAGCCTCTGATGTCTTTGTAGAGAAGAAAAAGCTATTGACAGTGACAGAGAAATTAATGAAAATAATTATAGTTGAGAAATTGAATTCCAAGGAGCAGTGACTTTGCCTTAAGACCAAATTCTATTTCAGTGTAAGGTTTTGTGAAAAGATGTGATTTATGGCATAACTGCCTCCTTTCAATATGCAAAGTATTCGGAGGAAGGACAAAAATCTGACTGGGAGGAGAGCAACTTTGATTAACAGTTGCTTCATCAAAAAATGTAGCAACTCTTCAGCCACTGTGAGTAGCAGAAGCAATTCAGGCTACTCAAGAGAGCCAGGCCTTTGCAAGCAGATATTAATATATAAATAACAGGAGAGGAGTAGAATAGTAGCAATTTTCATTATCTTGACAAAAACTTTTTTATGGATTTTGCAAAAGAAAACATGCAGTTTCTTTCCTCTGTGTGATGTCTGTGTGAACACAGGTTTTACATGTGTCACAGCTGCCTTGGCAAGAAGGGGGATGAAACCAGAGCTCTCCAGAAAAGACAGAAGAGCTTTCTCAGACCTCTCAACATCTTGCATAACCCTATCATGTTCCCTAGACAGCTGACCTTCAAAATGTCATAAAAATAGGCAATATTAAAAGTACACTTCTACAGAGTAGCATCTATGCTTTCTATCCTATTCTTGCCATGGCTCTTCAGAAGAAATCTACCTTAAAGCATATTTTACTTAAAGGATAAAAAAGGATATAGTATGTTTGCAACTAGTATTTCAACAGTACATTTAGTGAAATATTCATCACTTGTTCTAGTCCCTGAACTACTTCTGAATTGCTTGTGTCATTTTTTTAGAAGATACTCACCATATAAAGACTTTTTATGTTGGTATTTCTTAACTATCATCCTTCTAACCAAGAAATCTTGCCAGAGGGGCTTCACTTCACAATTACAAAAACTTATGTTTTAGTTTACTTGGTCTGGAACTGTGAAACCTCCCTTTCTCTTCCTGCTAATGGAGGAAAATGCTGCCAGGGAAGTACCAGACTGATTTCTTGCATGTACAGTACTTACCACACTGCCCCAAGATGCTTCTCATGCATGCTGGGGGACTCAGTTCTGGGCTTTTCTTTCCTATAAATGACACAAATATGCCACTGGAACCCACTCCAGGAACACTGGTCAGTTGAATCTATCTTTCATTCTCATATCCAAAATAACTCTGCACAGGCAACCCAAGCAGTAACACAGTGGGCACAATTAGGTATTTTTAAAATCTTGTCCTAATATTTCCCAAAATCCAAAGTTATTAAGCCAGAGATAGAACAAGAGTGGACAATTTCATTTGAATGCTTCAGTACAAAGTGACAGAGCACTGAAAGTAAGGATTCCTACTGAAGCAGCTCTGGCTACAGGCTTTGCTGCCAACTCCACCTTCCCCAGCTCAGCACAACCCCTCTCGACTACACATCTGTTCATCACACCTAATATAATCTCAGTTATATAAGCAGCTCCAGCACAAGGCACTTGATATAAATGTTGATGTCATGGTGATTTTTAAAAACAACATTTCTATTAACATTCTGTCTTCAGCCTTCCCAGCTGGCTGACTGCAGACCATTTCCCAAGATGTTCCAGTTCTTCCCTGCAGAGCTTTCTCATGTATCTTAATAATAATTCATAACATTTCTATTGCACCTTTTACTTTGACTCCCACTGACATATTCAGCTGTGACTTCAGAGCAGCAGCAATGCTGTTGTAGCTGTGATTGCCTCCAGGATACATCAAGGCAACATTTGTCAGGAAAAGAAATATATTTTACTAAACCAATTAAGATAATTATAAAAAACAGACCATCTCACAGCCACACAAAGCCTTCCTCACAAAATCTGCTGTATTGTCTCTCCTGCAGTTATGAACTAGAAAATGCCTGCTTAATGATGTGCTGGCCAGAAGATTGAATTGATTGGGAATATAACCTAACCTTATTACAGGAGTTATAAGTTTGCAAAGATTTTATATTTCGAATCAGGGCAAAATCTAATCAAACTAGAAACACATTTCCAAAAGCACTTTTCCTCTCCCTCTCATCATTAGACTCTTCACTGACCTCCTTAACCTTTTCATATATATGTGGATCAGTGAGTAACTATTTACATTTTATGCTAAAAATTAAGAGGCCAAGAAATGCATGCCAGAACAAAGAAGAGAATGTAGATCAATCTAAACCTAAAGCAATCAAGGAGAAAATGAGGTAAAATCACTTGGCAGGTCTGTTCCAGCATTTTCCCTCCCCAGTTTCAGGAACAAGTACAACAAGCAATCACATGCCACTATAAATTACCCTACCTCTAATAGCATACACACAAGGCCAGAAACCAGTGAGCAAACATCACTGAGCATAGTCTAAAAAGCACAAAAATTATTTTCCTTTTGGCAAGAATGTAAAATACTATGAAGTAAAATAACAGAAACCTTAGTAGAGGGTGATTGCAAATTTCTCCCATTGCCCCAGCAGTACTCTCTGGTCCCAAGGAGTTAAATTCTACAATCAAACACAGTTCAACTTCCATAATCTCACCCAAAGCTGGCACCTCTGATGAGACTGTGAAAGGTCATGAGGAGACCATGTGGGATACATACATCTGAGCAACCGGAAAATCCATTTTACATGTGTGAGTCCATTTAATTATCTACTTAGATGGCAGGAATCTCTTGTCACTGTTGAACTATGGCTATTGAATCATGAGTTTAAAATATAGTATTCTTCACCCCTCTGTCCAGGTTCAAGGTTTCAAGGCCGTTGTGGCTTTTATGTAACCAACCATGAGATGCTGCCAACAGAGCAGTCATGGCTACACAACATATTCACACATTCAGAATCAGACATGGGAAGAAATGTCTCCAAATGCATGTATGTCTGTGAAATCGGTCACTTTGCAACTTCTGAAAATATTTATTTCTGTGTGGTGTGTGCTCGCCATATTTGAGAGATGTTTGGTATAATCTGTGCAGTGGAGAACTACATCTAGGACTGACTGCTAGACAACACCAAACTGTAATAGCCAGCATACTCCAATGAAAGCCAGTTCATTTGACCTTCTGCATCTTGTTTTAACCAAGCCAGGAACACTCCTGCTATGCCATCTGTCCCTACCACGGAAGCACAACACAAGGACACTGAAGAAGATGAGCTGTGCCTTAGCAGCCCGGTCCTACTTGAGCCAAGGCAGCATACGGTCATGTCGTGTGTTCACCAAGACGACACCCGTGCAGCAAACTTCCTAATCTCAGCTGAGGATGGCAGCCAGGCTATGCTAAAAGCAACTGTGTCACTCATAACAGCAATAACAAGGGTGGTAAGAGCAACAGCAAACTACAAGAGCACAGCCATGTCTAATGTCTTTGTAATTTTAATTTTCTGTCATTCCCGTCACTTACATTGCAATACAGATCCTTAACTCTGCTTTGAAAAGGTTGCTAAATTGTTTCACCCTGACCACGTGCTCATTTATCTGGACTAAAGTTAGAAGAGATATGAAAGGGGAGGAAGAGTAGTTATGTGTGGCCAAAATTAAATATTTCTTAGGTGTCTTGGGTTATGTAACCAAAAATATGTATTCTATTTCATCTGTAGAAAGCAGTTGGGAGATGGTTTCTTTTTTTTTCCTCTTTATCTCTTGTAACTCCAGGGGGAGGAGGGTGAATGTCTTCTGATAATAGGCCAGCTGTTAAACCATGTGGGGCAGTGTTTCTTATCTCTTTCATCAGCTTTGTCCACCCTCAGGAGATATCTTCTGTTAATGGGCCATTAAGGCTCACCAGTGACAGGACACATTACATCATCCCATTGTGAGATGCTCCACCCAGTGGGGAGGAGCCAACCATTCCCTACCCAGATAAAAATGGGGACATAGAGAAGGCAGATCATATTCTTTTCCACTGGATTCTCAGGGGAAGACTGGACTCATCTCACCACCACTGAGCCTGTCTTCTACAGAATCATCTCTACTCCAACAGAACCACATCTGTGATCATCTCTATTCCACAGAACCACATCTGTCACTCCAGGAGGATTTATTTGGACTGCTTCCAACACCCTGGCCAACAGAGTGTCAGATCGTATCGCTGACTCCGTCAGGGTTTTCTAGGACTTTTGTTTGTTTCCTTGCTTGTTTTTGGTATTACTGCATTTGTATTTTTTAATATTCCTAGTAACGAACTGTTATTCCTATTCCCATATTTTAGCCTGACAGCTCCTAATTGCAAAGTTGTAATAATTTGGAGGGAGGGGGTTTTACATTCTCCATTCCAAGAGAAACTCCAGTTTTCCCTGACAGATACCTGTCTTTCCAAACCGAGACATTAGGCCATATTTCCAGGCTGGAATTATCCAGGTTCTGAAACATGAGCAAAAATGTCCACATGTGTGTATACAAATCTTGCTGGATACCCTTAAAATTTCAAATAGCAGGTCTGAGACCTTCATCTGCTTCATTATGTTATGAGTTCACCCCAGCCTTGCACCCAGCTTGCTGTAAGTCCATATGCTTTGGACATGACCTGCAAATCACAGATCTTCAGCCGTTCCATAACTACACAATGTCTGCATAACAGAGTGTCTCCCACACTTCTTATTTCCCTGACAGGACTGATGAACAGGCTTCCTCTGATGTGTGTTGATATTTGGTATATCATAGAACAGCAGAACTGCTAAAGGCTGGAAGGGACCTTCTGATCATCTAGTCCACAGCCCCAGCTCAGCCAGGGACAGCTGGTGCAGGCTGCCCAGGACTGTGCCCAGTATTGGATATCTCCTCAGATGGAGACTCCACCACCTCTCTGGGAAACCAGTGCTTGGTCATCCCCAAAATGAAATAGTTTCCAGATGTTCAGAGGAAACCTCCTTGTTTCCATTTGTACCTTTTACCTCCTGTGCTGCCACTGGGCATCATTGAAAGCCTGGCTCTGTCTTCTTTGTCCTCCCCATTCAGGTTATTTTTACACATCACCAAGAGCTTCCCTGAGCCTTCCCTCCTCCAGGCTGAACAGTCTCAGCTCTCCTGGCCTCTCCTCACAGGAAACAAGCTCCAGTGCCTCTCTATTCCCAGTGCAGCCCAGGATGCTGTTGGCTGCCTTTGCTGCAAGGGCACACTGCTGGCTCATGGTCACCTTCCTGTCCACCAGGACCCCCAGCTTCCTCTCTCCCAAGCTGCTTTCTGTCTGCTCAGCCCAAGACTGACTAATAAGATTTGTAGGTGTCTGAAAATGAACTTCCCTTTAAAATGTGTTTCTGCAAAACACCAGACTTGGATGTTGATGCACAAATGGCAAAGAAAAAGGAGATCCTTTAGACTAGGCCAGGCAGCGGAATTTGTTACAGCCAACTGTGAAGTGTTGATGAGTCAAACATGAGACTTAAAGTGGAGTGCTCAGCTTGCAGCTACCCTGAGTTAAAAAATTCCTCTCAGACATTCACACAGGACCAGAACAGACAGATATAGTCTTCTGCTTTGAAAACATCTCCCTGGTGTGGTTTGATAAGATTCCACTCTCTCCTGCACAACAAAAGAAGATAAATACCCATGACCACCAGTTTTATGCCTCCTATGAAACACAACTCATCTTCAACCTTCTACATCCGTCATTTCAGAGATGAAACTTTCATTGGCTATCTCGATTCTCATGTCTGGCCAAGGAAAATATGAATCCTTGAAAAGGAAAATATTCTGCACAATTTGCTACATAGTGAAGATTGCTTCCAAAATCAAAGGTAAGTGATCAGTAGCCTGTTGCAGTCTGAAGTGTCTTCTGGATTCTTAATTCAATATCCATATGGCTTCTGTAAGTATAAAACCTCCTTCCATGGTTAAAGGCTTTTTCCATGGCTTGAAGACATAGCCAAAGCACACTACACCTTTCTCTGGATCGACTCTGGATCAGCTACCCTATCCCACTGTACATGGCAACAGACAGAAGCTACAGAATTTATAACTAAGAGAAGGGAGAACACATTCCCAATGACCCAGTATGGCAAGAGCCAAAATCAATTTGATTTTCCAAATCAGTGAAGTAGTGAGAAGGTTGCACCCTCTCCTGAAATTGCCCCTTCATGGCCACAGCAATGTTCTTAGGATCAAGATTCCAAAGACAAGACCTGCAATACAACAGGTGCAGTGACAAAGGGTGGCAGAATTCCACCTCTTCTGCTGAGAGCTCACCTATGGAATATGATTGTGATCTCAGAACTTATTATTACCAGAATGAAGCAGAAGGCTCACGTCACAATAGCTCATAGGATTCTATAGGAATTTTCTCAATGACAATAAATGGAAGAAGCATCAATAAAATTTTTGCCATGTTGCACTCTTGCTTAATGCACTGCAGAGGAAAGGGGGAATATATACAGTCAGTGTTTCCTTTTCTGACTTTTTTTTCCACAGAAAGCTCTAGTCTTAGACATCTGCACTCATTAGACAGATGCACAAGAGCAAACTTGAAGTGCAAGTGCATGAAACTCTAAGTGCATGGTTCAAAATATTTCTTCAGTTCTCTCTCAACACAAAATTCTATTGAATATCAGTCAGATTAATTCTTTTGTTG
Organism: Prinia subflava; assembly: GCF_021018805.1. Taxonomy (NCBI): domain Eukaryota; kingdom Metazoa; phylum Chordata; class Aves; order Passeriformes; family Cisticolidae; genus Prinia; species Prinia subflava. Next base: position 96,477,127 of record NC_086248.1, read on the forward strand.
AAAAATGAGTGCAGGATTGATTACTTATGACCTCCGCATCTCAAAGGACTGTACCTAGTACAAGCACAGATTGTAAGCTACAAGTAATCACACCCTCCTTCTAGAAGACTGAGAAGATGGTAATTTTGAAAATGCTAGTCTTCAAGAGGCATTCAAAACAAAGAATATCGTGAGTGTTCAGTTTTGAGGATGATTCTAAAGAAATATATGATTTATTTGACATATTTCACAGTTTAAATCTTTATAACTCCAGACCCGTTATACAAGTCAGAACTTTCCAGAGTCTGAAACAGAGCAATCAGAAACCATGTGTGCATGATTGCTTATAAAACCAAAATGTTGTATAAAACACATACAGGGTATAAAGGAAACTGAGGTGGGAGATCAGCTCCACTAATTTCTTCAGCCTACACAGACATATGCCCAAAGGATAAAGCTACCATCTTCTAGATATTATATCTATTCTGCACCATTTTAATTTCTAAGCAGTCAGATCTTTTGCCCAAGGAGTCTTCCAACTCGGCACTGCTAACACATCCCTGAAAAAAACACACATTCATTTCAAAATTGCATAGAAACACAATTTACTAACAATTACTTCAGCTACTTATTCCTCCAGATTTCAAACATAAAGCCACAGCTTTGCACCCTGAAACAAGCTCACCCTGCAGGCAGGACATGGGTTGGATTCTCACGGCTGTGTCCCAGTGAACCAAGGTGCACTGGGACACCTCAGCTGCTCCTGCGTGACAAGTCCCACACGCAGTGGAATCGCAGTGGATCAGCACATTTGGGACAGGCTGGGGACAGGCACTGCCTTCATTTCACACAGCAGCTGTTGGGTGTGGCCGTACAAACCTGAGAGCAAGACAAACCCAACACTACTGACTCCAAGGGCACCGGGAGGCACAAGCAGCCCCTGGAGAACTCACATGGCAGGGCAGGCACAGCTCTGTGAGCAGAAGTGGTGACCACTTTGGGATGGGATGAGTGCCCTGCTGCACACACAGAAGACAAATCCATGAATAGTGAGGTGTTCATCCTGAATGATCAATCTTAGGAGCTGTCACCTGCTCGGGTGGAGTGGATAGAAGATCCACGCTTAAATAAATATAACCTGTTTGATTTAAAAAATCACTGCCCCGAGCAAACACTTGAGTATATATTTACATGAAGAACAGAAGAATGAGTAGGCAGAATACAATATTCCACTCCATTCCAAAAGCACACTGCATAAAAATCTCACAAATACAAGCCTGGAGCAATGTCAAGATTATTTCACTGCCTACTTAAAACCTGCAATTTTGCTGTTAAGCTTGATGTTTGGAGCAAGAATCATTAATGCTCTAACAAGAGGTGAAACCACTCACAGAACACAGTCGGTTTTGGTAGCAAGGGACACACAACCTCACCCAGAGGCCGTGGGAGAGGTTCTCAATTCAGCAGCAGAAGCTGGATTCAAAAGCAGGGACACATCACCAAGAGCCACTGCTGTTAAAAGGGCAAGACAATGCAGGCACTGCCCTGGTTAAGCAGGCAGCAGGTCTGTGAGCATTTTGCAGACAGAGTAAAGCAGAACTGAACAGCATGGCTGAAGCCATGGGCTTCGTGGGCTTGGCTAAAGGGATCAGACTGTGTATTCCAGCTCTTAACATTTATCCATTTAGAAACCTTTTCAGCTTAGGTCAGTCAGCTTATACCATGTACAGCATTATCTATTGACAAATAACCTTTACAACATTCAAGCACAGGAGCACATGTACTAAAAAACCGTCAGATTTAATATTTTCCTGCTTGCAGCTGACTCATTATGTGACCTGAACTTTATATTTAAATCCTGTGTGTGCGTGTGCACAGTATGTCTCTTGGTATTTGCTTTGGTTTTTCAAATATGTTGTTAAGTGAAAAATGTCCTGCTGTACAAGCCAAAGATGCTGAACACAGTAAGCTGTCTCTCTTAAAAAACATACTAACTTTTGAACTGCTACATGCATAAATAGGTATTTAGAGGCAGTTTAAAAGCAGATTATTTATGTAACAGTTCATAATAAATCCTGTAGCAACAGTACCATTTTCATGCAAATTTGAACTGAATGCCTTTTAAAAATATACTCCTTTTGTCTAATATACTTACACAAAGGTAAAGCAGTTCAGAAAACAGTGTTACTGAGCTGTGCAGTTTTCAGTATACATCAACTTCCATTTTGTGAATGTACTGGGTCAGATTCAGCTGTGTCACAAGTCCAGAGATGTCAGAATATTCTGTAATTAGTGTTTCCTGCCTTTGCAGAACACTGGGCAGATGGTCACATTTCAAAGAGATTTCAGTACAGTGGCCAGAAGTCCTTCCTCACTAATGGTGCCGTACGACTGAGGTGTCTTGGGTCAGGGTCTGGTTTCAAAAAATGGTACAAAATCACAACTTCCGTGGACTTTGACTAGAAATTTGGGATAAATCACCTCTGAAAATTAAGTCCTTCAATTAAATCAGTGGTCTCCAGTGCTTTTTTTTTTTACATTAGTAACATTTGATCTTGAAATGCCACCTGATGTGTCAGGGCTCAGCCCCAGGCAAAGATTTTTCATTAAATGGGAAAATAAATGCACAGAGGACAAACTCTGGAACCTAAAAGAAAGTCAAGCCATCAGTGCAAATAATCTGGAGTCATAATCTAGCTTTCAGAGAGACCCAGGGTCTCCCCTGTTCAGTTTCATAAGTTAAAGGATCAAGTAGGTCAGAAAAGTTCTGCTGTGTAGGCATTAGCCTGCTACAACTGAAATCTATTGTATTGAACAGAAATATCAATTTCTAAATTGGCACTAATTAAAGGAAATTGAAAAGTGAGCTAAATTTTATATTTTTAAATGCTTTCAGTGTATCTCTAAAAGTATGATTCTAATTGGATTATCCATGGGACAATCTGTGCAGAGCCAGGATTTGGACTTCCATGATCTTTGTGGGCCACTTCCAACTCAGAATACAGTACAAAAAGAAATTATTCCATGGAAATTTGGAAACTGAATTTCTCTACTTAATTGTGACATTTTACTTCTGATGCAGTACTCATGTGGTCTTCACTGAACCAGGCAACACTCAGAAAATACACAGGGGAGGCCACGGCAGCCTTGTGGGACAACTGGTGCTAAATGTAAAACTTCCAGGGACGGCAGAACAATTCCCTCTCTTTGCTAACTCAGTACCAGCTTTTCCTTCAATACTGACAGCAATTACTGGGAATTAGTGTCAAGTGGCCTAGGGCTGTGGGACAGACAGGAATCCCACAAGAGTACAGTAAGAGAAGGCCTCCAGGTGAGAGGAGCTTCAGATTTGGAGCTAACAAGTGCTGACCTACTGAGGGAAGAAGGATCAATGATCAAGTACAAATCCCTGTTGTGCTCAGCCCTCTTGAATATACAACCACTCAATATTAATTTTCCATTTTTTTTACAGGCTGACATTTCAACCCCCTGCTCCTATTTCTGGCTGCATAACTTTGCATCCTGTATTCCCCATGTATAAAGAACAGGATTCTTGTGTACAAGTATATTTTTTCCCCCAGCAACTCGTAAAGGAGTGGGTGTTCACATATGTGTAAGGCATATGTGCAAGCACTCACCCACATTAACATTTTTGGGTTGTCAGTGGCTAGGTCTGTGTGCAATAATCATAAGACAGGTTGAGACACAACACGGAAATCTGTCCCATCTGCAAAACTGAATCAATCATGTGCTGTCAGCAGAGATTTAGCTCACAAAGAGCTTGAGTCTTACAACATATTATTGATTTAAAGGCCATGCTGGTAAAGAAAATGGTATAAATTAATACTCACCACAGTATTATATCCTTCATTTAAATGTCTAAGAAAGGGGCAAACAAAAAAACACAGCTGTCCAAAAATGTCAGGTCTGTAGCTCAGTGACCACTGCCAAACCAAGGGGACTGGGATTCCTTGGGCAACTCACCTTACACACATCAGGGATACTATCTGGGGATTTTTTTTACCTGCCAGCTCAGGGTTTTTTGCATCCAAATATTGTATTGCAGTTGACACAATTTCCTCTGTCTGAGGAGCAGAGAGAAAAGAAATCTGAGTTGCCTTCTCTGTCTGCTCAGGGATCTGAGGAAGCAGGGAGAACAGATGGGCAAAGTAGCATGTGCAAAAGCATCCCTGAACCCAGCAAGTCACTCAACAGAAGATCTAGAAGGGACCCTTCAGCTGTCACTTTCCCAGAGGTATCATGTAACATTTTGGGGGCTGGGTTTTTGGATTTTTGGTGTGTTTTGTTGTTTTTTTTTTTTTAATCACAGGCATTTCAATATATTAAGCTGAAAATGAGAATATCTGTGGGACTTTTGGCATTGACATCATTCAGTAAGTCCAAGAAACCAACAGGCTCTGTCCACTGAGCCACAAATTATGACCTTCCAGGAAAGGGCTATGACTCCAGAGCTGCCCAAATCTGCAATACAGAAATCACTACAATGAGCATGGGGAGGGTACAGCTGAGTTCTGCTCCCACCATGGCATTTTATTTCCTGAGTCTGGGTAGCTCCTCACAAGAAAAAGGAATTACATGCTAGCAGCGTTTACCACCCACAGACCCTGACGGATTTAGCAAGAGGTACGGTGATTCAGTACACAGAGGGTGGATTAAAAATAGTGACGTTGTGGCTAAGTTGCCTCCACTGTGTCTCTAAACACTGACAGCCTCAAAGCAGCCACTTACAACACTTGAAAACCATCTGTGCTATTGGAATTGTGTGTCTACACACCAGGGTTGTGAAACATCTCCTGGACATGAGGGCGGCAAGGCTGGACAAAAGACAATGTGGCCAAAAATCCTGGTTGTACAGATAGTTACTGAACAAAAGCACTGCTTCCTACTCTGTGCATTACAGCTTTAAAAAAGGGTGAGTCAAGAAGGCAAGTGGAGACAGCAGCACAGCACAAACCCAGTAGCATCACTGTGCCCCAGGATATAATAAAATGAGTAGAGAAGAGCTCAAATATACAGAGAGACTGTTCTACTTCCACTATCTGCAATCAGTATGTTTGTTCTGGGATAAAACAAACATCCATAATCAATACTGAAGGAATGCTGGACTCATACACTTGGGTAACTGATCAAGAAATAATTTATCCCTGTGCAAGTCTTGCCCTTGTAGGTCTGCCAAGGTCAGTGTCACTTTAGGTTATCAGCTGTTGGAAGTGCTGGCTAAGTTAAACTGCCTAGAGCAAGCTTTAAACTTACATACCCGACTTCTTTGACAAAATGTCTGTGTCTTGCTTTATCTGAATTTGCAATCCCCTGATAATGCAAGGCACATTCTTCCCCTGTGCTCCTTATGCTCTGCCCTTACTTCCCTTTTTGGCTCAGATAAGTCTTCCATATGTAGCAGACAAGACTTCACTGTGAAGAACATACAAGCATCACTCAGCTGACATTCACCATCATATGCCCCTCTTAAGAGATAACTCAAATTAGATTTAAATCCTGGTGAGGTGGGTTCTTTCCATTAAAAGGTTGCTGTATGTGCAGTTTCTTAAAGTGATTAAAAATATTTTTCTTTTCTTCAGCTCACCATAAAACCAATAATCTCCTCATCAAGTATGCTGCATCACCATTATGAGCCATAGATTAGTATCTAAACCCTACTATTCAGTAACCTGAATGCAGGTTTTTGCTTTGGTCACAGTCTTAGCAAGTGTCCCAAAGGCAGGAGCACCTCTCTGGTCTGCCCCATACCTTCACATACCTTCCTTTGTTTCACTGGAAACTGAGGGACTTCAGGCTTATTTCAGTGCTTAAGCCAATTCTAAAGCAGTTCTTAAACTCCAAAGTCCTTCACTGCTTTTTAAGGTGTAAACACGGGGTTTTTTTCCTTCAAATCTGACAGTATTATCACTCACTTTTACTCAGAAATTCAATGTTAGGAACTGGAACTGCTTGGGTGCAACAGGGGATTTTAATGACCAGGTATTCCCCAGGTAACCCTGGCAGGAGAAGAGGCCATGCAGCCTGGTAGGCTTTGCAGCACTCCATGAGATTAAGAGCAAAGCTTTCAGAAATCAGTGCACTTTTCCAAACTGAATCTGGATCAGTTATTCCATGGGAAAATGTGATTTTTCTTTTATTATACCAGTACTACCAAATGTCTCACCTCCAAAAATCATTCTCTAAACATAAAACAACTAGCACTGTGAAGGAAAATGGAGAAAATATTTATACCTTAAATAGCACAAACCAAATTCACAGACTTGTGTGTTGCTGTTTCGGTTAAATCAGTCACATTTTCTACTTTGGCTGTTTCCAGCAAAAATTCAAGTTGCAAAGTCTCTGTCCTGTGTGAGGGCCTGTACAGAACCAGAAGAGCAGAGAGCCATTCTCTCAAGGAATGAGCCTATTATGAATAGAAGCCAAACAGATGCATGGCATCTTGCAGAAACCTGGTTAAAAACAGAAAGATGAACATTAAACCTCTCAGCAATACCAGCATGTTCAACAAAAGGCACAGCTGGTATGGAAAGATGAACCTTTGCTCCACTGTCTCCTCTTCAGAGCTAAAAATAATAGTGAGTCATGCCAGTAGCAGTTTTGCTATTTAGCTTTACAAATTCAGGTCATTAGGCTCAGATGTACAGAATCATTCCCTTCCTACCACAGATCACATGAACTGATAGTAAGGAACACTCAGGACTGGACACTGACCAGCCCCTGCTTTCAAAACTCACTAAGATAGCCCAGAACAAACCTAATGACTACAGTCACATTCAATCAGAGTCAAGAGTGAAACTACCATTACAAATAGGAGAAAAAAGGAAGCTTTACATAAAGCTCTGAATAATACATCCCTTGACTACCTTTCTCCCCATCTAGAACAGCTCTGTCTTGTTTTTCTGGCTCTTTTGTTATATTTCTGATCAAGGCAAATGGTTAAAAAGTGTGTGTGAAGACATTTTTTAAAAGCTAGTTGATCTAGACAGCAGAGAGACCAGATGATCTGGAGAAGGCTGAATGGGAGCCAAATTACAAAAAGAGACATATTAAACATTTTTAATTGCCTTGTAGCTTCCCAGAAAATCTCCCAGAAAAGGCACTAGTCCACCTGTTCATTTTATTTTCAGGTAAGTAGTTTTAAAAATAAGTCAGAGGAAGAGATAAGTATGGACTGACAAGGATGTAAGGGAGAAAGAAAAAATAAGTGGTCTTCACATGCTGAAAGGAGAGCCTGTACATCCAGCCAGAAGTACCAGCATCATCTTGTGTTGTAGAAAAAGCAGATTTTCCTCATCCCTGCATGTAAATTGAGGGGGCATCATTTTAGAACTGTTTCATGAGGTCAGGTCTCTTCCCTACCTCCTCCATTCCCAAGGTCAAGAATAGGAGGTAACAGAGAGGATCCAGATTTGCTCTTGTAGGAAATTTGGCTGTGCTGCTGGTGCCCAGAGTCCCCACAGCCTGAAGGACTGCCTTGGAGCAGGAGAGGAAATTCACAGGAGAAATGGAAAGCTGATGAACAGGAAAATCCCTACATCATCCTATTTCCAACCACGATCAGAGTGGGGAAAAACCAGCAAATGGATTTCCAGGCTCACAAACAGCAGCCTGGTGTTAACATCCACAGTAAGCTGCCAGTCCCACTGGCCCTGGAACCCTGCTACAGCTCCCTGTCCTGCCTGGGTTTGTGCTTCAGAGCAGATTTTACAATAACAGGATCACTTGACTGCAAGGACAGAAAATAGCAGCACATGGAAAATATTTTTTCTAACACTAGAGGTATATATGCACTACCTAAGGACTTTTCCCTCTCCAGTAAAACAGAATTAAACTGAGATTAAGTATGGCAAAAAGGGATCATAAACAGCAAATGCTAAGATGACTACAGAGTTGCAGCTGGGAGCTGCTACATTGTTCCTTTGGAAAAAAATAATTATCAGACCAGATTTATAAAATATATTTTAAAAAATCAGATAATATTTATAACTGTTTTCCCTGAAAGTCTGCATTTTAAAATCACAGCTTTAAACAGGCCAGGATGGCAAATGTCATGAATCATTTACCTGTGATACTAATGCAGTGCAGCAAAACCTCAAGTTGACATAATTCTGAGCTACTTTAAATGAGTGCCCTCTTACATTTATTAATATTCTAATAATGCTGGCATTCTAAAAAAAGTTCAAAATACTAGTTTTTTCAGTCCTGTAACCTTGACCTGTGTGACATACTGACTTCCTGAGCAGCATGGATCTACCTGCTCTAAGCACAAGGTTTCTCAGACAGCCTTTTGGAAGGACCAAGAAAACTCTTCCCATGCAGAACCCAGGGTTAAAAAATACACCTGTTAGTGGCATCCAGGCAACACACCTCCTAGTACATCAAGGCTGCTGCAGAAAGGCATCTTTCATCTTGGTTTTCACAAAATTCCTCTCCCCGCAGTGAACGCAATTTATCTGATGGATTTCTCTTGGAAATGAGGAATGAAGTCCATCTCAGTAACGTTACTGAATATGAAATAAAAATGAAATAGAATCTAAATATACCCAACACTATCCCGGTCTCCATCCCTCACATGAATCCAGTATCACTCTTGTGCCTAAACAGAAGCATTAGTGGCAGCGCTCATCCATATTTCAGTGTAAAAAGCAACCTTTTAAATGCTAAGAACCAGCATAAGAACTTTGGAAAGACTGTCAATGAGAGTAGTATATTTTTTGCCATTTCATTCGTGGGTTGTGGGTTTGGGGTTTTTTAAGTTTCTTACTCTTATTCAGCATATAGGCATACTTCTCTCTATTTATGTTCCTCCCTACCCATCCCCCTATCCATAAGATTAATAAGGGCCATGCTAAGTGCATGGCTGCAGGCAAAGACAGGTATGTACCCCTCCTTCATAACCTGCAGTTTCTTCCACTGGCATCCCTCACAGCCTGTGCAGAGGTGTGTCCCATCAGGACCTAATTTCCAAGAGATCACAGGCACGATGGAGTTGGGCTCCATCTACACACATTGTGCAATCCTTCATATGTTCTATCTGGGGAATATTTTCACTGGGATTTTCCCTTTGGACTAAAGCATCCTAGCCCCTGCAGACCAGCCTGGTCTTGACAAACCCAGTCCTAGACTTCTTTGAGCTGGTCTCAAAGGCTGACGCACTGGGTAAGGGCAGCAGTGACAATGATGCACAGGCTACCAGCAGGGAAGGACTCTGCTAGACTGGAAAGGTGGATTCTTCCATCTGGGCAAACATTTCTGAGTGTCAAAAGAGAAGAGGGCAAGGCCTGAAACAACAGCCTCACTAGCTGGGACATGAATCCCACCACACAGAGTGAGGGGGAGTTTTAAAATGTGGGTACTGTGCTGTCACAACCATGTCACACCCTCCAGCTCAGCCATGTAACTCCAGATGGCATTAACCTGGAATTATGTCTAAAGAAAAGAGACTGTATCCTCCATACTTCTTCCCTGTCCCCACAGAAGAACCTCAGGCCTTGGAGAAGAGAACAAGGAGTGCAGAGAAAAGAGCATGTGATGTTATGAGTTAGCAGTGGAAAGAACTGCCCGGGATGATTATCTCTGAACCCAAGGAGGGATGGAGCTGGACCCAGGATTGTGGCTGCAGCAGCTTGATGCTCCCCCAGAATGGTTGTGACTACTTTTGGGGGGCCATGGTCCCCCTTCAGAGGAGAGAAGAATGTTCTGCTCTTTCACAAGATCAAGACAAATGTCTGTGTATTTTCATTTTTGCTATTGCTCATGATAACACCATTTTATCTTAATTCCTTCAAGATTACTGCAAAGCTGGTAATTGCAATCAAGCTATTTTATAAGTCCAATTTACAGGAGACCAAATTATTTATTATTTATTTTCAGTTCTAAGTGGATCATTTGTGTTTTCTCTGAGTAAGATGATGTGTACAAAATATCCCTAAAAATGTCAACTAAGTGGAGAGATACAGAAAAATGCCTCTCTGTCTCATAAGTACCCATTGCTTTCAGAATACAAATCACTCTTACACAAACACAGCAATAGCATGGTAGGCTTCCACAGAGTATTTGAAATGCATAAAAACCCCCACTGTATGCCATGAAATTCTTACAGCTAAAAGATTTACCCAAGCAAGCCGTGCTGTTGACCTCAGTCCTCACACCATCGCAGGTCTCCTCTTGCTAATTCAGCTCTTAGTGCTGCTCCCAATCTAACTTTCATTTTAACCTAACCCTGCAGCTCCTCCCCACACACTCTCCAACATAGCCCACCTCTCCCCCTGCCATTCCTGAATGACACAGTCTTTCTGGATACCCACAATCAGCAACCATTTCACTGGAAATGGGAACTCAGGCACTGGGGGTGGCAGCTGTTAGGCAGCTGCATATCAAAATTCCAGTTAAAATTGTTTATTTGCAAACACACATGGAAGTCTTCAGCTATTGACTGGCTTTTGTGTGAATCTAATCTATTACCACAGGGCTGTTCAGTATATACAACTTCACTCAGTCTGCAGAAGTAAAATACAAATTCACTTGGGTGCAATTTACTGTGGCAATAACCATACTGTTTACATCATGATCAAGTACAAAGAGTTGGTCTAATATCCCCAAGGAGAACAGGCTGTGTAAATAAGCATCTTTTATGGGAGGACTCTGAGATTTATTCCTGATGTTTTCCAACTGTGACTTTAAAAATCCTTGCGAGCCCTTCAGAACAAGCAAGGCAAAGCTGACCTTTCTGATAGCTGCTGGTAAAATCTTGTGCTAAGCACAAACTTAGCTGTGACCTTCACTAAACCAGAAAAACAGAAGATCCACCATCGAGAACCACAGCAGCTCCTCCTGTGCTGGCAGCAACACATGAACATCGGGCTACAGCTACAGCTACAGCTAAACTTCAGCTCCCAGGCTGTTAATTAATCCATAACTTTTGAAAGGATCTTTGCTGGGGCAGTCTGCATTCTTCCAGCCTGACCCAGGAGAGTGACAGCAGCAGTCAGCGTGGCCCAAGACACAGCACTGATGGATTTGCACTGACAAGCAGCACAGTGCAGGAAGTAACACTTGGGAATCCCACACGAGAGATGGAAATCCTCAGAGTCCTACATTACAGCAATGACAATTTGAGTCAGACTTGACAAAAACATTTACAGAGGTTAGAGAGTGAAGCATTTGAATAGGTGGTAGAGTTTCCAACCTAAAGTCTTAAATGGTAACATGCTTGAGGTAAGTGTGCTCTGGGCAGGAAGAGAAACTACAGGCATTTCTGAGCTTTTTTCCAGTCCTATTTCTGTGACTCTGCTCTCAAGTGTGTTGTCCCATGTCTTGAAAGATGGAAAGGAAATTTCTGTTCCACAGTTTTTCACTGTACACACTCACTGGTGCTAATGACAGAAGTGAGAACAGGACCCCATGTTTACAGGCTTCTTTTTCTGAGCATCTTCTCCTCCCTCCCAGCATGTATGGCAGCTTTTCTCTTGAACCTGTATGGGCTTCTCAAGCCTCCTGACAGATAAACAGCTATGAGTTCTGCTGCCTTTCTGCAGGACCAAAAAGGATCTGAAGGCTTTGCATTTTCAAAGACAACCTCTTCTTTTTAGCGTGTTCCCTCGGTCTCCAGAGCAGGAGTCCAGTGATATAATGATTCCTCTGATTCATGGGCATGCCATATCCCATTTTTTCTTTAGCAGTGTACAAGAGAGTGTATTTTTAGGATATTATCTCATGATACACTTGATAACCCAACTTCTACATAACCTAACCCTTAGTAACATAGCCTATTTTCTTCCTCAGGCTATTATAAGCTGTTTCCTCTTTTCAGTTTCCATTTTTTTTTCAGATTTTATAAATTTTTCTAGTTTTCAGAATTTGGCTTTACACAGAAACTCTGCTGCACCCTTAGCCGTGCTTCACCCTGTGCAGAAAGGATCAAGGGACCAGACCTGTTTCATCCTTCTGTGTCCTCTGCATTACATCTTATGTTTTCATGAGCAAACATTTGTAAGCTGAATCCATATTTTTATGGAAGCACATTACACATCCACTGATTTCCAAAGTGGGACGGGAAGTATAAGGCAATGGCACTCATGCCACAGCCTGCATGGAGCTGCCTGTCATGCAATGATCATCTCCTAACTGTTCAAGTATGTTAGAATTAATTTAAAATACATGCAGTACTTCTTTAATGTTGCCCTTTCGTGTAAACTGTGATCATGAACCACATGACTGAGCAAGGCAGAAATACCCTTCCTGTTAATATGGGCTTTACACCATGAGAAACCTGCATAATACCATTTTTCAGGGCTCTACCCTATCTCATAACACTTTTTTTGTTGTTGTTATTCCGAAGATGTTTTTGGTGTCTGGAAAAATGCCATGTGCTATCTCAGACATAAAGGAGTCAGGCAAATAAACCACACTGGAAAAACTCTCTGATTTGCTTAAGTAGCAATTTAAGTGAATAGGAAATCTGCTGCTCATCTCAATTAGAAGACAGTCACAGCCAAAAAATCCTATTATAGAGACCACATTACAAAAATGTGGATTAGGAATTTCCCTAAATTCTATTTACAGAAGGAAGAGCCAGTTGAAGATCCAAAGGATCTCTTCCCTGTATATGGCAACATCTGTTTCTTACGTGAAATGTGTCTTTAAGACATTATATCTTTCTACAGTCATTTCTCCATCTACAAAGGAGCATAATAAAACTTATGTTCCTTTATAAACTGCTTTAAACTCCATGGATGAGAAGAGCTATATGAAAAAAAGGTCACATTTTTATTACATTATAATTGTTGTTATTATTAAGCTACCACAAGCAAGAATATTTGTCAAATTATGGGTTTAATGAGATATGTTTATCAAAAGTAAGTAGGGGTGCTGGCAGAAAAGCCCCTATACTCCTTTCTGAAGTTGCTCATACTGACAAAATCAGTTAATACAGAAATGTTCCTGATAAGTTCTGGAATCTCCCTAGCTAAAAAAAGCTTGGTACGATCCCTTAACAACAAGCAGAAGAGGAACCCAGGAAGGACACTACTCAAATGAAAAGATTCAAGGGTCACAAACGTGGAAACACATTTGCCCCACAGGATCTCGGTGAGAGCAGATCCACCACCAACTGCTTCCAGTGTTTACAGCACGAGGAGAAAGAAACATCCCGACTCACACAAATCCCACCAGCAGCCCAGCTGCTCAGGAAAAGCCACTGGGAGCCCCCTCTGAAAAGCAGGAGGCCAAGCCTGGTGTCAGCAGGAGCCATGGGGTCACACAGTCAGATAGAAGGTGAGTGTGGACACCAAGAACTGCTGTTATAAACCACACCACCGAGAGAATTAATAGATGTACAGCCCATAATTGGTTTCATAGTGCTCTGCTTGTGCCTCCTCCAAGGAAGCAGCTGAGGAGATGTAAAATCAAGTGAGGAGATGCCAGTTTCACAGTTAAATCGTTGAATTTTGTAAGATCCTTGTACCTTCATTCCCTTAATATGTTAGCAAAGCAAATTTTTCCACTTAGTGAATCAAATTGTACACACTACACCACTTTATCCCTCGAGCTCATTTTCTGACTGAGCAATGCTCACCAGTAAGTGTAGCCCAGCCTTCATTCACATTTGCACTGGCACACAGCAAATGTGAATTCAGGCCACACTTTGTTGTCCTTTTCCTGCCTAAAACCTCATGAAAATGCACAGCACAAGTGTAAGGTTTCCTACTTCTAATAATGTGTATTTTGTTATAAAAATAAATGAATTGCAATCAGAGTTAACCAATATTTGAAAAAAAAAAACCAGTTGAGTACATGACCAATGCTGTAGAAAAAATCTGTAAGAATCTGTAAAAGTCAAAAAATATAGCATTCCCTAATTCTGGTAAGAATATTTAATTATTAAACTCATAAATACCAACAACAAAAATCATGAATAGTAAAGGATGTTCTACTTTGATGAAGCTCAGTTTATGTTTTGCTAAAATTCCTATTTCTTACTCCAGTAACATTTTCTTTGGGAGGTTCTCGAACTCCCTCATAACACGCCCACAAAATAAATCGCTTATCTACTTTACAGATGAGAAAATCAAGCAAAGCATGATTAATTAATTCACCAAAAGTTGTAATCATCTCTAATACAGAGATCAAAGATACTCTATTGCAATCCTGGGAGTAAGGGAGCAAAGCAGAGAAGCCAAAGTTAACCTCAGTCTCCAAATGACACAGCACATCAGTGATAAAGCTTCTTGCAGAGTGCTAAGAAACTGATTTAAGATTCATCTATCAAATATGCCCACCTCTCTCAAGGCTGTAGGCAGATAGATGTGCCACTAAGACAAATGATGAACTGCCATCCTCTGATGTCACTGGCCTTGCCACTTGCAATCAGAACAGCACTGGAATGGTACTCAACTGCTGAGAACAGAGGCTGCACCAGGCACATCTGGGACTGAGATCCTGACAGGGCGGGAAAAATCTTTTCCTTCCACAACACTGAGCTTCTCCAATAAGCTGGAGGTGAAAAACAATGCTGCAAAATAACTGATGATTTCATCGAGTGTACAGGGAACTTGAGGCTGAAATGTCTGTTCTGCTTGACAAGCAAAGCAGACGCACTGAGGGGGAGACAGTAAAATACATTAACTACAGACCTAGTGAGAGGGTATCAGAAAACATTCAGAGTTTTCAGAAAACCTTCTTTATAATCCCAAAATCACATGCAAGGCAGTTACTGGCAAATCTCTGGCTGGCTTTTCTTGGAGGTTACCAAAAAGTCAGCCCTATCACAGGCCTGCATCATCAGCACACACCAAAAACTTGTATTACCCCAACAAAACAAGTCCACCATCCTCAGAAACCTGAGGGATGTGTTTTTGATGGCCACATCCAAAGTCAGTGGTTAGTTACCATAACCACGGCATAACCAAAATTTCAATCCAATGCAATACAATCACAGAGCAGTCACAATTCAGCCTTGGTCTAGAGAAAGAAGCTCACCACTGTTCTTCATGGAATCACTAAAATTCATTATATTTGAAGGTTTCACAACATGCCAAATTTCTTTGCCATCATGCATGATGTACTTCTCAGCTTAAAAGCACTACTGATGTGCAGGGATGTTGCCAGGAGAAAATGCAACCAGGGAAACACCACAAATTTAATACAATGCCAAAAAAAAAAAAAAGAGCTTATTTTTTGCCCTGGGAGCTGCGGGGAATCAAAAGCTGAACACAAGCCAGCATCATTCTGACAACAAAGGAACCTGGGAGGTCAGAGCAGGAGCAGAGCTCCAAGGCATAGATATTCCTCAGCTCTGTTCAGTGCCAGTGAGGCACATTCCACAGGGAAGTGGTTCCATGAGAGCAAGCTCATGGTCTGAATGACCAGCAATCCAGAAAGTATGACAAAAACTTAAAGAAAAGTTCAGAGAAACTGGAGCCACTGGGCTTTGGAGGAACTGGATGTGCATTTCTGCAGCGGAACATGGAAGAGATGAAACAGAGCATGAAAGACAGCCAGAACATTGACCCTGCTCGAGGCCAGGAGGCAAGACAGGGCCGTGGCCCTCTCCGAGCCCACGGTGATGTGTCTGCAGCCCTGAGACTCCCCACTGGGCCTTGCAGAAGACACTGCAGAAGAACAGAGTTCACCCCACTGACCCACGACAACAAAGCAGACACATGCCCAGGTCACATCTGGGTGCAAGACCACATTACAAACCTCAAAAACAGAAGCTTATTGAACTTTTTTTCTCCATCTCCTTTTAGATTTCATCATCCTCCACTATTTTAGTACAGTCACAGGAATTTGGAATATATTTAAAATTTTATTGTTACAGCTATTATCCCCATACTACAGTTTTCATAGTGAACTCAGTACAATACCTTAAAACTCCAGAGTAAGTTGTCGTCAGCCCCATTCACTATGCATTTCATTTGTCCTCATGCCAGCCTTCCCAGCCTGCTCCTGCTTTGTCTCTTTTTTTGTCCCTCCTGGTGAGGAGCAGCTGAGGGAGCTGGGGAGGCTCAGCCTGGAGAAAATGATGCTGAGGGGGCACCTTGTCACTCTCTACAACCACCTGAAAGGAGGGCATGGCTGGGTGGGGGACATCTCCTCTCCCACGTAATGAGCACCAGGACAGGAGGAAATGGCCTCAAAGTGGAGGTTTAGATTGGATACCAGAGGAGGTTTAGATTGGATAATAGAAAAAATTTCTTCACCAAAAGAGTGGTCAAGCATTGGAACAGGCTGCCCAGGAAGATGGTTGAGTCAGCCCCCCCTGGGTGTTTAAAAGATGTGTGGATGTGGCACTCAGGGCCATCGTTTAGTGGTGGCTTGGCAGTGCTGGGTTAACACTGGGGCTCGATGATCTTAAAGGTCTTTTCCAACCCAAACAATTCTGTGATCCTGTAAACAAAAATGATTAGATGAAAGCCACAGGCTGAAGTATGAGAGAGACACTTTATCCTCGGTATCAGCAGAGTTTTAAATACATCAGGGATGAATGAGGGATATTGATGGCTGAAAGGTTTGCTCACTTGAGTTCACTTCTACAGCAAATTTTTTCGCTAGATTCACTTTTGCGAAAGTCAAAGTGTAATAAACAAAGTTATTCTCTGTAGGGTTATTGACAAGAAAAAAAAGAGTTATAAGTAGTATTGATTTGGGGTGAAATGGTAGAACGTGACAATCAATAGAGCTTAGTCAGATATAAAATAGAAGGAGTCACACAAGTCATGACAGGATTATTACAGGAGACAAATCCTGGTATCAGCCAGGGAAGGGAAGAAGCTGTAAATGGGATCCAATATAAAAGCTGTGGATTGCTTTCTAGAAAAAATAACCCTAAATTATTCATTTAAATGTTTTAATATGTGAGGTAGTTTTTATTTCAGCATATTGTCAGTGCTGTTTTTCTAAAGCTTTTGAAACAAATTCTTTCCACCTCCATAGTATTTTCATTAAATGTCATCAAAGCTCTTTTCAAATCTCTGAGAGAAGTATGATTATCCTTATTTAACAGATAATGAGAAGATAGAAAGAGACTGGAGCTACATTTTCCAAACCAGTCAGTAATGCCGTGTGCCTTCTGTCTAAATACACAAATCCATAAAATGAGAGTCCTACAGAAACAAAATTTTCAAAGGTCCCGCGAAATCACAGCTTTGGTCAACAGCTGCTTACAAGTTCCCAAACTCTGGGTCACAGGCTGGGGAGCCAAAAGCTGAGCCCTCACAGCAAACACAGCAAGCTACGTAAGCACAGCGAGCTTGCTCACAGATACAACAGAGCCTAAAATAGGAGGGATGCTAGCTCGCACTCTTCTGTTCTAATTACAAAGCTCATTATTTTCACCACTCGAATGACCCAGGGTGAAAGAAACCCAACAACCGTATATCCTACCACATGAAAGGACTGCGTTTGCTGGGATTTATACAGTGCCTACCTTCTGAGCACAACCACACTGGAAAATAATAGCAGTAGTCAGAACAGCAATGAACGCTTTTCACTGGTGATTATGCCCATGCACAATCGCTCTGTGCATTGCCTTTTCCTAGACTCTGGACCAAAAAAAACCCCCCAAATTATTGAAAGATGCTAAAATGATTTACAAATGAAATTCGATACAGAATTAGTTACACTGCTGAGGTGAAAGGCAGCGGCGTTAATAACGATCAGCGTGGCACAGCAATTTATTGCAGGCTGTGATGGAAACTGCTCCATTTGAGGGAGATATAAACCATCTTTTGAAGAACCCCTTGCACTAATCCACTAAATAAGTGCTGACAATCAAACTGTGGGATATGCAGAGCCTCAGGGGGAAGGGGTCTTGGAACAGCTTCATTTTTATGAATGGAGCCATAAGAAGGAGGTTAGAGAAGGACAGGAGCACGCACAACTCCAATCCCAAGAAAGGCACAGGACAGGCTGAACAGCACCACCACACTGAAACATGAGCTGCCCAGGAAATCAAGGGTTACATAGTTGCAAGAAAATATTTTAAAAAAAAAAAGTCATTGATTTCTAAAGAGGGATATGTAGTCACTGCAACAGTTTAAAAGCTTTTTTAGCTGGAATCACATTTGCAGTCACGGGATTTCTATTGGAAAATGGCATTATCGTCTCCAGAGAGAAAACTAGGACTGAATCACATCAGGAGGAGGATGGACAAGATGACCTTTTGAAGTCCTCTTCAGCCGTATTCCTGTAAGTCCACATTCAGTGACAGAAAACACATCTGGACTGGAGCTGTTGGGGCTTAGGCATTCAAGTTAGAGAATTCTGGCATAAGTCTTTGGCTTGAGAAGAAGCCCAAGCAATTTTTATATTGGGCTCTGTCTGCCATTAGTGATGTGATTCAATCATAAAATGGCTTATTCCCGCAACACAAATATAAAAGACCATGCCGGAGTAGGAATGCGAAGCTGCTCTCATTATCACAGCTAAGTTCATTTTACAGCAAAGCAGTTTACTTTAAGACTTTTCCAGTAATCCAAGTCTAATTATGGAATCAATTTAAAACAATTTTGTAATTAAAAGTACCTGCTGAAAATATCTCACAGGCTCAATAATTTAAATGATAGTGTTAAAAAGGTAATTAAAATTAAAAAGGCCGAATGAGGCTGGGTCGCTCCTCCACTAGGAGAGTGCTGAAGGACGCTGCATTTGCAAACCCGAATCGCCAGCTTCCTTCCCCAAATTCCTGCTTTCCCCAGCTGCGTGGGGATTTCGCACCAAGAGTAATCCAAGAGATGTCTGAGCGGACCGCGGCGGGGCAAGGCGGTTTTTTGGTTTTGTTGGTTTGTTTTTTTTTTTTCCTTTTTCTTTAAATTCAAAACATCACGCTGTTTCAAAATGAAGCTGTACTTACAGAGAGCCGGAGCTCCCTAGCCGGGGCCGGGGTGAGGCTCCCTCCTGCCGGGGGTCCCCCCGCAGGGTGCCCAAGGCTGCGCGCCCCCGCGGCGGGCACGGGAGCGGGTGGGGGGCGCAGGGGGGGAACTTTCCCCGCTCCCCCCGGGCCGGGCCCGCGGGGCCGGCTGGGGATGGGGTGGCGTGGCCGGGGCCGGGCGGAGGAGGGGACGGGGACGGGGCCGGGGCCCCTCACTCACTCACCGCCCGCCGCCGGCCCCGGGCCGAGGCTCAGCGCCAGCTGCAGCCACAGCGCCGCGGCCAGCGCCCGCCGCCGCGCCGCCGGGAGGGCACCGCCGCCGCTCGCCCGCTTCCCATGACACATCTTCTGCCCGCCAAAGGCATCCGGTTCGCCGCCACCTGCAACGAGAGAGCCGCTCCGCCTCGCCGCTGCCCGGGGCTCCGCGCCGGCTCCGCGGGTCGCCCCCGCGCCGCCCCCGCCGGCCCCGGGACGCGCTCCCGCTCCCGCCCCCGCCCGCCCGGCCCCGCCGCTCCCCCGGCCCTGCCCGCCGCCGCCGCTACCTGCGGGGGCCCCCCCGCCGGAGCCGGCGGTACCTCCGCGGCTGCTGCCGCCGCCTCCGCCGCTGCGGCTCGGCAGCCTGCCGGGGCCGGGCGGAGCGCACACGCACGCACTCTCTCTCTCACACACACACGCTGACACGCACACAGGGACGCACTCCCCGCGCCGGCCGGCCCTACCTGCGAGCGGGGCAGCGGCAGCCGCAGCGCGCTCCTGCCCGGCCCGCCCGCCCGGAGCGGGGGCGCGGGGAGCCGAGCCCAGCACGCATGGCAGCCGCGGGCACCGCCGCCCCCCGGGCACCCCGGGCACCCCGGCCCACCGCCGCGGGTAGGGGAAGGCGAAGTTAAGGCTTCGCGCCCGGTAGTTTCTGCTCGTTTTCACCTCCAACGGGGTTTCGTGGTGCGCAGCTCTGACGGAGCATCTTTTGGAATGCCCTGTGCTTCGTCACGTAGGCAGAGCGTTAGATACGAGGCACAGTTTAGCGGGGCTAGTGGCACTGCCGCGTCTTCGGCAGTTTTGGGGGGTGGGAGGGTGTATTCCTGAGCCCTGTCACTGTCAGCTGCCATTGGGGAAGGCAGGACGCCTGGGCCTGCCGGCTGGAGCAGTTCGCTGCTAGGAATCAGCATCCAGCTGTATTTAGTGAATCTGTGAAATTCACAGCCACGAATGACTCAATCAGAGACACGGTGTCGTGGCTGCAGCGGCTGTGGTAGCTCTGTGAGTCCTGGTGCCATTCCCAGTGTGCTGGTAGGGGTATTGCCCCTTTGCCCACTGCTGGGCATTGCACCTCTTCCCTTGCTCAGAGGTAGCAGAGGGTGTCCTCTAGCTGAAGACGACCCTGCTAAGCAGATGAAGGTGTTTGGCACACTCCTGGGACGCAGGAGGGGAACAAAACCATGGATAAGGGAAGACACATTCGTAACAAAACATAGCTATGCTCAGTACAGATACAGACCCAAAGGTACGTGGGATAATATTAACAGCGTGTGGACACAGCACATCCTGATGCTTCAAAGGTAATAGTAAAAACTGGTAAAGTTGAAGTCCTTTTCAAGTGTCTCAGCTACGTGATGCTGTCTTTTCCAAGTTAAAACTTAGGGCTCTTCAGGAGAGATTTTAGTTCAAATCATGTATCAGTTCAAAGGCCAGCAAAAGAAGCACAGATCTTTATCTCCCCTGGAGAAAATGGGCATCTCGCAGTGAAATGCAGGTATTCTGCTAAGAACGGGAAAGTATGTGGCCAATTTTCAGCTGAGAGAATGTATTATCTCTGAAATACCTTTGCTTCTCCTTTTAAACAGGAAAATTTGGAAACTATAGAGCATTTTCAGCAAGCGTCATTTCCTGGTCAGGTCAGTTTTCATGTCCCCAGCCAGCCCAAAGAGGGAGTTCAGCAAACACGGCACAGGCACAGTTACATGATAGAAGTGCTCCCCAGAGGAAATAAGCCCCTGACTACTACAAGTGCCAGGACAGAGCAACAGTGCAGCAACTCCTATTATCTGTAATAAGAGGATCTTTATGTTACTGGTCTGGTGGCTTTCATTTTTGAAATCAAAATAGCAAAAGATAGTGTCCTGAGCAATCTGATGCTATTCGTGTTCTCCATCAGTTAAAATGCGAGGTGCTGGGTGCAATGTCTACCTTCAGTGTGGGTGGAGCACCCAGACACTCCTGAGGAGGAGGAGGCAAGTGAACTAATATCTGTCAGTGCTGATAGGGAATACTTAACCCTTGTTTCTGCCATTTACTCCTATCCCCACGTGTGCAGCTGCACCTCTGACACCATTCAGCCTGGGGAAGGACAACTGAGTGCTCCAGGCACCTGTCAGCTACCCCACCTGAACAGGAGCACCACTGCTCCAAACAGCACCAGGAAATCAAGGTTTCCTTGTGCAGCAGCTCTTCTTCAGAATCTTAATGAGCTGTAAAAATTCACCTCTTGCTGAGCAGGGCACGTATGTGCAAGGTGGTGGCAGTGGCTGAAGGGGCTGGGGGGACTGCCCCCCCAGTGGCTGAAGGAGTTTAGTGGGAATCTGTGTCAGTCAAGAGCAGGGAAGGGCTCCTGCAGCCTGGAAAAGCCTAAACTGAGTGAGGAGCAGCAAAAGCTGGAGGAGGATGAAGCCTGAGGCAACCCCGACCACAGAGAGGCAGAGGGAAAGGAGCAGCATCGCTTTGGCTTGGACTTTGTTTCTGGAAGGGATGGATGGATTGCCTGAAGGGCTACAACCGCTCTGTGACCAAATCTGACATCTGTAATCAATTTTAGTGCATCCTCCTGAGCTGAAGTGGGGCCAGAGCAGTGATCAGCAGCGGGCTGGGCCCGAAGCTCTGAGCTGCTGTTACACAGCACAGATAGTAAAATACAGGGGGATTTGTCCCCTGCTTATCCCACCCAGATGTCACAATTTCTGTGCCTTCCTACACTTGGCTGGCCCTCCACTATTTTTTTTTAAAGCAAGTTACAGTTGAGCCTCAAAGCTGTGGGGACTAACCCTGAATTGCCCCTGGTGGGGGGATAAACCCTCCCTGGTGCTGATGCAGATGGGCTGGAAACAAGTCCGAGAGATGATGAGACTTTTTGGTTTTTTGCTTTGTGTGTTGTCACAAAGCTGCTTCCATCTCCCTTTGCTGCTTCTGCAGCTAAAAATGCCACCCCTCAGAATGAAGGTGAGGAGTGCCAGTGCTCATCTGCACCCTCCAGGCTCAGGCTCCTGTTGTTTGGGTCCAGGAGCATGGAGGTGGTGGTGGGAACGGGGGAAGATCAGGTCTTGCTCGTGGCAGGCTGTGGGTGCTGCCGTGTGGGGAGAGGCGTTCCTGGCCAGCTTCACTCCCCTCGGAGGAGAGGCTTCAGCTCCGCTCCAGCTGGTGCACACAGTCAGTTCCTGGCTGCTTCCAGCAAGTGCAAGGTGGGCATCCCAGCCAGATTCTGGCTGGCTGTGGACTTACAGCTCATCTTCTCCTGGGGTTTTGTAATTGCCTTCATGAATAAACAATTGTGTGTATAACTCCTGTAGTTGCAGGATTTTAATTTTGCCTTGCCATACACATTCATCTGCTTCATTCTCTTGTTTTTATTTTCTCACATCCCCCTTTTTAGTTGATTATCTTATCCTGAGGTTTGTACTGGATAAAAAGCTAGATTGGAAAATTCATTTAAATGCATCCAACCCAAAATAGTGGCCCCTTACTCCAAGCCAAGTGACAAGAGCAGCAAAATTGACACTGCCCAGGACTAGGAATATAAAGGCCATGCCCACCCTACACAGCATTTGGCCCTGAGTCCTGGATGTAATGCAATAATTTTCTCTCTGTGTCAGGAACTAGGGACTATCTTTCAAAGCACCCAAGGCAATGTGAGAGTCTGTGGCATCCCCAGTCCAAGTGGTGCCCTTGCAACGTGAACCTGTGTTGCACAGCTGCTGCCATGGCACATGGAAGTGTTCAAGAATGCTCAAAAACCAGGACAAAAGTGGGACAGGAGCAGCCAAATCTGCTGTAGTCTCATTCACACTGCTCATTGGGAAGGTGTCTGGACTAAATTATTTCCAGAACTGCCAACATGTTTTGTTTCAAAGGGAACAAATTCATTGACTCAAAAAAAAAGAGCTAGGGAATGAATGAGCTCACCCAGTCCTCCACCATCCTGACAGGAAGCGGGGGAGAATTGGGGAAAAAAAGAGAAGAAAGTCATGGGTTGAAATCAGAACAATTTAATAATTGAGATAAGAACAGTTTAATAATTGAAACAAAGTAAAATATAGTAAGAATACTAATGATAATAATAATTAGAATGAAAAAGATGGACAGAGAGAGAGAGAGAGAGAGGAATAAGCCCCAAGAGAAACAAGTGATGCACAACACAGTTGCTCACCATCCTCTGACTGATGCCTAACAACGATTGGTCCCTCCTGGCCAATTCCCCCCAGTTTATGTCCTGAGCATGACTCTTTATGGTGTGGAATATCCTTTGGCCAGCTCAGGTCAGCTGCCCTGGCTGTGCTCCCTCGTGGCTTCTTGTGCAGCTCCTCGTTGGCAGAGTATGGGAAACAGAAAAGTCTTGGTTTAGAGTAAGCACTACTCAGCAACAACTAAAATATCAGTGTATTGTCAACACTCTTCTCATACTGAACCCAAAACACAGCACTTACCACCCACTAAGAGGAAAATCAGCTCTGTCCCAGCCAAGCCCATGACACTGTGGTAGGAGTCAGCTGGAAAGGAGGCTTTGTGGTCCAAATCCTTGGCTACCTAACACTCTGGTTGGCCTCAGTGCATGCATGAGTGGTCATGCATATCTTTAATTTGCTAGCAAAATGTAACTCAAAATGGTGGGTGTTGGATTAAGTGTTTGGGGATTTTAATTATTACATTAAGATATTCCTTCTCCACGTTTTACCTGCTCAAAAACAAGGCTGGAAGGAATTGTCCTGGGGATGTGGCTGTTGGGTAGGTAAGTCTCATCCTTTAATTGGACTCCAGAAAGAGTGAAAAGGCAGTGGTGAGGATTGTAGCTGAGGGTGAAGAGAGGATTTATCTGAAGCAGTGTGGGCCTGTAAAAAAAGACCCCAGGGCATGTTAGTGACAGTTGACTGAGTAAAGGGGTGGTCAGTCCATGGGGAAAAGAACAGCCTAACCCAGAAGTCTGCAATTAATTATTTTAAAATATAAAATTACAATGACTGGCATTGAGATTTGGCTGCAGAACATCAATCCAGACTGCAAGTACATATTGTTGCAAAACATCCTCCAGACCTCCTGGCCACAGAGCAGCTCCTCATTTCATCAGCCACAAGGAAGAGCTGTTGCCTCCAGCTCACAGGTATTTATTGGTGTAAACACAATTCTGCACACAAAATTAAGAAGAGAAGCTCAAGCATCATCTAACAAAATGCAGGGAGCTGCTAAAGGGAGTTCTGAATGTCTTGGAAGGCACAAACTATTCAGGGCTATTATAAGATTCATAAAGACCTTGTTGTGTCCTTATGAAAGATAATAGCCTGAGATATGCTGTAGTACTTGTATTCTTAACAGGCTCGAGCTTTCAAGCATTTTCAAGTAAAAACTCATTTGTTGAACTCCCTTATATATCAGATAAGGCATTCAGTCACTTCCTTCATACCTGGAGTACACCGTATTTCCCTTTGAACTTAGAAATATTAATGAGCTGATATTTCACAAAAACAAGGTGTGCATGGGTGACCTGGGGAAATGCCCATTATTAAAGTGTGTAAGAATAAATAGATCCTTTGCAAAGAAAGGTTTTGTCTTCTTAGATGTTAGTGGTGATGTCTTACTGTTAATATTTGGGAATTAACGAGTTCCTGAGTGCTTTCCAATCTATTCCCAAGTGTGCTCTGGCCCCCAGAAGGGTCCTTCTGGAGACCCTCCTCTTCACCCTGACGTTGCTTTTGCTTGATTCTGCAGGAGACTGACCCCCTACACGTCTCTGGGTAGATTTGCATTGGAACACTTGATTTCATCATTTCCCTCCATCCATGTCCAAAAAGATCAGCTCTCTCACCTCCCTCAGCCTGAAGAGGGTGATTGCTGGACACGCAGCAATTGCAGGGATTGCAGGAAAGCAATTATTCTAAACAGGGTACTTTAAGGTGATTGCTTATAAGAGAGGCTTCCCTCGTAAATGTGCTTTCAAAAACAGGTAAGCCATTAGGAGGATAATTATTTTGATGAATTCTGAACCACTAACAGTTATGATGGCTCAAGAAAAGCAGCCCTAAAATTGTAGAGTCCTGATTCTGCAGATGGTAAATAGTGCTGGGTCCTTTAAAATCCTACCAAATTCAAAGGAGAGCTGAAGGCATTCATTTTCTCACAAAGTTGGGATGTAAGAAGAACTTTTCTCTTCCCTAAACATAATCACTCTTGTTTTGAAGGGAGCAGGGGATAACCCGAAGAAAATGACAGGAATATGAAAGGGGAATTCTTTTTCCTTCACTGAGCCTTTAGTACTCACAGCCATAAACTCACATCTGGGACCAATACACAAACATTAATAACCAGCCATCAGTGTAGTTTTACCAATTAGTGCTAATTACATTTCATTAGACCAACTGGCAGTGTAGGAAGGATGGAGTTTGAACTACTTTTTTCTTTCCTACTGACCTACATAACTAATGAAAAGTTTTAGGTAACAGAAAACCACGTTTTACTGATATTTCCATCAACACAGTTTAGAGGACATCACAGAAATAAATGATACCTGGCTAATTGGAGAACTGGACCAAATCACACTTACTGAGAGGCCAATTCTTCAGCCAAACACATGGAGATTTTTGTATTCTTCTGATTGCAGCCAAATTACTCTTGCCACTAGTCCTGTGACTACATTTGGCCCTTGCTTTCCAGTAAACAGTAATTTAAAGCAGAAGAATGTAAAATGAAACAATTGCAGGAGCTGAAACAATTTAAATGGGATATGAGTGCTTTTCATTTCATCCCCCCAGACCAGAAGAGGCTCGAAAACACAAAATGCAGCATACAGTGTTTGATTTGCAACACCATTCTAAGCCCTGGATGATATTCATCACCCTTAAGTATAAACTCATGATGGATTTCCCTATGCCCACAGCACACTTGGCACAGTTCATTTCCTTTGCATTATGATACCCCAAGTTCTGCATAAGAGGACTCCAGTGTCTTTCACCTCCAGCTTACAAGTTCATTACTCACTGGCCTGTTTAAACCAAGGTACTCAGCCCCATCCATTTACCCTCTGGAAAAGTTCCAAAATCCCACTTTCTGACCTTTTCATCAGTCTGGCAGAAGCAGACCTGAGTGCCATGGTGCCTTTGGGGTGGGCAGCACAGTCCCTGGCACAGGGACAGCAGGACACAAATTCCTGCCCACCACTGCCTGAACTTACAGCTACAGCCAAGTCTCACAGACTCAGCTCCCCCAAAGGGCACCTACATCCAAAATTTCAGCCTCCAGACCCCAGCTCAGCTGCAGTTTAAGTCAAAGGCCCTTCACTATCTCTTAGCAAACATTCCCAGGAGTTTGTGCTTGTGTTTCAGGCTGTGGGCTCAGCCCTGGCAGCAGGGATCTTGTGGGTTGTTTGGTAGGGTTGCACCTCTGTGTGCTGGATTCACAGAAGCTTTCACAATGCTTCTGATAAGCAAAATGTCTTTCAAACCAGAAGGGATGTGCCTGCCTTTGTCCAAACAGAGAAGCTGAGCTTTCCACTCAGGTGCAGAAGAAATCGGCCTCCACGGCCCTTGGATTCTGGCCCTTGCATCTCATGTCTCTGCAGAGTTGGTGTAGACAGAGTGTGTTTGCCTAGAAGCATTTAACTAAGCCATGTAGAAAAGTAAAGAATTGTGCACTACCTTTTCCCTTGCATGGAGAGCAGCTTTATGTATTCCTTGAGGACACAAGGAAAGAAGAATAAGGAATCGCAGCAGAGCCCCCATGGGAGAACAGAATGAGAGAGCTGAAGCAGATGTGCTCAAACATATTCTTTGAAAAGCTGTGACAAAAATAGAGCAGCTGGTTGAGAACCCTTCCAGTGCAAATATCTGTACCTTTACAATCCTAAAGGTAGAATAACAGAAAAAGTTAAAATGTCACAATTTTATAGTGCTGCATAATGACTTCCTAGGATGTTGAGATTTTTTTATATTGAGTCCTAACTAAATGCCGTGCAAAATCTGAGCTCCATAACATATGGTCAAATGTGAATTCAGAGAATTAAGAATTAATTTACATGCATCTTATGTATTCTGTGTCTACACATTTTTTATGTTTCTTGGTAGGCATACAGCAATTTGCATTAACTTCATTTCCTAGCAAAACCATGGAAAAGCTGCAACAGGATAGTTCTTTCAGTGTTACACTAGAATTTTTGTAACTTCCTCTGGCATCTGTTCTGATGCACATACTAAAACCCACCAGTATTTGGCTCCAAAACTGTTCCAAAAGTCCACAGTGTGAAGCAGCCACGTAGTGTGAATTAGTGCAGCCAGAAGAAAGGGATCAGAAAGATCCTAGACATAATTCAATATGAACAGGCCTTGAAGATGCAGAGATTTGGATTTGAGCTGTTTTCATCTCTAATTTCCATGTTTATTTTCTACCTTTTTCACACAGACACAAAAATAACTCTCTCTGCTGTAGCCACATTACCACTGAGTTGTGCCAATTGTATCAGCTGTTCATCTGGCTCAGTACAGGCAACAGTTCAGGTTTGCTCAGGTTTCTCCCTGCATGTGATCCTTTCCTTCCTTTTTGCTGATGCATCCTTGTAGTTTAATATCTGTCAGCTCTTATCAGGTGAGATAATAACAAATCTAAAGCTGTCTGGAAAATACATGATCACCATTCCTGCTTGCTGTTGCCACCCTGAAATTCATAGCAACAAGAGGATTAGCTTGAATTGAAGACTAAACAAGATTAGGTTCGATTAGCTATTCTCCTTTAGCAAAAGAAACTCTAAACAAATCAAACCCCCAAACAAACAAATATATATATATTTCTTTTTTATTTATATATATCTCAGCAGTTCCTAAAAGGAGGGGTGCAAGAAGGTCAGGAAAAGCCCAGCCAGCCCTGAAGGTTCTGTCCTTTGGGGGCTGTCCCTGCCCTCTCTGCTCCACAGAGGCGAAGCTGTGGGTGGAGAGCAACAGAAGGTGGGAGAAGAGGGTCAGGAAAAGGGAAATTGTTGGAATTGGGGTGAGTTACCCAGTGATAATCTCTTTGGGAACAGAAAACATGGACATGAGAGCAAACCCTCCACAGTCTGGAAAAGGAGAGGGCAGCAGCCTGCCAGGGACACTTTGTTGCAAGTGGCAACAGCCTGGATTGGAAAGATCTCTGAAATGGGGCTGCTTTCCTCTGTTCTTCATGTCCCTGCCTTTTCTGCACAAGGTCTGCTGCCTCCCCCAGGGACAGCAGGTCCCCAAAGCAATGGCTGAAACCCAGCCTAGCTGCACAGAGAAAGGAATTCTGCCTTTTTTTGTCACGCATAAGATGACTTTCAGATATTTAGATCCCCATGGGAGCCATCTAATTCTTCATGCTTGCTAATGAAAAGCAAATCCAGCCAGGTTTAGTCTTCCTCAACAGATTAATTGTCATAATATTAATTACTCCTTTTTATGAAGTTTAGTGCCATTTAAAGCTTTGCCCTTCTTTGTACTTAGGTGTTAAGGCTATATTATTTATATGTGATTGGACTGTTTAAAGTGTAAAAGACAAACTGAAACATAAACTAACTTTTTTTTGGTATAGCAATGCCAATACATTTTTTGGTGCAATAAAGCATCAGGTATTGAATACATGAATGGGACAGTGTGTGGTGGTGAGATGGCAAGAACTTCACATGACAGGCTTTCAAAATCTAATGCTGATTACATCTTCATCAGCTCAGAACTTCCTCGTGCCCCTGACCTCTCTATTTCTCTCAGTTGCCCCACTATATTTTGTATGCTGAAACTGATTAGTGTCTGGTAAAACCAAGGTTTCCATGATATCCAGTTTGCTTGTGTTAGTTTGGTCAAACACTCGGTTACTTTCCATGTGAAAATAAGATTTCCAACTATCCAAAGTGAATTTGTCAACTTCAGCTCACAAACAATGATTTCTCAGAGGGTTGTGGTTTTTTTCACTTGGATTTCCCCTGACCCTCATTTGGAGTCCCTTCATAACTGTACTTTTTCTCATGAAAATACTTCAATAGCACATTTGAAGCAGTTCACAAGATTCTTCAAGGTAAGAGCGAGGTCTTCAAATTTCTCACACTGAGAGCATCAAAAAGGAGCTTGTCTGAGCAGCTCCAGGGCCACCTGGCACGGAGAAGGCTGAGCAGGGGCAGGACCCCTGGGTGGTCTAGGTGATCATTCAATGATTCTGTGACTCTGTCCTGTGACAGGGCATGCCTGAGCTGGTGGCCCCTGTGACCTGGACCTGCCCCAGCCACCTCTGTGCTCACCACTGCTGTGGCACTAAGGGAAAGCCTTGCTGGGCAGAGAAGGCTTGGCTCAGCTTGCTCCTGCATCGTGAGCAGCAGGGAGAGGAGGGGTTTGAGTCCCCACCTTGGCAGCCACTGCCAGCAGCCGGGCTCTGCTGAGCTCCTGTGCAGGGAGGGAGAAGCCTGTGCTGGGGTGGAAAAGGCTTTGCTCAGTCCTGACGAAAAAAAGGCAGGAAGAAACAGACATTCCTCTCTTAAGAGGTGGTTCTTTCTCTTCTTTGGAGCTACAAACTTCACAGTTGAGAGGTTCATAGTAGCCCCTTTTTCAAAGGGATTTCTCCACCAGCCCCAGCACAGGGCTGTCCTGCCCCTAAGGAAAATCCCAAACTGCCTTGTGCCCAGCCTGAAAGGAACTGAAAGTTTTCACTGTCACGTCTTTCTGTCCCTCCTCCATTCCCCCACTTGATAAATTCTCATCTATGATTGATCGTTATATGTTGCCCTTATTTATTGGTTGTGTATCACTGCTTATCCCTAATTACTGCTTTCATTTTTTTTTCAGAATCTGGCTTTCGGGCAATGCTGTCATCTTTCTTGGTACTGGAATCACAGCTTTTTGGCTGTTTAATGAGCTCTTCTTGAAAGAGATCACAGTTCTCCATCACATTTGCTCCTTCTGAGTTGTTTTTCTCACTATCACTGTCTTCATCTGTGGGAAACTAGTCTTTCTGAAACACTAAAAATGTGTCAAAGTCTGTTTTCTTTTTGCCCATTGTAAATACTGGCAGGCAGTGATTACCAGTCCATGGCTGACCACTGAGCTTTACCTGTAACAGAAGGGTCCAGACTAGATTTGTTTGGGAGGGGTGTTCAAGATTAGAAAGTTACACTTGTAACTTTAGAAAAAAAATGCCTTTGGAATAGTCTTGAAGGATATTGCAACTCTTTCCTTACACAAAGATTATGAAGAAGAGGGTGACTGTAAAGTTTTGTTGTAACTGATTTGAATCCAGGAGTTCTTGTTCAGTCCATCATAGTCAAGTCAGAAATTATTTTTCTAACATTTGAGACTGTTTGGGTAGCAGGTTGTATTTCAGCTGATGATTTATTTATAAATTGGAGGAAAAGGATTATTTATGACTGCAAATGCAGGATAAATTGTGAAATTTTACCTACAACCAGAGTTACAAAACTTCAGCATATATTTTATTCACAGGCTTCCTTCCTTTTACATTATTTAGCAAACATAACGGCATCTCATTATATGTGGTCTTTGCCCCAAAGAGTTTGCAGTCTCATTCAGGCACCAAAGATTTTTTAGCAGAGGAAAGCATAATGAAGTAATTAGTTTTGAAATAAACAGACATCACTGCAGATTAGAGAGGATGCACATTAAATTAAGGCATCATCCAGAACCCTTCTCCTGCAAGGCAGGTGTTCTGCACCAGTCATGGCTAAAGAAAGGACTTCACTGGAAGCAGAGACATTTCCCTTTGGATTAAGAGCGTGAAGTCATTTTATCCATGCCAAGATCTTAAGGCCATCAGTAAAGCTGGGAGTGATTTCAAAAGCCATACATTATGTTTAACCCTCCTGACAATGCACTCAGAGCATTTCCCCGTGGTTTGATTTTGCTGGGAGCTGAAACCACGGAGGTGCTCAGTCCTCAGGCAGAGTTATTCCACCACAGCTCAGTGCCATTTACCACGCCTCATCATACAGACAGTCCCTGAATGCAAATGGGAAGAATAATTTCATTAAAGCATTTTTGCAACTGCATAATTTTGGTAATTAAAACCTTTACTTATACCTATTCAAGAATGAGCAGAATATTATATTAATGCACTGCACTTATTAAATTTTTAAGGTTGACTGGTAAATTTAGGGGTGATGCAAGACATAGTTAAACACCTTTGAGGAAAAAATGGTCAAACAGCATTTTGATTAGTACAAATATGCAGGAATTGTCTCCTCAAATTTAGTTTGGTGGGAACAGATGGGCTTTTCCATGTATCTGATTCTATGCCTTTTTTTGCTGTGCTTCAGATGTTTCTGAGGCACAGGTGTTTCTAGGCAACATTTAGAGAATTCCCAGAGGAGAAATATCAGCATAGGAAAAGCAAAACTTAAAGCTGCCTGACCCAGCCCCTGTACTGAGTTAGCATGTTGTCTACTTCTTCAGTCATTCAAGGCCAAAGAAATACACTTATTTATTTCTTTGGGCTTTGTGTCAAGCTTTTAGGTTATGATTTGCAAAAACAGTGGGAAACCCAAACAGAGCAAAGCCCAAGAGACATGTAATGAAGACATTCATCAAATACTGATAATCATTCTGTCATCTCCATAAGCATGGAGAGGACACAGAAAACAAATGCAACAAAGCATATGCAGTACATTAAAATCCTGATGTTATATATATTTTATCCTGTCAAAAAAACCTGGATATCTCACATACACACACACACAAAAAAAAAAAAAAAACAAAAAACCCACATGTAAAGGTGCAAGGCTCAATACAGATTTAATCACAATGTCTGATCCCAGGTTAGTTTGAAAGAAAATGAAACAAATCATCTCACCTTTCATAATTCATTAGAAATGTAAGTTAGACACTACAATTGATTCAGAGGAGTACATGACACTTTTTTCATTGCCTCTTCTCTATTTCTCTGCCAGAAAGCTCTTATATCTCGGCTTCTTACAAGATTGTTAAATTACTAGTCAGAAGAACAAACCTTTGAAAAGATTTAGAGGTTTTACCTTCTGGATTATATACCATGGTAATTTAATGCTAACAAGCTGCAGTGCTGACTCAGGCAATTTGATTCATAAGAATTTATGGGCTATTCAGAATATATCCCGAAGCATGATTACAATTATCTGACAAATTGTTCTGTGAGGAGTGGGACTGATGCTGCATCCGTGTCCTCTTCCCATCCCAGGCATCCCAGCTCTCTGCTTCCCTCAGCAGCCCTTGGCTGTGGCTGGGGCAGAGCTGCAAACATCCCAGCTATTGCTTCTGGAGCCAGACAAAACCTGCAGTGTGTTGATTCTACACCTAAAACCAGCGTGCACAATAGAAGGAAGGACTGTTTAATAATCCTGGTAGAAAGAGGCTTTCTTTTCCTGGTCCCTTCACAAGTCTGTTTATTCTCACTGCTATCCAAGCAAGGCAGGATTGCCACAACAGCTTTAGGCACCTGCTGGAAACCGAGATCACAAGTCCTTTGTAATTCATGGGGATTTGCCTTTGTCCCCGCAGTTAGAGGATCATTATTGAAATCTTTCAGCACTCTGTTTGTACTTGCACAGGTTATCTGGACTGCACCTCCTATGCTTGATCGTATTCCAGCTTTACAAACAGAAAAGTCCTTGGGAATATACAATTCTGAGAATATACAATTTACAGTTTCACCTTATCTACTGTGACTACAAGGTAAAAATCGTAAAGAAAAAGACACAACAACAAAAGAGTACAGTGGGGTGAAATTCTGTTTTCTCACCCTGGAATCACTCCCAGGAGCTGTGCAGCTGAAGTAAGTGGATTTACACTCAAGTAGATTAGAGCAGATTTAGTTCCTAGACTGTCACCCATATCTGCCTCTTATCTCATCATTGTCATGCTTGCCCTACACTGTTAAAACTATTGAGGAATGATACCTTCATTTAACACTGCCCACAGATCTGTAATTCCAACTGTACGAAAATGAGGTTTTGGCTGCCGCTGAATTGGGCTTCTACTTTGGTTCTTGTAAAAGAAAATGCTCACTGCCCTAACATTTTGCCTAACCTTCTCCCAAAGTGATTCTAACTCATATCAGCACTAATTTCACTTCAGCTCTGATCAGGCAACATCTTGGACGGCTTTGGAAGAGCAGAAATGCAAAGTGTCTCCTGTTCTTTCTAGTAGCAGAGCAAATGAGCATCCTAGGACTTCTGATCTGAGCCACTTTCTTTTCAGCCTCTGCAATATCTTTATCACCTCTGGCTGTTACATTACATATCCATCTGTGATAATCATTCTGGAGTCATTTCAAGCTCTTATTACTCGGTGTTCAGGTGCAGTTGTTGTCAGTAATTCTAAAATAGAAGAGTTCCTGCACTCTGAGAAGCTAAACTGCTTAATGCCCTGAGACTGAGTCTCCCCTGGCTGAATTCTCTTGGTGTTTAGACTGGCTCTGCCAGCTCCCCAAAAGTTTGCTGCCAGCTTTGTTTATCAGAGACTGCAATAATTAATTTCCTGTTACTTTCCTGTGATGATGGATGAACGTTTTCAAGGATCTGAGGGAAGACTCCAGCTGTGAAAAGCTCAGCCACAGTGGGAATTGCCATTGCAGGCACCAAGGAAGTCTGAGAGTCTGCTGCCTCCTCAGAGAATCCCCGAGTGAGCATTTCCATGTAAAGTGCTTCACACCATGCTCAATTGCCTAGAATTACAGATTGGAAAGTAAAAGGCTGTGCACTGACACCAGGAAAATAAAAAGTTTTTATGCACAACAGAAGAAATACTTGACCAGTCTATAGTCTTTGTAGGAAGAATAATCTTCAGTCCCATTCTAACTGCAAAAGGAGGAAAACTGTTAAAACCAAATCACATTATAGTGTTTATGCTTATGTCTTGCATAAATTTCTTGCTCTCTATAAAGTTTGACTCTGATGAGAAGGAAAGCTGTGTTAGGAATGATTACGAGCTTATTTTCATAGAAATGATCCCCCAGTTTCTGAAGAAAACAACAGAGAAATATGCTTGAAAGATACCAGCTCTGACATCACGTTGCCACACTTGTTTTCTTCTACAAATACCAAAGTCTTGAGATAAATCTGAAAGTTCTTTAGTCTCTTAGACAAAAATGAACATAGTCAGTTATGAAATGGTAAGTTTCATGCTAAAATCTCAAAAGCTACAGAAAAAACATCCTTTTGTGGTAATATTTGGGTTTATGTTTTGTTTAGGGAAGAGTCACAGAAGAATCTGATCTATGACAGCAAAGTGGTTATATCACCCTCTAGAAAGCAGTCAGATATGCATTAATTTTGAGAGAGAAGCCAGCAAGCTGCTGGTTCTCTCTCTTTACTCTCTCCCCACTGGCTAAAACACAAAATAGCAAAAAATCACAACCCAAGCCCCTATACTAAACAAAACATGGATGTAGTTCTATGTTGGATTTAAATAAGCATTTGTTTGAAACCTTGCAAGCCTTTGTATCCAGCAGCACTAAAAAGCCTGAAGCAGAAAACACATTAAAAAGCAATCATAATTCACATGCAGGTACAAAAGGATGCTGCTCTCCCTGTGCAGTTCACCAAGCCTTATTCAAATAACCACTAGAAACACTGCCCCATATCTCTACTGCTAATCACAGAACAAAGAGTAAAAAGGTCACTTCATACCCATCTCAGCTTCATATACAATCTCATCTAGTTGGGCTTGAGGGGAATAAGGTGTTTTCTAGGCATCTTGGACAGGATATCCAAATTTTAAATCCAAAGAGGGTCATTAGGCATTATGAGAAATTTTAACATTTTCCCTCTTCATCTTTAATATTTTGCTTGCAAATAGTGAAGTTCTCATACTCCTTAGTGCTAAGATTTTGGTCTTCTAGATAATGCCCTGCAGATTTGCTGGACAGAGAGATAAGTGAAACAAGCAGTTTCTTGTGGGGTGTATCACTGCTTCTACTGCTGTGAGGATACTCTCTGTGAACATAAATGGTTTTCTGTGTTGTAGGAATTTGAATATCTCAGTTCTCAGACCATTTATTGACTTTCAAAATCTGTATGGCTGAATTCTATGGCACAAAACAAATCTTTTATATTTAAATAGAGCAAACAGGAAATGCCACAGTGGTATGATGAAATGAATTTCTTTTTATAACAGGTTGTTTGCTGTAACCATTGGAACAGAGAGATAACTGGGTGAGCTTGCAGGTTATTAATTCCTTTTCATTGTAGAAAAACCTAGTGACAATGTATTTTTCTTTGCCTTTCCAAAATGAGCTTGCGTTTTCTTTAGTTGAATCCCTTAACATCAGGGGAACTGTTCAGCTGAACTGGTCATGCTGAGTCACAACAATTCAGGAGTTGAGCAGACAGAAACCTAATTATCCCCCAACCTTCACCACAGATCAAGTCTCTCTGGGCAAAGGTTGGTGAGTATGACTAAATGACAGTGGAAATCTCATCCATTCAGCTTCTTCAGGCTAGTTATTGCACTGGGGATCAAGTAACAGTCCCAAACTCCAGTTTTCACACTGCCTCCTGCAATTTCAAAGTAGCTAGATGAATCTGCATCCTTTGTAGATGGCACTGTGCAGATTATGTCTGCTTTATCCAGACAAGCTGCAGCCCAGAGGAATCACATATTTAATGCTATCAGTGTCGTGGGCTGCCTCCTCAGGGGAGGTGCAGCTAACAGGCAAGGCAGGGTGCACCGGTGGAGCAGCTCCCTGCAAACCCAGCACCCCAAAGTGCTCCTGCCTCCTTGGCTGTTCAGCAGGGGGGATCAGCCCCCTTGCAGGAATCCTCTCCTCTCCTTTCCATGCTGATCACAGACCTGTGTGAAACCCAGCACTGGCAGTAACACTGACACACTCTCCATGCTCTCCTGTGGTCTCGACACTTCTACAGGCAAAACCCTGACAGAAAGGATCACTGACCTCGAGAAACTTCAGACCCCGTGGCTGATGGATCCAGAAGACACAGAGTAAGAGGCATATTTGAATAGAGTGAGGGAACAGAATGAAGCAAAGCATGTCCTGAACATACTCAATCCACTGAAATGGATTAACTCCTCATGGATGTCCTGGGACAAGTAAAGCTAGAGGATGAGTTTGGATCCTGATAAATCTACATTGGGGGACCATCCAGTCATCTTGTCATGGTCTGCTGAAGGTCTGAGGAGGTGTTTAAATCCTCAAGAGAAAAGCAGATAAACAACATTTCCAATCTGAATTAGATTGCTGAAACCTTATTAGAAAAATGTCTCACCTCAAAAAAAAAAGTTCTTCATCATTTCAGCGGTTTCCTAGGATATCTATGATGTCATGCACAGCACATGGACCACTATGTCTCCCTCCTAAAGGTCCCTGACCGTTAATTAAAGCTTCACTGTAGATCCATCTTTCGAGGGATGTCTTCTCAGCTTGCCATCTGGAAGGTTAATGACGCTCAGAGTCGCAGGCCGTGCTTGGATCCAAAGATGGATTTCATACACCACTGATTGCAGCAGATGTTCAGAACTGCATTTTGGGTGCTTTGCATAGGAAGGGCCCTTCTGAAAGTCTGGGTTCAGTGTCAAGGCTTTCACAGGGCTCCATTCCAGTGCTGGAGATGCCAATGTTGACTGCTCGAGTGCTGGGCATGTAAATAATCAGAAAGGGCCATGTGAAAAGATAAGAGATCCTCTGTGGCCATCTGGGTGGGGAGAACAGCTGAGTGACCACCTGGGACTGCTTTGACAAGCAAACAGCTTCAGCCAGTTTTGGTGCCACCTTCCCTTACACGACATTGAGCCTCAGGGCTGGAATTCAGGGACAAGTAATAACACAGACAGGTTGTATCTTCTCTTTTAGCACCAGAGAGAGAAAGATTAGCAAAAGCTTCCTAAATAGTGGACTTTCACAGCTTCTCTGTGACTCTTTTGAGTGTTTTGGGGGAATTTCTGGTGGTAGACTCACAGCTACAGCACTTGAAATACAAACCCCTTGGATGGCACTCCCATGTTTAACCCAAACTCTTTCAGTGGTCTCAGCTCTCTCTTTTCTAAATCCCACTTCATTCTATCTTTCAGTATTAAATAACTGATGTTTCGTGCCTGGCATTTTTAAAGGTCTCCAAAGCAACAAATCCTGAACTTTAATACTGGTGTATGGCTTTGTCTTCCTCTTACAACCTCGACTAATTTACCCATTCTTTGCATCCATGCCCTTGTCTAAGAGGTGCAGGGGAGCACAGCAATTTGTAACCCAGGAATGCAGTTCATGCCTGGAAAATGGTGTTGCACACCCCACCCCCTAACCCACGAAGGGCTGCAGTCTTTTACCACACACAGATCACCAGCCACAGAAGGGCAAAGGTGTCGGATCAAGCCGAGCTGTCCCCTGTGCACGGAGCCTTGTTTCCTGGTAACATGTTACAACCCATATAATAGAAAAACAGCATCCAGAGCTGTAGGCAGCGTTCCCCAGAGAGGAAAAATTTGCAGCTAGAGAAAAGGCTGCTATTTGGTACATTATTCTGGCACTGCTTAGCATTGAGTTCTATTTTTGCTTGGGAAGACAGCTCGTGATGAGGAATGTCTCACCTTATCAGCGATGGACAGCAGCTGCTGCACAGGGATGAGAGGTCTTTAGGTGATCAGCTGCACTGGGAATAATTTGAAGAGATGAGAGTTAATTAGTCCAGGATAAACTAAGAAGGGATCTGATTAGCCAGAGTACTAAAAGCCAATTACTTCCAGAACACAGCTAAATGGCTTTACAAAGCTAAAAAAAGACAGCATCTGATAGCTTTTCCAACACATGAGCTCTGATCACTAAAAAAACGACCTCTCCTTGCCCTCCTCCAGAAAATTCAGTTCTGCATGAGGGGCAGGCTTGGGAGACAGTTTGTTGCTTTTTTTTTTTTTTTTTTTGTGTGTGTGTGTGTGTGTGTGTGTAACTTCTACAAGGGTTTGTAAGATACCCAGCCACTCATGAGCAGGTTTTAATGTGCAGGAAAACTCATCACCACACAGCACGATTTTTTTTTTTGGAGAGCCACTGTTAAGAGCAAACTGATGCCTCTTGCTGAGTCAAGTTGTCCCTTCTTTAAGTGGAGTTGGCACTCGAGCAACTCAGCCAGCCTGGCCACTGCATCAGGTCAGCCTCCTAACAGCTGGTCCCCTCTTCTGTGGCAAGGAGAAAATGTCCTGTATGTAATTAATGACCTGATTATTTTCCTCCCATGGGTTGTGCATTAAAATATCTACTAACTCTGTTTGTGGCTGAAACATGAAGAAGTGTATTTCTGGATATTCAAACATGTTCAGGGTCTTGTATAATGTATACAAAAACAAAAGGATGCTGAAGATGGGCAAAGCTGGAAATGTGAGCAAGAACTGGACCATCTGTGGGCTGGTGTGGGGCTGCCTTTGTGGCTGCTAACACTTAATTCCAGCTGGACTGTCAGATCCTTGCTTGTAAGCATACTGTCACTGTAAATTGACAGGAATCCCCGGGATCCCAGCTCTGGAATGGATTCCCTTATAGAGCGCTAATTGTCCACAACAGGGCAGATATGGCAGGAGAGGATGTTTGACTAATTGCATGTAAGATTGCATCCAAGCCAAAAAGCAGCCACAGAAGAGGCAGAGTGGAGGTTCAGATAGGGAAAAATGAGATCACATGAATGCATGAACTCAGCCACTTAGGTTCTGCTTAAATTCTCCCTGTAAATACCCAGCAGAATTTGCAGAGCCGTGAGCCGGTGCTCTGCACGAATGTGAATTGCATCCCTCACATTTATAAACTCTGCCTTGGATAATTCATGAGAATAGCCACACGGGGTCACACCAAAGGTTCATTTAGCTCAGCATCCTGTCTCTGAGGCTGAACAGTGAAAGGTGTGTAGGAAAAAAGCATAAGAAATGGGATAAGCATAGCATGCTTCTTCTCCTGGTGTGCTCTCTATCTGCTGACAGTCACTGGTTCAGTCTTTTGGAGGCTGTTCCTGCTTCCCAGAGCTTAATGGCCCATGAGAGACCTTTCTTACTGATTCTGTCTAATTACTTCTGCCCATTTTTGCTTCTATACAAAACATCTTGTGGCAAGGAGGTGTACAGTTTAATTATATGTTGTGTGCAGATGTTCTTCGTTTCATTTACTGTGATTCATAATTTCATGTGTTTCTTACTAATTCCTGAGTTATAATAAAGAGTGAACAATCTTTTCTCACTCATTTTTGCCATTTGCTCTTCTTCCCATAGATTGCTTTGTATTATTTGGAGAAAATTAAACCTTCAAGTGTCTCATTTCAGATATTAACCTGATAAGAGATCACACCTATTTGTTAACTTCCAGCAATGAATAGTGGACCTGTTCTGAATTTCAGGTGCTAGAAATGGTCTGTCTTTAATGTTCAGGCTTTGAACACAAATTACAGCATGAACCTGCCTCCAGCATTATTATCTACTGGACTACTGGGATTTAAAATCTCTTTGTATCTTGTGTGGTTACTATGGCCATTCTCAAAGTCTGTACTTTGTATCAGACCCGTAAGTACAAGGCAGCTTAAAAGGTGCAGCACTTCAGTAAAAATCTCTCCACGTTCAGACACAGAGGTTTCAGTAGGCCCCCAAATGGGAAGACCAAAAGGAGCCCAGAAACCTTGGATCTAAAAGAAAACCAATCCCGTTTCTCTCTTCCCCTCATCTCCACAGGTGGTGTTGTGCAAAATACTCCTATGAAGGTCTCTCTCTGCAACTGTTCCACCCATCATTGGCTTCTGCATCTCATTCAAAGTCTCACAGATATCCTGCCTCACTTTATGCAGTGTACCTGTCTCCTAATACTGTACCAGATGCCTCTTCCTGATTGCTTGCCATGGGCAACAGTCATTTTCCCTTTCTCAAGGGAAAGCCACATTCATACATCAATTCTCCATCTTCATGCTAGAGTCTCTCTCCCTCACTTCTTGTTTTCAAAGCCCCTCATATAAAATGCACAAGGGGTGAGAAATGACAGAAAATCAGAGCATCAGCATTTTGTATTCCTCTGGCTCTGGCTTGAGTGGCTGCACAAAAACACAAGCCTGGAGTTTTGAGGTCCCCAGCTCTCATCACCCTTGTGTCTCTGCTTCTGTTAAAGACTTCTTTCCCTTCTGGCCTGTCTGAATTGGAGTCACAAAGGCAAGAAAAAGTGATATTCACTGTGCTCCTCTTCTCATTGCCAGTGTCTGGGAATATTAACAAGTCAGTGCACCCCGACAATGGTTCATTTCAAGTGTGGAGCATTACAATTCTCATCGAGGGCAAAGAACCTAGTGCAGTTCACAAGAGCTCAGGTGCTTTAAGCTCCTTTCTAAAATTACATTTCTGCAGACAGCAGACCATTTAGTTGAGTCACTCTGTGCAAACTGAATGAAATCTTCCAGTTGCAGTTCCCTGTGATCAATAGCAGGTGCATCATTTGAGGGGAATGTTTTAAACCATCCCGTGTGGAAGTTTAGCTCTGCAGCCTTGGCAGTGGCCAGGCTCCGCCACACAGCAAAGGGCCAGGACAGCCCCTTTCTCCTCCTCCTCCTGCTGCTGATCCTTCCCACTGCAAAAGAGGGGAGAGCAAGAGCCCGTCAGTGGAGACAAGGGAGGGGTGCTCCCAGCCTGAGAGCTGGCACATGACCAGGACAGCCTGGTGCAGCCCTTGGCTGCCCTCCTCCAAGCTGTGTGTCCCCACAGAA
Organism: Prinia subflava; assembly: GCF_021018805.1. Classification (NCBI taxonomy): domain Eukaryota; kingdom Metazoa; phylum Chordata; class Aves; order Passeriformes; family Cisticolidae; genus Prinia; species Prinia subflava. The sequence goes on from NC_086248.1 coordinate 96,517,899, forward strand.
CAGTGTCCAGCAGATGCCCTCGTTCTTCCAGATGTCCTCCATCTGTCCACCCAAGACAACACTCAGGGGACAAGTGAACGCAGCTCCTCCCAGCTTCAGCTGGGGAGCAGGGACCCATCTGCCCAGTTCTGGGGACAGAGCTGAAGTAGGCAGCACCTGGAGTGCTCAACACTCTTGAAGGGACCTAAGGATTTCCCTCTCTCCTGCTGCAGCTTGATGGGCACTGACTTCCTCCGGGCAAAGGGTAGCAGCACCATCCTCAGTTCTGCAGATGTGTGGGTTCAGGAGAAAAGAGCCACCCTGACTTTTTTTCCAGGGTTCAAATGGTGAGCAGCAAGACTCCCACCATTTTCAGACAGGACAGTTCAGAGCCCTTTGCTTGGAATCATCCTCCAGAAACCAGGCTGTGCTCACAGAGGAGCCCCACAGCAGAAAGGGTCTCTGGGGAGCTGCCACCCAGCCCCAGCAGCCTGAGCATGGCAGAGCTGGGACCCCCTGCCCTCTGGGTTCTCTGACCCACAACAAAAACCTCTCCTCCCAGCACCACCACCAAGGCCGTCCTGGTGTTCCTGATGGTTTTCCAACACTCTGTGTTCCCTGAGGAGCACGGCTGGACCATCTCTCCCTCCTTCCTAGCTCACCCCCCCGGCCAGACATCACCTCTGCACAGCCAGAGGCAGCTGAAAGGCATCCTTGCTGCTGCCATCATCCCCCTCTTCGTCCTGCCCCACTGCCTTTTTTCCACCACTCAGCACCCACAGTTCTTGGGGCAGAGCTCAGACCAGAGGGACACAGCAGGGTAGCAGCTCATCTCTTTCTCAAGAGATGTTATGGATGGCAGGCACGCAAGGAAAGAACCGGGACACAGCTGAGGGGAAGGATCACCTCCCTCCACCTGTTGGTCTTCACCTCCCCTTGCTTTGAGCTTCACTGCTGGTCCTGATCTCTGATAAACTTGGTGCCACTTTGGGCCACCAGGCTTCGGGCCCAGCCACAGCCAGTTTTCAAACCACCTCCCACCCTGCTCAGCCTGTGCACACTTCAGCTTCTCCATGAGGCTCTTCTGGCAGACAGTCCTCCTGGACAATGGCCACTGTACTCCCCTCATGTCCCAGCCCAGTCATTTCACCACAGAAGATTGTCAGATGTGGCAAGCAGGGTCTCCTCTGCTGTGTTCATGCTGGCTCCTAGTTCCAATCACTTCCATTTCCTTCACGTCTCCAGGAAGTGATGTGGTATTCCCAGCATCTCCATGAACATAGGATCTCCTTTTCTTACCAAATTCAATAGTAAGTTCAGGGTACCTGGAGATCTGGGCCTTAATTTTTTGTGGTTTTGCTTTGTTGTTTGTTTTTGGTTTTTTTTTCCAAGCCTCTCCAAGAATGTGACAGTGAACACTACAGCAAACATTTAGCAAGATGTGTGGGCTCTGTCCTCATTAGTCTAAACATGAGGGGTGAAGCAGCAGATGCATGCAGAGCAGGCATTGCTGAACGACGTGAAGTTAATTGGAGCTTGCAAGAGGGGAGCCTTTGACTGGCAGACAGCCCTGGTGAACCAGCAAGTGAGAGCCCTCAGCCACATTGCATTGCCTATTGCCCCAGGGTCCTTCACTGGAATATGATTTTAAAACACCCCAAAAAGCCAAGGGCAAGTGGAACAGAAATTTGAGATCGACTTGTTGTCAAAGCTGTTTTGATAACTGAATTCACCTTGTATTTGAGAGCTTATTTCCTTGAGCCATGTTCACAGCACCTGCTATGAAATTGTTCTTCCAGGGCATTTTTTCCTTGCAGGCTTGCTGTACTATCACCCACATTTTACAGAAAGGCAACAGAGATACAGGGGGAGACTTGCTCAAGGTCAGAATGGGCTGATGTGATAGAAATGGAAAATGCACAGAAACAATGTGGAAAAGATGGGTCTGATCTATACAAGAGGAACTCAAGTGACAGTGATTTATACACATATTTATACCAAGCCTGAAATGAAAACATAGTGTCAAGACATTTACATTATCACTTCTTTTTATTCTTAATAAAGGCAATGATTTGGCTTGGAAAATAGAATTAGTCTGACCTTAAACATAGACTTGATATTTTCCTTAGGGATTTTTAACTTCTGATTATTATTCCTTAGACTTTCTCATCTCATCTTTCCCCTTCTCAAATTCACTGTTGTTTGTTTATGACATTACCCACGTCTGAGCTGCCAGGATTGCTCCTGTGAGCAATCCTCCCAAAGCATTTTCCACCAAGGCTTAGGAGCAGGCCTCTTCCTTAGTCTAGCCACAAAAGCCTCCTGCTATTGCAAGAAGATCCAAATACAGTCACTATTTTCAGGGAAGTTCGTGAACTAAGGCATCACATGCAGCGTTTTGTAGAAAACCATTAAAGCAGAGCTGCCTGTTGCTGAGCTTGGGGGCAGGTTGAAGCCAGTCGACCTACAAGACACAGGTGACACAGCACGGCTCCCTCCAGCTGAACAGGACTTCCCCTGGAGCACCTGGGGCCAGCCAGCACCACTGCAGTGTCTCATGAAGAAAACCCATTTTGCTGAAAAGAAGCAGAGACACAGGCATCAACTGTGATGTGCTCGGAGTCCCCCTGAGAGGCACCATACCATGCCACCAGCCACAGTCCAGAGCAGCAGTGATGCACATCTTGCCCTCAGACTCTTCATAAGATCACAGGGATTTGAATAGAGAGTCCAGATTCAGGCTGCAAGGATAAAATTCTCTCTGCTTCCTTGGGTATATCTCTGTCAGCCACAAATGATATGACAAGAATCCTATACTGGAAAAAAAGAGAAAAGCACATGAAAATTATGTGTCCCAGGGAGGAGAATAATGCGAAGGACCCTCCATGATGCTGCAGACAAGGCCACTGTGCCTGTGTGGAGCAGATGAGTAAAAACATACATTTTAGATTAGTCCCCTGGCAGATGTATGGCTCTTGCTCAGTCTTACTGCACAGGACATAAAGCATCTGCCTGCACCCTGTGGTTCCTCAGCACACTCTGAAGAGGAGCCACTTGTCAAGTGGTCCCTAACATACGTCAGCAGCTAGAGAGGAGTCAGAGCCAGGGGTCATGACATCTCCCTCTTTCAGTTCCATCTCTGATGCAGAAAGACAGCAGGATTGTGAGTAGGAACACAAGCTAGTACAGCTCCCAGCATCATCTTGGTTCCCAGTTTGGACTGCCCAGGAGTCCCATGAACACAAAAATCAATATGGTACAAGTGTGGAGAGTTCATTGATCTGCATAATTCTGGCTTTGGTTATACTGCTGTCATGGGCAGAATGGGAGCTTCAGCTGAAGTTTATTAGAGAAGCCCTTCTGTTGAGTCATGAGGGACAGAAAGAACCATTCTGCTTTCTAAACTCCTTCCTAGAGAGGAGTCCAGGTGCTGCTGGATCCAATTTTAGCCCCAGATTTGTCAGTGATTTAAGGCTAAAGGATTAGAAAGTTGTAATTGAACCTTTACACAACTTCGTCCCACAAGGCAAAGGATGGCAAACCAAATACATCTATATAAAAATAAATAATTATAATGACTAGACTAAAAGATCTTAATCAAAATTATTTACTACACAGTAGGGAAGCCATAACTATTAGTATTGTACAATATTTTGAAGCAATATTGAAGCAATTATATTGTAGCAAGCAAAACCAATTATTAAGTAGAGATTGATGTTACTCACCCGTGCCAACAACTGCAGGCAAATCTCTCTCAGCCTCAAGGAGTAACCTTGAGGGGTGTCCCCACTCCAGGGAGGAATCTCCAAACACACTCCAAGGAGTATGTTAGAAGGTGTGAGCCCTGGCACAGGATGCCCAGAGAAGCTGTGGATGCCCCATCCCTGGAAGTGCTCAAGGCCAGGCTGGACGGGGCTCTGAGCAGCCTGGCCTAGTGGAAGGTGTCCCTGCCCATGGCAGGAGGGTTGGAACTGGATGATCTTTAAGGTCCCTTCCAACCCAAACCATTCTGTGATTCTGTGAAGACCCTGATGTTAAAATGTGGGACTGGGTTTTTATATATAAAGTGATTTTCTGTCTGTCATATGTCTCCAGACCAGCTGTGTCAGCTCAGCAGCTTTAGATAAGTTATCAACAGTATCACTTGCCTGTCCCTTTATATCAGGTACTATATCAGGTCTGCCACATCTTCAAGTCACTATCAGGATGTTTATCTTTGGGAATGATGAGTCAGGCTGTTCCCAGCATCATTCAGCACCGAAAGCAGTGTGCCAGCCCCCTTCTCCTTCACTGCTGATGGCTTTGCAAACAGGGTGTTGCTCGAGTTGTTCCCCACTCTCCAGGCAGTGCATCCTGCTGCAGCTGCCCTTCTGAGCTCTCACTGGCTTTGACTAGAGCCTCAAATCTATAATTCACTCCTGCTCCCACCAACCCTGAATTCAGATCAAACTTTTTGAAAACAAGTAATAGCATTTGCCAATTGAGTCATTAGGCCCAGTTAGCTTTAATAGAGGTAACTTTTACTGGAAAAACTATAAACAGCTATTGATAGATCTCTTACACTAAGGTGATAAAATATTGCTAATTGAGCAATGTTTCATTTTCCTAGGGTGAAAATATGACTGCTGGGAGGATACTAATCTGCCTGATTCTTACAGCTCCTTCTGAACTCCTGCCTCTTGAGCTTTGCCACTCTCTCTCTCTTCAAAGAAAAACGTCTGCAAAAGGGGGAAACATTAGTTAACCTCGTGCTTCTCTTGGAGCTCATCAGCAGTGTGATTAATGGTTTGAAGGGAGAAAATCCTTCTTGCATGAGCTCCAAGAGGGACCTGAAGGATTGCTGTAATGTAGTGTCTCCTACACAGTTTGTGATAGCAGTTATTTGCTCCCATTTGTTCCAAAATTGAAATTTGTGTCCAGTTTATAGCACGCCAGGCCAGGTGGGGAATGGTTTGCTGGCCTAAAAGAGTTACCATTACTTTGAATATCCTTGCTTCTTCTTTATTGTTTAAAAGGCAAAACCAGGAGGTTTTTTTGCTTGAAGATTATATTAAAATTGTGTCAATGTTTTGATTTCAAACACCTTTCCTGTAAATTAAAATTTTGAGGGAGAAGAAATTGCATGAATTCATTGATATTCCCATTCTGCTTCAGCTCTCTTCTGAGACTGAAAATGCAGTAAGCCTGATTTGTTTCAACACAGAGGCACTTTCTGACAAAAAGAGCATTTTGAAGGATCATTCCTCAGGTAGCTGTTACAGAGGCAGGCTGAGAGCTTTCCAAGATCTCCCTCTGCCCACTCAGGTACTTCACCATTACTACAACTCTCCTCTCTCCAGCTTGTCAGTGCCATTTGTATCATTGGAATATCAAAACAGAGGAGCTGCTTTGTCATCCAGCAGACTCTGAGCTTAGCAAAACAGTTGAGGGAGCTGCTTTGGAGCACAGCTGCATATAGGAGAGCTGGGTCACAATCCCCAGGTTTGCATTTGGGTTGAACCTTGAGATAATCTGGAATAGCTGAGTGTCTTGGTTTGGAAAGACAGGTATCTGTCAGGGAAAAACTGAAGTTTCTCTTGGAATGGAGAATGTAAACCTCCCCTCTCCCTCCAAATTATTACAATTTTGCAATTAGGAGCTTTCAGGCAAAAATATGGGAATAGGAATAACAGTTGTTTACTAGGAATATTAAAAAAGGAAAAATACAAATACAGTAGTACAAAAAAACAAACAAGCAAACAAACAAAAGTCCTAGAAACCCCTGACAGAGTCAGACGTACGACTGACACCGTGTTGTCAGGCTGTTGGAAGCAGTCCAAATAAATCCTCCTGGAGTAACAGATATTCTGTGGAATAGAAATGATCCTGTAGAACAAAGGATCCAGTGCTGGCGAGATGAGTCCAGTCTTCCTCTGAGAATTCAGTGGAAAACCAGCTGAATTAGTGTTGGGATTGCTGGTTTTATCCCAGTGGAAAGGCTTTGGCTCCTCCCACTGGGTGGAGCATCTCACAATGCAATGAGGTGATGTTATCAGTCATGTGAGAGGCCTTAAATGGCCCATTCACAGGTGGTGTCCCTCGAAGGAGGATGGGTGCAGGAGAGGGATGGGTGCAGGAGGAGAGAAGAACAGTATCTCCCAACAGATTTCAACAGATGAAAATAGAATACACATTTTTGGTTACATTTTTCAACCCAAGACACTGAGGTGCTTATAATAACCTCCGTGGGGGAGGTTTGCAGCTGTGGGATGGCATCAGGCAATGCTAAATGAAAAGGGAAAGACTCCCTGGCTTTCCCTGCATGGTGAGCCTTGTTTGTCAGGACTTCAGGAGGTCAGGGAGGTGCAGGCAGTGACACAGAGAGACACTCAGCATCAGCTGCCGCTCAAGCACTCCCAGGTTTATCTGCAAAATTAATATATTCACTGCTGATAAAGTAACCCAAGATGAGATAGGAAACAATCAGAGCTGGTCTTATTCGGATGTGAGATAATTAATTTAAAATTACTTATTTGTGAAACTGTGATGATCAGTGTTGTGTTTTCTCTCCAGATGACAGGGTTATTAGTTAGCTTCAGGCTGCCTGAGGGTATGAAGCAGGCAGGAATTGTAGTTAAATAGCAGGCATGTACATGCCACATATATTACATTAACACCCCTTCCCTTTTTTCTCCCCATCATGCCCCCTGGCCATATCTCCTTGGACTTTTACTTGTTTGACCTCTGGCATGTATTAAAAAACCACTGAAAATCAAAGGTCAGTACAGTCACTTACTACTGCTTTTGAACAATATTAATCAGAATTTAATTTCAGCTGCTGCAACACAGTGTGAAATAGAAGCACTTTCTTTAAACACCTCCTGAATTTTCTCTCCCAGCCTCCGAGATTTCATTAAAATTATCCAACTGAGTTTTATCTTGCAGTGTTCAGGTCACATTCACAAAATGTTTAACAAACAAGAAAAAAAAATAATCTGTGATTCTGCAAGGGGACACAAAGAGTCCGTCCTTGATTCCTCTCCCCCATGCCAGGGCTCACCCAAAGCTTGTCCCTGGGCAGAGGTTTGCATCAAAGCAGTTGATGTGAGTTGGGATTGGGCTCATGCTTGGGATCCGCCCTGTGCTGACAGTTTGATTCTGTACTCGCCTGTGTAAGGCAGCTCCTGCACTGGTGGAAGTCACTGGCAGCACAGCAGTATTGAATATAAAGTTAGGGGCATCCCTTCCTAGCTGGAAATAAAGGATGCAGCCACCCAGAAAGCCAGGGGCAATGCTTTATTCTAATTGACTTTTCAGGCATCATGGAGCCCTCTGTCACATTCCCATTTTTTTCCTAAAGAGAAAAGGATATGTATTTCTATAAAATACAAATAAGGTTTATGTTACATTTTAAATGGTTACTACTGATTTTACTGTTTCAATGGAGTTCTTTTTAAAACAAATTCACAACATTCTTTATATCTGCTCAGAAATCACCCAAATTTAAAGTGTAGTGTCAACAAAATCAATACCTAGGAGCTTTTGCAATCTGTCCATGTTTCTTTAAAGACAGAAGGTGCTACATACAGGAGAGAAATGGACATAACAAATTCCACCTGTTTAAAAAAAAAAAGTTAGAGTGTTAACTGGAATTTCACCAATCAAAGTGAGACCATTACTGCAAGGATAGATCAGACTGTGTCACTCAAGCCTCTCTGGGAGAGGAGATGCTTGCAACACCTCTCCATCATTTATACATCTTTGGCTCATTCTGGCTGTGTTTCTTAAGCAGATTTCTCAGTAGAGGACCTTTAAAATGGGGCGGACATCAATGTGAGGATCTTTCCTCCTCTGATGGAGCTTGTTCTGAGCTCCCAGGCTGCACATATCTCTCCTGCAGCACCACACCCCAGCCAGACAGGAGCTCACTCCTGCAGAGCCCAAGGGGAGCTGGAGCTCTCCTCTGCTTGGGAGCGACTGAGCTGGAAGGAAATCTTCCAGAAAAGCTCTGCTAAAAAATACCCAGGCCCTGCCAAAAGGAGCTGGCACATTATCGTTTCACTAGTCCTGCCATGCACAAGTACTCACAGGGTCTCTGCAGTTAAACAGTTCCAGCCTTGAAAATGCTTTTGAAAACAAGTGATACTAACTCCTTCCTCTGAGCAGGAACGGATGACATCCCCTTGACTCTTCCCTGTGTATTGAGTCATGATCCTCATAATCAAAAATTTATGTCCAAAATGAAAATGAATCATATTTATTATTTTTAGAGCTAGCCACTGGTACTGGCATGTGTGAGTATATTCAACAAGGTTGTTTTGAGGATCAGAGTACCCTCCTAATCTGAACTGGAAAGAATGAACTGTTTTATTATCTGATCTGACCTTTGCTTGTATTAGAGTAAAGCTTGTGACTTCAGTGATAACTCATGTTTTATTGTCTTTTATTCCTCTTACTCCTATAAACCCTGGAAAGTGTGGTCTAGATTTTATTTCCCTTCTTTATCACCAGGGAAATCATGGACTGAGTTCCCAAACATTTATACACTGCAAATTCTCTTGAAGCAAAGATGCCACTCAGGTTCCAGGCTGGAAAAAGCCATCAGGGCCTATTTTGTTTGGTGGAACCTTTATTCAACACACTGGTCTGGGACATCTGCCCAGACTGATGGGTGGCACTGGGACAGTTAAGAGCTTTTTCTCTTGGGAACTGAGCATATAAATTTACATGGATATTGGGGGTGACAGAAGACACAGGGCTCTGCCAGCCTGCATGCAGAAGAACTTTTCCTTTTTGAAAGAGGACTCTCTTCTAGAACTCAACAAAAGATGCATGGTGTTGCAATTCCAGCAGAGCAGGCTGTCACATATCAGGAGAGATCCCAAAGCAATAAGGTGGGTCTGGAGGCTCAGGCAGACCTTGCTGCTGCTTTATACTGGTTTTAATCAGGCTGTGCTGAAAGGCAATTTTTGGATTCCACTCTTTGTGCAGTGCTCATGGATGCGGCACCTGGTGCACGTCTTACCCAATTTGAAAGCAGATCTGTCTCATAGATCTTGGTTGTGGGAATGGAGCGCATGGAAAATCTCAGGCCAAAGCCTTGTGTTGCTGGGAGTGAGTGAAAAGGGCTAAATGAAAAGGAAGCATTACAGCTTGGATATCATCATCACTAAGAAGCATGTTTGCAGACAGATATATTTGTCCCTTTGAGCACCCAGATGCTTCTCCTCTGGGGACTGATCTCTGTCAGGATAGCTTTTTAAATCCTAGTGGCTTTTTATTCCATCCCACAAGTAATTTTCTAGAGCTGTTAGAAAACAGGAGTTAGGAAGGAATGCTTTCAGGTGATCTGGGGTGATCTCTATAGTCACTGCTGTCATCAGATCTGAAAATCAGAGCCATGGGTTGTCCCCACACTGTGCTTCCTGAGGGAGCCCTAGAGACCCAGGGAGGTTTTTACAATTGGCAGAGACCAGGATTGTGTGAAATAATTGTAATATATGTCTTAGTGCCTCCAAGGCCACACATTGTAAGTTATTTTTATAGGAAAAAACCAATTATGTTTTTCTAGGTTGCCTTCTGCTTTAGAGTAATTGTTACTAATCAAAAATACTTCAGCCAATTCAATAATTGGACAAAACTGGGCTTTGCAAATACCTTTCACAGTTTCATTGCCTTATAAATCTATAAATAAAGAATAAACATACAACTTATCACTCTGTAGGAATTATTTCAAATGCAGTAAAAGCAACAAAGGAAGGAGGAGGAGGAGAAGTGAAATCCTTCTGAAAGGGCACAAGTTCCTTCTGCTCTGTGGCACGTCAGCTCCTCTCTGCTCAGCAGAGCAGAAGCTGACAGGAGGCTCCTGGCAACCCAGAGAGGTGAAATTCAAAGCACTGGTGGTACCTGTACAGCAGATGGGGACAAGTCTATTTGAGGTAACATGGAGCAAGCACTGGTCTCCTGAAAGGGAGAGTCCAGTGGACCATCCTGTCTCAAAGTGTCCAAGATCAAGTGTTTCAGAGTAGCCACAGAGATGGAGCGTTATTTTAACTTCACAGCAGGTTTGCTCTCAATCTCTAACATTAGTGGTCAACTCAAAGCCTGAAATTATGAAGTTTTGTAATTTTAAAAAAGGTGGTTTAGCAATGAAGATTAAAACAAAACTACTGATTGCCCTTTTGTCCATACAAATGTCTGATTCCTCTTCTCATCTTGCCAAATACTGTAGACCAACAACATCCAGTTACAACGTGTTTTGCATTTTAATTAGAATTTGTAAAATGTATTTCCTTTGACACAGTCTAAGTGTGTTATTTCAGTATTATATTGAACATCTTCTCCTGGAGTACAGAAGATCTTTTCTTGAGAGAGCTCCTGGGCAACCCATTGGCTAAGAGATTAGGTTCTACAAAATTTGAAAACAAAGGAAGAAAAGAGATACAAAATCCACCAAACATTACTATGACATTTTTGGCTGGTTTCAGCAAAATATGGGGATAGCACCAAAGGATCCAGACTCCAGCTGCTTGCCAGGAGTGGTGGAAACCCAGATGCACCAATGCTGCGTGAAAGCCATTGAAAGACGTGGAATACACTTAAATGCACTTCAGGTATTAAACGTCAGGATGAGTGGAAGGGAAAGTGCACCACTACTTGGCAGATGTATTTGGCTTTTTACTGCTGGTTGTAATTACTCTTGCATAGTTTCATTGGCTTCCTGCCTGCACGCCTGTGCATTCCTGTGACAACAGTGGGATAAATGGAGGTGTCTGGAGGTGGAGGTTCCTTCTGTCTGTCAGGTCATCTGGGGGTCATTGTGCTCCTTGTTTCAGCAGCATGCCATCTACTGATAAGGACTTACTTCTTCCCCAAATGAGATGGCACTGAAGAACTCACAGCGTAGCTCCGGGGTATTGTAGGACCAAGGAACCTATGGATGTGCACTGCCAATGGCTTCCTCCGGCTCTTGTTCACAGGAGATCCTGTGAACAACGCCCTTCCCTCCCCCAGTAAGTGTCTCCACAACAGTCCCATGGCTTCAGGGGCCCTACTCAGCCAGGAACTCTGTGTGGGTGAGGGTCTCCATGTGGGCCTGGGGATGTCTCTGCAGCAGCTGAAGGCTCTGCCGGGCGTTCCCCAAGCAGTCTGTGCGGGCGAGCACAAAATTGGGCTGGGGACTGCGCTGATACCACGACAGCCAGAATAATCTGAGCAATAGATAAAGAACCAAGAGTGGTTCCCCAGTGTAATTAGGAAGAGCACTGTTATGCAATTAAGAAAATTAATTAGATGTAGACATAGGGAGTGCAGGTTGAAGGCATACTGCAACACAGGCTTGTCTAGCTCTGTACTTTTGAGATCTGCTGGTGGCATAATTGGTTTTACAGTGTCTCTGAATGAGCTGTACTCCCAGATTTCTCTATTGGCCACTCCTATGTCATGGAGCATAATTTACTACAAACAGCAGAAAACTTCAACCTATCCGGACCAATATCAAAATATGCTGAGCACTTTCTGCTCAATGCAGAAAACCTCGTTAGTCCAGCCAGAATCACTCCTCCTCTAGCTGAGTTCTGATTTAGCTGTCTCCATCCCTCCATGAAATGATCTTGTACTTAGGGATGGAAACATCAAGTATCCTCAAGCCAGCTATAGCTGTGTTACCAGCTCCTTTTAAATGAAATGAATGAGACCTGGCCAACAGTATTTTACTTACCTTTTTCTCCCAGGAATCCCAAAACAGAAGAGTTCATTCAGAGGAGAAGAAAGTTGAAATAAAAAATCATTTTCCTGGTATCTGAGGAAATTTCATCTGTTGTATGTGTAGTAATCCAGAGAAGCAATACCATGGTTTGACAAACACTGTGATTATTCAAGACATGCTCATGTATATGTTATTCACAAAGTGTACCTTGTGTTAAAAGAAATGTACATCCCTAGTGACAGCAGGGCTTCACCATTACAAAGCTCCATTATATCACAGAATGGCGACAGGATATCAGGTACTGAGGGGAGATATACTTTAGATTAGAGTAATATTTGCATCCTATGGAGAGAGGTGGCTCAAGGATTTTTATGAGGACTGGCAAAATTAAATCTGTGATTGACAGGGTAACCTATGACAACAACCCACATAATTTTAAAAATCATTATTTTTTTCTTACTCAAGTTACTGGTATCACCATAGAGTGCAAGGTGTAAACTCTGAAATTAAGTGTATTTTCTCTCTACATAAAGCGTGTTCATTGTTTTTTCTGTAGTCAGCTTGGACACTAAAATTTGGTTAGTTAATTTCTCATTCAAGCTTTCATGCACCAGACCAACATGTCTGCAATTCAAACATTATCATTATGTATAAAAGCACACACACAAAAAAAATCCCAGCCCAAAACTGAGATGAGTTCAAATTAAATTAACATATAGAAAGCTGGCACTCTCTGCTGGAATCAACTTCGTTATGATTAAGTTTACTACTGCTGTTTCAGATAGCTCCTTCTCTAGTGGTTCTGGTTAAAGGTGCTTTACAAATTAGAGGTCAGGCAGGTACCTTATAATTTTCTCATTTTTCCTTTAATCTCTTTTTTTTTTTTTTTCTGTTTAATTAATTCTGTGGTGATTCTTTCTTAAACTGAACACATTTTCCCAGTCTCCTGTATTCACAGTTGCCATCTGCCGGGCGAAGCTTCCCCAGCAAAGACCCTTTCACTCAAGGCAGATGGGAGCATCCTTCAGACGACACAGCCTTCACACTGGAATGTTCCTTGGGAATGCTGCTGCACCCCAACACAGAGACCCTGTGGGATGCCCCACTGCCTGCCACACCACCGATCACCACCAGTCATCAATCCCATGTTTGACGAGCACTGCGTTTCCTAAGCTTCCTGAGCTTATTACATCCAAATTAATAAGCAAATATGATGATTTTCTAAAACGTAGCAAAACACAATTTGCAATGAACTGTGCTGGTCATAAAGCTCCTTTAAACTCCCAAGAGATCCTACCTGCTCTGGTGTGTGTACTGGGTAAATTTGCACAGTGGTCTAAGAGTGTGATTACAGCCTGGGAAAACACACAGTTTTACAAACACACACAGTTTTAAGCTGGCTGGCTTAGTGACTGTGCCAGATATCTTACTCGTATCAATTACCAAATAAAGCTCTTGAAATAAGAAGAAATATTTTCTTTCCTGATCAAGCCTACATGGATGACATTTAAGACAGGTAACGCTGAAGTCCAGAGAGCCATGCCCAAGAACTGGCCTAGGAGTGCTGGCTGATCAGGTAAAGGTGTGTTGAGAAACTCAGACACAGGAATGAGAAATCTCTGGAAATGCCAGATCTTGTGCTATCTGTAGCTATCTTGTGCTATCTGTATCTGCCACAGCTAAGCTGTGGCAAAAGAATGCCCATCACTACTAAAGAGAGCACTGATGATTTTACCATTACAGTAATGTCACACTGCCTTGACCTATTCTCCTTCTCCCTTGAAGGCTTCATCAGACAAACAAGAAGCCGTGACTCCTTTCAGAGGTGTTAAAGGCAATGAGAGCTACTGGTTTAGTAATAGACCAGTTTCTGTGTCTAAATACAGGCCCTCAGTGGCAAGGAGATTGGTTGCCTATTTTCTCTTCATAATCTGTGATGCCACTGCCAGGGCAGTGATGTTTGTGGTGGGAAGTTCAGTGGTGTCCCCGTGGAGCCACAGGGCTGAGTAAAGACACAGAGAAAACAACATTGAAATGTGGTTACTGTACCCATGTGTCTATGATGCAGTGAAGACACACCTTTGGGAAGATTTGTGGTGCTTTCTACATGGAGAGACAAAGCTTTTTCTTGGGGACTCTGTGGGGATGCTGTGCCTCACATACCTGGGTTCTGTGAGCTGAAGTGGCCTCAGCAGAGCACCTGGGTGATGTCTGCCAGTGATTGTAGCTACTCCTGCTGCTCTACCACAGCACTGCTGCTGGTGTGGCAGGTCTGGAGCACAGCACAGACCCTGCTCTCTGGGCATGGCTTGTGTCTTCACTGGCAGGGAGTGAACGATGGAGGATGATAGTGAAAGTTCCCCTTCAAAACCAGCCTCAGTGGTTTTTTACACATAACAAAGGAACACTGAAACATTTCACTGTATCAGCTGAAAAGGAGCATACAGCAGAGATAAAAATGTGACACACTGTGCATTTAGGAGAATAAGAGAGAGACTATCAAAAAGGATATGGGAATTTAGGGAAGCCTGAAATGCTTTAAGACATTGGAAGAAGGCCCTCACTGTTATCTCCTCTGTAAGAGCGAGATCAAGATGCACCATTTAAACCAGCCTAGGAAAACCTAATTTGGTGAGGGGTCACATTGAGGAGCACACCAGCTAGTTTGAACTTAAAGAAAATACCTTTGAGTTTGATGGTTTGTGGGTTTTCTGAATGAATAAAAGGTGGGTACGAGAAATACCTTAATCACTCCTTGGGCTGACAATGGTTTTTTATATGTGTATAGATGAGTGAATAGACAAAACTACCAATGTTTTACAGAGTTTTCAAAATATCAAAGGAGCATGATTTTTTTTCTAAGTCAGCTCTGTATGTTTTGAAGGGAGTGTACATGTCTTCTTCCCTGAAATTTGCAGGGTCACAGAAGAACATATTTTCTCCAGTTCCTGACATTGTTCAGCTGCTGAATGGACAAAAAGCTGTTTCATTCAGCTTCCTCCTGTTATTAAAGTGTTTGTCCAGGTACTTCTTGAGTCCATCCCTCAGACACATTCCTACAGATTATGTTCTGCTGCCTGCTCTTTGTCTCTGCACACAACCTTCCCCAGCACCTCCTGCCCACACAGGGCAAGTCAGGTGAGAGCTACATCAAAGATTTCAAAGACTGAGGAAGGAGTTAATGAGTGGCCAACAGTAGCAAGTGAAGTAATTTGCTCTATTAAAGAAAGAGAGGATTTTATGCCGTACGTGCCAGTTATACAGAGAGAGACAGACACCATGGCAACAAGCTTGTCAGGCAGGAGCAGGGCACTCCTTCAAGATGAACTATCGCTGGGGACATCATTAGTGGTGGAGAAACTTCAAAAGCTTTGGAATTTGGGTTCTTTTTGCACCCAGAATCTCACCTGCTTTCATGGAATTTGAATCTCCGGTCTATCAGCTTAGCCTGGGATAACAATAGCAGGCTGGGATGTTGGATGCACCCTGAATAACATTCCTGAAAGGAAGAATGTGCCTACAGTATGTCAGTGCTTCCAGGCCTGCCTGGTTGTCTGAACTGTATGGAAAGGAAGAATGAAAACATACCATTGAGTCAGGTTCAGCAGGATTGTCTGAAATAAAGATTGAAAAGGAATTTGTAAAGGACTACTCCTTCTGTGCTTACTCATAAGCCATGGATCTGATCATTAGCCTGCACTGATAAAGAGATCCCCCTGTAAATCTCCCATTCTGGGAGGATGAACAGGTGACAGATAATTGCACACACAAGGCTGATTCTTCTCATTCTCCCAGCTCATAGGCAGAATCACAAATACCTGTGGTTGTGCTGGTCACACTGCAGACTTAACTCTGGTGCAAAGCTGGAGTCAGATGCTGATGGGGTAGGATTTATACCCACGGGAAGCTCCGCTGTAGGCAACCACAAAGCAATTAGTGCACAAGGCATTTGGAGCTCTGAATGTGGTTTAATGTGAATCTCATTTTACCAGAGCAATGTACAGAGTTCAAGTTTCCAGTTCACCAGCCTGCAGTGCAGAGGAAAATATTTCTATGGGCAAGTGGAGAGAGAAAAGAAAGATCTGAAGAGCTGTGGCAGAGTTTCTGTGGGAGTCTCTTTAGCCCTGCCATATCTATAAAGTGCTGAGAATGCCACACAGCATAGTTTTCATTGTGACATGATCACAAATTCATGAACCTTTGTCACTTGCCTTCATTATAATTCCCCATGACTGAGCTACTCAAATCTAAGGAGAGCTGCAAAAATGAAGCACAGCCAACACGCAGAGTGTAAGAGTGCAGAGAGTCCAGATGCCCAAGCCCTGGCTCAGCTCACCCTGCTCCACTGCTTCCACAGGAGCTGCTGCAGGCATTTTAGTCAAAAGCTATTTTAGTCCCATCAGGACTAACTGGGAGAACTGATGAGCACAGACATTTGCCCAGCTTGCAGCACAGGGAAGGAAAATCAGGTGGACATTAATCATCTTTTTGCAGATGTGTCAAGTAAGAAGGAGAAGCACATTCAATCCCATGAAAAGGCTTATTTTTGAGCAGTTGTTCTCTAAGACCTGTTAGCCAAGTGCTGTGCTCAAAGAACAAATGAAAGAAGAGGTGGCTCCTCTGGAGCTGCCTGCTTTCCAAAGATAAAGGAAGATGGAGTGCAGCGCTCTGCCCATCCTGTACAGGAGGGTGAGAGCCATTGAGATAACTGTGAGAATTATTGTGATGGGGGCATCAGGCTTGCTGTAAAAGGAGAAGAAGTGGGAGCATGCAATGGATTTCTGCATATGCTTGAGTTTTCCCAGTCCTGTGGAGAGAGGCCTCTCTGACCATAATTGGAACGAGCTCATGAATAGCGCGTGTGAGCAGAAAGCAAATCTGAAGCTGCAAGCAGCCAGCTCACCCTGCTGCATGGTTAGCAAGGAGACGTGTTGCATATGCAAGATGTAGGGCAGAGAAGGACACGTTCATCCTACTGAACAGGCAGAGCATTCACCAGAATTTTCTGGTGGTTTTGGAGCGCTCAGCTTGCCCCAGGTAGCTCTGTCTTCCAGACAGGTGGAAGTACACAGATGTCTGTTGTTGGTCAGCAGGCAAATATGTGCCAGCAGAAACTGGTGGCACCCTGTGACAGCTGCACACAGGTCATGGCCAGTGATATGTGCAGAGGGGGAAAGCCTGTGGTTCCTACTCTAGCTGCTTTTATCCTGCAACCCAAAGGAAACATTTATTTCTCTTTTACTGGCAGAGGACATCAATTAGAAAGGCAGAGTCGTGCAGTGACACAGGTCATGCATCCCTTTTAGTCAGACAGCTGTGGCCAGCAGCAAGAAGAAATGCTGGGAGATGTGAGGTGTAGGGTTTATCAGAAGGCATTCTGTGTTCAGAGATGGGAACCAAACAACAGCTTTCTTCCTGCTCAAAGAAAGAGCTTAGGAACCAGCAGGTGTGGAGAAAGGCCTCTCTCAAACACAGCACTGAAGAGAAAGGGGGAGACAGTCTTGGCCCCACATCTGCCTCGAGGACAGAGATGTCAGCCTGCACTCCTTCTCCTCCTGGGGAGAAGTGTCAGACATGTCACTGATCACAGTATGCTTGGTCTTGTCAGATCATTATTGCAAGTTCCAGAAATATTTTCTGATTGCTTATACAGAGTGCTGGATTATCTTGCCTGCATTGCTATGATATTACTCTTTAGAATACTATGAAAATTAATGTAGAGAGGAGCTTTTTTTAAGAGGACAAATGTTTTACAAGGTCTTAGGAAAGCACAGAGCTGTGAGCCAGGGCAAAGTGTTGAACCCAGCTAGCTTCAGTTTCTTCTTTAAGTCACAATCCACATTAGCACATCCCCCTCATTTTCAGACCTTCTCCTAGACCCCCTACATGCACATTTTTTGTTTCTTGCCTTCATGAGCTTCTGAACTCCAGTCACTCATTAAACTAAAGCTCCAAATCCCATCTTTGGGCACACATATGGACAAGCATTCACAGGAGAAGATCTCAGCTGAAATAATTTCAGAGTATTGAATCTGACCTTCCATCCTCTCTCCTCCTCCCAGAGGACTGAGATGAGACTTGTGGAGGAGTGCCATCACATTTTCCTGATTCCCAGTTAATCCTTGGGGCTGTGTCTGTGCCCATATTCTCTGTGCTCCCAGCAGCTGAGCATCTGCCTCCAAGCTCCTCACCCCCAGATTCTGCAGACACTTGGCACAGCCAAAGCAGACAATTGTCTGCAAAGGGAGGTTGCCAGGGCAGCAACATAAATTTTGCCCACACTCTTGAGCATGGAGCAAAACATATGCTAGATTTTGCAGCAATGGAGATCTCTTCCAGGATTTTGAACACTGCTGAACTTTTCTGCACAGTCAGAAGTCAAACCACAGCCACCTGGGTCCATCCATGCTAAGTCAAAATTGATGAGATTTCAGCATGGCACGGAGCAATACTCCATGGGCAGGAAAAGTAAAGGAGGTCAGTCCTGGGTTTGTTTATTTGTTTGTTTAAGAATGCATTTATTTTATAACTGACAGTAAATAATTTTTATTGGCTTAAAGTAACTTGCCAGGAATAAAAACAAGTTTCTCTTTCTGTTTTTCCCAACAAGGAGATGCCAAACAAGTGGTTTTATGCTCAGAAGAGCCTCAGAGGTCTCTGCTGAATTGACTGACCGTGGTTCAAACCAGTGTGCAGCACAGCCACTGAGGGAGAAACAGAACAAGGAGTCAGTGCAGGAAGGTCTACAGGATGCCACTGGGGCATTCTTCCATGGCTTTGGGAGAACAAGCTGGGAAAGGCTGGAGTTGCATTTTAATCTTTTATATGTGTAGGATCCATCTGCTCTTGAACTTCAGGGAAATCTACTGCCAGGATCAGCCTCAAACACTGCAAGTAGGGTCTCTTCCAAAGGAAGATGAGTTCTACAGGGCAAGCTGGAGAAAGCTTCAACTTTCAGCCTTGAAAAACTCCAGGGTGGGAGTACACAATGTACAATTTCAGTGAGATTTAACTAACTGTGACTGAAGGTCACAGGGCCTCCCAGCCATCCTCCTCCCCTTGAGCCAGTCTTCAGCTGAGAGGACTAATTGGATGGACCTCTTGGGGCTCCTTCCAGCTGTTTCCTGAGATATATTTGTATTCTGCAAAGGGAAGGCTCAAGCTGATTGCTTTTACCACAGCTTCAACAGGGAAGATTTGCATTAAAAACAATGTGGGAAAAAAACCAACCCTGGCATCTTAAAAGGTTTCTTCTAATTCTGGCAGGTTGATCAGTACATTCTCTGCCAGAAAAGAAGAGTTCCCTGCTGTGTGTTTTCTAATGAATTGACCACTTCCCTCTAAAAGGAGATAGTGAAATGCACTGTGTAAGCACCTTCTCTATCAGCCTTGAGAGTTTTGAAGGTACCTTTACTTTTTTGCTCATATAAGGTAAAAGTTCATTCTATTAATTCAAACAGGCTTTGTGGGCTGAAGAACATTTTCACATAAACAAACTTGCCCTTTGAATCACTACCATGTTTCTCTTATAATAGTGATTAAATCACTTATAACAGTGATTTTAAATAAGTGTATTTTAGTGTGGTCTACTGCTGCAGTTGAATCAGGTGGTATTTCAATCTGACCAGCTTTACCTCAGGCAGAGAGATCTGGATGACTCCATTCTTGTCTTTGTCGAGGAGATAGAACACTTCTGAAATGTAAGAAGAGTGGGGAAAAAACTGGATATAAACCACAGAGTTTGACATGTAGAGAATCACTGTCTGACAAAATGTAAAGGTCTGGCTTTCTGCCATGATCTACTGGAAATTTAGACTGGTTCTGTAAGACAATATTACAGCTGTTCTTCTTTCTTCTTACAAATAATTTCTAAGCTGCTTCATGGGGTGGAATAGATCTGCAGCAGCAAAATGGGAGTTGGCAGCAGGACAACTATAAAATCTGATGTGGTGGTATCTGGCACGATCCAGGGACAAACCTGTAAATCAGGTCTGAGTGAGAACTGCAAGTGATAAATGGTGCCATTTGTCAGAGCTGCAACAATGTGGGGGCCAGAGCAGTGACCATAAGTTGCTGATGACTGTAAAGCACAAGAGAATGAATGGTGTGTTATGGAAACATGTCCCTTACTCCCCATGGTCATTCAGACAGAAAGTCTTTTGCTATTTCTCTGCTGCTTCGTCTGACACAATTTTGCTGGCACCCCGACCTTTCCATGCAATTTGCTACATTCACAGCTAAAAGACAGCAAATAAGGTGTCTTTTAGCTAAGGCAACCCCAAAGCTTTCAGGAATTGCCCTTGGGCACTCACTGAACAGGGTCTCCAGACGGATCATGCAGGCCACAAAGCCATCGAAGTCGATGGTCAGCTTGGTGCTGCAGGCGTAGCGGGCGACGATGCTGTGCTGCACCTCATCGTTGAGCCTGAAACCTGAGGAGAGCATGGAATCACTGACACAGCAGGCTAAGTTCTGTCTTGGATGTGACTTATCCGTGGACTGCTGCAGCTGCAGGTGGAGGGGCAGGACTGTTCCTCCCAGAAGGTCTGTTGGACTCCCACACCCACCCCTGTAGGTCCTTTCCAAAGCCCATTGTCCTGGGTGAAGAAAGGCATAGAGTTCTCCCACAGCATTTTGTCAGACTGCATATTTCACATTGTTTCACAGTATAACCAGTCCTATGTTCCCCAGATAAACCCCTAATTAGTGAGTCTTGGCACTCCAGCTGAATAGCAGTGATTGCAGCAGAGCCAATTGCTCACATAACACATTGGGCTCTATTCAGGCCCATATTCATGCTATTTCTGTCTCTGGATCATTCACATAAAATCCACTGAGCACAAGACAAATCAAAAAAACAGTGCTCCTCTAGATGCCCCTGGCAAGCTCTGCTCCAAAAGTGAACACATCAGAGAGGACATCATTGGGGCATGCCTTGATCTCTAGAGGAGAGAAAGGTGGTGGGAGGAAATGAAGGAAAAGGACAGTTTGGGCACAGCTCTGAAAGAGGACTATTAGATTAGGAAATAATGAGGCCAAAACCAGAGCAAGTAATAATCAGATGGATAAGCAATGGTCACAGCATGGACAAAAGCACCAGTGGTTCCTAATGCAGAACAGAGGATGGGGTTTGATGTATGAAACAGCAAAAGGATTGCAGCGTGTGACTGTCAGGAAGGGAGGATGTCACTGGCAATGCTGTGATCTAGGTGACAGGAGAGAAGAAAAGCCAGTAAAACACTCTGCTGTTCTCCCAGTGTTTGGTGATCCAGTGGGGCCCCAAGCAGCACTCACCTGCCTCTCTGAGGGCATTTCGCATCTCATGGGAGTCGATGGTACCAGAGTAGTCACTGTCCACTTTCCTATAGATTGCCTGTGCCAAAGGGGAAGGAGAGAATGGGAGAGGGCCCTGGAGCGTGTACCCCTGCAGCAGTGCCGTAGTGCGGGCACGGGAGGCAGGCTGGGCTTGCACAGCTGGCTCACAGCAGCTGTGAAGATGTGGTAACAGGTCTCACCAGGGGCTACAAGCCACAGTGAACGACTCAGAGGGCTCCTCTAGGCTTTAACCTTGGTCTGCTAGGCCGCCATGCAGCCCCTGCCTTGCCATCCTTCCTGCTTGTGCGGCTAATCAGTGCCAGGACAATCATTCCTACCTCTGCCACGTTCCCATTGTCACTGCTGTGCCCACTGCTGGCTGGGACTTGTACCACCACGAGCTCCTACTCTTTGAAACATTAATGAGCAAGGGAAACATTTCAAGCAGCTAGTGGCAAGCCAGGCAGAGTGGGAAACACGTTCCCATGGGCTGGCAGCTTGCCTGCCTTCACATTACATGGTGGCAGACAGGCCAGTGAGGAAAATATCCTATCGTTTGGCAAACACTGCAACAGACCAAGTCCATCTTGTTTAATATTTCAGACAAGATGACAGATGCCTCTCACTGCCAGCAGGTTTATTACCCAGAATTAGAAGCCACCCAGGCCTATAGTTAATACTGGATTTGGGTCTCAGGGCTTGCTTTTCTGACAAGCCTTAGGACAGAGCTGGGTCTTCATGAGCCCAGCATTTCTTCATGGAACTCCAGGGCAGATGATCTGTGATGAACAACATCAAATATATGGCAGTAGGCTTGTCTGAAAGGGAGGTGGTCACACCAAGAATGTCCAAATCTGACCTTCCTTAAGACCACTTCATTCTAAGGGAACTTCTTGGGATATTAAGTCCTCTACCAGAAAAACAATTCAGCAGTTCTATAACATTTCAAAAATACAAAGGCAGGGTTTTTTTGAAGGTCCTAAAAATACATTTCTTGTGTTTGCTTATGCTCAGCCAGCAATGCAACATATTGCAACAGCCGAGATATGTTCATATGAGCTTTAATAGAGCAGGCAGCAGAGAGAGCTGTCTTTGCCAATAACCAAAGAGAGTTAATCTGTCTTTCCATAAGGTACTGCAAATCATGGAGAATGATGGGGCCAAGGTGAAAGAGGATTTGCTTGTGCCCTGTTGAGTGAGAGGTGTTTCAGAGCCCTGGAACAAACTCGAGCCCTGAGTTTGGGAAGCCTGAAGGAAGGTTTCCAATTATCTCTGCCTGTGAGGGTTTAACTCTATCTCAGTTCTGGATCTGTACTTCAACACTGAGAGGGGAGGGAAGGAAATAGAGTCAAAAATGTTGTTACCAAATACTTTTGAATCTTCATCCAAAGTGTCTTGAATTCTACAAGTCCCAAGGTGCCAGTCCCGTCGGTCTGGGCCATGTTAAGGCATGGTTCAAAAATCAGGATTCCTTTATCCTTAACCAAACTGGAGAGCAATCAGTTCTGATAAAAACAAATCACCCATCACAGTGTCATCCTAATGCCAGTTTAGTCCTCATTTGTAATGCATCTCCATCTCCCACAGACATGCCCACAGCTCCACATTTGCTTGGCTAAAGGCATGCCAAGAATTTCTAGGCTATCTTCACTCTCAAGGAATGATATATGTGATTGCTAAATATATAAGCATGATTAAAAGCACTCACATTTTGTACACTTAGCAGTAGATTAGAGTCCTTAGAGGGAAAAGGGCCTGGTCTTCCAGCAGACAATTGTTAGAAACCAGAGGCAGGAGCTGCAAGTAGAGTCAATAGCAGTCTACGCAAAAATTAGGCAGAAACAGGGATTTGGACACCATGACATTGTACTTACTGAGTTACCCCATTAGGCTTGGCAGCCCGTGGAGTGTAGGGCAATGGTATCACTTCTCCTAACAGCCAGTTATCCCCAAGATCCACATGAATCCCTGCTGGCCTCAATATGGCCGTGCCACGACAGCAGCACCAGCGAGATCCTGGCAGCATGGCCCTTCACCCTCCCAGTGCATAGGAGCACTGGGTAGAGGTGTTGACCTCTCTTTTACCTTTGGCCACACAAACCTGGGCAGAGGTGTTGACCTCTCCTTTTCCCTTGGCTACTCAAACCTCATAAGCTCCCAAGTGTCCTCCCAGTTAAGCAGAAGGGAGGTAGGCACTGCCTGTACTTGCAGCCTTCCCCCTGGGAACAGCTTCTTGCAGTACTTGCAGTACTTGCAGCTTTCCCCCAGGAGCTGTGAGCTCGGGGCTCTGTAAGCAGGACCTGACTCAGAGACAGCAGCTGAGGACGTGCTCAGAACCTGCATCCTGCCAAGCATGCTGTGTGTGCACCTGGAACTGCACAGGTGCAGCCAGGCAGAAAGGCTCTATTTCTACTCCCCGCTATATTTAGGAAAAAGTTTAAGTAATGAGAGATGCGGTGAGAGAAGCAGCTGATGATTAAATGGTTCAGGTTTCTGCCACCATGAGCTGATAGAGATGCTTGGCTGAATTTTTTGCCCCCAGCCACGTGACTGGACAACTGAAGTGTAAACTTAGCCCAGCTTGTCAGGAAGTTTTGCAAAAGAGATTCAGGAACTTTAAAGGTGATAAAATTACATTCAAAGGATACATCTAAAAGGCTGATCATCTCCCTGCAAGTGTTAATGTTGAATCCATCACTTTTCACATCCTTTCCTGTACAAAAAGGAAATATAAAAGTCCAAGTCAGAAATAGTTTAAGATGAATAGTTTTCTGCAGACAATGCTGGAGATATCAACCACCTTAAAATCTTGGTAGCAAAGTAAATGCCCTGCCATTTCCTCCACTATATCCTTTCAGTTGAATAATATGGCTCTTTTTTTTCACAGTGGGAGGGGTGTTATTGGTTTTGGTGGAGATAATCCTCCATCTGTCCACAGAAGTCATGCAGCAGCATAATTACACTGCCCATGGTGGTCCTCCCAGAAAAGTACAGGGAATGTTGTGCCTCTGCAGAACATCTGCTGGCAGAGTTTGGAAGGGAAGCAGCAGGCAGTATTTCCACCCTACCCCATATTTAGAGGTTCAACAAGCCAGGAGAAATTCAGCTGGGACCAGACACAAACTCAGTTTTTCATCACCCCTAGCTGACAGAGCTGGGTTTTGCTAGCACAGACCCCAGTGTCAGCTCCATCCAATGGGAATACATAATGTCACTTACTCTTTGCCAAAACCCTGTTTAGGATCCTTTGAAGTTCAGTAGCAGTCACTTCACAGTCCTGGACAGAAAACAAAACATACTGTAGGTGTTAACACAGAAATTATTTGAAACAAGCTCTACTGATTTGTTATCAGACATCCAGAGACTATTTTCCTTCCAAATCTAAGGCATGTAAACCCTTCATTTTTTTCTGACCCTTCACATTTACCCTCAGATATCAGAGGGAGAAGATCTCCAGTCATATTTGCTAGACATTCAACCAGGAAATAAATGGTTTGTTAGGTGCTACAGTGACATGACCAATTAAATGGCAACTTTTTAAAACGTTTGACTGAATAAAAAGGTTCAGGAAAACATTTGAGATTTTCAGGGCTTGTGGAAACTACAACCAAGCAATTCTAAAATTCCCTCTCAAAACTCAGAAATGTCTTCCTAAAAAGACATTTTCCCTCTCCAGTAGCAGTGGCCACCTGTTCATTAAGAGGAAATCTGACATGACAGCCACAGGCTAACGCAGTGGGGCTTTGTAGATACTGTTTTTCAAATACATTAGGTAGAGAAAAAGCCCAGCCAACAGTTTTCCAGTTCCTGGGGCTAAACAAAAAGGAAGGAATTGGCCAGCCAAGCAATTGTCAGAATTATACGATAACTCCACAGGTAATTTATTTCACCCTGGGATAATATTTTCACAGTCCTCACTCCCATCACCCCTATTTTCAAAGTTATTCCCTGCCTTGCACTATCAAGGGGAAAAAAAATCACATTCTGCACCAATAAGAAGAACAATGTAGAAAATCTTCTCTATTGCGAGATAAACTGAACTGAAGCTGTGAGTTAATAAAAGGGGAGAAATACATGGTTTTTTGAACAGACAGTAAAAGGAATTGGCAAGTCAAATATTTGTATAATCATAACAGAGAGGTCTTGGTCTTTTTTGTTCACTTTAATCCACTTACCTCTCCAGAGAGCTTTTGGAAGAGAGTCTTGAACTCATCATCTATATCTTTGTTATCAACATGAGGCTAGAGGAAAGGGATGGCCAAGAGAGTGGTTAACAAGATGGTTCTAGAAAGTGAGCTGTGGATATTGTAAAGATGCTGGACAGGGGCTTATTTACAGCAAAAGAAAATGAGTATGTACTCTGCAGTAATGGGAAAACAGAGGCACTATTTAAGTCATGACCAGCCAGAGGCTGCCTTAATTTGAAAGCAAATACCTCCTAAGGCTGATGGGAAAGTTTTTTTCTGTTACCAAGATAGTTTTAGAAAATAGTGAAAATATTGCTGCACTAGGCCAGAGCAACCCAGCAGCTCCTTGGAAACCTTTTGCAGCTTCTCCCAGGCTTCAGGAAGACTACTTGTTTCTATGGAAATATGCCCCCTACACCTTCTCCTACCCATGCTGGAGGTAAGGACAATCGAATGTGGTCCAGCTCAGTCTACAAGGGTGAAGTGTCTGTGCCACATGGCCCAGCTACATAAAAATGAATGTGAAACTAAGACATGGATATATGTGAAAAATCCCCATGAGCAAAAAATATTTCTCCTCAGCACAAAAACATTCTGTAATCCCAGCTCAAGCAAGAAATAAAAATCTTGCTCCTGTTTTACTTCCATGTGATGAAGGAAAATTCTGCCCACTTAGGGCATCTAACCTCATATGGCTTTGCAGACACCTCATCACCCATCATCCTATGGAAAAAAAAGAAGAAAAAATTAAACAACCAGAAATCATGAGTCTACTTTAAAGTCTTGCCTTTAAAATAATTAGAAAAATAATTTTTAAAAAGCTGTTTAACCATGAGGTGTTAATAAATGCACAGAACAAGTCCTCAAGTTTCTTGCTTCCCATGCTCCACATCCCCCCTCTGCCTGCCCCAACGCTTTGAAGATCTTTTCCATGGGAAATGCAGCCTTGCTCTTCTTGTCTTCCATCCAGACCCCTGGTTTTTCAACCAGTGGATGCTATTGATACAACCCTTTTAAAAACCATCTCATCATCATCATAGTCTCAAATCCTGCACTCTTTCATTGTGGGAACTTCTCCTTCACAGAGCTGAGGGACCTTGTTCCCAGCCGAGTGCTTAGTGGACACCTCCGAGGGGACATCTGAAGATGGTGATGCTGAAGAACCATCTGCCATGGATGGTGCCATAGTTCCATGGTTCTACCACAGTGTGGTCACTGTGGTAGACTGTGGAAAAGACGGGTTGTGGCAATGGGTCTATTTTGCTGTTAAGACACAAGATCAAGCCCAGGGTGTGGGTGCAACACGTGACCTTCTCCTTTGCGTGCCTCCCCAGCAGAAGGGGGCGTTCCAGGAAGGTACTCACTGTGGTTTGGCCTGTTTCTCAGCAAACACCCTCAGGCAGAACTCCCCGTTCTTGTAGGGCTCAAAGGTGGAGGGCACGATGAGGTACTGTCCCCGGGGCAGCGTCATGCGGCTGGAGACCTCGCGCAGGTTCACGTAGGGGTCAGTCCGGGCTGCTGGCTGGTGCCTCGCAAAGAAAGCACGGCCCACAGGCACATCTGTGCTGTCTTCCAGCTGTGGAGAACGCGGTTTTGTCAGGAACCCTTTGGCAGTTCCCTGGTAAGCCAGCCACCCAATTTCAGTTTCAGCGCTTCAAAGCCATCTCAAGCTTTTCTTTGCATAAAACAAAAAATCCGTGAGGGATGGCACAAAAGAAAACCACCAGGGTTCTGTCATGGCAAACAGGCAGGTGATTAGAAAGGGCGAGAATCTTCCTCTTTAAAGATTATCTTTTCACATGCCTCTTTACACTTGGTACCATAAAATAAATAAAAGTATCATAATGTGGGGTCATATCTGATCAAATTACCACACTGTGAATTTTTCATGCATTGAGCATTTTTTGCTTTCATAAGCAGCTTGTGGACAAATTTAGTTTTCAGAATATTTGTGAGCAATTTATGGTATGGAAAAAATCTCCTAATTGCATAGGAATTGTAGTCTCTGATTTCTTTAAATAGACGAAAAAGAATAGTAAACAGAACAAAGTAGTAGTCACAAGGGTGAGACTTTTGGGGCCACATTAGGTGATTTACCCAACTTCTATTAGTAATACTAAGGATATTCATTTGGATTTTGTAGAAAACAGTACTTAAATATTCCTTAATACAAATATACTCTTTAGAAAGTTAAACATTGCACAGTTCATAAAATAAAACACTGACATAAGAAGGAACAGTAGTGTAAGAACCACATCTCTGCTATAAAACTCCTGTTCATGACTTTTGCTCCACTAAGATGTCTTTCAAAAAGTATGATTCAGTGACACACAAAATGCTGTGTGGCTGATGCAGGATGGGAAGCATAATTTAGGGATAAAGTTTCTTTCTGTCTAAGACCAGAGCACACAAAAATCTTACCAAACATTTTACAGTCATTCAGGTTTTCTCTTGTGAACTGTAGAAAAATATGGAGGTTTTCCCTCTTTTGTTTTGAGATAAGATTGAATTTGGTATTTATTCAATAGCCCCATCCTTTCCCCTCACTCGGTATTAAGCTAAGTGGGGCTGCAAAGGTTAAGAAGATAGATCCATATCTTCTCCAATATATAAAGTTCATTTTCCACTTGCACTTGCAAGGCTGCTAAAAGAACACAGTTAATTGCTACACGGCCACACATTCATTTACTGAGAGAGTAAAAAGGCTGAAAAGCCAAGGAAAAATTGGCAGTATAGGCTGCTGGACCTCAGTAATGAGTATAGGCTATTCCTACTGCCAGACACCCCTGGGGTCTCTTTCTCCAGCAATGAAAAGTCTCTTTGCCTCAGCATTGACATCCGGGGGGATTAGGAAAGGTTGAGCAGGGCTTGTTCATTACCAGGAGCCCCAGGTCAGCATTGTAAAAGGAACGGATCCGCAGAGCTTAGCATTTCTTCTAAACAATATTAGCTACATTTTCTCAGTTTTTAAGTGCAGAGATCCTGTTCTGCCTTCACCTGAACTAAACAGACAAATTCTGACCTCGGTTGTACAAACTTCCTGGAAGCCAAATTTCAACAAGTATAAATGAGATCAAGACTGGGAGTCAGACATCTGTAATAAATCCATGTGCCCCAGTCCCCTGAAAATGATTATTCAGAACTTGAGATATTGGTCCAGTGATTCAAGGGCAAAGCTCTCCAGAAGAGAAATCACTAGTAAGGAAGAATCATCGTGGCAGCTAAATTCTCCAGTGCAAGGGGAGGTGCCCATGTGGAGGCTGGAACTCTTCAGCAGAGACTACATACCTCCTGAGGAATCTGTAAGGAAGGAAAGAGACAATGTTAAAGTGCTGTTATATACCTACACCTGCCAGTAGGGAAAAAACTTCAGATAAAGCCTCCTTCAGACACTTTTTGAAAAATAAATTTCATTTACAACCACATATAATAGTATCAGATACATATGAAATTCTGTCTTGTCCTAGAGCTGTTGCAAAGGAAAATCTGAATCTTCATCCAGAGAAATCTATAGCATATTGAATTGCTTTTCCCCTTGATGTGGTGTTGTGAATAATACTGTCGGTTGGAAATATTCAAGTAAGTCTTTAAATGCTCAGTCAGGAAAGTCAAGAAGTTAGTCCTACTTGCTAACCAAAACCAGAGAGTTTATTACAGCAGACCCTAACTCCACTAGTCTACTGCTACTGAATATGATGAAAATAAAAGGCTATCGTTACTAGCAATCAGCCTGGGGAGGATGAGATTGTTGTGAAGCAACTGTAACAAGTAACAACTTTCAATATTTGGCCCTTCCTAAATTAACTGAATTGCTATGTTAACTTGTACCTCCGAATACAAGGCAAATTTTCCAAAAGCAATAAGTTGCCTTGAGAGCATGGGTTCCAGTGAGAGCCAAAGAGAATGTGCTCCCAAGTCCCAAAAGAGCTTTTAAAAATATCACCCATACAACATTTCTGGAGCCTGAGTGGCCCCTTGAGACCTCAGGTGTTGTTGCCTATAGCCAGCACACTGGAAGGGCAGGAGCTGGAGGGTGATGGACACACAGTTGTTGTCAGCAGGCAGCTACATGGCTTAAAAAAGCTCTGCAGGGCAGGTAGACAGATTTGAACACATCTTTTCACCTTCTCCTGCAGAGAGATCTGCTTTAGGTCAGCATCTCTGCAGTCCCAGCTGGAGCTCCCCAGCCACAGCATCAGCTGCCATGAAGTAAATCCACTACGGTGTGTGATCCAAGGAGCTGGGATCATAGCTCAGTGCCTACCTGAGATGACTTAGCAGCCAGGGTTTTCCAGAAAATTAACACCTTAAAAGTCACTTCAGTGACTTAAGAGTCACCTAGTCTATGCTACTGTGGGTAAGGCCGCAGAGGACACAGATGGGATGGAACAGACGTAAAGCACAAGAAGTTCTCCAGTGTTGTACCCAGTGATGGGAGCAAACAGACATCCACAATGCACAAATTTGGGATGCTGATAGGTGAGGGTGCCTGGTACCACAGAGAAGGCAGCTCAGAAATGTGCTCAGTGAGAGCCATGTGTGCATGCAGGCACTTGGGCACTAGGGAAAACCTTTCATCATTTCGAGCCATCCCACATAAGATCCATTAGCAAAAGTCAGCCATTCCCATCTGCTCCACCTGTGCTGCCTAATGACCTTCTTCCAGTGGAGTCTACACAACATTTAATTGCACTTCTTCGCATATGATATTGGTAATGATGATACTGGTTGGAAATTTTTGCATTTGCTTCTCTCCCCTCACATGATAGAAATTAGAGGTTACACTAAAGGGTTTTCCTTACGTTATATTTTTAGCAACACTGGGAAAACCAGGGAAAACAAAGCCCCAAATTTACTGAACCAGAACAGTAGCAAATGGCAGATGATGGATCAAAAAAGTTTGAAATACAAGGGACAAATAATAACAAAAAAGAAAGTGACTACCAAGGGCTAATAATAGGCTATAATCAGAAACACTTATCTGGAATTGCCAGGCACCCCAAGCCTGCCCCCATTCAGGTTTTGTAAAAGAAGATTCTCAATTAGACTGTTACTAAATTACTGGCTCAATAATTTACATTGCCATCCAGTTGAAGTGGGGAAAAATCCTGAGCCTCAATTTATCTGAGTCTTCCCATATTATGGGAGTCAGGAAGAAATGAGAGAAGTAATTGAATCATTTTGCAAAATCCAGATCTTACTGAAGTGTAGGGCTGAATGCCAAGATGTAGCACGCTGCTAATTCTTTCCAGCTTAATAGGACAAGGAATAAATTCTTTAAAATCAGGAACAAGCTTTACCTGATAGAGTGAAAAACCAATACTAAGCAGACCTTCTCCCATTCTTTGCTGTCTCCTGTGGTTCTTCTGCATCAGTCCCACCAGGATGGTGCAGCACGGCTCGTTGGGACTCCCTGCATGGTCATCGTCTGGTTCGTCCAACCGGATTCTAAACTGGGGGTTGGTCCAGTATGTTGCTAAGAATTCCCAACAGGAGACAAGAAGGAGGAGGCTTTGCTGTCATTGCAGCCAATACGGCTGTCACTAGACCTACAGAGAATATTTCCCTGGAAGGACTTGTGTCCGGAATTTTTCCAGTTCTTTCTGTTGAGTTATATGGGTTTATGTTTTCACAGCTATGCTGAGCATCAGTTGGAGCCATGGGAAATCAAAGCACCAGGATGTTCCCTGGGACTAATGACCAGAAGGGAGGAGCTGATACTGTTAATTCCAGCCAGTCATTTATCTCCAGGAAATGCCCTTGGCTGAGGCTGTTATTGTTGCAAGAGGACGAAATGCCAGACAGCCTCTCCAGAGGTCTAACCTGAAAACGAATTGGAAATAACAGTGCCACTGAACTGTGACACTTTCCTGGCCTACCCAGCTCTTGAGAGGATTACTCCGGCCAGTAGCAAAAGCCATGTAAGCAGGAAAAGCAGACAGAGAAAAAAAAAATACAGCCATGAATTAACTGCTTGGTGGGCTGGTAATCCCCCACGAGGAAGTAAGTGTGAATTAGATCTTCATTTAAACTCCCAGGCTTTTGCTTACTATCTAAACCCCACAGAAATTTTTGTACCTCCAAGCTCTTTTTTCCCCTCCAGTTCACAAGCAGTTTTTGAATGTTTTGTTGGGGATTTCACCAAAGGCCCATTTGGTTGGGTGCTTACCTTGGTAGTTCTGGCAGCCCCCAGCAGATGAACCCCGTCTCCACTGTCCATTAAACATGGTCAGGTCCCATTTGTTGACCTTGTTGCTTGCCAGTGTGTCAGGAGTCAAATTGCAGATCTCAAGGCAGCTAAACTGCCTTTGGAAATCTGAAAATGCCATCCTGGCACACAAAGAGACCAGGTTAGTCCATCAGCCTGCAACAGATGAGGTGACTGCAGCTGGACACCTCTCCCAATGGGGCAGCAAACACTGGTGTTGCAGAGCTGTCCAAAGCTGCATTTAATTGAATTCTGAAACTTGGAACTGGCTTTTGGGACACAAAATTGCCCACTGCCTGAATGAGCTGTATCTTCTGGAGACAGCCTCTGTCAATGACTTTTACACATTATGGGCTCAGTCAAACCATTTTCTGTCATCCCCAGCTGTGGGCAATCTCTCATGGATCATGCTTCATGAGCAAATTCACTGGGACTGGTAAAACAATATGTGTGAGGAGATCCCATTTACAGGGAGTAAGTGTTGGCCCTTGGGAAAGCATCACTGTAGGAAAACAGTCTCAGTTTGGTGTTTTGCTTCAGTCCCATCATTGACGTTTGTTTTTACCATTCCTGGTAGGTTTCCATGAGTGACAGACCTTGATTGCTTCATGCTGCAAGCAGAGGTCTGCCCTGATTTCCCAGTGCCTGACGGCCCATGGAGCTGATTGCACTGGAGGACGGTGGCCGTTTATCTTTCCAGGCTAGGACAGAGTGACATCAGCTCAGCACTGATCCATATATAATCAGATCAGGGTTAGGACAGGCTTTCTATTAGGTCTGAGTAAACAGACTCTTCCCAAGATGGTAATCTGAACTTTTTCATTAGTGTGTAGCATTTAAGCAAAAAAACAAACCTCAAACTGCAGAGCAGCTGAGGTTCATTCTTGCCACCTCATTAATTTTATTACCATCTGGTCTCTATATTTTGGATAAGTGCCGAGTTATGCAAGCTCTAATAAAAGGTAATATTTGAATAGGAAGGGAGATAAATAAGAGGCTAACAATGCATGCATGTCATTATTAACCCCCTTGGTGCTGGCAGTTTTTCTCCATCTGATTGAAAGCATTTCTTAAGGCACATAAAATGTCCAAAAAAGTAAGCTAAATGAACAATTCTCACCAAAACTCTCCATCATCTACTTGCTTATCCAGAGCCTGCTTTTGTTTGGGATCAACATAATTCCACTCAGGAGCACTGCAGACAAAGCACAAAAGCACACTCTTCAGCTGTTGCATTTTATTCTACAGTGAGATCTGAGTTAGATTCTATCTTGGGCTGATAAAGGAGTATATATTTCTTCAACAAATAGACCTTGTGCCCCTCCAAATGACAGCACGCCCTGCAACCTGACTGTGCTGAGCTGGAATTAGACTGCAACAGTATTTGCAACAAATAGGCCTTGAATTGAATCTCCCCTGCCAGGTGCCAGAAGGTACAAACAGACTGGCTGGATTAGGAAATTCACAGCCTGAAAGTCAGTCAGAGCTTCAGCATTTTAAGATCTATTGGGGCAGCCTGATATCCTCCCTAGGAAAATGATATAACCTCCATTGTTGGGCATCATGAAAGTACAGGAAAGCAAAAAGGTAAAATCAGAAAATTTACTGCAGTAAACAGCGTTGCTCCCTCGCCATTCTGATATTAATGTGCTCAGGATGGATTCTGCCCTGATCTGCTCCCATGCAACAATGCAGTGTCACCTGCCTCAGCAAGGTTCCCATGGTAAAACAGGTGTAACAACACCAGGATATGGCGTGTGTGCGTGCCTGAGGCACCTTACCTTGGGGCTGAGCAAAGCAGCTCTGATAGAAGTAAAATTAATTGTAAGCTTATCTCTATCCTTAACTAAGATACATCAGCATCCAGGCTGCAGTCAGTCAGGACAGGAAACTGAAATCTCAAAGTGCTGCATGAAAAAATATATTGTGGCCCAAATGACGGTAAAATTTATGCCATTCTAAATATAAAAATAAAAGAGGTGTTGTCACTACTATGCTCCCAAGATTCCAAGATAGTTGAAGCCCAGACAGTTTCTGAGAGATTTTGAAACTTTTGTGTCCTTATCTTAGTCAGCATCCCCCCTTTTTCAAGATTCTCAGATAGGTACCAAATTCTGGTGTGATTTAGAGCTGAGCAACCTCAGAGTCAAAGCAGAGGTATAATGGTTTATCCCAGGAACAAGACTGGTTTGTATATTTTACTTAGATCCTGGAACCATTGGTAGGATCAATTTGAGAAAAATTGTCTTGCAAAATGATGTGGATTTGCCTTGCATTGGGCTGCTCAGAGTTAAACCAAGGGCTGTTGTCCCTGATGAGAAATCTCCGCCTGAGGCAGGTATTAATGCCCACTGGAAAGAATGGATCAATATGCAACCCTGGTAATAAATTAATAGTGTTTTATTCCAACTGATTTAGTCTCTCTCCTAAATGCGCTTTGTGATTGGATTAACTGCATTGTCCCAATTTAATTTTTAATAGATTCCAAAATACACCAAAGAGAGAGAAGCAAGGGCATATAAAAACCTACTTATCACTCCAAGATCCAGTCCATTCTACTTCACCCCAGGGATTCCTAAGCCTCACTAGTTTCTCTGGGCGTCCTCGGTAATATACCTAAAAGATCCACAACAAACAGAGCCTGAGCACTTCCATTATTCCAATCATCAGAGGGCAATTGTTTTTCAGATAGGATAAAACATGATTTTTACTTGAGTGATGCAGTCCATTACAATTTGCAATAGCTAAAAGACACCTAGATGCTTTCCACACTTATTTACATTATCTTGTGCCACCAAGTGAGCCATTAGCTGCAGCACTCACCATTTCATATAATAACAGCAACCTGCAAGGAAAATCATCAGCTACAAACCAGCAGAATATCTGCATCCTCAAAAGCAGGAAGGATTGCACAACACAGGTTGGAAGGAGGTTATGTGGGATGGACATCTGTGTAAAGATTCTAGTTTTGGAGGAGCAGGAATACCTGGGGCTTACTCTGAAGATGAGACTCATCAAAGAGGCTTTTTCTCTTTTCCCATCAGCTCTGACTGGGAAAGTTCTTGCTCCCACCTCACACAACATAAACACGTGGGGAATGGCTGCCTCCTCTCCTGCTCCTCCTCTCTGTACCCTGAATTTTGGTAACAGCTTAGCCAACCTTTACACAGCCTGTTGGTACCATACAAGTGGCAGGCTGCATGGTGTGCTTCACACCACTACCTGTACAGAGCTTCTGACCTGGCTGACTACTACAGGTGCTTCCTTTTTCTGTATGAATGTGTAAAATTTAGGAACATTTTTATGGTCAGTCACTGAAAGCCACCAGAAAGTTGAAGGCACTGCAGTGTTGCAACCCCAAGCTGGTTTGCATGATGGCCCCAGAGAGGCTGGCTTACCTCCTCTGCTCCAGTGATAGAGTAAGCATGTCCTTTTACCAGCTTCAGACTTGTGATTGCTTCTATTTCAGCTGCAGCAGTTATCTGGAAAAATAAAAGTATGCACATTTATGATTATATATTGTGTATGAACTGAGCTTTCATAAGCAAATTAATATGGGGGGAAATATCCAAAGTGGTGTGCACAATGAATATCAATATTCTTGATGCAAAATATATTAAATTAAGGTGAGATCCACAGCAAAAGCTGCAGTTTCATGCCCCTTGATATGCAGTCTGAGCACAGAAAAATTCACAATGAAATCTAAATCTAAATCCAGTTCCCAGCTCAGGTGACAGTCCCAGTCACCTGCAAAGACATGTTCACATGAACTTAGCTCCAGCCTGTCTCAGTCGAGATCCAGTATACCAAAACTGGAGCTCTGGTAATTCTATACACCACAATGCAAACAAGGAAATGAAACAGGATGTGAAAGGTGTGAAGTTTCCAAGCATGTTTAAACATCATCTGTAATTTGAGAGTGTTTGTATTACAGGTATCAGTAGTTTTTAGGACTGAAAGCTGAAGCCAGAATCAGACTACAGGGTACAACAAAGTGTCTCAGCAAGTTTGTCTCTGGCAGTTGAGTGTCTGCAGCTGAAATTACACAAAATTTGAATGAGAAAAGACATTCAGAGGATGGAGTTCCAGAATATCAGTAGGTTGTTCACAGCTCTAAGTTTTATCACATGCTGTCATGCAAATAGGGAGACATGATGAGCATTGGTTATTTGGAACTTTGTCCAAATTTTTTGATACTGAAATCAATAAAGCTCTCACATTAATTCAGTTTGCTCTTGTATCAGACCTTCCTACCTATATCTTACATTGCTGTGGGGTTTTGTCACAGTATGGGCCAGAGCCCTGAGAAGAGGAGCAAGGAGAGTAAACCTTTGTCAGTCTCTTACATCGATGGAGCAGCCAAGCAGTGACCCAGCTCTCAAGGCTTTCTGGATGATTTGGTACAGGTTTGCAGGAGCCCTCCGCAGCTCATAGGACTCAGAGATGCCTCCAGTAAAATCCTCAAAGCCCTCCACAGTGGATCCTCCTGCTAGAGCTTCATAAGAGCCATTCAACCTGGGGGAGAAATGATAAGAGCTATACTAGGATCCATCTCCACCTGCAAGCACAAGGTACCACAGAAAGAAGGGTTTATCATTTAGGATCTCTTAATTTGGTTGTCATCAACGTGACCTGTGGCAAGAAAATTCAAACCCCTTGAAATACAGTTGGTAACACCCTTTATGGACCAGAGGGAACTGTAAATGTTGGGTGGGAGGGAGGCTGGAGGGAGGCTGCCTTAGAATGAAGTGTGCTGTGACTGACACCCCTGGTCTGGACCACCATCAGGGGCACAGCCAGGGGCGCAGCTCCCGCCCTGCCCCACTCACTTGGCGTAGGCCTTCTCCAGCAGTGCACTCCAGAACTCGCTGCCCTCCTCTGAGTGCACAAAGAGCAGCTTCCCGTTCTTGGTGGGCAGCCTGTCGTCCACCACCACGTCCACCCACTCCCCGTACTGCCAGAACTGAGGGAAAGAAGAAAGGAAAAGATCGTGCAGGCTGGTGGGCCCATATGTCTTGGGTTATGTAACAAAAAAAAGAGTATTCTATTTCATCTGTAGAAAGCAGTTGGGAGATGGTTTCTTTTTTTTCTTTCTCTCTTGTAACTCCAGGGGGAGGAGGGTGGGTGCCTTCTGATAATAGACCATCTGTTAAACCATGTGGGGCAGTGTTTCTTATCTCTTTCATCAACTTTGTCCACACTCCTGCCCCCAGGGGATATCTTCTGGTAATGGGCCATTAAGGCTCACCAATGACATGACACATTCCATCATCCCATTGTGAGATGCTCCACCCAGTGGGGAGGAGCCAAACATTCCCTACCATAAATGAGGTATGAGATAAAAATGAGGACACAGGGACCCCAGACATCCTCTTTTCCACTTGATTCCCAGAGGAAGACCGAACTCATCTCACCACCACTGAGCCTGTCCTCTACAGGATCATCTCTACTCTATTGCTTCCAACACCCTAGTGATCAGGGTGTCAGATTGTATTCCTGACTCCGCCAGGGTTTTCTAGGACTTTAGTTTGTTTGCTTGCTTGCCTTTTTTTTTTTTTTTTTAATTACTGCATTTGTATTTTTTAATATTCCTAGTAAAGAACTGTTATTCCTATTCCCATATTTTTGCCTGAAAGCTCCTAATTGCAAAATTGTAATAATTTGGAGGGAGGGGGTTTTACGTTCTCCATTCCAAGGGAAACTCCAGTTTCCCCTGACAGATACCTGTCTTTCCAAACTAAGACACCATAATAGCTCCATGCTACCATCCTCCTACCCCTTCACCTGTCATCACTTCCCCCTGCATAAGCCACTGTAGGGTTTGCTCCCATGCTGGATTCCTTTCCTTTGTAATACAGACAAACTCCTCCCAGCTCCGTGGATCATTCAGCAGGGTTCTTAATGCTATATTAAATTTTGCTGATAGGAAATATTAACAGCATCTTGTTGTACCTAGCATCAAAACCACTGTCTGAACCTGTAAAGTGAATTTACACGGTGGACAGCCCAGAAAGCCAGCATGGAGGTAGGATACTCAGAACTAGCTCAAGGCACAAACCTTAAGGAAAAAAGCAAAAACCGATATGCCTGTAAAAATGCCTGTAAGGAGAAGTCATCTAAAGGGGAAGCACTCAATAGTGCTAATCCTTTTTGAAAATACTAGGAAATGTGTGAATCACTGCTAGTGCTAAATTTTGGTCTCAAACCTAGAAATGTTCATTCCAGGATTTGCTGCATTCCTGAAAGGAGAGAAAATAGTTCTCACCCTAACACTCAAAGATGAGCCGGTGGAAGGGCTAGGTATGGGTTCTAAAACTTCTGTCCTCACCAGAACAGCTCCTTTAGCAGGGTGAATCCACACTGCTGCCACCTGAGCCTAATCTCTAGCCAAAGAAAGTTGGCTAAATCTCAACACTCTGGCTCCACAGGCAAGGAAATAAAGGCATAGCAGGGAGGGAAAGGGAGGAAGGAAGAGGAACCACATCAGCCTGAATTCACTCTCAATTGCTGGCAGCAAAAGAGCTTGGTTTGGGCTCATGTGGCCTGATGGTTCAGCTCAGTTTACAAAATCTGTAAAACTCCCCAGAGCCCCATCAGCTGTAAGACAGCAGAACCTCACCCGTGAGCAGGTTTCATTTATCATTATTTAACTCTGTTCTTGTTCTCTTTCTCTCTCCCCCATCAATTTCATGTACACACTGTAACTGTTGATTATTTCATGTGTTCCAAACAACAACCACAACAAAGCTGCTTCTAGTTAAATACTAGCATTTTCCCTTTTTATTATCAATCCCCTGATCATACGGGTACCTGGAAATGAAAGATTCCAGCATAGTCCTTCTGGAAACTCTGTGCCTTGGGAACAACACGGAACAGAATATCTGGATTCAAAGTGAGAGATGCAATGGCAGCTAGGAGCCAGCAATCACCTAAAAACACACACATTACAAGGCAGAAACGTTCATTAATAACTCCATTAAGAGTTTGCTCTCACTTGGATTAAAATGCCAGCAGTAAGAGCTATGCCAGACTCAATCTTGGTTCAGCAATCCATTCTTGTTCTGTTATTTCTCTCTTTTGCTCATTTTCCACTCACTCAAACCACACAGGTGTCCTGGGGCCTCTGAGGCTGACCACAGTAGTAATTTCAATGGTCCAGTTTGTGCTTTGATTTTGTAATGAAGCTGTGGAAACAGGCTGCTTTACCTAAGTTCGTTAGTGTCCTCAGGAGATCAAGAACACAGCCAGAAGAAAGCATTTGAGGTATGTGGATTGCAAAGTGTGGCTGGGCAGGACAGAGTTAATGACCTGTGATACTTTAGGTAGACTCCAGTCACCATATCTGGGGCAGATAAGGGCTTAGGAGATGTCCAGGAGAGGGCAAAAGCTCTGGGTTGATAGAAGGATGGTGGACTTCCTATTTTTTGGAGAAGATTCAATGGATAGCAGGAACATTTGTGGGCCTATTCCTCCTCAGCCCTTTCTTTGAAGGTCTGAACTTAGAGCTATTGCCAGGGATTTGCCCAGCAGTCTAATGGAAGCTGAAGTCTTCTGGGCCTTTGTGAGCAGGCAAGTCCTTTCTCTGGCCCATTCCTTATTCTGGAGAGGCTGGGCTTGCCCAGCCCTCCCTGCAGGCTGTGTGCTTGCAGCTGGAGCTGTTTGCTGCATTGGTTACCTGTTTATTGAGGACTGGAGGCTGGGTAAGCAGCAGCCTCTGTCACACCAAAGGTGGTGCCCCTGGGAAATGCAGTGACTCGTGATGTTTGCACACTGCAAACAGCAGGAGGAACTTCTGTGATTCTGTTTTATTTCTGAGGTGTGCAGAAAGCCTAGCAAAACAAAACTGCTCTGAAAGTACTAACATTTTCCTGGTTCCCTGAGGATTATCTGTGCCAAGACATAGTTCCTTTGGCGGGTGCATATTCTGCAGAAGCAATTTGCATCGTGGCTCTTGCTTCAGAGGAAATGAGTGAATTGAGAAACCAAGGAAAGAGTTTAATCTGCAGCAAGATTGAACATCCTAGAGCAGCAGTTAACTTTCTATATTGACTTGGGAATTATGGTTCAACACCATGGTGAATACAAGTGTAAAAGTAGGATGAAGGGCCTTGCCAAGTGCTCTCTGCTGCCTGTACCCCTGGATGATAGAAGAGTTATCAAAGGGTGATAGAAGGGGGATAAACAGGTAACCAATCTAGCAAACAGCTCCAGCTGCAAGCACACAGGGAGGGCTGGGCAAGCCCAGCCTCTCCAGAATAAGGAATGGGCCAAAGAAAGGACTCACCTGCTCACAAAGGCCCAGAAGACTTCAGCTTCCATTAGACTGCTGGGCAAATCCCTGGCAATAGCTCTAAGTTCAGACCTTCAAAGAAAGGGCTGAGGAGGAATAGGCCCACAAATGTTCCTGCTATCCATTGAATCTTCTCCAAAAGATAGGAATGGAAGTCCCACCATCCTTCTATCAACCCAGTGAGAGGGAGGTACCCAGATGGCTCCTATGAGCTGCCTTAAGAAACCTCTGTAAAGGAGCTGTTCCTTGGTGTGATGACCTGTAACTACCTGAGCTGGCTGATCACACCATGGGTCCCAAGCCACAACAGGCATTATGATATATTTCTACCTCTTGTGGCAGTTCAAGCCTTTCTAAAAATGAGGACAAACCATTCTTAGTATGTGAGGTGTTGCTTGAGCCTTCCCCAGGATTCTCTGCCTTATCTTGGCTGCCATGTTCCAAAGAGTGCATTTAAGCTGGAAGGGGGCAGACAAATGGTTGGATTGCCTGGCATTTTTTATGAGAAGAGGTTAAAAAAATTTGTCCTGCTCATCCTATACAAGTGAGGTTTGAAGAGGAAGTGTGAGGCAGGTTAAATGCTACTTTGCAGAAAAGCTGTTTCAGCCAAGAGCTCTTAGTAGAAAGATAATATTTTCTTTGCAGAGAAGGAGGTAAAATAAAAGGATTGTGACATGTTTAAAGTGGAAATAGGGAAAAGTTGATGCTCTGCATATAGAAAAGAAAGTCCAGGAGCTTCAGACTATAGAATATCTATGAGCAAAAACCTTCTCAAGGAAGGATCAACTTGCTGGCCTGGAAGTTTGCTCCCAGCCTTAGGTACTTATGTATAAAATAAGCAAAATTATAAGACCACAAGGTGTGGGAAAAAAGGTTTTAAGAACATTCTCTCCCAAGGAAATGTAGGTGCAGGAAAGAAAATGAAACTGAGAACACTCAGATCTGCTTTGTAGCTATTTCTTTGAGGCTTTCCTTGGTACAGTGTATGCCTTAAGCTGTTATAATTTCTGTTTTCCTTGAAGAGGTAGAAATAATGGTGATACGTCTGGGGAATGGATTTTCAGAGGAGAAAGATGAAAAGCCAAATCAAGTCAGAACTGAAATTCTCATTTTTCTGATGCTCTGGCTGCCCCTGGCACGCTGTGAAGTGCAGCAGATTATTTCTGAGAAGGTGGCAAGGTGGGTGTCCCTGGTGTTCCTGTTGTGTCCCTCCAGCCTGTGAGACCAGAGAAGGCCTGCAGCAGTGACAAATTGGTGCTCTCCCAGTGTGCAACATCTGGAACAGTTTCCCCTAAAGTCCTGGCCAGGATTTTGAAGCCAGTGAGTGAGAAACTACTCCAGATTTTGCTGAGGAAGTAAATGTTAGATGAACAACTAGGCAGAAGATTTGGTGAAATGAGGGGTGTTTCCTTAAATATGTTGTTTACTTCCTGCCTCAGAACTCAACAATTTCAGAATCTCAGACCAGAGGATGCCAAATGCAGCGTGAAATCCTTTAAGGCACCTTTCTTACAGCATGAATTAACTTCTTAGCGCTTGGGAGAGTGAGTGACGTGGGTGCTGCTGCTGTTTCCAACACTCCAGTGCAGTCTGACCTCCCAGGGAAGCATTCCAGGGCATGCCTGCCCAAAGCACGCCTGGGAAGAATTGTGTTGGAAGAGTTGCAGTGGTGAACTTGGCCTTAAAAGCAGCCATGCATGCCTTCCTCAAGCACTGCAGAGTCCTATCTCCAAACCTTACTTTGTGGGGCCTAATATCTTTGACTAAGCTTGTGCCAAGCAAAAGGAACCAGCTGGGAATTGGTTGCTGCTCAGTAATGTGATAAAAATGGAAGTGTGTCTGAATGTAGATGGTTTGGGGGAATCTTTGTATAGCAGAGATGCACGACATTTAAGCTCCTGTGATATTTACTTTCAGAGGATGTAGGAACCTGTCTATACCAAGGAGCTTCCATGAGGGGGCCTAAACTGTGGCCTCTTACCCTATTGTGCACCATAATGGGATCCTGGCCCATTAATAAGCCTTCTCAGTCCTACTGGGTAATATATGACTAATTCTAAAAGAGTACAAATTGACACTTCCTGTTCCCTTTTTCAAAGTTCAACATCGTTTTGCCAGCAGCACGGTTTGAAGTTTAGTTTGTGGTTGTGCCTATAGAACAGCAGAAGAGCACAAGCTGCCCAGAAAGGCACATTATGTAGGACCCTCAAACTTGTTCTGGTTCTGCTGCAGGTTCTAAGTAATCTTTCACACTCTGAGGAAACTATTTTGTTCCATTCCTAAAAAGGGAATATTTTGAGGGAGAGAAAAAGAGGCCAATTGACCAATTAATTAGAATATATTTCAAATAGGCTCATAGTCAGAAAAATGACAATATCAAAAAACATTTCACTGTATGGGTTTAAAGTTGCAGCATTTCAGCTTATAAAAATAACTATTTTTGTTAAAGCCTTCTCAATATGACCCCTGCAAGGATAAATCACTTATGGACACATATCACTGCTTCTGTTCAGTCTCATATTTCATGAACAAAAGTTCCAGACAAATGCCAGTTACAGTGTTTACTGCCACTGCTGAATGTCCTTTAAAGGAGCCAGCTTGATTTCTGGATCTGAAGTAAATTGAAACGGTAATAAAGTGAAATTTGGGTGTTTTTTACTTTTTGTTTTTAAATTTAAGCAGTTCTGACCTTGAGTTTGTGGTGGAAAGGGTAAACATGAAGCTTAGCTGTGCCTATCTCCTATGTGTGTGTGTGTATATATATATACATATACATATATACACACATATACATGTGTGATCTTGGAGAATTATTTTGACTGTTAGTGCACTTGAAATAGAATCCCTTGCAGCTCACAGATGCCCTGAGTTGGCTCATGTCCTCAGTGCCACCAGGCAGCTCCTGGTTTACAGAGATAATCACGTTGCTGCAGCGAAGAGCGAATCCCTGGTCACCCGGCAGCTCAGCGACTCCTCCGTATTGATGATGTTTACCCAAGCATGCTCCACTTGCAGAGGCCATAAAATAAATGAGAAATTTGATTAGGTTCGGTTGCTCCAGAGCTGTGCTCAGTTTCTGTTTAGCTATCATCAAAGTGTCTAGACACAGAGCATCTAAACTCTCCCTTGACCTAGAGATGGTGATTTGCAGCCAAAAGTCCAAGTTGTCTGGTTCCAGGATGCAACTGGGCAGCACAGAGGCATTTCTGTCCTGACTCTGTTCTGGCTTGTTGCTGTTTCAGCAATGCCTGATGTTCAGAAAGGATCCAAACACAGTGGGTTACTGGATTGCCCAGCAGCTCTGACTCTCAGCTTTAGTCTCTGCTGGAAGCCCTTGTTCAGAGCTAGTAGCACCTGGGGCATCACACCAGACAGCAAGGAAGCACTGACCCACCAGCTTATAATTTATGGCAGTGCAGGTTGCCTCTGCTTTGAGATTTCTAAAGATTTTCTGAGGTTTTCTATGGAAATTAATTTTGTTCTGCAGCTGTGTACAGATAGGCAAAGGAGAATCCAGCAAAGGAACAGGCTTTTTTCTCCTTGGGGTCTCAGAGTTGTTAGCAAATGTATTTTTTTATATCAATGGGATATATTTGCTAGAACCAGGATCTCCAATATCCCTGAGCCCATGGGATTAAATGTCAGAAGGGCCAGGTATTAATGTCTACAGCAAAGTAAGTGAACAAGCCCAGTACTATTCATTTCTCTCCTGCCTGCAACCACTTCAAAGGCTCCCTCAACAGGTATCAGATCTATCTCAGAGCTGTCAGGCTTCGGTTTGTTTTCCAGGGTACCTCTAATCTCCCCAAATCTGCCTGTAGGGCAAGGCATGCACAAAGCACACGTGGGGTGGGCTCCTGGGCTGGTGTGA
Source organism: Prinia subflava (assembly GCF_021018805.1). Taxonomy (NCBI): domain Eukaryota; kingdom Metazoa; phylum Chordata; class Aves; order Passeriformes; family Cisticolidae; genus Prinia; species Prinia subflava. The sequence goes on from NC_086248.1 coordinate 96,561,435, forward strand.
GCTGGTGCATTTGTCTTGGCTTCAGGGACCTCCTCCATCTGCCAGCCCAGGCCCAGGGAACTGCCCTGCCTGGAGTGACCTCTGGGCGCTCAGAACAAAAGGCAACTCATGAATATAAATAGTGTGGATCTGGAAAGCTAATATTAAACTGAGGGGGTTTCAGTACCTTTTATATTATTTAAATTAAATTTTATGCCACTTACTTCTTAAGAACTTCTGCAAACAGTCCTCAGGTTAACTTATTCAGATAGCAGCAAGAAAATTTCATAAGTCACCTTTAATAACTAAGACTATGTGACTACATTTCAAGTTGTTACTAGGCTATCAAAAAGATATGGTTCAAAGAACGTTTAAAACATTTCAAGACTTTCAAGTCCCCATCAAACTTCCCAAGCTGATATTCATCTAGCTTACGCTGTTGTCAAAGAAATAAGTTTAATGGAGTGAGACCAGCTCAGGATTTTCTTGTTCCTTTTGTTCATATAAACCCAGACCTGCAGTGTTATTCTTAAAAGAAAAGAAACATGTCAGAGAATATTATTAAAAATAGGCTCTATGTCCCTAAAGGACGTGTTACCCAGCCACATACGTGGCTTTTGTAAATATGTAATCAGGGTCTGTTTCAATAGAAGTGTTTTACATGAGGGTCTTGGTAACAAGGATTTTGATATTCAAGGTATTGGATCAAATACCAAAAAAGCTTAGTATGCCTCAGGGATGTAAAGCAAGTACCTGAAGGCTAAAAGGGAAGTCCCATGCCTGCAGTTTATTTTTGTGAAGGGTCAGTGTGTGTAGAAGCAATTACAAGCAGCCTTGCAGAAACAAATTGGATTATCTTTCATTATTTTCTCTTTTTCCTCTTTTGTGTGCGTGTGTGTGTGAGAGAGAGAGAGAAAATCAAGTTCCTAATAATAGCAGAAGCAGATTTTGGGGCTTTTCTTCTAGGTTTGGAACGGTTTTCAGGACCAGACTTTGGGTTACTGGCCACCAACATCTGTCTTGGGAAAACCCAGAGCAAGGCACCATCCCCAAATTCACAGGAGGTTTTGGGGTCCAACCTGGTCCATCCAGTTCTGTTTTTAACCACTATGTGTTGGATTCTGGCACTGATCTCTAATGAAAGCCCAGTTGGCACAAGGGATTCCACAGAAACATTCAGCAGGTGACAGAAACAGAAAAGAGCTCAGGGTATTTGTATTCAGTTTCTAGGCTAAGCACAAATAATGCACTGGCCTCTTCTAGTTTAAGAACAGATAATATTTTTTCAGTCCTATAGCTTGTAAGCTGTCTGGGAAAATGAGGCTTTACTTCAGGTGTATGTTCTTAAATTTTTTTATGCCCTTATAGAAACTTTCCAAATAGGAGATGACAAGAAGTATCATTTTTACTACTAATTTGAGCCATTCTCCTGAAATACAGTAAGTGATTTCCCCATACTCTTTTCCAGCATCCACCAAATAAATATCCTGGAGCAAGTATATGATTGGGCATCTTATTTTTAGCATTTGGAGTACAAGCCCACACACCAGGGAATTTTTTAGCAATTGCTTTAATAGTGCTGTGTTTACAAGAGCAGCACCGGTGTTATTTATCGCCAGCGACTTGCAGAATTGTTTCAATCTCATTTGCACAATGGATGTGCTGGAAGACCAGTGAGGTCAGGAGTACTGCAGTTAGCAGCACAGGAGGGAGAAAAGCTGATTTCTCTGTGTCTAATCTATCAAATTCTCATTACAAGAGTTTCAGCCTTCTCGCCTCTCTATGCAGTCAAGGGTTTGCTGCCGCTGTCCTCTGCAGCTGGATCTTATCAGTGAGGCAGGCAGGGAAGGCAGCTGCTGCTGCAGCTACTCCAAGGAGGAATAAAGTCCCCTTACAGCTCCCTTCTGGCCACTTGCACAGCAGCTCTGTTTAGCCAAAGGCAAGCACTGCAGAAAAATGGGTAAGGAAGGCTTTTCCTGATGGATATCTGGGAGAGGATGAGTGCTGCCTGAGAGATACTTCCTCTGCATTCAGGGAGCTGAGCAGCACTGCCTTTTTTCTCTGTATGGCTGGTTCCTGGTTGCTCCTGTCCCTCCTCACAGCTCTACATGAATGCTGTTCAAGCAGAAAGGAGGGTTCAGCATGAAGGGCTTGGAACGATTTGTTTGTTGTGGATGGTATTACAAAGTTTGCATTCTCTGTTCATTTCTTTCTGATGTGGTCCCTGTTTCTAACTCACACTTGGACCATCCTGCTTGACACAAAATAGCACATCACAGTCCTGGCCCCTCTACTAAACCAGTTCCTTCTCTGTTCCTTGGTTCTTGTGATTTGTTTTGTGTGAAAACTGGGGCAGGAACTTGCTCTGCCTCCCAAATAAAAGAACCTAAGGACTAGGTTACAGCAGAAAACTTCCCTGATGTCCCTTGTCCCCTGAGCCTTTGGAGCTGCTCTTGCTGGCACAGGCATGAATCCCACTCTAGCCTCAGGGCAAGTGCTCCCATGATCAGGTTGGCATCCACCTCTGTCTTAAGAGGTCAAAAGCAAACCAGTTTTCTGTTCCACATAATTACTTCCTTCCTCCAGGACACAGTTTGGTGTCTTCCAGTTTTGACATACCTCTAACAAGCCCACATATACCCCTTTTCAAGCAGCAGTGCTGGCATGTGAGTCCTCTTCTTGGGTATCTGTCCCTCCATACTATGTCTGGGAGACAGCCAATAAAATGGTCCACGTAGCAGGAATTTTTAAATGAAGCTTCATTTCTTTTTCTTCTTCCAAAACAAAATTCAGAAGCTCTGTACATACCCAGCTCTCCTTGGCAGACATCTGTTCGGGTAGCTCCTCCGATTATAAACTGAGGGTTGGCACATAACTCCTGGAAAGACATGATTTCAAAGTTTGTATCACCCTTTCTGGCCTGAAAAGTTCCCTTTTCTTCTTTATAGTTTCAATATTCAAAAACTATTAAACACTTTAAACATTTCTTTAAAAATATATCCTTCCTCCTCCGTCTGATTAACATGGTCCCAGACAAAATTTCTTTATTAAATTGAGACCTGCATGTATTTTTTTTAGGCAAATCCTGATGCCCTTTGCTACTAGGCACTGTCAGTAATACTACCAAGAATTTTTGCTACTGTGGAGACAGAGGTGAAAATTCACCTCAGCATTTACATCTTATTTCATCTTGCTGAGGTTTTGGCTCAAGCAGCACAAATGAGTTGGTGACTGTGACTGCTGCCTGTGCCACTGGAACTGTGCTGAGTTTCCAGTGCCAACAGTGTGGAGGATGTTCCCCCACCCTGACCCTGCTTCCTGGGAGGCCAACCACACAAATGCCTTTATTAGCAACAACCCCTCTTTCTTCCTGGCCCTTTGGGGCCAGCCAAGTAGGTTATGGCAATGACTGTCACTGCTATCCCAACTCTGAGCTCTCCAACAACTCATGGCCTATATTAGGAAGTCATTATTGTCTCTCTAGAGACAAAAGCCTTTTCTGTTTTCCTGAGAATTTTCCATGAGTTTCTGGATGGCAGCAAGGAGCAGTTTATAGGAAGCCTAACTTGGCAGGCAGGGTTGAGGACAGTTTAGGCAGTCATGGCTCTCCTCGAGAGCAGCAGTTGTCAGCTCTGAGCATCCCATGGAGAGACAAAGACAACCCAGGACTTCTTGTATATGATGAAGATCCAGTTTGTGAATTTTTCCTCCAATAGGGATCATCTCAGCTACATCCTTTTGCTTCTGTCCAGTGGAGAGGGGTCCAGCAGTATTTTACCCACCACACAGAAGGTTTTATGTAATTTTTTCTCTTCACCCTCCAAAGTTCTGCACCTGGTGTCAGTCAGCTGCATATGACTTATTACTCACCCGGACACCTGTCCTTCCTGAGCCACTCCCAAGGGCCACATGCACCTTTCACACAGCTGAGCTTCCCCTCAGGGGTCCCACGGGCTGGTCTCTGGCAGGCAGGGCTGGGACATTTAACCCTGTTGGATCTCAGCCCTCAGTTATTCCTTACCCTGTTATGCTTGTGGCTGAGTCTCTGCCTGCAGCAGGCCCAACATTGTTCTTGTGTGAGAAACCCCAGTCTAATTTCGTGAGTTTTCTATGGCTGATCTTCTGCAAGGATAGGCAAAGCCAAGAAATACATCCACGGTATTTGTTGAGGTAACATCCAGGTGCCAGAGTGAGGTGCTGATGGATAAATGGGGTTGCCAGGGTTATTAAACCTGGAGTTACTAAACCTGCAAGTTTCTGTTTCTCACTTTTCAGGTGAAAAAATATTAAAGTTTAAAGCCTTGAAATTTTCTGTTCTTCTCATTCTCCCTTCTTCCAGAAAGGAGTAAGTAATTTGGGGAGAGAGGAATCCCCCCCTTTTATTTTAATATTTCTTGATGTTGCGAAATGGCAAAGGAGAAGTAAGTGAGGACAGAAATAAATGACCGAAAAATGTGAGTGCAGAAAAATCTCAGAAGCCCTGATTTTGTGACTTAAAAAAAAATCATCTAATTTTTGCTGATGAAAATTACCTTCTTAGAATCAGAGGCCATTTCTAGGAGATACTTATTTAGATAATAACATTTCCAGTCAGTTACTATTTAACTGTTACAGGCAGCTTGAAATGTTACAGGCAGAGGTTTTTATTTAGGTATTTTTATTAGCCTGATTTCCTGAGGGGCACAATGGCAAGACCTTGGTGTGGGTGTTGTTACAAATGACAGTCGATAGCTCCTGGGGTGGCCCAACGTCAGGCTGGATATATGTGGGGCTTTTGCATCCATCTCTGGAGCTGGGATGGGTAGGAAGAAAGCAGGTTGCCATGAAGCAGGTACCCATGAAGAAGTTCTAGGATTCCCTGCTTTACAATGGGCTTAGAAGATGATTCCTTTCCCCACCCCCTTTCCAACCTAGGTTCTGCCATAGAAGTAAAGCAAGATAGAATTAAGAGAAAAGACCTACAGGAACAGTGGATATTGAAGCTCAGCAGTGATTTAACCTGGATGTTCAGCTGGGCTTTGGCTAGATTTGAACCCAGTGAGACAGGAGTTACAGAGCACTCTTACCGTGGGGCGCTTCCAGACTATCCCCTGAGTTTTGAAGGAATACGGTCCCAGGTCCCGGTAGCCCAGAGCAGAAGGACAGGCTGGGAACTCTTCATCCTTGAACAGTGTGCCAGTCTGCAGGCACTGCTGCTTCAGGGCTTCATAGTCCTGCTTCAGATACTTGATGGCATTCCTGTTGGATCCGAGCCCGTCCGCTGCTGCTCGTTCTTGGCACAGTCTCGCCGTGACCCTGGACATGCTGCCCACCCTGCCAGTGCGTGCTGCAGCAAAGAGAGGAGGTGAGTATGGGCAGCCAGCAGGCTTGGGTGGAGCCAAGGACTGCCCCAAGTGCTGCAGCAGCCCTGGAGGGAGGAGGCACCAGGAGAGCAAATATGTACCTGGGAGAGGGGCGGGAGCCGCAGCGATCACAGCAGGGACTCTGGGCACTGCCTGCTGCTACTCCCATGATATTTGCTTTTTTTGCTGTCCATTTTTAAAATACCTTTTTTTTTTTTTTTTTTTTAGCAAGAAGACGGAGAACTTCTTGCAGGCACACCTGTTAACAGATAGAAAGAGACTGTGTGCATTCCGTGTGCTGAAAGTCAGGTTTAAGGATCAGTCTTTTAAAAATCCAGGTGAGGATGGTTCAAAACTCCTTTCCTCCTTCTGAAATGGGACTCTATGCTGTTAGAGGGTTGTGCAGCCACAAAACCTGGGGCTGGATATCTATTGCTACAGCTTACATGGCTACGGAGATGCCATGGAGTTTTAAAGCTAGGGAAAATTGAACCCACCTCCGGCTCAAACAATGAGTTTTTGTAAAAAGACCCCTCTCTTTGGTACTCTCAAAACAGTATGAATTTACAAGTTAATTTATTAGCAACAAGAAGTGTGAAGTTGACAGAGCTAGAGCTGGCCACTTGCAGAGGGCAAGGATACAACCCAGGAGCATGACCTAGGCCAAACACAGGAAATTGTTTCACCAAGTAGGAGGGAAGCTGGTAAGCCCTGCTACCCCTCTCCAATGTCACCTTGGGCAGAAGTCACTAAAACGTCCCCATCTATAAAAACGGGGTCTTGTCTCAGCTAGTGAGAGATTACCCATCATATTTACAGTCTTCTGCTGGTGTTTTCTGCATATAAAATGTTTACAGGCAGAAAACAAAGAAATCCTTGGGTGCAAAAGGCTTTATAGACCTTAGGAAACAGTGGGTGCTGTCCTTGTAGGAAAAACCCCTCAATTTCTACCCTAGCAACCCCATTTTGTACTGACACAGGTCCACACTTCCTTGGCAAGGTGGCTGCCTTTGTAGATTTAGGAACTGAAGGTGGAAATATTTTCCATGGAGCACAACTGCTCTCTGCTGTCATCTTATGTAATGGCTGAGATTCCCCAACAAAGCCACTGCCTGTCCAGCTGAGAGCTGGGTAAACAGTAACTTTGTTTGCCAAGGAGCATGTCTGATGACTACCCTAGGTAAATTTAGACAGGAGGTGTGGGGAAGGGAAGAGAGAATTTTTAAGGAATGAAACACGGTGAGATAAGGAATCCAAACAGAGGCTAGTCAGGTTGCTTGTCTGCAAATATTTGAAGAGAGTGAATGCAAGGGAGGAAACAAAATTACTTGGTCTGTTCCAGGCAGTGAAGGCTGGGCTGGGGAAATTAGTATATCAGTTACCCCAGAATTAAACTGATTCTGTTGAAATTGAGTAAAGGAAAAGCGTGGCCAGCATTTGATCCCTGTTGCATTTCAGTACTTCCAGGCATGTCTGTGTACTGAACCAGAGTGAGGAGTGGAATAATAAAAGGTTGAAGGGAGGGTTTTTTCTTTCCAGGGTGGATTTGTTTTCCTGACAAATAGACACACTCAGGGGCACCCACTTTCTTTGCTCATGAGGCAGAATACTGCTTTCCTCCCCCACCCTGCATCAGTGCCTTGTGCTGAAATTTCCTCTCTTCCTGTGGTCCGGAGGAACGCTCCCACTTTGATGTGACTGCTGTAAGCTGCAAGTTTGGCAACATTGTTCATAGAAAAGCATGGTGCTCCAGCAACTGGAAAAGGTCATTTTGAACAATTACAGTATTTTGTTTTCTGTGTACTTTCTCAGACATACACTTGACGTGCTGTGTGCTCTAAAACTCCAGTTGCCACTCGATTTGAGCAGGCACAGCAGGGGTGAACCCTTGTGCATCACCAGAGTGCAACAGGGAAGGACAGACCAAAGGTAGGAGCACCTCCCCTGTGGAGACAGGCTGAGAGCACTGGGGTTTCTCAGACTGGGGAAGAAAAGGCTCCAGGAAGACCGTAGAGCATCTTCCAATTCCTAAAGAAGGCTACCAGGAATCTGGAAAGGGAATTTTTACAGAGTTTGTAGTGATAAGACAAATGGGAATGCATCTTCAGATTGACAGAGGGGAGATTTAGATGAAACATTAAGTAGAAACTCTTCACTGTAAGGATAGTGATGCTTTGGAACAGGTTTCACAGAGAGGTTGTGGATGTCTCATCCCTGGAAGTGTTCAAGGCCAGGTTGGATGAGCCTTTGGGCACCCTCTTCTAATGAAAGGTGCCCCTGTCCAGGGTAGGGGGGTTGGAACAAGATGATATTTAGGGTCCCTTCCAACACAAACCTTTCTTTAATTCTATAATACAATCAGATTTTAATAACTAATTTCAGTTTTCACATTTGGAAAGAGGCTGAGGACAACTCTTTTCTCTGGGGGAAGCTTGGACCAGGTGGGCACTCAATGTGTCCACCACAACTATTTGATTCTAGTGATCTGTCACAGCACTTCAAATCCATTTTCCAAGCTTGACTAGCAGCAGCATGATTTATTTTGTGTAGAATGTGATACACAAGCACCATCTAGAGGATATAAAGGAGATGATGATGACTGTAGTTGACTACAGCATTAACTGACAGCTGTACTATAGGAGGAAAAGGTTTTAAGGTTCCATGACTTAAAAACTGCAGCTGAAGTGGCATTAACTCCTAGGGTTAATAGTTATAACAATTATTCTGACTTTTGTTGCTTCTAGGATTTGCATTTTTTTGCCTGGCTCTTCTTGCCTCCCTCTCCCTCTCCTCCTTCTTGATAAGGAATAACCAATTAAACCAGAAAAAAGCATCACCTGGGTTTCAAAGAAGAGACTGAAAATTCCAGTCGGGATATCACCGTGGAGGCCCAACCAGGAAAACAGACTGGGGACAGAGATCTGGGTGCAACAGAGCAGCAGGGCAGAAGACCTGCCCTTAGTTTATTTTTCCATTATATATCTGTGGCAAGGTGACCATGGATTGGAGAAGGGTATCGCCACCTCTCCTGTCACATTGGTCCAGGAGGCTGTCATTCAGCCTCCCCTTCTCTTGGAGAAAGTATTCATAACATTGCCAATATTTACAAAACATGGTCCTGTGTTTACAATTCACCAGCGTGAGAAACTGCACGTTTCTCCTTTAATATGAACGCTCAGCAAACCAGGAAAATTCATGGCAACATCGGGACTGTTCTGTGTATGGGGAAATCTTGAGAAGAAAATAACTGCCAATTACCCAGCAGTTTCAGATACATTTCTGACATAGTGCATTAGAGAGAAATGAGAGGGCTCTCCTGTACTGCAGCACTTGGCTAATGAAGATTAAATCTGCTTTGCTGTACTGTAGACCTTGCAGCATGAAAACAGATCAGTTTCATTTCTGAGAGCTTGCCTTCTCGTATTCTAGATGTATGGGTTCCTACCCACCCTATTACTGTGAAAATTGAGTGAGTATCAATAAGAAAGCCATTGGGAGATACGAAAGTTCCTAGATGTTTGGCTCTAAGATTATTGTTTTAGAGGTTGTAGTATTTTATCCAAGTGTTTGGGGAGGAATGGGTTGCTACAAGTTGCAGCCTCACAGGTTCCCTACTGGGAAAAACATCTGAAATTATCTCTGATTCTGCTTAGATGTTTTATAAAAGCCACAAAATTGTTGGTGCCTGAGGAGAAGGAAGATGATATCCTGCAGAGGTAATGCCTGCACCACACATGTGAAGCCCCACAACACAAGCTGGGCTGATCCAGAATGATGGTTCAGCACTGGGAAGGAAGCTGGGAAGGATAGCTGGATTTTGCAGGATGACCCAGGTCTTTCTGACACTTCACACTGAACTGGCCAGGGCTGGAGACACCTTGTGATGATGGGAAAAGCTCAGTACCTCTCCAGAGCCCAGCCTCAGACAGGGAATCTATTCCCTTCCTCATGAAACATCAGTAATGGTACTGCAAGCCTCTTCCCCAGGGAAACCACCCTCATCCTGATGAGGATGGGGCAGCTCCTGGGAAGGAAAAGAGGAGCCCAGAAGGTGCATGGGCCCATTCCTCCCTTCCTGAGCTGTTGGCCATTTGTTCACCAGTGTCCATGTACAGTGAAAGGACAGAGGAGCAAGAGGGAGGAGGGATGATGCAAGGAAGAGCAGCTCTGAGTTACTCACAATTGCTGAGTGTGGGCATGAGAAAAGATAAGCCCATCCTGCCTGAAACTCCATGCTGTGAGTGGCAGCTGGATGCTCTTTTTCAGGAAGCAGAATGAGCTGCTGCAGCAACAGCTGAAACCACTCACTTGCAAAATGTGAGAGTTGGTGACTTCTTTGAAGAGCTGCAGGTGTGCAGGGAGATTAAGAAGAAATCAGATTTCTTTTTCCTTCTGAAATTGCCTGGTTTTAGGGAGACACAAGTAGGTAACTATTCGTGGAACTGCTATTTTCACTTAAGAGCATTACACTGGTCTCACAGTCAAATGGAAGTCACCTCTTTCTTTAAAGAAAATGGGCATACTGTGTAAGTACATAGAAAATGAAGGAACTGGCTCACACAGTGCTCAAAAGAGCTTCCTTCCCTTAAACTCTGTACTCCCATCCACATCTGCTGCTGGGTTGGAAGTGGAAGTAGTTGACTTGTTGACTTAGCTGGCTGCAGAGGACTTTGTGGGCAGGTGCTCCTAGCCAGCGGGAGGCTGGCTATCCTAGATGGCTGCTGGAATAGCCAGCTTCCCATGTAAGAAGAGGAATTCTGTATTACACCAATATATCCTTACCTTGTCATTGGACAAGGGACAGTATGGTCCGTAGACATCTGGGACCAGTCTAACAAGCCCGGGTGGCAAATACACATCTCCCCTGTATTGCCTAGGTACCTCTCCCACTACTTAATGGAATCCTTGCTGGTTCAATTTCCTTCTGGCTTTGTTCCCTTCTGTTCTTCTCCTTTTCTGTTTGGCTCAGTCTCAACCCTCATTGCACCGCAGAGACTCTAAGAAAACTCTGGTAGCTCTGACTGAGCAGAGCAGCCACATATGAGCCTTGCACACACTTGGTCTTGATCGTCGTCCAGCAGAGGCTGTCAGCTGCCAGCAAATTCCAAAGTGGTCTGTGAGGATCATCTATGGGGGCACATAAGAGATAGCTAAGAAAAGCAAAGTAATTATATGACAAATTTTCAACCCAGCTCAAACTCCTGCACCTGCTGGAAAATAGCTAGAGCAGAAGAGTTCACAAACCAAAACTGGTTTTGTGTGCCAGTGAAAACCATTGCTTTGACTGACTGCGGTTTCCTTTAACCCTGACTCTTGTAAAACCAGAGAAGTGTGACCCATGGCAGCTGTACGGATTTGAACCACTGCGTGGAGCCAAAGAAACACTTTTTGAGCAGCTCTACAGCTCCCAGATCCATCACGTTAGGATGCAACACAGCCCACTGTTAAACTCCAAGGCGGAGGTGCTGTTGTCTCCTGGTCCAGGAGATGGCCTTACCCGTGAGATAACTCAGAGGTGCTTAACAAATCTAAGCAGCTGAGCAAAACCATCCTCCCATGCCACTCTGTGTCCTGCTTGAGCTTCAGCACAGCCATGCTGGAGACCCTGGCTAAAGACATCCTCAACTGAGTGCACACAGCTTATAGCACATAACATTACTGGATCTGCTTCCAGCTCTCCATGTGTGATTGATTTCCCACGTGCTGCTAAAAATACCATTATTCCCTTTATAAAGAGAGCCCTTCTGACCCGTAGGGGTCAGGAGGCATCTTCAAAGCACAGTGAAGTTGGACTGTGCCTTGCCAGGTTTGCATAACCAAGTGGTATCAGGGCTGTTTTCTTGTGAGGCCATGATCTACAACAGGTGTTGCTCAGATCCCTCATATCTAACTTCAAAAAGATTTTGGGGGCCTCCTCTGCTACAGTGGGAACTGAATGGGCAATGCTTGGGTCTTTTTACTGTTTAATGTCAATGGCTTCCCATGAACTGTGCAAGTAGGGCCTGTGCTGAGCTTAGGAAGAGGAATAATAAATGATGAAAGTGCAAAACCAGCACACAAACGGACAGTGGTATACAGTGGTTTGGAGCACCATGTACCAGCAATGAAGGAAAACTCCCACCACACCTCAGCAAACAGCAAGCAGTACTGCCAGTAATTTAAGCTTCTTAAAGCATTTTTCAAGCAATAATGTTTATTTTAGTCAAGATAGCTCCATGATTCATGGATCCAGGACTTGGAAAACGATGTATAAAAAGAGGTACCTATCCTTCCAGGACAGCTGGGCAGCCACTGTGGGGGGTGGGTGCAGCACGAAGGGCTCAGTGTGCTGCCCAGGGAACACTGCCTGACACATCCTGAGTCAGACTTAAAATATGAAACAAATGGTTTGAATTCTCTCTGAGAGTTGCTGCTCTACGTGGGTGCCAGCAGCAGCATTTCAGCCATTCTTGGCAGCAACTCACTGCCAAAATGGAGATGTTCTTTTTCCCACACCGTGTGTGTGTGTGTGTTTTGGGGAAACTCGGGGGAACTCACTGTTTGGGGTTTGGGCTGTGCAGGGAGTGCAGGTGGGTCCATGCCAGCAGTGGCAAAACACGCACTGACCACCAGCAAATCAAGCTGTGAGCGATCTCTGTTACTTGCAGTGTTCAAAGGTGTAACAAGGTGACAACATGTGGTACAGACATACTGTAGTGGGATTTGAGTCACAGGAGGCTTTTCCTTCCTTTGGGCTTCTTGTTTGGTTTGGTTTGAGTTTTGTTTGATTGTTTACTTTTTGTTGTTGGGTTTTTCCTCCTAAACTTAGAGAATTTATATGCATAGTTCTGGTTTTTACATGGAAAATGCGAACTTTTTTGAATTGAAGCGTACATGTGGCAATAGGGGAGCCAGGTGTGCAGCTGATGAGGCGCCAGTGAGGCAGAGATGCTTCTGCACGGGACAGGGAGCTGGAGGGACCGGGAGGGGAAGTTTCTCTATCCGCGACTGCCGGGACAGAGCCACCCGAGCCAAGCCGGGGGTGCGGCGGGGCAGAGCAGTGGAGCGGCACCGGGTGGAGGGGAGGGATGACAGGCGGGGCTGGGATGTGCCGTGCCGGGATGTGCCGTGCCGTGCCGGGGCGGGGCGGCGGCGGCGATGGCGGGGATGGCGGAGGCGCTGGCGAAGGAGCGGGCGGTGGCGGCGGGCGCGGGGCGCCACGACCGCGCCGTGCCCTACCTGGGGCAGCGCTTCGGGGCGCTGCGCCAGGAGTGCCTGCAGGAGGGGCGGCTCTTCCAGGACCCCTCCTTCCCCGCCGGCCCCGCCGCCCTCGGCTACCGGGAGCTGGGGCCGCGCTCGCACAAGACACAGGGCGTCGTCTGGCGCAGACCCACGGTAGGGCGGCGGGGGAGGGGGGATCCCCGGTAGCATCGATCCGCGGTAGCATCAGTCCACAGGGTCTCCCGGTTTTTCTCCTTCCCCCCGCCGTAAATTTGGGTGGATTGAAGCGTGCGGGGGCGGCGGGTTGGGGCGCGGCTGCCGAGCGCGGTGCGCCCGTCCCGGGCAGCTGCGGATGCTCAGGGCACCGGAGGCTCCCCTTTGCTCCGGGGACAGGCTGGCGGCTTGTCTTGCTCTGCCTGGAGAACGAACAAATCAGAAAGGCCGCTTTCCTCTCCATCCAGAACTCTCCGTGTGGGCAGATCGCTTTGGGTAGCGCTTGGGGCTCTCTCTCCCGTTAACTCTTTCCCTCAGCAGAGCCATGAGCTGACCACCGTGAGGTTTATTCCCGAAGCAGCCCTGCCGGCCATGGGAGCCGTGGGGTCAGGTGGACCCCGGGGTGCCTCCAGGCACTTCTGAAAGCCCTTGGTGTACCCAGTGGTGGGGAGGTAATGGCAGAGCAGTGTGTGCACGTGTGTGAAGATGCAGTGCACCTCCTGGCACGTCCTGTGAAGTGAGATGGCTGCACACGAGTTTTGCTCACCAGCTCCCGTTCTCACTGTGCTTGGTGTGTCTGGTGCCCGCCCCCGTTCCTGCCCTGCTCCGTCTCTGTGGTGTTCATCCGCTGTGGTCCATGGTTTGGTTAATTTGCTGCGAGTGGGGCCTGGTTCCGTGCCTTACCTGGCTGTGTGTAATGCGAGGCTTGTTCTGTTCCCAGGAGCTGTGTTCCAGCCCCCAGTTCATAGCCGGCGGAGCCACTCGCACGGACATCTGCCAAGGCGCCTTGGGTAAGGTGGGGCAGAAAGCTGAGTGTTCTGTGCAGGTGCTGCCCCAGGACACCATGGTTTACACATGGCTGTAGCTCACTCTAAATACCTCCTTTTGCATCCTACCGCCTCCATTCATATCAAATCAGACCTTTCTCGCCTCTCCTTGGTATTTGCAGTTGGGGACCGTGTGTGTGGCCACTGAGCACAGCCCCTCTGCGTGCATCAAACCAGGGGACACACTGGTGTTCTGATGGCTTTTCTGATCGTGGCCAGTTCCTTTCACATCCATATCCATGTGCCTGAGAGCAGCCTGACTCATTTCTGCCTTCAACAGTCTGCTTGGAGGAGCAGTGGTGTGCATAGCAGGACTTCTCCTTCCCCAGTGGCAGAGAGTTCTGCTGAGCAGGAGGCACCTTCTGAAACCTCGGGAGATGCTGTAGAGAGAAAAGTTGTATGGAGGATTTCCTGCTGGTCACCAGCACTCGAGGAAGACAAAATTGGGGTGTTTCAGGAGGGGTGGGCCAGCCTGTGAGCCCTCTGCTTTTGCCGTGGCTTCTGCTCAGTTTGTGCAGTGGCAGCCCCTTGGTGGGGCTCACCAGAGGAGCTGCAGGGAAGTGCCAGGGGACAGTGGGGGGCAAATGGCTTAGCCTGGCTGTGAATGCACAGCTATCCACATCTGGAAACCCCCCTCCTGCCTTGCCTGACAGAAGGGGCTTTAGGTGGACAATATCTGTAGAGATATGAGGAGAAGAAATAAAGTGAAGTGAAAGCTATTCCATAGCTGTAGTGAGAGTGTTTTAGATTAGACAGATAGTGTGGTTCAAGGAAAGCTCTCATGTAGGAAACATGACTAATACGAGCTGTGCTGTGCTGCTGCAGTTGGCAAAGGAACCAAGTTCTGTTTGTTTGCTTTCAAATATTCATCACACTGTGACTTCTTAGTTTCTAGTCCCACTGCTGCTATTTGTGGGTTCATGTCCAAAAATGTAACAGGCAGAGAAGCTTATATTTTATGCTTATATTTTCATTCAGAAGTTTTTTAGGTTACTGCTTTGACAGCCAGATGCAATTTGTGTAAAAAATCCATGACAGTAAAAATATTTAGGTTATGAACTTGGTTCTCCTCACGCCCCAGTATCATCGGTGATGTGGGTTAGGCTCTGTTGTGCCTTGGGCTGTTGCCATGTCACCAGCTTCCTTCCTGTGCTCTCTCTGCCCAATGCTGTATCTCCCACCATGACTGTTTTGGCATGAAGTATGTCCCAGTGCTTAAACACATGTGCCAGACATCTGTTATCTCTTTTTGTTGTGAAACTTTATGGTAAGAAGTTCTTCAAATTGAAATCAAAGTTTACTGTAATGCTATTTCAATATCTGGCATCTCTGTAGCGATGCTGGTTTCTGGAGTCAGTTGCTTTCTGCCTTTTGCTTTTCCAGCTTTTCTCTGCAGATGCTGTGGCAGCAAGAGCACGGGAATGAAAGATCTGAAGCTTCATTTTCAAGTTGTGAAATTGCTGTTATTAATACCAAACTCTGTTTTAAATTGATGAAAGCATTTGCTGCCCTAGTGGTCTTTAGACTAGTCAGATGTTCTCATGGGGTGTATGGTACCAGCAGAGGATATGAAGTGACTCACAGCCGGTATTTTTGTACCTCCTGACTATATTTGAATCAGAGGTTGTCAGTGTTCTTGTTTGTATCTCCTTTTTCACCGTCACTAAGTACTGCGATGACTCTCCTGGCTGTCTTCTCATGAATCTGGGCAGGATCTTGGTATTGTGTGACAATTGTTGATTAAAAATTAGATGCTTTTGATCTTATCTCTGTGTAGCCACTGAGTTCCTAAGAGCCTGGATGGAATCTCTGCTCTTTCACACAATGGGGCTGGCAGATGCACTGTACAAATGCCGTTGTTTTTTTTCCACTGCCTTATCTGACACCAGCATTTGTATTGATAAATTTGCTTAAGCTTCCATTTGCTTGAACTTTGTATTTACTTTGAATGTTCATGTCCCATCACATTTTAGGATGCTATAGAGAAGACTGTACTGGAAGATGTCAGATGCCTTTGGAAACCTGTACTTTTTATTATGCTGCTTCTTTTCTATAGGAACCTTTTGTAGTCTCATCCCCCAGAAGGCTTGATAAAAAAGCAACAGGCCTGTGCCCATGGGGAGTTTCACTGCTTTTGCTGAGCCTCCCAGAACATCTGGGAGTACTGCAGGGACAGATGAGACATCCAGAGCACATGGACCCATCACATCTGCATGGCAGGTTCTTGGCAAGGAATGTGTAACCAAACAACTCAGCTAATGAGCAGAGTTTCTTTTAGCTCAGGAGTCTTTGGCCAGGTGCATACATTTGTTTCATTGCTTTTGACCTGGACTATAAGAAACTGTGATGCATATAAGGCAAAGCTGATCATCAGTGCAGAAAAGGTTCTGCAGGCACCAAAGTTCTGCCCCTTGGGATTTGGATTATCCTTTATTCTGGCCTTGTGAGTTTTTTTGGTTTGAGTTTGTTACGGTTGGGTTTTGTCATTGTTTTGTGGATTTTTTCCTTAGAAGAAACTTTTGAAGGCAAGTATTTGGAGTTGGTTTTGCAGTATCAGATCTGCAAAGTCAGTGATGGTATTTGGCTCCAAATGGCAGCACATAGGATGTGATGACTCATTACAGCTGAGAGGAGGATCCAAAGCCAGAGAAGCCTGGTTCACCCTTAACCACCTTTTTTTGGAGCTGATGTCACCATGGTATCACAACACTGAGTTGTAAACAGCACAGGATCTCCCAGCTGCTTTTTGGATGCAGGTGTCTCCTCCTTACTGGTAACAAATGTGTGAAAAAAAGCCCAAAATTGAACAGATTGAATTTTGAAAATCAGACCCTTGGTTTTCTCATGCTGACAGCCACTCTACTGCCAGTGGGTTGCCACAGCCTTGTGTTTGTAACCAGAAAACTTCCTGAAGTGTCGTGGTAGTAATATAAATACATTCATAGTAGCTGTTAATCTAAGACTGATTTAAAAGAATGATGAGTCTGTGGTTGGCAGAATGTACATTTTTCCTTTTACCCCATACTCTTACATGAGCTGTGCAGGGACCAGAGGAGCTGCCTTTTGCTTACAGCCCCTCAGGCATCTGATGGGTGTGTTTTGTTTGTCTTTTCTTTCCTGAATGGCTAATTTTAAGTCCTTACGGCTATTTATGCTTGCCTTGCAATTACTTTTTTTTTTTTTCTAACATTCTTGTTACAGCTGGTGATTAGGTAAATGCAGAGATGGGTATATGGAAATAACAAGTAAAACATTGAAAGCAGGAAAAAGTAAGCATGACAGGACAAAAAATAGCACTTCTTGTTAGTATGTGTTATAGATAAACTCACAGTCCGATAATATTCCCTTTTCTGATAACCTTGTGCTGCCTACTGTTCAATTACAAAAAATAATTATGAATAATGTAGCCTTGTTAAGACTCCTTTCAGACTTTAAGCAATCTGTCACACTCTCCTTGGATTTTTCTTCCCTATCAAAGGAAAGTCACTGTCAAGAATCTTGCAGAAGCACCAGTTCTGGAAGTTCAGACTGTCTGGTAAAGACCCTGCTCAGCTTGCTTAGTGCAGGCTAAAATTCCAGGTATAATCACAAGATCTGTTCTCACCCAGGATCTGAATTATCGAGTTTGCTTTTAGAGATGGCTGTTCACAAAGGTAGAGATGATGTCCTGGCTGTTGAGCACTTTTAAGTGTGGAAACCAAAGCATGTCTTCCATATATGCTCTAGCTGCCTTTAAACCTCAAGACCTTGCCCAGAATTGTCAGAGTTAAGATTTGTGTTTGACTCCAAATTCTTCTTAGAAACCAGTATAAAGTTCAACTGAGAGATTTTACAACAGGCTGTAATTTCAGTCTGCCTTGATGGGACAGCTAGAAAATGAAGGAAATTCTTTACAAATTCTGCTTGTGGGTGTGGAGGCCCTCTGGGGGGAGTTTCTCCTTGAATTTCCATGCTTCTTACCTCCAGGGGAAACATGACTCAAAGATGTATTACAGCATTGAAGTGTATGTTGGTAATCTGGAGGACTAATCAACTCCTTGACCAAGCCTTCTGAGCTGCTGTGGCCATTTGAATTGTTCATTTGTTCTTCCTGTGCTGCCCAGCCCCTGCCCTGGGTTTGGAATAGAAATACTGATATTTCTTGGGAAGAATGGTGCGACAGCTGCCCTCTGAGGCAGACTCTTTCCTCATGGCCCTGTCTGTCCAAGGAAATGCCTTTGCAGTACATAGTGCTACCTCTGGATGCAGCTCCCAGGGAAGGGGGTCTCAGCTCCTTGAAGGAGGCTGTGAGAGGAGTCACCACTTTGCAGGGCGAAATGAGTGTGCTGTGAAAGAGTAGGAGGGGAGTTTCATCATTGCTTCACAGTCTGTCACAGGAGAATAGCAAGGTGACTTTCCTGTTTGAAGACTTCTCTGACATGCTGATTTTTCCATTGCAGTACAAGCAGCCAGAGGCAGGGCTGAAGGGAAAGTTTTACATTTGATTCTTCCCCTCCAGGTTGTGAAGCAGTATAAGCACCTTAGGTTTTGAAATTACTCTGCAATCTCACCTCTTCCACCTTTCCTGAGATGTGACAAGATGTGTGGGACAGACGTGTTTCACAGAGCCGCTGCTGGGTCAGCTGTGCGGGGAGGGCAGCCTGGAGGGAGCGCAGGTTGTCCGTGTTCCGCTGCCTGAGCAGTGAGGGGCCCGAGGGTGCACCTCGAGGGCTGCTTTAGAGTTAATTCACCCCGAGACTTTCCTATTTCCCAGCTTCTCACCGATAAGCTTTTGAGCCTTTTCCCGTGGGAGAGGGCTGGCTGTGTCGGGCCTGCTGCTTTCCCTCTGGCTCGCTGGCAGCCATGGCAGGTTCACACGTGGGACCCGCAGTCCTGCAGGGCTCTCCTGTGGGATCTCACTGCGATGCCCACTGCGCTCTGTCCTGGAAGGAAGAGCGGCTCTGGTGATGGTGACAGGGAGATTTGTGTGGGGCCTGGCAGCCAGGGATGGCCTGGCTCTGTGGATCTCTGACCACCTCGCTAATGGGCTGCAGGAGGCCCATGGCTGAGCGGGACGTGACAGCTCTGGTAAAGCACAACTGGGCTCTGAGAAGAAAGACAGAAAGGAGAGCTGTGATGTTTGTGGAGCTGATGTCTGTTCCTCTGCAGCATGGTGAAACACTGCCAGGCAGGCCTTTTACTGTTTTACACAGTAAAACACTGCCAGGCAGGCCTTTTACTGTTTTACACAGTAAAACACTGCCAGGCAGGCCTTTTACTGTTTTACACAGTAAAACACTGCCAGGCAGGCCTGGTGTGTGCTGGCCCATGCCGGGCAGGGTGAGGGGGGTGTGGGACCCGGACACAGCGCCTGCCCTCAGGCCTTTCCTGGCTCTGTCTGTGCTGCAGACAGACCAGGGATAAACAGAGAGGCCTCCAGAGATGTGCAGGGTGAAAGGAGCTCCTGTGTGCAGGGAAGCCTCCCGCAGGTCTCTGGATAGCAAGGCAACATGTTTATTAAACACGGAGAAGGGAAAAGAGTGCAGCCTACACCTGAGAAAACACTGTCCCTTTGAGGGGAAATTGCACCCCTAAGCACCTGTGTGTGCCCACAGGCTCTTTGCCTTTTCTCTGTGCTGCTTCCTGTCATGCAGGCACTCAATTGAATGTTAAGGGTTTTTCCAAACAGTGCCAGAATGGGTGATGACTGTGGGGGTAGGTCAGAAAAGCCTGCTTTGACTTTTTTTTTATGACTTTGGTCTTGAGGAAACACTTGCCTAGATCTGGAGGGTATTTGCATTCATATATTTGATCTGGCTCAGAGATAAAGTAATGGGAGGGCTCATCCTATCCCAGCTGAGGGAATTGTTAGTTATAATGCACAATCCTGAGGTAGAGCAAAAACTAAAGTTTGAATAATGAATACTGTCTGTTTTGGGTTTTGTTTTCCTTTTCTTTTTTACAGGAGACTGTTGGCTCTTGGCAGCCATTGCTTCTCTCACCCTGAATGAAGAAATTCTGGCCCGTGTTGTTCCCAAAGACCAGAGCTTCCAGGATAAATATGCAGGAATTTTCCACTTCCAGGTATGTGGAAAACAGCCTTTTCCCCTTAGTGCTATTGGGCAGGAGCCAGTGCGGCTGGCTATGTATCCATGTGTGATGTTTCCTGGCATGGCTTTGTGGGATGTCAAAGAGCCAGACAGAAAAAAGGAGACATCTAAAAAGGGTGGTGGAAGGAACAAGACCATTAATCAAAGATCTGGGAGCAGGGGCTGCCTTTGTGGTCCTTCCTCCCTGAGCAGAGCCAGCTGGGTATGTGCATCCCTGAACAGGGTGGGTGAAGCTGGCTGGGACAGGGATTGCTTTTCCCCAGGAATATCAACATTCAAAGGTAAACATCCTGGTGATGGGAGTGCACAGCGTGGGGCGGTGATGGAGGTGTGTGCTCTCTCTCCCTCAGTTCTGGCAGTACGGGGAGTGGGTGGACGTGGTGGTGGACGACAGGCTGCCCACCAAGAATGGGGAGCTGCTCTTCGTGCACTCGGCGGAGGGCAGCGAGTTCTGGAGCGCGCTGCTGGAGAAGGCCTACGCCAAGTGAGTGGGGCCAGGCGTCCCCCCTGCACATCCCTGCTTCCCCATAGCATCCCCACTGCATGGATACTGTGCATTTAAAGGGTCAGTCTGCTTATTAGCCCTTGCAGCTTCTGGAGTATCCCACAATGGCTCCTTTGGTACAGTGTTGTTGACAGATGTCTGAGACAAGGAGCCCAAAGCATCGGATTTGTTGCTAGCCAAGAAAAGTAGCTCTTGCCTCTCGTGGCGAGGCTGTTCCTGCAGCAGCCTTCTGTCACCAGGGTCTGGGAAGCTCCACTCCATGTGCTCTATGCACCTCTGAGGGCTTGGCAGCTGCAGTGCTTCAGTGTGCAAAGCACATCAATCCATGTGCCAAGGTCTGTGTTCAATGCTCATATCTGAATCTCCATTTTTGGGTTGGCCAGAGAGGAATTCTGTCCTCTAACTCTATTTTGAATTGACTTAAGAAATTTAGATCTGCTGAAATTCAGACCTGTCGCTGTTAGCCTCGCTCAAGTAACACACAGAGTCAGGAATTTTGGGAGAGAAGCAAACAGCAGAGGAGAATCCCTGCTTTGTTTATTACTTCCTATTATATACTTTTAGCAGGATGACTATGGATTGGAGAGTGGTATTCCCACCTCTCAACCACATTGGTCAAAGGGACTGTCACACAATCATTCCTCCCCTTGGAGAAGAATGTGAAAACAATGATAATATTTACAAATACAGTCTCCTTGTTTACATGAAACGAGAAGGTGCACAATTCTACTTTAATATGAACGCTCATCAAACTAGGAAAATCTCATAGTGACACAGACCCATAAGTGTTAAAGGGACTTAAAGACTGTGGAACTAGAGAGGCAAATTGTTTGGTCTTAATTTTTTTTCTGTATAATGTTTTTTCTTCAGGTAGTGTTCATGATTCCTGTCATTGATAGGGCTGAACCTGCAAGGTCCATGCATGATTGTATAATATTTTATGCTGAGCTTTCCAAGTACAGAGGTCGAAGAAGCAAAGCTGAATGGAGGGGTGCGTTTGTAGCTGCTGTAATGCTCCTGAAAGCAGAAATGCTGTGACAGCTGGCACATTGAGTGCCTCTCCTGAAGGGAGAGGGGAACAGGGAGCCTGATGGTTGTGTGCATGTGAGGAGAACAGGGAGCCTGATAGTTGTGTCTATCTCCCATTTTGTGCAGGCTGAATGGATCATACGAGTCCCTCTCTGGTGGCACCACCACCGAAGGCTTTGAGGACTTCACTGGTGGCATTGCAGAATGGTATGAGCTGCAGAAGCCACCTCCCAACCTCTTCAAAATCATTCAGAAGGCACTCCAGAAAGGCTCTCTCCTTGGCTGCTCCATTGATGTGAGTTAGCAGGTTCATTTCTGGGTTCTTGCTGTGCACACAGGCTGAGGGTGGACCTGTGCTGCCCCTGCAGGAGCTGCACACACGATGCCAGTCCCCTCTGCCTATGCTTCCTTGCTCTACCATGTGCCTGAAGAATTTGACCCACAAATGTGACCCAGGCATGTGCTCTTCATGGGGGCTAGGCTGAAACTAAACTTCATCAGTTCACAGAAAAAGCTCATTCCCTCCCTTGTGCTCCTTCCATGAGACCTTCTGCTGTTTAGTAGGCTCATGGTAATGAACAACACAGGGAACTTGTTAGGGGTCCCGATGGAGATGTGTGCTCCTAAGAAAGCCTCAGCTTGGCAGCAGGATGGAACAGGCTGAGAGGGTTTGGACAGAGAGCTGCTGCTAATAGCTCCGGCAGTCAGGTGCCCAGAGGTGACAATGTCCACCCTTGCTGCAGCCTTTTTGTTGCACAAGTTGTACCTAAAATGTTCCCAAAAATCTGGGCTCCGTTCTTGAAGCAGAGAGGCTCAACCAAGGACTGTTGCCAGACTTTAAAAGGTTTTCTGGGAAGACACGTTGTCAGAAGCTGAATCCATATGGGAGAGAAAAGAGGAGCTTTGGCCCTGCCTTCAAGGATTCAGCATTGTTTTTAGCCTTACTGAAATGAGTCTAAATATTGTTATTGTGGTAATCGCCCTCCTCCCAAATGAGATTGTGTCTTAGTTATGTCAAAAGGGAAGGTAAATTGTTTACAAAAACTCCATTCATAATATAAATGTAAATGTTTCCTCCCATTTTTCAAGTTAAATCAGAGTCCCAGGAGAGGGAAGCTTCACAGCAGGAAAAGTGCTTGGTTAATGTCAATTTAACTTTGTGGTATTCTCAAGGCCTGTTTTACTCGTTTGCATTTAGATAAGAATCTGACATCTGGATTTTTGCCCCAGATTGATACAAATCCCTTGGGTGGGTGGGGGGGCAGAGTAAATATATTATGTTGTTGATAAGTGCTGGCACTTTCTGTAGTGTAAATTAACTGTTGCTGAGTTTATCCTTTGAAAAAAAACCTTGTAAAATCTTTCCTTCTCTTCTGTAAGAGAAACAGGGATGCAGAGATTAGGCATTAAATGGAGAGTGTGCTGTGTGGCAGTAATAGGCTATGAATTGACAGCAGGAATCCTGCCTGCTCTATCCAGTCCTCTCCGTTTGTTTAAGCTTCAAATATGCTTCTTTAGAGGTCACACGCTTCTGAAATGGTGGACAGGCAATGACAGCCACATGTTTCTTAGGTGGTTAAACATTCACTGTCTGGCAAGAAGTGACTTTGCAGTGTTTAAAGGCCAGACTGCCCAAGCAGTGACTGTGAAAAATTGAGAGGGGGATGTGCCTTCAGGTACGAATGGCATCCAAAGCTCAGCCTCTTCCCTTGCTGCCCTGCAGGGCAGATCCTAGAGTGGCAGGGCTAGTGAGAGGGAGGGGAACCTCCCACCCTGTTTTGGAGCTGAAGAGGGTGTTTTGACCCTGAAATTTGCTGCACCTGGATGTGATCCCAGTGTAGGCTGCACCACACCAAGCCAGGAGAGAACTTTGCTGCAGTGCCAGGCTTCTGGTGTGCACCCCATGCCACAGACAAGTTCCCTGGGTCCCAGCACCACCACGTGTGCTGCTGTCCCCTCTCCCTGCTCTCTCACACTTGTTGCTTTTGAGCAGCAGCTGCACCACTCCTGCAGCCTCCCAGCAAGACAAAAGCTCTGCTGGAGGGGGGAGCTTTGTTCTGTTGGATCCCCTGCAATCACCGATGTCCTTTGCTCCTCCAGATCACCAGTGCTGCAGAAACAGAAGCAGTCACTTCCCAGAAGCTGGTGAAGGGCCACGCGTACTCAGTCACCGGGGCAGAGGAGGTAGGTGTCCCTCCCCAAGTGCAGCAGCTTTTGTGTGTGGCAGCCACAAACCCACCCTCAGCACTGCAAATTCCTAAGTGTCACCCCTTTTGCTGAGCTGGGTTTTGAGTTTCTTCTTTCTGAAGGAATGCTTAACTAGTTGGTATGTTTTGGATAAACACAGATTTGCCTTCCTGAGTGTTTGACCAAAAGAAGGCCCCTATTATTCCATGAGCTTGGCTGTTTCCCAGGGTGGTGGGCAGCTCTGTGCAGAGGGCGTGCTACCCTCTGCTGGTGACCAGGCCCTTCAGCACAGTTCTGAACAGCAGGCCACACTTCCTACCTTAGAAGCACACCAAGAAGAGTCCTGAGCAAAAAGCCCCAGGTGTTATTGTCCCTGAAGTGCCTGCTGAACAGCAGCTTGCAGCTGGGCTTGGTGTTCAGACACAAGGGGCACGCCCAAGAGCGGGCGACTGGTGAGGGCAAGACAAAACAGAGGCAGATCATGGCATCCTTCCATGTGTGCAGTGGATTTTTGGTTAGTTCACTGATAATTGTTTCTGAAATAATTTTTGAAAGTTCAGGGTGAGGTGTAGAGAGCTGCTGACACACTATGCTGGTTTGTGGGTGTGCATTTTGTCTTCTCACAGCAACAGCAGGGGAGAGGGAGTTTGTTCACCTCAATTTGCAGGTAGGCCTGATTTAGCCAGGCTATTCCTTTGGAGACCTGTGCAGGCTCTGTAAGGATAGTTCAACTGGGGTGTCATCTCTGGACTGCTGCTGCTGCTGCTCTGCAGCTTTCTTGGCTTCAGGCTCCAGAGGTGCACCAGCTCCAGCCTCACGTGAGTGCTGTGTGTTCCCCAGAAACAGTGGGTGTTCCCACTGAAGCTCTCACATCTGTGCTTGGCCTGGCCTCTGTGTGTGCAGAGACCAGCAGGTGACAAGAGGAGGGGCTGAGCCTGCTGCTCTGTGGGGCATTGGTGTGGTCAGAGGGGTTGTGGCCAGTCTGAGTGGCCTGTCTGTTGTAACAGGCTCCTCTTATATGTAAGGA
Source organism: Prinia subflava (assembly GCF_021018805.1). NCBI lineage: Eukaryota > Metazoa > Chordata > Aves > Passeriformes > Cisticolidae > Prinia > Prinia subflava. The sequence goes on from NC_086248.1 coordinate 96,585,833, forward strand.
GGGGGGTAAAAAGGCATTTGAATGTGAGGAGGCAGTTTATACCTAAGTGATGACTTTGAGAAACACCTCTGTACCTGCTTTTTTGCTTTTGTATAGCAGTTTTACATTCCCTTTGCTTGTAATCCTATCACAGGTGATTTTGTAGCAGCACAAACCAGACATTTTGGTTTTCATGGGCTTTGGTTTGTGCATGCTGTAAAACTTCTCTGGACAAGCCTGGCTGTGTGAAGCTCACTCAGAGTTAGTTGGACTCAGGTCTTTTGGACCAGAGGTCTGCATGTTGTTGTGTCCTGCAGCGAGATGCTTGCTCTGTTGTGTTTTTAATTACTGTAGAGGATGAGGGAGGGAGTGTGGTGCTGAGTCCCTGGTAACTCTCCATGCACTTCTGATCCCATCAGGTGAACTTCCGAGGAACAGTGCAGAAGCTGATCAGAATCCGAAATCCCTGGGGAGAGGTGGAGTGGACTGGGAAATGGAATGACAAGTGAGTCAATGGCTTACTTGTTGCCAGTAGCCCTTTATTGCAGGGGTGCAGTCGTGTTTCTGTGCTTTTCTGTCTGTTCCCTGCCTGAAATTCCTCTGTAAGTCCTGCCTGGATGTAGTGTTCACACCGAACTGTTTCAGAGAGAAGCATCCCTCACTGTCATCTCCCTGTAGCCATCACAGTACGTGGTGCCTTTCATGCAAATCCCAGCTTTGTGTGAGATGTAGTGATTTAGTTGGTGAATCCTAGAAAGCTCCCTGTAGTTTCTGCTTATTTAACAGCCTGGATTCAGTGGAGAGCTTCTGAAAACTCACTTTCTAAAAGGGCTTTAAAAATCCATTTCTGCTGTTAGCCATGAAAGCTGGAGTTTACTCATTTCTGTGGCTGGGCAGTTTTTATTCTGACTCTTTCTGTCTCAGTCCTGGCATTAGCACTTTCTAAAAATAACACTCTGTTTCTCATCCTTACCTTGGATATTTGAGAAGTGAGGTGTTTTGTGTGCCAGGTGCATCTATTTTTAATTCTGAAGTGTTTGAGAATTCTGGAACTGCTAGAAGTTGGATCTTGTGCCAGAACAGCCACATTAGGGTACCACCTCTCCCATGGGCTGTAGTTGATGTGGGGTTCTGTTCCAGCTGCCCAAACTGGAGTGGTGTTGACCCTGAGGTGCGGGAGCGACTGACCAGGAGACACGAAGACGGGGAGTTTTGGTGAGTGTCACCGGGTTCCCATTCCAGCAGAAGGGAATGTCAGCTGCTCTGCTTTTATTCATGCAAAGTAACCTCTCCCAGTTTGCTCCCCGAGATAAGTGTGCAAATTCACCGCAAACCCCAGTGCTAAATCACAGTGACAGGGAGGGAGGATGGACGAGGTGGCGGTGTGGAAAACCTGTCCCTCCTGAGGAGACGTTGCCAGTGGCATTGCCTCCCACAGGATGGCGTTCAATGACTTCCTGAGGCACTACTCCCGCCTGGAGATCTGCAACCTGACTCCTGACACCCTGGCAAGTGACAGGTACAAAAAGTGGAGCCTGCTGAAGCTGGATGGGAACTGGAGGCGAGGAGCCACTGCAGGGGGCTGCAGGAATTACCCAAGTAAGAAAAAGTGCAGAAACCTTTTACTTGTCCACTTGTACTTTCTCTGGGAGCTTCCAGGAGAGGGGTTCCTAGGACTGATCTCCAAAAAGTGCAGGTGTCTGGGAAATGTGGCTCCCTGATGAGGGTCTGTTGTGGCTGTAAAGCCTGAGGTGGGGGTGGGCAGGGCAGTGGAGTGGTCTTCTCTTCTCACAGCTGAGTTTGGCAGTCAGAGCCATATCTGTCCCAGCTGACATGTTTAAATATCATCACGGTTACTGTCAAAGAAGCCTCTGAGCAGTTTGCTTAAATCCACTTCCCAGACACTTTCTGGACGAATCCGCAGTACTTAATCAAGCTGGAGGAAGAAGATGAGGACCCCGATCATCCTGAGGGGGGCTGCACTTTCCTCATTGGGCTGATCCAGAAGCACCGTCGGAAGCAGAGGAAGATGGGGGAGGACATGCACACCATCGGCTTTGCCATTTATGAGGCAAGGAAGGCTGTACAGGAATGGGAGGAAAAGGGAAAATCATTCCCCCTGTACATGGGACAGTGCAGTTCCCACGCTGGGCTTTCCATCAAAACTCGGATGGGTTGGGTTGGACAGCAGCTGCAGCAAGGAGGCTGTAAAGAAAGAAAGCTGCATTATTGTCTTGCTTAGCCCCTGTATCCTCTCCTGATGATAGAGAGGTCAGAGGGGCAGGAGTGTGAAAGAGGAGATGGGGAGAAATAGTGGAGAAATTGAGCAATGCAAAGTGCTATACAATAAAAATCACAACGGGCTGCAGGGAGGAGATTCAGCAGGAAGCCACAACCAGCCTGGCTGTGGCTGTGGCTGCACCCACGCTGCCCCAGGTGAGCCTCACCTGCCTCAGGGCTGGAGCTGGGAGCTGAGCCAGCACTTGGCCTTGGGTGATGTGGGTTCAACACCCATCTTCACCTCCAGCCAAGTCTTTTGTTCTTTGGTTGGTTTGGGTTGGGTTTTTTTTCAACAATGTGGATGTCCTTGCAAGGTAATGGTGAAAAGAAGATGGAGATGCCCTTCAACAAACAAATAACTCCCTCCTTTTCTCGTTGCAGGTGCCCCCAGAGGTATGTGGCATGGGTTGGTGGTCAAGGTGCGGAGTTTGGGTTCCATGGCTGGTGGGAAGAAGAGGTTCAGAGGATCCTGCTTCATTGCAGGACAACATGACTGCACAGAGTCTACAGTTAGAGGGCATTTATTCTGGAAAGGGCCTTGAGCCCACGTTGCATTTTCAGAGTGTCCTGGATTGGGATAAGAGTGTTCAGTGCTGCAGAAACTCCCCAAAGCAGCTCTTCTGTGGCTCTTATCCCAGCCCAGCCCCACACTTGCTCCCCCAGAGCACAGCTGCTTTTTCCAGGTTTGCACAGAGTTCATGTTTGTCTCATGAAAAATATTCCAAGGAGGTGTTTATATTCATTTCCTTAAGCACCACCTCTTTGGTTTCTCTCTATTTCTACCTACAGGCAGCTCTAGTACACCCTGGGGGTCACAGAGGGGTGGCAATGCAGCGATGCCTCTGAGCTGTTGCTCCTGAGAGGAAGGACTGAAGCTGAGCAAAACCCCAGGGTAACCCCCTTACTGGGTTTGCTGTCCCTGCCTCCTGAGGCTGTGCCCAAACCAGTGGCTTTTATGTAAAGTATGGTTTCATCAGGAAAAGAAACGGTGCTACTGGTTAATTAAATTTCTTATGTAACTTTTTAATGCCTTAGCAGTGCTCTGTCACTCACTCTAGTGGTCAAAATATTTCATTTCCATAAGAAAACTGATTCTGTCTGCAGTCCCGCAACTCTTTTTCCCCCAAAAGGTGGAATTTTGTCTCCCAGTATGCAGCAGGTCTGACAGGTTTTGAAAATTCTTTATTCTTAAAAATCTGGGAGGACAGGAAGGAGGAGGTGTCTGAAAGATGGACATTCCTGAAGCTGACTTCTAGAGCTGAAACAGCCCACCTGTAAGATGCAAAAATAGTTCATTCTGGAATATCACAGAGTTATAGAATGATTTGAGTTGGAAGGGACCTTAAAGATCTCCCAGTTCCAACCCCTTGTCATGGGCAGAGACACCTTTCACTAGATGTTACACTCTAAATGTGATTTTATTTTATTATTTTGTGGTTTTTTATTCTTGGAGCCCTCCATGATCAGGCTGTGCTCTAAGGCAGCCCGACCTGGGAGACAGTGCTGAGCTGCAGGGGGCACCAGCTCTGGGGACCAGAGGGACGTGGCTCATGTGCCATCTCAGTTTAAAGAAAAATTATTGGTGGAAGAATTTGCCCAATGTCTTCAGCCACCCATCATCATCTGCAAGACAAAAGCATGACCAGAATGATTTATTGCAATGACCTGCAAAATACATTTGCAGCCACATCTCAGGAGTTCCACCCCCTTTCTCTTCTTTTTCGGTTCTGTCAAACTGACATATTTTTTCTATTCTTTTCCACAGACCTAGCTAACTGCCATATCTATGATATTTTTAATTTGTAAATGTGAACACATGCAGATTGCAGTGGGTTTTTTTCCCTTTCTTTGCTTTTCCGAAGTTTTCTGGCCAGACAAATATCCATCTGAGCAAAAACTTCTTCCTGACCAACAAAGCCCGGGAGAAATCCAACACCTTCATCAACCTGCGGGAGGTGCTGAACCGGTTCAAGCTGCCTGCAGGAGAGTACATCGTGGTGCCCTCCACCTTTGAACCCAACAAGAACGGGGACTTCTGCCTGAGAGTCTTCTCTGAAAAAAATGCAAACTCCACGTACGGAGCTTTTGGTGACCATATTACAGCAGTGGGCACATGGGGGAGATTGTTGTTACTGTTGTTATTTGTATTTGTTTTGGTATCCCTATTACTATTTACTTAAAATTAAAAGTCTTAGACATGTCACATCTTGAAGAGCAGCTGGGCTAAAGCCTGAGGAAGGGGTGTGGGGTCTTTTGTATTGAGTTGCCCTGATTCAAAGCAAGGAAGAACCTTGCTCTATCTTGTAACATTTTGCTGCGTATTCCTGCAGCAGTGAGAAGCCCAGGGTGTTTGTTGTGTGAGGACACATTCAGCTTTTGATGGGCTCTTAGGAGTGCTTGGGCACCATCTGTAGGTCTTGGTGCTCTCTCAGCACCTGGGGGGCAGCATAAGACACATCAGAATTACTTTAGGGCTCTCATTTTTTTGCTGTTTTAAAGAAGAAATGTCTAGAGAAAGTTTGATTTGTACCCAAGAACCTGGTCCTGTGCTAAGTAGGCAGTGACCCAAAGAGTTATGTGAGCCCCAAATCCTGTCTGTGGCTCTGCAGCACGTTGCACAGTGTGTACTGTCTTTTCAAACTCTTGTTGCCATAGCTGGCAAATACAGCTTTCACTGTGCTATGCAGTGTCCATAGCTGATTAATCCAGTACTTTTTGAATGCTCATTGTTATTTCCATATTTTTTAAGACTCTCTTTAACTGAAGCTTGAAGGAAAAGCATCATAAACATGAGTTGTTTTGATTTTAATATTGATTTCTTTCTAGGGTGATAGATGATGAAATTGAAGGCAATTTTGATGAGGTATGTCAAATTAAATGTTTTAAATTGAGATCATTTTGTTGTAAGGGGGGGTTGGAGTGCCTGTTCCCTGTGCAGGGTGATGTTTTCTATAGGCATTATCAAGAAATGTTGTCCCACTTTGGGAAAAGATCTTTCAGTATCCATAGCTGGGTGTCAAGCAAATGGAACTATCATCAGGAATGTAGTGGAAACAAGTGTTGTCCTTTATCTAGAATTTTGATTTCCTAGGCAGAGGTACACTCTGAAGAGTTAACTGGAGCCACAGGAAATTCCCTTTGCACTCCAGGAATCCAGGAGTGCAGCTTTCAGCAGCAGGGCTGTTTCTGCATGTAATGCTGTTTCCAGGAATAACTAGTGGCTCATCATATGTTTAGTCTTGCTGGAGCTGGGGATGCTTTGCCTACTACAGCAGCTACCCCATGTGTAGTGGGTGTTTCCAGCATTTACAATGCCAGCATTTTGAGGTATCCCTGAAAATAAAACTGAATAAAATCATGGTAAAAACCACCTTGTACCTTCAACCTTGCCATTTGATGTTTTTATTAAGAGCAAGGAAATTTATTAAGTCTTTCTCAGGCAGAAACTTTCCCCCTTTTGACATTCTCTGTTTCTGTCTTTTAGACTGAGATCAGTGAAGATGACATCGAACCCAGCTTTAAAAAGCTTTTTGGGCAGCTAGCAGGAAATGTGAGTGGTTTTCTGGTAATACCTTACTGGCATTGTGGGTGAGTGGGTAAGAGAGATGCCTCCCCCAGGACAGAACTGAATTCTTGTGCAGAGTCATCTCTCAAGTGTGAGCACAATTGTGCATCCCAGAATCTGTGCAGTCACCAATCTGCTTCCACAGCGGATTTGTGAGCGCTCCTTTTGAACTCTGGGCTTGACTTTTATCTCTGCAGGGCCCGAATTCTGTGCTTGGGCAGAGCAGATGGCTGGGCTGGGCCTTGTCCCCAGGCTGCTCTTGCCTCGGGCACACCTTGCTGCTGGGTGTGCTAATCCCTGGGAATTGGTGGTGTCCTGGGAATGGAGGTGGGGAGAGCTTCCCACTTGCTTCCATGCAAGGGAACTGAACTCGAGGAGTGTTTGAAGTTGGCCAACTTGCCCAAAGGAATCAGAGGCTGCAGGTGGTGTCTGCAGCTCATGGTGGAAAATTTGTTTTCCCCTTTTCCACAGGATGCAGAGATCTCCGCCTTTGAACTGCGCAGCATCTTGAATAAAATCCTGGCGAAACGTAAGTGCCTTCCTCCCACAGCAGCCTCAGGTGGCCCCCAGCAGGGTTCCCCCATGGCCCTGGGAGCACGGAGGGCACTGCTGACCTGGGCAGGGTCAGAGTCTGGGCTCTGCCCCAGACCTGCTGCTTGCTTCTCCATATGGCCACGACTGCTCTGTGCTGCTTCAGGGGGCCACAGAAAGGCTGGGGCTGTGCCAGCCCAGAAGGTGTTTCACAGGATGTGTGCTTTGGCAGGGTACAGATGGGTGTCTCTTATCCCAGCATCTGCCACTGGGAATTGGCTGCCAGGAAGATGGATGGATTTGAATAATCCTTGATAATAATCAGGAGAGGTATTGCTGCTGTTTTAGTACTGAACCACCCAGGAGTGGTTCAAGCAGTAGCCCAGCCAACGGTCTGGGGTGTCCTTAAGGAGGAGGAGAAACTTTGAAACTCTGGGCTTCTTTTTCTGTGAAGAGATTCCTACCTTGGCTCTGCATTATTTTGCTTCCCACTAAACAGTGCTCAAGAAACAACTGCTTGGAGAAACAAGTGCCTCTGTAATTTCCAGAGTGAAATCTTATCAGACTGTGGTGTATGTCTGTGTGCAGCAGCCAGTAATCAGCAATAGAGTGTTGCTGGCTACCAAGCTTGGCTTTATGTTCAGCCTTTCATGAAGCCACCCCCTGCTGGCCTCCATAGCTGGAAGTCCACATTTTCCACGGAAGTCCACTTTGCAGGCAGGCAGAAGGAGCAGGAAAGCTTTTATCTCTGTCTCCTGCTCCTGTAGCACGCCTGCAAACCAGACTGCTCCGGCTGTTTGCCTGGGGACAGAGCCCAGCTCACTTGTGCCCAAAGCTCTTTGTCAGCTCCAGGGATGGCACCATTGGAAGCAAATAAAGGCTGGTTGAGAGCTCATGAGCTGTTTAGGAAGGTGCTGTGGTACAGCATGCAGTGCTAATCCTGTCTTTTGCTCTTTCTTTACAGGCCAAGATATTAAATCTGATGGCTTTAGTATTGAGACGTGCAAAATAATGGTTGACCTGTTAGATGTATCCTTTCAAGCTCTTCGTGCATGATATTCCCCTTCCTGTGCTGAAGCAGGCCTTTGCCTTTGCTCCCTGGTGGGTCCATCCTGGTGCACTGATGGCTCCTGAGGTGGAGAAGCAGCCTCAGCCCCCATTCCCCTGCAAAAGCCACTCCCTTGTTACTGTTGTTCACACTTGCGTTATCCCAGGCAATGGAGAAATCCATTATCAAACAAAGTCTGCCTGGAAGCCTTCCCAGCTCCTGGGTGTTCTGGTTTAGCTGGGCACAAAGTGATGTTTGTGCTGGGAAAAGGCACCTGGCTCCCAGCATGGTGAGGACGGCCTTGGCTGTAGGGTTGTTTCACCCCTCTGTTACCTGGCTGGAGTTGGTAGGAGCATCACAAAGCCATGGGGACCTAGCAAATGGAAAATGAGGGGAACAAATGCAGTATTTTGTTGGGACATGCCATACAGGAAGCAGAGAGTATGGAGGGTTTTGCAAGCTTTTACTCCTGGGAATACACACAAAAGTGTGGGATGGAGGATCAGGTCTAAAATAGTGTTCAGCTTCTCTGTGCAGTGGGAGTTGAATTGCAGAGTTGGAGAAAGGGAAAATTACCAACACAAGATGATACTCTGCTATAATTTGGTGTAAAATACAGCAGTCCATAGGAACTCCATGGCAGGTTTTGGGAGCAATGCCATGACCAGGTTCTTTTGTTAGCTGCTTGCTCAAGAGCTGAAGGTCTCCAAATAGCAGGCTTGGCTGTGGCTTTTCCTGTTTATAATCCAGAGCCAGGACTTGTGCTCCAGTAACTGCAGGTGTTGATGCCACTATGCAGAACAAAATGGCATCATCCTGGCTCGTTCATACTTGTAGTGGAAAGACAGAACTGCAGTGGGGGTGCAGAAAGAGCTTGTGAACTGGCCATGATTTAAATTGATGATCTTAATGATTTGGAAAGAAATCTTGGACAACAATCGTGTATTCAACAGGATGAGTCCTGGAGAGAGGACGAGTCCTTCAGAGAGGACTTGAATCCCTTTTTTGTTTGCAATTTTTTTTAAGTCACAACTGCCCATGCAAGTAAACCCAGCAGAGGGAACCCCCTTTTTCTTCCCTCTGAAGAAACTTCCTTAACTCAGAGAAGAATGATGGGAGTGGCAAACTGGGACTGAAGGAGTTCCACACCCTCTGGACAAAGATTCAGAAATACCAGGTAAGACACAACCCCTCTGGGGGAACAATCACACGTAGAAGTGGCTGTAGAACTGATTTGTGCCATACAACGTGCACAGTCACCTTTCCCAGAGCAGAGATTGTGTGTCTGCAGTCCCCCAGGTTTTGTCTTTATCTGCTCTGGCTACTGCATTAAAAAACCTTACTTTTTAAAGCCACCTTTAAAAGAAAGGGATGTGAGTACCATGTCCTTCAGACCAGTGTTGCAAAGTGCTTTAAGTAACATGCAGGCTGCATTTCAGAATGTTTGGCTTCTGCCAGAAGCCAAACCACACTGAATTACTGTCAAGGTTTCACTTTGGGGCTTGTGTTTTGCAGAAAATTTACAGAGAAATTGATGTGGATCGATCGGGTACCATGAACTCGTATGAGATGAGGAGGGCACTGCAAACAGCAGGTATTTCTATTGATCTGTCTCTGCAGGATTCCATCACTTTCAAGCAGGGTTGAGAGATGCTCAGAGCCACACAGTCCTGTCTTAACCTACTGAATTTTGGGCACTCTGGAGCCTTCCCCTCCTGCCACCATGCAAGATGAGGCATTTCCTTTTGTACCCGTGTTTACTCCTTGGAAATAGTCTTCTAAATCCTTGGCATTGCATTTTCAGGGTTCAAACTGAACTGCCAGCTACACCAGGTCATCGTGGCTCGCTTTGCTGACGAGGATCTCATCATTGACTTTGATAACTTCGTGCGGTGCCTGATTCGGCTCGAAACCCTGTTCAGTGAGTACACGCTCAGGGACAGACAGGCCCTGCTGCCCTGTGAGTTCAGCAGGACAACTGTCCAGGCAGAACTGCCCAGAAGCCCAGGATAAGGTATTCAGGCAAATTCAAACCTGAAATATTAATCTGGCTTCTCCTAGATTCAGAAATCAGTCTTTTAGGCCAGGCTGCTGAACCACAGCCAGTCTTCCCTGTAAACAACTCTATGTTGATTAAAATACTAGACAATAATTAAAAATGCTCAGTCTTGCTCCTGCACAATGACTTTAGACTGGCCCTTTCTGATTTGGAGTGTTAGGCCATTGTCAAATTTTAGATTCTGGATTTGGAGTGTTAGGCCATTGTCAAATTCTAGATTCTGGGACTAAATTCCTTCTTGATCCTGAAGCACAAAGAAAGGCAAGACTTTCAAATTAATTCCTGTATTTACCCTTGTCTGTCATCTCTCTCCCACCACAGAAATGTTTAGAAAACTGGATACTGAGAAAAGTGGGACAATAGAATTGAACCTTGTTAATGTAAGTTCATTTAGCTCTAAAAGATTTGTTTTCATTTTGGGGGGAAAATGGTGGGGAGGGGAATGTAGAGTCTGTCCTGCTCCATGCTGACTGAGCATGGCTGGTTGTAAGTCCTCAAATTTTGCTGGATTTTTCTACCTTGTCCATTTATAAGCAGCCTTAGAAAGGTTACCTTTTAAAAATGTACCTACATCACAAGATACTCTCTAACAGACAAGGTTACTTGCACCAGAAGCCCTTTGTCCCTTTGCTGGCAGTAATTTTGGCTTCTTCCCTGCTTTTTCTGTCAACAGAGCAAAATGTAAGTGCAGTTACCTAGGCAAGACTGATGGTCTTGCTCATGTCTGCTTCTTTCTGCTCCATGTGTGCCCTGTAGAAAGGACTAAGTTGGGAGGAAAGTCCCCTCCTACATGTGTTTGCCTTGTTTATTACCTGAACATAACTTATTTCTGAACCTGAGAATCTCACATTTAAATGAGACACAAATTTAAATTGCTCAGGAAAGATCCTAAAATTACTTGTGTAACAACAGGCTGACTATATGCTAGAAATGTGACTGTGCATGCTTGCTACAGGTCTTTTTACTAAATTTAACCTTGTTTTCCTCTCCCTCTCCTTACAGTGGCTGTGCTTTACTGTAATTTGAGCCACTGGCATCAGCTTGACACCTCAGCAAGAGCATGATCAGGTGAAGATAACCAAGCTACATACAAGTAATGCCCAAACATAAATGTGCCTTAACTTACACACAGCAAGCAGATTTTGCACGCAATTGCAAGAAGAAAAGTATTCTGCTTCCACAGAAGAACCTGCAGCCTCATTTTTATGGGTCTGACAGTCTGTGCCTGCTCTCATATAGCCTCTGGACAAAGGCTTTAATTTAGTACCAATCCTCAGTTTTGCAAATCCTGCTTTGCTAGTATCTTTGTATTTAAGATGTTTTACAGGACTTCAGGAAGAAAAGCTCATTACAGCTTGACAAGCTGGTTTTAAAAAGTCCTTTTTGAACAATATCCTGCATATCTGAAATTAGGAAAGAGATAGTATTGCATATCTTAAGACCAGTACTCAGAGACAGGGGTTTCCTGTATGCTTTGTGTCAAGCCCCAGCACTATTCTAGTTAAATATTCTTTAGAGAATTTGAGTAGCAAGTGCATCTTTGACCAAAGTGAGCACTGATGAGCCTGGAGCAGGAGGCTGGTGGCAACAAGATTCTTCCAAGAGAAAGCACATGCTTTCACGTGGAATCTTGAGTTCCTGTATCTTATTTATCTCCCTTTGAAATACAAGAAAGTATTTAAATAATAACAATAATAAAGTGTAGAAATAAAGTTTGCCAGACTGTTATTTCTGCTGAAACTAAGTACTTTTTTTTCCTTAGAACTAGATCATCACAGTGCACATGCAGAGCTTTTGCTTTCAGGAATGAAAGTTGCTGCCTTTCAAAGGGGAAAAGCAGCATGCTGGAGCTGACTGTGGATGTGTAGCAGTTCATGAAATGTTAGATAAGCTGATACTTTAAAGATTACTGCTTGAACAGCTAAAGGTTTCCAAGATAGATAATTGATGCCATATACCCCAGACCCAGCCTGTTGAAAGCACAGGCTGTGACCAGGAGCCAGTTGCTGCTGCCTTTGGTTTCCCCACCTGAGGAATTGTGTCCTTACAAACTATTTCTTCCTTATGGACACCTTTTTAGAAAGCAGTAGGACTTACCTAGTAGGAAAACATGAACCTGCAGGGTGAGGCACTTTCTAAATATCCATGAGGAATTATTTGCTCCTCTGTTAAATACTGTTCAGTATCAAATTATTGCCAGAGAGAAAGGATAGCTATAGGAAAGGCTTTATTTGGAAAATACTTGTACCAAGTTGGTTTTTTTCTTTTTCTTTAGTATGATGTCCCTTAACTTTTAAGGTGAACAATGTGCAACTAACAGATTCAGCTCAATTTTAAATGCAGAAAAACTACCTTGAATGGATGGGGGAGGAAGAGTTCAGTTTAATACAGAAAGTAGCTGAATGTTAATGTAATGTAAAACAGCAGTAACATTTCTAATAAAAACCACTATTAAAATAAGAGTTAAAGCTTAAGAAGACAAGTTTAATGGTGAAGTAAACAAGCAGAGTAAAAACAAGTAAGTTGTCAAGGACTACAGAAAGATTCTACATTTAGTCTTCAAAGTACAAAATACAATAAATACATGAGGCTCTTTGTAAAAAGAGGAATCTAAAACTACATTTCTGTTACAGCACATGATATTTTGAATACATATAACTTCTAAAATGCTACAGCTTTTTTAAAAGTTATTGCTTAATGGACTGGTCATGTGGTTGTCACTCTTCAGATCCACTCCAGTTTTTTTAGCTTCTTTTGAAAAACATTCTGCTTCCAGCAATAGGCAGTTGGGTGCTGTGCACATACTTTAATTTCTCCCATCTGGAAAAAGCCTTGGGATGAATTTGGACAAAGCCAAGTTGTCTGTTTCATGGTGATTCCTTCAATGGCAAATTCAAAAGGTCCTTGTATTTAATGCAGAAAAAAAGTGAAACTCTCTTCTGCCATATTTGAAGAAATCCGGGTGGGTACTTGAACATAATGGCTTGATTCGACCAAAGGCAGCAGAATTTCATTTGCTTGGAAGCATTATTTCATCTTGTACAATGCCCTCATCCATTTGCTAATGCATCAATCCTTCATTTGTTTTCAAAGCACATTTTTCATAGCTTTCAAATGACATTGTCATTGAAATAAGTCTCATGATACTGGAACCAACACAAAATGGAGGGTTTTTTCTGTAAGTTATCCATGATTAGCACTTCAAGAATCTGGCTGCTGTACTATTTCATGCCAAGCTTCTTTGTCTAGGTTTAATCCTTGGATACAGCTGAGGGTAAAACAGAAACGAGGTTTAAAATTTTAGTAACTTTAAAAGGTTACTTTTTGAAAAAGAAAAAATAAATAAATAAAATAAATCCCTCTCTTTGGTGCTACAATTCTAATGTAATCCACAGTAGCAAAAGCATGGTTATAAAAACACCCAGGGCACTGACAAATATGAATTTAGCAGTCTTAGGCAAGCTTAAGAAAATACCAACCCTGTCAGTACAACAGGAAGGTATTGAACAGCACATAAATGAGCACTTGCAGCTCTACCCAGATGGGTGGGCCAGGAAAAGCACATGGCTTTGTCAGTCAAGACACTTCTGTGCTCAGTCAACTGTGGGATCGTTCCCTGTTTTACAAATGGGACCAGAGAGGTACTGAAGCCTGGTTGGCTTCCTCTCACCTATCAGCTTTTATGGCAGTGCAACTTTGGGCAAGCTGGAAGCATCTGTCTGCAGCAGGACCATGGAAGTGGAGGTTCCATGAACGACCCGCCCAGCAGGAAACTGGTCCCTGCTGGCCTGCGGCCCCTGGGCCGTGTGCTGCTCACACACCCTGGCCACACACACAGGGGTGCAGGGGACAACTGACAGGACACAGCTCGGGACAGCACTCAGCAGGGATGAGATGTCTGGGAAGCTGCTGGCACCCACTTGGAAGGAAAGCATGGCCACTGGCACATGGAAATAGCAGGATGCACTCCATACAGTTAGGAGAGATGGATCCTCCGTGCTCTAAAGGGCAATGCAAGTCTCCATCACAGCTTTTCCCAGCTAAAGCTCTCCTTAAAGCTGCCCCTGTTCTCTTTAGCCAGACCCTGGCTTGCTTCTTTTCTCAGTGACTGAGACAAGGCCAACAACTTCACCACAAGGTGTGTCTCAGCCTGCTGGGATTTCACCACTCTTAGAGATGAAGTCAGTCAGTCACAGTGTCGTAACACCTGACAGTGTTCAAAAATCTCCCTTTGGCAGTATTACTTTACTAGCTTCAGGAGCTAGGGAGTCACCAAGAAGGGTAGAGCACTGATACAGATAATTTAATCCTTGCTTTTATTCAGAACACCTGACTGCAATATATAAAGCAACTATGATAAAAACAGCAATTTATTAATCTACCAAATGTTTTCCTCTTTGGTGAATGTCATAGACTAGAATTCAGCTGCTGTATTGAGAGGCCAGGAATTGGAATCTGGAAAATCACCACAGGATATGTCAGCGGCAGCACTAGAACAACTAAGCTGACACAGGAGTGTCACAGTTAATAAATACTGTCTATTTTTCCCCAAATATTCTGTTGGGATTGTGTTGTGCTTACATGAGCAAGTTTTGACCCCCAGTTTAACCTGTGCTGCCTTGTGCTTTTTTTTCCCCTAGAAGCACAGATGTTCCTTATGTTCTCACACACCTGTGCTCAGGCTCAAAGCCCAAGCTTATGAACAAGCACTACATGCACAATTCACCCCAGGGCAGGCAAAAGTCAAAAAGCTGCCATTTTAACCTTACTGTGCAGGGCTGATAGCTGTTCTCAATTTAGAAATGTTTACTTTGGAGAGGAAAAACTGAGCAGGAGTACTACATTAGGGAGGATTTTACAGTACATGGTGTGTAGGCCTGACCTGGAAATGATACAGATATGAAAACTGATTCTGCATTAGATAGAGTCTCTCTGCAAAATCCAACCAGTTTAAGAGTAAGGATTATCTGCATGAGGAAGGAGGTTCAGCCTCTTTCGAGCATCATACATCAATCAGCTAAAATTCACAGTGGTTAATCTTGGAGAACCCTCTTATCTCCAGCACCAGGGCAGCTAGAATTGTAGAAAAAAGCTTAATGGAATTTTTATGTATGTGTCCATATGCCATTATTTTCTAGCAATTCAGCTATGAGGAGAAATACAGGGACATAACTGAAAGTCTCTTATTTAGACACAGTTGTTTTTAATAAAACACAATACAAAAGGTGATGAGAGAAGGAGAGGCCATTCCTGTATGGCCTTGGATATATGGTTAAATGTTACTTAAAAAGCATAGGAGAAAAAGATCTGCCTTTACTGAGCAATAAAGTCTGTTTTCCAACACTAGAAAAAAAGATAAACACTGCAAAAATCTAGGTTATCTCCTTGGATCAAAAGGTGCCCTGTGTACACAGGGAAGGATCATGACTCACTCTTCATACAAGTTTCAGTTCTGAAGGCCCTTTGGGCCAGTATGTCACTTTTTTGAAGCAGAGAAAACTAGTTTTGTTCTCAAACAATCATAGAATATCCTGAGTTGGAAGGGACCCCCTCCAAGGAACCACTAAGTCTAACACCTAGCCCTACACAGGACAGCCCCAAAATCACCCCATGTGCCTGAGATCATGCTCAAGAACATCTTATTCACACATCATGTTTGGATAAGAGGGTTTCTTTTTCTTTAAGATGGTGGGACAAGGTTGGTATTAGGGCCTGCTGTGTAAAGCAGGGTGGTGATATATGCTGCTCCTTTGTGCATCCATTAATCTGTGTTAAGTACCTTAAACAGAGGGTGTTAACCCACTCTGCCAAGGTATTCAGCTCTCTAAATAAAGATGGAGAATGTCAACTCCTTCCTCTTGACTCTTGGAGGTGCACCTCAATGCAAGAGATCCAATGAGAACCCAATGCTGTGTGCACTCCACATCCTGGGGTGGGGTTTTTGGCTCTGGAAGCAGCCAGGACTCACCCCCAGCAGGTTTCTGGGCACGTAGCCTTCCTTGTCATTCAGCCGTGCCCACCACCACTCGATCTCCTGCTCGTCCTCCCGGCGCAGGATTGTCATGCAGTCTCCTTCCTTCATGGACAGCTCGTCATCGTTCTGAGCCTCGTAATCCCACAGCCCATAAATCACTCCTTTGTTCATGATCCCCATCTTCTCCTGCACTCCTGCAACATTGAAAACACAGAGCACCTCTACTGAAAAGAGATAAATAAAAAGGACAACAGGAGGGAAGACTCCTCTTTTCTTACTGGAAGACAGTCCAGGAGAAAAACCCCAAAATTCCTAACTACTTGGCACCTTATTGCTTACTCAAGAGTTGGCCCTGGAAGAAGTGGCTGTGTGAAGTTACTTAGAGCAGACAGATTCCTTCCTTAAACATGCTCCAAAAAATACAAGGCAAATGGGGAGAGCAGCACTGATTGATAAAAGGTTATATTTTTGTGTTCACGCTTTCTAGCCCTAAGTGATGAGCAAGAAGCACTTTCTGTACTCTGAGTGCAACAGCAATCTCTTTCTGTCACAGCAAGACAGCAATGCCTGCTTGGGTGGACCACCATTATAATTTTAATGCTTGTGGTGTCATTTGCCACCTGGGTCATTTTATTTCAGAACTTTAAAGCAAGTTCCATTCTCAGACCTGTACCTGAGAGATTTGCCTGCTACTCTGCAGCTGCTTTTGGTTATCTCAGCAGCTCTTAATTTCTAACATTTGTTTTTCTTGTTTTAAACACTGCCTTCAGAAATACAGTTCTGTTCAATTATTTCTGGACCAAGGTGTTTTGGAGTACACACATGCACCCTGCATGGTTATTCCAAACTTGCTCATTTTACAGCTGTAGCCAGAGATGATAGTTCTATTTCTGTACACATTCCTCAGCCTCTAAGCAGAAAGCTGGAAAAGGTATCTTTGTACACACGTTGATTTTCTCTTAGGTAGTTATTTTAAAATACTAAGTTCTACTGGGGATTTTTTTTGGTTGGTTTTGGTATTTTCAGGAGCAGAGAGTACACTGCACACCATGTCACAAAACTTGTCCCTTCCCTTTTCATCACACGCCTATTCACCAGGTACATCTGCTACAGGAAGCACCTGCTCCTCTCAAGTTCTTCTGCACACCAGCTCAGCACATAACATTAAATGATTTACCAGCTTCCAGCAGGTAAGCTCTGCTCAGAGCAGCTCCTCCCTTGCTTTGCATTCGGTGTGATTAGAGGTTTGGCCAAAGATGATTGAGCAGCCAGCATCAAAGGAGACAAAGAAGATTGACACAATGCACGTGGTGTCCTAAAGGGGTGCTAGCAGTCACACCAGGGCAGTGGGGCAAACAGAGCCAGCACAGGCATTACATTTAAGAAAGTGAAAATTTCCATACTTGGGCAGCATCAGACCTGTCATTTAATCAGGATGATTTGTTTTATTTAAACCTACCTGGACTTCTTATTTGATACTGGACATCATTTGCAACAAAAAAGATTAGGTGAATCAATGAATTACACCCAGGTTTATTAGCTTAATAATGAATAGAGAGGGACAGGTTTTAGTGCAGTTCTGGAAACAGATACACACACATTCCCAAACTTCTTTCACAGAAGCAGTTTTAGGCAGGGAAAAATTTCTTACAGTAACTACAGCAACCAGAACCAGTCTTAGCAATAGGATTAATTTCTGCTGGAACAATATGGAACTTCAA
Source organism: Prinia subflava (assembly GCF_021018805.1). Lineage (NCBI taxonomy): Eukaryota > Metazoa > Chordata > Aves > Passeriformes > Cisticolidae > Prinia > Prinia subflava. The sequence continues at coordinate 96,602,990 of NC_086248.1, forward strand.
TAGCTGAACAGCCAACACAAAGAGAGAGTTTTAGTGGTTCCAATCTGGAAAAACTGGCAATAGGCCAAAGCCTGACAGTCCTTTCAGGACCCATCAAAAAGTACTTCGTAACACAAAAGGATCCCAAACTCAACAACAACAAAAAAAAGAGTATCAAGTGAAATCACCAGATGGCAGGCCATAAAAAACCCCACAAACAAAAAGAATGTTTTTCTTTATGCTGTATATAATGAGACCATGGACCTCCTTTCCACAGAATCTCATAGGCAGTTTACCTGAATTTAAGAGCTGGACAAATTCCTGAAAGAAATCTCTCAGGAGTTGTTCAACACAAATATACTATCTCTTAATTACTATCTGAGTTAAAACCAGTTTAAAATATTAGACAAGTATTATTTTTTATCTTGTCCTACAATCTTCCTTGGGTATTTGGTGCTGATGACCTCCTTTGGAGTCTGGATACAAAACCAAATGGAATTTTGCTCAGCCTACAAATTTTGATGCCAGTTAAAAAGGCTTCCTCACACAGACACATTTTCCAGCTTACTGAGGACAGCTGGACAGACTGTTTTGAAATCTCCTGGCTGAGCAGCTTAGAGAAACTCAGCTCTCGCCTGTGCCACCAAAGCAGAAAGGCAGTTTCACAGCTTCTTCTGCTGTGTTACATTGCTGTTACTCTAACCTCTTGCAGAGAGATGACACACCAGCTGGTACATGCCGTGGGGACATGAGCTACATACAAAACAGAGAAAAGTAATTTAAAACCTCATTACACACAAAACATACAGTGAAGTAATGTAAAACCTCATTGACTAATGCTCATCACACCCTAGGGAGAATTAGTTTTCTCCATTCAAAGACAGTATCTCTGTAGACTTACTATTTGAATAAAATCTAAATTTAATATGGGATTTCTTTTTAAATGCAAGTGAAGAAAAAAGTCAGGAAGGGAAAGTCAAATTCAGTGCTTACTAACATCCATCAAGGCAGGAGTTTGGCAATACCTTTTCTGGTTCTAAGGTGCACATTAGGTCCTCATTTCAAGACACCAGGTAACAGCTATGAACTGCCTGCTGACATATCCATACCACTTTTGTTTTCATGCAGAAGCTATTCTTATGTGGCAAGATTCACCTAACTGGTGTATCTGTCAATGCACGTGCTTCACTCAAAGCTGTTAATGTAGGGAAACCTTTTGTAACTCCTCCTCCACAGGGTGAGTATTACGCAGTCAATCTGATGGAACTCAGCCTGTGAGGGGAAGCTGGCCAAAGCCTCTCTCTTTCCAAGAGGAACCTGTGGCACAGGCACCTAAACCCGAGTGTGCAACCTCCCCATGCACGAAGGACTGAGGGGTGGCAGGGAGCCCGGGGGTGGCACTCACCATAGAGGAACTGGGAGCACTGCGTGTAGCCCTCCTCCATCTCCTCGCACTTGTCGGCGGCCGTCTGCATGTCGCTGTAGGTCATGGCAAACACAGCGGCCCCCGACTCCACCAGGAACTTGCACACCTGCACGTTATTGCAGGACGCTGCACAGTGCAGAGGGGTCCTGCAAGGCAAGGCACAGCCGTGGCTCCTCACTCCCACCATGGCTCACGAGTGGCCCTGCCCTGCGAGGGCTGCACAGCACAGCACTCACAGCGCCCAGAGCCATCGCTTTGCTCAGGTAACAGCAGCGACTGAGGGCTGCTTCAGCCCTAAAGCTAAGTGTCCATACACATCTCCAGCTATTCTACCTTTCCATTATCTATTAGCATTTTAGGGACGTTCATTAAGGCACTAAAAAAATTAATCAATACTAAAAACCCACTCAAATCTTTCTGACACCGTGCCTCTTACAATCTAGATAATTACTTCAAGATCTGACTTTGTGACAAGTGCACGTAATTGTGATAACTCCTAAGGCTGAGGGAGCACAAACACCTTTTTTCAGTTTTAGGCTTCAAACACTCCTGTTATAGGCAGAAGTAACAGCAAAATCACTACTCCCTGCACCAGCCTTCTATAAATAATCTCCCTAATTATTTGTAAAAAGGATTTGTAACATATTATCAGCTGCAAGCCTTGTTTGAAGGTTGCAGTTTTCCACTTTGTTTTGGTTTCAGGTTGGCTGATAATTGGATAAAGAACTGGTGAGGGTTTGCAGGGCTAGATGCTGCCCAGAGCACAGGTTAGTTATAGGTTATCTCACAGAGGATATTGGGAATTTCAGCACAAGGGTCATTATAAGCTGTCTTCAATTATCTCAAAGAAACAGAGCGATTTCCTGACAACTGTGTCCACCCCTACAATGGTTTTCTCATACAGGGAATATTGCTATAATGTCCCTATTTTCCCATATGATACTCCACAAAGAACTGCTGTTGCACTGCTTTGGAAAGAAAACTTACTGCCAGCTCCACAGGAGCAAAGCAAGGGACATTGTGAGGGACCTGCAGCAGCTCCCAAGTCCTGATTCTTGTGGAGAACATCCATAAGGAACCACTTAATGAAACCCTTACCATCCGTCACTGTCTGCAGCATTCACGTTCACCCCAAACTGCACCAGGAACTTCACGATTTCCGTGTGCCCAGCACACACAGCGTTGTGCAGAGCAGTAATTCCTTCATCATTGGGCATGCTAGGATCTTCCACCTGGCCAGCCAGAAAGGAACCAATCACATTCAGGTGAAACTCTCTGGAATAAACACCTCTTCTCATACAAAAATCAGTTGTCTTATTCTGAAATACTAATTTGTGACGTATTTCTAGGAAGGACATGAGCAAGAAGACTACAACCATTACCAATTCTGCACCAAGACTCATATTTAAGCTTGCAGTCTCCCTTTAACAGTGTGGTTCAGAGAAACAGGATCTTGATGACTTCCAAAAATGCTTTTAACAAATTTCTGATATATGACTAATTTAACTGTGAGCAAAGTTCACATGGATTTCACCTATCAAATTATCTGAGAACATGCCAGGGAATGAAACACTATATAAAGAAAAACAAACAAGAAAAAGGTGTCCTGCAAATTTGTAGTCTTGATGCTAAAAAATCCACTGTGGATTTAACACACTTAAAATCAGCCTTCACGTATGACCATTCAGAACCTGCTAGGATTTATCTCCTCAAAAACAGATCTAGGTTCTGCACTAGTCCAGAAAAGCTATGACTTCCTGGTTTCAACCTGGATTGAAATTCCTTGTCTTGCAAATTAGCATTTGTACCTCATAAATTATTCTCTGCACAAGGTCAAACTCCCCCTCCAAAGATGAATCCAGAAGCAATGCCAAGGGATTGAATTTCACTCTCATTCCATGCCCAATCCTTTCGGAGCCAGTCTTACGCAAGTTTGTCCTCTTCCCCTGTGGAAAGGTAACACAAGTTACAGGCACTTCCTGGCAAGAAGATGAATGCAAAACTGCTTATTTGGGAATGACAGCAGAAATTATCAACTAGAAAAGTGTTTAATAGGAAATTTATAGTATTTTTTACCAGTCCTCAAACACATTATGGATATATTAGGTTAAGCATGTTATGAAAGATCTCTGCCTTTATCTCTGGACAAGGTCATTATTCAACTCTCATACAGAAATTATCTTGATCAAACATCAACAAAGGAGCGAAACCACCAAAGAACAGGAAAAGATGCCATTTTTTCTTGTTGTTTGGACAATTTTCCCACTAACTCTCATAGCTGTTAGATAAACCAAGCAGTGCACTCCACAAAGTACACTACTTTAAGTGCTGATGCAAAGTTCCTAACATTTTTTTCAAATATAGCAGAGGTTAGCAGGAGTAAACAGTGATGGAAAATGGTTTTGGGAAAGTATAGAACCAAGTGTAGAATTGCTTTAGATGCTCCCATTGATACTAGAAACCAAGTATTTCTGTAGCTGAGTTTGTACCCATTCCTTGGGGGAACACGCTTGCATTAGCTCAGCGCTCGCCCAGCTGCCTGGGCAGCAGCAATAAGACCATTCACAGGGTATGTAAATTTCTGACAGATGTCCAGGCAAAGATGAATAGAACTGACTCATATTCTGCAACAGCAGGCATGTGGAGATAAGATATATAAGTAGAGATTCCCATGAAATACCCTTCTGCCTGTAGATTTGTACATAATATCAAAAGTAGGGACTTTTTCAAGAGTGAGCCTGGCAGAACAACCCATGGATTTAAATATGAAATCAAGAAGTTGGGCTGGTTTCCTCTCATCATTTCAGAATTACTACAAGACCAAGCAGAAATGAGTTCTCACAATTCAGGAAATCCTACCACTCAAGTTTCCCTGTAAAATGGAGCAAGAACAAAATCTTTATAGCATGAATGCATGAAATGTCTACTCCATGCACAAATTACAAGGTTAAAAAGCACATTTAAGCCTTTTAACTCCTGTGCACTGAAGTGATAGAAGAAAAAAACACTTTCATGTATCAGGTTATCAAAACTGTTATCAAAACCCTACTCTTGATAGGTTTTTAAAGAAAGTCTTTGAGAGACCAAAAACATTAAGCATTTTTGTTCTACAACAGTGAGATAACATCATACCACACACAAACTTGCAAAATAAAATGGTAAAAGTGCTGCCTCCTCCCAGCCCCAAGAGATTCCATTTTGATGCAACTCAAGAGTAGACTGATGTCAAACCAGATTACAAAGAAATTCTGGAAACATTCAATAGAAGAAGTACAAACAGCTGATGCCTACAAATGAGTTTTTAAGGCTGAAACTAAAGGATGTCTGTTCCTTCATATTTTTCAAGCAAGGCACTTTCAGATAAATAAATGCAATCCAGAATTAAGAAAATTAGCAACAGTGGGGAATGTTTGTGAAATTTATATCTGTACCTCAAGGGAAAAAAAAATCAGCTTTAATTTTTCTTAAAAAGGAAGTAAAATCTGGGTGTAGGCAGCCTTCTATGAGGAATGTTCTTTACAGCTCAGTAGAGTTTTACTGTTTGTGTATTCCATTTGAAACTTTTCATTATGTCATTAATGCTAGGGACAAGAGAGACTTTTCATTACTGTTATGCAGTCTGGAGATCAGAGCATCACACAAATGGAACAGATACCCACAGAGAGATTTCTAGACTGGGTGACTGTTCTCCCACATCTGCCTGAGCTCTACAACACAATGCACAGGGTTTATGGCAGCACTTGAGATGATTTATTGACAGAGCACCCCAGCTGTAAGCTCATACTTACAGGAGGCAAGGAGAACTGTCCAGTGACTTCAGGAGGCCTCATACTGAATGAGTCCTCTCCCAAACTCTCTGGCTCCCCTGAAGGATAGGGAGGTGGTGGGTATGGAGGATATTCTTCCATGTACACCTCCAGTGGCAGGGGAGCTTCTAGGTTTGGCTCCTCTGGTTTGGGCTGCGTGAGCTCCTCACTGTCTGACAGAGCTTCAGGTACAGTGTCCAAAGGAATGGGGGGAAGAGCAGCTTCGCTCTGCTCTGCTGCTGTGCCCTCTGTCTCCTCAGCAATAGCCGGTTCTGGCACAGAAGCAGCTGTTTCTTTTTCTGGTTCTGTGCTTAGATAAGGATTTGGGATTTCCACTGGGCTTTCAGGACCAGCAGCTGACGCCGTCTGTTTGGAGGTATGCGAGGGAGCTGAGATGGTCTCCATTGCAGCCAGGGTGGTCCTCTGGTACAGCAGCTTCTGGATGTTGGGGCCATTGGGCCCCTCGGGCTCGGTGATGGAGCTGCGCTTCTTCAGCGGCCGGGGGGCGTTGGACAGCTTCTTGCGCAGCGCCTCCAGGTCGGCGTCGCTCTGGTTGCGGTAGGGGTTGGACAGGAAGGGCAGCAGCTTGGTGGGGCTCAGGGGCCGGGGGATCCGCTCTGCTTCGTGGTTCTCGTGGGCAGAGGCTGCTGCCTCCGTCTCAGGCTCTGGACTGCCCGGCTTGCCCTGGAGGCTGGAGTAGATGTTCTCCGTCTGCGGCAGCTGGTTCTGCATCCCAGCTCCTGCCATCACGGGCTTGCCATACACTGTGGAGCAATCAGAGAGGGGTGGGGGAAACAGGTTTGAATGTTTGATCAACAAGAAAACAACAACAAAGGAAGGTGAATCGGGTTGTGTGTTCTTTATACAGAGCACAGAAGCAGAATACAAAAAACTGAACAGAACTAACCGGGTAACCAGATCTACCATTAGTTATCTTGCAAACCCAAGACACATTCTGTACTTGTTGTTCACACTCTTACACAGCATGGAAGACCCAGCTAAGATTCTTACAGCTGCCCTCACCCACTTAATTCCCCTGATGAACAGCTTCATACCCATGGACCAGGTGGAAAGAACATCTATCTGAGGTTTATCAGACAGAGGAGAGGGAGAGAGCCACATGCTTACCGCTTGGGAAGTGTGGTCCTCTGGTCTGCACCCTCGTCAGAGCACTCTGCACTGCCTGCTGGAAGTTCTTCCCAGGAGTCTGCTGCTGGGTGTACATGCTGTAAATGGAACTTGCAGCCACAGTCTGAGGCTTTCGAAACGGTGGCAGTGAAGTCTCTTTGGATGGCTGAGGAGTAAAAGGTCTCACAGCTGCTGCTGGGGGATTCTCCTGTTTGGAGGAAGGAAGAATTTGATCCTGGCTAGAGGAAGAACCTGCAGGAAGTACTGAAATTCTTTGCTGTATCTGCTGAGAAGGATGAGAAGGCTGCTGTGCCACTGATTTTTGCTTGTTCCCCAAAGCTGCAACAGGCAAAGGCAGCTTCTGCAGGTTTCCATCCAGCTTTGTATCAGCAGGTTGCAGGTGACTGGCTTGACCAAAGTAAGGCAAGTTTATCTGTTTTGGTTTCGTGGGGACAGGTGGTGGCACCTTGGTTACATTTTTATTGGTTGTCTGAAAGACAGAAAACTTGCATTAAAGTCAAACAGTAAAACACGATTAGGAGTTCTGCTATGAAGGACCAAAGAGCCTCAAAGTATGACACAGTATCTTGCGTCTATTGCTGCTGTAATAAGGTTTACAACAGCATTGGAAACAAGAAGAAACTGCTTGAAACATTTTGTCAGCACTGATGTTTGTAAATACTTTGAGCCTATTCTCTTTCATTCTTTCTGTAACAGCTATGTTTAAAACAGGAGCAATGGCAAGACACAGTAATTCCTCTAGAGATATCAGTTGGCAAGAGGCTGCTTTCCAACAAAGCACTTGTCACAGTTGTAGGCTAGTTCACTCCTACCTGATCAAACTGTGCCCTCATGCCAAAATTTATGTGGGAAGTTTTGCTGCTGTCAAACACCTGAAGGCCACTGTTGCATTAAAGAGTGAAACAAGTATGTAGATGATTTGGGAAAAAAAACCCCAAACATGCCAATGCCTCTTTGTATCTTTGGGGGAAAAGATACACACTCCTACTAGTAGTACAGCCATAGATTCTCACCACAGTGACTGCCGAGAAGGATTTGGAGTTACCAATCGCCATTAAAGGCCTAAGAGACTCCTTTTCTCAGAAGCAATCTTCTCCAAGCTGACCTCAGAGCTTTCTGGCAGCCACATTAGAACAGCTGAGGGTCAGGCCTGGCAGATGGGAGGCAGCAGCCCGGGCTCCCTGCATACCTGTGCTTCCCGCAGCAGATCCTCGCTGCTCTGGTTCTTCCTCAGCGTGCCCAGCCCAGCAGACTGATCCACCGAGTCAAACATGGAGAACGGACGCACCTTCTTCTCTTTGTCTCGTAAAAAAGTTTCTCCTTCAGCTGGTGTTGAAGAGAGGAGACAACTTTCAAGAGGGATGGCACAACTGGAGGGGTGAAGTCCTGCTCTGGGCAACGTTCACCACAGTGCATGCAGGGGATGCTTTTTGCATCCATCTCACCTCTGCACTAAGGGCCCCTGGGCCTGTCAAATGCTGTATTATGCAAACTCAACAGCAGCATGTAAGAAGGAATTAGGATCTACTTCATCACCTGAAGCGAGTTGTGGGTTTGGTTTCCTTCTTAAAAACCCTGCAACACCATAGCACACCAATGGCAACGTTTTTGTTTTTGTTTTTTTTGTGCTTTCAAATGAATTCTCAATTATTTACTGAAGCATTTAGAAGAGAGGTATCATCAACTGCATTCTCCAAATTTTAAGATTAGCCAATCACACAAGAACATACCTTGTCCTTCACTTGTTACAATTCCTTTTCCTGAAGTCAAGGCTGATCCTTGATTAATATGATTGTCTGTATTTGAACTACTCCAGTCAGGGGCAGATGGGGAAGGTTTTGCATTGGGGACCACAGAACCTAGGAGAGAATAAGTGGAATAAATTAGGCTGAAATAGTAGTTTTTATTGACTTATTACAAATATGGGGGTTTTTTAGAGCCAGGTCTATCTAATGTAAAAGCATCACAGAGGTTAACTGCTATAAAACCTACCATTAGAGATTTTCATTTGTTTTAAAACAAGAATGCAAATGAAGTTCAAGAACAACTACCAAAAGCAGCAGTAAAACTCTGTCACAGCACACATCTGCACTTAAAGCATTCAAAAAAGAAACTTCTCTAGATTAGCTTATTTCCAGTTAGTAGGAAATCTTTGAGTGTCTGTGCTAAGTTAAAAGTGATAATGTTAAGTACAAAAAAGATATATTGTGTGAAGAAAAACATGATGCTTTGAAGCATGGACAGACCCTGCCAGGGATATTCAAAACAAGAGAAAATTCATCTGTGTGTTTAATGTGCATACAGGGTCTGCATTAAAGCTGATCTTTAAATGCACTGGAGTAGGCATCCAGATCTGCAAAAACCACTAAGAAAATGCTTGCAATCTCCTATTAAGTATTTCACCAGATTCTCTCTACTAAATTCTAAATAACCTAAGTAATGTTAAATTCAAACAGTAATAATAAGCAGCAGCAAAAGTTTCATTCTAACAAAGTACCAAAAACTCTCTAGGAAAGCAGTCCTTCTGTCCACATACTAAAAACTAAGAAGGGATAGTTTAGTTCACCACACATTCCTCCAGCAAAAACTCAAATTTTGTGTGGTCTAGAGTTTAAATTCCTCTCCAGTAGTTTAAGGATCAGAAAACCAAATAAAAAGAAACAATCCTCTATTCTCCAACACGGCAAGAGGCACTTGGAACTGCTTTTGTGCAATGGTTATTTTAGTATCTGCCAGAACTGGAGATGGAGGAAGGGAGATAGAAAATAAACAGAACCACTCTATAAGCTCCATTTCTTGCTTTTGGGAAGACCAGTGTTTCTCTCCTCTCCCAGCTGAAAAGATATCTCTCCCAAGAAGATGTCTTCTCCCAAGACAGAACAGAAGAGATATTTACAACTCTCTAGAAGTTTCTTTAGACTTCTCTTACTGAACTGTCTCTCATAGGAGAAAGCCACAGAGAGAAGCCAACAAATCTCCATTAACTCTCCAAGTAGGAGAGGCCAAACCTCACTCATCAGCAAGTCAGTAACTTTACTGCTATTTCTGTGCTACAAGCAACTTCCTCCTTTGTAAAGTTTGTCATGTTGGTTAATTCTTTACATGGGTCATCTCCAAAATGCACAATCAGAAAATTTGCTGTTGTCAATTTTTAAATCCAGGTACCAGGTTACCAGGTATGTACTAAAATTGCCTCTAGAAACTCAAACACACAATTGAATAGTTCTGAGGAGAACTTTAAAATAAATATTTACTTTATAGAAAGATTATCCTATAGTCTGCCCTGTATAACAACTCAAAGTGCTCACTAATAGATTTACTTAATTTTTAACACTGAATCATAGAATCTCAGTGCTTATAAAATATATTCTCTGGTGCAGGAAAAACTGCAAGTAGCACGACTGACATCTCTAATAACGCTTTGGTTTAAAAAAAAAAAACAAAACATCAAAACAGAGCTGTTAGGTAAGAAAACAAAACACGTCTGGACAAAAAAATACTAATTGTAAGCTATTACCTGCAGGAGCTTTAGCTTGTGAACTGTTCCCAGCTCTCATATTGGGCAACGTCTGTGTTTTCAGTGGCCCGTCAGGTACTTGCAAAGCTGGTGTCCCATCTGAAAATGCTGGCTTCACCAAAAGCTCAGGTCTGGAAGCAATACGTGGCATAGTAGAGGACTGGATGTAAGGACCTACTGCTGCCACTCGACTCGGAGCAGAAGCCACTGACTGTGATAAATTCCCATCTGAAGAAACCTTGGGGAAAAAATAAAGAAGCAAATTTAAAGAATTTTACTCTGCAGTATCCATTCATAGACTTTGAAACAGAAGTCAAAAAGGACAGAACATGTAGCAAATGACACTCTAATATTAAAAGTGTTTTTTTGAAAAAGCTCTGAGAATTATAAAGCTGAGGTAGTAATAGCAAAAAAACCCCTAAAATAAAATTCACAACAGCATAAGACTTTTGTCTGTAAAGAGTAAGTAGGTTAACACTAATGTACCATGAAAAGGACTTTAATAATACAAGACTTCCACTACATATGGATAAAGACAACAAGTCTAGCATCTCAACATCCTTCCCCCAAGCAAGTTTTTACTTCAGGCTGTACAGGCAAGACACAGAATTAATGTTTGAGTTATTAAATAGCCCACACTTACTGGTACATTCTCCTTCTGTTGCAGAGCTGCCTTTTTCTTCCACAGGCGCTCGCGCAGCTCATTAACACGCTTATCCATGACTGCCACCTCCAAGTTGCGCTTGTTCAAACACTCCCTCTGTTGCTGCAGCTTGGCATTCTGCTCCTGGTTCAGTTTGTTCCTCAGCTGAATAAATTCGCAAAGCAGTGGGGGAGGAGGGGAAAACAACCAAAATAAAAACAAATTCACTTTCAGGATGGAGGACAGGAAACTCTTGGAAAGAGAAAAGCCTTCTAAAAAGTCAAGTCATGTTTTCCCTCCAGAGAAAACTTTGGTGAGTCTCCAAATTTTGCAGAAAGGAAAGGTACAGACAGCGTGTGCTCCTTCCTCTCTTTACCTTGAACCCAGCACAACTAACCCTCCATCCTCAGCACACAGGCCATCCCACAGCCCTGGCAGGAACAGCAGCAACGGGATTTCTTTCCAACAAGGTAAGAAACAACCCAACCAACTTTTAGCCCGGGAGAGCTGAGGGTCACGGGCTGGCCTCCCACTACCTGCAGCTCCTTGTAGAGGCGGTCGAGCTCAGCTACAGCCGACTGGTTGTCGTGGTAACCATCAATCCGGCCGTTCTTCAGCATCTCCAGTTGCCTGGTGAGCTCCTCCACTTTGGACGCGGCCAGCACCAGCTCGCGCTGCTTTTGCTGGAACAGGCTGTTCATCTGTTCAATCTCCTCCACTGCAGACAAGGGCACAGCACAATAGCTGCCCTGAGAAACAGCCCAGCGTGGGCTGCTTCCAAGGCAGCACTTAAGGGGACAGAGAGCGCCCTGCCAGCCCCAGAGCTGCTCAGGCAGAGCCGCTGCCCTGTCACACCAGCTCTTCCTCTGAGCTCTGGCAAATGCACGCTCACTACAATGGTCATAGAGATTTGGTCTGCTCAGAGCACTGACAGGGAGGGAAACAGAATTTTTTTTTTTTTTTTTTTTTTTTTTTTTTTAAACTTTCTGAAGTATGGAAACAAACAAAACCACAATGCTAGACTGAATTCATCTGGAGAAGCCTAAATTCAGTGAACGCTGAATTCAGCAGGAAGACATTCACTAAACCACAAGGCATATTTATGATACTTAGAAGCCTGAATTTAGGTGATAAGAACTCAGTGACAAAACACCCAAGCTGTCATATTAAACAAAGACTCCGAGGGCTTTTTAGGGTCTATCATAAACACCTGTCATCAGCTGCTCCCACTGCTGAAACTGTTCTATTGTAGAATAAAGTTTAAGGAATCAGTAAGAATTCAAGCAACTACCAAAATCAGACCTGCTGGGGATGGTGCAGGAAAACAGATTCACATGCTCCAGGATCTTGTATTATTCTACCATCCTTCCATGCCTTAAAACTTATGTTTATTTTGAGCAACAGAACCCAAACAGAAAAGGGATTCTCTGACAGAAAAACTTCTGTTCTGCCAACAAAAATGCATCTTTCTACAAACAACATACTCATGTTTTCAGTTAAGTCAGGCTGCAAATAACAAGTTGTGCACAATAGAGAGGATGAAAAGGTAGGCAGAAGAATAAATATTTATTTCAGACTTAATGTTGTATCAGCATGCTTAACTACAAGCACACAACCAGTACCATAGCAAGCGAGACCCTGGTCAGATTTCCATCATTAAAAAGAAAATATGCAGCCAATTTGGCCCTTAGTTACCTCTTGAATAAAAGGTAACTGGGTACCAGCTAAGCTTTGTTACAGGCCAAGAAAATAACACTCTAAATGTGTAGGGTATTGACATCAAGGATGGAAAAAGTTACTGTGGTGCACAAAAGGTATTCAAGTAAGGGAAAAAACTACACTGTAATTAAAGAGCAGACATGCTAGGCTCAAAATACAGGCTGCTCTTTACAGGATGTTTTAAAATACAGTAGGAAAATATTTCCTGGAATGCTGTATATAACTCCTCCGAATCACTGAAATCACCAGAAATTTTTGACTTCCAAGAACTGCGTTTCATGAAAAATCCCAGGCTACCTTCCCCAAGCAGCAACTCACCTAATTTCCCATTGCTGAGTCTTTTTTGCTCCACATGACCTTTCAATGCTCTCACTTTCTTAAGTTTGGCTTCTTGATTCTCAGCAATTTCCTTTAACCTCTTCAGTTTTTCCTGCTCAGCAGCTTGCTGTTGCTGTCGCTGATCTTGCTGCTTCAGGAATTTCAGGCGCTGTTCCTGCAGTCAAGACAAAGATTTTGAAGTCTAACAAAAGTTTTAGCATTCATGTTGCAAGTCATTTGCTAATTTGACTTAATCACTACTTGGCTCTTGAGTTACAAGAGCTAAGGACTATTTCCTCTCCACCTTCTCCATGCTGCTTGTACTTTACATCTATCATATGTCACATTTTAAACAACTAAGTCATGCTGGAGAATGAGACATTCTTTAGGTAAAAGGTATTCCATGAATTACTGGTATTTTCCATCACTATTTGTACTTTTACTAGTTATGCTAAAAATCTCCTTGAGATGGAGGATGGCTGCACACCAAACCTCTGAAAACACACTGATCTCCTGATAATGATCACCACTATCACCACACATATAATTCAAGATACTAGAAAAACTTCACAGTAACCTGGCCCATTTAAACAACAGATATCACCTTAGTGGAGAGGATCCTTGTGCCTTTCCAAGAGAGTAAAAGGATGTGTTATCAGTTTCTACATACACATGTTTAGTTTAGACCTAGAAGAAACCATGAGACCACTGGATCATCCACAAAGAATTCCTCTAAGTCACTGGCCATTATACATGGCTTCCAGCTCTGGAGATGAAAGGTTGCTCCAGGGGAGTAGAACTAGTAAGACTTTCCCAAGCACCCACTAAAATCCAAGACTACCACTGCTTACTAACATTAGAACTCCACACTTCCTCCAAAAAAACCAAACCCACAAAAGAAAAAAAATCACCAGTCACATTTATAAAACAGGAATTCTTGTGCACTTGGAGTAAAAAAAGCAGAGCAAAAAAATGAGCTTGCCTTCTGGAGAAAACCAGGACCAGGCAGCACCCCCAGTGTATGCACTAGTTTAGAGTCACTCCCACGCAGGAAAAATGTCACCAAAAAAAATTACACTTGTCTAAAAAGAAAGTGTATTTTTCCTCCCTCGGAATCTATTTTTAATATTGCATCTGATTTCAGAAGGCAGGAAACAGACAATGGAAAGTCACTCTGAGGAGGCACCTAGGAAAGCAGGTTTGTTGCAGGGAGTGGGACACCCACAGGGCTACTCCTCTTCAAACTACAGGCAGCAGACACCTACCCAGTGGGTAGCTATCCAGACTCAAACTCATATTTTCATTTTTTTAAAATCTTGTACAACTCCATTTACAGTAAAAATAGCCTTCCTGTCTCTTGTGACTACAGTGTTATTTATAAGACCAGGGTGCATTGCCACCACCTGTGAGTGAAGCAGAAACTGGTAAAGTTTGAGCTTCTCATATATAAACACAGCTGGAACTGAGAAGAGGGCAAAACTCTTTGGCCAATTAAACAAGGCAGTATGGGTGTTAATTGTGCTGCTCCATTTCAGATGAAACCTCTCATCCCTTGGGTGATTGACCACTTTCCTGCATCACAGCTGCACCTGTTCTTACCACGAAGCAGAGAAAGTTTTATTGTCTATTCTGACAGGCCATAATACCCTTAGCAGTGCTGCAGAACTATTAGAAAGCCAGGGCTTGAAGCATTTCCCTGAGATACAACCATTGAGGGCCAAGGGAACAGAACAAGGTACTAAACATACAGACACACACAGCTGATCCCAAAGGGAGACAGGGTGTGTGACACAGGGAAAGTACTGAGAGCAGACCCTCAGAGCAGCCTTCTTCCCCAGCAAAGGAGATTCTAAAACGCATGGGAACACCCACCCAGACAGATGAGCCCTCTTCAGGACAGGCTCACATTTAAAAATCATCTGCTAACAGCAGCATTTTCTGTTACATTCTCGAGAGTAATGTGTACCAACAACACTCAGGCAAAACATGAACTCTGTGCCACCATTCTGCAGATGCATTCAGAGTATTTCCCCCCCTACACAATTCAAAAGCACCCTGTGTGCTTCCATTAGCTTTTCTGTTATTGTTCTGCAAGCATTTTATAAATCACAGTCCTAGGTTACTTTTATCACATACAAGACATCTCTTCCAGACAGTTGCCCCAGAAAATCAGGCATGCTGAACTCTTATCAGGAGAAGGCAAGATAGCATGACAGGACAGCAGAGACAAAAAGATTGTTCAGTGATCAAACTGTGAATTGCTGGTCACCACATGGAGCACAAATAGAGCTGGCAGAGCCACCAGGATGAATGACAACATATCAATGTTATTTGCTCTATCTTTCAATAAGCTAAATGGTCACTTCTACTACTGGCCTTATTTATATGTTTTACAATTGGATATTTGCATACATTGACTTTCAAATTTAAAAACAGGCAGCCAAAGGAAAGGAGCCCTCTGTTTAGAAAGGGTGAAAAGACCCCAATTCCCTAATCCTCCCTCCACTTCACATGACTCTTACTACCTTTGTTTCTGGCCCAAACAATCTAATTCCAAACTCACCTTGTTAGCCAGCATTTGCTGTTGAGCCTCAATTTGTTGCTGTTGGCGTGATGCCATTTCCTGAAGTTCAGCCAGCGTCATATCCATCCTTGGTGCACTTACCTGTCAAAGAAAACCCAAAGCATGCTAAGTCTAGATTTTTTAATTTGGCTACCACTTCAGGGAGCTACTGCAGACAAGTATGATGAAAGTCTTTCAAAAGTAACAACTGAATAGCCAATAAAATAATTAGAGGGACACAGCATCTTCTCATGGTAAAGGAATAAACAATTGTACGCTCATATGCATGTGTAGCCCAATCCAACAACTCACACAAAATGACATCTCTTAGAACATTAGTGCTTCTAGCAAAATCCCAACAGCATTTTAAAGAGGCATTTCAGAGCCCTTTATAATTCAGCTCAGCATGAATCAGTGTTGACTGACTGAGCCCAGAATGCTCAGCATGTGGCAGGATGGATCTGTGCTCGTAGGTGTATCACTACAATTTGAAGCACTTCCGTGTAAGCTGAAGAAAATAGAAAGTTTAAATACGGCTGGGCAGGAGGGAAAATACCACTCTCAAAGACAGCACTGTTATTGGCTGTCTGTTCAGGTATTTCCTGAATCTAGATTCCATCTTACATCCATAATTATGGAGCAAGAGTGGCAGACAATGGCTGAAACAGTAACTGGTGTCAACTTGAAATCCGGAGTTAGAGACCTCTGACAAAATTGCAAGTGAAAAAAACCCCAAACTGAAGTAATATGAGAAAAGAATTCTGGTTAAAGTAGAGAAGGGGAAGTATGGTGCATTTGCTGCTCTGAGATCACCTGTACAAGCACAGCTACAGCATCCAACAGATCCTGGTGACATTCTGGAAACTGAAAGCCAGGATGATAATGGCTAGAGGCTTTGGGTCTATTTTAGAGCAGTCATTAACAACCTCACCACAACAGCCACCTTAGTTTCTTTGCATGGTACAACTTGCATCAGTATCCCCACAGAGGGGAAGCCTCCATTCTCACTATAATGGCAATTTTTCCAGAGGTTTGTGGATGCTGAGTATCATGATGTACTCACTCAATGCCATTTTGCTTTTCCCAAGAGTTTATGAGGTTATTTCAAAAATTAGTCCCACTGTCTGATTCAATTCTCTCCAAGGTTGAGTGGGTCCTGCTGAGCACTCCTTGGCTCTCCAGTCAAACTGGTTCATGGATGGGAACTACAGAGTCTCAGTTGGTGTGGTATTGCTGCCAGTGCACTGCCCTTGGGAGCAGTTGTCACTTGCCGGTTTTCAACTTGCAGCAATCCCACGATGAACAGGTTTTTTTGTGCCAGGTAGGGTGCATAACTGATCACCTCTGCATTCACAGTAGCTACAGCAAAACCCTACAGTACCCCTTAGGATCCCTGAAGTACCCTCTCCTGAGGTAGCTGATGCTTTTGCCACTTGTCCCCTGTCAAACTCACCTCGGCCTCTGATACAGACAACTCCTGGCATCCCCCAGTCACTCCTGAGATCCAGAGGGGTTCTGCATTCCCGTGCCTCGATGGCATCAGTAACACACATCAGTTATCTACTAAAGCTCCATACTTGTCTGATGGGCCAGGCCACCAAACCCACACAGCCCAGCGTGCCCAGTCACCCCTTTCCTCCTCTTGGCCAGAGGCAGGGACCCTCTATTCCTGCTCCTGGCCAGAGTATTCTGGCTGACCTTTGCGAGGCCAGATCAGAAATCCCCTCACCACGGTTAAAGGAGGTGATTTCAGTCCTTTTATGTCTGGGTCATCACCAATTGCCTTCCTGTCTTTCTGTGGCAACTACACTGACAGCCTTCCTGGGTGAGCCTTTCTGAACAGCTCTCTTCCCTCCCAGTTGACAGACACGAGCCTCCAGCTTAGAGGTGGGTTCACCATCCCACTGCCTCGTGTCTTCTGCCTGCTCACGTAGAAACACCCAGAGCCTGTTACATGACCTGTTCTTGGGGCTTCCCTTCCCTCTGACTGGGGCACCCTAACATCTGGGGTGCTGGCCCACAGAGATGCAGAAGTACCCAGTTTCTTCTACATTTCAGAGCCAGGAGGATGCCACCTCTACAGCTGGTGTATCCATCTGCAGGTAATACAGTGCCACAAAGATGCTGGAATATGATGCTGGGGCACTTTGAACCACCTTCCTCCACATGGCCACCGCACAGGGGACATCCTCTGGATCTTTACGGACATTGTCACTTTTTAGATCACTATAGATGACTTCCAGCACTGCCAATTCTCTCAGGTACTAGATATCTTCATGTGCAGTGGTTCACATTCCTGGGAATGTACAGGATCTTCCTTAAACCGATACCTTGCCCTCACACTTGAGAGGAGCCATGCCCAGAAACTGCCAATGGCTGTTTTCCAATTCCTTTCAGCTTCCTCATCTCCAGCAAGGGGTCCCAGCTGTTGGGCTTCATGACCTTCCAAGTGCTGTCAGCCCCATTACCCCAGCACTGAAGCAGCAGGCAGAACTCTGCTCATGTGGCTGGCAGCTGTAATCTTTTCACAGGTCTCGAAGTTCTGATGAGGCCAGGGACCGAGTAACTTCATCTCCTGTTTGATTTGTCACACTCCTTGCAATTTCTTTTTTGGAGGACTGGCTTCTTTATCTGATCCTTACTCTCCTAATTCTCCTCCTTCCTCCCTTTCCAACCAACAATATGGACCTGTAGCTTACTTTGTCCGTTTCCCTTTTGTCTTTTTCCCTACTGGAGCGATTATGGTGGTTTGAGTCCCTGTCTCAGCCACAGTATCCCGAAACACAGTTTGGGTTCCTGCCTCAGCTACAGGGCTTTGAGTACTGTGGCTCACAGGCCAGGCCCCAGTACAGGGTGGGAGGCAGCTGGTTTTCACTGGGGTAGGCAAGGCACCCTTCTCTCAGCTGACAGGGCAGTGTGCCAGGGTACACTGATCCCCCGTTCAGGTGTAAAGTCCCAGGCAATGGGAGGTGATAACCACCCCAGGCACCTGCCCAAATCCCTCCACACACCCTGCCACCCAGGCACTGGATACCTCAGAGCACATCTCAGTATCTCCTCACCTAAAGTTTGTTTTCTCCCACACCAGGGTGACACTGATTTCCACAAACCACGCAGAGTGCCAAGAGTATTAGTTAATATTATTAATAGTATTAAACAGCTTATATATGGATGAGCAAACATGGGAGCCTGCATTTTAAAAGCGTTCAATCAATCTCAGGCAGGGAGAGGGAGGTGTATTTCTTCATCACCCCACGAGACAGCTCCCCCAGCATAACAAGGCCATCAGTGTGAGGGCAAAGCACACAGACACTGCTTGTATTAATATGTTCCCAAAGTCAGCAAAATAAAGAGATAAGCAGTGCAGCTGACAAACTCTGCCCCACATAGGAGCTCGATACTTGGCAACTACTTTTCACTATGGGTTGCAAAATATTTATATATATATATGTACATCTATAACCACCTTGTCTCACCCTGTTCAGGGTCGGAAAAGGACCGTGGTTGACTGACCTTGGCTGGATGCCTGGTGCCCACCAAGCTGCTCTACTACTCCCTTCCCAGTGGGACAGGGCAGAGAGAATAAGCTGGAAAACTACTACACTGAGAAAAGGCAGTTTACTAAAGCCAAGGCAAGGAAGTTCATGTAAGTAAGCAAGGACAAAAAATAGTTTATTCTCACCTATCAGAGAGTGATGTCCAGCTGCTTCCTGGGAAGCAGGGCTTCAGCACAGGGAGCAGTTGCTCCAGGAGGCAAACATTGTAAAATAAATGTTCCCCTGTTCCTCCTCCTTCCCCTGGCTTTGTATCTCAGCTGACGCCACATGCCATGGAACATCCCTTTGGTTACTTTGGGTCAGATGATCCAGTTGTGTCCCCTCCCAGGACCTCACCCACTGCCAGCTCCTTGATGTTGGGGAATGTTGGGACAGTGCTAATGCTGTGCCAGCCCAGTAGCCCAAACTCTGGGGTGTTCTCACCACCTTTCTGGCTGCCAGTGCAAAGGGCAGCACTGGGAGGGGCTGCTGTGGGAAGACGAACTGCAGCTCAGCCAGACCCAATCCAACTGCATCAGGCACTTACCCCATTCTCTATTCTTCGATCACCGGGTACTTTCACACCATTTCTTTTGAAGGCTGGATCTTGAGGCCTTTGTCCAGTCCCTAGACAGAAATAGTCAAAAATGGTAAGGCAACATAAGATCTTTCTTATCCTTTTAGACATAGCATTCAGTACAAAAGGAGAATCAGAATAATCATTATGGAGTAGAATCTGAACACCTGTTCTTATGTGTCTACTACTAAGATGAATTTAAGTGATGAGACAACACATTTTCTGCAGATTTCTGTTCAATGTCAACTTTAAAATAAAAGTATAGTTCTGTTCAAAAATACAGACAAACAAAAGCAGCTTAACCAACAGTAGCCTATTTCAAGTATTTATCCTGTGGCAAGCAGGCAGTCAGCCCCTACTAAATTATAGATCTATAATCTACGGTAAACATGTTATATAAGTAATAGATTGTATAAGTATATAGATTATGTATTATAGTAAATAATCCATAGTAAATTTAGTAAATCTGCACCCCTGTGCACTATAGATACACAGTTTAAAAGCACCTTTTTCCTCTTCCTGGCAGCCATTGTGTCAGTAAAGATGCTGCTTCACTAAAACCCTACTTCATTCCCATTAAATTATGTGCAAATAGTGCTCAGATGCTCAATAACAAGCTCATTGATTTCCCTGTAGAACCTAAGTGTATACAGGACAAAGCCTGCTTTACCTTCTTGCCCATTTGATTCCTATTTCAAGACCATTTCTCTGTGAGACTAACTCAGAGCTCAAATACATTGCTTAGCAATGCTGTGGCCAACAAAATTACAATAATCCTAATACCACAAGCACCCTTGACTTGCAAAAAATACATTTTGACAACTAAACTGCTCTGTAAGATCCTCAGAAGGTAGAAATGGCACAACTTTAGCTTTTCATGCACTCATTCTATCACCAGTACACAACTCAAATATCAAGTAGTAGTCTAAAATATGATGGGTACATTGCAACTTAACAAATGCAGTATTTCCAACACTGAGGAAGATTACCAAGGATGAAAACAGAAAAAGGGGAGGAAAAAGAATCTGGTAGATTGATTTAAAGGTAAAAGTGAGAAATTCTACTGAGGAGATGAATATGGAATACACAGGAAACTCCTGAAAAGCTGAAAGTAATTTCCTTTACAGGTTTCACATTTCAATTTACAATGAGAAACATATTCTCAGAGAACTTGACCAGACACTTCATTTAATGCTATTCCTAAAACTAACAAATGGTGGGAGAAACTTTGAAGAACTCTATCTTTGCCAAGTATGTCAAGTTTATTGCCCTGGTAAAGTATTATCCAGGTGAATAATCACCCAGATCACAGATTACATTACTGGGCAACAGCTTGGTTACTATATTTAAAAGAGCTCACTACCACAGATCTCAAGATATTTTGCTGGAGAAAACATATTTAACACATGTCCTTGGATGCTTTGGTGACAACCAGCTCTAGAAAACCTGCAGACATTTTAATTTGGATTTAGTATTCCCAGATATGGCAAGGGAAGATGAAGCCATAACAAAGATTAGCCAATGGTCAGACAAAAAAGGGGCTGCAACACCTACTGGCTATGAGCATTAATAAATAACACACAGAAGCTGTTTCCTTAACCTTGAAGAATGGAACAGAAGCTGAACAAACAAAGCAGCTGAGATCACCTACCTGCTTCCCGGCAGGGAGAGCGCTCGTGCCGCAGGAAGAACCGCACCTCGCTCCTCTGCATCCCAAACCTCTGCAGAATATCCAGCATCCGCTCATTATCGGCTATGGGACGCTCTGGAAAGGTCAAAGATCAGTCAGCTGCTACATCCCACCACAGCTTGGGCCCACACCAAACCAAAAACACCTGTCCATCTTTCACCTGAACACCTGTCAGGGCACAGGTGAGTGAGTGTACATAACACTTGCCCTCATCCAAGGTATTTCTCCTTTTTCCTGGAGAAGACACTGAGTCACTCCTCACTTCTGACACTAAACCAACACCTCTGAATAGCAGCCCTGGAAAAGTCCACCCCTGAAGGGAAAAGCTGAGGCACCACCACAGCCCGAGGGAAAACAAACAGGGAATTTAGAGCTTTCAGTTCTAGTGCCCTCACTCTGTATGTGCAAATCACCTTACCCACTCACCAGCGCAGGAAATGTGCTGTTGTACCTCTCACTTCTCGGTGACACCTCAAACTCATTCCTTAGTCATTCCCACCCCCTCCTCAAGGGCACTGCTGCCACAATTCCTCCAGGGACTCATTTACTTCCTAATTGCAATGAGAATGAAGAGAGCTGCAAAGATAAGCTCTCGGGGAAGAGGAATTTTTCTCCTGACGCTGGATGGCAGCCCTGGCACTCAAGCTCAGGCAGAAGCGCTCAGCACCCCGAAGAGGCTCCCCAGCGGGCCTGATCCTCAGCATGCCAGCACAGCTCCTGTCACTTCAAGTGTTCTCCCACTGCTCCTGTCAGACACAGACCCAGCTCATTGTCTTGGACAGCAAATTTCATGAAGTTCAGATGAGATGCATTTTGAAAGCCTTATTTCTGATAAACCTTGAAAAGCTGAACTACTTTGGATTCACAGCTCAAAGTAAAAAAAAGGATCAGACAGTGAAAAGTGAGCCCAGGAAGAACTTGCCATTTCCTTTCAAATAACTGAGATGAAAAAGCTACATGCACAAATTCCACAAATTTCTTTTCCTGATTTTATTCTGAAGCTCAGGATTCAATCCTATAAGTAATTTTTAAGCCTTACTTGCTGCCTTTTGATAACAGAGAAACCCAGTGAGAGTCTGAAACTACCAGTACTCCTCCCTTTCTGTATTACCATTCTTTAAAAATTTACATACATCACAGCCAGGCACTCACAGCCAGAATATAGCCAGAATTACTTATTGACCTCTAAATCTTTACATAAAAGCAGTTTCTTTTATTCTTCTAGACATTTTTGCCATACATTTTTCTGCCTATTTTAAATGTGATGGCAACAGTGTGGTCAGTTATCACAGCAGTGAATTTACACAGTCAGGATACTGTCACAGTATCCTCTAACAGCATTGGGGCTCATGATCATGTTGGACCCATTTGTGCTGGATGCCAGACCAGCAGAAGATATTGTTCCTGGCCTGAGAAATCAAACAAGCAAACAAAGAATGAAATTAAATACCACCATTTTTGCACCAGTTTCATTTTTACTGACATTGCTTTTGTTGCCAGTTTCCTTTCATTTATAAGCAAGGGGAGGGGAAAAAAAAGAAAAAAGAAATCAGAGTAGTTCATTCATATTCAACAGTCTTTCAAAAGTCACTATCTTAATATGAAATAATCTTTTCAGCAGGAAAAATTGTTGGCGTTAAGTATAAATGTTTTCAGTTTCTTAAAAAAAGGAGCTCCTAACATGTTTTCAGTATGTGAAAAGCTCTTTTCAACATAAAAGTGTTTCTTTAAATGAAAATGCTGCAGCTGTGCTCAAGCAATCTAGGAAGGAGAATTTCTGGAGTCACTGTCAAAAGAGATTAGCTTTACAGAATAAGCAAGTAGGTCACTGTTACAGAAAAAGCCGTCTCTTGGCAGTTACTTGTCTAGACAGCGAAAAATGTTCCTCATCTGCTAAACCTTAATTCAAGAAAAAAGGCAAAAAACAACAACAACAAAATCAACAGTACCACTGGCAGATTTTTGTCTTAAAGGCTATACAGCAGGCTTATGAGGCAGATTTCTAGCAGCTCAGCAATAGTTCAGCTGAAACTCTATAATCAAGGGAGATGCCCTTTACACAAGGATTCGGTCAATACCACTCACTGGCTTCAAAGGAAGGTCAAAGAGATTTTCAAATACCAAATAAATGTACATTTGGAAAGCTCAAGAAGAATGGACAATCAGTTTTGGGGTTTTTTTCCTTATCTGTCTCAGAGAGAAGGAAAAAGGAGATCTTTATACATGCACTTCTTTTGATGCTTTACACAGCAGGCAAGGTAACTGCCTAACAGAATTCTGACATTAATAGGAAGGTCAAGAAATTTTGCCCTGATATTCACCAAATTTCAAGCAAAACTAGGAGGACAGGGAGAGTAATAAACTTGCTCCCTTCAGGGAGCAAAGTGCCTCAAGCACACTTGCAAGCAATCTTTCAAAGTAGGCTTAATAAGGTCTGACAACAGAAGCTAAAATTCCTGAATAAGTGTCAGAAAAAGAAAGACACAAGCAATGTAAGAAGGATGGCGATAATTGAAGACTGAGAAGTCATTTTCCAACACAAATCTTTTGTTTCTACCCTCAGAGGTTAGCTGTACTGCATCATGTTTGTTTTAAAGCAGTTGAGTTTGTTCAGTGTAATACGCAAACAAAACAGAAATCGTGGCTAATCCTGGCAGAACAAGATGGAAAACTTTGCTGACATCTAAAATGAGATTAGCAAAAAGCTAGAAGTATTTCTCTCCCCCACTGCCTCCTCCCCTCACCAAAAAAAAATCCAGAATATATATGAAAACATATTGCAAATGCTTGTTACTGGATGCTATGCAGATGCTTAAGACGTATTTTATCCAAAGCAACATTCACTAATCCAGTACTCAAATCTTTTAATGCTACTGAGGTAAGTGCATTTTTGTTCACAAGTACAACTGGGAACTGCATTTGGAACTTCAGCAAGGCCCTGCCCTTGGGTCACAACAAGCCCAAACACTGCTGCTGGCTGGGGGCAGGGTAGCTGGAAAGCTGCCCAGTGGAAAAGGACCTGGGGGTGCTTCAGCAGCAGCTGAACGTGAGCCACTGCCACCCCACCAGGGCAGCGAGTGTCCCCTGTACTCAGCACTGGGGAGGCCACACCTCAAGGGCTGGGTCAGTTCTGGGCCCTCACTGCAAGAGGGACATCGAGGGGCTGGAGAGAGTCCAGGGAAGGGCAGTGGAGCTGGAGCACAGGTCTGATGAGGAGCAGCTGAGGGAGCTGGGGGTGTTCAGCCAGGAGAAAAGGAGGCTCAGGGGAGACCTTATCACTCTCTACAACTCCCTGAAAGGAGACTGTAGCCAGCTGGGGCTTGCTCTCTTCTCCCAGGTAACACAACAAGAGAAAACAGCCTCACACTGCACCAGGGGAGGTTAAGGTTGGACACCAGGAAGCATTTCTTCACTGAAAGGTTGGTTAAGCATTTGAACAGGCTGCCTAGGGAGGTGGAGTCACCATCCCTAAAAATGTTCAAGAGACAACTGCACACGGGACTTTGTGTTATGGTCTAGTTGGCACGGTGGTGTTCAGTCAAAGGTTGGACTCAATGACCTTGTCAAGGTTTTCACTGTAAAAATGGATGAAGCTTTTTTTTTTTGCCTTATAACAACAGCTGTCCAAGCAACATTTAGATATCTGTTCTCGTGTGTCACATGATGTCTCTACAAAGACTAATCTCAGAAAATGTTCTCTGGTTCACTTCATGTTTCTGTATAGAGATTATTTTCTTATACCTCCTTGACCAGCAGAGAGGCTGGTAAATTGATGATATTAATAAAACACTGCATACTGTATTGTCCCACTCACGCAGAAGTTCACTTTTCAGCTTAACAAGAACATTTGGGCACTAAGTACTGGCAGCCTTCACTTGCCTCTTACTATAGGTGCTCTCCTTTGATTTCAGGACAATCTCACCGCCCTTTCTAGCATACTCTACATCTCCATCTCAAAAACCAAGCAAGAATCCAGGTTCAGGAAACATGAGAGGAGCTGCCACTCTAGCACAGCTTCCAACTTCAGCAGCAACAGGAGAATCCTGTCCCTCACCACAACCACTTCTGCTCTTTAACAGGGTGTGGGCACTAAGGCTAACTATAAATTCAATAGTTTTACCCAAACCTCTTTTACTTCTCTTTCACTGCAGACTTCAGTATTGTGTTGATTTAGACAAAGATGTACAATTAAAATACATTCCTAGAAGATCTCTTTCTATGATGAATTGGTGATTTTATTATCATTTATGAAGCAAAGCTTCTTTATCTTCTAAGGAGAAAAAAAAAATTGTTCCATTTTTTAGACTCAGAAGTATCAGAAACATTACATCTCTGTCAGAAGCAAGTAAATATCAAGAGATAACTCAGGTATCTCATAGCATTAAACAAAAATCCATCTCACCAAAGACTTCTTTTAACAGATGTGAGCCTGAGATAACAGCAGTGGAAGACAGAAATATAAGCCCTTATCATCTGACTCTTTTATAATCTTGTTGAAGCATCTCAAAAAGGTTGGCTCAGACATAATTATTTTTCATTACTCAAAATTCTGTCAGGGACTCATCTATCTTTTGCCTCTGGATGGCTCCCAGTATCTAAGGAGTATCATGGAGACAGGAGATAGTCCAGAGCCCTTTCCTATTTAAGCCATGAGATATTAGTAATATTTTAGGCTTTGTTTGTAGACATATTCTCCAGTTCCAATGGAGCACGGCAAGTTAGGGAGATTCGAATTCCCAAGATCAGAAGAACACAGAAAAGGCAAAAAAAAATACAACAAGCCACATGCACAAACCCCTTTTCCACATGCCTGAAAGGACAGTCAAAAGTAGCTTCTCCATCCTCCCTGTCACCCACTTTTAGAGCACTTCACACCAGGTAACTCCCACTACTTCTGCTAACACACTCCTTCCCAACCACACTCAGTGCAGCTGGTAACACTGAAGGTGTCATCAGAAAAAGGAAGCTTCATTTTGCCACTGCAAGTGAAAATGGCTGTGGGATTAAAGAAATTATGAACTAAAAGAAATTTTGAACTAGTCACTGAACTACCAATACTTAGTACTTCAAAACTCCCATAAAGGCTGCTGGGTTCCCACTGTGAGGAGGAGGAGGAAGAGGAACAAACTCTCTCACACTCCTCAGACTCATCTGAGTCACAGAAGGGCTGCAAAGACACAAGAACATCTGCATGCTTAAGTTCCCTTTTGCTTTTAACTCAGTTCTGCATGGGTGAGCCTTCTTGCAGCTGCATTATCATACAGCCAGTCTGATGAAGACACCGACGAAATGGTAATGCTGAGACTCTCTGGGACAGGATCACGTCTGTCAGGTCTCCATGTGCCACCTTCTCAGGAGCAGAGAAGGCCCAGTAACTCAGCAGCTGCCAGCCTGACCCACCTGAGCCACACCACACCTCAGCCAGGTGGCACTCGCTCTCCCCAGGCTCCTTGCACAGCTCCACCACATCTCTGCAGGTTGTCTCGGGGGTGACTGGCACCTCAGTGAAGTGCTGCTCGTTGTTGCTGAGGTACACGGTCAGAAACATCTGCAAAGACAAAGGCAACAGCTCACGGTTACTTTCCAACACAAAGGCAGGCTGCACCTGCCTGCAGTCACAACCTGCTCATTAAATGCATTCTTTCTCACACAGATAACATCTTATCAACTACAGTGGGTACAATTTTCCAAACAATCCCAAATTTCTTTAAGGTATAAGCGAGGGAGAAGTAATCCCCTGCTGAACTAAATGACACTGGAGGATTACTCCATTTTAAATCTAGACCTGGTGCTCCTTCCTTCTCTGCTCAGGTGATGTGTCAGAACTCCTCCCACCTTCCTATGTGCATATGCATCCTGCAATCATTTGACACAGCAGGAGAAACAGTCAACTAGAGTTCAGCAGGAGTGAAAAACAATGGTAGTTACATCTGGTATAAAAAAAGACCAGAGCTTACTACATGGACAGTGAACTGGAAACAATTTGCATTTCTGTAACATATTTCATCAAAAGGTTCCTAGAAACAGAAGTCAACTTGCCCTGCTCTTAGTCTCAGCCTGAATACAAGGTCCCCCCAAACCCCATTTCTCAAGAAACCAAGGCTATTTTACTTGGCTTCCTCTTCACAGCTGGAGAAGGATCCTTGTTTTTTCTGTTTATACACACCACACAGATGTTGTTCTTGCTCATGTCTTTCCTGCCACAACTACTAAACAAGCACTCTAAAAAATCAGTTGCCATATTTGATAGAACACGTTGATGATTACTGCCTCTGAGCACCATCTCACTACATGCTATTAATATTAAACTGCTATCAAAGTTTAGCTGCTAGCTACAAATTAATGTCAATTCTCTTCAGACCAATTCTCAACTTCAGTCTCAACTGGCTGTTAGTCACATGGCTCCCAGCAACACAAAAAATCAGTCAAATGTCTCCAGAAAGCAATTACTCCACTAAGCATTTCAAGCAACAGCAACCTATACAATTCAGGATTCTTCATACAGATGGAAAAGGTGGTTTCTCAAGAAAAGACACAGATCCTTGCCTGTCCTCATTTGTAAAGGGTGAAAGGGGTATACATCCTTAAGAGCAACAGTTCAAAAGGTCAAAAAGGAGGAAAAGGAGGCCAGATCAAACAAAGGGAGAGGTATAAATAACCTCCTAAATAAATGTAAATAATAACTTAAAAAACAACAAAACCATTACCACATGCACTATATTTCAGTGATTTTGTGTAAATACTGTGGAATTAGAGTTTTTTATCCCTTTGCAGAGTGAAATTCAGCCCCATCTGTTTCACAGCTTTAGGAATCCTCTGTTGGGGATTCTCATGGAATACAACAGTGCACATGCACATTCCTGATGTCTCCAAAGCCCTTCCAGGGCTCTTTGGAGTGCCAAGATCCCCTTCAACCCTATGTGAGAGGCTGCCTTAACTCTTTTAAAAGCTTTGACAAAAACACTCCAGACTCTGCACATCTTGTTACACAGAGTGCAAGTATTTGGCCCACTCGTGGCAGTATAAACACTTGCAAACAGTGGTTTTGGAGCCCTGGCACTGCACCAAGAGCACAGAATTTCTTACCACTGGTTTTGCACAGCTCCCCCAAGACAAGGTTTTCTGATAAATTCCTGAATACCTTCTACAAATATTCAGAGAGAGGAAAAAGCCTGCTGAAAGCGAGCTCAAAACTGCCTGATGGCTACATTCCCCCACTCATTTCCTTGTCACTTTATGGGATGGGAAAAAACCCCAAAAAATCAACAAGAAAATCAAACAAGAAAGCCAGACTTGAAGCTTGTAAGGAGGGAAACTAGGAGAGAGATTGTGGAGGTCCGTAAGATCAGTTTAGCTCACACTTATTATATAGTGAAGATGGGCAAAAGTGGTTCTGCTGTCTACAGCACAAGGAGGTAGTGACCTAAATTAAGAGACAAAGCTTTCCAAGCAGGGACTCTGACACTTGGCTTTAATCTTTTGTCACAGAACGTGCCACCTTTCAGATACAGTGTCTCTGACTCCCTGGAGCAGCCTGACAGTGAAGGATGCCAGGTGCAGCCAGGTAAGAATATCTCTTAATCACAATTACTGGGGCAGAAGAGTATAAAACAAAAAAGAAGTTCCCAAATAGAATTACAGCAGGGTTATGTAGATGTGTAAAACATATCAACCCTTCACATTTAATGCTGCACAACCTTGTATTCAGAACACTACCAAGTGGCACAGGCTGTGTGTCTGCAACAACATTTGTTAATTTAAAAGATGAGCTCACAGATGGGAATTAAGAGAAAATTATAAAAACCATGGCATTATACACAAAGCAGACCTAATTTGACCCTAGCACGGCTGTTCACTCTTCAATGTGCCTGTCTATATCCAGTTGTTAATCCTTAGGATTTAGCAATACAGACAACTACACAGGAAGGATCACGAGTTGCCATTTCTATCCACAATGCTCAGGATAATTACTAATACATTAAGCCAAGAGCACTCAAACCTGCTGTGTGGGGGCTGTTTCTGGGACTTGGGAGTGTCTGCATCACCTCTAGCCCACATATTCTAGGAACTGAGGAAAGGAAAAGAAACCAAACTGCAAATTCCCTGAAAACAGCCCTCAAAGTCCTTCCGAGTCTAAAGTAAATTAAATGTTATTACAGTGATGTTATCCCATTCTGCTTCCCTTCAGCTCCAGGGGCAATGCTGAGATGATCAAGTTCTCTAAGTCACTGTGGTCCTCTCACATTTGTCACCACTGCCTGCTCACCTGCAAGGCCTCCTGGGGTACCCTGCTGCCCACCTGGACACGCTGGAGCCCAGGGCAAGCTGGCCAGAGTGTGTCCATCACAGAGATGCCTCTTCCCAGAGAGGAGTGGGAAAGGTGGAGAAACCAGTGTGAACCAAAGGCCTGCTGGGGCTTCCTGGTGCTGCTGGTCACCCCTGGGGCTGCTGTGGCCTGCACCACCTCGCACTGGGAGCCCAAGGACTCACTCATGCTTCCCCTGGGAATGGCTCAGCTGTGACATCCATCAACCATTCAGCCTGTTAGTTTATATCACTGATTTATTGCTGTGTGGCAACAAGAAACAAAGGAAATGAGTACTCTCATGACATTTTGTTCAGAAGCTGAAATCCTTACATCCACCTAGAGCACAAAACAGTTTCTTGCTCCCCCCTGAAACTGAAGATTTTTTAAGACAGTTGTATACAAACATCCAGTAATTTCAAAGGGGAAAAAAACCCAACCCAACATGCAAAAAATTCTGTTTTAAACTAGGCATAAATGAAGGACTTGATTAAAAAAAACGAAAGGAGGACAAATTTCAGTCAGATCTTGTCCTTTTTTAAAAGATAGCATTACAGCAATTACTGAAAAATCTGACAATTCCATATAGACCAGGATGAGGGTTTCTCCTCTAGGCTTTCAAATACTCAGTTTTATGAATGCCCAGCACACAAAGTATTTTTTGCTTTGAACATTGAACAGGACTCAGATCCCTAAAGTAAGGCCTAAACTAAAGAATTTCCCTCCCTTTTCCCAGCCCAAAGACATGCTCACCACAGGTACTGAAAAGCTTTAAAATATAAAGGCACTGCAGTACTTTGGCATACTTGGGAGAAACCAGGGGTGTTGTGTATCTACTGAAGCAGTTCCTTTTAAAATCACATCACAGATTCCAGCTGACTCTGCTCCAGCTTAGAAAATAGAAGTTTGCAGTTATGGAGCCACCAAATGAGGCAGTTCGATCGGCTGCACCAAGGACATCAGCGAGAAGAGCAAGGTCACACGAGCTAAAGCAAGGGAGAGTTTTTGCAAGGAATCACTGCAGTGTTTGACTTACAAACAACTGGATGGGAAAGCAGAGTACTGAACACAAAAGACCTCGTGTCTCAAAAAGCCTCTCACTTAAGTCACAAATATAACAAAAATCCACACTGGTGTGAAGTACAACTTTGGGTAACCTCAGCATGAAATACATCATTTCCCTTCAACTCATTATCTATGAATGAACTCCAACTACAGCCACTAAGTCAGGATTGTAACACACCCAGGAACAGGAAGGGAGCATCGTAAGAAAAGCAACCAAACAGGACAGAAGAAGGCATCAATTAAAGCAAATCAGGGGCCATTTTATAATCCTCCATCTCTCTTCTGCACATCATCCCAAACAGCCTTACATTTATTTGCCTGCAAATCTGACCCATTCATTGCTGAGCTCATCAACGGGACCACTTCATACAATTACACCAATATTAAATACAAAAGGTCTCAACATCTGCAAATACATTTTCAACGGAAAGTAAAATATTTAAGAATGGTTAGCTCTGTAAAAGTGCTAGGCTACAACCACACTCCATTTTGGCTCCTGCTTTGTTGCCACACAAAACAACAAGTAAATAAAAAACCCTCTCCAAACCCAGAAGAAATCGTTACCAAAAACTAACCTGAGCAAACACATCTTATAATTCACATCCATCCAACAAGATATCATCTCACATCAAAGGCCTTGTATCACTCTTCTCAGATCAGAAGGCCTCAATTATTGATTAAAGGGGGAGAAATAGAAATGCAATTTACTTTTCAGCTTTGATGGTGTTTCTGCAAGGATCAGACTTCTCTTACTCCTCAGTTATTATAAAGCTGATGTCACACATCTTCAGTATTAAAAGGGTACTCAACTGGATACCTTCTAACTAATACACTAATAGCATTCAAGTATTCAGGATTCAAATATTCAGAAGAACACTATTATATGGGGTATGATGTAAATTAAAATACACTTCATTAACTCCTGAAACTATCTGAGTTAAAAAGGACACATTTCCCCCTTTCCCAATTTCTAGAGAAAGATCTAATTCCGATCATAAAATGTCAGCAATGGAAACAATCAGCAAAACTCAGTCCCTCACAAAACATAATGAAGAAGAGAATATGTTTTTTAAAAACCCAACTTAACCCTGGTTTTCACTATTGTCTGAATTCCTAACTTTATGGAGGCTTCCTGCACAGCATGCACTGTACAATACGAACCGTGGCATCCATTCACACAGTATTCTTCAGCTTCAAAGCACTTTACCACCAGGAAGTCATGACACAAGCAAGCAGTTTCCTACTTTACAGGCAGGGAAACTGAGGCATACAGGAAGGCAATAACACAGCAAATCCCATTATGTGATAGCCAAACAAGCATTCTGCCTCTGGAAAATTTGATTCATTTTGTTACCTTGCATCAGAGCTAATAACATAATTCTGTACCACATTCTGTATTAGCTGCATTTCAGACTGAAACCTAATCCCTTCAAGCACTCATTACCTGTGTTGAAGGTTTTTGTATTTCCATAACACAGCTAAGTAATGGTTTTAGCTTGCATAACAAATTTTCTCAGCTCTGATTTTTAAGGAGGTATTAAAAGTCACTCTTTAGGTCTTTTCAAACTTAAACAGTTTCTATGAATTTACATTCTAAAGTAAAATGTAATTTTAGAAGCTAGTTTAAATTAACTGAAAAACTAGCAACACAGAAATTTTAGAATTAATAAATTAACTATCACATTTCAAGTAGAGGTGACAGAAATGAGAAATAACTGCTTTCATCCACAGTTTAAACTACTACTAAGTCTTCCCTGATAAAACCCCTCCATACAAGGAGTTTTAAATTTAAGTCTTGCATCTTACCTAGTGGGAGCAATGATGCTGCACCTTTCCAGATGGCTACAAAGAAATCAGTGGCTAAAACAGATATTTTTGCTGACTTGATGCAACTTTCTGAACAACAGAAGACAGCCTGCACAACAGCACATTTTCCTGTTCCAATAAGCAGCAGTCAGAACTGGTGCACAGTTACAGCTCCCCATTCAGTGCAAAGTATACCACAACAACAGAGTAATTCAGTGATTCTTCTGCATGAAGCTCCTCAGAACCTGAAAACCGTCCTTCAGGAGGAAACACCTCACTTATTGTGCCTAAAGATTAAGGTAAGCAAAAGATTAAGGTAAGCAAAAGATAATAATAGACTTACTAGAAGACAGGCACACGGGATGACTGCTATCCCTGATCCTTTTCATACCCAGCTGGTCAGTAAGGGTTCAACAGAACTGCAGAGTAAAGTTTAGTATTTGCCTCCAGCCACACCCAAACGCATGGAGGAGCTCAGCTCGTTCCATCTCACCCTCCGCACACACTACTCCGTTTATTTTGCACTGGCTTTGGGCCATAAATACGAGAAAGGAAGTTATGATGCAAGGTAGGTGGAGTACAGTAGGAAGCACCATGAGACTGTTCATATTAT
The DNA here is from genome assembly GCF_021018805.1 of Prinia subflava. Lineage (NCBI taxonomy): Eukaryota > Metazoa > Chordata > Aves > Passeriformes > Cisticolidae > Prinia > Prinia subflava. Next base: position 96,635,702 of record NC_086248.1, read on the forward strand.
TCCCAGTCTATATAAAGCACAGCCCTTTTTCCTTTTCATTGTATCACAGAAGAAAACAAGACTGAGCCTTTACTCTCAATGGCATGGTAGTTTCTACTGGTACAAACTATTTAAACTATAATTGTCGTGCACTTGTATTTTATCTTTAGTAAAAGGTCAATTTTTCCCAGGACTTAAAATACAATGTACATCTATGTGCACTTTGAGGAGGGCATGGGGAAAATGAGCTGGAAGCAGCAAAGAGGAAGCTTTCCCTTTCCTTTTTTTTTTCTCCTGCCTCTTATCCTTACTGTAGAGAGAACAGAATGAAAGCCATCTGCTTATGGTATATGCTGGTTGAACTGGGCAAAGGCTACAGCACAAATGCCACATTACATCTCACTATCAGGCATCTGAATCATCATGATGGGAACCTGAAGAGCTGCAAGGGAAACAGCCCGAGTTCTGGCCAAGTATTGTTACTGCCTGAAATTAATGGATGGAGGTTTGCTCTCATTGTACCTCACGGACTGCAACCTCAACAACAGAGCTCAGCACTGCAGTTCAGACTCACTAATGAGGAATATGCAGTAACAATCTTCCTGCCAAATCTTGTAGAAAATCATTATCTTAGATTAGCAATTTTGATTTTGTGAAGTCTATCAGGACTGGTAAACACAGGATTCTTGACCTACATCCCCCCTTCTTTCAGCAGAGCATTATGCACGCAGTCTTTAAGAGAGCTTTCCAAACAAAGGCTTCTACTTTGAACCCAAGTTATGTTTTCCAACTTGACATTTTTCTTCAGGCATTTTCATACACAAGAAAGCAGAAGTCCTCCCACAAGCCAGACAACAGAAAGGTCTATGCAAATAAAGCTCACTATTTTAAATGAACACTCAGCACAGGAGCAACATAACTCCCCATTCCCTGGTTGAGCTACCACATATCACACAAGGCAAGAAAATCTCAAACAAAAGTGGCTTTTAAAGCCACCCATACTTTTGCACTTCAAGTATCTATTGCAACATCAGCATTTTCTAGAAAACAACCCCCAGAAAACTAGAAGTTTGTATTAGGTTGACCCTGGCTGGATGCCAAGCACCCACCAAACCCTCTCTATCACTCCCCTCTGCAACTGAATGAGAGAGACAAAATATAATGAAGGATTCATACATTGAGATAAGAAGCTGGAGATCCCTCCCCAAATAATGTCACAGGCAAAACAGATTCAAATTAGAGATATTAACTGGATTTATGACTAAAAAACTCAGAGCAGGATAGTAAGAAGTACAATAAGACCTTTCCCCCACCAGCTCTTTCCCCCAGAGGTGCAGGGAGATGAGAATACGGACTGTGGTCAGTTCATTCCTGTTGCTGCTCAGGGAGAGGAGTCCTTCCTGTGCCCCAGTGAGGGGTCCCTCCCACGGGATAAAGATCTCCATGAACTTCTCCAGTGTGAGTCCACCCCAGGGGCAGCATTCTCCACAAACCGCTACAAGGAGGGTCACTCTTCCACATGCTGCAGTGTTTCAGAAGCACAGCTTGCTCCAGTGGGAGTCTCCCACAGGGTCACAGGTCCTACCAGGAAACCTGCTTCGGCAGGGGCTCCTCTCTCCACAGGTCTGAAGGTCCCTTCCAGGAGCCTCTTCTGCCATGGGCCTCCCACAGGTTCAGAGCCCATTCACAGCCTCCTCTGAGGCATCCCCCTGCCATGGTGGGGGTCTTCTCCATGGGCTGCAGGTGGATCTCTGCATCTCCGTGGACCTCTAGGAGCTGCAGGGGCACAGCTGCCTCACCATGGTCTTCACCACAGGCTGCCAGGGAATCTCGCTTCCAGTGCCTGGAGCACCTCCTCCCCCTCCTTCTGCAGTGATTTTGGTGTCTGCAGAGTTGTTCCTCTCAAATTCTCACTCTCCTCTTCTTCAGCCATAATTACATCTGCACAATATCAGGGCTTTCTTCCTGAAGATGTTATCCCAGAGGTGCTGCTACCATTTCTGACTGGTCCAGCCTTGACCAGCAGTGGGTCCATCTTGGAGCTGGCTGGAATTGGCTCTGCTGGACATGGAGGAAGCTTCTAGCAATTTCTCACAGAAGCCACCTGTGTAGCCCTGCCCCCCCCCCCAAAGGCTTTTATCCTTGTATTGGGCTGTACAAACCCAGTACAAGGATAAAAAACAAACAAATTGGCCTGTAAGAGATATAAAATACATTGGTTTCAGTAACACATGTAGGAAACCACAGCCTTTTACTGAGCACCCACATTTGCCAACACAAATCATCTATTCTGCTCAGACCTGAATCCACTTGGATTTGCACCAATGCAGTTCAACAACTGCAGAAATTCAGAGCAAACAAACCCTGAATATATTCTTCATATTATACCACACTGCAGCATGTTCACAGGTCCCTCACCACTGTCATCTGTGTAGCTCCTCTCCTTTAATATATTCCCTTCCACTCCAAAATATTTGTTCCCTTTTCCCCCAAACCATTCCTTGTGGCTCCTTGCAGACACTGCTTTTGCACTGTTAGACACTTAACCATAAACTCTGCAAGCTGACTGTCAGAAAAGCAAGCCCACACATGGTGTTTAGGCTTGTACTCTTGGTGTCCTACTTGCAGCTTGCTCCTCCTCCTCCTCCTGGAGCCAGCAAAGGAGAATCTTTGGAGGTTTGCCCCTTCAGGTAGGCTCTGCCTCATCTTCTGCATTCAGCACCAAGTTATGAACATTTCATACACAAGGACAATGAAATAAACATTATTTCCAGGCAGATAAAAAATGATACCATGTAATTCTTACAATAGATATGTACTACAGAAAAGGGGAACAGTCCAACTCATAAACATAATCAGAGGGGGTTCCAGTTGCTCCTCCTCCCATTCCTCCCAGTATCAAACCACAGGCTGCTCCTAACAATCCTAAAGCCAAGGCAACATCCAAGCATAATGAATGGGGTTATGAACTCAAGTTTAAGCCTGAATCATCTCAATTTTCTGTACTTGCGTCAAACCCAAAGGAAATCTTTGTACAAAAGGAAAAAAAGGTAGTAATAACTACATAAAGGGAAAAAAAAAAAAAAAGTAAGTAAGCTGCTCTTGCTGCTCTAGAGCTTTGCATCCCCCCATTGGGAATAAGTGTTATGGTTCTCTCAGCCTCTTACATGGCCAGAGGCCAAAAAAGGGCCGCACTAAATGCTCCCTGTCTCCCTGTCGGGACTTGGGAGAGTTACACATCTCAAGACAGTCTTAAAATGCAGGTACTTCCTCACAATGAAAAGAAAGCCCAGTGTTTTTCCTGGTAATAAAAAGAGATTTTGTACAAGACAAGACTCTCTTCCTGGAGAAAAATGAAAATAGATGTGCATCAGGGATGAAAGCGCATTTAACACCACCTACACCTAAACAACACAGGCTATCACAGGATCTGGCACCTGTCCCACCCACACCACACCTCCCACTGCCTGAGACACCAACTCCTTCTGGGTTCAAAAACACTCCTTTTCTGCTTTTCCAGCCAACGCGTAATAATCTCACCAATAAAAAGACGATCGACATTCACACCAGGAAGCAACTGCACCTCAGCCCACCAGAACACACAAGGCAAAGTCACATTCATCATACAGCAAGTGCCTACCCATACATCAAGCACAGTCATTACTTAAATTCTATTTACTGAACCAGGGGGCTGTGCTGGAGGGAGCACCCATGGGGGAGGGCAGGGTATGGAAGCAGAAAAGAGGAATTTCTTTTTGTGTGAGTCAATGTATCTAAAACAGTATTTAAAAAAAAAAAAAAAAAACAAACAAAAAACCAAGAGAGCAGAAGGTTTGTGATGTAATAGCAACAGAAAACAAATCATGTAGCAAGTCAGAAAAAAAAAAAAGAAGTGTAGAACACTCATTTCCTCCAAACTCAGCAACTCCACAGAGCTCTGTGCCAAACACTTTTGAAAACACATTGTATTAGTCACTCCTCCAGGAAAACAGCTGTCAAAACCTGTGTCCTACCTCCATAAAACAGCTCTATGTCCAAACCAAAACACTCATGACACACACAGGCAGGTCAGAAGACACATAATTTCTGGCATCTGAAACAATGACATGCTTAACCACACAGGTTAATTCCAGTGTGGGAAAAGTCACAGGACACACTGGGCTGTTCTGTGATGCAGGCTGACCAAGGTTTCTGGTACCTTAAAATGCATTACTACAATGGCAAATTCAGAGGCATTTTAGCACACCACAGGTTGGGTTTACATCTCCTTTATGCTGCAATTCCAGAATGTGCTATTCAGCTATCTCCCTTCAGGACAAGCATAAAACAAACCAAACTAGGACTTTCAGACCACACAGCACAATAACGTGCCTGTTTACCGCCTTCCAAGTCCCCTCTCCCTTGCTATATATTTGCTGTTACAATGTAGAGGCTTCCTTGTTACACCTTCTAAATATCACCAGAGTAAATTATATGTTTTTGTTAGTCCAAATTAATCCTTGCAGTGAGTGACACAAAGATGGTGGAGAAATTCTCCTGTATTATCAACTCTCAAGGGAGGGTAGGAAGAGGGTAAAGTATCCTCTGACTGTTCCAGCTCAGCCAACCTAAATGGGGAGCTGAGGGATACCATGATGTTCCCAAATCCATCCGTTATTTCTGATCACACAGCCACATGACAAATCACTTCCACCATGGAAGTCTTTTAGTTCCTTTTCTGCCTTTAGTGTGGGCAGCATTTCCTACAAACCATCACTCAAGTCGTTATTAAATTCAAGGGGTAGCTACAAAAGACAACGTGGCTTTGGGTGTGGATGGAAACCAAAGGAACAAGGCCATCCACTTGAGCAGCATCCTACTATTAAATTAATTAGGTGTAATGTCCCACCACACCTTTGCAGAAGGGCAGCTCTCCCTAGTTCACCACCAGCTCTGGATGGGTACACACTCCTGCTGCATGGGAATGACCTTCACTTGTCACATCCAGGACACACAGCACTGCAGACACCTGACACAGCCACGAGCCACGCCAAAGACAGCCAGCATGAAGTGCCTGTGCTTGGTGGTCACACCCATGTGACAACAGCTGATATTATTATTATTCAAAGCCACAAAGGAGGAGTTTTGTCCTACTTCTGAGCGGCAAGCACATGGGAAGTCATGAGTAACTAAAGCAGCACCCATTCAGCTGGCACACAGGACACACTGAGCATTTGCAGCAAAACAGATGGATCTTTGCTGTTATTTTACAGGTTAAAAGGGATCAGTGGGGCACATGATGGACAGCCAGACAGTCTTAGCCAACCACTCTACAGGAATAGGGTATGTAAAACTACAGCAGAACTGGGAAGGAGAAGTCCTGTCCCTTGAGTGAGCCCATCAGCTCAAGCAACTTGCTTGATGCAACCTTTGCTCCTGTGATGTGGAGCTCTACACACTTTAACTTGTATCCCAAACAGTCAGGCACGCCACCAGACGCTGCAGAAGGGTGGCAGATTGTAGAGCTGATCACTGTCTGACAGGTTTTATTTCAGTGCTGCTCACTCCCCACAGCTCTTTCCAGGCAATAGCAGACACACCAGCCAAGAAGTGAAGGGAGAACAGTTCAGCAGGGGAAGGCTGCAGAGCTTGCTGGGTTTTGGCTTTACAAGTCGTCACCAAAGTCATTACAGTGAACAAGACAGTGTTGTACAGAATGGTGGTTGCTTAGGTGATGTCACACCTATTTTAAATGAATTAAACAGAGCAGAGTTTAAACAAATAACATTCATATTATGCCAGGCTCCTCTTGCTTCAAGAGCCTCAGAAGCTGTCCCTTTCAGCCTGGTACTACTTGGCTGCTCATTCAGCTTCCCTGGAGGTAGAAAACTTCTTCTCTTAGCCAACACTGCTACATACTATTTGCAAGAGAAGCACCCTAAATAACAATGTTTTTTGTGCAACACTGCTAAATCACTCTGCAGAAGGGCCTCGTGGGCAAGACCTAGGGACCATAGCAGAGGCAAGGAGCGCAGAGTGTGTTTCCATGGCTTCCCTGCACAACCTTTCCTTGTAGCAGAAGGTGTTCTCAAAAGGCTGGAAGACGCGGCGTGGCTGTCGCTGATAGAGAGGCTACAGGGCAGCATGACAGGACAGCAACGCTCCTCAGGAACACGGCCTGGACACGAGCCATGGCAGAGGCCCTTTGCCACCTCGGTATTTCACAGGAGAGCTGCCTGGCACTTTCCTGGGAGGTCTGGTTCATTTTGCCTAGTCCCTTGCACTCTGCCTTTCACGACTCAGTGATGCCTCCCTCTGCTACAGAAATCAGTCATTCGCTGCTATGTCAGCTTCTCCTGAACATATGATTATGTTGAGAGACACACAGTTGTACTACAGCTAAGACCAGAAAAGCTCTAACAAATTCTGGGAATACTGTTCTTTAGAGGATCTTCCCTGGCTTAGGATATCCAAAGATAGCAAGAAAGGGTTTCCCTTGTCTGGAGAAGTCAGGCAGGAGCTAACAATCACTGCTCTGCATGACTCAGATACTGATCTAGGTAAGATTCTCCACTCAGGACAGCAAATACATCTATACAATGGAGAGTAGAGAAAAAAAGGTCTTTGCACACTCTTAAAAAAATAGTGCACTAGACAAGCCACCATTCTCAGGCAGCAGGGAAATTAGCAAGTTATAGCTGTGCACAGGTATGACAAACAGCTGAGTAAGAGAGCCAGCTACAGGGAGTAAAAGTCCTCCTCTAAATTCAGATTATTTGCTAGCCCAGCCAAGTTGCACAATTTCAGCTTTGTCCAGAAAAACTAAGGAACAGGAGGGTGAGATCTCTCTGTCTTGCTGAAGAGGCTTGTGGCTACTGAAACTCAGGAAGGGGACAGTCAACTTGCAGAAGGTGAGGCTTGACTGCCAAGCCTCCACACCTTGAGAATGCAAGAAGGATAAACTACAGCAGTGCCTATGTGGCCTTCCACTTCCTTGCTCACACACTCACAGGCTGCTGCTACACTGGAGTTACCATGGTTTGGTGCAAAAAAGAGCTTAAATACATTTTTACAAAATCCACTGAGGAAGATTAAAAAAAAAAAGGATTTTATTCTTTTACATGACAGAAGGAAAATTAATGTAAGAAAAATACACAATTCCAGATACTCTCCCTTAGCTTTCAATTCGAAGAAACAATGGGATTTAATACCCTAATGAAATAGAGGAAAACCAGTAATCTAAGCTTAGATCTAAATTACTCCTTAAGCAGTTAAGTTTCACAAAATAGAAGTATCAAATTACAAGGAAAATCTCCTAACTTATTCAACAAAAAAAAAAATCAAAACAAACCCCACATGCTGCCTCTTATCCAAGATACATCTTAAACAGTGAAATAAGAATATTTATTTTACATACTTGTAAAGGATTTGTGAAGAAACATCTCTTTCTCAAGCATGGAACACAATGAATTACCACCAGAGTTCTCTCCCCATCTGTGATTAACACTACAAATAATTTACATACTGATGTTGGATATGACAGATCTATATTCCAGCTGCACCACAATGTATCAGGTGCTTTGACTCTACAGGTCTCCCATCCTAGGCTGAACTCACTGCATGACCTCCCTGCAGCTTCTGCTCACTTAATTCAAAGTTACGATCAATAGCTGTTTGCATTTTGCAGATCAAATGATACAGAGTAATTCAAAACAATAATGTCAGAACCTTTAAAGTCATCTCCCTGTCAATTGTGGGAACATGTCCATGTTTTTACATGAGTTTGGGTACTATAACCCAGACACACTGCAATTAAAGGCTTTTAAGAATCAGTTTTATTATCAAGAGAACCACACAGAACGAGTCATAACTGCAGTACAAGCTTGATTCTAAAATGTCTATGTTTTACTTTGCAGAATGATGGAATAAAGATATGAAGAGGACTAAAAAAAATAGACAAATGCACAAAGTTTTCCCCTAATTTTCCTTTTTAAAATAAACACCAGTAAAAGGCAGGGCACTGCACACAGCCATCTACCAAAGGTTCATATCCTATTAAGAACTGGAAGCATCACGGCACCACAGAAGAAATTTGTATAGAAACTACATTACCAGCTCAATTAAAAAAATCTTGGTACTAATGCCAGAGACAAAAACCCAAAGGTTCATCCTTAGACACCAATGGGTTCAACATCCACATAATACCACCCCTGTGGTGAAACACCCAGCAAGGACACATGCATGACTAACTCTAAACAGCAGCAGCAAGAGCCTGAATATTAATGATTAACTAAATGCAAACAGCAAAAGCAGAAGACAACTTAGTGCCCTTTAACACGTCAGAGTCACATTTGCTGTTCTGTCCCCAGCTCACCATTCCCTCTCCATGAACATTTATCCTGAACTACAAGAAGTTATCTAACACTGTTTTAAACAACATTTCAGCTCTTTGGTGCTCACAGAAAAGCCTGAAACCTGCAAACCAGTTTAAGCAGTAGTGACTAAGATAATTAAGTACACTTCACGTGATGTCCAGGATTTCTGGTGACCTTTACTCACAGGATCATCCAACTATTTGGGAACTGAAGATCAAAAAGACTTTGCCTGACTCACAAGTGACTAAGCTGACAGAAACCAGGCCTCAAGATAATAAAACTTGAGAGCCAAGAGAAGTTTTATCTGCTCATTACCTCCTGAATAGAAGCATCCTCCAGTTTCCAGAGCACTAAGTTTTTACATTTCACAAGATGGTGAAAGCCCAGACATTAGAAGGATGTGAGTGTTCCTTTGTTGTCAGTGGGCACTTGCACAATGAAGTGAGAAGCCCTTCAGCTGTGCCAAGCCATAGGAGGGAGCCTGAGCCAGTCTTCTCAGGGTTACCCGACTTCTTCTCCTGGGAGGCAGCAAGACACGGCTCTGCACGTAATTAAACAAGCTCCATAACACACACAGTGGGAGAGAAAGGAGAGTCCCCAAGGCAGGCTGCTAACAAGGACAGAGGCTAGACAAATGGAGCACTTTCAAGACTGTTTCTCCATCAATAACTGGAAAGGAATGCTAGGCACACTGCCATCCCGCTAGTTTATTCTGTGGAAATAACCTTTATACCTGCCTCTTTTAAAGTCCAACTGACTTGCACGTAAATTAATCCCACAAAGCAGATCTGCTCGCCAAAAAAGCAGAGATCCCATCTGACAACACTAGGAAGGATAAGACAAAATTCCGTGAATTATCCATCCATCCCAAACTTCATGACTGCATATTAGCCCTCGAAACTGTAAATGCAAGAGCCCCACGGGGCACTCAGCCCCTGAACTGTTCAATAATCAGAAGAGGCATAATTAACTAGTCCCATGGTCTCCACAGCTTGATCTGGTATGAATTTGTAATATTGCCCTTCCCCCATGCCTGATAAAAGCCACACAAAGAAGCAAGGATACTAACACACTGCTGTGTAATATAACACAAATTGCAGGTAGAGTGCTACAGTATTAAAAAAAACATAGGAGAGAGCAAATGCATTTAAAACTACTCCAGGAACAATTATTCACTGGATAGAAAAAAATAAAAAAGATCTTGTTGTAACAGCATGAAGCAAAGGGAGGGAAAAAAGAAAAAGAGTACTCTGGGAAGCTCAAGGCTTCTATTGTGCAAAATGACAGATCAGAATCTGTAAGAAGTGCAGGAGGTTTGAGAAGTTTAGAGCTAAGACAGCATAGCAAAACAATCACCTAAGCTTTACTTAGCATTCTAGACAGAATACCTAAACACCAAGTACCACATTAAAGTGTTTGAATACAGTATTAAAACTTTTAAATTATTAACATTAAGTGGATATTCAGTTAAAAGAACCCTTAATAAACTAAATCCTCCAATCAGATGAAGATATGCAGCATATTTGAAGAGCTCACAGTCTGAAACCCCATTCATGCACTGAAAGGGGCCAAGGAAAACAGTGTTAATGACTGATAAACTTGATCAGAGATAAATAACTACAAGATAACAGGAAACACTCCTGTGAGATTCTACAGTTCACTTATTCCTCTCCTAAACTCTGCTGGGAGTCACTTTGTTTATAAACTTACAGCTGCTTATCTTACAGAGCGCAAGAGATTCATCTCTGCTAAAAGGTCTTTAGTTAAACTACAAGAAAAGTGCTTGCTACAAAAATTCCCAAAGACTGGCTAGTACTAGACTACCTCAGTAAATCAGAATCCATATGGCAGCTCCAATTAACTGCAAAACAGCTTGTAGGGTTGTTTTTTTTTAAGGTAAAATGTACACATATCCACAAACTAGTGAGCATTCTGCAATGAAAATATGTACTTGAAGTACTTACTGGATGTGGTGACTCCAAGAAGATCACTTGGGACAACATGTTAAGACTTTAGAAGGAAAGCACTACTCCTTGTGGTATCAAAGTTACAGCATTACACTTAAAAGCTTAAGTTGATTAGAAAAGAGCACATGGTTATCAAGAACTTCTGTGTCAGACATTTCAGTCATTTCTGATGACAGAAGGCAAAACTTACTACGGAATTAAAGTGCTCTTCAGTTTGCCAAGTTAGTCCCTAACAATATAGCTGCTGGTCTGGATCCATCCTGATTTCAGGAGGCCCCCAGCAACCAATGCACATAATTCAAAATGGAAAATTAACTTTTATCTAGATCAAGGGGGTTTGATCTAAAAAGTTCTCAGGATATTAAAGGGTAGCTCAATCTACCACATCCCACATTCTGACAGGAAAAAAACCCCAAACATTTATCTAGCATGCATAATGACCCAAATTATTTCTCAATGCATGCTCCTTTTAGGGTAATAATGTAAAATAAAAGGAGAGATACCAATTATGCTGTGGAAAAATATGCTATTTTAGAAAGTGTTTCCAGCTCCTTTTCACTGCTTAACAGTACCAGTCACACTCCCACAAGCCTTCAGAGATGAAAGGTGAGACAACCTCACACAGCTTGCCAGCATTAACCCTGTTATTACCTTCATCAGTACAGCTACACACAAATTACTTCTTAGTACACCCTCGTGCAGACTTTCAATCACATTGCCCTGACATATGGTTACAGCAGCAGTTTAGCTCCTCTCCGTCATTACCACAAGGAAAACATTCCCATTTCAGGGTAGTCTCCCAAGAGCATGAGTAGTTACGCTGCTACAGCAATTTCCCAGCTTTTCCCTGGCAGCTGCTCAGAGGTGAATTCCTGGCTGGGCTCACGTTGCCTGTATTTCCCACATGGGGAACGAACTGTGTTGTTTAATCCTTTGCCCACGCTCTCTTCTGGAACACAGGAGATGGACTGAGAGTTAAAAATCATATACAGTTTATTTTATTTTTCTCCTTCTTTTCCCCACCCTACAGCTTAAACTTTAAGAAACAAGACATTTTGTAGACAGTTTAGGGCCAGCCTACTACTTCTCATTCAAACAATGTAGAAAAAGACACTGAAATCTATGAACACTTCATTACTGCATAAATAAAAGAGCCCTCATGTCCTGCTACCTCACTGTCTTCAAACCCTCCTTCTCTGCCCATCTCAAACTTTTAATTTTTTGTGAAAATATAAATGAGATTTTTTTTTTGTTAACTGAAAGACAACTAGGAAATCTGGAGAAAAGCTTTTAAAGCTAAATTAAAAGTTCTAATACTCAAAATACTTAAATTTTTAATTCCTTAAGCCACTTTCAACCCTCACAAACCTTTCATTATTCGCAGTAAATGCAATGCGAGAAGGCTGTATTCATCCCTTTATTTATGTGTTAAAAACCGGAATCACTAATGAGTTGAGTCATCAGCCAAAGCTAAGTCTGAGCCACCGGGGCAATGCATACTCTGGAACTTCTCACCTGCAAATGCTGATGGGGTAAGACTGAGCCTGTTTGATTCCTCCTTTTTATGAACTCAGTGACAAAGAACTCACCAGCAACAGCATCTCCTGGAGATTTCACTGATATATGAAGGCACTTACCTAGCTCAGTTTTGACATGGATTGAATTAACACATTATAATATTTACTGCTTGTTTTTCTAAGTTTTTACAGGCAGACAACACGACTGTTGCACAACACACTGGCTATTTAATCTAGTTGGGCTCATATTCTGTCTGTTCCTCCCTCATTAGCTAGAGCAATCGTCACCCAGCCTTCTCTAGTGTTCTGCGAGATCAAATTATCACTCATTATTTCCTCCTAATTGCAGAGGAAGAACCTCACACCTATAGCAAAACAAGCTTCCCCCGTAACACCCACATCCTTCCAGCATGGATTCCCGGTTTCACCTTTCAGTACAGCTCCACTTTTTGCTTGCTTCAGTCGGTCCCTTGAAGAGTTAAACTAGAAATAATCTTTAATACAAGAGCGCTCTTGAAAGAATCACCTATGCGTGCAAAGCTACTCGGCAAGACAGGCCACACTGCCCGGGGGAGGATGGCAGAGAGAACACTCCAAAGCACCCTCAGCTCGGACTAAATATGTATTAAGCATGTCGGGATTTTCTGTACATACTCCAACCTATCCGAGCAACAGAATATGGATTTCACGGGACATCCCTGCCACTAAACCCCGGGATTTAGTGGCAGGTGTACTTTCAAAGGAAACTATTTTACGTCACCACTTTCACATATATTATGCTGGAAACTAAGGAAAAGCTGCTGGGCTTTGCTTTCATCCAACCGCAGCTGACAAAATCGGCGCAGTTTTAAAATTCACAGTAAAACTCCTTGGAGGAGGTGGTGCTTCGTGTGCCTTTTGAAAGTGCTATAACCGAGGCGTCTCTCGGAGCCGGGCAGGTTCAGCACACACCGCCAAGAGCTCCCGAAACTCTCCGGGCCGAGGTCGGGAATACCTGCCCGAGAGCTGCCAGGCACTGTGACCCGTAAACAACATGGACACCATCTTCTCTGGGAGCCCGGGCACTCCGAAACAAAGCCACCCCCAGGAGCCGCACGGCTCAAACCAACTTTAAGAACTCCGTACCATTAAAAACAAACAAACAAAACCAAAACAACAAAAAAAAAAAATTAAAAAGAAGAAGCAGCAAGCAGGAGCCAGGCGCAGTGCCCGTTCGGTTCGGGAGCGGGGCGAGCAGCCCTGGCGGGGCAGCCTCACCCCCGGCCGCGGGGCGAAGGGAAAGCCGCGGGCGCTGCGGGCCCCCCTCCGCCCCGCGCCGCCGCCGGGGCCCCGCGGCCCCCCGGCCCTGGCTCGGCTCCAGCGGGCCCGTCTAACAAGTTGATCCCGGCGTGAAAGAGGAAGAAAAGGAAAACCTGGGAGGGGGAGGGGAAGCCCCTGCGCGGCCGCGGAGCCCGGGCTGAGCGGGGGAAGGCGGGCAGGGAATGCCGGGGGGAAGGAGGGTCGCCTCCCGCCCTCCTCCACGTCCGCAGGATCCATTTTCCCTCCCGCTGCCCCGCTCCAACTTTCCGCTCGCCGAGGCCCGGGACTCACCGGCATCATCTTGGAGCCGAACCGCATGGGGGCGGCCGGTGCCGGTCCCGCCACCCGGAGGGGGAGCGGCGGCCCGGGGGGCGGAGGGGCTGCGCTGCCGCCGGGACGACCTGTTGCGGGAGGCACCCAGCCCGGCCCAGCCTCAGCGCCCGCCCGCCGCTTTGTTCCCACCGGGAGCCGCTCTCCCACCGCCGCCTCCACCCCCGGCTCCGCTCCGAAACTAACCCCGGCCCGGCGAGGAGGAGCCGCCGCGCCCCGCCCGCCGCCCACCCCCGGGAGGGGCCGGCCCGCCTCCTGCCCCGCCGGGGGTGCCGGCCCGGAGCTCCACGAGGGAGGGAGGCCACAGCTCCCGGGGCTCGGCAGCCAGCGGGGCTGTGACCATACACGCTCCGTGGGAGTGCCCACGGGTCGCCTCCTCCTGCGCACCGCTCCGAAACGCGCCGGTTTGGGCCCCACGGAGGGCGGGGGCACACGCAGCCCGGCTTTCCCTGGATCGGCAGCGCGGGTGGGAAGCCACCGGCCAAGGTCAGCCTTCAACAGCAGCGCCTGCCCTAGCCTGATCTGCGAGCCCCTGCCGTCTCTACTGCCTCAGACGGACCGTCCTACAGAAGCCTCTTAGCTCCTCGTTTATGCAGTCAATGGAGCATCCCTGCCCAAGGCATGTTTTATTTTTTTGTTATTTTTGGTTGGACCTGGTGAGTCAATCAAGTCAGACCTCGTTGAGATGACAAAGCCTTAGCTGGGCTGTCCAAAAAACATCCCCACGAATCTTTTGCACTCACTTAAGAAGTGGAGGGAAAAAGTTCTCCCTTCCTTGGAGCAGTGTGCAGGACACCCATTTCAAACCCAGGCGCTTTGCTAGCAGCACTACAGAAGCTCACGCAAGGCTTGGGAAAAAAAGTATATTTAATCAGCACCGTTACAGGGCTCCCTCGGCAGGAAAACCAGCTCCATCTGTTTTCCCTACTCATACTCAAATCTAGCAATAATTAGGCAGTATAAAAGCGGAGGGATTAGAAGCTCCCAGATGAAGGGAGAGCAAAACACGAGCCTAATTTGTATACAAACATCTCTTTTTCTAAAGAAGTAAAGAAACTTTGAGACTATTAATAACGCCCTCCTCCCCGCGCCCCTTGCCCCAGGAACTCCTAGGCGGTAAGCAAGCACTGTTTAATTCAATATTGCTGCAGTGAGGGGGACAGGGATAAAGCCGCGGCCGAACGGGACCGTGTCCCCCGGTCCGTGTTCGCCCCGATCCCGGGGCCGCTCCCGCTTCCCACCCCCCACCCCGCGCTCCTCGCCTCGCGCCACGGCCACCCAATGAGGAGGCGCCGCCGCCGCATGACGTCACCTCCCCCGGCGCCCATTGGGCGCCTCGCGAACACAGCGCGGCGTCTCCTGGCAACGCCGTGACGTCACGGCCGCGCCCGGCCGCGTCCCGAGCAGCGGCTCCCCGGTGTCCCGGCGGGAGAGGCGCGTCCCGAGCAGCGGCTCCCCGGTGTCCCGGCGGGAGAGGCGCGTCCCGAGCAGCGGCTCCCCGGTGTCCCGGCGGGAGAGGCGCGTCCCGGCGCGGTTGTTGGACCCAGGGACGGCCAGAACCGCGGGCGAAGAGCCGCACTGCTGTTCCAGACCCCGCGGATATCCCACCGCCTGAGCGGATCTGTGAATTCCACCTCTTTCCCGATTTGCGCCCGTTCCGATCCGCTTCTCCACTGCCTGCATGCGTGGGTCAACCTAGGCATAGAAGGTTTATAAAGCTAGTTTTCATTTGCTAGTTTTTTTAAAACTCACACTTTAGATTTATCTTACAGGATAAAAATGTTACAGGTCAAGGCAAGTGGCAATGGAGAACCGAAATTCTTAGAATCGTAGAGTAATAGAATCACTGAGTTTGGAAGATCACTGAGTTCAATTATTAACCCAACAGTGCCACCTCTGCCGCGAAACCATGTCCCTAAGCACCACATCTCCATGTCCTCCGAGCACTTCTAGGGAGGGTGACTGCCTCACTTCCCCGGGCAGCCTTTGAATTAAGACATTTCAGTGAAGACATTTTTCCTAATATCCAATCTAAACACCTCCTGGTGCAACTTGGGGCCATGTCCTGTTGCCCTATCACTTGTTACTTGGGAGGAAAGACCGACTCCCAGCTGGCTACAACCTCCCTTCAGGCAGCTGTAGAGCACCGCGAGGTCCCTCTGATCATCCTTTTCCCTGGGCTAAACAACTCCCAGTCCCACCTCCGAAGCCTTGCTGCTCCAGACCCTTCCCCAGCTTTGTTGTCCCTCTTTGGACACACTCCAGCCAAGGATTCTGCAAATCCCTGCTGAATTTTTAGAAGCGTCTAGTTGGTAAGGGATAAAATCAGGAGTGTGATCTTTTAATGTACTCCCTAAATACAGGCACAAATAATTCTAATAATTAGAATATTAAAATAACAATTTTAAGCCTGTAAAATAAACCTGGAAATGGTTAGGTAAAAATCAAGTAGCAAAGGTGTTTCAGCTGAGTGTATGTGCAAGGTAGCCACATTTTGCTAGCACAGGCCTCTTGAAGGCCAATCCACAGAAGTCTCTTTTGGCTCAAGTTTTAACTTTGACATCTTCCAAAGAGAACTACAACCCCATCCCTGCTAAGGAAATGAAGCTCCAAGGGGTGCACCTATTTATATTTCCAGTTCTGTGCAGGCTCTGTGACTCATACACTGCAGTGAAGGCTCTCAGTGCCATCTGGTCTCGCACTTTAGATCCCAGCTCCTCTCCAGCAGAGGGGACAGTGCTGGCCAGGTTTGCAGGCAGAGTGGGGCCAAAACCGCTTGTACCCGTGCCTATCTCAGCAGCACTGCTTGCCCTCCCTAGGGCACCTCACATTCCTGCCTCTCACAGCTACTCAGACATGATTTCACTGGAGAAGCATGACATGAATTTCTCACAATGGGTTATTAATCACAGGAGAGGCTTTTTGGTTTACAAGCAGGGAGTTGATGATTCCCCCAGAGCGAGCAGAAATAGGGGAGGGTTTCTGACCACAGGTTCAACCTCCAGAGTGTCGACAGCTGGAGATAACTGAGTCAGGCACAGGAGCATTGGCAAGGGGCAGCAGTTCCCAGTCCTGCATACACAGAGCTATTAGAAAAAGGAAGAGGAGATCCACAGGATCTGGAGCCAATGGCATGGACAGATGAAGCTCTGCACCTCTTCCCTGCTTCCCACTATTTGTGGCCTAAACAGAGCATGGTACACTTGACCAAGGCCACATACAGTTCCCTAGAAGTAATCACAGCAAGGGTTCTGGGGAAGTTGATACTCCTGGAATGGCTTGAAAAGTATCCAAGAAAAGGAAAAAAAAAAAGTCCACCAAACTACTAAATAGAAATGTAGCAGAATCATTCTTCTTTCTACAGATCTCTTTGATCTGAGCCACAGAAACCTGCAGTAGCAGAGACATTACAGATAGTATTGGTAATGATAATCAGTATCATCTTTTCTTGTCATTAGTCTTTCCATACAATGGGATCTGTAGGACAGGGCTGGAAAAACACTGCTGTATTTCATGCTCTCAGCACACTACTTAGAACTCAAAAACTCCACCTAATTCCTTCAGTGTTATATCTAAGTAATGTTAAGAGTAACTTCACATCATCTGCTTTACCAGACTGCCTAAAACTATTTCCAGACCAGCCAAGACCCCTTTTACAGTCGTGACAAAAATTCGGAGGATTATCAGGTAACATTACTTTTGCAAGAACTCGTAAGAATTGAAAGGAAAAAATAAGCTGCACCTGTCGGTTGTTTTTAATAAATCCTTCGGTTCTTCAGCAAAAAGCTGAATAGGATTCTTAGACGGCTTCTAAGACAGTAATTTCAGAGAGTGTTTGTCATAAATCAAGAAAGCAGTAGCAATAGAAGAGGTACAGGAGGGCAGCCAGGTTAGATTTGCTGTCCACTGCCACCTACTGTTAAAACTCCACCAAGTCAGACTTGTGAGCTCTAATTCCCGAAGGATACGATTTAAGAGCCTGGAAGGAAGGAAAAACTTTGGAATTGAGATTACTGTGGAGAAGTTAAAAAAAAAAAAAAGGTATATGCCAAGAGAATTGCTCACCTAAACTCATCAGGCTGTGGCACAGCAGCTTCACAAGTTTGGATTCCTTCCAGCAATGTTGAAATTCTGGCACCTAATTTATACAGCTACTCTTCAGCTAAAGATAAGGCTTTTCCGGGCAGTGATTCAACAAAGACCTCCATTGGTCTGTGTTGTCAAACTTCCTCACAACGAGAAAATGCAGCTAAAGAAGAGAAAACCCATGGTTTAACACTTTCAGCACCTATGTACAGTTCCGTAATCCACCAGCTGCCCTCTTGTTGCTGTTAGATTCACTTCCACTATTTAGTGCTGCATTCCTACAATTTAATTTGTTTTCAAAACATCAGATAACAGACCCTACAGCAGAAACAGTTTGAGGGAAAACATGCAGCAATGACTGAGTCTATCTCCCAGCTGGAAATAAAGTTCCCTTTTTTATAGAACCAGAGAATCATTAAGGTTGGAAAAGACCTCTAAAGTCATCAAGTCCAACCCTTAACCCAATATTGCCAGGTCCTTCACAACTATAGGGCCACAATTACACATTTTTGAACACTTCTGGGGCAGTGATTCCATCACTTTCCTGGGCAGCCTGCTTCAGTGCTTGACCAAGTTCCAAAATGCAGGTAAGATTTATGAAATCTTTTAAGAAATTTGCTAACAACATCAGCTAGAACATCCCATGTTATTCCAATGGCTGCTTCCAAAGCAAAAGTCTTTGGTCTATGCCACATTCCAACCAGTACATCAAGAAGCATTTAGCAAGAGTAAATTTTAAATTAGGACAAGTTCTCTTAGCCCAGTTGTCTAAGTGTAAAGTTTCCTTGGGCACTAAGGAGTGATACAGCAGACATACCTTCCTCCTGGAGATAAGCCACTTCTCTAAACTTGTGTCTGGCAGCTGAAATGAATCTCTTTAGGGAGTTTTTCATATCAGTGCTTGCTTAATGCAGAACATCACCAAGCTCCTACACAGATGGCCTGTGCTTTGTGCTCACACCAAGTCCATTTTGGTTGTGGCATATACTTATTCACACACAGATGAAATCCATTTAAAATCTAAACAAATAACCGTGTTCTGTCACTTTTGTATGGCACAGCTGAAACAAAATCTAGACTTTCCCAGCACAAGGAACAGCTCAGTTCCTCACTCAGGGACATGGGAGCCAGTGCCTTCCTTTGTGATAGCACTTACACCTGCACAAAGTAAATACAAACTTCATTGGTCACTGTATGCAGTCATGCATATAAGCAACCACATGAGACAACAGAGGTTCAGGCTCTGTAACTTTAAAGTTGGTTAAAAATTATTGCTTGCTTAACTTGCATGCTCTCTGTAAACTAACCCCATTATCTAAGTTGTGACAGTCCCACATGCACCCACTGCACAAAGTACCTACTCAATCATGTCCCTCACTAAACTAATAATTGTACAGAGCCAGCAGCACTCAGAAAATAGTTCAGAAACTTGCATCAATTTTGCTGCAACCTATTCAGGCCTTAAGCTGATCATTTAAATACAATTTCAAAGGATGATTCTCTAAAAATAGAAAGTGTCATTAATATCACAAGCATCACTCACTTTAAACAGAAGTCTTCAATTTATTCCAGATCAACCAGGAATTATTTAACTTCAGTAAATTAAAGCTCCTCCAACTTCTCAAGTTACTTGCTGGAAGAAAATTCTACTTTCATCACTCAGAATTCTTTTCTATGTAATTTAAATTCAGTGTGGGGTTTTTTTCCTCACAGGTAATTTAACAACCAGCCGGCTAGAGCAAGTCTGCACTGTGTCTTAAAAAGAGAAGAAATCAACTTCCTCTTCCATTTGTCCCCAGCATCTTTCAACAAAATGTGGGCTGGCACAAATCTATGTTTTGTATGCATCACACAGAGCTGCCATTCTTCTCAATAACTAAATTGTATTCACTGCACTCACTCTGGATCCCTGTCGATTTATCTGAGCACAGACCCTGACAGAAGACCCTCTGTAACCAAACGTCTGTTTAGGGCAATTACAGCGACTGGGAAAGCTGTATCTGCCTGTACTGCCTGCAGCCACTCATCCAGCCTCAGAAGGGAGCTGGCCATGGGGAAAAACAGGGAGGGAACTGAAACACATGCTCCTTAAGCACAAAGATATTCAGCTGCTGGAAACAGAAATTCTGTGATCAAAATCCCATTTCTTACCAGAAGCTTTAAGACACTGATTAGCCACACAGTGACTCTGGACCTTCACCCCAGCTGGATGTTTGGAGGATGTGGAGAGTTAAATGAGCACTGCCATTTCACTGTTGCCTCATCCCCATTGCTCAGCTGCCAAGAAGCCAGACTTAGCTCATGCTAGCAGTCCCTCTGGAGTCAAGAGAGAATGAAACCAGAAGGATTTCAGAAAATACAAAATTATTGCAAGATCAGGCCCACAACTATTTCTTTTTTTGTAAAGTGACTGCAGGACTGAGCAGACCATGTCTTTGTAAACCTATTCTCATGGTTCATTTACCTATTTTCTTTGCACCTTCTCACACAGAGCTGTGGTCCTGTGCCTCGCCATATCAAACTCTGCTTGAGATAATCTGGGCAGACATGGGAACATCCAAAGTATTGGTGCAGCTTGTTGTGTCTGTGATATTTCTCCAAGCTGAACTGATGAGACACAGAGACATTATTGATGTCTTCACTGAATTATCTTTATCATAGTGCAAATATGTGGTAGTACACTGAAATTAAAGGAATTCCTTGGAACTTACATCAAAATTGAGCCCTTCCTCATGGTGAAGAAAAATTCTGTGCCCTAGGGATGGCAAACATCCTACAAGAGAATGCAGAGAATTAGCAAAAGTCCTGTTATCTAATGAAAGCCTCTTATTTTTTTATCTAAGTTTGTTCACTAAGGTTATTTCTGAGTACAGCTGTGTGAGGATATGCAACCCCACCAAGGCAACTTGCTACCAGTACTTGATTCTGCAGCCTTCCTTGGGGGAGGTATTTTGACTACAAGGAAATAGAAAGGGTATTTGTCTGAACTCTTGTTCTTTTTATCCCCCAAGTACATGAGTTTGCGTGATCTGTAATTTGTAATTATTAGTAGTATAGAATTAATTCAGTATGTGTCTACAAACCCAAATTTTCCTGTGGATTTGATAACACTTGAAGTTAAGTATTTTCTTGAAACTTGATACAGAAAAACATATTTGATGACAGCTTGACTGTGCAACATGCCTGCCCTACATAAACCACTCAAGGTTAGTCTGGTCCCCACACTTTCAGTTCAGAAAAATCCACAGAGGCTGTATTTTCTACCCTCCTGTCTTCTACTTGTTTTCCTTTTGTTTCTATCTCTCATCTCCCACGGAACATTATATTCTTCTGCCTCTCAACATCTGATTACTATCAGATACCTAATATACAGTATTACAAGTAAATTTAGCGGTAAATGTAGATTTTAGAGTCAGTTCGTCAAGTTTTTTATGCAACATGTAGCACTACTGGGTCCAAAACTGATTAAACTGCAAAGGATCCAGTTAAATATTTATATTGATTTAATTAAAGTGGGATTACATTCATATCTGAAGCTGACTCCATACCACAATATTTACTCATTTATCTATTAAAGGATTAAGAGTTTCAGCTGCAGAAGATTAATGTGTTCAAATTTACACTGCTGTCTGTGTTTATTAACAACACTCTCAAAGGAAATTTAAATATAACTTTTTTCCATTTTTAATGCCTTTCACAAAAAGACCTTTAAGCAAGAAAGACCTTACTCTGCCCTAGTGTCCAGCAGCCTGAATGAAAATACAGCTGTGTGAATAGATCAGACTTCTTTTAAATTTAGCATCTCTTTTTAAAATTCCCTAATATCCACGAAGTGAGCAAACTGCCGCCCCTGAGAAGAAAATAAATCATGGGGAAAGCCTTTTCTATTTTTCTATTGATTACACTAATTTAATAAAACAAATCTGTTCTCCTCCCACCCAACTTCTGCTCTTACCCTCAGTTTTTGAGCACGTTACTCCTCTTTGCTCCAATATTCCACATCAACATGACAGTTCCTGACCCACTTACACACTTTCCCTGACCTTTAACCCCTGCTGTTAAATTTTTCCCCCACTCCCATCTTCCAGATGTCTGCTTGTTAGCTCCTGCTTCTCCCTCTCTCTCTTTCTGCCCTTTCTTTAATTTCTTCTCATTTCTCAGATCTCGTAGATACAACTTGACTTGTGTTTGAGACAGGCTTCCTCCTCTTCATCACAGTTCTTGGTGTTGCTTGCTTCCAACGAAAATATTCCACATAATTTCAGTAAAATTTCACAGTCCCTGCTGACCTGAACACACCACACTCCAATCAGCTGGGAGCACAACATCCAGTCCAGAGTACAAAGACATCCAAGTTTCATTCCCCCAAACATAAATAAAAATATTATGAGGCTCTTTGCATGAAAGGAGTTAAAAAAATTCATTTTGCCTAACACCTTCTCGTGAGTCATTGAAAAGTTTAAAAAAAAACCAGTCTAACTATACTTATAATTCCAACATGGTAAAATCAAAACCATGGCTATTTCAAGATTTTAAGATTTAAGGCTATGTCAAGATGATACATGACATTTAACATGCAAATAAATTCTACATAATTATTTCATCCCTTTTAGAAAGTATTATCAAGTTTTCTGGCTTCACAGTATCCCAAAATAACTGAAAAGTTCATCCACTGGGGAGTCTGTAATGGGGGTTTTGTGAAAGTGCGTGAGAACTGTGTTTTTCCAAATTAATGCAAAGTGATGCATGCTCAGAAAAATGACACCAGATACACTGGGGAAGGACATGAGTCAGAACCTGGAAGGCAGCAGAGTTACCCTACTTACTAAAATAGACTTATTAACTGTTAAGCTATGTATATAGGTAGCACAAAATATATATTGTTCATTGTATTTATTCTCTTTGGTGATATGATAAACATGCAGCTTATATTTAGTAAACATAGAGCTGTACCTAAAAACCTGAAATTATTTACATGATATGACAAAAAAAAAAGCTTTCTTGAAACAATGTGAAATGTTATATGCTTAGGTAGGCTGAAAAACTCCACTTCCTTTCAAAGCACCAATACACTGCCAGCCCAAACTTCATGTGCCAAGTCACAAGTTCATAAAGAATTCTCCTGAGCGAGTTTCAAACTGCTGACGGTGCATGTGAAAGGAGATCAGGTCTGCAAACCACGCACAAGAATAAAACCCTTGTTGCAAGATAGCAGCATTGACGAGCTGAGGGAGCAAAACACTTCCAGATCCATACAAGGCACACAGTGTTCTGCTCCCAAAAAGGAAATATTAATTTCAGCGCACATTTTTGGAGTGCCATTGGGATGACACACATAAAGCCTTACTCTTGCATTTCCCCTGCTCCCAAGTTAATTCTTTTCCAGATGCCTTTTTTTTTTTTAAGAAAGAGGTTGCTGATGAGTTTCCGAGGAGAGGAGGGACTGAAAGAAATGGGTTATGATAAAGCTTCAAAGAGAGGAAGCATGGCTGAAAAAAAATGAACAGAGGTGTTGCAGGCAGCTAATTCTTTAGTCCTGTAATATTTTAAGCTGTACTGCCTTGGTGCAGGTACTGAAAGACGTGGTCTCGTTCTCCCCAAACATTTATGTCTTTTTCCCACACACTTAGCAACCATCACTCTTGACATTTGTTTAGTGATTTCCTCTGACAAGTCCCTGAGCACCAGTTCCCCAGTCAGGCACAGACACCCAACGCTGCTGACATGAAACAAAGCAGCAGCAGCAGCTGAGGGCACCGAGGAGACTGGCACTGAACTTTTCAAAGGCTGTGCCAACTTCTGTCAGGCTAAAACGCTTGTGAAACTGAGGTGTGTCTGTTCTCAGCAGCACCCTGGAATGTTCTAGAAACAGCCCTTGGTCCCATCCCTTTGTTGTCCCAGCAATCTGATCCAGAAACCTATGTAATATACAGGATGAAGGGCAAATAAAGGAGTAGAGTTTGCGTTATTCTGGGTGTTCCGCCTGCCCGATCACGGCTGGTTGCAGGCAGTGGGTTTCGGGCTGCCGAGGGCTTTGCCAGCTGGCTCTGATCCCAGAGAGGGCAGAGCAGGGGCAGCTCGGACACCGGACACAAAGGGCTGCTCGCCCATCCACAGGTAAAATACAGCAGGCTGGATTACTCTGTAGTGAGGATGCAGTTGTGCCTCCCTCAGGAGCCATAGGGTATTTTCCACCCTCTAGCTCTCTCACCAATCCAAGCACATCCTCCGGTAGGTCACTGTGCGGACGGAGCACCGCCGGGCTCCTGCGCAGCAGCACCCGCGGAGTTTTGGGAGGTCCTTCCCACAGTTTCCTCAGAGAGGCATGGAGAGGGAGGCACTCATCCCTCCTCTCCGGCTGGAGGCCGTAGCACACGAGAGGATGCTCCAAAGCCGCCTCGGGGGAGGTTCAGGTTGGGTATCAGGGAGAGTGGGAATCCTGCATGGAATCACAGAATCGCCAGGGTTGGGAGGGACCTCTGGAGATCACCAGTCCAACCCCCTGCCACGGCAGGGTCACCTGGACCAGGTGACACAGGAACGTGTCCAAGTGGGGTCTGCACATCTCCGGAGAGAGCCTCCACGACCTCCCCGGGCAGCTGTTCCAGTGCTCTGACACCCTCAGCTTAAAAAAAGAATCTCCCCTAGGCTGGGGAGCTTCTCGTGTTTTAGTCTATGGCCCTCGCTCCTCGTCCCGTCTCTGGGCACCTCCGACAAGAGTCGGACACCATCCCTCTGACCCGCCCGCGAAGGGCTCCCCGGGCAGGGCTGGCGGCCCGAGCCCCGGGCGCCGCAGCAGCACCCGCGGCTCCGCTCCCCTCGCTCGCTGCGGGAATGCCGGGGCGGCCCGCCCGTGACGGCTGCGGAAGAGGCGTCACAGGGAGGCGGCGCCGTCCCCCCGCGGAGGAAGGACGGGCTCCAAGATGGCGGCGCCGGAGGAGCGGCTCGTGTCGGAGGGCGAAGGCGGCGCCCCGGGCTCGGCGCGGCTCTCCCCGGCCCCGCTGCCGGAGGCCGCCGAGCCGCTGGCGCCCATGGAGCCGCCGCCTCAGAGCAACACGCTCATGGGGCTGCCCATCGTGGCCATCGAGAGCATCCTCAGCTTCCTGTCCTACGATGAGACGAGCCAGCTGCGCTTGGTAGGGGCCGCGGAGGGGAGGCGGCGCGGCGGGGGCCCCGCTGCGGCCGGGACCGGGCTCAGCCCGCCCGGCCCGGGGCAGGGGCGGGGGTGGCGGCGGCCCCGGCGGCCCCCGCAGGGCTGCTGCGCTCGCCGGGAAGGGGCTGGATGAGGTGGGGTGGGGTGGGATGGGGCTTTATCCCTTCTCCGCTCACGGTGTGCGCTTTCCCACACGCATTCCTAAAGCTCTTTTTACCGCCTCTTAACTCTTTCATTCGTTTCATGCTCTGTGAGAAAGCACCGGGCTGCCGGAGGCTCATTTCTCCTACAGCTGGTTGGGGTGGGTAGTCTATTGTGTCTCATATGTGTGTTTATTTTTACTTATAGGGCTTAAGCCTACAAGTGTAGGAGGTGGTGAGCTGCTGCTCCAAGAATCCTCCCCTATGTAGAAATGTGGGTCAAAAAAGAAGATGTAAAAAAAAAAAAAAAAAAAAGACCCCCTGCTTCTTCCAGTCTTAGTGGATTTGTAATTAATAACATATGATATATGCACCTCTGAACTTGATAATGCCAAAAATCCCCACAGCTGTCAGAGAGGAGATCAATGTATATCAATATTTAACTGCCTGCATAAGGAGCCTGATGTAAACTATGTCATATTATGATAAGCTGCTGTCTTACTGAATCTCTTACGAGGTTGTAAATGGAATAATAGTGAGGGAATTAATGCACAGCTTATGTAACTCTCAGTAAACGTGCATGCACTGCACCGTTCCTATTTTAAGAACTCCATTAGTCTAAACTGGATAATATTACAAGTGTATTTCTGCAGGAAACTGGACTGCCTGTGTCCTGGATCAGCAACCTGAAGTGTTGCATCCTGACTGTAACTTTAAACCAAACCCCTTCAAGCAAAACATTTGTTCTCATTTATACTGCCCCAAGTACACAGGTCCCTAAGTATTTCTAGAGTGTGCTGTCAGTCCCCTGAAGCCTTCAGCTTCTTCTGTGAGAGCAGGCAGTGGATCTGTAAAAAAGATGTGGTACTGTGAGAACCACAGAATAGCCTGAGTTAGAGGGGAGGCACAAGGATCACAAAGTCCAGCTCCTGACCCTGCACAGGACATCCCCGAGATCACGGGTGGTACTTGCAGTTTGACCACGGGGAAGGGAAGTACATCACACGGTGTGTGGATGTGCCACGTTTCAGGCTAGAATTTCAAGGCCAGGCACAGCCTGTGGCTGCACCTTTCCCATTGCACCTTATGAATGGTAGTGCCTGTGGGAGCTCTCACAAATCAACGGAATGCTTTTTTTTTCTCCAGCACTGAGTGTTTGTAAGCAATGCTGTGTTGGCAGTGAAGGTGAGAGTAGGAAAGGTGATGATATCAGGACTAAACCAGCTGTTTAGCTCTCACTGGCACTTAGGAAATAAAATGTGACTACTTTTATGCCCTCTTGTATAGCACCTACAAGTTCCTTTTTCCAGAAGATGACTGCCCCTTTCAGAAATACGCAAAACCAGACTGGATAAATACCAACTTTGAAACATACATAGAACAATACTGAGTGTAAAATGAAGGAAACTATTCAGTTAGTCTTTCCCTGTTTCGAGTTTTTGAGTTCACTGACAGCCAAGAAAATTAATCTCCATCAAATTCCTAGCCGTTCCCTTAAGCACATCAGAAGGCATTATGAGCATTCTTGTGAGAAGAAAGTAGCCTTTTGTTAACCAGCAGTAATGTAAAGAA
The DNA here is from genome assembly GCF_021018805.1 of Prinia subflava. NCBI lineage: Eukaryota > Metazoa > Chordata > Aves > Passeriformes > Cisticolidae > Prinia > Prinia subflava. The sequence goes on from NC_086248.1 coordinate 96,662,099, forward strand.
TCAAAGCCTTTCTGGTTTGAGCCCATTAATTTGATCAGCTGGGTCTTTCAGGTGGCTGTTCAGAGCTGAAGGTGTTCTTTGGCAGTTCACTGGGAGGCAGACACTGAATGTTCTTCATGGCTCCAGGTGCTGTTGTCAGAGAATTAAGGTGGCCTTTAAAAATAGCAATGCCCAGGCATAAGTTCATAATGGAATTTCATTACTTTGGGATTTTTAAAGGTGGTGAATAGCCCTTGGGAAGTCCTGTGTATTCCTGCTCTAAGAGCTGCTTTGCACAAACATTAATTTTTTGTTTCCTGTGAGGACTGACTCGAGCTGCTTATCAAAGATGAATGAACGTATCTTATTATAAGTAGTATTGTGTTAAAGATACATTGCAGGAGCACATTAATTGAATGACAGGTATTAAATTGCTCAGGTCTCAAGCATATTAGAAACATGCCCCAAAACAGCCTCATTTCCCTTTAGAATGTGGGATTTCATGGGCTAAAGCATCTTGAGGAAGGCAGGAAAATCCAGGACATCAATTGACCTAAACAAAGTTTGATCGTACATGTTTAGACAAAAAAAATGTGGGTTCCTTAAACTAATCATTTTGATGCATTCTCTGGATCCCAGCATGGAAGGAATGGATGTCCTAATGTGCTTTTTGTTTTGGATCACTTTAGCTCAGTGATCCATTAATAAAAAAACCAACAAATTCTCAGAATTGAACTGGGTTTGGATCTAAGTGTGTATAAGACAACAGAGGAGTTGGCTGGGTGGGAGGATATAGAACACCAGAATGTTTTCAGATTGAAATGGAGATAGGAACATGCATTGTTTATGTAGAGCATAATGAGGAACACAATCTCAGGCATAAGATCCAGAAGTCTTTTTCTGTCACCAAAGGATGAGGTAAAGAACATTTCCTGCTTGTGATGATTTCCATCAGGCAAGGCAAGACAAGACCACGGGCCCCTCATTGTGCCAAAAGCACTTGCTTTCCTGAGCAGAACGCTTTCTGTTGTTCCTGGGGCTGCTGCGTGTAAGCGTAAATGAAGCACCCACTGGTTAAGCAGTGAAGTAGATCCGAGGAACAGAGACTAAACAATAGGTATTCAGAGAGCAGTCATGTCTGAAATGAGGGAAATCTTGAGCCCTCAAACTTTTGTCCAGATAAAGTGAATGAGAGGAAAAGCAGCAGCATTTTGCTTTCAGCCCTTATCTTCTTCCTCTGATGATCCCCATGAGAGAAACACAGAAAACCCCAAAGATCCCAGTGTCTGAAGCTGTAATGCTCTGGACAAACCTACTGTGCATGTTGACAGGGAAGCTCACTATCTTCCAGCTTTTGAAGGCTCCTTTCACTGAGATATTTTTAGTGACTTGCAAAAGCTTTGAAATTTTTGCCTCAGTGGGATAATAATGAAATTCTTAGATTCCAGTTTCTTTTTCAGTCACGTGTCTGAGCTTGGAAAGGCACTTCCATTCAGGCTATTACTACAGCAAGCATAATTAAAATCACACAGTCCACAACCTCCTTCCCTGAGCACTCTGAGAAGGTTATCTTGGATTCTGACACACATCAGAATTATTTAGATTCTGCAGCAAACTTGTGCTTATTTCCTGCACAGCACAAGTAAGGACTGATCGCCTTTGGACAGCATGGCTTTAATTTTTCCAGTTTCAGTCTGTATTTACAGGCATTTCTATGTTAAAAGATTCTTGATGAAGTCATGAGCGTTTTGCCACTTACTTTACCCTAAAAAGGGCATTTTACAGAACATGGTGTCAGTATACCATCTAAGATAAATAACATATATTGAATCTGAACACCCTAGGGTATTTTATATTTGTTTTGGAGTTGGTTATCTGATATTGGAACTGGGAAGAAATAAGACATGCTTGAGGAAACAGAAGTTAGTAGATTGTGTCTGTTTACAAAAGAAGTGGAAATTTAGTTTATAGGATTGTGGAAGGCTGTTATCACATACAAGTCAGCATGAAGAAGCAACCTCTTTCTGCTTTTTACAAGGACTTGGAATACCTTTGTAACCCTGAAACTTGAACACAGGGTCTGGTTGACCTTTGGGGAAACAGCCTCTTTCAGCTCTGTGACTAAAATAAGAAAATATTCACACCAAACAGCAAAATTGCAAATACAAGGATGAGAAATTCAACTTATGATCTGTCGAATAGCTAATACCAAACTGTCTTGGACCCCTATGGACAGCTGAAAGCGTAATGATGCTACTTTGCATATGACTGACTGTGCAATCTAGGAGTATATTGTTCCTATAAATCCAGGTGCTGTGTGCTTTACATGGTGAACCAGCTGAGAATTATGAGATGATTGGTGAAATAAGTTGCAAACAAACACTTTTCATTTCTGGTGGTACTGGTGTTTGGTTCTAGACTAATTATTGGCTAAATGTGGGTAACGTCGAGAAACTGGAGCCAGTAATTCTCCATGCTGTGTGGGTAGGCAGAGGGGGAGGGTTAAGAAGCCCGGCGCGGTTCGTGTCGCGGCTCCCGGGAGGGGCTCTGTGCCGGCAGGTGTCACTGTGCGCGGGTTAAAGCCTCGGTGCCGCCTGCGGGCGCGGAGCTGAGCGCGGCCCGGGGTGTTTCCTCTTGTGCCCGCTGATGCGGAGCTGGCGCGGCCCGGCGCCGGTACCGGCTCCTGCCGCGGGGGTTCGGTACCGCCAGAGCTGAGAAAGCGGCAAAGCTCGAACTGGGACACGATTTAAATCCGTGTGCCCCTGGAGCTGCGAGCTCAGGGAAGAGAGAACAATTTCCTCCTTCCTGTAGGAAGGGCCAGCATTTTCCCTTATGCACAGGAGATGATTTAGCTGGATCACTGAATGGTGGGGCAGTGTGCTGAGACTCTCCCTCTGCAGTTTGCCTGTCTGACCCTTCTTTGTTAACCAGGCAGATCTAGTACTGAGGAGCACAGACACATCCACAGTCACTGCTCAGTGGCCTGGTCATGCAGATCTGTCTGAAAGTGGTCGCTTCTCACAGAACTTGGGCCAGCTGAGACTAGAGGGAGACTCACAAAGCAGAACTTCTTTCTGTTTATACAGAAGGCATTACAAAAGTAATTGCAGGTTCTCTGGGAGAGGTGAGACTCTTCTTCCTTAAGGTATAAACTTACATAGACATAAAAGTTACGAAATGAGGAGTGTATGGAGGAAAAGAGTGTTTATTTTTTTAAAAAAAGCATCTTTATTGGCCAGTAGGGTCACAGTGGGAGCTGTGGACTTTAGAACTTAAAAAACCCCACCAAAACAATTTCAAAGAACAGTTGGACCACTTAGCTCTTGCATCTTCAGAATTGAATAGCAATTGCTTTAGACTTTTGTATGAGTTGGCTTTGTCCTATAACTGGTAACTTTGTGAAGGTTTAACTGTAGCAGTTTATTATATCCTCTTCTTAATGTCCCTTCTTCCTGAAGCTGTGGAGCAAAAAAACCCTGGGACTATTTGTGTCCAACATAGGAAATGAAGGATTCCTTTAAACAGAAAAGACTTTCTTACACAAAGAGAAGAATCTTGTTCCATGTGCAATGTTTTCCATGTGTTTTTAAATTTAATAGTGGTTGACTTCAAAAATACAAGCCTTAAGCACTGGGAGAAAACCACAGTGATTTCTTGTCTTTAAAGGTTTCTGTTTTTGAGACTACAAAATATTAACTTGATTTACCAGAATCACTCTGGAGACCATGCTAAAAGCCAGGCATGGGCATTGTCAACTTCCATTAAAATCAGAGGAAATTGTATTTGCTTCTAATAGGTGACATTCAGCTTGCTGTCTCTTGTTAGGCAACATCAATAGATTTATTTGTGAACTGTGTAGAGCATAGATGCTCCCTTTTGGAGTATCATGATCTTTGAAGCTGGGAATGCCTGAATCTCAACTGCAGTTTTTGCTTGTTGAAATGGAGCAAACAACAGTAAGAAAATCTTTTGCTACTTGGCAAGAAGGAATAAGATAATAGTAAAAGTGACTTGTGAACTTAATTGAGCCTTAAGATTTCTTTTTACTTAAATACAGGTTTGTAAGCGAATGGACTTGGTTTGCCAGAGAATGTTAAATCAGGGATTTGTGAAAGTGGAAAGATACCACAACTTGTGTCAAAAGCAAGTTAAAGCTCAACTTCCAAGGTATGTACCAGTTAAAACTGGAATTAAAATTGTTTGTGTTAGATTCATTTAAGTGGCTTATTGAAAAGGAATTCCTTTCTGGCGAATTCCTCTTACATAACTTGAAAATTTGAGACACATTTGCCTTTATTTCATTTTTTTTTCTAGTAGCACCTTGAACCTAAGATTTAATAACAGAATAATGGTGTGAAAAGTGTGTCTGGTATTTGAAACAGGGAAGTCTGGGTCCTGTATTACACAACTCTTCTGGCAAATCCAGCGAGGATTCCTGGGAATGAATAAATGCCATTCCTTTTCAAGACCAACTGCCTTCACTGATCATTTATCAAAGACTCTGCTTAAAAAAAAAGGGCAAGGTTTTTCACTGCCAAGGATTAAACGGGAACAAGGAAGAGGGATTTGACATGTGAGCATTACTGAGAACTGGTTTCTCACTAAAGCAATGTCTTTCTTCCTCTTTCCAGTGAATAAGTGCAGCTGCTGCTGTGTCCTATCAGATTTCCCAGTCAGAGTGAAGAAACGAAGTGCTACTTAGCATAGAGATCCTTTGTCAGAAAGCATTTCTATCTCAACCTAAACTTCATAGCAGTTCTTCACCACGTAAACTTCACTACCAATATATTACATTTGTTATTTCAATCGCATTCAAGTACTGACCGTATGAGTGAGTGAGATAAAAATATTCGCTCTGACTCAGTCTCTGCTGCTAGTTAGTACTGCAGCCTTGTTCTTAAATAGTCCTAACTTACATACAAAATTGGTGGAGCACATAAGATATAGTAATTATTTAGAGGACAAATTTTGCCTGAGCAAGTGTAGTATGCTGTTACTAGCTGGGTTTCAGTCAGTACCTTTTATTTCCATGGAGACAAATATTAGCAGTTACAGGGTTTTAAGGGTGAAATGAACTTGTCAAATGTTACAGTTTGATTTTTTGACTCCTTGTTAAATCGGTGTCACCTTGTGGTCTGTTTTCCAGACGGGAGTCAGAAAGGAGAAACCATTCATTAGCTCGCCATGCAGACATCCTCGCTGCTGTGGAAACGAGGCTCTCTCTCTTAAATATGACTTTCATGAAGTATGTGGATTCCAATCTCTGTTGCTTCATACCTGGAAAGGTAAAATGTAGACTATATTATGTGAATATGTATCTGTGTTTGAAAAATAGGATTGTGTAACTTAATCTGGCACAGCTGGGGAAAATTGATGTAGTGTGTGTATATCTATCTATCTATCTATCTATATATATGTGTATATGCTTGCAAACAAACCTACAAGCAAATACTCTGTTTTACCAGGCAGTCTGAAATGAGTAAACCAGGCTGTATTTAAATATTCATTACTTTAAATTTGTTTTCTATTTGCCCTTAGATTCTTTTTTCATTCTGACATTTGATTTGTGGTATACTCATCCACTACAACCTTTTAGAAAATACATGTGATCAGGCCATTGGAAGATGTAGTAATTTAGATTACACATAGCACTAAGCACTCAGTCAATCAAGATTTTAGGCATCTTTCTTAAGGGTTTGAGTACTTCAGGTTAATTGAATTAAGGTATTTAGTATGTCAAAACACTGTTCGGTATTACAGTGGATGGTATATTTTTGTACAGTAGGTGGAATTAGTTTTAAATGTAAAGTGTGTTAAATGGGAACATTACTGAACAGTTCTGGTGTTTTAGAATACCAGCCCAGCATTAAATATAAATTATGCAGGCAAGATGTACATTGGAGATACTGATGTTTTATAAGCTGTGAAATCACCAGTGCACAGGGGAATTGACAAAATCATGCTCAGAGAAGACTGGTACAGCTCAGGGATTAAACAAGATCAGTGAACATTATCCTAGCACTCTATTCATTGATCTTTCCACGTAAGGTTTGCATATGTTGGTGTTACTTTTTTGTGGGCAGAGAACTGAATTGCAGTGAGGTGAATGGAAAAGTTCTCTCTTGGATTCTGGGGAAGCATGCAGGCATTTATGCATGCAGTGGTAGGATAAGCTGTGGGCATGGAATGTATTCTTATCTTGAAGAAGTAACTATTTCTGTACGCTCCTGTTGACTTGATATTTAATTAATTTTAAATTATATTCTTATTTAACTTTATATTTTTTATATCCCATGTATTTTAAAAAATGAATGTAATGAAATCAAATGAACTTAAGTCGCTGATACTTACATGGTAAATGGTAAAAATGTTGCCCTGTGGTTTTGAAGAGTAGACAGTACTCACCCTAAACCAGGGGTGTGCAGGAGTTGCTTGGTGAGCTTGCTTTTCCTTGTGGGCACCAACTTGTAAGGACCTTGATTTTATTTTGATACAACTGCTAAAAAGTTTGTGGTGTTTTTTTGTGTTTTTTTAAAAATTATTTACTTAGTGTGTGAGTTTGCTAGCCCTGCTGCTCTCTCAGCACAGTTATCAGTTCACCCATTAATATTTTGGTCAATCAGATTCAAGGCTTAGTGTTCACTTACACTCTGTGGTTTCCCTCCCACCTGCTTTACTTCCCTCAGGAAATTTCAGCACAGAACTGCCAGGAAGTGAATTTGTGTTAGAATATGCAAATCCTGATTTGAGGTTCAGCATTCTGTGTGATAGCAGAGCACTGCTGCAAGGTTTTATATTGAGGATGTTGTTGCTAACAGGATAAAGTGGATAAAATTTGAGAAGTCTTTTGTTTGTTGCTTGATGAGAAACCTAGGTCTTGTCTAGCTTTTGGGACTTTTTAGCTAATCTTCCTTTATCAGAACAGAGGGTGCAACTGAATTACAAGGTCCTTGTTATGTGTGTTCTTCAGGCAACTCTTCAAACATTCTGAATCCTGTGCAAAATACCTGTTTCGCTTTGGCTAAGAGACCAGCACTCCTATCTTGACCTGCCTCAGACTTTAATTCATGCATTAGTGAGACACCCTTCATATCTGTACCTCTCCTACCAAAGGGCTTTGTTTCCCAAATGTTTCAAGGGAGTTTTGTTCTCTGTCAGTAGTGGATTGATGTTTTATAAATGAATGTATTTTGGACTTAATCTGAATTTGCAGATTTTTTTTGTCTTTATGGAAGTGACTCAAGTAAATATTTACAGCTCTTCAGGCTGACATAATGCTAATTCTTGCTACTCCAACTCTGTTTCATAACTGGCAGGGGTAGTGACTGCTCTGCTTTGGGGCTTTTTGCTTCTGGTTCTCCTGAAGGAAATGATTATGCTCTCCTGAGTATAGATTATGTAACTTGCAAGCCAATTGTGGCTCTACTTCAGACTTCACCCACTGAGCATTATTTCATGACTTTGAAGAGATCTGTTGTGATAGATTAAATAAATAGCTTCTCTGATATATCATGAACAGCACTTCAAAAAGCTGATCTGGAACACACAGTAGTGTGCAACTGTTATGTGGTAAAAACCCCAGAATTCCTAGAACAAACTGAAATAATCTTGCCTTTATCAGAAAATCCTAATTCTTCTTAAATGTTTTAGGTAATAGATGAAATTTATCGAGTGCTAAGATATGTAAACTCTACAAGAGCTCCTCAGAGAGCTCATGAAGTTCTTCAAGAACTAAGGGACATTTCCTCCATGGCTATGGAATATTTTGATGAGAAGATTGTTCCAATACTGAAAAGAAAGATGCCTGGGTCAGATGTATCGGGACGCCTAATAGGAACTGCCCCAGGTATTAATTCCAACGTATAGTTAAGTTTTATTCAGTTTTTCTTTAAAAAGTCACAGCACTGTATGTTTTCAAAGCTCTCTCCCTTAAATGGGAGCTTTATTACATAAATATTGATGATACTTGTTTCTTAAGAATGCTAACTGAAATTCATTTGCTTTGAAATTTAAGGAGCCTTTTTGCTACCGAAAGAACAGTCACTTGAATGTATGTTAGAATTATGCGTAGTGTGTATTCGTTAAACAAATGCTTTTGTGCCACCAATGAATGAGACTTTATCACTGCATTTGTTTGAAATTTGGCACATGAGATGACAGTTGATGCCTTTTATTTTTAGGACAAACTGCAAATGAATTTGCCTAAGCTGTAGTAGTACATACAGGGCTAGAATAGTTATTTTTTTACTTTACTGGGGGTACTATTCTACAAGTGACTAAGAAGCAAAATAGTTATAGGTAATAGTGAAGAAGCAGTTAAAATAACAGCCTATAAATAAGCCATTAAACTGGTGCTTCCTTTAGTCTGTCAGACTTTCCAGCACTTTTGTGGACCAAACTCTAAGGCAGTTGCCTCATGGCTGAAGTTATCCTAATGGTAAAAAGCAAAGATTGGTAAAATTGTAGAGTTTTCCCTATATAAGATGTGTTCACACTTTAGGAACTGCTAAATTTAACTCTCTAGAAGGATAACTTAGTAAAAATTGGGGAATAAATGCATCTTAAGCAAAAACAATAGGCCTAACTGCAGATGCTTTTGCTTCTTGTAAGTCCTGTTTCTTGTAAATCCTTTTAGCCACAAGTGTGTATGCCACCTTTTAATTATATCCTGTTAGTTATGCTTTCATTTTTTTAATTATATACCTTTTTAAAAATTATATATGGGTTTATTGTTTTTTTAAGTATATGTGTTAATATATACTGAGCCTCTCAGCTAAGGAAGTATTGCCCAGACCCGCAGTTGATGTCAATCAACTTTTCAAGGCCAAGGCTTTGTGGTGCCTGAGCTGCCTCTCTCTGGTTGAGGGAGGGGCATAACCTCTCCAATAGCACCCCCTTAATGTCACATAATGGTGGCTGTGCTGGCACCCTGACAGAAAAAAAGGAGGAAAAGGAGGATGGCTGCTCCAGACTCTTCTGTCTGTAGAGCACTTGCGCCTTACTTGCACAGCCTTGCTAGAAGAGTATAATGAATGACAGCAAAAGTGATAGATATCTTTTATGGCAGAAAAAGTGAAAGATATATACAGTAGCTGTTAGTCTCCTTGATTTGCAGGAACTTTATTAGAATCAACAGTTCCAAGCTCAGATTCCAGTATGGTTTTAGTGCTTAGGAAGAGTGATTCTAAAGAAGCATGGAAAATAAATTCCTTTCTTCTAAAATGTAAGTTACACTGAAATACCTTATTAAGTTCCAAACTACGCATTTTTAGAACTTTAGCTGTCTGCAACTAAGACAGCAGAATTTTGCTGGTCTAATGAAAGACATTTATTCAGTCTTAACTATTCCATATTAAGTAATTTATAGATGTTTTGTGGGGTTTTGTCTTAACATCTGTGACACTAAGTCTAGATGGCAACACCATGGTTCTACACAGTTTTTGATACAGCAAACGGAGGGGGGCTTATATACAGGAAATGAATTATGAACTTTTTTCCAGACTACTGAAAAGCTGTAAGTATTTTAAATTAAACTGGTTGTGCTCTGACATTACCACGTTCTTGTTAAACCCTTAAGTGACTGTAAATCTGTTTACCCCTTCACATAACTTTCAATGGGTGTTCAGATTCACGTGCGGGGAGTAGGGATAAGCAAAGTATGAACACTGGGGCATGGTTTCTAGCCGTAAGTTGCAGAGAATTGATCCCAGTTCTCTCTGAAGTTCCAGGGCCTTCTGCAGCACTGACAACAATGCAGCTGTTCTCCAAGCAGAGCCCTTCCAGGCAGGAAGTCACCAAGCTGCAGCAGCAGGTGAAGGCCAACGGCACGGGCCTGACGGCGCTGAAGCGGGAGATCTCGGAGCTGCGCGTCAAAGTGCAGGAGCAGCAGAAGCAGCTCCAGGATCAAGACCAGAAACTGCTTGAGCAGACCCAAATCATTGGGGAACAGAACGCCCGCTTGGCCGAGCTGGAGCGCAAGCTGCGAGAGGTGATGGAGAGCACAGTAGGGAATTCTTCAGGTTCTGGCTCAAATGAACAATCTCCCAGGAAACGGAGGAAGGCGGTGGATTCCACAGACTGTCCTAGGAAATCTAAACGCCTTCGGAACAGAAAATAACTGGGGAGGAAATGGCGCCTTCAGGAGGATACACTGCTCTAGTAGCCCAAGCAGACCTGCTTGTTTGGATACTGTGACCAGCTTCATGGTGTCGCTTAGGCTGCTGGCTCTTCAAAACACCACTTAGACTTGAACAGTGATTTTCTTTCATTGACTTTTCCCCTGCTTTCTATATGGGTGGGCCTAATGCACAGAATCTTTAAGATTTGCAATAGCTATATACTAACCAGACCTGCTCTGTTATGTTTTGAAGGGTTAACCTTTTTTTTTTGTGCAGATGTGTTTAAAGTAAACTTATTTGTGTTTATGCATATGTTCACATGAAATCTTAATAAATTGTCTTAACTGACTAAATGGTTAAGAGTAAAAACAGATGTCCTGTTCACTTGAAGGAAAGATCCGCTTTTAAAACCTTGTTTTTGAGAACTTGACCTTTTTTGTTACAAGTGACCTTGTCTGGAATGTCTGAAAAGTAGTTAATACTTTTTGGGGTTCTCTGTAATGAGTAAAACTGACTTCTTAAGCTACAGTATTGGCTATATATTTTTGTAAACTTCCGTGGAAGGGCCTTCTATCCAGTCTTCACATGCACACACCCCGGTTCCAGGTCTTGGGAGCCATATTCTACATTTGCATGGATAGATGCATGTACAGCTTAGTCAGCCTGCCAAAAGCACTTGCCTGAAACTGTTCCAAACTCTGGGAGAGAGCACAGAGACCTGTCAAGCAATTCCTTTGTCGCTCAGCCATAACCGCGTCTCTGCTTTCGGCACGGCGGCGTCCTTGCAGCGCGGTGTTCGGGGCACGAGCGGCAGAAGCGTTTGGGCCCGCGCTGCGTGGCTGCCACTCGCCCTGCTGCAAGGCAGGGCTTTATTGGGAGCCAAAGCTGGAGAGTGGAGAGGCTGCCTGTGCTTCGCTGGGGTCATAGGGCAACACCCTGGAGTCACCAAGCTCCGGGGACACCGTTTGAATGAAATGCTGTATTATGGAAAAACTTAAACTATTTTGTGTGTCTGTGGTGGGGTTGGGGTGGAAATTCCTCTGTAACACTGATGACAATATTCTAAGCTTTCCTTATCCTGAAAGGTGAATCACTTCAGACAGAGCTTTAATTTCTTTTGCACTTCTGTTTTGAGCTTGTAACTGGAAAAGCATGTCTTGCACTGTTCAGTCTCTCTGGTCACTTTAACCACCTCAGAGTTGTGTACAGTGATTATTCCCCCCCGCCATCTGTATATTTTTGGAATCTTACACAAATACCATTGTCCTTGGTTTTGTTTAATGTACTAAACTATGTAGCTTTATAATTTGACTTACGTTTCCTTTTTTAACCAGCTGCTGCTTTGTCTTTAGGTGGTTCTGAATTCAACTTGGTATGGCACTGAAAACGCAGATGCTGCATTTGTGGCTCTTCATAATCTTGATATTACTGCTGTGGGTTAAAGTGCAAGTTCATTTTGTATGGCTGTCAGCATAACCTAGTGCCTGTATTTAAAGCACCAAACAAATCAGAAATTGTCTGGTCAGGTATTCTATAACCATGGAAAACTGACATTTGTTGTGAAACTTCAGCTACAATTTTTACTTCTAAAACATAGTAGCTTGTACCAGAAGTAACACTGCAAATGCCTAATATTTGACAGACATTTAGCTTTCAAATAAACTTCTCGAGTAGTGTGAGTCTTTTCCAAAAAAAAGGCATTTTTCTTAAGCATCAAGGAAATTATAAAAGGCTGAGAGCAGACTTAAACTGTTGAAGGAGCATTTGCTTATACTGGTTTTCTACAGCTCAGAGTGTTTTTTACAGGTAAGTCCATCTTGGGGATAGATACCTGCTAGTCAGCTTAAAAATACTGGTATATATCTTAACTTTTAAAAAACAATTTTGAGTCAAAGGGTCAGCGTGATACAAATTATTGAATGGTTGGTTGTGATAAAAAATTCCTGAAATGGACTATTTACCAGCTACTTGTGGCTGAATACTTCCAAAACATTACTCCAAAAGTGTGAATTGCATTTACTGGAAAGGTTTATTCATACATTTTGAATATTTTTCACTTGAGTTTCTTTATTAATTTCTAGAATATGCAAACAATTTTTCCCTCCTCCCATCCCAGTATACAAATCCGTTTCAGGGTACTCCAGAGTAGCATTTCTGGATGTGTTGGGGAATCTCTGGCTGTTTGTAACTGAGCTGGAAAACAACAGCCAATTGTTCTGGGAAATGTTCTCTGGGAACTGTTCCAACTTGGAACCTTCAGCTCAAGGAAGTATCACGTGCTGGGGGCTTGCAGGTGCATCCTGCTCCTCCATGTGCTGACAGTGAGCTGGAACGGGGCCCGTGAAACTTAGGGGGTAGAGGGGCTGGTTACAGGCAGCTCTGGGAAATTCCACAGTGGAGGTACCCCAGTGTTCTCTAGTTCACATCCCAGAGAGGGAAACGTCACATGGCTCTTGGCTGGAATGTACACCAGAAAAATATACACATGGAAAATGAAGTAATTGTTTGGACAAAATACCTGGAACATTAATTTCTGACACCATATTGTCCCTTGTTGAATAAAAAGGATGAATTTTGCAATGTGTGAAGAAGCTGTTGAATCACCTGAAGTAAAGCTAAATCTCAGTTTCCACTCTCAGTGCCTGTGCACATTTATGTGAGTTGGTGTATCAGCCTCGAAGTGTTGGTAGTGATCAGTGATTGTATCATCTGTTCATGGGAGAGCCTTGAACCAGTGAGACTGAGGTGTGGTCTGCAAAATGACATGAAAAACTGATGTATTTGCAGGCACTGTTCAGTTTTAGGACTTGTGTCAAGGGCTGAAACAGAAAGAAAGGTCAGAGCTAACAGGGAGAGGAATTTTAAGTGTCTTATATTTATTAAAATAACTTAAAACAGCTTAAAATTACTGAGGCTCGCTTTACTGCTTTTCTGAAAACAGCACTTGCATAGAAACTGCTTTTTGTTTCATAGCAGGGTTGGGGATATTTTTATACAAATTTGTGTACCTAGTGAACATGTTGAAAATGAGATCAAAAGACACCATAGTGCTATTTCTTGAGGGAAAAGTTGTTTGCAACAAGGTCTTGCTTCCCAAATTGAACACAGTGTGTAAGGACCCTCCAAAGCTAGGATGTAACAGGTGGAAGTGCTGAAGGAAGAAAGACTACCTGCTTAACAAGATAAAGGTCACAGGTTAAAGAACAGATGGAAACAAATGGAGCTTCATCAGTTCTTGATACTCAGCATGGCACATTTATCACCAATTAATGCTAGTAAGAAGGCCTGCATGTAAGTTATTAATGTAAAAGGTAAGACAATTGAACAGACACTTAGTTGCTCTTACTCAGATCTTCTAGGAGTGAATTGTGGAGAGGACTGAGATTGCCAAAGGAGTTTTTAATGTTCATCAAGAGCCTCTTGAAAATAGGATGATGTAGGATATAGTGGAATGTGTCCCAGCACAGGAGAGGATTTCCCAATTCCTTGGTGTTCCTGATGGTTTTAAGAGGGTAACTACCAAATTACAGTGATAGATTGTTACTTCTTGAATAAGTGAATTGAGTTTGGGCTATTTTACAGCAATAGTCTGCTAGTTGTGAACTGTTCTGTTCAGCTCCATTTCTGTGCTGCTCTGCCCTGTTCCTGGGCCAGCTTGCTTGTCCATGTGCTCTCCAGATCCTTCCTGGATCTCACCTTACCTGTTCTAAGGATGCAGTCCTGGCTTTGGTTTATTTTACATGTGGTAAACCAAACATTCCAGGATTTTTGTTCAAGGCAACAAACCAACCATTTACATTCCAGGTTTTTTGTTCAAGCTTTGTGCCAGCTGAAGACACAGTAGGTACTGGATCTCACATCTCTGGAGTGGGAAATGTCGGATATAAAAACCATTGGCTTGCTGAAAAACTAATAAATCTGGATTTGTTACACAGACTGCTTAAACCAGACTGATTAAACACAGTGATTAAACAGGAAAGACACTTTGCTCTCCAGTACACTTGGGCAATTAAATTGTCCAAAGCTTTCCTATTTAATATATAATTTTAGTTGTTCAAACCTTGTTTAGCTGCTCTGGAATGTTTAGTTTATAAACCTGGGATCTCCTGTTTAATTGTCTCACTGAAATTCGTGACCATTGACAAACCTATGTATTTTTGTGGTGCTGTAAACCTGCCTCTGTGTACTGATCTCCTGATGTGCTGTCACTCCTGCAGTGCTCCTGTCACTGGCTGCCACACTCCTTCTTCTGGCAGGATCCTTCTCATGGGTGACGAGGTCTTTAGCACAATGATGGATAGCAGTGATAATATTTGAACTCCAGCCAGAAGGGAACGCGGTCAGAAATGTTCCATGTGATGTTTGGAGTGTAGCTGAGTGAAACATTGGTGATTCTGCAGTCAGCTGCTGCACTGGCAACCCCAAAGCTCCCAGGTTTATTGTGAAATGGTCACTGACCAAAAAGTAAACCTGACAAGGTCACAGTGCCTTGATGAAATCTAGACATCAGCTTTGCCTCTTACGCTCACCAGTCTTCACAGTCCGCACAATTCAGATTCTGTGACTAAGGAGGGAAAGGCCGAGTAAAACCTTTTCCGTGTCTCACCTCCTGCTGCATTTTTCATTTCTAAATCTCACCCTAATGTGCACTAATTAAAATGCATGCAAACCAAGCTATTCACAAAAGTGTTATGTGTTATGGATCCTGTGCTTTTTCCACTTCTTCACACTGCAAACATTTCCAATCAGGGATTGAATTTTCCCTCCTATAGCCTTGTTGCATGTGGGACTTTCAGCAGCTTGTAGGCAGAAACCTTTTGTACTCGTTATTACTAATAAATTTTAGGTGATGAATCATAACTTTGAGATACCAGTACTACATGAAGAGATAAGGTATCATTTACTTTGTGATAATAACCTCCATTGTTTTTATCACAACTGTCGATTTAGATTAATTTGAGTGGATTTTTGATCTACTGATTTAGATTGTTATGAGTGGACAACTAAAATTCCTAGCAAGTAGTAGTTCGGGTTCTACATAAGGTAATCTTTCTCACTGAACTGCCCACAGTCAGTGTTATATGACCAATACATGCAGTGACAGATTAAATGGAGGTAAATTCTTACAGAGGAGTTTGTCAAAGAAGTCCTTCAAATATCTTACCACAAAAGGGGAAGGAAACGGAGGCTTCGGAACAGGCGTTTGGAGGTACCAGTACCTTTGGGCAGGGCTCACACGAGGGCAGCAGCCCGGGATCCCTGGTGAGAGCCGCGGCTCGCTGCTGCCGCTGCCGCCGCTGAGGGGCCGCGGCCCCGCTGCGCTCCCTCAGGGCCCGCCCCGCCCGCCGCCAGGGGGCGCGCCGCGGCGGGAGCGCGCCCGGCAGCCGGCGGCGGCCAATGGGCGGCGAGGGCGGGGCGGGGCGTGGCCGCGCGCGCCTCCGCCGCGCTATAAAGCGCGGTACCGGGGGCTCCGCGCAGCGGGTGCCAGCTGTGCAGGGGGTTTGGCTGTGCGGCCATGGGGAATACCGTGGCTAGAGAGGATTTCGAGTGGGTCTACACGGACCAGCCCCACGCCGACCGCCGCAAGGAGATCCTGGGTGAGGAGCCGCGGTGCCGCCGCGTTTTGCCGGCGGCTGCGTGGCGGAGCGGGGGGAGGCACGCGGACACCCCACAAGATGGCCGCTCCTGCCGGGGGGCGGCGGGGCCCCGGAGCTCCGGCGGGGCGGCCGGAGCCGGCCGGGCCCGCGGAGGCGGGAGCCGCCGCCTTGGCGGCGCTGGCGGGGGAGGGGAAGGGAAGGAGAGGGGGGGCGGCCGCCTGCGGGGGCCGAGCCCGAGGCGCGGGGCGGCGGCGGCCCGGGCTGCCATCCCGAGCGGCGGAATAGGAGCCCGGGTTGCCCGCGGCCCCGGAGCGCTGCCCGCCCGCCCCTGGCAGCGGGACGGGGGCCCGGCCGTGTGCGGGTGTCTGTGCGCAGAGGTCACCGCGGCACCGGCCGTGGCGGATAGCGGCGTCCAGTGCGGCGCTAAGCTCGGGGCTGAGCCTTCTTGAGCCCTCCTGAATTACGGGTGGGCTGTCGGCTCAGAGCCATTTCCTTCCTGAGGAGGCTGGATGCGGTACTGGAGCTTGCCATGTACGTGTCTAGTTGCTGAGCAACGTAAAAGTGCTAAAATGACTTGATTCCAGATGATTCATTATAGCAATAAATATCACAAGTGGAAAGGTCATGCGTCTTCATTACTTTTGCAGACAACTCCTAATTGGGACAAAGGGAAGAAAAAACTAGTATAATTAGAATAGCTGGCTGTGAGGAGAGCTTTGAAATAACTTCTTTTCCATTTAATTTTTCCCGTCTAGCTAAACATCCAGAGATAAAAGCATTGATGAAGCCGGACTACAACCTGATCTGGGTGGTTGTGCTGATGGTTCTGGCGCAGTTGACTGCATTCTATCTGGTTAAAGACTTGGATTGGAAATGGGTGGTCTTCTGGGCTTACGTTTTTGGAAGCTGTATTAGCCACTCCATGACTCTGGCTATTCACGAGATCTCCCACAACAGTGCCTTTGGCAACAGCAAAGCCATGTGGAACCGATGGTTTGGAATATTTGCCAACCTCCCTCTTGGTCTCCCCTACTCCATATCCTTCAAGAGGTACCACATGGATCATCATCGTTACCTAGGCGGTGACGGCATCGATGTGGATATTCCTACCAACTTCGAAGGCTGGTTTTTCTGCACCCGTTTCAGGAAGTTCATATGGATTGTTCTTCAGCCTTTTTTCTATGCCATTAGACCTCTCTGCATCAATCCTAAACCTATTACTCGACTTGAAATAATCAACTTATTGGCTCAGCTCGCCTTTGATGTGGTGATATATTATTTATGGGGAGTCAAATCCATTTTTTACATGCTGGCTGGTTCAGTACTTGGTCTTGGGTTGCACCCAATTTCGGGACACTTCATAGCTGAACATTACATGTTTTTAAAAGGACATGAGACCTATTCCTACTATGGGCCACTTAATTTGCTCACTTTTAATGTTGGCTATCACAATGAACATCACGACTTCCCCAATATTCCTGGCAAGAGCCTTCCACTGGTAAGTTAACGTCTAAGGTTATTAGCCTTTTTAAAATGAATGCGTACTTTAACATGAAAATATGGTAGAACACTAACAGAAGAATGGAATTTGGGAGATTAAAAAGAAGGAAAAACCCCTACAATATAAGTTGAGTGATACAGGAGGTAATTATCTAGTATTTTAGTGGTATCCTGAACAAGCTTCCAGTTTGCTGCTGCTCGGTCTTGTTCCATAAAAGGAGAGGGGAGGGAACATGTCTTATGCTTTGCACTAACTTTAGCTTTCTGTAATTACAGCCTGTCTTCTGAATTCTTGTTTGCAAGTATGCAAAAAACTAGTTAAGAGGCTGCAGATAACTCTGGAGATTTGTAATCTGTGTCATTGAAATGTTAAAGGCAGTACTGCAATGTGTGCTTATCCTTCAGTCTGTTCTATCAGGGACATTCTCTGGTGGAGGAAAAGAGAGGGTTTGAGGTCCTGTTAATGTTTGTTTTACTGTTGACAAATGTTTAATAACTTCTCTAGTCTGGAGCACTTCAGTTTCCTCCAGCAAGAGCCTTTGAACCCTAAATTAAGTATCAGCTGTGCATTGGCAGTGAAGGACAGGCACAGTTAAGAGTTCTAAGCCAGCACTTAGACTTGTCCTGCCTGCATGAGTAGCAGAGGTGAAGCTTCTCCTCACTTCAGCCTTTGCTTCTTACAGGCAGGAGCTTCTTTCTCACTGTATCCGTGTTTCCCAGTTGGAGCATGGGAACACAGGCTTCAGGGTTCCATCTGAATCTCCAGTGTTTCATCAGACACTGAATTTGCAATTTGACAGCAGCTGTGCCGTTGGTTTTACAGCTTTGTTATTGCATTTGGCAATAGTGAGATCTTGTAAGATCATCCCTCTGGTGAAGGTTAAACTTGATTGGTATTTCTGTTGTCAGTGATGGAATGCAGCCAAAATAACTATGCCAGCACTTTCAGCAGGGCAGGTAGATCATGCAATTGGTTTGCTGAGGCTTTCTGTGTTTCTTTTTTAAAATAGATGATTGCTTTTATTAATAGATTTAAATCTTTCATATGCAACAAAAGTTGCTTTAACTCACCTTTCATACTTGAGTCTGTGTTGTGAACCAGCATATTTAATTTCTTGGACAGGTACTTTAGCTCCAAGTAGGGCATGAATTTTTCAATTATTTAATTTAGGAGTAGATACCCAGTTCTGCTGCAGGACTCGTAATCCCCAGCTCTGATAAGAAAACAAAGCCTTCTTTTGGAACAGTGCAGTTAATTTGATTGGGTTGGACTCTGCTGTGCCATGTGCTAAAGATCCCTAAGTACTGAACACTTGATTGATTCCTGAGCACTGGTGAGCTGAGAGTTTCTACTGCTGAGTAAAACCACACTGCCTAGGTGCACTGTTCTGGAGGTGTGGTGACGGGTCAAAACAAGCTTTCCCTTCAAACCAGCCACGTAAATACCTTGAGTTTGTTTGTCTATTCTTTGGACTAAAGCTAGGGAATTTTGTGAAAAATCCTTTTTGTTTTGTCCATGTTCTTAAGGTTTTCTGTTCATGTTCTTGGCCCTAAATAGCAGTACAGGCACCTAACTGAACCTGCTGCTCTCAGTTTAAATAGTGGTCTAGTTAATATGTGCAACTGAGAACAGAGTTTTTGGAAGCTGTTTATGTTCATTCTTTGAAGTCTATCTTCAGATACAAAATATTCCTCTGAAATGTCTTTTTTCTTCTGAGTATCAAGATTTGAAACTATGTGTAAAAACCGCTGTGTTAAATAGCTCTTGCTAGAACTTAATACATCCTTTTTACTGTTACTTGTATATCTATGAGTCAGCACTGAACTGAGTCACTTTAATAGCAACCCACTTGCTTTGTGAGCTCCATCACCCTGTAGGTAGCACGGTGAGGGGACTTTGGAGAGTTAGCTGAGTTTGTTCTGGCCAGCTCCATAAACTTCACAGGAAATTTACTTAGTAACTAGGGAATTGCCTTTTCCTTCAAGCAATGTTCACATTGTGGCACGAGTGGCCTTTCCTGTAGGATCTAACTTCTGGAATGAAACTTCCTGTGCTGTTACACATTGAGGGATGTAAAGTTGTCACAACTGATGTTGATATAACCAATAAATAAGCCTCATATCTCTCCTTCAGGTGAAGAAAATAGCAGCTGAATACTATGACAACCTGCCCCAGTATAACTCTTGGATAAAAGTACTCTATGACTTCGTGATGGATGACACAATCAGCCCATATTCACGCATGAAAAGGCAATTAAAGGGTGAAGTGAAGCAAGATTAAACTTCTGGCAACCAAAAAACTTTGAAATGTCTGCTTGCTTTAAAGTGGCTGGTATAAAGGTTTCCTGCTCAAGCTGTTCACCTGCGTCCTGAATTAAGATGTACAGCAACATAGCAATGCATCCTTAAGGATTTTGTAGCAGACTCCTACCAGCTGTAACATTCCTCACAGTCCTCAGATTCATTGGTTTAATGTGTCTCTGTTTGCCTAAGGATCAGTGTTATATGCATAATGCAAAATCACTTGTTACAGAATTTACTTTGCTAGGTGTTAAATCTATATAAAATGTCTGTCTGACTCATAACAGTTTAAAAGTTCTCAGTGTAGTATACTGCCCTCAACATGCTATTTAGATGACTAGTTTTAAAATGCTGTACTTACCTGTTAATTCTAAACAAACGTGATTTGTCAACTTAAACTTTCTGTTGAAAATGTTTCCAAACTGATGGTTGGAAGAACTAAATTTGCACAGAAATGTTCAGTCTGCTTTTGTTTAAATATGTGTCATTTGAAGCAATGCTTTAAAGTTCTACCTTTTCTACTGAGAGTACCTTAAAGGAGTAATCTATCAGAATGAAACTGGTTATCTTTGAGATGGCTTCTGTGGCTTCTTTGTAAAAAAAGGAAAAAAAAAAAAGGTGGGGATTTCAAGGTGGGGATTTCAAGGCCAACTCCAAGGGTCCCAACTACTGCCTGAGCTGCTTCTGTTGGCATGTAGTGTGAGCAGGTGGCATTTAGGTAACTTTATATACCTGATGTGGGGGTTTGTGTTGGAAAAACCTTGTTACGGAGTTTAGGAGTTTTCTGATCTTCGAAGAAAAATTATTACTATGTTCCTGTGGTTTCAAATATAAATATTTACACTCATTTGGAAATTTGGCTTTAATGGAAAAGTGAATGGATTGAAACAGATATTCTGGTAAACAAGTCCAGCTACAACCAGTGACAATACTACCTATTAGCACATTAGTCATTTGTGTACACAGAAAGGTTGTTAAATAATCTTGTTTGCTTTTTTCCCCTAAACCTACAATACCTTCCATATGTACTTGTCTTTCTTACATATTAAAATGTGGTGAGAGGTGGTGATATCAAATTTCCTGCTTAGGAAACTTTTTACTGGGAACAGATAGACTTGCTGGACAGTGAAGAACCTTTCCATACCTCAGCACAGCAGATTTGCCTTCTACCCTCCAATGCACTGATGATGGCTTCAGGCAGTTAAAACTGGCTCCAAATCACCCTTAAAGCTCAGATGGTGGCTCTGTGGTATGTTCTCCTTTAATGTGAAAGATGGAGTCTGAGGGAGGTGGAAGTTGTAGCTGCAGTAATTGAATTTTAGATGCCTTCAGCTCCTGTGTTTTGGGTTGTTTGTTTGTGTTGAAAAGGTGAATGTCTGAGAAGATTGTACTGGTACATCTTAACTCGGTCTCGGCTGTGGTGCTGTTTTAATGAGTGTTTTGTTGAGTGTGGGCCCTTATCTTGGCTAAGCAATAGAAGTGGTATGAAAGTCTGCCAGCCACCTACAGAGTGACTCCATTATGCCCATAACCTGCGACGTAGCCGGTGTGTTGCTCAGGGTGGAGTGTAATGTCAAAACAGGCTTTGTCCAGTGTTTTCACATGTAATTAAAAAGCAAAGATGGAAGTAATACTGGGTGAATTCTTGATTGGTCCCCTTATGCTGAAGGACTTAAGCTTTAGGGAAATTTGGTAATTCTAAAGCAGATTTGACACCTTGCTATTGAGTGGTGATAACTGCCTTTGCTCCCTACTCAGGGGAAAACTGACTTGGGTTGAAATACTTGTAAAGGTGTAAGAAGTTGCAAACCTGTTTGTTTTTAAGCCACTTAATATCACTCTTTCTTTCTTAAATTGTCATTGATGTTGATGATTTATCACAGCTGGATGAAGGATGGAAAGTGTCTACCAAGTTTTATGGCTAAGAGCTAAAGTTAAGAAATCCAGTTATCCTACGTGAATATTTAAGATAAGCAGAGTTCACAGTAAAAATTTTATAGTTAGTTTCCTACTTCATGGAATTTCTGCTTTTAAACAGGGCTGAAGTTGCCATCTTTTTGTTTAAAATTGCAAGTGTTGCTGTAAGGTGTTCTGACTATGAGTTTTCCTTTCCTACTCAAATTATAAATACGTTATTTTCACTTCAAGAGGTACTGAATAGTGGAGAATTTTTAGGGAGATATCTGTGCTTACCATACTCTTTCTGAAACATCTGCTACTGGGTACCTGTTGGAGAACAATTTACTGTGTTAGGTTAATCTGACTCAGTGAGATTTAACTTTAGATTTAAGCAATGGCCTGATTCTTGCAAGCATTGGTAGCAACCCTTCTTGGCATATAATTCCTGTGTAATACTTAAAAAGCCTTAGCAGCTAACAAAAATAATAACTGCAGAAGCACAGAATTTGAAAGGTACTCAGTTTCATCTCTAAAAAAGTTAGAAGCATTTCTGATCCCCTGGTGAAAGTAATTAGGACTAGCTGGACTACTTGATATATTCTAAATGAACAATGAATTTAAGTATGACTGGAGAAAGCATGGTGTTTACTCCAAAGGCATGACATAGAAATATGAAACACTAACATTAAAAAAAACCCCACATATGAACCATCCAGTTACTGCTTTAAGGAATTAAATAGTTGCCATTAATACAATTAAAATACATCTGACAGAAAGGGGTTAGTAGAATTTTTGAAACATTTTATCTCAAAGTTGGAGGGAGCTTTCATTGACTCCTGAAGAACAAACTAAACCTAAAAAGCCTTGACAGTTAACCCAATTGTTTTTTCTAAATCTGTTCAGGCTGAATGAGTTAACTTTGGTGTTTCTACATGTTTATTAGAGTTTGTTCCTTTCAGTTTGTCAGTTTGGGAAACATCTCCTTTGTGTGAGGTCAGTCAGGAATTTTACCTGTCACCCAAGTATTTTAGTTGCAGATAAATTGTGCAGAGCTCTGAATCCCCTTCAGGGCTTTTAGACTGACCTGCAGTTTTCAGAATAAATTTCCTGCATGGCTTTTAACACTCCCTGCCCTAATTATCTGGAGCTGCTTAAAGTGGAGTAAGTAATGCATCCTGGAATCTGATGGCACTAGGCATTAGTTTTCCCACAGGACAGGCGTGGGTATGCTCCTCTTTCAGAACAACCCTTGCCTCCGGCATTCCCCGTTTGCTGTTGGACCTGTCTGCTTCCCAGCATTAACGTGCTGAATGGGTGCATGTGTCTGGTTGCAGAGCTCCCTGTTTCAGACCCTGGGCAGAGATTTCTGCTTGGAATCAGGTCAGCTGAAGCAGCTGAGCCTTCCAGTTGTGTCTTGAACTCCCCTGGTGAACTCACTGAGCGAGCACGTAAGGCAAAGGTCTGTGGGTGTTGAGACACGGATCTGTTCGTGGTAAGTGGCCACTGCCAGATGCTGAGGTCAGTGGCTCACCTCTGCCTCCCTGACATTTATTCCTTCTATCAGATGAAGTGGCATGCCACAGCAGAGCTTAAAGCTGTTCATTCCTTATTCAGTGATGAGGCTCAGCAGGTGATAACATCAGTGCTACAGACTGCAGGCTGCCCTGCTCCTGTTGGACCAAGGAGGAAAGTGACTTTGAAGCAGCAACCTTATGTAAGTAGTTTGGCACAGCTTTTGGAAACTGTGCTCCTCTGTAATTTGGAAGTCTCAAAAGACTTGCAGCAAAGCAAGTTCTGCTGTTTAGCTTGTGCATTGCAAGGCACAGGAGCCACTTCTGGGTCTGCCAACATTGCTTCTGCAAGGAAAACAACCTGATAAGTAGGTGTGTGAATCACATGGATCTGCCTTTAGCACAGCAACCTGCAACTGCACGTAACTGTCTTTTCTCCAGACAATCTTCTATTTCACAATCAAACCTGAAGTGGGAGACAAGACTTTAGTCAGGACAAAGGTGTGGAAAAAGTTTCCTAAGAGCCAAGAATGAAGACAGCATTTTACTTTTCTCTTTTTGACAGTCCTCTGTGCTGCCTCTGCCCCCTATCCATGCTTAAGTTAGCACCTGCTATGCTCTGGGACAGGATCATTCTTGTGGTTTCAATGTGTTGTTAGCCTCAGGAAAAGGGAGAGGCGAATGGCATGATGAACAATTTCTTGATCTTGTCACAACAGAAACAAGATGACTGGAGGCAAAACCTTGAGGCATGTCTGCTAAGAGGGGTGGTAGCTGCATATGCAGAACAAAGTATTTGTCTCTATGGGGTGAAAAGGCTCATTCCTTAAAGCAGTTCCTATTTTCTGTGTACAAAGGATCTCTTCTGTACAAAGGATCATTGTTTACTTAGTGATATATACTACAGCCTAAGCAGAATTTCCCACAGGGAGCAGTGTGGGTGCAACACTCATGTGTGAGCAGGCAAATGGAATTCAGCTGCCCACCCTTGCCTGCTCCTTGCTGCACATGGAGCCCAGACAAGGTGAGCAGACAGGATATGGACACTTGACTCAGCTGGCTCTTTCTGCCTTTCACTTGAACTTTCAAGATTTTCTTGTGCATTCAAACCCTTCTGAACCCCACTTCCTCTTCCTTTATCACCTGCTATGAAGAACTATCGTGCGACACCTTGAATAATAAACGTGTTTTGTGCTGGCACTGCTGACAGGGCTGTAGTGCTATTACTACTCCTTGATAGCACTTCCTCCCTAATCTTGCCTTGCAAGTCCTACTTTGCTTTCTTGCTCCATACATAGACAGGAATATCATCATAAAAGGAAAGGAAAATTCTTAGATGGATATGCCAGGGCTCGAGGACTCCACTCCTGCCTGAGCTCATCAGCTGCAGCTATCCTCAGGTAGGATAGTAGGAATCTTCTCTGTATACCATAAAGGAGAAATCACTTATTCTTTTCATTGGTTCACTCAGCCACTCAAGTGAATGAAGTGTATCATTATTATTATACTGTTGTAGTACTAGGAGGTAAGACAGAGAACTGTGTTTGTGCAGCCTTGAGAAAATAAACCTCAGGAAGAGAACTTACCACCATCTTCCGGGGGTGGTTACAAAGAAGATGGAGGGAGATCCCCTTTTTACAAGAGTGACATGAAAAAGATGAGGGGTAAAGCGTGCTTGCAATTGGAAATGAGGAAAACTATTCCACTAGTTGATTGTTCCCATTGTGAAAAATCTCCCCAGGGGAGTGGTGGATTCCCCAGTGTCAGACACTTGTAAGAGTTCACTGGACAGGGTGCTGGGCCATCATGTCTGGACTGCGTTTTGCCAGGAAAGGTTGAACGAGATGATAATCGAGGTTTCCTTCCACCCTGGTATTGACTGAAAATGATGATGCATCATCTTGGATTTCTGGGAATTATAGCTAAAGCTTCAAGCCTGATTTACAATTAAAAGCAAGCACATCATCATCTGCTTTATATACAGGGACCTAATTTGTTAGTCTTACGAGTCAGAATTTGAGTCACTGAGGCTCCAGTTTTCCTAGGACAGGGAGGGAATGTCATCCCATGTAGAGCAAAAATCCCAGTGGTAAGAACAAGCTGCTATGAGCATCAATATTTTTAAAATGCAAGTCTGTGGTGGTAAGTTATATATGATAACCATCAACATTTACTTTTTGGGTAAAAAGGTGCAGTAAGACTTCTTGTTAGCTGGTAGTTCTGAGAACAGTTTAAGATGTAAGGTACAATTCTCTATCAAGGTCAGTCTTAAAGTCAGATCTGGTTGTTCAGGGTATTTGTTTAACTGAATTCAAGTAGGAGATTAAAGGATCTTCCTTTTAAGTGTTTAAATAATAGGAGGGGATGCTTACAGATTAGATGTTGCTTACAAAAACTATTTCATTGGGGTTTTTCCCTGAAGGTTTGTAGGTTTCATAGTCTGTCACTTTTCAGTGTTTTGTCTTAACTTGGATACTTCCCCATTTTGAAAATTTATCTGTTTAAGAAAAATAATTAAGAACCACCTTGTTAAGTACCTCTTAACTCAAACGTTTCCTAGGTTGTATCACAGCATCATAGCATTTCTCCAGTTTCCAGACTTGACTCTCTCCTAGGTAACCCTCCCAGCTTGCCATCTGTGGGCAGTTTATTTTGGTAAGGTGGAAGGGAGCTGTTAGCAGCTCTGAGAACCTGTGCTGGCACAATCTTGTGTCCCCGTACTTGGAAAATGCATGATTAATGGTGTGATAACATCCAGTGCAGCACTTTCCCAGGCTTCTTTCACAGCTCTGTCCTCCCAGTGCTTCTTTCAGTGTCCTTGTTCTGGAAAACACAGCAATTTTCTCTGATGGTTGAAAACAGCTATTTGAGCAGTGTAAACACTTGGAAGGGTTAGCCTGTGCCTCTGAGATTTCTGATGCAGGGCACCAAATAGATGAGAATAGTATTAGCTTTTTAGCACTAAGAGCAATAATTTGGAAAATGTAAATGGTTATAAGAAGGAAGCACGAATTGTATCTTTTATTCTGGAGACAGTTAAATTAAGGATGCATTAGAGCAGTAGGTTGTGATGATCTCTTTTTCAGATGCAGTATAAAAAGTTGAGAGATGAATTTAGTACAGCTCCTTTCCAACTTGGCTCTTGAAAACAGGCACAGGAACTGCAGAACTCTTCACCAGTGTAGAGTTAGTCCCTTTTGGGAATGGTCCCAAATGTGTCACCTGCACAGTGACTGATGCAGTTCTTCATACATTATTTGATCCTAACAGTGCCAAGAGAAGAAGAAAAATACCTCAGACAGTGGTAAAAAATTACACAATATTTAAAAGTGACTTTGTGTATTATTTAAGCAAGTGAAACAAACCAGCTGTATGAGTCACTAGCTGCATTTTAAAACATTTACAAACAAAAACCTAAATAAGACAAACCCCCACTACCCTGGCTCATCAAAGAGGTTCTCCAGGGAGAGTCACCAATTGTGTGCTTCCCAGAGGCCTCAGGCAGAGTTCTTACAGTTCCAGTTGCCATGCTAGAGCAGGTGGCACCTTCCCTGAGAAGGCACTGCCCTTTTCAACACAGGAGCTGCTGAATTGACACTTCCCCACCCCCCAAATCTAGTTCTGCACAATGAACAGACAAGATCATCCTTTGCTAGAACTTCACTGTTCCTTAACCCTTTTCACTGGTCACTCAGAAGGAGAGTTTTGGGGAGCAGAATACTTCCACTGAAATAACTGCCCTCAGAAGGTGATGTTTGTCCACAGCTTTAAGAATTGTTTCTGTTTATCTTGGGTCAGCCAATTAAACCAAAGAGATGTGTATGGGACAGAAGAGGGAGGTGCACTAGATCAGTAAAATGTAGCTCTTTTAGCCTTTTTTTTAATTTTCCAGTATTCATAGTAAGGTCTGTAGAGTTTTTGTCACACTGAATTTGTCTAGCAGATAGGAAGTAGTATCAGGAAATGGAGATAAGGATCTTGCACCGCAAAAGATATTTCAAAATACCCAACTGAAAAGTCTTCAGATTAATATAACTGAAATATAGGATTCTCAGACATAGGATATTTAAGCTGCCTTTGAGATGCAGAATAACATTTCTGGCTAACCAGAAGGAATATGTCCTAATACTTAAGTCTTTGCTGTGTTAGAGGAGATGTTTTAAATTCTTGTGGCTGTTTGCTTAGCGATTAGCAAGGGGAAAACAACAACCAGCATAATCTTTAAAGGTTCTTGGAGCCAAAGATCACCTTTAAATTTTATGAAAGGTCACTGACCATCAAAATACAATAATAATGAAAGGAAATAGTTTCCTAACTTCTCTCTGGCTAGTGTTACATTAGTGTATTCTGGCTGCAGTACACTCTTGGCAACACATGGAGACCTAGACAAAGCGCTGCAAAAATAGCAATCCCTATATATTAACTTCTAAATTATAGTAATTAAGATGACTGAACAGCTTTCCTTTCAGTCATTAAAAGAAACAAGGCATAAGGAAACCTTTACAACAAACTTCCTTGACAAATCCAAATAATGAAAAAAGCTATAGGAAATAACTAAGATAATGAAGTGTGTTTTATGTCCCATCTCAAATTTACATCTCTTGAGCATCAGCAGAAAGGGCTGAGCATCTTTGTGTGTCATCATTACGGGGGAGGAGAGGTTGTGGCAGGAAGTGATGCACTCCAAAGGCCTTGACTTCTAACTGAAAACTCCGCAGACATAAGAGCTTAGGGCCAGGTTAATAATCAGTCTGGGAATGTCAGTGAAGTCCAGGGCACCACACTAAAAAACAACCTTGGTATCTTGCTAAGACATCGACATGCAGTGCATCATCTGCAGCTGAAAAGGGAGGCTTTCATTTCTGACCTTACCACAAACTCTGGGTTTGTTTAATGCAGGTAGTGTCAGTTTGAAATCCATCCAGGGATGCTGCAGCCTTAACCCTTCCCACCAGTCATCAGAAGAGTGTCCCTTCCCAAGGGAGTCATGAGCCTTACATACTTGAATATTGTCTTACCTGTTTGGACACTGAAGACTTCACTTTCTTGAAAGCTTCTTCAAAGTGTTTACGAGAAATCTTGATTTCCCCTTCAAGAACAAAGCATAATAAATTACTAAAATTGCAGACTGACACTGAAGTGACTTGCATGTGTTTCAAGGCAGCATTCATGAAACCTAACTAACTGAATTCCCTTAACCTTTCTGGAAGTGAACTCCTCAAATTCTGCTGCTTCCAATTCTAGACTTTTTTTTTTTCTTTTTCACACATAAATTCAATATTAAACTTCCCTGTTATTAAGGACTACCTGGAAAACATTTTGCTATCATTCCAGTTCTACTTAATTTCTCAGTAATTGGCTTCATATCATTGCCTTCTCTGGCATTACCCAGAAGTGATGAAAGCTTTCACTGCCACAACTCCCTGTATTTAAGTTTATGCAAATTGCCTTTTTGACCTTAATGCAGTTGCCCACAGTAATTATTCCTAATAATAACCTTTAGAACAGGTTTTTTTAGTATGTTAAAATATAAGCATACCTCAAATAAGTCATGGATTCCTCTTCTCTCACAAGGAAGTACCTTGTTTAGTCTGGATTTAAGAATCCCAAGATGCCACTACTATAAAAGGTTCATTACAAGCTAACACTATGCACAGTGGTATCAGATATGACAGAAATACAAATTGTAGTCTTGTGTGGTGCATTCTTTTCATCTCTTTCATTAGGATGATTATTGGTTTTATTTCCACCTCTGCCACATGAAATGGGACATGCCATCATGAAAAAACTCCTAAAAATTAATATATTTTGAGTCTGAGTTGAATAAAAATCTGCTGCTGATATAGTAAAAGACTAAACAGCAAATGGAAGATACTAAATTAAAAATTAAATATACCTTGTCTAAGGTATAAAGCACAAGAGCAAATAGCCTACAGTTATTACCTGTGTTAAAAGTAAAGATGAAGGTTAAAGTTCACTGAACTAAACATACATTCTCACTGCTCTCTATCTCACTTCTCTGGAGCTCATGTTCAACATTCCTATCACCAGATAAACTTATACCTGGAAAATTTGAAGATGCAAGTTTAAGATATCAGGAACTCAACCTATTTCCCAAGGAAATGCTATTTCCAGTAAGGAAAAGGTTCAACTTGGGATTTCCCCAGAAGACAGATTACTTTTAGACTGAGTCATTAAAACTCCATAAAACAATAAAATGAAGCTATAAGAATTTAATTTTGCTTTCACTTTTGTTTTTAAGGATGTAATTTTTAATCAAACTGCAACAATGCTATAGGGAGGGATAAAATCTCCTGTTAGGTAGTTGACCTCTTATTGCAATAAGTTAGATTACTTCATGCTTATTATGTGATAAAAGCTTGCCCAAAGCTTGACCACGTAGAAAATGAAGCTGTGAGTAATCTAGACCATGGCTACTTGCATTAACACACTTTGCCTCCATTTCTGATGACAAAACCATTTAGTCTGAATAAGTAGGTACAAATATTTCATTATTTTAAACCATTTGTATAGAAATAAAAATAATGAAGTATATCAACAGGTACAATCTTCTGAAAATAAGACAACATACCCAAAACTCTATATATGGAATTGGTGTTTTCCTGTTTGCATAGATAAGTGAGGGATATGTGGTTCCTACCAAACAAGGATGAGACTTTACTTTTCAAATTCAACTGCAAAGAAGCAAAACTTTATTCTCACTTGTTAAACCACACTTGCTCTTAACTGCTCCAACAAAAAGTCTCACAGATTCTCTGCTTAGGATCAGCCTTACAGACTGCAGGTGATGTGGGACCACTAGCTATCTTTTATAAAAATGTACAGAAAGGGTCACAGTTTAGAAGTGTTTGTCACTGCAGCTGAAACAGGAGTAAGAACCTCTCCCATTACTTCTCATACCCTGTACATTCTGTGTAACTAGATCTGTTTGAAATAAATATACAACATTAAGCTAAACGGGTGAGTTAAGATATCAGTGGGAAGAAGTCACCAGGAGCACAAAGTTTCTGGGGAACTTGACTAAGAAACTGCAGAGCTGCTGCAGTAGGGTGGGTCCCACTCTGGCAGTGGTGCTGAAATCACTTTTATTCAGCATCTTCAGCAGTTTGGAAAAGGGAGGCAGAAGTGAAAGTCCAAGTTTGCAAATGACAGGGAACCTTTCTGGCCCAATGATGAGGAAATCCAGGGGTACTTCATAAAAGTGTAAATCTGCCCAATTGTTTGGAATTTCCCCTACAAACTTCTGTATCTGGCAATTCTCAGACCATAGTGACTAACATGATCAGCTTGCCTAGGCCTGTTCAGGTTGGCAGTAGAATTTCTGAATTCTCCTAAGAAATATCACAAAAAGGACACCTTTCCATTTCACTGTCTAAAAGCACCTTCAAGCGAACCACTGCTGAGTGTTAAAAAAACCACACCCCTGAATTTATTCCAGAGGGAAAACATCAGGTATAACAAGAAGTTGCAACAGTTTCTGCAGATGAGAGAGGAGCAGCCCTGATTGCAAAGGACTGACTGAGGAGGACACTCAGCACCCACCCACGGCCAGGCAGAGCTGGGAGGGGAGGCAGCGGAGCGTGTCCTGCTGAACACTGAAGGAAGAAATCCCCAGCCTTATCTTGAAGATAAAAACGAACAGGGTCTCAAATCAGAAACCACCTCACATGTTTTCATACCAATCAGGGCTGACATCTTGGAAACCCCAGGACAGTCGAAGCAAACAGCTCCAATAAACATGCAAATCAGGCTGTACATATATTATGGACTTGCTGGCTGCTGACACATTCACAAGTCAGTGCTTAGGCTGCAATCCTAACTGTGAAGGCTGGGTTCAAGGGATGAACAGCTCTGAATAAAGCCTGCTGTATTCTGAGCAATTATAAAAATGACCAGGATAAACTCAGATATTTCCACCTCAAAACAAGAGTTTTACCCAAGGTAACCAAGTCATACAGCTGGGAAGGTTTTTAGAGCTCAGTTTTTTTCCTCCTCTAGTTGAACACGCTTTTTGCCTCAGAACAGGGAATACAAACACTGTGCTCTGGTGACCTACTGCTGCTAAAAACCAGGCGAGACTGGATACGTACCAGATCAAAAAGAATCACTCAAAGCCATTAAAATACCAGTGTTGCTCTTAGAAATCAGGGGCGTAATGAAAGCCTATGATATTTTCCAAGGACATAATCTGAAACGTCACGATTCCATCTTAGCTTTGCATTTTGACTTGAGGGTAAAATAACAAACAAAATTACTGGGAAAAATCTAAACAGACAGGCATTTTATATAAAAGTTTCAATCTATAATTTAAAAATCCCCAGGAAAATACAACTTAAACAGTTCAGACACATAATGAAAGGGCAAAGATTGTACTTGAATCAATTTATAACTCCCTGTTAAAGTCCTGGCAAGAGGCACTGATGAGCTAAGCACCAGAGATCAAAAGTGGCACTGAGATTTTCCCAGCTCTATCAGTACTGGATGTACATGTTCAGTTACATAACACAGCTGGGTGCCAAAGGTAGGGAATCAGGGAATGTGCAGTTTACAAGCCTCCTCCCAT
This sequence comes from Prinia subflava, assembly GCF_021018805.1. Classification (NCBI taxonomy): domain Eukaryota; kingdom Metazoa; phylum Chordata; class Aves; order Passeriformes; family Cisticolidae; genus Prinia; species Prinia subflava. The sequence continues at coordinate 96,693,588 of NC_086248.1, forward strand.
TACACAGTCTTTGGTAGTGACAGGGAAAATTAGCAAAAGGGTCTTTAGTCTAGAAAATAATCAGTTTACATAACTGTTTAACAGAAACTTTTCTTTAAGGTTGCAGCCTTCAATTCTTTAAAAATAAGAATTATGCTGACTTCCAGCATAACCATTTTTCCCGTACCCTCCCCTACCTGTCCTTATGTAACTTAATTTTTGCTTGGCTCAGATGTCAATCAGTCATTGATGTACAGCTTTCACAGCCTTATGTTTGTCTTCAACTACTTTAAATACTTTATATTCCATTTATCCTGTCACTGTTCAGTTAAGATTTTCATTTTAAAGCTTTCTTACCCTTCTTGCTTTGAGTATTCTGCAGGGCCATTTCCTGTCTCAAGGCACAAATGGAAGCCTCACGCACGAGAGCAGAAAGGTCTGCCCCCCTAGGAATACAAACAACAAGGGATAAATCTCTTTTGCTCATGGCATATAGAAAGACAAGACACTAAAAATGACATTGAAATTTGGTTGTGCTGTCACAAAGTTTCATCTTAAGAACACTGGAAAGAGGCCTGATCATTACACAGTCTGCAACCTTCATTATGGAGTGATGCCCTTCAGATTTCAGCCACAAATTAAGATCAAATTAATGAGAAACAAGGGAAGAGGCAAAACCCTCATCCAGTGTTTCTGAAAATGCCAAAGGGTTGATCAATACTGTGCCACTTCTTGGGAACACAACTTTTTTTTATAAATCTTATGAAAGATTCAAATGAAATCCCTCAGCATTACAAAAAGGAGTTGCTCCAAGCTGCATCAATAATAAAGTTAACATGCTCTTAAAATAATAGTATCCACAAAACATGGTCAGATCAGTTTAAGTATTTCTTTTCAGTTTCCTGGAACTGGAACAGCTGGAATTTTTCACATCTTTCAACTGGTGAAAGTCATTGAACCAAAAAAAAAATTTCAAAATTAACTCCCCATGCTTCACTTGGGGGTACTAGGCATAAAATATTTAAAAATCAAAAATTAAACCAAACCAGATAAAAGAAAAACCCCAAACAAACCCAAAACAAAGACATCAAAACCCACAACAAAAACCCAAACACACATGCAACACACACACAAAACCCCCAAACTCAAAATACAGATAAACACAAACATCAAAAAAACCCACAACCAAACAACAAGACCTCAAACAAAAAACCCACAAAACCCCCACAACAAAAAACCAAAATAAAACCTCCACACACTGAACAAAAAGACCACTGGACTATAAACCAGTGAGTGAAAGGTATAAAAAGGAAAATGACTCATCTTTCCCAAGTAATATTGTGGCAAGCAGCCTGTCATAAACTTTCTCTTTGGTGAACTCCATAAAAACATTGATTATTACTAAATTATTGAATAGCTTATAGCTTTTTAGGTTTTATGGACCATAACTGCAAATTATTCTGACAGGTATGGCCATCAAGCTTTACCTAAAGCCACACCTTGCTATTCCCAAGGCACATGCTGAAATGGGCCCTCATTACTCTGTCAAACAGATTGTTCTCAGCTCTGTGACAGAACAATCCAACAAGTTGGTTATGGCTGTTTAACCAATTTGCTTTCATCACCATTGTGTATGGGCCCACAACTTAAAAAGGGCTCTTTGGTTCTCAGATGATGCAAGAATTATAAAATAAAACCAAAGAGAACCAAAAGGCCTCCACTGTTCTGTATTTGCAACATGAAGACTATTCCAGATGAAGAAGACTTCAGCATCCATATATTCCTACCAACCTACTGGAAAAATGCATGAGGGAAAGCAAGAAAAATACCCTAAAGGAAAAGTTTATAAAGTTAAGAAACACTTTTAATAATACCAGCAAAACACAGCTGACCATGCATCAAGGACTGCTGGCCCTGCACATAAAGTATGAAAGTCAAAACTAGCAGATACTCACGTGTAGCACTCACAGTGCTGACTGAAAGCAATTTCCTCCAGGCTCACATCACTATCTAGAGGAGGCCGGGTGCCATCCTAAAGGAATTGAGATAAGGAAGAAGAGAAGATAAGAAAACATACTTTTTTTTTTTACATCTTATATCCCTGCAGTGATTAAGTTTCTTTAATCAGGAATCATATAGGGGGTCTGACAAGTTTCCTGCAATATCCACAAATACTAATATTTTTAATCTCAAACAGGCAAGAAGGATAATCAGCCTTAAAACCATTTAATTAGAAAATGTTAAGCAATGCTAAGTTTTAACTTGCCACCCACAGATTAGATTTTCTCTAAGGAAGTGATGGCCAGCCTGCCCCAGGCCATTGTAACACCAACACTATCCCATATGTAGGCTTATTTTTAATAATAGTTGGTTGCTTCAGCAGCTTTGTTTAGCTGAACTTCCTCTAGTTTTACTGTGTGATGAAATCAAACAGCTAAGCAATAGGCATGTCAGTTTAGTCTTATCACCTTTAAGACTAAATTAATTGTGTATCTTTTATATTCTGGTTACTAAGATTTTCAGACTTAAAAGTTTTCCATTTAGATTTCATAGGAGTTTAGATATACTGTAGATTTTTGGACACTACTTTTCCATGTTATTACTGCTTCCTCCACAAAGATCCCAGAATTGGTTTCTTTTGTTACTATTTTTGCACCTCCAACAGCAAAAGTTTTAATGAGATAAATGGTATTTGAAACTAGCCAACAAAACTTCCAAGCACTGTAAGCTTGGAGATCCTTAGACAACACTAAAGTATTATCATGATAGTACAGAGATTCAAGATGTCTCTTTGATCAAACAATACCTGAGTTTTGGCAGGAAAGAACACTTTTATGATACAATGATAAATTTCTGCCAGATACTCATTTGACAGAAATGCACAAATTCAAATAATTATTTTCTGACTCCATCAGAGGAATTAATGTACTGCACACCTACAGTGCCTTCCAGAGAAAAAATAAAATGTGTAGTAACTGGCAAGTTAACACACTTGAATACTTAACAGACAGTGGAGCAGTCAAGGACTAGGCAGAGTAAGGAAACAATCCTGAATGACTCTTTAAGTTAGAAATGAAAAAAGTCCAGAGTAACACCACAACAAAAAGAGAAAGGAGCAGCCTGATTTGAAAACATCCTGAAAAGTGAGACTTTAACCTGGGAACAAGGAAGCTTCATACAATTTCATATGGGATACTTTAGTAATTCTTACAGGAAATTGCAAGCCAGAGAGAAGCCTCCTCTGCTAAAAAGAAATGTTTTACCTATTGCTTTGTGGAGCAAATACATTGGGCATTTCTTGCTCTCCCTGCTCTGGTGCCAAGCTTTGTGCAGAGGAGCTTGATGCAGCTTGCAGGAATGTTTAAGTACAGTAGTAACTGAAACATGTGAAGACAGGCTTCTCTTGCACAATATGCATAATTGGGAATGACTGATTTGTACAAGTTAACTGAAATAAAAGTCTTTCACAACAAAATTTCAACCCACATTTAGGCTGGCTGTCTTCCTGACAACCTCCCCCAAGTCCCTTTTCTACCCCTCATGCTGCCTTTCTAAGCATCCACGTTTTCATTCAGCAACGATTCTGCTTCCACATGCTGTGCATGTATTCCTTGGAGATTTCTGGGAATGCATGCCATCATCCAGAAGCCACTCACATCTGCACCAAACGTTTTGTTTTCTTTGGCCTTGAGCAAATGTGTTCTCAAATTTTTCCTCACCTAGAATGCATGGATGAAATCTGACAAAAAATGAAATATTTCAATTAATTTACCACATTTTCCCCTCTTCCTACTCCATGCTCTTCTTTCACATAACTCCTACACATCTTTAAAGATTTAACTCCTCATTCACCACAAGGATTTGTAATCAAAATAGTCAGACTAGTGTGAATTAAGCATGCATGAAAGCATCTTGCTTTTTAAAAAGCATTACAGGCAACATGATAACCAGGGGCAGGACCCACAGAAACCAAGCTGAAAAACACTCTGCAATGTATTCCTGCTGTCAAGAAGGGCCATAAGCAGATAAGGTCACATCAAAGCTGATTTGTCAGCAGAAGACAAAAATATTGTGGCAGTGGGATAATAACAGGGTTACCACATCCCACTGCCACTCCTCTTGGTGCTATCCCAACAGGAAGATGGGACTGTGGGCACAAAGATTCCCAGCAGAAGGGAGCAAAGACACTTTTCAGCGACCTCGCCCAAGATTTATGGCAGTAAACGCAATTCTGAACTTGATTCCTGATGGAAAACTGCAAACAGTTCTCCCTAACAACCAGCTGGTCATTGACACACAAAAGGAAGCCAAAAGAAGGGAGGACTCAGTACAGTTCCTTGTCCTGAGTGTTGCCCATGAGTGATCCTGCCCTTGCCAGGTGGGTTTGTGGGCTACGTGTGGCTGTGAGAGTGTGAGCAAGGGAAGCCTGTGAGAGTGAGAGAGATCAGCTCTGTTTAATGCCACCTTTGCTCCAGTGAAGGAGCAAAGCACCAAGCTCTGCTGCACTACTCCCCTACACTCCTAATTACCTTTGAAATAGATTTGGTAAAATAAAAATCATAATTCCTTATAGTGTTCGCAGATATTACACTCAATTCCTCTCAACATTTCATGAAGAATATTAAGAACAGGGTTGTAGAAAGTATTACCTGAAGCATTTCTGTAAAACTTAGAAACAAGAAGTGGTCTACTGCAAATGGCAAATGGGGGAATACTTAATCTATTTTCATCCATGAAGCAATGCACAGAACAAATGAAGCAAAGTCTAACATCCTGATCTGTAATGAGAGGTCACCCTCTGAACACTCATTTTGGCATGAAAGAGCAGGCTGCAACAAGTTCTCACTTTCTGAATTCTGAATCAATTACTGCCTATACACCACAACTTTTAAGGTTACACAAGTCTGGATTATCTTTTATTACAAATACACAAAACAATTTTTGCCGGACTTCTCATAATGTTATCTTTCCTCTATAGCAAAGACTTTGTCTCCTTTGCAGCTCAAAAAAAGATCTGCTAGAACACCTGGTCTTAACACTCAATGTTGGTTTACTGGAAAGAAGTAGGAAATATCCAAGTAATTCATAATGCTTTTTCTGTTGTTTTTTAAGGCCTTGATTCCTGCTGTGCCATACTTGGAGAAACACTCACACAGAGTTCTATAACTCAAGTCTCTGAGGTGGCAGATTGTGCTGTCCACCACAGGGAGGACCCATGAAGGCACAGATTTTACATTTTCACATTTACTTCAACCTACAACCTCGATCATCACAAGCTTCTTTTAATCCTAAAGCCAATTAGGTGTCACAACTACTGTTGAGCAAATGCAGATAGAGCTTGTGAATCATTCTGCTGAATGTCTGGAACCCTCCAAAAAAAGCTTACAAAACACTTCTAGGCCCATTACTCACTCAGATAGGAATCTTCTAATTAAATCTATTCAAACTGTGACTATAAAGGCAGCAACTTCTATGTTTAACAGGTTTGCTTCACTCAAGATACATCATCCCCTTGCAGTCCCAGAGCAAATTTAACAGCAGATGAGCTGAGGGATTATTTTTATGACCTCATGGAATAGCTGAAAGTGTTTCATGAGACGGGATCTTGCAGTTCTTTGCAACATTTAATTTGCCTTACATCATTCCACCAAGCTACAAGATCAAGGATATATTTCCAAATACTCACTTTGGTGATGGTCTTTAAAATAGCAAGTCGATCTTCAGGTGGTGGCAGACCCACATAGAGTGTTTTATCCAGCCTACCAGGACGCAGGATAGCTGGGTCAATTATATCTTAGGGAGAGGAAAAATAGAAAAGAATTAATCCAGAAATGAGATGCACCCTTAGGAACATCTGCAGATGAGATGGAATACATGCATATTTGTATTATACAAGACTCAAAGAAGCATTTGTGCCATGACTAAAGCTCTGAGCATTAAAGGAGCTGATTGAAAAAGTTTCATTTTTGTCAACAAGTCTTTAACACCCAGTACAGTTAAGCCACCAATGATGGATCAGAGATACCAGTTTCATCCCTTCAGATAAGAAGACAACTCTATATTTGGCAATACAGCATTAGAACATTTTGCAGTTTGTTCTACTGGAAGGAACTCTACCCAAAGGGACAATGGTAAGTCAAACACACAGGACCAATCACAACCACCCGTATGCAAACTTAAATTTATTGGTCATTTGCATTTACTACATAATGGTTATCTGAATGGTAAAACAGGAAACCCAGGAAAATACCAAAGATAGCTGCAAAGTACAGAATTTGTTTCCCAGGGAGAACTACAGACTCTGAATTTATGATGTGTGGAGAAGTAAGAAAACAAAAACTATCACAAATGTTTCTAGAAAACCATTCCAAGCTTAAGTGTAACAGAAATGTGTAGCAGCCTTTTGGCACCACAGGCTTCGATACTGAATGCACACAAAATAAGTCAGGATATAAATACTGACTATTTGTAAGTCTGGTATAACGAGAGATACAGACAGGGTATATAAAAGGCCTGAAAAAGGCCTCAATTCCTGTCTGTATTTCAGCATAAACTGCCTGCAGGATGTTTCTCAATGCTTCTTGAGGCCCTATTTCCCCATCTACCAAAACCCAATGATGGTATTGATTGCTCTGTTTCACTAAGGAATTCTATGGAGTCACCATCCCTGGAGGTACTAAAAAGACCTGTAGATGTGGCACTTGGGAACCACAGTTTAGTGGTGGACTCCAAGATCTTTGAGGTCTTTTCCAACCTAAATGATTCTACGACTCTCTCATACCCTACATGCCACAGTAATGTGAGCAGCAAAGTCACAGAACCACCCACAGGAAAGTAATCTATAAAAGAAATCTATACTTTAACTATAACGGACTATTTTAAAGTATATAAATTATAGGAATGTGTGAGGTAGCTACTGCAAGATCCTCTCCCAAAACTGACAGATGATAGTTCCATCTAAGTCTAAAGCTGGAAATTATCAAGGCCTCCCAATGAAGCTGCCAACACCCTGCACTGGCTCTGCCCTCCTGACAAATCAAGCTAACAGAACAAGCTAACAGACAAAATATTGCATTCCTGTACGTTAAAGGTGAAGGACTGGAAAAAGTGAAGCTGCTTATCTTTACTGTACAGATGTTTTAAAGGAAACAGATACCACCCTAGCCCTAAAACAGTAGCAGGGAAATAAAACTATCGCTTTTTTGCAAATGAAAAAAGTTTGCTTAACTCTGTCAATACTTGACCTCCCTGATCCCACCACAGTATGGTCTTGATCCACTTTTTAAAGATGCTCATGGTTTTGTTCAAGTTGATCTCTCAGTTATACTTTAAGGACAACTTCATTATCTTTTGCTTGGACAAAAGTTGGCTTTTTTCCCCTTAGGATACAGCAGTCATGGGCAAAAGCATCCATGGAAGAAAAATCAGCTACTGCAAATGTGATGAGAATGGTGAGGGGGAAGGGGAAAGGAATTACTTGTTTTGTTAATTTAATCCAGACCAGAGGAAACAAGGGTTAAACAGAATCCCTGTCATGGCAGGCACAGACAAAACCACGTTACTTATACATCTGTGCATCGTTCCAGATGACACTTTGTCTTGCTTTTGACACAAGTGCACTTTTCCTGTTTCTGTGTTTCTTGTCCCATTATTAACAGGAGATGGCAAAGTTCATTCAAAGGATGTCACAAACACAAAAACAAATACTCTCAATAGGGCCTGCATTATAACACCAGGCACTTGCTGATTTCCCCATTCTAATGTTCCAAAAATAAAGTATTAAATAATATTTTAAAATACTAAGTTTGCCATAGAAAATACTGTTTCCATTTTGCACACTAAGAACATGGTACTTGCTATTTGTCCAGCAATATGAAGACAGCAAATGTGATCTGAAGTTGTGTTCATCTTTTTGTATGGAAATGATCACACTGCCTGCATTCAAACAGTTACCACAACTGACAGAACTAGATAAACTGCAGTAATGGTGGTTTATAGCAACAAGACCACACCAAAGTCTGAAACACAGATCTACCCTCCCCATCTCCTTATGAATCAACTAATTTCATTCTTCTGGCTCAGACCTGGGCCTGAAGTTCTTGAAAACTCAAATCACATAACCCAGAAAATTAGTATTTACTTGTTGGACAAACTCACTCATTAGATGCACTTCATATCCATTTAAAAGAACAGAATGAGGTACCCCTTTAAGGAATTAAAGCATTCCATCCTGGTAAATCATAACACTCTCTCCATATCAATTATCTTAAAACTTACCTAAACAAAAGAGAGTCAACTAATTTGAGATACATTTACCATTTTAATGAAATTAAGGTAATTATTGCAGATATCTCTTTCAAAGCCTATTATTATCCCTCAAGTTGGAAGGAAAGTGAAGCATAGAAATGTGATAAAACACAGCACTCCTTTTCCAAGCAGTTGTCTCACAGACAGAATATACTATTGGGAGAAATGTCCAGTTAATAATTTCCTGCCTTCTGATGTGCTCAATGGTGTTGACTGTCATGAGAAGACAGTAGTATAATTTTCCAAATAATTTGACAATAATTACATGAGAAGATATTTACAGGACATCTGTTCCTTGATTTGTTTTTAAGGGTTCAAACAGGCACTAACCTCTAGAGAATTATGTCACATTTCAGTTTGCTACTGCTCTTCAAACTACTGCAAATTTTTACAGAATCATTACGTTCCATTGAAAGTATCTGTGCATGAATTCCTATACAGTGACCTTCTACTGTTCTTTACCAGATCTCTTAGTCCCACATTCATTGCCAGTTGATTATTCTCTGTGTCTTATCTCAACTGTACAGGAGCCAAGCACATTTACAGAAGGTCACTGAATATCAGCAATGACAGCTACTGTGTGAGTCCATCAAACTTCTCCCACGCTCTCATTCCAGCTTTTAAAAATATATTTGCAGTACACAAGATGTAGGCCCTGCCATTTGTGATGTTCTGAAATGCAGGCTCAGAAGCCCTGAAAGGTTTTCTGAGACTCCAGGTGAACACTGCACTTAACAACTGAAGTTACTCTGAAAGATACACAACACTCAAGGGCTGCTGAAATGCAGAATCTAATTTGTGTGAATTAGAACTATTATGAAAGAAATGGTTCCATGCCTCACATATCAAGTGCTTTTCTTAGATCTTATCTTGCCTTTAATTCAGCAACATGTATAAACAGGTAAAAACATAAACAATGCCCAAACCCAAACTGTAACTATTGTTAAAGACTGGTGATTATTTTTTTATTGAGTTTCAAAACATGTGGTTCAGGTGAATAGCTCTAAAAAAATGAAAATAAACTTGCTAATAAAAACAGAACTCACTGAAACTAGGATTGTGCTCAAAGGTAACAATAGAAGAGGAATTTTGCAAGAATTAATTTAAGAAAGCTAGAGAAAGAGGCCATGAATGAAAGCATGACATCATCACAATTTATGTCCAGTTTAAAAATCACTGTCTGTTTCCTCATGTTACATGTTTCCTCATGTTTCCTACATGTTACAGCAGATCCCAGGGGAAATGCTGCTGGTTCCTTGGTCAGCATTTCTCTAAGGAGGTTATAAATGTCCAAAGCCTGGGGAAGTAAGAGAAGAGCAGAAAGCAGCAGCATCCCATCCTGAAATTCAAACTGGTAGCTAGAAAATTGTGGGAAATTATAGATTTCATTCAACAGTAGTGTTTGGCAGTTGTGTACTATTTACTCTTGAATTTGGGGAAGAAGTAGGCTGGAACAGAATATAATTATTCTGACCCATAAAGGTGCTAACAAGACATGACATTTCTGCCTCTGTTTTTTCCCCCCTCTAATGATATTGAGTGCTTTAAAAGTTAAATCCTCTTCAGACAAAGTCTGACATTGATTCTGCATTTAGGTGGAAAGAGATTGAGTTGGGAATACTGCATCCCTGCTAATTTAGAAGGAGTCAAGAAATATCTGCAGAGGACATCCAAAGTCATTGAGTAAGTGCAAAAACCATTCAAATATTCTGCTTTTTAGGGCACATCAAAGGCTTTTTTCACCACTGCCAGAATAAGAATTACCACTTGCAGATTGTAGATGATAAACAAAAGAACCAATCTATTGTGACTACCCTTTTCCCAAATTGGGAATTAAAGCCTTCCAAGTGCTTAATGGCTGCATAAAAGAGAATTTGGCAGTCTCGAGCCATGGGGTATAAATATAAACTACCAGCATTTCACAGTAATACCTTGTCCCAGGTGCCAACACAACAACTGTGCCAGGAACATACCTTGATGCTAAAAGTGGTTGAGCCACTGCTATCCTAACTGCAACTATTCCTAAATAATAACAATAATAATAGCAATAACAACAACAATAATAACAACAACAGTAATAATAACTTATGAGTGAAGACTCTTCCTATTGCACAATTTCAGGCTACAATGCTGACAACAAGCACAACAGTCATGTACAGTACCAGCAACCAACTATCAAAGCTATCATGCATGCAACCACTCTGAAAAAGAAGCATCTTGAAAAGCTTTTTTGTCTCCTAATAAATTATACTAACATGGATTAAAAACTGTGAGATCTCACACTTCACAGCACTGGCTCAGTGGAAGACTGCAGAAGTTCTGCTGGGACACATATATTATTTAGAATTACATTACACAACTCCCCTCCCCAGCAGCACCTCTACTCACCACAACTACGACAGAAAAACTTTTCTTACAAAGATTTAAAAGCCTTTTCAGGCACCACAGCTTAACTGTTTTCAGGAACTGCTTCAATATAGCAGCCAGTCTAAGCCTGTCCTCCAGGTCTCTGCTTGGGCTTTGCATTCTTAAGGTGGATGGGAGTGCTTTCCTAGCACAGCTTTCACTGCTCTCTGCCTGCAGTGAGCTCCTTTCAACCAGCCAGACCACACCAGCAAAACCTCATTTGGTGAATGCTGCCCCCTCCTAGGCCCCATGAACAGTGAATAAACTACAGGAGAGAAAAATCAGTTTCCCCAACTGAACCACAACTTCAGTAGAAATTGTTCTGATGAAACTCTATTTCCTCATACTGACAAATGCAGATACCACAGGAAAAATTTATGGTCTAAACCTATCCAAAATGTTATTCATACACAGTCCTTCTGAAGCAAGACATCCATCCTACCCAAACTGCATCTTCCAGCTGAAAAAAATCATTTTATTAATGTTGGCAAAACAACTCCTTGTATCTTTATGAAGATAAAATCAACAAACTGAAGGATATAAATTCATCTATAAATTCAATAAATAGAAATGATTCATATTTGATATCCCTGCCTTTGCATTTTCTTTACATTTGGCATTTTTACCTCAAATCCCCTTTTTTCAGCATTGTCACTGACTAATAATACACTGCTGATTTCATGTCTCACACAGTTCCCAGCTGCCCTCAAATATGAGGCCAAACCTTATTATTTGGTAAAGTTCTGTCATTTTAACTATTCCTGTATGGTCAAACAGTACACTGGCCACTGCAGGTGAAAAAGGCAATAGTGACTTTTTAAAACTGAAGGGAAAAAAAAAAAAGGATCCCCAAGCCATTCCAGAGGTACTTTCTAACCATGTAAGGGTAAAAATGTACCTATTATAAGGCTTACAGAGAAGAGAATTAACAATTGAACAGGTATTTATTTCATATATGCATGAAAAGCAGACCTGTAAGCAAGCATAGAATCAGTGTGAATCTAAACCAAGGGATTGGGACAACCTGCCACACGTAAATATTTATATTCAGAAATTAACATCTGGGCAATATTAACCCTAACCTGGCCCTGGTGCAGCTGCTGGAGTGCTTGCACTCAGCTGCCTCCAGGAGAAGAATCCTTAGCTCAGAACAGTGACACAGAGCAGCCCAAAAAAGATCGGCCCCGTGCCCAACCGGCTGAGGCGGCACTGCAGGAAGTGCAGCTGGATGTGTCCTCACTCCAAAGGCACTGGAATTCCCAGCCCCAGCTATCAGTCAGAGATAATGACGAGTCACTAATTAGATATGAAGCCCTTGAGAAACACTTCCAAAGAGGGCTGCTTGATACAAATGCTTGCAATAGCACAACTAATTCAGGGAGAGATCTTTTTCCTAAGGCAACTCGATGACGCTCCCACCAACACTCTTGGTACATCCAGCTGCATCTATACACAGCAAAACCTGATTTTCTATTCTGCATTGCATTAGCAAGCTCATGCCAGGAAAACCTGCCACTTTAAGTCAAAGAACTTGTACAAGCAGGTAGAGATTTCAGCCCCTACTGCTCATACTTTACCACGTGGAAGGCTTGAAAGTCTGTCATGGTGCAAAGAACTTGAGACAAAGGAAGATTTTCCTTCAAATCTTTGACACTTTTGACCATTGGAATTAAAACCACCTCCTAGTTTTCTATTATAAATGATTTTTGACCAAATTTTCTTTAATTTCTAGAACACAGGCAGTATCAGGTATTTTACTTTCTCATCTTCCAAATTATATCCAAAAGAGCCATGCTGCTATTTTTCCTGTTAAGCCATTTCTCAGCAAAACTCCACATCTTGTCCTTACTTAATACATGCAGGTAAGAAATAACTGTGTCCCACTGTAAGTAGGAATTTGCCAAATACCTGTTCTAGGTGCAAAAGTTCTTTCCAGAATTCTGGTACTCACACCAGTATGGTTTTACCAAGACAGACTTGTAACCCTGTATTTCATTTCAGTTGCAATATTCAGAAAAATGTTCATAACTGAGGAAGTGCAACCCCTTCACGCTTGCTTCTTTCTAAACTGACAACAAATTCCTTTATTTACAACCCACAGCTTCTACATGGAATGCAAATTCAGGAAAGTTTCTTGCTATGTATAAAACACAAGACTTCTCCATAACACAAAACAAACAAAAAAAACAGAGATAGAAAGTTGCCTGTAAAACACATGACGTTTGTAAAGCAGACATCAGTGTTTAGCTTATTAACTGAGATGCTGCTAGAATTGTAAGAGCTACCAAAAACTGAAGAGGCAGCAAGGGAACAAAGACAGCTGTGAATATTCCAGCTGGACAGAACATGAAGAAACAGGAGAGTAACTGCTCCAGAGTCTAGTATGGAACACAGAGCCAAGGGAGCAAAAGATCAGCAAATGGAAAAATGACTTAACATGAGACAGATGTCTTAAGGCAAAAAAAAAAAAAAAAAAAGGCAGAAAACTGTAAGGCTGCTTTGGATAGAGAATCAATTTAAGCAGTAAAAAAAAAAAAAGATATACATTTTAGGTCTCTTTTCTGTTTCTACATTGCAAGGAGATAATCCACAGCAGTCAAAGGTCTTTCAAAGCATTCTAACAGCAATGGTACCAGGTGCTGAGACACATTTTAAAGAGATTGCTTTATCTCAAAATACCACATGAACACGGAACAGATTAACTGATCAGAAAAGCTCTGCATTTGAGCAGACCCTGTAATTTTAAGCACAGAACAGCCTTAGTTACAGAATTCAAATATTTAGAAACACACAATTTTGCTCAAAGAGGACCAGGGACGTCTGATTTCTTGTTTCTGACTTGGGGGTCCTTACCTGGCCTGTTTGTGGCGGCCATAATGAAAACCTGCTGCCGATTCTCCAGCCCGTCCATCTCCGTGAGGAGCTGGTTCACCACCCGCACACTGGCTCCCGACTTGGGAGGGAGAAATGTGCCAACAAAATCAAAGAAACAGTGGGAACGTGAATATTTCAAGGTAAAAGAAACACAAGATCTACTAACTCCCTGCACTGAAATATTACTCAAAGGAAAAGTTCCTGTTTCACACTTTCAATGTAGCTGCATTGTGGACTCCTTCTCTCGTATTCTTAGTACATCTCCATCCCAAATTCATGCTATCTGCACACCTCCCACGTATTTTAACACATGGCAAACTTTTTCCTTCCCATCAAAACTAAAGGACCCACTTAAAGGAGTACATACAAGTATTTGTACTAGTCATTCTGGTATCTACCTCAACAAGAACACACAAAATTTCTCAATATTCAGTTTTCTGAGGGAAAAGAGTTCTTAAATATTGAACCTCTGAAACAACATTTTAAGCAGGTGAGCTACTGAGAGGTAAATAGTAATTCCAAAGTAGTGATGTCCTATAACCAAACTCAAAAGCTTAACCTGCTTTTCTGTGGATATTTTTCTATATATGCATATGAAAGAAAGTATTAAGCTTTATAAAACTTGACCAACATATTTCCCTCAAATAAAAGCCTAGTGGACAGATTTCTTGGGAGATACCCTTCTGGGTGCTTCTGTTGCCTGCAATGTCCCAAAAGCTGTAACTGAGAGTATTTATTTGTGGAGATATCTCAAGGCCAACTCACCTCACGGTCAGACCTCCGAGGGCACAAAGCATCAACCTCATCAAAGAATATAACACAGGGGGCTGAGTTCCTGGCACGCTGGAATACCTGACGCACAGCACGTTCGCTTTCACCAACATACTAAAAAGTAAGGGAAACAATATTGAAACTATTTAAGACATTAACACTTTGCTTGGAAAAAAAATCAATCGTTTTAAACACTATTTAAGGTACTTTGCAAGGGAGAAATGCAATGTACTAATCTGCTTTTTTCTGACAACATTCTTTTATCTCTGTTTCCTTACCGATCATGATTTACATGGGGACTGTCACTAGTTGAATCCTGACAATTTGCAGTACATTCAGAGTTTAATAGAATTCCTTTTTTCTGGGCAGTAATTCTAATTTGCCATCCTTTTGGTGATGAGAACTAACAAATACAGTCTTAATTAAGGACCCTGTTGCTCAGCTGCTCATAAACAAATCCAGTGTCCAATGTGAACACAAGGAACATCTGAAGTTCATAGAGTCGTTGCCTGAAGACAGGATCTTGGTGGTAGGGAACTGAAAAGTCAGCCAGAATTTCACTTGGAATGCTGAATTGTAGGAACAGGGGCTGTGAAGTTGTAAGTGCAAACACTTGATTTTTTCCAAACATGTTTTGACACAATTTATATGGTAACACAGTCTCTGAACCACAGCCAACCATTTTGTCTGTATTCAACAAGGAAGTTGGGCTCCTCATTAAGTTAAGTGTTGTTATTTCCTGCCTGTATCAGGACTTGAAGTAAACATATAAAAATGTTTGGGAAGAGATCAATCAAACCCAGCATGTGAGTTTCAGCTTCCACATTACTGATAATGGCCTCCCCAGATGGGAACTGCAGCCACCTTGCTCAGTCCAACACATTCTCTTGACTCTGAAAGGGACTGAAGTTACATCACAGCACTTCTAAGTCAAAAAATGCTTCAGAAATTTGAACTACAGCACTTTCATCTGTTGACATTTAAAATCTCCATGCTACAGAAAAGCATTGATGTATGTAGCTGGTCATTTAGAAACCCCACTTCAAGTTAAGAAGGCTCCACCTGCCAGGTAGTTTAAACTAGATAAGGATTTAAGCTACACAGGTGACTTTTTCTTTTCACATGAACAATTTCACTGCTAAAAACTTGAAGGAGAGGTTAAATAAGGCAACTTCAGCTGCACCAGTACCAGTTGTGTAATTACCAGGAATTTTGCTTGCCCCACATTTTGGACAAGAATTCCATAAATAACAAAAGCCCCATGACCAGCACATACCATATTTAGCAGCTCAGGACCTTTCACAGATATGAAGTTTAGTCCAGACTCGTTTGCCACAGCCTGTGAAAAAGGTAAAACCAGATGGATATAGATATACATAAAACACACATTCACCATGTCTGCTTGGGTTCTGTCCATGGAATGATAAACAAATACAAGGGAAGGAACACAGTTAGCAACTGTTTGCAAAATACAGAAAACAGTACAAAGTATAATTATATGCAATTAAGAGTGGGAGGGGAGCGGGGAATTTAGCAATGTACTCTGTCTCTCTCTGATGAGGCAGTTCAGATTCATACCCCACCCCCCACACCAGCTGAAGAATGTCCAATAACTATGGGAGTTAAAGAGATATTCAACTCCATAAGAGCACCTGAGACAAAATGGGAACCAATCTGAAATTTGCACGATTATCTGCATTTATGTGGAGATGTGGTAAGAACTGAAATGCTCAAGAAGCAAACCAGAAGTATTTTCAGTAAGAGTTGCAGAGTACTCCCTAAGATACAATTTAGTTACAGTAAAATATTCCATTGGAGTGGTTATCCAATAGAGGTTCTTCTCATCTTTGCCACTTTTTCCTTAACCAGCTTCATTCCTTCAAGTTTTGCAGGAATTCCCTCTCCATTCAAGCAAAGTTGTAACTTTATGCAAGAAAAGTAATCAAGTAACTTCAGCACAAAGGCCTACATTTAATTTTTTTAATTTTTAATTTTCTGATGAGATGTGGTGCAAAAGGCCAACTTCTTGCACTGTGATCCAGACTCATCCTACAAAACCCTCCATTTCAAGAAGATTCTGCAGTGTTTTTGATGATGTTTAGAAGATGCTTACCTTAGCTAACAGTGTTTTACCACACCCTGGAGGCCCTGCAAGCAGGACACCAGCTGGAGTAGTCAGGCCCAGGGCTTTAAACTGCTCTGGGTTTCGCACAGGTGCCTAAAAAGAAATGATCATTGTTAGCTCTGGCATAAAGAAAACATGAAACTTTTCATTTTAGTTTCAGCTGGATGAAAAATCATTCATAGCAAGTTTTTTATTCCAATCTTTTACAGACTAAAGGAATAAAGATTCAATCAGCACCTTAATATCTTGCACTGCTAATTACCCCTAAATGGGAGAAATATTCTTATTCAGAGGTAAAGATTTAATTCACCAAAGTTATCTAAAGGTGTTAATGTTAAGTTTCCCTCTGATTGGCAGCAAGATTGCTAAGCTTCCAGCTAAGTAGTCCCCAATTCTTTGTGTGGCAGTTGCATAACTAAGGTTATTGGTACACAACTTTTAGAATACTTAAAGATTGAGCAATACAAACACACTGAAAGCACGAATACAGAAAGCAAAATATTACATACGAACACCAGACTTGAAACAAATTCTGAAGTGAATTATACAAGCTTGACTGTTTTAAATAAAGACATTGCAAAATACCCCTATACTTTAAATAAATATTGAAAACAAACAGTTCTGTTTCCTGCACAGGGGGGAGTGCACAAGCTCTTTAGGAGCGAGGCTAGGACTCACCAATATTGCCATCGTCAGCTCCTCCCGAACATCCTCCAGCGCTCCGACGTCTGCCCATGTCACATCAGGGATTGTGACAAAGCCTTCTCTCTTGGCAGAGGGCTGCACTGAGGACAGGGCAACAATAAAATCATTCATCTCAATGCACAGCTTCTGCAGCTGCTCCTCAGGCAAGGGGGCTTGCTCCTTCAGCAAATCCAAAAGTCTCTGCAGTTCATCCTTAAGGTACATGGAGAGGGAGAGAAAAACATTATCCAACTGCCTTAGACTTCCAGAACTGTTTTAAGGGCTTTTTCAAAGCCATCAATCACATTATCATGTACAATACACATAAAACATGTGAATTACTAATGATAAAAATGTTGCAGGGAAGCTCTGTGTACATTTAACAGGTTTGAAAGCACTGAGCTGAGCCTAAGATCTTGATTTAGATGCTACAGAAAATGAGCTAGCACATGTATTTTGCCTTCCAGTTATTCCTACTGCTTCTCTCACACTGACTAGAGAAAGAAAGGTATTTCCATGCTGAAATTTCCAAAATATGTATTATTTATATGTATTAATTCTGCTTTTAACAAGAAACTGCTTTCAAGAGAAAGTGAAAAACTGCTGGACAGCATAATTCCAGCAATTTGAGGAATATTCAGTTTTGTATAAACTGTTAAAACTCTAAACAAACTTCTAGAATACACACTTTGATTTAACACCATCTAATTTTAAGACAACTCATTTCCTCAGCCTGGTTCGACCTGGTTCTGCAATCAGGCCCTGATAAAGTTTGGGCAAACAGGACAGAGATGCAGGTAATGCTTTCCTGCACTGCCCCATGTTGCAGACCACAGTGACCATGGGAGGTACATTCCAATTTCTCCAACCAGTTCCATATTGGGAACTGAGAAAATATTCCATCAAAGAACTTCAGCTCTTCACAATATAAATGTATCTCCATTCAATTACAAAAAACAGTATCAAAGCAAACTGGTCCTGCACTACAGGTAAAACTGTATCAGGATTTTCATTATACGATTGAGGGAGAAAAAATAAATGTAAAAACTCTGTAAAGTTTCAACGTTTTTTCTACAGGAGTATAAAGAAAAAATATCACTTCCTGTCAACTTCAGTAGGATAGCTCTACAACTAACCACAAAGAAATACAAGTGCTTAGAATGCCTGATATTCCTTTTAAGTCCTCCCTCCTCTTAACAGAGCCATTGAGAGAAACTCTGAAATAGCCAAGACCACTGGGTTTGTTTACTCAAATTGTGTGAATGATTTTTAAAGGTTTTGTATGTTTATTTTTCCATTATACATATAATACAAGGGTTTTAATGACAATACCCTGTATTAGACTATGTCAACCTCCTGCCAGCTATCAAAACATGGCTTTGTTAGGATTAGACTTCCTCATTCTCAATGACCCCTTTGATCATGGTGATGTTGATAAAAGCTGCAACTACCTGCCCCTCCTCATTTTCTTTTGGCTGCAGCAGGCACCAGGAAGCACTGGGAGGTATAAGCACCATGCTTATGTTACACTAATACAAAGGCTTACTACAGCTTTTTACACTGATTTTTGTCATCACAGCAACAGTGCTCTTTGACAGCCCTCCTAAAAACAGAATTTGAGCACAATGTGCATTTAAGCCCACTTATGTCCAGATAAATCTTTAGGAGGCCTGCAGATAATGAAGCATATACAGACTCCAAATTTTGAGAAGTGAGACCGAGGATTTCTATATAAAGTTGTTCTGTTTCACTAACCTTCATGTTACTTAGGCCAGAGAGTAGTTCTGGCACTTGAAATACTATTTTCTGCAAAGAGTTCCAATTGTGCTGCACATTAACAGCTCCTCTCTTCCTCAAACCTGCTACAGGCACTAATCACCACGTGTGATTTACCTCAAGTAACCACATAGCTGGAAGGCAAACAAAGGCTGCATAAATACCTCTAGACTCTGGCTTACCGTAAGGCTGCCAGGTCAGGGAAGAGCACCAAGCATCATCAGAGACATTCCACTGAGGGCACAGCAAACAGCTGGCACAAAATACTCAGTGCAAGTCTGATACTTTTAAAATTCTATTGCAGTCAATACACTTTTGAAGAGAGATAAAGACACTCTTTGAAACTCTGCTCTGCTGGAAGTCAAAACAACACAGCACAAACAAAACAAAAAATCCGAGGGAAAAAACACACCTTGTACAAAATATGAACATAATTTTTAGGAGGACTGGGGTTTGGGATTCTCTTCTCCAGACCCTTTCTATTAGGGTCATTAGGAGCTACACTCCTGCCTTAGCAGCTGCCATTTCTAAATCTATATTTAATATTAGGTTGGCTGTGGATGTTTGATGACTTATGAGTAATGACTTTCATAACTGTAAACTGGCTCAGCTCTTCAGATGCTAAGAACACACGCTCCAAGGAGCACAGACCTTAGGTGGAAGCTCTGGTTGGCTGGTGCCCTCCTGCACGGGGCTGTCTGCTCCTGTCCCCGGGCTCCCTTCAGAGTGTGTGTGTTTCCTGCCGTGCTCCCCAGCTGTCAGCAGGACCCTGTTGACCGTGCCCATGGCTGCCTCCCGGCACAGGGCCATCAGATCAGCCCCCACATAGCCCGGGGTCAGCCGCGCTAAATGGCCGAAGTCGAACCACGCCGGGAGCTTCAGCTTTCGACACAAAGTCTGAAGAATTCTAATGAGGTAAGGGGAAAAAAGAGAAAAGATAAAGCCAGAGAAAAAGATAATACTTTTTTTTTCTTTTTTCACATGAAAACAAAGCAGCATTTAATGTCTATTTCAGTCCACATGAACTGAAGTAGCACAGTGGGAAGTTTTTGCTCAAGTAGGAAGTAACCAGCACTGAAACCCACAGAACTGTGCTATAAACTTCCTGTCCCTTCTGAAACAAAAACCAACAGCCTCAACCAGAGGCTGCTAATCTGTGGTTCTGGTGACTGAAGTAATACAGGTCACCCTTCAACCCTAATTTATACTCAAAACTGACAGGCTAGGTCTCAGTGTACCACAGTGATGCACACAAGTTATCCACTGATACTTTTAACCTTGTATTCCTAACAACGTAAGCCTGCACTGCCTGTTCCATGCCACTTTTTAAAAATTTATTTATTGAAGAACAACATCCACAACAAGCTATTCTGCAAGAAACAAATGAAATCAGACTGCGTGAGGAGCTCTGGTTTAGTCTTCAGTATTTTTCCCTGACCAGTGAAAGCAGAACACAAGAATACAACAGTAAAATATCACTTCAGTGGGAAAATATTTTTAAAAGGCAGCGCAAACCAAGAAAGTCCAGATCAGTAACATTCTTCTAGTTCCAATAAAATCTAGTTCAAATTATTTCTAGATCAAATAACGTAACTACAGAAGTGTTATGAAAAAACCAAGTGATTAAATTCTTTAAAACTCTAAAATTATAATATATTTCGTCTGTTTCCCTCCCCACTAGCAAGTTCCATCATCTCTCCTTTCAATCTTTATTGGGGATAATAGCCTGTTTCTCAAGACTTTTCCAACCTGTCTGGCAAGAGCTGTAGCTGTCAGTTGAGTCGAAGTGTAAACAGTTCAGAAGTACAAATGGCTCATTCTGAATTTGCACAGGAAAACGCCAGGTAAAGCAAGATCTCCAGGTACACTTTCTCATCTCACTCACCTTAAGGCTGCAAAACCACAACTAAGCAGTTCAAATCTTGCCTTCAGCAAGACACCCTGCAAATCAGCACACTGTGAGGACTTACAAGGTCTATGTAACCCTTTCACTTTAAAATAAAGGAACAAACCAACACCAGCATGCCTTCCACAAAACAAAACAGAAAGCAGGAGGAGGGAAGAATTTAAAAAAAGACAATCAGTCCCTGTAAGCCTACACCTCCAGGAAAACAAATACAAACAAACAATAATATGAATGCCCTGACTCCACTCGAACCTGTGAACGATCCCTGCACACCAGGATGGCTCTGCCATTCACATCTCCTGTCCTTCCACACTGTGCTGTTTCTGGGAATGTCATCTTTAAACATGTTCCTAGGAACTGTCAGGCAATCACAACTCTCCTCAGGTGACTCCTCAGGTCTGCTTCCAACCATCTGCACGTCTTGCCCACAGCCAAGAGGAACACAATTACTACAGAGCAGTAAAGCTGGAGGAAGAAGGGAGGGAAGAGAAAAAAACAGACATGGAGGTACGGCCAGAAGGGGGGAGAAAAACCTTAGGGTGGAATAATGGCCTGAGGGCTGACAACGCAAAGTGGGCAATACTGCAAGCAGAAGTGTCTGCCTCCTCAACTTAGAAATATGATTATTTCAGAATAAGAAGAAACTTATCCTTTAACCTTTCTTTCCTTTCCATAACAAGATAAGCTATAAGTTTTTCAAACTTCCCTTCCTGTGTTTTTTGCTGTTGAGGAAATGAGTAGCAGTTCCTTTTTAATTAAAAATGCAGAAATGGATTTATTTCTTTTTACTTGTCTGATAATCAGAGCTCTTTGGAGAAAAAAAAGGACAGTTACACAACACAGGATGACTGCAGCTCAGCTTAATGCCCAGACTGGTGTATTTCCAAGAGGAAGGGAATGGAAGAATCCAGGCCTGATGCTTAAGGTACAAATGAGCTTCACTTAATTTATGTTCCTAATTTAATAGCTACATAGGGAGCACCAAAGACAGAATGTTAACTTCCTGGACATGAGAAAAGATACATTTGATTCCATCATCTGTACCGTTAAGGCACTTGGAAAGCCATTAACATAATGTTAAAAGCAGATCTGCATACAAGAAAGGAAATTACTCCAAATGTAGGCACAGCTTCCAAGACAAACAGGTGCTCACTGAATGTCTTCTGCAACTTTTCAGTGTGTGCTGACCCACAGGTATGTACAAACAGAACTAAGCACAATAAAGTACTTTTCCTTAATTTGTATGTTAACTTACACATCATTTTCTTATTTATCAGCATATCAAAAAGAAAGTTTAACTTCACAACACATACTTCTCTCTTGCCCCTTCATCTGGGATCCCTAAACAGATTTCTCTGTCAAATCTCCCAGCTCTCCTCAGTGCAGGGTCAAGGGAGTCAGGTCTGTTTGTTGCTCCAATAACAAGGACCTGGGTGGTGGCAGCCACATTATTCAAGTCTAAGGGAAAGAAGGAAGGAAGTCGGTAGTCATACTCACTGTCCAGACTTTGTTCCCACAGCTGTGGGACTTTGCAGCACATGATAGTAGCCAGCAGAGATAAACTAATCAACAGTCAGAATGAGCTGTTCATCTCTGTCTCTACTACATAAAACTTACATTTTGCACAATCAAGCAAAAAATTTTAAAATTAACAGACTCAATAATTATTAATAAATTTATCAGGTTCCCCCATTATTTCTGTTTATACAACAGACAGGCTTATATAATGCTGTACAGACCACTTTGAAAATATTGTAGTAACACCCCTTCAAATTTATTATGATCTTCCCACCACTCCCCAGGCAAACTGTGTCAAAATAAGATAAATTACTGCCACTATCTCCTCTAAAGTAAGCACAAGTCACTACTGAAGGGAAGCAGACAGTGAGCCTGATAATGACAATCTGGTTTCAGCACTGCTGTTCCTGAAGCTCACCATCCATACAAGTCAGGAACTGGGCCACAATCCTGCGCTCCATGTCCTTCGATGCCACCTCTCTCTTTGGGGTGATCGCATCGATCTCGTCGATGAAAAGGACACACGGAGCACTGGACTAGGGAACAGGAAAGACTCACAATTACAAAATCACACTGATAGAGTGCATTGCAAGAAAGAAACGTTCCAAGTTTTCTGATCTGTAACTCTTACTGTAAACCTGCTGTACAATCAAGTCCTGGAACAATTCTGTTGCTCTTGCTGACAATCTGGAGAGCCACCACACTGTGAAACTTCACTGATCTGAAGCTATGGAATAGTTAAGGCATGAGATTTAAAATGTCTCTGCACACTGTCTAAAATTTAAATACACCTCTGTGTTGCCTTATGTTTTCCCTAAATACTCCATTGTGACAGCCTGCTGAAGTCCATAAATGAAAATCACACAAGAAAGGCCTGGTGTGCTTTGTTGTTTGTTTTGTTAGTGAGATTAGAGCTGTGGAACTTCAAGAATACCATTACTGACACACAGAATGAAACAAAAGGAACAGTAGGTGGTCACAGGGCTTCAATACTACTGCAGAGCCCAACCACACTCAAAGAGTAAAATCAAGCAGTGAGAAACTCCACAAGTGTTCTAAAATTCCATGAACTTCGTCAAAAGCCGTCAATAATACGGATTAATAATTAGTGTGACTACCATAAGGGTCCTTAGCTGATTTAAGATCATTAATATTCCCGAAAAGCACTAGCAGTGCAATGGAATACTTGAGGAAAACCCTGGAATCTCGTTCCAAAGGAGTCCCACGCAAAAACCCCGCGTGGTCCAGGCGCTGCTCTGGCTGGTCCCAGGCACCGCCTGCGCCACCTCGCGGTCATTCCCTTCCCCGCACCCAAATAAAGGAATCGCTGTCTCTTCCCCTGCACAAAACCTGCTGCCAAAACTAACTGGAAAAACTACCTAAGGGAAGGTGAGAGACTATCAGAAAGGCAAGAGATTTTATTTCAGAAATACTTTATGCAACAGATGTTATTTCTGTAACAGTAATTTAGAGCAATCTCGCCTTGATCACTACATATACAAAATATATGTAATTTCTAAAGTCTCCTTGCCATAACCTATGTAATCTTATGCTAAACAATTTCTTAACAAGGCTCTCTAAAAATTAAAATTTAGAATGAACAGGAAACATAAGAAACAGCTTCGCAATTGACCCTTTTGGCCTTGTTTAGAGGCACACTTTAAATACCTACACACAGTATGTAAGAGTAGAAAAATGAAATAAAGTTGGAAAACCAGAACATTCTCAGAGGTCAGGAACAGACAAGTCACCTCAGGAAATAAAACATCAGCCCCATACTAACAACCAGAAACATCTGCATTTCTTTAAATTAAAACTGTCTCAACCTGTTTCATTCTCTTTGCTTCCTACTACATCCAGAGGTCACACCAAAGCAAGACCTCAACTTTTCTCCTGCTCTTATCAAGTCTGTTCCAAATTTCTTGCTTTCTACCCAGACTGCCAAAGCCTAAAATCTCCCCTATTCACTCAAATTCCACACCATACAAAACTAGCAAAACCCCCATGTAACAAAAAGCACAATGAACTGCTCCTGATTTTTTTCTTTTATATATCAAGCCAAGCAGATCCAAATATGTAAATAATTTATGTTGCTCTCTACATTGTTATGATGAACCATCTTTTGTTGAGGCTTCAGAACAGTAAGCTTTGTGCTGTGTGACATCATGACAAGTACAATGGAATTCTGGTCGCAGGAAGGGTGACAACTCATGTGTGTAGCAGGATAAAGATTCACTCGCTCACATTTACTCAAATTCAAACCACAGCAACAAAGTATGAATATTTACAAAGAAAAAGACAAACAATTCACAGAGCTATTTCCAGTGGGTGCCTTACCACAGCCTGCTCAAACAGTTCCCTCAGTTTCTGCTCAGATTCCCCCGACACTCCAGACACAATCTCTGTCGCTGCCACCTTCAACATGGGGAGCTCAAGCTCCTGGAAGAAACAAGGAACATTTTATGATATATCCAGAGGTTAGAAATGCTGGCTGCCCTTGAGGACAAATACTTTTCAATATGACATCTTTCAAACCTACAAATTACATTCTCAAGACTAAATTGTTAGGAATTCTAAAAAAAGATAAGGAGCATCCTCCAACTTAAAATCCATAACAAAGTATTGCTTAGCAGTGTGGAAGGTATTCCCCACCAGGTTTGGGTCCCAGAGTCCTGTTCCAGAAATATCTATGCAGGATTGTACAACAAGGCACTTGTAAAGCTCACACTCAGAGCCTTCTGCTATTAAAATAAATAAATACAACTGCAACTTTAACAGACTGTTGCACAGTAGTGCTACAGGTTGTTGCAGCCTATTTCAAGCTCTTCGAATTACATATAAAAGAAAGCTGTCCCTAATTTAACATATAGAAACAAAATGAACCCTAATTTATGCAACTCAAGGCCACCAGAGACCCTATGGTGCTCAAAGAAGATAATTTGCCTAACAGAGCACTACTGAAAATCTCCTATTTAAGAAAGAAATTATTTAAAAAGCAGTCATTAAGTTTATTTCATCTCAAAGTTTTTCACTTGTGACATGCTTCTTTCCTCAAATGTAGTACCCTTCCAGCATACAAATACTTACTGAAGCGTTAAATATCATCACATTATTCAAAGGATTCTATTTTACAATAAGGCATTAGAAAGAAAACATCCTAAATCTTTTAATTAAAACATTTGAAACTATTTCAGAAGGGTGTTACCTACATTCAGTGATAAATATCACTATTTTCCTTATCTGCACTACAGAAGTCAGTAATTTACATGCATCTAAGTTTAAGCTTATAATCAGTAACATTTAAGGAGCAAATGTATTAAAGAAAAGGAAATGTCCATGGTTCTCACTGAGAGCCCTTCAAAGTCCTTAGATCTATATCCAAAACAGGAACAGTGGCACAGCAGCTTCACCATTACCCCAAGTTATTAACACCAGTAGTGTCATGTGCTCTGAAAACATCAGCATGACACAGGCAAGGCAAGATCAAGTTTCAGAATTCAGAAATCAGCTGTTTAACAGGTGCCACCCAACAGAATCGATGTAATGCCTCATAAAAGATGGTAAGGTTGAGTCCAGATTTGAAACAACAGTATGGTAAATTTAACCAAGATTATCTTTCATTTATACCCCTCTCAAAACACCTGTGCTTATGTTGCTCTGTTCTGGGTATGCGTCAAAACAATGAAATCACAATAAAACCTTGTCACTATGGCTCTTTATGTATGAGGTTCTATCAAGTAAGATTCAGATGGAATTCAAACGAAGGATGTAAAGATTAACATATTTCAGACTATCATAGGACAGCTAAAATGAAAAGCTCTAGTCTGTTCTGAAAGAAGACTATTCTCTTTCCCTCTGTGAGTAACTCAGAAAAGGCAGAGGCTGCACCTGTGAAGCCACCTCACCCCAGCAATTGCCTGTGCCAGCAGGGTCTTCCCACAGCCTGGTGGCCCATGTAAAAGGAAGCCCCGAGGCGGAACCACTCCCAAGTGGGTGTAGACCTCAGGATGGCGGATGTGAAGGAGCATCTTGCAGATTTCCTGTTAAGAACAAGAGAAATCTCCTTTTAAATTGCAGAAATTAGTATTTGCTATTCTTATAGGCAGGGCAAAATAAAACAAGTTCTGTTCAACAATCTGAATTCAATGACTGCTTACAGAAAGAATAATCAGAGAACAAGCAACAACCTCACTGCTGTTGGTGTAAGCAGCTCTGCTCAGTGCCATGCAGATGAACTCTGCAATATTTCTCCTCTGTCATTTTTCATGACACCTTTTATTCAGTGCATCCTGTAGCCCACCAATAAAATTTTAACTAACCTTTAATGTTTCATCATTGCCTCCTACATCCTCAAATTTCACTGAAGGGTGATAAAGCTCTGACCCCTTATTTCTCACTGTTAAGGAGGAAAAGACACACATTTAGCCATGGAATAAATGTATTTGTTAAGTAAACAAAATGTATTCAGCCTAAAGAAATAGCTAAGCACACAGAGTAATAATATTTTTTATTAGTAGACACAGGACTGCAATTTTTTTTTAGTACAACATTAAGGCTAAATTTCTTTAAAAAACTGCCTGGGGTCACTTCTCTGCACATCAGAAAATACTGCTTTGGTAACAGATTCCATGGTCTGTTACTATCGCTTTGTTTGGAGTAACACATCAATAACACAAAAATAACTTCTCACCTTTCTTAAGTAACATGGATTCAATTTCTCCATCTACATCTGCAAATTCTCCCTTTTTTCTTTTTGCTCTTCTGCCCTTTGTCTTCTTTCTTTCACTCTCCAAGACAGAAAATTCTGTTGATTTCTAGGACATAAAAGCAGAATTATATACAAAAAACCTTTCAAGTCAGTGAACTTCTGCAAAAATGTAGAAGAACAAAATGTGTGTCTATGATGCCTAACTTACACAAATTATGTAAATAAAGACAAGCAAGACAGGAACTTACGCCTTCTTTTTGCAGAAACTTTTTTGTACTTTGGATTTGTCTTATTTTTAAATGGGTTAATTACAATAGTCACTTTTTTTTTTGTTAAGAGAACATAGTAATGAGCAAAAAAACCAAACCAAAACCAATCAAACCCCTCAAAACTACTAACCAAAATCAGACACCAGTTATTTGCATGCCATGGAGGAATCCACTTCGGGGATGAATACAACTCTACAAACGTATTTACTCCATTGGAAACAATTTTTATTTCTACTAAGCCTTAAGGGAGGGTAAGAAAATGTTATTCAGTGCTAACACAAGTTAAGAGCATGTGAGAGAAGGACTATTACAGGATAAAAGAAATAAAAAGAAGTTTCTTGTTTTCCCCTGGGCGACTAAGACTCCACCATTAACTAAGGAACACCACCTGCTGTGGCTGCAGCAAGCCACAGGCCAGGTAGGCTGGCCACTGGCACATGCAATAAATAAAAGCTACCTCCCACTCATCTTTCTCTCAGCATGGGCACTAACCTGGCCCTCCTTCATACTGAGAACTACATTTCCCTCAAAAAAAATCTGGAAGAAACTCATTATTTGGTGACTTTCTACCTTCTGTACAAACATGCTTGAAATGGGCCAGTTCTGTTCATGCTCTACTTAGAACACCTTGGGTTTGTGAAACACAAAGTACCTCAGAAATCGGTTTCTTTTCCTCTCCTTCTCCATCCTCAGAAAGGTCAATAAAGAAGTCTTTCCCATCAGGAGTTTTGTCAATGAACCAGCCACCGTCAGAGATTCGTCTTTCACCTCTGGATTCTGGTGTGAGGGTGCTTGTCTGAGGTGCTGTCCTCACGTGAGGAGGGGTCTCCACTGGGTCATTTTTTGGAGTGGGTGGAACAGAATCAGGATTTCCTTTCTTGTATAAGCTCAGCAGGGAACTGTTCATCTGATTGGTGGACTGCAGATTTACACATTTGTAAAGAAAATACACGGGACAGGTTTTAACTTTGATTATTTACATTTGGAGGTCAATGAAAACTGTTTCATAAACATAATTCAGCATTATTCCTGCTGGAGAAAACAGGCAATGCATCTTTCAACCCACTCCTCTGCAAACCCAATGCCTGCATATAAACCTACACGTGGTGGCTGAAGGGGCAGCAGCCTTTGCAATTTACCCTGGAATGACTCCTGTTAATGGGCAGGCACCTCTTTTGGCAGAGGCTGGAGATGTCAGCTCCTTCAGTCACTTCATCCAATTGGCAGCCAAGTCCTTCAGGCTCTCAGTGTGCCTTCCTGACAGTGATTCCCACCACATTCCTCTTTTTCCTTCAGAAAACAGCCTCCTTCCAGCTCCACAGACACTCAGTTGGAATTGCTAACTCTGACTAGACCTTATCTCTATCTCCCCTTTTAAACTCTACCAGTGCAATTTCACAGCATAGACTCATATGTTATACAAATACAAACAATCATAATAAAATACAACTTACTAGATCTTCTGGATAATTATCATAGTCAGAGTCATCTGTGTCACTTCCAGTAGTCCTTAGCAGGGAAGGAAGACAAAAAAATATTAATTTATCAGAGCAGAACTGCAAGTAAGACATCTGTAAAGTAAAACAAAAGCAATTTCCACAATGTGGTTCCCCATAATCATGGTATGTAGCCTCATGCTGGAGAGAAATTCCTGACTCCCATGCTCTCAATCTTCTACTATGAAAAGTTTTAAAATGCATCCTTTCCAAGTGTGTGATGAGTGGGATCAACTTGCCAACCTGTCTGAAAGACAGACCTATATAAAAGTGATGCAGGTTCATTCTGATTCAGTTCACCAAGGGAAACAGAAGTAAATCACTGCTGAACCAGACCTCTGGCAACAGTGTCCTACTTTCCCACAAGATCCTTAAAATCTATCCCAGGTTAGAGCAAACAGCACTCCAAGAGGTTATGGACAGGGTTAAGAGTCAGGAAATCTCCATTCCCATCTCACACCCACTGGTGATTTACTCTGAATAGTCTGGTAGTCTCATCTCTCAGATATGGCCAGTATCTCTCACACCCAAAAACTATGAAGAACAAAACAAAGGAACTGAAACACATGAGGAGCAGGGCATTATGTGGAAAACTATCAAGGGACCCATAAGGTTGTCCATGACTGGCTCTAATATCTGCTTGTCTTCAGCACTAAAAAAGTTCCAAATAACTACAGTTAACTTCTGAAGAAGACAAGCCTATGGCAAACCAAGGATCCACCTGTAACCTTGAAACAACCAAAATGCAATAAACCAAACCCAGAAAGCTTTAAAGAAACAGTAACAGCAATGGCATTATTAATCTAGTGGTAAAAATTATCCTTACTCATTTTTCTCTTGTTGTCTTGCTCTTTTTGCCACATGTTCAGATTCTAAAACTGCCAAATCTTCACGTTCTTGTTCATTACTGATTATATCAAACACTGCAAGAAAAGGTTCAGCCATGTTAGGAATTAACAGCCAAAGCACAATCAAAGAATTTGGCATCTAGGAAACAGTATTAACAGATCTACCTTTTGCAACTTGTATTCTAAAGGCATTTCTTTTTCTTCGTCCGTAATCTACACTGTAAAAAATCAAAATAAACAGGTCACACCAACCAATTTTTCCCTCGACACAAGGTCATTCCCAGTGGAAAAAGTACATGGGAAGTTGATTCCCAAGCTTCCCCACAGGTTCTTATTAAACACCACCACGTGAAAATCATCCCAGCAAGGTATGAGTGTATTACTGCATCCTCTATCTCCTCCCCAAGGCTGCACTGAGGTGTTCTTTTCCCTCCTATTTTAAACTCACTGGGGTAAACTTCTACATGCTGCAAGGAATCTGCAGCTTTTTATTTAAAACAGAAAAAAATCAACCCATAAAAAACCCAAACCACAACTAGATCTTGTCATGCCAATGCATTAATAAAATATGAGTCATTAAATATCTCAGCAGAGGGAAACAATCTTATTGCTTCAATCAACCTCAACAACTGGCAATGATGGTGACATTAAAAAATTGTAACTTTCATAATAAATGCAAAAGAACAAACTAATATATTCTACATTTTGAACACAGGATATAAGAAGACAAATCTTGGCTCACCTGTAGGTTTTCTGCAAATCAGATGCTAGAACTCCAATGTCAACATAATGTCCACATTTACTACTTGCAAGATACTGAAATGAAGAATTTTAAGCAGGGAATAAAATCTTTGTCAATCATTTCACCAGAACAGCTCAAACAAATATGCCTGTTATAAATTCTGCCCTCCTTAAAAGTTGAAATGAAAATCAGAATCAGCTTTTCACTGCCTTGCAACACACCAGACAGTATTTCCCAATGAAATGCTTATTAAAGCACAGATTACTGGGCAGCTCTGCTCCCTGGGGAAAGGCAGCATCCCACATCTTGGGGCTTTGATGATTTCTGCTGGGTCAGCTCTTTACTTTTATTTAACAAGAAAGCTGACTTTGTAGCCCACACACCATCTTATTGTCTTGGCTCCTCTCAGCTATCCTCCTTTTGGTTTAGATCTCCTGTCCTAGAAACCATCTATATGAATCAGCATGGATACTCTCATTAGAACAACTTTAATCTTTACAAGACATTTCAGGGAATACTATAGAGAACTATGTGAATAAAGTGAATTCTATCAAGCCTTTTTATTGCTCTGACAGCAGCTAATCCAACCCATTGTCAAACCCCAATTATGAACGTGTGAGAAAATGTACTAAATTTCATGTACAACTGCACTCCACTTGCTTTCTTCCCCCACTCTCCAAATCAGCAGCGAGAACTTTTGATACCAAAAATTCCTTCTTAAAAAAGAGGAAAAAATATAGAATCATCCTAAAAGATCTGGTATCACAAATGTCACAGCAGGGAGGATTTCAAACCCTCATTTAAATTAATAACTCTATACAAAACAGTCAAATTGAATACATATTTAGCTTTTAAAATTACGTTGCACTTCACATAACCCATGGGCAGCTCCTGCCCTGCATGAAACATCAAGGCTACCATAAACCCAGCTGGGTTTTCCACTTTGGAATAGTCAAGACACACTCAATGTGATCTTGTGAATTAAACCAAGCAAGTTCCCTTGAGCAGTCACTGTCTCATCTCAAGGAATCAGAAGTGGAGTACATTTATGCACAGGCTCAGAAACCTGTGTTCAAAGTGCAAACTCATTATAAACTGTGGTAAGGTGTGACACAGCACTGTGCCACTTGAAGGAATCACAGTTGTTCCCACATGTATTTGGGAAATAATCCAATTTCCCCCTTTTCTCAGCTATTCAATAAAATCATTGTACGTGTCTCCAAACACAAACAATATTTGCCAATATCACAGAATTGCAGGATCATTCAGGTTGGAAAAGACCCCTGAGATCTTTGGAAAAGTCCAATCTGTCACTGATTGTCCCCCAGACCATGGCACTGAGTGCCACATCCAACTTTCCCTAAACACCTCCAGGGATGGTGACCCCAGCACCTCCTGAGGAACCCATTCCAATGTTTAATCACCCCTTCTAGGAAGAACTTCTTCCTAAGGTCCAAATATACACACACACATATATACACATGTATTTACATACACATACCTGTATACCACATGTAGGTATACAGCCATATATCTACATATATATACACACAGATACACACCGTGTGTGTGTATATATACACACATACACCTATACATGTACATATATATATATATAGGAATACTTTGAGTATATTTCTTTTGCCCTATTCATTTCACATGTGAAGCAGCAGCAGCCAGCCTCAAGAGTAGAGCTATTAAAGAGGACAGAAGAACGACAGAAAAAAATATTTTACAGAAAATTAAAATAAATAAATAAAATAAACTCTAAGGCCTATTTAAGGCCTTTCTAAAGCCCTCAGAGGCAGGGCCGAGGTTTGGTGCTCTCCTGCCAGAGAGCAGGCCGGATGCTCAAGGCCCCTCAGCCAGAGGGGGACAGACGAGCCCCTCTCCGGCTGCCGGTACCGGGGGTACCGGGGGTACCGGGGGTGCCGGGGGTGCCGGTGGTGCCGGTGGTGCCGGGGGTGCCCGGCGGGCGGGCGGTACCTGCTTGATGCGCTGCTTCAGCCGGGGATCGGAGACGCGGCCGGGCCGGCACCGCATGGCCGCCACCCCCCCCGAGCGGAGACTCCATTTCCCGGCATGCCGCGCTGCGCGGGCCCGCCCGGGCGGGGCTGGGCCTACGGCGGCCGGGAGGGCCCGAGCGCGGCGGGCGCGGCGGCGGCGGCGGCGGGATGGAGTCGGTGGTCTTCATCTTCTCGCTGATCGACTGCTGCGCCCTCATCTTCCTCTCCGTCTACTTCGTATCCTGCTCCTCCGGCGCGGGGCCGCGGCGTGGGGGCACCGGGGGGTTGGGGGCGCCGGCGGGGCCGGTGGGCTGAGGGCGGCGGGGCCGCGCCGGGCGGTGGCCGCGGGCCCGGCGGGGCGGGCGCGGCGCGGTTCGGCCGGAGCGCGCTCGGTCCGCGGGGCCGCGGCGGAGCAGGGGCAGGAGCGGAGCAGGGAGCGAGCGGTGCTCGGGAGGCACCCGGGCCTAAGAAGTGCGGCCAGCAGAGTTCCCATTGCAAGGACGCCGTGCTCTGTGCAGCTGTGGGGCTCCTCGGCAGGCAGGGCTCCCATGGCCTTTGTTGGAGGCTGGTCCGCAGTCTGTGCTGGCCGGCGTTGTTGCAGTGTAAAGGCACAGATTTGACTTCTTCTCTTTACTTTTGTCAAAAAAAAAAGAGGACGGGCTTTCACATTCTTTCAGTCCTGATGGGATTTTTCAGGGTATACCCAGTTCTTCTAGCAAAACCGCTCCAAAAAAATTCATCCTAGAGGGATAAATTGTTTGTTGAAAAATCAACAGTCTTTACCCATTCTTTAGCAATAGGAGAAAAAAATCTCTTAATGTTCATTTCCTTGGAAAAAAGAACCATGAGCTCTACAGGAGACAGCATGGAGAGGTGCACACGTGCATCCTAAGCCTTTTTTTGAGAGGACTTGTCTGTCTGAAATATTCATATTTCAGTCTGAAAGTTCATTCAGTAATGATGTTACTCTATTACTTCCTAGCGGAGTATTAATTAATTCAAGTTGTTGTAAATGTCGGGGGTAAAAGAAAAAAAATAGATTCACTGCTTAAAACTGCGCAATTTTGCGAGGAGAGTTTAAAAGTACATTGACTTGTCCTGCCTATTAAGGTTTAGTTTGGAGGATTGTAGTAACAATTTTGATACTAAAAGCACTGAGTTTGCCTCCCTGGTCTGTTTTAAGGCCTGAACTTTAGCACTTGTGCAACAGTTGCCCTTGCGAACCTATAATAAAATCACTTGGCCTGATGATAAAATGTAGCCAAGGCTTCTATCTAAAATAGGAGTGAGTTGTAACTAATTGAAAGGCGCCTTCGAGAGAGCAACATAGAGCAAGGCAGCGAACGCTGAGAGCAGAGAGCTCTCCCCAGTTTGTTGGCTAAAAGTGAAGCTTTGTGTATTCTGAATTAGCATACACTGTTTCCTTATCCTGAACTTCAGATAATCACGCTATCAGATCTGGAATGTGACTACATCAACGCTAGATCGTGCTGCTCCAAGCTCAATAAAGTAAATTGTTCTTTGCACTTGCTGTGGTTTGAGAAAACCACATCCTTCATCTGAGCATTGCAAATAACTGGGGTGTGATAGGTGTCTGAGGAGCCTTGATTGGCAGTATTTTGCATGTATCCCTTATTTCAGCCTGCTTGGCTTTTTTTGGATGTCCATCTTTCAGCAAATTCCATCACAAAAGTACCATTTTAAATTAATCTGCTTAAAACCCTTAGCATTAAATCAATGTGGCCTTCCCACATGTCTGTTCATTTTAGTTTAAAGGTATTTTTTCTTAATGTGAGAGGGAATGGTACAGGATCCTGTCAAGCCAAGATCTCTGTAGTTGCCAGGGGCTGACCCAATTTAACAATGCCAGTTTTTATATTGATCAGCTCTCTTATCTGTTCCAAGCCTGGGGCTGATTGTGCAGGTTTTAATTATCTGAATTCCTAACCCCACTGTTCTCTGCTGTGAGCTCTGTATACTTTCTGAGTTCTCTTTCTTGAATGCTTGTGCAGTACAGTTGTGTTCAGACTGTGCTGCTCCCTAGAAATGTTTGTATGCTTGGGAAAAGCACCTCTGTTACAATATCTCAGGGCCTGATTTCTGCTTGCTTGTGTGGAATCTGCCTGAAGATACTGATTTGTCCACACTGATGGAACCACATACCCCTGCTGCCAGTTTTTCAGATTTTATGTGGTTATAATCCAATTATAATCCCAAATAGATGACTTGTTCATAAAGGAATTTACATTTGTGCATGTAACTCTTTCCTCTTTCCCCTTTTTGCAGTGGGTGGTGCCTGAGCTGATTGGCCATGCTGTTGTCACAGTATTAATGCTTATTTCACTGCACTGGTTCATCTTTCTCCTTAACCTGCCAGTGGCCACATGGAATATATACAGGTGAGTGCTCAAGGGCTTGTGGGGTTTCTTTTAGCACTGTTACTAGTTTAGCTTTAAGTGTAGTACAAAGATGAATGATAGGTCATGGTGAGATGTTTCAGTTGTGTTCTTGAGCTGCTTCATTGATCAAACTGACATAATTTCTTGTCATTAAAATGAGAAGGAACCCAGCAGTGCAAAGGACATGAAGCTTTTGGCCTTTGCTTGCATTCTCTTTAGTGCCCAGGAGTCTCCATTTGTGGGTGATTCCCAAATTCACAGGAAATCATAGCAGATTAATTGGGATTATGAAATAGTACTGAAAGCAGAGTTAATAATGCTTTCACGCTGTTCCTGATAGTGCTGTCAGTTGTGTTAGTTGATAGTGTTGGTTTTGCCCCCATCCTGCAGGTTTGCATTTGGGAGGGTTTGCAGCCCCTTCACCCCAGGACAGCTGTCAGTGTCACTGCTCTTTGTGCTCGGGGCTGCCACCCTTGGAAATGGCCGAGTTACCAGTGGGGGTTTCCATGTGGTAACACGGGGACTGTCAGTTCAAACCATGTCCTTTTATCTGGTATCATTTGGTGTGTGGAGAGCTGGCCCTTCACAGGTGTTCAGCTGGTGGAAACTGGATCTGGGTTTGTCACAAATTACCTGCAGTCACTGTACTGAGGGAACCCAAAAGCCCAAATGTTAAAAGTACAGGTTTGGAAAGCTGCTGTAATTCTTGTTGGCCTGAAGCTGCCAGGGCTGTTTGCAGGGATGGGTTGAGTTGCTGCTAGAATTAAACAAGAAGTTTTCACACCTCTCATTAAAACAAAGTTGAGGATCTCTGTACTGATAACCTGGTGTTCTTGGGCAAAATAGCAGTGCTATTTAAATATTGATAAATATCACCCTTGTTTTCTACAGAACTGCCAGCAAAGCCTTCAAATATTTCCAAGCTGGAGAAACATGACACAGTATAACTTTATGCTTAACTAATACATGTTGCCTAAAAACACACATAGGTCATGGTTTTGCCTGGTTTTGTTTGCCCCACCCTATGTACAGCTGTGACCTATAGAGATCAATATTTGGTTTGGGATCTGCTGGCAAGTTTAGGGTTTGATGTTTCATTTAGGCAGGGCTGAGACACCACAGACAGAAGGAAATTTCTTTGAGGCTGTCACAATTTCTTGTGCTGGTTACCACTTTGCTACTTCATTGTGTGTACTTATATTAATTTTTAAAGTAGCCACTTGCTTTCCCTTCTAAAACTGGTCAGAGGGAGTTTTAAAAGAGAAATTCTATTTCTACATGTCAGGCAGTAAGCTTTGATTGCTCTTTTGTATTGACAACTCTCATTTTATATATGTCCTAAATAGCATAAATATTCTGAATATCCTAAAATTCAGGATTGTTCCCTTAATTTTAGATGTGCAATGTAGGCAATTAGAAGTCAGAATATTAGGCCTGTATCACTAATCCTCCCTTCCTTCTGTGGACTGAGGAGTTTCTCCCACATTAATAACCTGGACTATCCCATCTCTGGTGAAGGAGTTGGAGGCCTGCAAAAGCAAGTGTGGGGTTTGGCATTTTCAGCTCATTAGGACCTGTAGTGATAGCACAAGGAGAACGGGTTCAAAGTAAAAGAGGGGAAATTTAGGTTAGAAATACAGAAGAAAAATAATTCTGTTGAGATTGAAGAAATCCCTGCTTTGCAGTGTAAGTGATAGAGGGAAAGGTAGGATAATCTCTTCCTCTTATTCACTTGTCTTTAAAACCTCCTTAATCCCTATGACTACCTGGCAGCTACAGGCACTATTGGCTTAATTTAGTAATTCTCTCAAGGATTTCAGTGAGAGGAGAGAGGTTTTGTGCAGGAAGGATATCAGAAACAAATCCTGGGAAGGATAAATTAGCCAAAAACAGCATCAAGAGAGACTTCCAAAGTTGAAACATGTTTATTGTAACATCCTACTGGCCCTTCTTGTTCAGCACACTCATGGTATTTAACTTTTTTTTTGATGAATTTTGTAGTGTCTCCAGTGAGACAGTTTTGTCTTGCATTCTCCTTGTTCTAAAACTCAAAGAGAAGCATTCAGCTTTTTTTTTCTTCTTTGTTGTACAGATCTCCTTGAGAAAATGGGTCCAAATAATGAGATTCTTGCCATGCATTTACTGAAAGAGTAAAAAAAAAATCTTTACAATTCAGTGAAAATTCTGCTCATCCCTTTAAAAACTGGGAAATCTAGAGGGAAGTGTCCTGTTGCTGTGGTAGCAGCTTCCACTGAATGGAAATCCTGGAGGCACTAATGTATATTTATTAAAGCTGATGGTTTACTTGTTTGCTGCAGAAGTTTTTCTGCTGTGTGGAGGATGACAGCTGGCTTGAGCTGGGTTTGTCAGCATCCAGCAGCACTTATCCATGGCTCAGTTCCTTAGATCTCGAATGTAGGCTGTCCTGCCTGTGGGCCTCTTGGAAGAAATGCCTCACAACTTACACAATTAAATTGCATCCTTTAAGTGTCACCATTTTTTAAAAAAGCACAATTAATGCATGCTGGTTTTATGGCACTCATATCCCAGACATGTAAGAAAATGATGCATTCTGTTTCTAGGATAAATTGGTACAGGAAATGTGTTCCTCCTTTCATTCCAATACAATATGTTGCATCCCCAGGAAACGGACAATAATTTGTGTTGTAACACTAAAAACAGAACAACCATTCAAAACTTCAAATTTAGAAGAGAATTTCAAACTTTTGAAGTTTTATTAGCATTATTTAGCATGAACTATTTTTACTGGGACACCACTGTCTTGGGTATTGGTCTAATATGCTGCAGTGCTGTTCAGTGCCTCTGTGACAGACAGTTGCTGTAGGCTGAGCTCTTTCTTTCCCAGTGTCCTACTGCAGCTAGAAAACCTCCCTGTTGCTTGTTCCTTTCCTTCCCCTCCTGTTATGGAAATGAATATTGTAAGAGGTGGGGAAGTGCCTTTTGGACTACAAGCGGTGCCACTAGAGTAAATGAAGGAAATTGAACAAGTGTTCTGTTCTGAGACCAGGTTTCTGCTCCAGCTTTAAGACAAAGAGGTAAATTCCTGTATGGAAAGAGTCTGGCTCCAGGAAGGTAGAGCCTGTATAACGTCTTACAGAAGTGATGTTCTAGCCTGAGCTCAGCTGCAGTGAGAACTTCATGTGCTCCCTCGAGAAATTCTTCTGACAAGAGAACATGCTGCTGGCTCAATTGTCACAGGACATAAACATTTGGTTTGCTGGTTTTATGCTTCCTTGGCTTACATTCCACTTTGCTTCACCCAACTTTTGTCCTGATGTGGGTTTGGAGGGCAGAACTTGACATCTCAGTTCTGCCCTCAGTGTGCTGAGGTGTCCCAGGATGCTCTGACAAAGGCACAGTAACAGCACAGATCCTTTGCCCAGGCTGATGCTGGCTCATTGGACCACTGGAGTTTGTGGTTTTCTATGTGAGGTTTTTTGCTAAATAAATTACTGATTCTTAGTTTAATTAGGTTTTTTTCCAGTCCCTTTCCTCTAATGCGCCTTTCCGCTGTGGATAAGCGTTTTCCCCATGACAGCAACTAACTGTGAACAGCAATTAAAATGAACTGGAATTGGCTATTACCTGGAACCTCTCTCTCATTTATACGTGGGAAGCTGGGCTGATGTTTTTAGTGCTTCTTGTTCTCTTATTATTTGTGGGTTGAGGTGGCAGAGATAACTGCAATATCCAGAACTCCCTTACCTTGAACTGTGAAACAACTCCTCAGACGAAAGTCCCTTCTTGGCAAGCTTTCCCCCGCCTCTTGCCCTGACACTCCCTAATGTTTCAGTGATTACATTTTTGGGTTTTGTTGTGTGGTTTATTTTGTTTGGTGGTTTTGGGGTTTTGTTGTTGTTGTTGTTTTGTGGGATTTTGTTGGTTTCTGTTGTTGATTTTTTTGGTTTTGTTTGGGTTTTTTTTATTCTTTAACTTTCAGGTACATTATGGTGCCAAGTGGAAACATGGGAGTATTTGATCCCACAGAGATCCATAACCGAGGACAACTGAAATCACACATGAAAGAAGCCATGATTAAGCTGGGCTTTCATCTGCTCTGTTTCTTCATGTACCTTTACAGGTTAGTTTCAAAAATTGCTCCCAAGGAACAAACGGATTGTCTGCCAGCTATTTTTATCTCCTCTATTCCACTAGTGTAATTGCTGGTATTCATGTCTTAGCTTTTTGCATCCTGCTAAGCCTCAGTAATATATTTTGACAGCTATCTCTGGGCTCATTTTATGCCTTTATTCATTCTGATCAAACACTGTTTGGAAACTCAGGCTATTCCCTGATCTCAAAACCACAAGTACAACGTAGAGTTACATGCTTTCAGCACCTACAGTAAGTGGCCTGTTTAGCAAGGAAATACTCTTGAGGACCAAGTTTATTTTACAAGTTCTGTTTTTTAAATAATGAAGTTGATCTGGTTGAGTTACAACTAGATGTGTTCTGTGATAGGGCCACTTACTGCAAGGTGGCAGAGCTGCTGCTCCTCTGCTGCAGTATTGCTTCTGCAGCCTTGTCTTCCTAACAAAGCACACACAGGGGTGCCTCGACTCTGTTTCAGGTTCTCTCAGTGCAGCTCTCCCATGACAGTGAGAGCTGCTCCTGCTTGCACAAGCGTCAGTAATCCACTGGTATCATGTTTTCTGTTTTGTCACAGTATGATTCTGGCTTTGATAAATGATTGAGAAGCTGAAAGAGAGCCCTTAGCTGCCAGATTGGGTCATCACTCCAGTGACTGGCTGTGGAGCCACAGACACCTCCCGAACACACCTAGATCAGTGTCGTCATGCAGTATATTTTTCCTCTTTGAACAAGAAATATTTTTCTGTATTTTTAACATAAAATATTTTCAAAAGACATTGGATCTGTGTAGCAGTTGTTTTTGTTCCTTTATGAGCCAAACTGCTGGAGCTGCCGTTTCTGTAAGATGAAATCCTTGCTTACAGAAGTGACCTCAAAGGAATTAAAGGGGGATAACAGAAACTCGTTTCAGCAGCACAAGCTGGTAACGATAGTTCCAGAACACATTTAAGTGCAGCAAAGATATCTGATTCCTGCTGAGAGGTGTCAGGATGAGACTCTGGCTGCCAAGCTGTCCTATCAGAGCCTAATTTGAAGGAGCATTTGGAGCAGATTTCAAAGTGGAACAGGAGCACAGCTTGCATCTTTGTGTTGGTATTCTTTCCAGACAAAAATCAATGGAATGAAAGTTACATTTTCCTCCCATTCCCCACTGCCCTGCAGCAACCTATGTGAAGTCTTGTATTTGGATGGATTAAGATCCCTTTGGTGGACACGACACTTGTGTGTAAGAGTGCAGATAAACAAGAACCACGATTAATACTTGCTTTTTCCCTTCAACTCCTATTTTTGTACATCATGGACATCCAGATAAAGTAAAGATCATATTGCACTGGGGTGGAGTTGTTTACAAAGCAAATATCCACAGTTGCTACTCCCTGAACCTGCTGTTTGCATGGCCAATGGGGTGAAACAAGAGTCTGTCTAGCTCAGGGAAATGGTCTGGCAACCCATCTCCCCACTGACTCCCGTTCTGATGTGACTCTGCTTCAGTGACACCAGCAAGTTCTCTTTGTGCAGCTCTTGCAGCGGTGATAAGTGTATAAACCTGAGTTTGTACCCTCCCTGTCCAATAACTGTCTTCAAGTTTTTTATATGTGCTTGCAAACAGGTCTCTTGGAACAAACACATCAATTAAAACTTTAAAAATGCACTTCTGTAATCATGTCCAAATATTTATGAGCTTTTTCTTCTTAAGTATTTGGGTTTAAGTGTGCAGCTGGGGGTCACAATTGTTTTCAGGGCCAGCCTTGAAAAGGCAACACTGATGCTTTATTGCTGTAGATACCTTGTGGTCAGTGTTTGTTCTAGGAGAAGTTTGGCTTTAAATTTTTGATGGATGGAGTCCAAGTTCAGCTGTGTTAAAGATGAATAACTGCTGAAAAGCATGCTCATTAAAAAAATAACTAAGGAAACAGCTACCCCAGCTGGATGCCACTGACTACCTGACAGCACAACAACTACAAAAAGTACTGCCCTATAAAGCCAAAACCCAGACAGGAGGTAGCTCTGGAGAAAGGAGAGCAAATAAAACTTCAAGAGTACAAAGTCAGTAACTTTTTTAGCAGATTATGGTAGGCAATAAATGATTTTATTTATGTGTGAGAAAACCCTACTACATACATTTTGGGTGTTAGAAGAAAGGGCCTAGGTCAGGTCCTTGGTGTACTGTTGGCAGTAGATACATTTCACTAAACTTATTTCACACTGAGAAACATGAGTATTAACCTCATTTTATTTTAAGCCCATTACTCAAACTAGCAGCTTGATATCTTATTCTAAAAACATGATGAATAAGTTCTCTGTTCACTTATATCCAACAACTGATTATAAGAGTTGTAAAAACCTCAGCAGCAGGTTTCAGAGACTACAATTCTGCTGAATAATTACACTGGTAATGCTGAAGCCCTCTTACTGTACAGGGTCAGTGCCTGCTTCAACAGAGATCTTCAGAGGTCAGTGTTAGCTACAGGAAAAAAATGTACTTGTAATAGCTAAAACAAGATTAATTAGCTAGAAATAAGGATACTGCAGTTATGTCACTCCTGGGAGACCCACAGAGCCTAAAAATTGTTTTGGTCGTAAAAAAACAAAAAACAAAACAACTGAACCGAAGCCTATCATACAGAATTCAAGACAACTAGAAATTTGAGACTGGTTTTTTTAAAAATTCATCTAACTATCACTATAAATTGGTGTGAGGTCAAATACAGATTCCTTCCTATTCACTCAGACCATTTCCCTTTGGACTTGAGGTATCCAAGTATAACTTTGAGAGGAACCATTTGCTGTGATTGATGGAAAACTCCTAATCAGTGAAAATAAATCAAAGTCCTGCAGGGATTCCAACTTCTAACTGATGTTACTGACCTTTTCCTCACCCACAATCTACTGCCAGGCCAGCTTGCAAAGTCCTGCATCAGTTTTCAGAGAGATTACGTAATAGTTAAGAATTCTGCATTTGGGGGGTTAGTTATAATGTGTAGAATCACATGTTTTCCCATAATTAATTACAAATTTTGGTTATTGAGCTTGTTTTTTAAGGAATATACTTGCCTCCTCCATCTAGTAAATGACTGGTTTGGTTTTCTAGAGTGGTTCTGTGTTGTTGAACATGGTGAATCAGTGGTCTGACCACTAAGAACAATTCTACATGCAGGTTAACAATCAACCAGAAACTCTGATAAGCCCAAAAAGGCAAATCTTTATCTGTTCAGGATCGTCAGAGCTTTGTTCTTTCTTCTCACAAGAAGCTCCCTAAGATTTTGTACGAGTGCCCAAAGACCATTAATGCCTTTAAAAACAGGGGGTATGATGGACACTGGAGGCAGCAGTAGGAAAGTCTGGGCTATACCTTACGAACCACCACGCAGTTATGAGTCCATTCATTCACCACCCTGGCTTTGGCAGAAGCAGAGGCACACAAGCCTCGCTGGTCACCCTTCAGAGCTCTGTTAGAGAGAGGAGACAACTGGCACTGCATCTGTCTGGGACGAGCTGACAGCCTTGGCACGTGCAGGACACCCAGGGCAGGACCAGGCAGCACAGAGGGCACAGGACAATGTGTAAAGAAGGGCTCTCCTCAGGCAGAGTTTGGATTTAAGCTAATTAAGAAACACATCTACTCTCAGATTCCTTGTGGAATTTCTTTGAAGTAACCCGAATGATTTTAAAAAACAAACAAAAACCCCCAAAAACACATTAGAAAAAAACAACAAACCCCAAACCCTCAGGACTGAAATC
The DNA here is from genome assembly GCF_021018805.1 of Prinia subflava. Classification (NCBI taxonomy): domain Eukaryota; kingdom Metazoa; phylum Chordata; class Aves; order Passeriformes; family Cisticolidae; genus Prinia; species Prinia subflava. The sequence continues at coordinate 96,736,256 of NC_086248.1, forward strand.
TTACAAATGCTAAAATGTCACAGGTCTGTAGAATTCATATACCTGTTTCTCTTGCACTCTTCTGACCCGTTAAAGACAGACAGGATGGCAGATGAAGCCCAGCTTATTTGGCTGGGTTATTCACCTGCTGTTTATGGCTGAAGTGGATCTGCAACTGAACCCTCCTGCAAATCGCAGCAGCCAAGGGAAGTGGCACAAAGGAGGACATGCAGGGGAGTAAGGCACAGCCCTTCTCTTGGCAGCTGCGTTAAGCCATCGTTATCCATACACTGCCTCAATCGTAAGGGAGAGAACAGACTTAACACAAAGGTGCTGCTAGAGGGAGTGAAGACTTCCAATCAATACAAAAGTTAAAAGAATTCAAAAACTGAATGCACGTTGAATGCAAAAGGTTTGAGTCTGGAAAAATTCAGGCACAACTTTTTAACACAACATGAGCTAGACCCGAATAAAAATGCAGGACAAAGACGAGGTTCTGGTTTAAGGCACAGGGAGGAGGGACAAGCACACGGGGTCAACTGGAGGGAACACAAAGGCAGGAGATCCAAGTACTTTAGGAGCACCTTCTTACTATGAAGTATCAAAAACCCTCATAAAACTCACAGATCACCTACAGCAACCAGTCTGATATTTAAGCAAGCTGCAGCAGTAAGGAGTGATGGATTTCACAGAGCCTCAAGGGAGCAGATGTTGAGCAAGTGAGATAAGCACAGCCTGGGACACGGGCAAGTCAAGTGCTAAAGTACAGCACAAACACAAGAGTGAGGAGGATTAGAGCCAGACAGTAGAGCCTGGGGAGCCTGAGCACAGCACTGAGTGACTCAGCTGCAGCTACACTGCCACAAATTAATTTTCCTAGTGAGGAAGTGAAATACTAGGGAAGAAATCTATAATTAATGATCAAGAAATTAACATCCAAGTCAGTCATATAAGTGAAGTTAGGGAAACTAGAAACTATTCATTCCAGTTATTTATTGTTTATTGAATTGAAAGAAAGGGAATACAAACATTTCTGTTAAGTGCTGTGCACCAACATGGAAAAAGTGTATTTTCTTTTAAAAATCCTAATAAAAACAAATCAGAAGTTAATGTAGTTCCAATTGAACAATTTTTAAAGATATGTTTAAAATACTACACATTTATAAAATAAAAAAGTTAAAACGGTGTTCTGTAAATAATTAGTAAAACAAGTGAAAATAAATACGAGACCCAAAGTTCTTATGTTTTTAATGTAATATAGCAAAGAAATTTTTAACTACTTAATAATATCTGAGGAGAGTAACAAAAATCCAGAAAGTTTAAGAACGCAATCCTTTGAAACATTTAATATCAGTCCATAGCAAATAGTCATTACATACCAAAAGCTCTAAGTGTTAACTAGTTCCACCACAACTCCATATAAATCTCGACAATTTAGAAATCTTGAGATCAACAATAAAGTTCTTTTCTTGATCTCTACAGCTTGGTTTGTAAGTACATACATGCTTTGAGGATCCATTTTGTCCCACATGTTTTCAAGGAGCCAATAACTTTTTCCATCTGTGCCTAAAAATGTTAAGTTTCAAATCTAGCACATATACCCTAAGAATGTAAAATGTTTATGAAAAAAGATGGGGCACAATGAATTTCAAATTTATAAAAATATACTGATATTAACCAAAACCTTCTGGTCAAAGGACACTTCACATACACACGACTTAAAGTATGCAATAAAACATGACAAGTACCTAGAACATTTGGTTCTCTGTCTGTTCATGGAACACACGCACGCACACACTCACACCAGATGGGAGGAACACTCTCACAGATGTTTCACTGAATCGAGATTATCTGGATGAATAGACAGAAAACTTGGCTACAGTTTATTTCAACTAGAGGCAGCTACTGCAGCAGTAGTTCAACACTGCACACTTCAATTAAGTCCACCCTGTTTAAAAAAAGTGTCATAGTTAATGATTTTGCTTTCTAGACATTGTTAAAAATAGCAGTTTTCAAAAATCAAGTATGGCAGCTGAAAATGGACTCAAGCCAATGTGGAAAAGACAGGAGGAGGGCAAAAGGAGGATTAGCCATTTATGGGATGGGTGTTCCTCTTAATAGTCGTCTCAAAAAGAAATTAGATACAAGTGTATTTTGTAGCTAAAAATATGGACAAACTATTGAAAGTGCATTTTTCCTCCTCCTCCTTGAGTTACAGTAGTTTGTTTGTTGGTCAGTAAATCCTGCTTTTTATGTCCGTTCTTTTTTCTCTACCTCCCTCCCCATTTGGATCTACACCATATCCCCTCGAGCTACAGCTAATTATACAAGTCCTGGCTTCCTGCTAAGGAAGCCTTTACAAGTGATTTTGGGTGGGAGTATCACTTAGCAGTGTAAAAATACACAACTAGACACCAACTCCCAACAGCAGACAGAGTTTTATTAAACATTACCTGGTTGAAGCCAAGTTGAGAAGTAACTGGCAAGATCTGGGCAGATTTCTAGCTTGCATCTTTGCTCCAATCATAAAGAGAAGTTAACTTTAAAGTTGGAGAACTTTAGAAAAGACAGAGGGAATTTAAAAACAAAGGTGTCATTGCCCCCACTTCCCTCCCCTCCAAAACATGAACAGAGCTACCATTTTTCCCTTTTGTGTTCCATTGTGCCTTGAAAATTACTTACCTGAACAGCTAAAGAACATTCAGATAATAAATGCTTCAACATGTTTTTTGAGATCTGCCTTGATAATAACCTGGGGCTACTGTGAATGTTTGAAGCCAGGTGACCAGAGAAAGTTACAAAATGAGTGCACACTTACAGTATTTTCCTCTCTAAAACCACGGGCCTGCTGACGAGAAATACAGGAATTTATTGTGGGTGTCTACTTGTTCCAGCCTTACACTCCAGCCTATGAACATTTTTAAGCACATGGAAATCAATGTGTTGCAAATGAGCAAACTGATTTGGGTTTTTTCCCCTCCACCCCACCCCAGTCTCATTTCACCGTCTGTGCACAAAAAGTATTGGTACTTTTCAATCCACATAGTGTGACTATGCAATGTGTTGGAAACAGTTTAGGTTGCTCTTTCATCTCAGGGTGGGGATGGTACTCATTGCTGCATCTCTAATGGCAGCTGCTGTGGCACTGAGCAGCGTGGCAAAGTGAAGATGAGTCTCCCCTTTCTGTCCTGCCTGCTCGTGGCCCAGGGGGTGCAAACAGGCTGTCACTGAGACACTCTGGGAGCACTGCCCCCTGCTTGGGGCTTGCCTTTACACGGCAGGGCTGCACCAGGACACTAAGGGAGAGAGATCCCACATGTGCCTCTCCCTAACGCAGCTTCTAAATACCTCAAGTGTCCTCCAGAGGGACAAAGCAAGTCCAGAAGAGCGGGGCAGTGTTCTGGCAGAGGTGCTAGTTTGAATTCCTAACTGCACTGCCCTGGAAAGCAGGCATCAGCCCACAGCCCACCCCAGCTGTACCAGGGAAGGAGTCTCACTCTGGTTAGTCATGGACACCACATAGAAATGCCTGAGGTGAGACCTTAAATCTACACTTGAGATTTGATCCAGCCTTCACCACCTGCCTAAATTTCCCACTTTATTTCCATGAGTACATAGTGCCAGACCATTGTATGAGACATTAGGAGACATCAAAACCATTATTCTCCTTACGCTCTCTAAACAATGTTTCGTTTGAAAATGTAAGTTCCAGAGTAACACAATACTAGAATAACTTCCAAGATTCACATGCTGGCATTGCTTATGAATTATACCATGTTTTGAACATGTAAAACACTTTTACAATTTACTGTTTACAGTTTAGGTAATTAATTTCTCCTTAAAATTGTTAAATTTCTCCCCAAGGTTTAGCTTACTCAAATCTGACCATGGGAACTTGTCTGTTTTCCTGCAAAATAAAGGCCACAGGCCTGACTCATCTTATACTGTCTGAACTAGGAAGGGAAACAAAGAGCTTCCTCCAGAACTGATTAAAGGAAGAAGGTACTGATGTATCATCTTAAGTTTACACATGTATTCTCAGTGCTGTGAAACAGTAATTGCTATCAAAGCTGTCACCTTAGTTTTAAGGCTGAACATTAAGTTCCTACCTGGTTTTGGAGGTATTAGAAGGCTCATAAGCCAGACTCGGGGCTGGTTTCAACCACAGCATCAGAATCTTAACTCATGCTTAAGTCTGCACACAAGGCAAGACAAACACACACCACCGGATGGCTGGAATCTAAAATAAAAAAAAAATCTAACCTGCTAACCTTTGTTTTTCTTGGAAACACCACACTCCCATTCATCAGTGGCTACACCTCTCTTCCCAGGAATTCCAGCAAACCTTCCCCCACCCTTCTTCCACACGTGACTAATAAGGACACTAAATCATTATCTCATGAAAGGATGAAGTCCACACTTCTGCTCACATGACTCCTGGTGGCATGCCCTTCCCTGCTCCTTCCTTACTTCACAGCAGTACCAACACTACCTTTCCACCCAAGGTGGCAAAAGGGAATCCAATGCCATCCCATAATGGATTTGTGTGTAGTGCAGAAGCACAGAGATGCCAGGCCATCTGTTTATGTCAAAAAGAATAAACATTTAAATTATAAATGTCTTTGCTTTTTCTTAACATGGGACATTAGTGGAACTACTCCTAGATGTGTCAAGATGTTCACGGCACCAGCTTGCAACAAGGTCTGGGAGAGGCATTTAAATCTGCAAACTTAAAAGTATATTCTCAACAAAATCTGTCCACCCTTGTTTATCAAATAAAGAAAAAATTTCCATCATAATACAAGTGTTTAATTATGATTTGTACGTAAATTACTTATACAAAGTGTTGACTTTGTGAAGAAAGAACTCTTTCAACACATTCTTCCCTCAAAGTGTAGTCTACCTTTTACACCAGCATTGTTGCATATATTTACGTAATTAAAAAAACCAGAAAGACCTCTTCTTGTTTCAACTCTTAGACTGGTGGTGCAGTCTGAATGCTTTTTTTCTTAACTAATACAGTTTATCTGTTAAGATGGACAGCGAATTCCTCCATCTGAAACAAGCTTTACTGCCTACATAAATCTCTTTCCAGCCACTGCTTTTGATTGGGTCTCAGGACACTCCAGAAAAGCATCAGTGATACGGTGTTTCACGACACTTCTTGCATTGTTTTAATTCCAAATGTATACAAATGAAGTCATTTTAATCCTATAAATAATTTATTTTTAAAAAATTGTGCTGTTAACCCCTTTGCAGGGCAACGAGCTATGTGAAAAGTACAAAACTTTTTGTCAAATGTGATACTGAGAGTGCTTTTGACATAGTTCATTGGTTTATCCTCTCAATTGATAATATACTGCGCAACGGGCAAGGCTAGAATCCATGAACCAAGCTGCAAAGATCTCGAGCTAAGTAAGGCGGAAGAGACTTGAGAAACAAGAGAAGGAAATACTTTCCTATCCAATGTATACTCTTCAGACTAAAGCACTCTTTCTATCAAGCCTTCTAAACTGTTAAATAAAGTGTTCCAAACAAGCATTTAAACTTCATTACACAGAAGAGCAACAAGAACAGTAGCCTGCCAGACAAAAAGGCAGGAGGGAAAAATATATATACTGAGTTCAATGGTTAGCCTGAATGTAGCACAGTTCTTCACAACCGATGGGGGGGTAATTTCAACACGGTGTCCAACAAAGTTCTAAAGACGTGCTTCATCTCGACTGGTTACTATGAAGCAAAGGTGGTAAATGTTTGGCCCCAACTGGGCTTCAGAAATGGTTCTTTTTCATGACGAGCATGTCTGTCCAGCTATCAATCATGTTTGTTTGCACCAAATCCCAAGCCATTTAAAATACGACTAATTAAGTTAAACTGAAGTCGTCTGCTCCAAATTCGCCATCAACTATCCATGCTACTGCATTCCTCTGAGCAAAAACAAAAACAGAGAGAAAGAAAGAAATCACAGCTTGAAGATCTTAGCAACAGTTCATATTTCTATCATAAGGTAATTATTACAGTGTATTTACATAAATTTTAACTGAACATGCAATAGTTAATAGATCATATACTGTAGCTAAACTCCATGCTTAAAATTTCTTATTTTAGATAAAGTTATTCATAACAATCTAGAAATTATTTTAGTATGTTAGGTGTGGGTACTGAAAAAGCATCTGGTCTGAAAAGAAGTAACACATATTTACATACAAGTTCATGGGGAGTGTGCTAATTACAGAGCTGTCTTGTCACCCACTCAGGATTCCTAAGTGGTTAGGTATCACCCCATGCACCTACACCTCTTGTGAAAGCACTGCTGTGAGAAACCCATTTGCAGTGGTTTGGTTCTGATGGCACTTACTGGTTCATTTTCTGGAGGAACTAAGAAAGAGTGAGCAAGCAGCTCACTGGAGAAAACCAAACAATAAAGCCATGAGTAAAACCAGCTGGAGGACAGGCTCTGACTCCTTATGGGGGCACTCCGGGTGTTACAGATTAGCCAGGCTGGTCCACCTAGTCCAAGACTAGAAGCAAATATATCAAAGCACTGGAGCAGGGAGAGGAGGTAATTCTTCCTCCTAATATCCTTCCACTTTCAGGCTTTTTTACCTAAGGGACATTCTGAACTAGAGGTGTTTCCTTATCTGCCAGCATTTCATAGATTTCTCTTTGATTACTTTGCCCAGGTTCCCCTTGAAGCCACATCCATGAGGTCCTGTGGCAACAGGATATACTATAAATCATTTTAATGTCTCCTGTAAATTCTTACTGCAAGGTTGAATACATAATGACAGAAGCATATAAAGCGCACAACTCCTCCCCAGCAGTCATCTCCTTAACAATCCTGGGGGAGGCAGGAAGGGCTGGGAACACCTGAGTGCATTTTGGCAGCAAAATAAAAGAGTATTGTCTCTCTCCTCTGGACACAAATGGTTACTGATGGGTAGCAAAGATTCCATTTCGTAGAGATTTTCTCAGGTAAAACTTTATGCTCCCTCTAGACATTGGAAATTCCTTTTGTAATCATTGCAGTACCACTACTCAATTTGCAGTGTGGTTAGAAAGCACTGTTTAAACCTTAATAACATTGTACATTACTAAACCTAAGCATTGACAGCAAGGTTTTTATGGAGTCTGCATAAATAATTTAATATAATCCTAAAGTCTTAGCGACATCAAGGTTTTCTACAGGGCATGTCAGAATAATGCTGGAAATACTGGCTGTATCTTTTTTATTCCACAAAATGCACAACTCAGATAAAAACCCACAGTAACACCCTAGGAAAAACCAAAGCAAGCAGTGGCAGATTTTTCCGTGCCGCTGTTTTTACCTTCGATATCCTGGTTGTCTACGAAAGGCGCTGGTCCCCATATCCTAACGGTGCCGTCGTCGGAGGCGCTGGCCATCATGGCCGGGACCTGCGGGTTCCAGCTCACGCAGTTCACCGTGCGCGTGTGCCCCGTCAGCTCCGCGATGGGCAGCTCGCTGCGCTTGTGCCAGATGTACACCTTGTGATCTGCACAAACACACGGAAAGGAGCCTCAGCAGCAGCCCTGCACAGCCCCACCTGTGCGGCCAACAGCACTTTCGCACCAGCTCTCACTGAAACCCACACTGAAAACACAAATCTCGAGTGTGGAACGGTACTAACAAATTTTTTCTTTTAAAAGTGATGTGAAGAACGCAGGCAAAGCTCTTCCATTAAGAGACACATTCTCACATTCTTTTTTGACACCTGCAAGTCTACTACACTTGGTATTTGAAGAGAAACATTTGACTGCAATGCAAATAAGACAATACAAGGTGAAAAAGAGAAACTAAATTACTCCTTAATTACAGGTATGGAGTTGTAATCTTATTCAAAAGGAAGACCTGCAGATCTTTCCCCCCTCAAATACTTGTATTTGCAAATTATTAAATACATTATAAAGTCATGAGTACTAACAATAATTATAACCACCTCCTGCTGATGAGTACCAGATAACATCACAGCTCCACAGTTTATGAAAAACATCTTAATACTAAAAACCTGTAACACTCCACTGACAGCGCAAACGGAGCAAACGAGGGAGGGCAAAGCTTAATGGCTCAAATTGTGAGCTATTACTGTCTTTGACAACCAATTATTGTGTGGTATTTAAAGATATCAATTTGTACATATTAAAGTAGATGCAAATAAACCTACACATTCTATTTTGTGATGGGAAGCTTTTAATTACTTCTAGCAACATGCTAGAAATAGAATAGGGAACTGGTTAGACACTACTGCAATGTTTAGAGAAGAGTATTTCTTTATAACCAACCATATTTAAGAATAAAGATCTGTGGAATATTCCAAACAGAGCTATATAAACTGGACAAGTATGTATTGCTAGTATTACACAAAAGCCTAGTATTGTGGTCTAGCAATCAAATGGAAGTATTTTGATCTATTTGAAAGGCTTTCACACATATGTCACTCTGAAGGCTCAGGAAACAAACCAATCTTCCTCTATTCCTCCTCACAGCTCCTTATAAAACAAATTTGCCCTCTGACCTCCCTGCTAGAAAAGCCTCATGGCTTTTTCCCATGTGGTAGCTCTTTTGTCTGGTGCTGAACCAGCTCGTTTGAGGGTACCACCTTCACAAGTGCTTGTGTTGATGCAAATGCTCTGGCTGTGCTTCCATTCCACTTAGGATTTCAAGGGGACTGTGCATCCATGCCGTTCATCAAGCACCACAATTCACACACTAGACACATGAGCCCCTGCTCTGTCAGTTAACCCAAGCCTAAAGACAAAGCAGCACCTTGGTTTGGAAAAGAACAAGACAGCTACATTAAGGCAGCAGCCAATTCCCCTCTGAGATAGAGACCTCTATTTTCCTCCTATGGATGCACTTGTCAGGAAAACCCCTACCTAGCTGACAAGATGTTTTAAGAGGTTATGACAATGTGATCAACTACTTTTTAAAGCCAGCTATTAGAATGTGACGTGTTATTATTGTTTGCTTGTTTTTTAAAAATAGTCTCAGTAGCCACATCTGCAAAAAGACGACAGCTTCAGGCAGTTCAAATCCAACATCACTTCCTTACCATCATTTCATCTACAGTGGTTTTCAAACAATGAGACAATAGAAAGTCAAACTGGGGTGGGGGGAAGGACTGGTGCACTACAGTAATTACACCTATTACAGTTATGGATAAAAAAATGCTGAACTTTCAGGCACTCAGGTCTCAAACCAAGAAGCTTGTCCAGCCATGAGAAGAGGTTCTCACTGGATTGGAGGACTGGAGGTGCTCTTCTTCAGTCATATTCCACTGGATATAGTCAGAGGGTGAAACTTGGTTTCATTTTAGACATATTTTGTGTTTTCCAAAAACAGACAGTAGGAAATGCCTTGCTTCCTAAGGACTGTGAGTTACACAGTACTCACAGTAATTTGTTTACATATTACAAGTGTAATTCTTAGCCCTGCATAAGCTTGAATTTTAAGTGACCTCCATGACAAGTGATGACACTACACGAGAACTGAACCAATTCAACACAAAAGCTTTTAACCAATTTCTACTCTTGCCACAGACAGCTGAATAAAAACATACCACAAAGCCTTTAATCACCAAGAAACTCTACCAGACTACGTCAACAACTGCCTAATTTGAGGCTACTCTGTCTGTAATTAAAATGATTCTACTGAAATTAAAATAACCTCACCACACCTGTATCTTCAACAGGCAAATGAAGCTGTTATTTCCCAGAAGGACATTTTATTCAAACCAGAAGTCTAAATATCATACCACAAAAAGAAAAATCCTCAAGAACACCCCACCCACTTCTAATTAAAACTGTGCAGATGCTTTTGCTTTAGAGGAGGAACACAAAGGAGTCATTAATGTGTTCTACCTCTGCCATCCTCTCAGAAGACTCTTTCTGCCAGCCCACAATTACTTCTTGAAGTATGCCACAATCTCAGCACGCCTCAAATTTATTTCATGAGCCAGTTGGTTTGCTTTTATAATGTTGTTGTTAGCAACTGTCATCTATAAGATGAAGGTATAGGAAGCATAGTGTTCCAGTTTTCTGCACAAAGGAGAATGGTGTTACCTTCACTGCCACTCGCAATGAAATCTTCATTATGACCTCCAAAACACGAGTGAATTGTGTAAAATCCTTGTGTAACACCTTGATACTTTCTCACTAAAACTCTGTCTTGTAAGTCCCATAAGTGAACTCCCTGGAAATACGAAATATAAAGAATGTTATTTTATCATTAAATATTATTAATGGCATTCTTCCAAACAATGAAAAAAACACATGGAAGTGCACTACTTTGGAGGCAAATTCGGTACTGTTAGTAGGAAAAAGAGTCAAGATGGATTAAATTACTAAACTGAACTTTCACCCTTAGGTCCCTTCCACTCTAAAAGCTTTACTCTTACCCAAGGTTTCAAAAGCAGAAATAGATAAATAAAATCTATGCCCCCAGACATGTTTGGTGCCACAGTTCTTGCCGTACTTGGCTTCTTAACCCAACAGCCAGATAATAACATTTAATAGTACATATATCCCAATATGAAACTCTTGACTATACATCAGTAAAAACAAACAAACAACAACAACACCCCACAACACAAACCAAAAAACCACAGGTCTCAAGATTGTCTTCTTGTCAGAGAATTCCATGCTATATTTATGAATATTGAAGCCTTCATATTACACAATATATGAGTAGTTAGTATGAAACATTCCAACTCACATCTAAATATTTAAAAACAGGTAGCAGTTGCAAGCAGATTTATTTCCCTTTCCCTGCAACATCCCCAACTCACCTGAGTTGCTACATTTAACAAAGCTAAACGGCCATTTTTTGAAATAGTAAACGACATAATAGGGTGATCCTCTTGTACTCTGAAATAGTAAGACACGAGAGTCAAGATAACAAGATAATGATGCAACACCAAGACAACAGGCATGTCCTGTCTCTGCAGTATTATCAGGGAAAAACAGTTCCAAATCTGAAATTAGGTATGACTCTGTACATCAATACAAGTCAGGTCTGCAATACTTGTTTATACTTAGGCCAAACACCAAGACCAAAAGGGACTTCAGATCTCAACTCCTAAATTCAAGGCAGAATCTACTAAAATATATCAGAAATTGAGAGGACTACAAGTATTTGTGATAATAGAAATGCCAAAACATCCACCAGAAACCTACTCCAGTGCTTAGGAAGTTATGTCTAATACTTGATCTGGTTGCTGAAACTTGCTCACTAATTCTTGTCCCATCTTTTGAGGATATTTAATAACTCATTTCCCATCCTGTCCCCCACACCATTCCTCAGTTTTCTTCTGACACTAAGAAGCAGGAATTCAGAACCAAAAAAAAAGGAGGTAGTTACATGTTCCTGTCTGTGAGATCCTCGAAGTTATAACCCCGAATTCGCTGGTGTGTGTCTGACGCTAGAACAGTTTTCCCATCACTCAAGCACCAAAGGCATTGCACTCTCACCCCTTCCCAGGAGTCAAGGAGATTACCATCTAAATCCTGAGCAGAAGGGAAAAAACAACAAACATTCAACCATTAGTCTCAGGCTTCTGAGGAGCTATGACACAAATAAAAATATTTTTCACTTTCTACTCAGAGAATTGCTACAGAAAGCAATCTGACCCTCTACAAGGGAGGGCTTAGTGAATTAGGAGTTGGTTGTCTTAACTGAGGGCTTGTGTTCTCTGCCCTGGACAGCAGAGAACCCCTCCTGTCACTTATTTCCTCATGCATGACATGTGCCACCTGCACCCCATCACTGAGCTGATCTTCACAGTGAAGTCTGCATACCACATTGTTATTCTAGGAACCAGTTGAAAAATAATCAAGAATGTGGTGAAGCTGTGGACCACCACCCCAATCCAACACTAATCAAGTAATGAGGGTTTCACATTTCTGTTTTCACTAAGCAAAGACAGCATGCAAAAACTAAGATGTAGTCAAAATTCGGTGGAATAAAAACACTTGTGGACAAAGGTACTGCTTTTTATCAGGTTTTTTTTTTTTTCTGAAGCAGCTAAGGAAAAAACAATTCCAGACTACAAATCATCCTTGAGACAGACCAAAGATACTCAAACCCTTCAAACTGCTCCATACAAAAGTGCAGCTGAAATATCTGCATTAATGTATTGCTTCTTTGAATTACAAAGGATCAGAAGCTTCAGTGTACACACACAAAAAACCTGAAAAAGCATCAACCAAACTTTAATTTCTTGCATTGCCTTCAAAGGGACAGATGCAGAGAACTTACACACTGATAGAACTGTCCACGCTGCCCTCCCGTTACAAAACGCTTCCCATCAGGATTCCAGGCCACGCTTGTTAAACTGTCTTCATGAGACTGGCTCATCTTTGTCCTCAGCTCCCCAGTCTGGAAAATAAACAAAGGCAGCAGGGCCTTACACAGAACCCTTTCCCAAAAAGGCACTGGTAATTTTATCTGACATGAATAGTGTTTGGAAGCCTATACATTTCAACAGGCTTATTAAAAAGCAACACATTTATGAATAATGCAATAAAAAGGCAGAACTACTTTAGCATATCCAGTGAATCTGGACTTAGATTTGGGACAATTTCTTTTGTCTCTCAAATCAAGGAAGATGGAATAGCTGGTGTGTCAGACAACTGAAAGATTTTGAGTATAGAGTGGAATGAAAAGAAATTGCATGAACAAGCAAAGAGAATGACAAGCACTATCAAATAAAAAAACCCAAAACACTGAAAAAAAGGAGGCAGGGAGAGATGAGAAGAGGTGACAAAATAGATTTTAGTAAGAAGTTGGGAATATCACAGCAGTTAGAATGTTTTCCTCCTTGAACTGAAGTTCTCCATGCCAAAATTTAGTTTCCAAGCCTGGTGTATAAAGCCACCGTTTCACCAGACCGAACACCAATGAGCAGCATTGTCAGCAGTGCTCTTCACTGAGCCAATTTAGTCAATTAAACAGAAGAAAAGTGTTCTAAGGGTAAAGAAAGGGAATGGTTTTGTTTTAGGAAACTAAATTAATACAGAGTCCAAGACAGCACAAGGAAGTCTATACAGCTGTCAACTGAGGCAAGGGAAGCTTTTGTATCAACTCAAGTGCCCATAAAATTCAACAGCAGAAAGTGATTTTCAAATTCATGGAGGGAATGGCAAAATGCCCAAGTGTCTGACGGAAGGATGACATTCTGAAATCATACACTGAAGCCTCTTTCACTAACATCACTGGGAGGCTTACATGAAGTAAAATAGTTTGCATCTTTTACTACTTGTTAAAATCACCAATGAGCAACTGCTTCCCTTTAAAGATAATTCTGCCCCCTGCTTCTCTTGATTCATTTGCTGTCCTTCTCTTCAGGAGCTCTCTGACATCCTAGGCATTTATGCCATCCTTTCTCAGAAATGACAGTAACCACACACACCAGAATTGCTGCACAATCTCAGACACTTAGACTTGAACGCCAATTTCAGTTCTGTCCAAAATGCAAAGCCTATTTGCAGGCTGCCATAATTACTTTTCAAATTGAGAGGACAGCGAGATCAGCATCTCTTCTTTACATTCCCACCTTGGCATGAGTTTGCAGCAATTACTTCTTTCACACCTGCAGTATTTAGACATTGAAACAAAAGCAGCAGGCTGACCACAAAGTTTTCTTTTTCACTCTTAGCCACCACTTACTTGTACATTCCAGAGCCAAAGCTCAGAGCAATCATCTGGGCCACAGGCAACCAGGTAGTTGTCATCTGGACTCCAGGCAATATAGGAGACCCCGTACGCGTGACCCTCTAACGTCTTAAGTAGTTTTAGCTGGTGAGTGTCCTGCAACAAGAGAGGTGTTCTTCAGACAATGCAAATGAACTCCCACCACGTTTCACATTTCCACAGCATCCATCTACAGCATGACAGATTTGCCAGTCTACAGGGTCAGAAAAATGAAAGCTCCTAACTTTCAACCCTCAAAGCAAGAAGGCTCATAGGTATTTCTGTTCTAATCTTCTGTGATTCTGAACACAAAACTCAAGAAATACCACTGTGTACAAAGTTTTATACTACATTACACTTGCCTTAGTACAGGTTTCTGTAGTGTCAAGTCTTTCTGCATCTACTGGAATATGAAAGTATTATTATCTATATTTTACAGAATTAAGTTACTTTCTTAAAAGTAAAGACTTGTTGGAAACCTGCTATAGTTAAACAGAGAACCAAAACCTTCACAGCTGCTGACAAGGAAAAACCTTGAAGTGCCAACATTTTTATAAACTTGCATGTATCTTGCGTGTGCTGCTCAAGGAAGGAGATTTACACAAAGATATTTTTAAAAACTTCCTTGAGAGGTGTTCTTATTTCAGAAGTGTTGCCTACAGCAAGCTGTTTTCTGCCAGATTTAGTGAATGAAGCATACTTGGCACATGCAGCATCTTATATCATCTATAATACAACTGTTTTACTGCTGCCTCGTCAGAGGAACTTGACTTTTCAAGAAGCTTGTAAAAATAAATAGTACAGCTAGATACTGTGAAACAACCACACACTGGCTTCCTAAATACAGAAACGTGCCTCAGTAGCACTGACTCTTGGTAACAGCATACATATACTCAAGTAGAACAGAGCTTGTTAAAATGCTGACAATAATTATTTTGAAGCCTGTTAGAAAGGGCAATCAAATTGTCCTCCCTCTTCCCACTCTCCCCTGGTTTTTTTCCATACATGGCAGATGCTTATATCTCCCATTTCTTTTCAAAAAGGGTGACTAATTTGAAAATCTAGCTTGATTTCTCTAATTGTTTCTTCTGTCTCTCTTTTTTTTAGTATTAATCAACAGAGCACTTCCTGATTCTAAAGAGAAAGACCAGAGGAAGAGTGACATGAAGGATTGTTTCCTGGGATCAGCTGTGAGGGATTTGGTGACACTCAGCCAGCACCAGGGGTTCTGCTGCCTAGAAAAAGTAAACTCCTCAAAAGAAAGTGAGCTAAGAATAATCTTCAGAGTGCAGAGAAAGAGGGGCAAATGAATGGAACTCCTCAAGACCCCGTTTCCATTCTAATCATTATTCCTGGACTGCATTAGACACTGCTGTGTCTAGAGCTAAAGTGATTTTCAAGGAAACTGAGTCATGTCTGACATCATCTCACATCCTGGAGCTTGTCTGGAACAGATACATTTCTTTTTACAACAGGATTAAAGTAGCCTGTCACTTCAGCATATTTGAAACTCATGAGGAGCAAGATATATAAGATATTCCTTTTCTAATGATAGCACTCTGTGGCTGTTACTATCTTCCACACTGCTCTCCTTCTTCCCTCCAAATACCATAAGGCTGCTATGCCATGCTCTAAAACAGCAGTCAGTGGTATTTCAGGCAAACATCCCCAAATGCAGTCAACCTGCCTCCCACCCACCACCAAAAGAAATCTCAGCACTTCTATCTCTCACATACAGCTTCCCAAATTTTTGTTGTGTACGACAATCAACTATTCAGGCATCAACTCAAGTCTGCAGTAGCTGAGCTCCTTGGGTGAAACACCAAAAACCTGTCAACCATTTTCAGAAAATGCAGAAGAGGTTTTTATAAGGAGCCAGTTAAAAGAGAACTCAGAACAAAGAAGATTCATGTTAGACAAGGTGATGCACAGTGTGCTCATCCCTTGTGCACCACAGAGATTCTGCCACACTTCCTGACAGTCAAATAATGCATCCCACACAAACCTAGTCAACTCAAGACACTATTTAATGCTGCTGAGTCTGCGTCAGAACTTGGAAATTAGCACACGAAAATGACAACAGAAGCATAGGTTAAGACAGTCTAGACATGTGGCCGGGTCTTAGAAAAGAATATGAAATTCAAGGTATGAAATTAAGAAAATACATTGCAGCAGTGTCCTTACACTTCAAGAGGGGCAATGAAGAAATAAAGGGAGAAATTAAGGATTCTCATGCAAGTGAAGTGTCCATGGAGAAATCAAACACTGTTCATTTAAAACCAGGCTCTCCCACCACTTGCCCAGGCATTGCTGGATGTTTGTTTACATGCAGTTTATGCAAACAGCTTAGAATAATTCTGTATACCTAACGCCTTGAAAATCAGATTAAATTTACGGGTCAAAAGACATTGTCAACTGCTGCACGAAACGTGAGAAGCATGTTCTGGCAAATATGAAAATGAATCACTTGATGTGGCCTAATGCTATTTAAGTATCCACCTGCTTGACAGGGTTTCAATTTTTTTTAAAGCACTCAAAAAAAAGAGACCAATAAAACTCTACAAAACCGCTTTCCCATTAACTATTTTTTAAAGATTTTTATTCTTTAGCAACCCCTGGTCAAAAGGCTTAGTCTAAACATTCACAAAACATTTATGTGGTTTTACTAAGCAGGTATTAGCTAGCAATTCACTTCAAGGTGTGCTAATCAAGATGTTTGGTATTAAAACCAATCAATATAGAAGGAAGATGTGCACCTACAGTCAAGTGGCAAGTTAACAGCAAAAACTTTTGATCCTTAATTCACCTAAATTACTCTGCTAAAAAAACCCAAAAACAGACAAAATACAGATAATTTCCAAACTAAATAGAAGTCAGCTCTGCTGCTATGCAGCTCGTGGCCCAGAGGACACTGACCCCAGTAAGACACAAACCACAGCAGCCTTATGCCTGAAAAAGCCATGGTGCCTGCTGTTAGGTCTGGGGTTATGTAACAATTATGCCCATGGAACACGGTTTTAAAGTCCTCCCACCATTTTAATAGCAAAAAGGACTGAGATTATATGGATTCCTAACCTGAAGTGAAAGAAAACAAACTCAGCTTTCAAATCCTACTGAACACCAGTATGGAACTGCAGAAACCGTTCATTTTCCACCTCACACACCAGCCTGCAGCTGTGTGGTTAAAATACCATAAGGATCTCATTTCTGATAGTGTTTCACAAGCATTAGCAACTTCAAATACTGTCTGTATATGTTCAAGTTTATTCCCAGTCTTCAATTATTATGAAATATATGGACATACTTTCATAATCATTTCTACAAGTCAAAACAGGCTTAGATTCATCAATCAACCTCTTCATTTATATACCAATAGATACTTGTAGGAAAGATGTATCAAATATCCCACAGCTACGAGATTTACAAGACTTTTACATCCCAAGGAATGGGATGTAACAGGGCTACAGTCCATGTCAGCCTGTCCTACAAGAACCACAGCATCCTAGCAGGAGAAAGCTGAGACAAAAGGGAAAGGCAAGTCATACACATTTTCACACTTTGCACACTTACTGGATCAACCTGCCATATAATAACAGTTGTGTCCTTAGATCCTGTTGCTAATTTAGTGCCGTCGTTGGAGAATTTACAGAACCACACTTCGTTACAGTGCTCCGTTAGGATTTGCTGGGTATAGCATGGGAACTGTTTCCTGGGAAAACAAAGGGATGCATTCACACATTATTAAGACAGCAGTAAGATTTTTTTAAAGTCAAGCTATTAAAAAAAACTAATCAAACAAAAACCTTATATAAATGCAAGACCAGACAACTTAGAAAGCTCCTCTATCAACAGCTGCTTCAAGTAAGTACAGAATGAAATGTCTTATCTGGCAACAAGCTCACACCATCAAGTCCTCATAATTAACCATAAGAACACAGAACTTTCTTATTTCACTCACATAATTTGTTATGCTTTCATGTAACTTAGAATTAAAATGACCTCATCAGGAGTGTAACAGTTTATTACTATATAATTTTCTACTCTATGGAAAATATTATAGTATAGGTCTCTTTGAACCATAGGTGCAATGTTTTTTACTCATGAGGTTTCTGTAGATATCTAGCTCACTTAGCTATATCTTGCTAAGAAATGATTCTTACATAAAAGTTCTTTTTCCTGAATGTGACCTTGCAATAAATTAGATGTTTGCCTTAGTTTTGTCATTTTTCTTTTTGTCATTTACCTTTGCAGAGTACCACACACAATATCTAAGCATAACTAGCTCAAGACACCATTGAGCTTTCAACTTGCTCAGTTCTCCCTCACAAAATCAAAACTATTTTGTAAAATGCTGCATTTATCAAATAAAAATTACATGATAAACTACTGAGGAAGACTGAAACATTCCTCTAGAGCAAATACTTAATATTCGAGTTACACACCAAAAAAAAGCTAACAGTCAAATTATTAAGTTAGGTGAGAACTGGAAACAAGTTTCATCTATTTAAATCTTTCCTACAAGCTCTCAAATAAGAAATCAGAACTAAGATAAAACAAATGTAGGGTTTTACAGCTGATGTCTGCATTTTGAAGTAATACTGCAAGAAGTACAAGTTCGTTGCTCAGATGCACTAAAAGATAGTCTCTAACCACAGACACTTTCTTCAGCTGCAGAGAGCTTGAAGTGGTTCAGTCTTAGGCTGAGTTTTTATAGCACTCAGTGCAACAGGGCAACACAACTCTGATGGCACACACTGGTACTAAGGGAGTGACAGTGTCCTTGAATGTACAGTTGTATTTATCACTGGAGATAAATTGGCTTTAAAAAACCAAAAACCAACCAAAACACATACAACCCACCCACCAAAGGAAATAAAAATTTAAAAAGTCAAACAATCGCCTCATTAACTTAAGCAGAAAACTTAGTTCCCTCACATTTGTGTTCACAAATACAGTTTGGTGGCAGCCAGGCTGACAAACACCTAAAAAACTACTTCTTCCCTGAAGCTAGAAAAAGTTCTCCTTCACATAGTATCTATACCCTTTGAGTCCATTTTCTTTTACTAGAAGAGGCTTCCTAGTCTGTGCTTAAAGACTATCAAGCACCACTGAACAACCATACAGTCTCATTTCCTGTCTTATGGCAGAGAAGGATAAAATGTACATATATATATATATATATTTGGCCTCCTTGGATATGTCTATACTTGTTTATAGAGAAACACAAGTGTGTTCTGCTCCTGCTTTCAGCTGACCAGGAACTGCCTGGTTGCCCCTGGAAGAACACTGAACCCAAGGTAAAAAGCCTCACCCATGAAAGATTTTGTTTTCCTTCAGGTCTAGAGGGAAGGAGGCAAGCCCTTACACAGAGATAAATACTACAGGAGCAGTATTTTATTATTATTTAGCCATATTGTTATAAATTAATGTTTTTGCTCAAAGCAGTAACTTGTCCCAGGAGGTGAGGCTGCATCCATAATTCACACGAAGTACAAGGGGCATGCTGTGTCCCAGGAAAGTCTTTTCAGCACATTTCATTTCCAAGTAATACTCTATGGAAGAACAGCTCTTCCACCTTAAAGCTTAAGAAAAGCAGCCAAGGTTTTGTAGACACGAAAAGCAAGCAGGATAATGCTGGAGCACAGAATTTTCATAGTAAGATACCTTTAGGTTCCTAAAAGGAGTGACACAGTTATTGGAGCTGCTGCAGATGCATCCCAATACTGAATTATGCTGCTCACAACTCAGTCTGAGCTCCCACAAAAAATCCTCTTCACTTAACTAGCGAAACAGAACTCAGCAAGTTTGACTTCACAGGCAGCAAAACCACATTTAATAACCTGGCTGTGGAAGGAAATAGTGGCGGTCTTGAAACAAGAAACCTGAACCAGTTGTCTTAACAGTTTCTTGTGTTGGTAATTAGGTATTACTTCAGCTCAAAGGTTTTTCCGTACCTTTTTTGAAGTGCTTCATTTCAAATTGTTCTGTTCAGCAAAAAACACTTGAATTACGTCATTCACTTACTGAGATAAAGCATCTCAAAGTTTCCCTTTTGTTGTATTTACACAAGTTCAAAATTATAGAATAAAACACTAAATAGCCACCTTTTTATTCCCTGTACATACAATGAAAGATTTATTCCTCAACAAAGAAAACCAAATGAACAAGAAAACCCCACCACACCCAACTAGGCTGAAAGCTCTCAAAACCAAAAATCATCATCTCCAAGAGCATCAATTCTCTACTACGAAAATCTCTGGCACAGTAAGATGAAATCCTCCACCTTCACTCCCAGCAGTGCCCCACTCACATCTCCCACTCTTATCAAGTGAGTTTTATAGTTATACATTTTGCCTGTTAGTGCAGTTTATGCTTAACCAAAATACTGTCTTAAGTCCAAAAGGGATTATTTCCAACTAAAAATGGGAAACCTACCAGTGTTCCATCAATTAAATAGCACAGGACTTGAATTGTCTAAGCTATTAGACTACTGTTGTCACCTTCATCAAAATCTGCCTTCCACTGTCTACCTCACTCACTGTGCCCAAGCATGGCAGCACACACAGCATACCACAAAATGGGCTCAGAGCCCTGCCACAGGCAGCTACAAGAGGAGGAGGACAGAATGGGACCCATTCTTTTCAAGTGGATTTTTGGGTACTTTTTTGTTGGGTTCTTGTTGTTGGGGTTTTTTTAATTACAGTAGCCATGAGTATTTATGTATGTATATCCATAGCAAATATGCAAGTTTAGGAAGTACTGCTTTAGTGGAAAAAAGGGAACCAAGAAACCAAAAACCCAAACTATGGCCAAACTTTTATGTCAGCAAATAGATTCAGATGGGGGAAATTCAAACCCAGGTTTGCTGCATGTACAATCTTTTCTATCTGGCTCTCTGTAGCCTGGCTTCAGTAAATCAGGCTCCTCACAGTGATCTTGAATGCTCCTTGAGATTTGGTTAGTAATATCAAACCTGTTGCACAACATCCAGTACTTCTCATGGACTTGCTTAAAGATTAAATCTCTTTTAGGCAGT
The DNA here is from genome assembly GCF_021018805.1 of Prinia subflava. Lineage (NCBI taxonomy): Eukaryota > Metazoa > Chordata > Aves > Passeriformes > Cisticolidae > Prinia > Prinia subflava. The sequence continues at coordinate 96,756,979 of NC_086248.1, forward strand.
CTGATTTTAACACTCACTTCTGAAAGAGGGAAGCCACAACACCAGTATATGATCATTTCCAACAGGTCCTAAAATGGGCAACATTCAAATCTCTGCACACTTCACACACAAATGCTGAAACAGTGCAATACAACAAAATTGTAAGCTAAAAGGCTACTGGAATACATAAAGTGCCAAAGACAGTAATTTTCAAACCTTAAGATGGCTACAGCAAAGTAGTATGGAAGTCTGCTTCTTTAAAAATGGATTCCAAGTAACACAAGAATGCAAGTCAAAGCAGCTGAGTTCAGGAAATTTGTAAAAGCAAGTTTATCAGTTCTTAATTAACTTCCTCAGATGAGCTAACCTTAACTGAAGACAATTCCCCTGTAAGCCCAAGTGTAAGCCTGTTATATGGACAAACATATAAGGATATCCCAAACAGCCCTTATTCCCTTAATCCACCATGCACACCACAGCAGTTTTCCATAAAAGCTACACTGAGTTTTTAGGTCCTTAGCCAAGTTCTGCTGGATGAGGAAAAACTGCCCAAGTCAGCCATTCATTAAAAACAAACATCTTCCTGTTTCATGTCTATTAGAGTATTGCATTTTGGGGGCTCAGAAGCAGCCTCCATTTTGTCACCAAAAAAAAAAAAGCTATCCAGACAGTCCAAAGAGCCAATACAAAGGTGTAAGAGACACTCAATTCTTACTACCTTACAAATCTGAGAAAATAGTTCTTTATATTATTCATGTTATTTATTATGCAACTCAGAAAAATCTACTGTACATTCTTCCTCTCTTTTAACTTTTGTGTCTAAAAGCACCCATGTCCACTCTTAAAAGTTACAGCTGAAAGTTGAGTTCATAGAAGCATTCCTCAGCAAGCTTTCTGTAATCCAGTAACCTCAAAGACAGAGTCTGCATAAGCAACACACCACTGATGCCCCAGTGAAAAAACACAGCAATCCTGTGTTGAGGAATAAACAGACTGGCTGTCCAAAATGACAAGAAACAAGTGGCTACGGATTAGCATGGCAGTATCATCTTTTCACACCAATCTGATTAAAAGTTTTAAGCTTCAGTCTGATCCCACTACTTCACATCCAGCTACCAAAATCTACTCTAAACACCTTCTTTACTCCCCACTTCCACTGCTCATTTAGCAAGGACTGCTTTTTCCCAGTAAAATCTTGCTAAACCAGCTCAGGACAGTTTTCATGTTTCTGCTGAGAATCAGATTATTTTAAAAGACTAAGAAAAGACTGCCCATCTCAGAAGTCAGGAAGGTTCCTTACCTACTACAAACGTGATCTATTAGCAGCGAGACAGAATCTAGGTTGCTGTCTAGTTTGGTGTTGTGATATAGGCACCGGTCCCGTTGGAGTTCCACAGCCTGGCGGAGCAGGTTCTGTAAACGCCTCGGAGGAAGCATCACTGATGGGGGCAGGTAGGCTTCAGAGGAGGAGGGAAGGAAAAACAAACAAACGAAGAAAAAATGACTTCTCAAAAGCAAGTTACAAGTCACAGCATACAGATTTGAGTGGTTTTGGAAGAGACCTTAGTAAACAAAAGCACACAGCTTGTTGAATTTACAGCTATACACCTGGAATTAGAAGCATGAACTTCTGGAAAGCAGAGCTATATGCAAGGTATTTGTTGGTATAGAGTGTGCTGTCCTGGCCAACAAGCACCACTTACACAAGCTAAGTCAAAACTCAGTATTTAACAGAATCTATAATGCTCTATTAGGACTATGAAAAGAAAGAAACTCTGGTACAGAGTATTACAACAGTCACAAGAGAGAGGAGAAACCATAATTCAGAGCAAAGTATGAGACCACTATCAACCAGTACCAGTATCACTACTGGTTATAGGCCACACTTAGTTTCCACCACTCAGTGTGGCTGGCCTTTATAACACACACCCACCGCTCCCTAAACCACACGTTTAATCACCAAGTTACATCACTACTGCATGCAGCAGAGCTAAGAAGTAACAGGTCCTATTACAGACAGTTTATCAGGCACAGCAAAAGGTCAGGTACAGAAGATCAAATGGTAAAGGCACCTAAAGGTATCCCCGTGAACCCAGAAATACAAAAAAACCAACCAACCAGCAAACACAGTCAATTCCCAGGGATGTGTAAGTTATACTGGACTTAACAGAGGTGAGAGGAAATTCTGAACACTAGAACATCTTACTCTGGAGCTTGTCCAAAAGCTTAGATCTGGAAGCTGTTCCTTTCCCTTCCCACTCTGCTTTTGCACGCAAGTCTTCTGCATGGCTACACATCAGGTACCTGTTTGAAAAGTGCACATACACCAACAGACCAAGTCTTTTTGGAATCATTCTTTTCACTTTTAAGCATGATACAGATCCTAACATTTTTAGCCAACTGGGAACAGGTAACTTAAGCTTGAGACCAATAGGGAAAAAGGCAGGGAACTATTTCATACAAATACACATCTTCTGAACAAATGTCTGCAAACTGCCCATACAAAAAGAAAACAAAACACAAGCAATTTTAGGCAGGTAGAACAAACTAGATTATAATCACTTAATTGAATTATAAGGTAACTGGCTAATAATTCCCAAGATCAGATGACCATACATATGTATTAATTTGAGTTCTAGTAGTATTACTGTAAATCATCATCAGGTTATTTTCAAGCATCTGAAACAAACAACTGTCTACTGAACAGCATTCTACCACATCTCAGTACAGCTTATTATTCACCAGGATAGTAGATTTAATACAGCTTGAGTCTTCACAACATCAGCTATCAAAAGCTACAGAATTCCTTAAACTCCTCTGCAAGAGCTCTTAAAGTCCAAACACTTACCCACTGAGGACATGAATGCGTTCTGTGTTATATTTCAGAGGCGTCAGTTCACAGCGTAGAACCTGAAGTGCCTCCAGGACCTTGCCATCCTCCAGGTATTCCAGGTACTTCTGCTGCAGCAGCAAAAACTTCATCCTCTGACATGACAGAAAGCAGCAGTCAGGGGAAAAAGGTTGACTGAAGTTTCAGAAAACGTTTGAGCCTAAACAGAACAGTAGAAACCATTCTACTATGCCCTTCAGAAACACAGCTCTAAGTAATGTTTCATTACTCAATTTCTTTTGCTGGCTTTTCAACAACATTGCGGCTATCCATGAATTTCTTCCATGCCTGAAGGGGCTCCAGGTATGTTCCTATCTCATTCCTCAGATCCCCCCTGCAACTGGGCCCCATTTTCACCTGATCTCTCTTTAGTCATCATCCTTCAAAGCCTGCATTAGACAGGCTTTCCAGTGAAACATTTTATCAAGAAAAGAGTCCCAAATCAGCTATTCATATATTTAAGACTGCATGACAGCACAGAACAAAACAGAACAACTCAACAAGTTCTCTCACACTGCTCACATAGGTGTTGACATGGATTGTTTGCATAGCTGCATAACATAAACAGTAAAACTGACACTGCCTGAGGTTTTGGGGTTTTTTTCTGTAGTTCCATGTTAACTTGTTTTCTGGATTACAGAAAAAAATAGTTCCCTATATTTAGGAGTCACTTCAACACTCTGAATTAAGTGCTGTTATTTCATGGTGTTCCTTTCACTTATACAGTTTTTGGTTGTTTTCTCAAACTAAAAATCAAGCCTCCTATTCTAACAACAAATATTTGTGGGTAAAAAAAAGTAAATTAGGCATTAAGTCACTATATTAAAAAAACCTGAAGGCCTAGAAATTTTAATACTAATTTAGTAGAAACACACATTGGTTGTTCCTGGATGAAACCAAATATCTTGTGTTTGTACACATTCTTTACTGCTACAGTTATCAGACAAAAATGACAGGTTTAGTCAACAAAACTCACCAGGTTGAAGAGGAAAATGAGGAAAATGTACATGCTTAGATAAACTGGTGAGATACAGACTGGAGATAACAGTTCAGCAAACTACATTTGCTTCTCTAATGAATACACCACCAGTTCAATCACCAGTTTCTTTTGCTTTCATCAGACCTCAGGCACCTCACTATTTTCATGCTCACATTTGGTCAATGTTTACTCAGTTTCAAACACACTGCCAGCCTCCTTAAGTAGAGGATAATCGAGAAGTTTAAGATGTTCCTGTCCTATTAAAGCTCACATGAAAGTTTAAGGCTCACTAGATGTTAAATCCAAAGTTAAAACATAAAGTAATTTGACTGCCAGAGATACTCAGTTCTTCAAAAGAATGAAGTTTCCACAAATAGTGCTATTAACTTACCACACAGCTTTGTGAAGCATAAAACATGACACAGTAAAGATGATTTATGTTCAAACTTGTCCATAGTGCTCTGCTGTCCTGTATCTGACAGGCAAACCTGTATTGCACTCCCAATCCAGTTCTTTAGTTTATTTGAATTTGGAATTATTAGACCATTACTGTACAGTTCTTCCAGGTGAGACAACTTTTTTCGATGCTCTGACATGTGAAAAACCAAATGAAAGATATCCCAATTATTTACAAGCCCGGAGGTTGGCTCTGTGCAGCAGGCCAGCAGAGCCCACGCTGTTTGCTTATACAGCAGCAGCAGGAGGGATAAGAACTTCCTCCACCAGCTGTGCACATGCTCTCCAGGATACCTGGAGATGCCCAGGCAGCAGACACAAGCGGTATTTCTCTGCTCTCGGTCACCTCACGGTCATGATCACCACCACATAAAAAATACCCTGATACTTCCAGTTTGTAATAAAAACTGTAATCCCTCCCTATCTTCCCTCTCCATTCACTGTAGACAGTATTTATTCAATTTATATCATATTTCCATTAAATGTGATAACCTACCTTTTCTCCCTCCTTACTTTCAGGACTTGGCATTAATTTAATTTTGTTAGAGGAAAAAGTAAAAAGAGCAGAAAGACCCTATAAAATGAGTTTTAAAGCATCAGTCCCAGCAATTCCATGGAAGCATTACAGGAATACTACCACTCACAATGCTGGTGCCAAAGAGGTGTAATTTCAGTTCTAGGCTAGAAACTATGGTTTAAAAAGGAGGTCATCACTACCATGTGTGATTTAGGTATATCAGGAATATAAAGGCCTGCAGAAAAACAAAGTATTATACATTTCATGCAGCAGTCTAGTGTTCCCATAATGGAGAATTAGAACAAGAGATAAGCAACCTGAAATAGTAACTTATTGATAGCAGAGGGCAGGGACTAAAGTCTTGATGAGGAAATTATATTGAATTGCTAAGCTGTTTTGATAATGCTCCCAAACTTGCCCTACAGCATACTCAAACAATGGCATGAACTTCCTTAAGGCAAGAGTCACACTCCAGTAACATCACATTGCAGGTCATTTTTTAACGTTGGGGCACTCACTGTCTCCTACTTCCCATTTTTGTGCAATTAGTGACCTTGCTGACAAATAGATTTCTCTCAACTCCTCTGTGCCCTCCTAAATGTATTTTCTTCCTAAAAGTAATTTCTTCCAATACCACCTTCTACAAAATCCAAGACCATTTTGGGTACATCTCTTTTATAGCCCAAACAATCTTTTCTAGAAGGAAAGAGAACTGTTTATAATATTGACAACTGTAAAGCAAAAGCACAGACTCAGCTGATTAAGTAGCTTATTCTTTTTTCCATATTTTTTAGCTGCCTTACAAAGAAGGAAATCAAAATTATCTTAATTGAAACCATGCTGAAGTAACACAAGTGCCTGGGATTTGTTATCATCTCAGTGTTTGCAAAGGAAATTCAACATCATTACACTCATTACTGCTGAACAATTTAAAATTCAGACACCACCACTGCTTAGCTTTCAGCCAAGATTCCTCACCCTGAAGGACCCCTGGAAAAGTCCAATCCAAGTGTCAGCACTACAGTCTGGCTGGTTTTGTTCAATTATTACAACCTCATCCTGTCTTTCACCTCAACAGAAAAGATGAGGATAAAGTGCATTACTTTGTTGTTTCTACAAGTTATTATTTAAGTGTAAATTGAACGCTGATTACCCTGGGGCAAAACTAAAGAGTTCACAGATTTACAGGGTGTTGTTTATTTGTTTCAATGTATACACTATTAGCATTTTTCTTTCTTCAAACTACAACCTTTGATTACTAACATGAATGCTTAGTACTGTACTCCTTCCTTGTCCTAACTGTTAGTAGGAAAGCCTCTTCCAGAATCCTAAATTCTAGGAAGTCTGCCATGCACCATAACTCACCATCACTACGTAACCAAAGGTGAAAACCTCAGCAAACAAAACCATGAAAGGAACAGGACAAACATACTCCCACAGGCAAGAAATTTGGCCATTCTGATCAGTAACTGTAACCAGTAGAGAATCTTCAGAGGTTTAATGAGCAAAATGCAAAATAACCTAAGTTTAAGTCTAGATTTTGGTGTTATTTTCAACCAGTGTATCTTAGCAAGCTCCACAACAGTTTTATTAATGTACTAGAAGTCCAAAATAAGTAAACATTGCTGAAACAACTGCTCTTTGAAATTAAATAGGTAACTAAAATACATGGTGAAATTATCAGCAGATGTTTCAAAACAAACTCAACACAGTAGCTATCAATTTACAGCCTGCAGAACTAAGACCTTAGTTTTCTTTATCCTGTAGTCCTTTACTTTGATAGTTTCATAAAACACTGATGAAAGCACTTAAAAACAAACCAGAACTTAAATGCCCTGATATGTAAAGGGCAGAAAACATTCTGCTGTACAGAATTCAGCAAGGAATTTAATGAGTCTTCAACCATATCAAGCTCTGCTACACAGGGAGTAATTAACTGCAGTAGGGAACTGCCCTTAATGATGGTAGCAAGAGGGACACCATGCAGGCAGGTGGAGCACTTTACTCAAATGATAATATTTAACTCACTTCTTAGATTGTATTGCCTGCTGCAGGCTGTATACCTCTGGAATAAGTGAAGAGAACAATCCAAAGGTATTTTCTAGGTTACTGTAGAGGAATAATCTCCAAGTTTTTTCCTAGGTGCAACCCAAGACAGATGCCATGACATGCCTGAGTAGCCCCAAAGCAAAACCTCAGGCTAGCTTGGTGCTTTCTAACTGTTACCCAAGGGAAAACATCATGCTTGATTCAATTATAAAGTTTTGCTACAGATTTTCTATGACAGCTGTATCTTATATGCTGGAAAAGTAAACATGACTAATCACATACTGTACAGCCCTCAGTTGTGTTGACACAAATAGAAATAGCAAACTGTCCTGTGTGCTGCCACACCCTCCTCCCCCCGATATCAACACACTGCATCAAAGCTTGAAAAACTGACATCAGCCATTTCATATTCAGTGTTTTTACCTGTAAAACTTAAAGCACTTTGCAGAAATCAAGAAATTAAACATGAGTAGGATTTTTAAAATACATATGCATCTCCCTTCACTGACCAGACCATTTCAAAAGCAACCAAGTGTCCCAGTTATTTTGTCCAAGTCATATTAACTCTAAGGAAAAAACAAAACAAAACAAAAAACCAACAAATCCACCCAAACCACAAACCAAAAACAAACCACAAAACACACACCCTACTTAGTTAAATACTCTGTGTCATCTAAATTTTTAGGTACCCATTCTTCTCGTATGCACACATTTTTAAAACATCTAGTCACATAGTGTGAGTCACAAGTCAGGAAAACTCAAAATCCCATTTTCTATTTTTACGGAGTTACCTGCAGCAGCACCCTGTTTGGACTTTTCCTGATCAAGACATTTATCACCTTCATTAGCTCTGACTTCTCTGCAGTGGGGAACACCTACAGAGCACAGAGCATCCCCTCCTTACCTGTAATGATCTTTCTCTACCTTCCCAGCTGCTGACAGCACTTAGACCCACTCAGAACCTCAACCATGTGCACAAAAGCTGGACTGGGAGGGAGGAGGAGACGCTGTGCACACAGCAGAACACACACAAGCTCAACTTATCTTTGCAAATAATGCTGTCTTACACATGTAAGACATTCAAAACTGTTACCTGTTTTAAATTTTAAATTTTATTTAAATTTAAATTTAAAATAAAAATCAAGTTTAAAGATCAACTTTGAAAACAAAACAGTTAATAAGGGTTCAGGTTAAGTTCAGTCTAAACCAAGTATTTTACTGCACCAAGCTTTACAGAATGAGTTAAGACATCAATATCAGAGAATGCTCTCAGAGCCTTTCAGAACAACAGAAGGAAAGCATTCTTTTTTCTCAATTTGAGTTCTCCAGAAAGTACAGTGTTGGTAACCCAATTAAACTTCTTGACTCACTGACATGCAAAACACTTTAATACTACAGACAAGCTTCATAACTTCAGAAGTCAGAAACATGAGAAAATTTGTTTCAAATGACCATTCATATTCCCATATAGCAGTTCCATACTTTCAGGCCGCACAAACTATTGAAAACTGCATGCCATATTCTGAACTCCTTCAGGTCTTTGACAAAAGAGAAAGTGAACTACCGGTCTAATTAAGTGGTGCTAAGCTTTGACCAAACTAATAGAACCAAATGCGAACTTCTGTCAAGTACCCTCTAATGTTTTGTTAAACATCTGTTTCTCCTACTTCATTTCCTGTTCTTCTTTCTCTCCCTCCCCCACCAGACAGGAAATAGTCTTGACAACAAATGAATCAGCTAGAAGTGGAACTAAGCAGCCATCAGCTGATTCCTCATTGTTTACAGTCACAGACACTTCAAAAAACCTTGCTACTGTTTGCTTCCTAAGTGACCATGGCTGTTCTAACTTCATCTCATTAAAATAAACGTTTAAACACAACAGAACAAGCTTTCTGAAGAGCCAAGTGATGATTTTCATCTTGAAATCCAAAAATCAAAACAAGAAACATTTTACTCAAAGCAACTGAACTCATAACAACAAATTGTAGTTGTCAAGTCACAGGATCCAGCAACCTTCTATTTCTAGGTTTATCTTTTAAAAAAAAGCCACCCAAAGAGAAAAAGCTCTAAATAAAATCCCAAACAGCAATACAAATGCATTTGCTCTTTAAAACCCATCTGGAAAAGCAACAGTATTGTTCATGGTCTATAGCAGCCTCTATATTCTTGTAATGTGCTATTACAATGCCAACTCCACGTTAGTATTAGTGCATTTTATTTCTAAACTTCTCTTCCCTCAAGAAAACCTTACTCCGAAAAAACACAGAGATTGTGAGAAGTATTTCAAGGTTGAGATTAGTATTCAACATAGGCAGTTTCTACAAAAACTGACCTATTTTAGGACTGTGACAGGATTTATATTTTATCAGTTAGGTATGTTTAATAGAGTTTTAACATTCAGTACACCAAATCTTAGCCTCAATTCTTTTGGGCTGCCTATCTCACATTCTACAACAGAATAAAAAAAAAGTTCAGATTAGTATGACGTTTGAGATAGCATGCAAGCAGCTTAAAGTAAACAAAAAAGAGAAAACAAGAACTATGGACAACCAACTCCATAGTAAAAGATTACACCACTACAATTAGTGCAACTACACAGCTCTGAAAGATTTCAAGTGTGCCTCTTACCACAATTGCATGCGGAGAATGCACTAAGGCCTTAAGTTCATTCAGGTCGTTCTCAGCCTGCAGAAATCGGCATAAGAAAAAAAAAAGTATATAAGGAGGATGAATTTTGAATTCTCTCACAGATACTATAAATTTCAACAGTGGTTAATACAGTCCTATAAGCCCTACGTTACCTTATCCCATTCTCCTTCCATGACATGATTGCGGAATTTGGTAGCTGAAGGATGTTCTAAACGACATCCTGACTCTTGCATGAGGAGATCAACAGTCTGGCTGCAGGAGAGATACAGTGTAAAAAAACCCGACCAGTTTCACCCTCACAAATACACCGCCTGCCATGATAACAGTTCACCACACTTTAAAGTAACTTTAATAAAACAAGAATACGATGACCAGATTCAGATGCTTGTTCAAGAAGACGATCTCAGTAGCCTGAGACATGTAAAAAGCTACCTCCACCTAAAGCACGTTGGCAAGGAGCTTGAAAGCTTTGCTGAAGTACCATAAAGTATGTGACTTACCAGCCACCACAAACAGCCAGCCCTGCACAGAAGATAAACTTCATGAAGGAAGATAGAGTCTAGAAAGCTGTTAGTTACTGGCTGCCATCCCCTGCCCCCTCCCTACCTCCCCCCTGAAAGAACAAGGAGAGCTACGACATCTGGCTCAGGCCTAATTTTTTCTTCTTGATCACTTCTTAGAAGACTGGCTCCTTAAAAAAAAATAAACAAACTCACGAACCTGTAGCCCTCCCCCTTTTATACTAAAAATAGCTTATTTACTGTGGTGTCGTCTATGAATAGTCACGAGTTGTTTGCTGCTGTAAACTTGCCTCTTGTGTCAGAGGCAATTTATTTTATGGAATATGTTCTTTATAGTTGATCCATTCTGCAGTGTTTTGAAGACTTCTTTTGTGGCTACATAAGCACTTTGCAGGACTTCTCTACCCTTCTTCCAAAACAATGACATACTGGCTAGCTTTAGCCTTACTCATGAAGTGTTATGATTAAATACTTAAGACTTCCCCTATTCCACCGGGAAATTATTTTCTCTATTCTGAGTTTAAGAAAGGACCAACATTCTCATTTCTTGTTTACAAGTAAGATTATTAGCAAAAACACGTGTCCAACACAATTCTAGAGAGGCCTTCCCCATTTAGAGGGTCAAAAGTTTGCAGAGCGAAACCAAACAGCCTGTTTAAGTGGCAGCTTACTTTGTGTCACTTCCTCGGAGCTGACAAGCCAAATCTTGGAGCTCATCTGCGAAGAGCTTGCCCCCCCACGCCCAGCTGCGGGCTCCATTATGTTTACCAGATAACTTCTCCCCCACTAACACATTTGTATTGATCTGCCCTTATCGGTGTGCAACTCGACTTCCATATTGCCATCCCTGGCAGGGGAAGCTCCCGTCCTGTCCCTTCGCTAGACACGGGCACAGGCTAGGAAAACACAGCTCCGGCTCCATTTTTCCGGGAGCGGGCCTGCCCCACCGCTCTGCCTCGCAGCCGGACGCTGCTCTCCCCTCGCCGGAGACCACCGGGCTGCGACGGGGCAGTTTTGGCCACCAACCCCCCCGCCGGGGGTCCCTTCCTCTCCCCTCCTCCCCGCTTCGGGCTGCCCATCCTCCACGGGACCCCGCGCCGGACCCTCCCCGCGGACGGAGCGGAGGACGGCGGGGCGTGTGCGGGGCTGCCCCGGCCCGGGGGGACCCTCCGCTCAGGGCGCCGCAGGAAGCCAAGGAAGGAGCCTGCCCCCGCCCCGGCCGCGCTGCCCCTCGCCCACCGCGGCCACTTACTTGAGCCCCAGCCCGTGGAGGTGCTGCCCGATCAGCCGGATCACGTCCTCGTCGGACTGCGAGAGCCGCTTCTTCTTCTTCAGGGCACTGCCGCCACCGCCGCCCCCCAGCTCGGCGGCGGCCGGGCCGGGCCCCCCGGCGGCGGGCACCCCGTTGTTGACGCCGAGCCCGCCGGGGCTGCCGCCGCCGGGGCCGCCGCTGTTGGCCGAGGGCAGCAGCCCGTTGGCGTGGGCCAGCTGCTCGCCGGCGGCCGTGCCCGCCGAGGCCTCGCCGTTCTGGGCGCCCAGGCAGCCCAGCTCCGGGCCCTGCGGCGGCGGCTGCTGCTGCTGCTGGCCCCCTCCCGCCCCGTTGGCCTGCATGGCGCTGCTGGCGATGCCGCCGCTGCTGCTACTGCCTCTGAGCGGGGCGGCGGCGGGGGCGAGCCCGGCGGGCACCGAGGGGGACTGGGACGAGGTGAGGCCTGCTCTGCCCGCGGAAGCCCCGGGCTCTCCTGCTCCCTCCACCGCCGCCGCCGGGGAGGCCCGGGCTTTCTTCCGCGGGGGCGGGGAGGCTCCGCCGGTGTCCGAGTCGGAGGAGGAGGAAGCGGAGGCCAGAGTTTCCTCGCCGAGAGCGGCCGTGGTGGGAAGCCGGGGGGGCGAGGAGGGGGAGGCGGCGGGGGCGAGGGGAGGCGGAGCGGGGCCCTGCGCCCGCCGGGGGTCCCGGAGGCAGCGCCGCCGCCCGCTCGGGGCTCCCTCTGGCGATGGCGGCCGCCGCTGCCCTGAGCCCCCGCCCGGCAGCCCCAGGCGCCCGGCCCGCTCCGCTCGCTGCCCGCCGGGTTTGTCTCCTCTCAGCCCAGCTGCACCTAATGGAGTCCGGGCCGGGACGTCACAGGAAATTCCTGCACTGCCCCCTACACACACTTCCGCCGCCCGGGGCCGCGGTGGGCACGGCCCCACGGCTGCCGGGGGGCGGCGGCGGGGCGGCCCCCGGGGGGGACGGGGACGCCCCAACGGCACCGCCCGGGCCGCCGCCCGCCCGCGCGGGGTCCCGCGGCGCCTGAGGGGGCCGGGGCGTCGTGCCCGAGGGGCTCCCGGGGCCCCGGGCGTGTGCCCGCTGTGTGCCCGCTGTGTGCCCGCGCCCGGCGGCGCCGGGGTGCGAGAGGGGCGAGGGTGGTCGTGCCCGAGGCGCGGTGAGTGCCCGCTGCCCTGGCGTGTCCCGGTGGGACCGGCCGTGCCTGTGACACCGTGGAGGTGACCGGGAAAATTCCGGCCTCAGGTAGTTTCCTGATGCAATTTGGACAGGGAGAAATGGGTGCAGACTGAGAGAGTGGAAAATTAGGTTGGGTGCGTGGAAGAAATTCCTTTATGTGAGAGTGATGAGACACCGGGACAGGTGGCCCAGGGAGGTTTGGATGCCCCAGCCCTGGTGGTGTTCAAAGCCAGGTTGGATGGGGCTTTGAGCAATCTGGTCTAGTGGAAGGTGTCACAGCCCATGGCAGGGGTGTTTGGAAGGGGATGATCTTTGAGGTCCCTTCCAACCCTGATTCTGTGATTCTGTGTCTGGGAGTTTTTTAAAAAGGAAAATGCTTCATGAAGTCACATCCTGGTGTCGCACAGGTTGGTTACTGGAAGGTTTCAGACCCGCTGACAGTCTTGTCTGTTGTAGTCACTACATGCGTTGGCATGGAAAAAGGAGGGAATTGGCAGTTTTGCTGTAGGTCTTACAAGAATGTTGGAAGTTGGGTCACATCTGTCAGGACAGGCATTTGTCAGAAGACAATGGAATTTTAAGGGTCCCAGTCTCTGCCCTGTGGTTTCTTCCTGCTAAGCCTTCTGTATGGTGGAAGGCAAACTCAAATCCTGAGCCAATCCTCTGGTCAAAAGTCATGAGATGGGTGAAATCCTGGTCTTTAAAAATAGCATCTTGAAATAATATATTTTATGTTATTTGGTTTAGAGCCTAGAATTTTTATCTTTGGTATGCTCGAACTTTTCTCCAAAACCCAAAGGGAAATAACAAAACTTTTTTTTCCTTATTGAAAGCTGAGGTTAATATCTAATTATCTTCCCCTTTAGAAGCTGAGGTTTAGGAGTACTGGCTTAGGTTAAACGAGTAAGTTTGAACCACAGTGCTTTGTTTTGAGTGGAACTTTGAAAAAGTCTAGCTGAGGGAAACCATGGGCCCAAGACCCGTGGAGAACTCCATGGAGGGACAAAAATGCATGAAAGGAGTGAAGTCAGAGAAGGAGATGAGACCTCATGGAGGCCTGTCCGGCTTAAGTAGATACCTTGGCCCTGTCTAAAGGCTGCAGAAGATATTTGGCTGATAACAGCCAAAGCGCTCTCATGCCAGAGGGAGAGGTTGGAAAGAGCTTTGTCCCTGACCTCTGCCCAGGTGTGGCTGTAGGGTTAAATTCAACATCAGTCTTCCAGAGAGGGGAATGCTGATTTTGTGTTTTTAGCCCACCAACCACTGCTGGAGAACACAACGCGTGTGTTTTAGCCACTTCACTGCTGTGTATACTCTCATTTCCATTGCTCTGTGTTTTCAGCATTCTTGACTTCTTTCTTGGTCTTCCCCAGATGCCATCACTGGATTGGTAATTCAAAGACTTGGGTAAACATGACATGACCAGTTAGAGAGACTAGCACAGACCCTGTGGAAAGTGAACAATAAAAATCAAGACTTGGTTTTCAGGAAGGTAAAGTTGCTCATTGTTCTTTCCTGCTTTATGTCTCAGTGTCCAGAGGAAGGGAATGGTAAAAACCTTTTCCCCACTGTCTGCTCCTGTCGTCCTTTGTCACCTGTAGCTTTCCTAATCATAGAGGTGGTTTTTACTTTTCTTAGGCTTTCTGTAGTCACCAAGAGGGGATCTTGGAAGACAGGTCTGGGGCTGACACAGTCACAGGAAAAAGAGAATTGTGAAAGGGGTAATGACACCATACTTTGTCAGTCTTTCATCAGCTAAGCCGTGATTTGTGTCTGATTCTATTCTGCAGCCAGATTAGGAGGGCAAATTTAATAATCCAAGTAAGTGTGCAGCTTTTTGAGCAATTAGAGAATCAGTTGGTAAATACAAAACATGTCTCACTTGTGACAGATGACCCTATTATAGTAACAGAAGTATGAGCTCATCATATTCAGTCATCTTGAAAGTTTCCCAAAAGTACAGAATTAATGCAACAATTCAGCTATAAAAAATGACAAACTTATAAACACCCAGAAGAGGAATTTTAAGAGAAATTTTGGCAACCTTAAATACAGTTGTAGTACCAGCCATGTTACTGAAGCAGAGGTGTAATACATAACAGTGCAGAATATGTACAGTTCTGACTATATTGTAATCCAGACAACTTCCTATTGTATAGATCCACATGTTTAACACAAAAAATGTTGCAGAAATACTTATTTATTGTGATAGTTTAGAAAACTGAAGAGACCAATCACTCCCTGTCAAAAACAACCAATGAAATTACCAATGTAGAACATTTTGAACTAGTGGTATCTCCTAACTGTAAGAAACCTGTGTTGGGACATTCTAGACTAAATACAAATGCTTGAAAAGCAAGAAACACTTCCATTTTCTAGGTCTGAAAAGTCAAGAACCAAAAAAAACAACCCTTGAATTTATTGTTTATGAGCTGGCTAGAACTAATAAACTTTGGCTAATTTAGGTCTTCTTTTTTTCTTTTTTTACTTCCCCCCCCCCCCATTTTGTTTTAGAGGAGGATGGAGCACATAGTCCAGATCTGAATAATAGGAAGGAACTCTCATTAGGGGCCTGGGTTATTTGATAATAACCATGTGAGGCTGCTTCGGCAGAGCTGTAATACTGCAAAATATTAGAGAAAACCTCGAGAGATGGATTAGCAGTCAAAGCTACATGCTGAAGGTAATGAATTGTTTGATTCTCTATCAGGTGTGTATAATTTCCCTTTTCTTCTGCACCAAATTTGAGGTTACTGGAAACAAACCAACTAGCAACAAAGAACAAAGGAAGAAAGAATAATTTAGAACAATCGCATTTTCCACAGTACCAGCTAAATAAATGCTTGAACAGGCACCTGGATATGCTTGCAACTTCCAAAAAATGAGATAAGGGTGAAAGATAAGCACCTTCCTTAAACAGCATTTCTAGAAATCATTCAGCAGATAGTAAGCAAATTACACTGGTCTGAGATTCCACCACTTCATGCAGAGGAGGATGGTCTGTATTTCAGTAGAGGAGTGGAACATGGAAAGCCAGAACCTGGCTGGAGTTGCAACTGAAGGACCTGAAGGGCAATGTAAAGAGATTCTATGGGTGAATGGGCAGCAAAAGGAAGACGAGGGAAAATGTGGGACTGCTGCAGAACTGGGTGATTAAACTGCCCATAAAGGTCAAGGAAAAAGAAGAGACCTCTTTCATCTTGGACTTCGCTGGAAAAAAACTCTTCCCATCTCCCAAGCTTCTGTGGCTGGTAGCAGGGTTTGGGCAGAGGAGGGAATCTACCCCCAGAAAGTCCACTCTGTCAGTCTGGGCATATACAAGTCCACTGGAACACATCTGAGTGTTGAGGGAGCTGGCCATTTTATTTTGTGCTCACACCCTGTGGCATTTGAAAGTCCATGGCATTTAAAAGACTGCAGGTGGCTGAACAAAGGCTAATGTTACACATTTAAGTTCAGTTGTCAGACTCAGTGTCACTGACTTTGGGCTTAGTGAGCACAGGGAAGGCACAGGATGCTGTTCAACCTTGTCTTTATGGGGGCTTTTGGTAGACTTCCTCAATAACCCTCTAACTGGGGAGGTGTGGGTGGGGTGGGCAGACCGTGTGTGAAAAACTGGCTGTAGCCCAGGCTTGAAGGTTGTGTCTCACGGGTTTGAGGTCTTGACTGCTGCCCCGTTAGGAGGGCTCAGGGATCAATACTGGGCAAGTCTTGTTTGACGAGGGCACCGTGCAGGGGGTGGTACAGAGTGCACCCTCAGCAAGTTTTGTGCTGGTGCTCTTGCCAAGCTGGGGAGATCAGTGGATGCACGGGAGGCCGCCAGGCAGAGCAGGCTTGCCAAGCTGCCAGAGCGGGCCAGTGAGAGCCTTGTGTTGGTCAACAGAGACAAGGGCAGAGTCCTGAATGTGGGACAGGCTATCCTCCCAGGATACTACAGGCTGAGAACCAGCTGCCTTGGAAGTGGCCCAGCAGAAAAGGGCCTGGCCGTCCTGGTGGACAGAAGTTCCTCATTGGATTTCAGCAGCTGCAGGGCTGCATTATGCATACACTCAGCAGGTACAAGCTCTGTGTTCAGCACTGGTGAGGCCACACTGGATATACACTGTCCGGCTTGGAACAGCCGGCTGAGCAGAGGCTGCCGAGGTGGGAGGGGCTGGAGCACACCATGTGTGAGGAAGTGGGCACGGCCACAGCAGGATCTAATTACAATGGGCACCTTACCAGAGGGAATTATAGGGAAGGTGGCACAAGGCTTCTTCCCGAGATGGTCACCAACAGGATGAGAGACCCAAGTGAGAAGCTGCACTGAGAGATATTCCAATTGTGTGTAAGAAAACAAAAGTCCTGAGTGAGAGTGGTCAAGTAGCAGAACACTTTCTCTGAGTGTCTGTGGATTTTCCATCTTTGGAAATAAAACTAGACAGGAAAAGACTTTGAGCAACCTAGTTTATCTTTAAAGATAGCTGTGGAGGGAGCAGGAGGTTGAACCAGTGACCTGCAAAATATGTTGTCCAACTTTAATTTTGGTGTGATTGTAAATATACTTTCTACAAGACTGTCCTGGTGTTGGAGTGCAACAGTGTTGGTGACTGGATAATTGTCATGTTTCAGGGGTTACTGATATTATATCCCAGGGCTTCAGTACAGGCATCATGTTGCTTTGTAGCTGAGCTTGCGTGGTGAGGATAAGGGCAGTAGTGCTATTGTTGCAACTTAATTAAATATTAGGTAATCACACAGTGTCTTCTGTCCACCAAATTCATGTGCGTACACTGATGTTGACCTCTGCACTCTCCTGGGTAAGCACAGCATGGTGTGGTCACAAAAATAAATGTCAGAAAGTGCTGAGGATCCCGTGTGGTACAGAACGTCCTGTTTAACACAGGGTGTGTCGTGCTGTTACATGGTCAGTGCAGTTTCTCATAGGAAGAGCATACATGGCATGGTTTCCCTGTATTTCCGTTGCCATGGGTGTCTCTCTGGATGTGCAGGATGTGATGTGTTGGGAGAACTCAGACGTCCCTGTAAGGACAGATAAAACATGCATGTGCAAGGGGTGTGCTGCCAGATTGGTACTTACTGTGCAACTTCTCTGAGCAAGACAATATTGCATATGCTGTGAATCCGACATGTCAGACTTGCTTTGCATGCAGGATTTATCTGTCTGGGACTATCCTAGAAATCACTGTGCAAAATTTGTCTACGTATCCTGTGATGCATCAGGCATTTTGAGATATATTCAGAAGTTACGTGTAGCCAGTATTTGGAAACACAGTATCCCACCATGTCAGTGCTTCAGTGGATTGCAATGGACAGAATAACAGCATGCTTGGATTTTTATTTTTTTTTCTCCACATCTTGATAGGTGTAAATGTTTAACACTTATGAAATCCCCTTCTGACCACTGTGTGCAGCAGGAGCTGGTAGACACTCCACAGAAAAGCCATGATTTTATTCCATGGAGGTTTCCAAGCTTATTGTTTCTTCTGGTCTGTGTTCCTTAATATTAGCATGTCAATTCCATGTCCAGATCTCAGATGAGTTATCGGTGTTTTTATGTGAGATTAGATTTGTCCTGCTATTGTTGCAGTTATTTTACTTTTCCTACTTGAGGGCTGCTCCCCTGCCTTTTATTTTGTTCTGGCTCTCAAAGCAATTGTTATTTCAGGCTTGTTAGTTGTGTCTGCCAACTCCCACATAGCTCCTAGAGCCTAACCCCGAGTGGGTGACACACCACCTTCTATTGCTTATCCTTGGAGTTAGGACCTGTCTCTCCCAGAATGACATGTACACTTTGCCTTTCTCTAGGCAACTGTGGTGAGCTCTCACACCTGGAACTAAACATTCAAGACCAGGCATGTAGACTGTAGTATCTCATATCCACTCTGGAATGGGCAGAGGGGAAATTATTACGTAATCACCAGAAGATTACATCTTAACATTAAGCTTGTGAATAGCTCCTTGGAGCCCTGCGATTACTTACTAATTTTTTCCCCTTCTTAATCAGGAATATATGGTTTTCCAAGTCCGTATTTAAAAAAGCAAGCGAATCAGACCCTCCTTACTTTGGGCAAAAGATTAAAGGCCAGTGTCATAAGAATGTCATTGCACTATTTAAGTGCCCCTTATTTTAAGGCAAATCATTCTTTTTTCATGTAACTATATCTTTACTTAAAATACAACTTCCTGTACAAGCTCCTCCTTCCTTGTTGGTGTGTAGTATTTACATCAGAAAGAAAGAGCCACAAAATTAGAGAAAAGATTTCTTTGTGTGGCTCCATGCATTTATGTAGTACAAAGTCTTCACCACTTCATCTAATGTTTTCTGGGCTCTGGCACATACTCTCAGACCTAAGACCTCAGGAAATTTCAAATACCTACTCTGATAAAGAACCCACAACACACCACTAGTCCAGCACAAAAGTACTTTTTCTGCATGCTTGAAAAAGAGTCTTGTTCCAGAACTAGAGTGGCCTGAGATGCTGGAGTGGGCAAGAGCATTGCATGGTACAGAAGACTGATCACGCAGGCTTTCGGGAGGACGCTCATGCAAGACACAAGTTCTGTCTAAGGCCAACATCAGGCAGTAACATGTTAAATCCATGTGATCCAATAACCTTTAAACATTGCATTTTGATTTCCAGAAGAGTTTCTTCAGGTCCTTTTCCAAAGGCTCTTAGTATCAGAGAATTTAGGTTTTTTTGTCTTTGGCTAATGTATTTGGGTCTTTTGTACTAAACCAACCTGATTTCTCTAATTGAAAGAGTAACATTCACCAGATTTTCTATAATACTTGGTGTTTTTTGAAGAGGGTACAATCTGTGGAATGGAGGCAGAGATAGTTTTTTACTGAGATGTATTTGGAGCAACTAATATACCTTATTTGAATCTTTGCCTCATAAATAATAAAATAATTTCGAATACATGCAGATGAAACCTTTATGCTTTCATGGCTTCTCTCTTAAAGAAGAGTGCCAAGAGGATTTCTGAAGCATGGTGTGGTAGGTAGGATTTACTGACATGCATTTGGCTGCATTACTCATCACCAGTTGGACTAATGGGCAGGACACCCTAGATATTGTCATTCCTATTTTTATCCAGCAGGACAAGTTAATACAATAGACACAATTTCATCTGTAGAATTTCTGAGGCAGTTCCTCATTTTCTATAAATACCAACACCTTCTTTGTCAGTAACTCTGATTTAATAGTGCTTCTTCAGAGCACCACATCTGAGAGAGGAGTGTGTCCTGCTGGATACTGTCAGTGCTGGGAGGCATGGTGGGAAGTAGTTCCAGCTGGAAGGAGGAAAGGGGAGTTTTGTAAAATTAGCACCAAAGGCTTGATCTTTTAAATATTTCAGTGCATGCATAGATGTTCTTCTGTGGCCAGTACTGTTTACTGCATTTTCACAGCTGGAACCTGGTTTTATGAATTATAACAAATCTGTCACCTCAGAGTAACTAATTATATTGCACACCATGGCCTCTCAAAACCTCACAATGCATCCTGAAATGAGCTCAAGCTTTCTGTCCTAAAAGACAAAGACTCCTCTCCCTGAAGCTAAAAGAATACCCATGTGTTGTTAGGAATCCCCTGCCAAAGATGTGCAGTGCCAAAGACACAGCTGAACAGAACTAATTTCATTTTGCCAGGAGCATTGACACAAATGCAAAGTAGGTAGCTTGATAAATCTGCTTTGCTGTTATTATTGTAACAACAGTGTTAGCAGGAAAACCTTGATAGAACTTTCTTTTTGAAAAACATAGTTTGTGGCATTAATCTAGCCTGACTTTGTACTTCTGTAAGCTAAGCAGCTGGCCCAAGCTATTTTTCTAGGCTTCCTCTGGAGAGGTGGAGGCAGCCACAAAGGTGTTTCATCCCAGATCCTTATCAAAGATGGGATTTGTGGCTTTCTGGTGTCTTGCAGTGACACTGCGGGAGCCTAGCCCAGCGACATTAGAGTACCACTAACTCGTAGGTGAGTAGAGTTAAAAGAGGTGAATTCTGGCCTACATTCTACATTTCTGTGCTTGTAAAATTGGAAATTCAAACAGTGTCACATTGGCTGAGAGATGTCAGCTGTGTGCCACTGACAGCCACAGTGAGCTGTGGCAGTGGAGCCCTTACTCCAGTGTTACTGGGACACCAGCCTGTGGCTCATGGATTGTGGAGCTGTACCATCACATCCCTTCTTGGTGATCTGTCTTCATCTGTCCTCAAGGTCATAATGGCTCCTCAGACTCAGCTGTGGGTGGAAACCAGCCAGACAGGGATGTTCAGGCCGGTGTTGACAGGTCACCTGAAGAAGCAGAAGGTCTCCAAGAACATTAGCAGGAAGGATCCGAGGATGACCTTTGGGGATCTCTGAGGGTCTAGACCTACCACATCTTATCGTGAAGCTTCTCCCAGAGCTATCCATCCTCTGGATCCTTCAGGGTATGCGCATTGTGACTCTTGGGCCTAACTAGAGCCTGTGTGCAGTTCATTAGGAAAGGGTAGTCACTGATGCTTAATTCATTTTGTTACTTTAAAAATATGCGCACTATTAAAATTATTATGGAAATATTATCAGAAGAACAAAAAGCAAGGTGAAAGCTTAAAAACCTTTCTTGGTTAAATGCAGTAAGCAATCTGTGTATACAGAACTGCCAGCAGTTTCTCTTTATTCTTATCTCTTATCCTTTGCAAAAACAAGAAATACAAGTATCCCATCTTGAAAATAAAGCCTTTTGAACAAAACTCTAAAATAGGCACTTTTGTTCACTAAACACATTCATTTTTCATACTCATTTTATAAGGTCAGTTACCCCATAACATATTTGCATGCCTTCTTCAACAATGTTTTGATAGCATTATTTCAGCACTGAGAGGAGACTTAGGATCATCTACTTTATTGTTAAAAAAGTTTGACCATGCAGATATCCTAAAATGTCTGGTATAAACACATTATGACTTCCCTTAAATCTTACGAGTTATTTGATGCTAAAACATCCTTAATCTGTCTTCTACACAGAACTAATATTTTACTCTACATCTTACTTTTATAACATATAAATATTTGTGTTTTATCAATATTGTTAACAAAATATTGATAATGAAATACATTGCAAATATTATGTGAAAAATAAGACTATAGTGCTTCTCATATGTTCTAAAGTTTGTCATAAGAATAGCAATTTTAGCTATGCCTTTCAACATCTTTAATGTTTTTTATCATTTTAGCTATATAACACGACTACTTATAGACATTAATTTAAACTGTAAATAGTTTAATGTGTGGAACAAACCCTATGAATATTTGGTCTGGATTTTTTCAACTAGAAGACAGTAAATTGAGGCAGATTCACATTGTCATGCAACTGCTTCCATGACTTGGCTTTTGAAACAAGTCTTGTTGAATAATATTGCATAGTTATTGCACTATCGAGCATTTTCAAAACATAATTAAAATACTAATTTCTAATTATACCTTCTAGAGTGCTCAGCCTGCTGAATTTTACTTTGAACCTTTGTATTCCTTAAGGAATAACACTAGCAATGTTTCAAAAGGGAGCATTTTCAGGGGCAAGGCAATATAAGGCCTCTGAGATGAGAAATTTTTGCTGCTTGGATAAACATAATCAAAAATAGAATAATAGAAATCATGTCTTCTGTGGTGTTCAACCTGTGCTGATTTATGCTTTATGTTTCTTTATCAGTGGATATTAGACTGATATCAGTCTTCTCATTTCTAAAGATGTTTTTGTTAAGGGTTTTCAAGTTCATCTATCATTTTTATTTGCCGTTACACTGGATTTCTCTTTGTCCAGATCAGACTGAAATTTTTTCTTTCATTTTTTTCCAAGGTTTTCATAGGGAGGAAAGAGGATTGTATTGTTCTGAGTGACACTGGTATGCAAATAAATAACACTGAAACTTGGAAGAGTGTTAATTAAAACTATTATAACCTGACTGACCTGACTTGGCATCATGGTATCTCGCCAAACTGGCTCTTTATTCTTACGCGTGTCTGGTTTGTGTTTGTGGTGTGAAGCTAATGAGCTCATGGAATTGTTTGGCCTAATCCTGCTCTCTTTACACTGCAGAAGTTTTATGTGAGGAGGAACAAGGAATAGCAAAATGAGGTTCACTGGGTATGACTCATGGTGATTAACCCAAGTAATATTTAGTGTAGACTGCTATTTTAATAAATTCAGGTAGATGACATATTGGGCCTGTTGTTTGTTTACCTGAATGAGATTTACATTGTTTTAGGACTGGCTTACACATGTGCATAAGCTCTACTGGCTTCCGTGCACATTTTTTCTGATTCTTACCTGTGTGGGGCCACATAGGGTCCACTGAAACAAATTAGAATTAGTTTAATGATGTAATTAATGAACAATGTAATCAATGTAAACAATGTAAACAATGCTCAGCTTGCTGTGACTTCGGAGCACATTGCCATCATTTTAGCTCTGCAGAAAAAGAGCAATTTGGGTGGTTGTGAACAAGAAGGACTGGAATCTTGACTTAGAGAGGAGTCTCAGTTAAAAGAGAAGCAGATCTTATCTTTACATCTGTATGTGCTACATACACATCAAAAGGCTGTTTCTTCAAGTCTTTGAAGCGAGATGTGTCTAACGATTGTCCTGTTCCTCATTTCCATTCCAGGGGGACGCTGGGCTGTGGGCTGGGGCTGTGGAAGATGCAGTCTCCCTCCTCAGCCCGCCCTACCAGCTGGCTGCTGTGCTCATTACCCGGGGTGGAGCGCCCCAGTGACACAGCTCTCCAGCATCTTGTTTTGGAGTTCCTTGGTAAGAGTGCTGCGCTGAGCTGTGCAGCCGTATCCTGCATTTAACTATAGCGTTACATGACTAATAAGTCAGGTTGTTCAACCAAAGTTATTCAGAATATGTAACACAGATGATGCAATTACCAAACACATGCTGTGAGACCCCACTCCGTGGTTAGTTCTGTATTTAGTAATTGTCAGTGTGGTTTCACATGTGACCAGCACATTCTCAATATGATTTATCACACTGTCCTTTTTTTTGCATCTCCTTTTTTTCATAATTTTTTTGTAATATTTCAAGAAGAATTCCTGGAGGTTATTTTCTCTGTTTCCTGAGGTATGCAGTAGTAGCCACAATCTGACATTACATTTCATTGCATTATTTACAGTACATAAATGCAATGTCTTTAACATCCATGTACCAGTAATCCCAGCAGGCCCAGGCAAACTGAGCCCTACTTTTGTAGATATTTAGTTTGAATTTGTGTCTGTCCATGCCCCTGCAAGCTTACAGTCTAGAAAGAGGAGACAAAATGGAAAGGTAACATGGACAGAACAGGTTAAATAGGGGGGATTCCCCTGTAGGTTCAATCTTAACATTGGCATCAGTCTTTCAAACTGTTGAAAGTTATTGCTGAGAAGTGATGGGAATGGGAAAGGAAAGGCAAATAGTGGCACAGTAGTGTGAAGAGAAAGGGCAGAAAGAATGAATTTGACTCAGAGAAGCTTTTGGTGACTGACTTCATAGAAATACTACAATAGAAAGTGGAGAAAAAGTCCAGTGTCAAATCACATGAGGAGTCAGTCCAGAATTTCCAAATAGGTCGCTGATGTTTGCTGGCAGCTTTTAACTTCAGCTGGAAGAAAAGAGCCTCTTTTCTCCACAAACCAGAATTAATCTGTAATGCTTTTCTCCTCCAACTCAAGTGACTTGTGTTAAGAGGGCAGCTTTCAGACAAGGACCTTGGACCAAGTCCTGTTTGGGTACAGTGGAAGATTTCCAGCTGTATTTTAAAGCACCATTCACCTCTTGTGTCTGAGCTGTTAATTTGCAGTGGGGTCACTCCCAACTTCCAGTACTGCTAGGACATTAATGGTCTAAATAACTGCACCTGCTATGTTAATGAAAGTATGCAGAAAAGCTAGAGTAATTTAGAAAATTAGGCATTGTGTTGGGGTGCCAAGAAGGACAGAAAGGTACAAGTGGCAAGAAGTTGGTCAAAAGAAATGGGGATTTCAGCTCACTTGCTGTATTATTGCCACAGTTTTAGCAGTGCTGCTAATGCTTTCAGTATTTTACTGACTATTCAGCTTTGTAGTTGAATGTGTTGCATAGTGGGAGAGCTTTTTGACTAAGAGAAGGAACTGGAATAATGTTTATTTTTTAAGAAGTCCTTATTATTTTGCTGGCAGGTTTTTAAGATTGTGAGATTTGTTTAAGACAAATCCCTAGGGGAAAAAAAAAAGGTCGTTAGGCATCGTTGGATCAAAAATATCACAGGAAAACAGAACTGGAATGGACTTTAAACAATCCATTCCTTGCTCCAGTCTTCAAACATGTATACCAATATGATTCTTGAGAAATGTTTGTCTAACCTGTTTTTGAAATCCTTTGCAGCCTCCTCAAGCAATCTATTCAAGTCCTTATTATGCCTACTGTTAAAAGAAGCCATTTCTAATGTCTAATCTGAAACTCCCACCTGCAGTTCACACCCATTACTTCTTATCGTGCCATGCTGGGCCTGAAGAACAGCTTAATTCTCTTCCTCTCTGCATCCATCTTTTATGTATTAGATAATGCTTGCATTCTCCTGCATGTGCCTTTTTCTGTGCAGCTGGACTTGGATGAATATAGATTAAAGGGGGGGAAAAATCACATTTCTGGTGGAGACAGTCATTTTAGGTGCTCAGGCAGCAAGTGGCTGAAATGGAGGAGTTAGAAAATGCTGGGCAGGGCAGGGTGATTTGCTTAAGGCAATGTGAGGCTCTAAACATAGTGCATGAGAGAGAGGCTGGTGCCTGCCATGTGTTGCACATCTCTCATGACAGTGCCTGTTTGGCATTTCTGTCTCACTTGCCCATGTCTCAGCCTGCATCTCTCATCCATCACCTGAACTGTGGCCAGGAACCATAGGTACTTCTGTGGAGCCTGATTTTCAGGGACTGGGTTAATTCTCTGCTTCCATTTTCAGTTGTCTCCAGTTTTGAATTCAGAGATGGGTAAGAAAAAGTAGGGAATGAGAAATGTGGCAGCTGGTAACTGCCCCATGCTCCTTAATTCAGCCCTCAAAAGTCATACTCCAAGATACAGGAGATAGCCATGAAACACCTTTCTCCTTCCTTCACATCTTACAGGTCCTGGCAAAGACCCCCCAAACTCTGTTGTCCTGAATTATCCCAAACATGAATCCCTGACTGTTCTTAGCATCTGCTCCAGACCAGTATCCTTTAGCATGGGTATGACGGAGGCTTCCCACGTATCCTGCAGACATTCCTAGGCACTTAGGAGCACAATCCTTTGGCTGTCCACTTTGTCTTCTCCCAAGTGTCCCAGCCGTGCCAGCCTTTCCTCATGGATCATTTGGATCACATAAATGGGGATAGAGTCTCTACAATTGCAAGTTTACTTGGTGCTTGGTTTACTTGGTGCTGCCTATGCTTTGGATGCAGCTCTCCAGGTGTGAGGCACACACGTGGGTGGGTGACATCCTCATCTCATGGGGATTTTGAGAGGTGAACAGTGCTTTGTTCCTTTGGGACTGACAACTGAACAAAGACATGGAGCAGTTCACATGGTTTAAAGCTGTTGTTTGCAAACCTGAATAGTCACCGGTGTCACATTTTCTTTTCTGTGATGAAGAGCATAAACTTACTTTTAAAGTAAGAAAACTCACGTTCTTCTGCTAGTTGTGTGATTCTCAGAGCTGGGACCTGAAGCATAAGGCTATAGTGCTATTTATAATGACAAAATAGTTAGAGTGAATGGGATTCTTATGAAGTGGAGAGGAAGTAATTATTTGTCATGTCAATTAATTTTTGAAAAAGGAAGCCTATGGAAATTTTTCTTTAAGTCCATGAAGTCTAGAATTGCCTCATTCCACTCCAGTAGTGAACTTCACAAAATCCCTTAGGTATCACAAAATCTTACCTGTAGGCTAAATTTGAAAGAGAGATCTCCATTTTGCTACATTTTCTAAAAGAACACAGTTTGTGTTAACTCTGATTTTTTTTTTTAATTGAGGAAGCCATTTTCTCATCTTGGAATGGGAGTGGGTATTAATGTTACAGGTATGAGAATCGATGTTGTCTCTGATGATATGAATCCCAATTGAAATGAACCTGGAAAAGTCCCCCAAGCATTTTCTGTTGATAACTGTGACACCCAGTGGTTATTTAAAGAAGTATAAAAATGTAGTACAGTAAGATTGCAGTGAACCTAAAGGCTGCACAAAACACTGAGGTTTATACAATAAATATGTGCTTTTAGAGTAGTACTCTTTTCCTTGGTGATGCGTACAGATACTAAATCTATTTTAGGAGCAGTGAGGCTTTATTCCATTAGGTTTATGTTTTGCTATATTTAAAACACACACACACGTATATATACACATATATTTATGTATTTACTTGTACAAAGCTTTTTAATACATTGTGAGGCTGAGGTTATAACTCTGATGAAACACTGACAAAAAGTAACTATGAAGTATGAAATGGCTTTTAATTCTTGTTGGTGCGAAGCTGGCTCAGAAGAAGTGTGGGAGATAAAGGAACCTTGTTTCCTCTCCTTTGTTTGCCACTGACTCATTGTGTGGCTTAGAACAAATTGCTTGTGTGCATGGCTGATAAGTGCTTCAGTCAGTCTGTTCATAAGGGTGCAAGGTGTAATTAGTATTAATCGAGGTGGCATTCACCTCTGACTGTTTATGCCAGAGTCAAGAATGATTGAGTTACATGCTGTGTATAATGCCTCATATTTATATTCCAAAGTAATATTACTTTATGAGCTGTGTTTTATTACAGAACACTGAAGTACGGATTTGCTCCCATATACCTGGTAAATGAGAAATTAAACCCTATTGTTTAGGGATCACTGACCATTAAATATTGACTCTTGGTGGCATGTTTAAAATAAAGGAATGCCATCAAAATTCAGAATGTATCATTTCAGTGGACCAAGCAGTAGGTGCCCATTATAAATAGATTACTGTATCTATTGTTTGGGAATGTCTCAGGGAATTGCTGAAGCTTTTTCTTACAGGTAGGAAGAGTTACACAGCAAAAGGAGCAATGTCAGAAGGCATTCACTTGTAAGCCTGGAGATTAGACAGAGCTGCAAAGTCAGTTGCTGCCTAAGGCCCTGTCTTGGCTGCGTTAGCTGTGGTTGTAGCGCGTGTCTCAGCAGTGCTCTTCAGCGCCCCGAGTGTGTGCCCTGTCTTCATCCAGAGCTGGGGTGACATCTGCACTCCCACCCTTTATTCACCTCTACCCTACCCAGCTTTTGTGCAGGGAAACTGCAGCCAGAAAGGGAGAAATGAGGCGTTCTTGCAAGCCCAGCCATAGCAGGGTGAGGAGAGAACCATCACACACACAGAAACACAAGCTGAATGGCTGTGCTACAGCATCACTCTGCAAGAACATCAATATTATCTATTTCACACTAGTTTTTTATTTTTATGATCATGTTTCTTATTTAATAGGATCACATGAAATATCGAATTGTCGTAAAATCCTTAAATACTGAATTCAGGATAAAAATACCTTAAAACAACTGCACATGTTGGAGCTAAACTTGTTTATCATGGAAAAAAATAGGGTTTGGATGTCCTTGTTTCACACCTGCTGCCCCAGCCTTTACAAGGACACAAAGGGATGGAAACAGAAAAGTGAAAATGAAGTAATGCTTGATAAAGTGCATTGTTTACTCTCTTGCTAATGGACTGTCGCCTGTTGTTGTTAACTGCAGGATGAAGACTGCTTTTGTCTTCCAGCTTCTGATAAGAGCAAATGTATGTCATAAAAAGTTGTTGTAGCATAAGAATGTATACTTATGTTTCCTGATATACTAACATATGTATACACTTGGCTCAATCCTGCTTTAGTCTCCAGAAGGAGATGGTGAACAGATCTTTTGCCCTTTAACCTAGCCCTGAAATATGGATTTGCAGAAATTTGGGGTTGCTTGGTGTCTCTTCACTGTTTATTCTATACTCAAATGACTTGAATTCTGGCTCTGGGTCATTGATGCCTACTGTTAGTTTGGGTTTTGAATTATAAATAGCTCATTTCAGTCCTTCCACTAGTTTGGCTGGTTGATTGTGTCAGCCTTAAAAAGTTTGGGTTTATTCCTCAAAGGCTGGAAAAATCATGTTAGAAACCAGTTTGTCTTCTGCTTTGTTTATAGCCTATTTTGCTAGCCAGCATAAACAAAGCCTAGGGCATTTTGCCATCCTATTCTAGACAGGATGTCCAGTAAGTGGAGTAAGTGCAAAGTCTTTTGTTTACACTGTGAACTGAGTTTGGAGTTTTTTGCTTCCCTGTTCTGGATTCTTTATCCTGAAACTGATCTCTTGTCCTATGAGGAGAAAATTACAATTTACACTGTGCATATCTGCATTTTTAGGTAAAAGATATGTAGTAGGTAGAAGAAATGTGTCCCAAAACTTGGATTACAGGAAAAAGACTATGCTGAGAGAGGAAAGAAGTCTGTCATGTATATTGATATTTACCTTAGTTTCTGCATTGGGAAGAGCACACTTGAAAGACATGGGTAGTGATGTGCTTTATCCCTTCCCACACTCTGGGGCTTGGCATGCCCTGGAAGAGAGTCTCCCAGTAATTGTTATTAATTGCTATGATACAGCACTCCAGTGGCTCGTGAAGTGTCTCTGGTGTCTCACTGAAATGGAATGTTTCAGATACAGACATGAATATCATAAAAGACACTTTTCCCAATAAAGCTACACCCCTGCTGATTAGCCAGTGCCCTGAGGTCTTGTGATAATAAGATCTGACTTAAACCTCCCCACTCATCCCTCTGCACGCCTCCCTTCTGTGTCAAAGCAGCTCTTCCAGCACTCAAGTTCATTTCAATAGTTAAAATTTGTCTCTTTGCTCTCAAGAACATTGAGGTCTGGCTCTTTGCGACTGGTGGCTGGTAGACATGTACCTTAATTTATTAATTTCAGGTAGAAAAACAAGAAAAGGGGAGAAAGAAGAGAGCTTAGGAGTGGAAAAATAGCAGGAAGGTGACTGCAGGAGCAGCCCCACAGCCGGGTGGTAGCAGGGTGAGCCACAGTGCTCTGTTGGGAGATCAAAACAAGTGGATCCACCCTCATAATCTTCTTCTTGCACAACCCCTGACATGGCTGTGTGTGGCTGTGTTTCACGCTGAATAGAGGTGAATAGAGGACAGACCACTGACTTAAACTTCAGAGGAGATAGAAATGAATTTTTAGACAGTCTCTGCAGCCAGTTCAATGAGTAAACTGACAAATATAAAGGATGTAGTAAGTAAGTTGATTTTGGATCAGGGTGCAACTAATTTAATAGTTACCAGACCAAACTCCTGCCTTCTGGTGTTTTGAATTCTGAGGTATGAAAATAAAATGTGTGAAGTACAAAATAGGATTTCTAGATGGTGGGAGTGAGCAAGATTTTATTAAGGATGATTGTTTAAATACTGCTACAGCAGATGTAATACAGATCATACCATCTCACTAAGTCACAGGAGTTCAAGAGTTGAAAATGGCCATTTAAAACTTGTGTATATAAATAAGTGTCAGAGAAACAATAAATTCTTTTCTCTTGAAACTGAAAAACTTTCTCAGGCACTACAAATGACAGAATCTTCATCTTATTCACCAATAAGCCTTTCCAGAGCAGTCAGTGACTCACAGATTCAATGTCAGTCTTAAAAGCCTTCCAACCTAAGGAGAGTATGAAATGATGAAGCATGCTCTGTTGCACATCTGCTTGAAGTACAGCATAATGCTGTTTTAGCACCCATGATTTCAGGAATACAGGCCCCAGTCTCCAGTCACTGAACACCTCTGTTGTGGCAAGACAGGACTGTCCCTTTTCTGTGGAGATGTTTGGGTTGGTTTGGTTTGGTTTTTTTTCTTTTTCCATCTTCAAGCACAGATAGCCAAGGGAGGAAGTAACTGACTGATTGATTACTTGTGACTACTGAATGAAGGCCCCTTTAGAGAAATGTCTTTGAGCTTAAGCAGACAAAGTCATCACTTGATAGCATGTGGATTTGCAGTAGGAAATCACTTAAATAGATATTCTTCCTGGAAAAGTCCTGTCTGCTGCTTTGCAGTAGCTCAGACAGAGCTCTGTGCTTTGCTTCATCATCACATACATTGTGTAGTCCTGTAGGAGTGCAAAGAATGGGCAAGAGACCAACAGAGAAATTTTTAAAAGTTAGTGATATAATATCTTGGCCTTTGATTATAGCAGGATTTCAACCCAGCTGTGCTGGAAATATGTTCTGTTGGTTTGGACAAGCCATTGCATCCATTGGCACCTCATGGCCCTATTTGATTTAGGCCAGAAGTTTCATTATTAGCTTAAGCCAATCTGAGACTGTACTGCTGCCAAAGGGACATTCCTCCCCCTCTTACACCAGACCAGGCATCCACATGACCATACAATAAACTGATCCATCTGAAAACCAGCCCTGGGGGGTAGAAAAGACAGAGAGATTACTTTTTTAAGTCAGAAAGATAAGCAAGAAGCCAGAAGGTTGCTGGGGCTTATGAAATGGGTGGACTGGCAGCAAGCAGCTAGGGGGATGCAGAGGTGAGACAACCACCTCTGAGGCAGTGGGATCAGCAGGTCAGCCTCATTTGAATTTGTGTGCAGCTGCTGCAGTGCTGAGTGCATTAGAGGGGTTGTGCTTCAGCTTAGCTCTGGGCTTGTCCCATGCAGGAGCCTGCTGAACTGGGTGTGCTCCTGGAACGTGTCTTCCACTTCAGCTGATAACACAGACTTGTGTAGATGTACCCAGTGTGTACCTGGAGCCACCACTGGTACTCATATTTTTTGAGATTTCGAGGTGGTCCCATCATATGGAAGTATTTAGAGTCTGTTTAAAGTCTCCTGTTTGGGGTTGAGAGGCAGGAATATAGCAGAGCTGGTGCTGAGCAAGGAAAGAGAGATCACAGGGATTTCATGTGGTTTTGTCCCCACAAGAAACTGAGTCTTTTCTGTGGTCCTGGTTTGAAGCGATGGAGGTGAGCCAAGGCTGAAGCTCACCTCTCTGTGTGGTTCCTGTTGGCCATGGTGCACTCAATGTTTTTCCTCTTTGTGATCATTCCCAACACAGAGCTCTGCTCTTCTGAGCTCCTGGGTGCTTCCAAAGCAGCCTTTGAACTCACACTCTAGTTTAAATGTGCCTTTTTGAACAGTATCCTTATTTTGCCCTCTGGGGGTGTTTTGTGCAGTTCAGTGTGTTTAATCACTTACTCATATTTTTCATGGGTCACTCTGGTAGTAAAAGACAGCAGGGGGCACCAAATCTGCATAATTCTGTTAAAATTGCAACATCTAGGTCCATGCTCATAGAATTTAACTTCTTACACATGCTTTCAGTTTAACGTTTGTCATTTCATTCTAGCACCGATATTTTCTAAGATACCTTCTTGCTTCTCAAGAGTTGCAGTGGTGGAAGTGTGGGTTGAATTTCCACAAAAGAATACATTTGGCCAGTAGCAGACTTTCCTCCTGCCAGTTGTCATCCCATTTCCTTCCCTAGTTAGTGCTGTAGGCTCCAGAGGTCATGCCCAGAAGATACTCTCTCTAATACTTAATTCAGGAAGCTGTTTGTATCTGCAGAACTGGATTAACTGAAGGCTTTGCTTTTCAGCTCCAAAGTATCCTGATATTTGCCTTGTGAAAAGATTTTGTGCTGAAATCAGTGTTCGACTATATAAAGAACTTCTCGATGGCCATGCAAATTGTTTTCAAGCCTAGAACAAGTGATGTAACTGCCTCTATTCTTTTGGAGAAGCTGGAATTCAACTGTCTTACACATTTTTAAGAAAAAATCCTCTGCAAAATAAAAATTAAAATATATTCTCTCATGGTTCTTTGAGTATTGGTTTAAAAGTAATCTGTGAGGATGGATCTGATTCTAAAGCCTTCCTAAACTGAGTGGTTCATACTCATGAAACAGCTGTGGGTTCACTCAAAGTAACCCCTTTGTAAACCCTACATAACACGTAAGTATTATTTGTTATTTGGAAGTGCTCAGGATTAGATCCTCATTTGATAACATACAAAGAAAAGTAACATTGCAGTTTGACAGACACTTTGAGAAATCTATTAATTGTGAGCTACTAGTAGTGTATTTCTGTAACACCCTCAAGCCTTGCTGAGATGGTCATCACTTTTTTTTTTCTGCCCTTCATTCCCAGTCTTGGATTTCTATTCTCCTAAATTTATAATCCTTCTTTGAAAAATCAGAACATAAAGAGAGAGAACGAGTCATGCAAGAAGAGAACCTAGGTCTGAGATATGACTGCTCATCCTGTAGCTTCTGGTAAGTCATTCTAGTGTTAGAGTCATAGAATAATTTGGTTATTTGAATTGTAAGTTCAGCTGGGTAGGTGCATGCCTAAATAAGTAGCATTTCCAGGCTTATTTATCTACTTTAAATGTAATCACTCATTGGATAAAATAGGCAAACAACAGACCTGCTGAGCTTTCCAGAACAGCATGTTCTTACAGGCAATTGCTATTGTTTCAGTCAGCAGGAAAAGAACATCTTGTCAGATGGCCAAGACTCAGGTGAGAGGAATTAATGTGCATATTAACAGCTTGGTAAGTGTCTAACAGCACCTGTCCTGCTCTCTGCTGAACTGATGGCACACGCTCCACTGATCAGTGCATGTGCAGTCCACCCAACTTACTGGAATTCAGTGATTTGGGCAGACCTGAAATGTTAAAAGCAGGAGCTAGGAGTGTGATTACCTCCAAGGAGATACTACTGGATTACTCTTCACGATTGGTTTACTGAGCATTTTCTCTTTGGGTTCAAAAATCTTGTTTTTTTGATAGTGTGGTTTCACAGATTTGCTGACCTTACAGCATTATTGTGAGGAGAAGTACATTAAATATTGGGAAGAGTACTAATACTGCCATAATGGGGATTGCATAAATATCTTGTGTAGGTAGACTCTATAGTACCACTGATTTTTTTAGAGAAAGGTTACACCACTGAACATTTGGCTTCACACAATAGCAGGTTAAAATAATGATTTCAAACCTATATTTTACAGTCACCTGTCAAAAACTGTGTAAGACTCTAAATAATAGATTTGGATGGTTCCTTAATCATCTGTAGGGTTGCTGTGTTTTTTCTGTCTCCATAACTCTTAAACCTTGTCAGCTGGAGCATCCCTGGAAGCATCCAAGGTCATGCTGGATGGGCCTTTGAACGACCTGATGAAGCAGAAGATATCTCTGCCCCTGGCAGAGGGGTTGGCCTAGATGTCTTTCAAAGACCTTTCCAACCTAAACCTTGCTATTATTCTTTAACTTAAATGTGTTAGGTAAGGTAACTAGTCTCTGGTTTATAACCAATTTATAACCAAAATCTAGCTAAACACGCATTCTTAGACCTTGGATGCCATGTGCATGACAGTTTTGAAGGTGGATTATGGAGCATGGTTTGGCTGGCATTTTTACATTACCATTAATGTCGTGTTGGGAACATGCAAATTTAGTGATGTATTCTCACTTTCACTTCTTTGTAGTCTAACTCCTAATTTAAATCACTTTTTGTAGTTTCAGACCACTACATTTTACCCTGTCTGTGGTGGATACTCACTACCACTTTACATTTATGTTTTCATGCATGTCTCCAGAGTTTTCTTTCAGTGGAATGAGTTCATTTCTTTCTGTCTTATCTCCAAGGCCAATAGCTCTAATATCTCCTGAATTATCTCAAATATGTGCGTACAGCTTTCAAAAGTGTAATGTCTTGAAATCTCACTTCTTCACATCTTCAGTGCTACATTTTGGCTTATGCATCCCAGTACAATGTTTTCTATTTTCATTCTGGATTGATATTATTCTATTTGTTCCATTTGTGATAAAACATGCAGCTATTTTTCTGAGTACCACTGGGTTGTGTTGGGAAAAGGCAGCTGGTTTTGCTAACCATGAGTCATCATCAAAATAAAGGATTCTGCACATGGGATTGTGTAGGATCCTACCTCAGGTCTAGCACTAGTCAAAACTTCCATTAATATTTTGGATAACACGGTAGAGAGGATTATTAAATAGCATCCAGCCATCAGCTGCAGAGGATCACTTAACTGCCTGTCAAAGGGTAGGATGTAAATGAAGAATCATCATGAGAGTTCAAGAAATCAGTGTGAAAAGTAGACACAATTCAACAAATTAAAATGAGTGCTACTTCAATTAGGTAGGAATAATTAAATACACAACAGTAAGAGTGGGAACAATCAGACAGCACTGTGAAACAGATTGCAGAGCTAGCATATATGGCTTTAATTAGTCATTCTTTTTCCAAGACCTATTACTTTGTTATAGAAAGAATTTTGTTTTGTTTCATACAGTTTTTCCTGTGATTAATCATTGGTCCTTGCTATTGTTTTATTGCTCTCCTCTGGATACTGGTTTAATTTAAATCAAGAGAAAAATAATGGAATAAACAGTTAAACATGCCAAAATGTTGACCATTTCAAGGCTATTCTTTTTTCTTAAGATGGTTTTTATCTTTACCAGCCTTCTGGAATCTCATCTGTCTTTCAGGATTTCTCAAATATGTAGTCAGTCTGAGATTACAGCAACTTCTGAAATATAAACCAGACTGGAAATGTATGCCAGTCTCCTTAAATAAACTCACTTTCCTTCAGGGACATTTCATGCATATCTCAGACTGCCTCACAATGTTCTATAGTATGTAAGAAACATTTTTATTGCTGTCAGAGATAGTAAAATATTACTTTTTGTGGAGAAATACATTTTCACAGTGTGTAGAGATGCCATAAAACTTGCATATTGAAGCAGAATCTCATTGAAGAAGTTGTATGGACAGAAGGGAGAATACCTGCTGTTAGCACTTGTGAATTTGAGAAATATTCAGATATGAAGCTGTGTGGCAATCCACTTTCACAACACAATATGACAGTAAATTCAGATACCTCAGATTTGCAGGGTTTGGAATTCACATATGATGTTCACAGACAGAAGACACTAAATAAATTAACAAAAGAGACTGTGCATAAAATGAGTTTATACAACTGTGATCTGTGCAGCTTTGGACTGAAATACAGTCAGGGAATTGCTCTTGGTTTATCTGGAGACTCCCCCCAGTTTGGTTTCACACCTTGCCCAGTAATTCAAACAAGCTGAATGTATCTTTGCCTTCCAGCACTGTTAAATTAATGTTCCTACAACTGGAATTTCTAAACTCAAAGTTATCTTTTTAAAGAAGACCCTGGCTCTGTAGTGGGGAACAATGGAAGATTTAATGCAGTTTCTGTGTGCTTTTGTAGTTAAAAGCATTTTTAAAAATTGATTTAAAATAAAGTCCTACACCTGACAACAAAGAATATTGATAAATACAGTCAAAGAACTGCAAACAGTCTAATCTGTTTGGGTTCAATTCAGGCCTGGCAGCTCTGCAGGATGAAATAATCCACATAGGATAATTCTGGAATGGGCAAAGGTCCCCAGTGCAGCCTCTGGATTGGAGTGTGGAGGCACCATTTGTTGGAGCAGAAGGATAATTAAGTTTTTGTTCCTCTTCGCTTGCACCGAGATGATTAGCACGGGAATCTCATGCTTCCGAGTTTTGCAAGGCAGACACTTTTCTGATAAGAATTGGATTTGCTCATTTCAGTCACTCTGGTAAACAACCATCAGAGGACAACTTCTCCCAGCGCAGCGTCAGGCTCGTGGCAGCGGGACGCACCTTGCCACGCTCAGCTCTCTCGGCTCCTCAGGTGAGTGCTTAGATAGCAGGCACAGCAAATGTTCACACAGCTACTTCAGCTCATTTCAGTAATTCTGCCTTCCTTCCTTCCTTCCTTGGGGTGCACTGCTTCCTACTCTTCAAGGTGAAAGGAGCAACACCATTTGTGGACATAGCTCATCTTAATTCACTTTCCTAGTGACTTATGCTACTTTTGTGATACATTTGGGTTTTTTTTTTCTTTCTGGGCATCTATTACCCTGTCAGTCTGCTCCAGCCACCTGCCCTATTTATGGGCATTTTAACAGAAGGAAGTTAATAGAAGCTCACATTGGGTGTGAATTTCCATTTCACTAATTCACACTATTCTTGCTAGGGACACTTCAGTGTTTAAGGAAGAACAGTTTACAGTACTTTTAAAGCCAGATTACTTTCTCCCAGCAAGATAAAGTGGCCTTAGTGGGAACTAGGGCAGCTAAGATGCAGCACTTGGAAATTTACACCCTAATTATCCCAAATTAGCTTCTCCATCCGGGCCAGAACAAATATGTGAAGAAACTCAGAAGATTGTCCAGTGTGTTACTATTTCCTGCAGGATGATGTCCACTGAGTGCACGTGGGTCATACTGAGAGCATCACAGTGGAAAACCCTTTTGCAGTTCAAATTAGCAGAAGTGATTTTCTGATTTTCAGTTACTTGAAAGTTCAGAGTACGTCTCAGAAGGCAGCATGCATGTAAATTACAACAGTAACTGATGGATTGGAAACACCAGTACTGCTAAAATGTCATATTTACTCCCATTTCAAGCCTGAGTCTCCCAGCTTGGCTAGCTTTGCTTAGCTCAATAGCTTTACTTGTGTTAATTGCTTCAGTGGACACAGAATTATTGTCACTAAAAGTATGCTTCAGAAGCCAAAATAACCCCTCACTGGAATAATGGTTGAAAAATATTTTTCTTTTAGAACACTATGTCCTTAAAGGAAACCTACCTGGAGTTCATTTGATTTTGAGAATTGCTTTACTTGGAATGCAAAGAAAACTCTTACAAAATCTCTTTGGGAAGAAAAAAAAAAAGTTAATTTGTGTTATGTGTTCTTTCACAGAAGTTTAGAGGTCAACAATTTATGTAGTCCAGTCAGCAAGAAACGTGTAGCATCTACTTCTCTGAATCAGAGAGCTGGCTGATGTCAAGGTAATTACATTGATATAAGGCTGTTGTAGGTTCAAGGAGATGAGAGCTGAGTTTCTCTATAGAACTGAATGCCTTGAGCAGAGAAGACGACTCTGTGTGTATGAGTGCATGTGTGTGCAGTACTTGTGAGTCATGATAGTTTCTAAAAGGCTGTTTAACTTTCTGAAGTTGATGTGAGTCATTGTTCTCTTCCCAGGTAATGACTAGTTAAGATCACATTTAGCTCTTCCATTTCTCTAGTAATCTCTGAGGCCTGTGTTTCATTGATCTTCCAGTGAGCAGCTGCTTCAGAGCTCTGAGTGACAAGTGAAAGCTTTTTGAAACAACACAGATCATTCCATTTGGAGAGCATAGATGACTAGAGCTGGAACCTGTCACTACTCAGCCACTTTTGTCACATAAAAGTGACAATTGGTTTAACAAAAGAAAGCTTGTACTAAGTGTTTAATGTAGGTACAAAGCATATGGGATTGGGAAAAAGGTGACTTTGAATGACACAGAATAAAAATAGGCACAACAGGACAGGTTTTTTACTTATGACATCACAAACTCTTTTCCTCCTAACTATTCCTAGACTTAAACTGAGTATTTCAGAGGGCATCCTGAATATATTAAAGATCTAGACCCAAACTTATCTTGTGGTTTAGGCAAGTTCAGACATTTCAAAGTTACAGAAAGAAAAAGAATCACAGAGCGGGTCAGGTTGGAAAGGACCACAGTGGGTCATCTGGTCCAACCTCTCTGCTCAGGCAGAGTCATCCTAGAGCAGGTGGATTGCGTCCAGATGGCTTTTGAATATTTCCAGGGAAGGAGACTCCACAAGCTCCCTGGCTGACCTGTTCCAGTGCTTTGTCACTTGCACAGTAAGGAAGTTCTCTCTCATGTGCAGGGGGGCCTTCCTGTGTTCCAGCTTCTGCCTCTTGTCCTATTGCTTGGCACCAGTAGAAAGCAGAACAGAAACTGGAATACTTGCAATACAGAATGCACTGGAACATCCAACCAGAATTTCAAACCTTCTCTTCTTTGTAAGAGACAGGTAAATTGCAGAGAATCACCTTGTCTTGCTTGTTCTTCTTCAGACTGGCAATAAAAATATATTAGGATGTTAAAGCCAGGATTGCTAATGTATTAAAGATTTATATTTAGAATAAAAATGATCTTTCAGCACAGCGTTCTCATGAGATTTCTTGCTAAACATGTTCCCAACTCCTCCATTGCCACCTCCAACCTTTTCTTCTGGTATTTTTCCAATTTACAATATGAATTCTTCAGTACTTGTTGTCAAATGCTAAAATAGTTTTTATAAGGGATTTTAGCTGAACTGACTAGAAATTCTAAGTGATACAGAGTGCTATAATCATTAGTTTTATTCCTACAGTTAAAAATATCACTATTTATGGGTTTTCTATTTTTTCTGATTTAACACGAGGAATATGTTTCAAAGTTGCAAAAGCTTAGGGGGTCAGTTTAGAGAGGGTTTAAATTCAGTGTTTGATAAAGAGTTGCATTGCTGATGTGCTAATAATACAAGTCATCCGTTTTTGGCAACTGATTTATTTATTCTCTTTAAATAGGGGTCAGTCAAACTGGATACTAATTTAGTGAATTAGAGAACAAGGAGACAGGGCTATAGGGGTCCTGGGCTGATGGCAACCAGATCGTTCCTACTGTTACTGCAGCACATGCTGCTGTACACCTGCATGGCCTCTCCTTCCTTTTGTACCATAGATGAGCCCACGTCTCCTAAAACTGCTTTAAAACCACCTTTTCTAAATAAATAAAGCCATAATTTAATGTTTATGTATTCATTAGTCAACACTGTTAGTTATGCAGACCATATTGTATCTATTCATTTATGCGTGCAAGTTAAAAATGACTAAGACTATTAATTCACTGAGAACACATATGTCAGTTTGGTGAAATACTGATTTTTTTCCTAAATTATAGCAAAGACACCAGGTCTAGGTTTTCTGTGACAGATTGTTGTTTTTGGGACAGCAGGGATGAGCATTCAGTATCAGTCTCAGTACAGAAAGACAAAGAGGAAGAGCATTTGGTTTAATAGGAGATAATTTAATCATCCTCTGAGAAGGAGAACTTTTGAAGGGCGTTGCATATTTGACTTTGTTCTGGCATCTCTGTTCCAGTGATGGAGCCATGGGGTGTGATCTGATACAGCCTGCAGTGGGTGGGAGCACCAGCAGGTCTTGGAGATTAGCAGAGTATTACAGGGTGGGAAAAAATGAAACATTGTCAAAATGAGATGAATCTGGCCCAGAATGTTATTGCAGTGTTTGGACAAATGCATATGTTATGCAAATTGTCTTATTAGAGGTCTGCAGGGTCTTCAGTGACTAATGAAGGATTTCTTATGAGAAAGCTTATTCAGAAAATTTGTTATTCCTTTTTCATTTCTTTGATGGAATTCAGTTATTCAGAATTGATGAAGTTGTAACCCACTCTCTCCCCAGCACAGACACAAATTAAATTCCTTCTTGGCAGGATTAAGCGATGTTAGCAAGAATTACTTCTGTATGCTTTCCATGTATTGATTTGAAGCAAAATAGGTAATGTCAAAGGCAATTAAGACTGTTTCAGATATTTCATGTTAAGATCTTACTTTCTATTCCCTTCATGGGCTCCCATTTTTACGTTGTGTTTCCCCTCCAAACTAAAGGTCTTGACCAGTTCAGAAAAATCTTCTTGGGAAAAACACACAGATGCTATTTTGCCAGTGCTGAAAATCTCATTACTAATTTATGGAAGGTTCCTGCCTTCCACGTATGGGAAGGATTTCACATCTGGAAGGAGGTAACTTTTGTATGATGAAGGTGACTTCTAGTGTTGCCATGAATAATTATGGTTTTGTCTAATTCTAATCCTTCTGAAAAATCCACGCATAGTTATTAGAGATGTGTTGTAATTAAGCAAATCCTTTCCCCAGTCCATTTCACTTTAAAGCAGGACCTCCCCTGCAATTGCTTTTTCCACTTGCTTTTTCTACCATGTCCTGGAACCAAGGGCAGAGATCCTGCCTTTCTGGGGGGATTGATATCCTGTCAGGGATTTCATCACTGGTGAGGAAGCAGTCTTGATGAGCTCCCAGGAGATAAAAGCTGGATTTGGAGCAGGTATGGAAATGAGAGGCAGTAGATGGACCAGGCTGGGACTATGAGGTAACAAGAAGATAAGGGAAAAACAGGCTAAAGGGAAAGAACTGTGCAGTAGAGGGACAGAGGAGGCTGGAGCAATAGCGGAGGAAAGCATATCTTGAGGCGTAGTGGTATCTATGCTCACAACATTGCTCCACTAGCCCTGCAGGTAATGGGTAAAGTCACAGATTCCCTGGTGACAAACACTTCTGTTTGCTAGCACATCATGGTGACATGAAGAATCAACACGTGTGTCCTGCCTCTGTGGTGCTTCAGAGCGTGGCACAGAACAGTACTGAGGTCACTTAGTTCAGGAGAGTGACCTGAGCTGCAAACCTGAAGCCCCAGTTTTGCCAGTGGCCATTATGGACACGAGTGGGATTCTGAATTATTCTGATACAGGCTGCCAAGGGAACGGTAGAAGCAAAGCACTACAGTGTCATGCTCTGAACAGTCTTACTTTGCTCTTTAGGAGCAATTCTGTATCACATACTAATCCATGCTTTTAAAAGTGGATTTCAATAATATGGAGTTTATAGCCTAACAGGAACCTTACAAACTTGACCAGGGAAAAAGTAAAGTTGTGCACTAAGCAGAGATTAAGCCCTGGCAATGAAACAGGCTGGAACCTGACAATTCTGCTGAAGGTGGCCTGAGACAGGCAGTGGAACAGGTTGCTGGGAGAGACTGGACTGTCTCTGTCCGTGGAGGCTTTCAAGACTTGTCCAGATGAAGCCTTGAGCACTAAGCCTGACCTTGCGTTTGTCACTGCTTTGCGCAGGAGGTTGGACTAGAGATGGCCTGAAGTCCCTTCTGACATAAACTTTCCTGTGATCTTATGATAGTATACTTACCATTTATTCATCCAGGTCCTACAAAAAAAGGTAGGAACAGCTGGCAGTAAAATTAGATTATTGTCAGTGGGTTTGTGAACTATTTTATTCTTGGTATCTGAAAATGAGACTTCATTAACAAAATGTCACTTGCCTTTATTATTGCAAAGGTAACCTTTTGAAAATGAACTGGCCATGAAATAACAGAGTAATTTCATCTAGAATCTGCAGATAATCTGAAATAATAATGCACAAGGGTATGAAATGCTTCTATTAATCTCTGTGGGATATTAGCAGTAAAGCCCAATGATGGCAATTTGTATATAAGCATTGTTAATAATTTAGTATTACTTAAGGTTCACAAAAGAGACAGTCACATGTATTATTAAAAAATAATCTATGAATGAGAGTTCTCTACTATAATTAATATGATGTCTTTTACTCTAACAGGCACTCAGTAACATGATACACTTAAACAACAAGAAAGTAGCAATAATATATAAATCTTAAAACTATGAACTACTTTGCCTGAGGGTGTATCACCTTGTGGGTGGATTTACGGTGATTTTAGCCTCCCACTTCAGGGACTTCAAGCCTTATAAAGATTTGTCCTTTAGGTTTATTCAGTTGTGGTAATTATTTGGGAGTTGAAAGGACTCATTAGCAGTCCCTTCTCATCTCTGATGCTGTTCTGTCAATTAGCCACTGGAAATTTCTTTAAGTACCTTCGAATTCTTTCATTATCTAGCACAAAAGGTCATTTCACATAAAATCAAGTGCTCTGAGACCAGATAAGGTAAGGACATCCAGAACTCATGAATCTATTAAATCTGTTTTCACAATCTGCTTTCACAACTGGGTGTTGTTTGGTTTTGAGGGTTGTCTGCTGCTCACCAGATGTACTCTGTTATTATTTACCTAGTGATGGAATTTTTATGGTCCCTTCATAGAGGTCCTCACAAAGTTAAAAACCATCCTTAAGTAAAAAATTCCCCAATCCTGTTTGTGCTTGGAGTTATGGTCATATTTGCAGAGTGATAGATTTGAAAATCAGCATCTCAGTACTACTTGTACAAATGCAGCACCACCATCTATCCTCTTGTGATGACTCTGTGTGAAATTGGGATCAGACTGTACTGCAATCATATTTTTCAACTAATATGCAAAATAAAGAGAAATTTTTTCTGTTCACAAGCATCAAATCCAAAGAGGGATAACTAGCATTCCAAAATTTAATCTGCTCAAGGAAAGCAAGAGCCCTCACAATCTTCTGTAAAACCCTTTTCTCCACAGGGTTTACAAATGCACCGTCACGATCTGTTTGTGGACACTGTGAGACAAAGCCAGCTCATGTAAAAACTTGTGCTAGGAACTGTTGTCAAGCTTGAAATGCCTTGTGTATCCATCATCAAACATATTTAAAAGAAAGAGCCTCTGGTTAAAGATGAGAGGAGGGAATACAAACCCTTTTTTAATCAGTCTGAACAGAATTTACTTTCCATTTCTTACTGACTTTCTATTTGGTCTGCAATTTATCTCATGGTTCAGCTTTCTGAACCCGGTTACAGGTATGAGCCACAGAGAGAGAGCAGCAATCCCTTCTGGAAATGGCTTGGGATTACCATGGAGGAAGCAGGAGCATTGGTGAGATTTTGAAGATGGAAGAGTGAAAGATGAGGTGCTAAATCTGAGACTGTGGCTGCTAAAATGAGCTGCTGAACATCAGAGAGCAAGAATTACTGCATTTCCTAAGAGTGCTGCAGAACCTGAGCCTTTTATTTCTAGTAATAGAAATCCACGTGGGTCTCAAGAAGTGTTAAAAAAACAGGTTTTGCAAGCAACAGTTTTTCATAAAGGCAAAAATATAATATATATATATAAAATACATATCCTATGCTCTGTGATTATCTGGCTTGCCCATTCCAGGTCCCCTGAGCAGATAACTGCATCCTCAGCTCCCACACCCTCCATCCTCAGCTCCTCACCCTCCATGCTGGCCACTGTGCTGTACATTATTGCAAAGGAGCACAGCTGGGTGCTGGACTGTAATTTCTCATGCAGCTCAGATCAGGTCCATTAGTCTATTTGAAGGTTAGGACCAAGACCATGGAAGTGCACGAGAAGCTAATAGACAGACTGGTGTTCCTGCTGTGTTCACGGGGGCTTAAACTAGGGAGAAAATAGTCAGGCACATCCATATTATTTTCACCTTTTGCTTCATGATTTGCAGTAGTCTCATTCATAAATGACAAAGAAAGAGCTCCCTGCTGCGAGGTCTTCATACCACAGAGAGCTGTAATGAGTTTGTAACGAGATGGAGATCAGGAAGATTTTTAGTGATTGCTCAGACAA
The DNA here is from genome assembly GCF_021018805.1 of Prinia subflava. Lineage (NCBI taxonomy): Eukaryota > Metazoa > Chordata > Aves > Passeriformes > Cisticolidae > Prinia > Prinia subflava. The sequence continues at coordinate 96,800,714 of NC_086248.1, forward strand.
ATCTCTGAGTGCAAATCAGAGATGTGCTGAGTGAGGGGTATATCTTTCCATCACTCCATGGCTTAAACATCTGAGGATACTGAGGATACTTAAGGCATTCTCATGGTATTATGTAAGAAGAACTCAGGAAGACAAAAATGTCCTAAATGCATCTTTATGGATTTTTTGCCTTTGCTGTGTGTCAGAAACTTTTGTAATTTGACAGCCACCAGCAGTGATTAATGGCTGGCAATATGGCTAGGGGCAATGTGTGTTTCAAAGTCAGTATCAGGAAAGCCTCTGTGTGGCTTTGACATCTGGGAAGTCTTTGGCTGTGGAACTGTCTCCTTGCAAAATCAGAAACATGTATTTTGCCTGTGTGCTCATTGAAGAGCTCCAAATAAATAGCTGGAATATAAATGAAGAGGAGTGAAAAACAGGAGAATATTTACCTTAGAGTGTGGTGCTAAAATGAGATTTAAGGGTTGTTTCTCTTTTGGTCTTTTATGATAGCTTCAGTATATTTATGTTTTTCATAGGTATGCATATATATTTGTAGAGGTCTATACATGTAAGTGCTCCCGAAATAAATGTTTTATTTTCATTTTCTTAGAAGCATCAGGTGTTTTCTGTGTTGAATCTTAGCATAGGTAATATATATATCCTGATACTAAAGTAACCATGGCAAAATAAATAAGTAAATATTTCCAAAAGTGACTCCTGTACCTCATTTACTACTCTTTTCAAAATATGTGGTTATGAATAAACCATTTACTTCCGCAAGTATATGCTCTGCAGGATTTCAGGTACAAAAAATTAAATGGTCAGAGAATTACAATAAACAGGTTTACTGCATCCCTGTGTAACATAAACCTAATTTCTATTTGCCATGTTCTGTCCTTCTTAATTAAAACATTAGACCACATGTATAGTCTGGAGCAGCTCAATTATGAAAAGTTAGATCCATCAGTTTATTTGTGATTGCTTTATTAATTACTGGCCTTGACTCTTGATTCAAATCAGCACTCTTTCCTCAGGTTAAAAGTGCATATTTTGTTACAAATAATATACTGTACTTTAAAACAAAAATACATTGGAAGCATTTACAAAGAAAGCTTCCACTGGACTTGGCTTTGATGGAATTATGTTCTCTTGTGCCATGAAGTCTGACTTTCACAGGTGACCACTGGTGAATTTCTGAACGGTGTTGTTACTGAATCCCTTTAATCCATAAAAGGAATGAAAAAAATGCTGGGAGCTGAAATTCTGTTTCAGTTTTGTAGAGATGTTTCAAACACACAGTTTTTATCCATGGTTTTCAAGATATTTTAAAATGGGACTTCTGATGGTTCCCTGGAAACCTTTTGCTTGCAAACCTGCTGTATTGTGCCCACCTGATATACTCCAAAGAAGTGGAAGAACTTTGGACAGTAAATTTAACCAAATCTGCAGAAATGGCTAAGGTGTGTCTGGAGACACTGAGGATGCCAATAAAGACGAGGTATGAAGGGATCCATCCATTAAAGGTAAGACAAGGCAGGAGCTTGCTCTTCCTTTGTTATTTTACATATATACTTCAGCAGTTTTCATATTGCATATACCTGAAAGCAGTGGCAGTTGAGAAAGGCTTTATTTATTTACTCCAACAGTAAATGCCTTTTTCACCCGATGGGAAAGGGCAGGCTGATCCTGCTTTGCTGAGCTACTCTGCTTTGACTCATGAGCTCTTGGGCTGGGTTCCTGCCCCTCTCCATCAGGGGATGGACACTCCACCGCTGGTCCATCCCCTGAGCCAGGGGGAATGTTTCATGAATGTAACTGACACTGAAAGGAAAAAAACCACCAAACTTTAAAACCTCCCATCAAAGCACTTCAAGTTTAGGCACATAATTATCTTCTCAAGATTTGGCCTGAACTGATCCCAGCCCACGCTCCTTCCTCTCACGCTGTCGTGACAGGATTTCAGTCAGAAACACGCGGCTCTCTCTGACTGCAGACGCTCGAGAGGCGGCGGGAGCCCCCCGCCAGCCCCGCACCGCCGAGCCCCGGACTGCCAGCGCGTCCCCCGCACCGGAGAGGGCAGCGGGGAGGGCACCGGAGAGGGCGGCCGCCCACCGCGGGGAGGGCATCGCGGCGGAGGGGCCGGGCCGGGCCGGGGGCGTTGCGGGGGTCGGGGCGGGCCCGGCCGCGGCTGGCGCGGCTCTGCCCGCTCCGCTCGCCGCGCTGCCGCTCCGGGGCCGCCGCTCGCCCGCCCGCACCCCCCGCCCGGCGGAGCGGGACGCGGAGGGCTCTCCCCGCCATGGCTTTCACCTTCGCCGCCTTCTGCTACATGCTGTCGCTGGTGCTGTGCGCCGCCCTCATCTTCTTCGCCATCTGGCATGTGAGTACCCAGCCCGCGGCCCCGCGCTGGAGGCTGCTCCGGCCCCGGAGCGGGGGTCGTGCCGGGAGGGAGCGGGCGGGCTGGGGCGGGCGGGCTGGGGCGGGCGGGCAGCCGGGGCGCAGCGTCCCGCGGCGGGGCCGGGGCGCACCGAGCTTGCCCTGAGACCCCTGCCTGGGGGGACGGTGTTGATTACATCGCTGTCAGCGCAAGGAGCCGTGGCAGCGGGTCCCTGCCAGCCCGGGCTCTGTGGCAGCCAGGGGTCTATGCCAGCCCGGGCTCCGTGGCCGCTCGGTGCCCGCCGCCGGCAGCCCCGCAGGCGGAGCTGCCCCAGCCCCGGCTGGTGGCGGATTGGGCGCTGCCCGCCGCTCAGCGCCGGCCGTGCCCGGGCGGGAGCTCTCCAAGTATCAACATCTGCTTCTCTTGCATGCCAGTAGAGCGCTGTGAAGGGGAAACGCGGTATCTGATGAAGCAGATACGGTGTTTTCCCTTCAGTAATTACTGCATGAATAACTTCCTAAAGAGTCGGGGTTGAATGGGAAACTCTCACGTCCTTCTGATGCATGACCTGCATCTTGTGGTCCTCCTTTGTTAATTTAAGTCCGCTGGGCTGGAGCTCGTTCCTTGCTGTTCACTGGGTGTCTGTGGTAGGCGTAAGCGTGTAACTCAGAAGATATGAAATCATTCTAATGCATAACTTGTAATTCTTTTGAACTGTTACATATTTTAGAATTAATTACACTTTATGTGTGCTACGCAATAACTATGTGCTGTAAGGATTCGGGATGGAACAGGGTAAGTTGGAAAACAGAGCGAGTCTCATGGGTGCTTCTACAGCTACCTGCTGGAGTATGATTAAAAGAAAAATCCTCCTTCGACTAACAAGCAAGGGAGATGCAGAATTTATTTTTATTTAAATGAAAGTAAAGCTGTTAGCTTAGTTATGTTAGCACTAGGAAAGAAATCCTTCTGTTGTCAGAATGCTTTGAAATTTACTTATTTTGTACTCTTCATGGGACTGTTACAAATTTGGGGTTTTTTATTAAAGAAACCCAAAGAGTGTGATGGTAGTGCCAGGTGCTGTTGTGATGTCAAGTACTGCAAGGCTGAAAAGGATCCCTAGCAGCCAGCTACTGCACTACTCTGAAAAAAGGAGTAGTAAAATTTAGATTATTACTCATGTTTTCTCTCCTCCTCTTCTGCAAACCTTTAGTCTCCAAATGTGAGAATTCCACAGCTTCCTCAAAGGGCTTAGAGTTACAAGTGTGTTCTCCTTTGAATCTCTAGCTACAAATTAAACTGCAGCAGTTTTAATGGTTGTTTTATATATTTGAAGTCTGTCACTGTGTCCTCTTTTTTTGGGTCTGGAGCTGTTATCATATGAATTCATAATGGACTTGTAGCAAATCTGGCAAATTATTCTCACATAAATGAGTGTAGTTACTGCAAATTTACTCTTAGTGAAACATTTTTTTAACTTTCAGTCTATAAACTCATGAAGAGCAATCCTTCAGTACAAGAGCTCTGTAAAGGCCACTGGGAAAGAAAACCTTTTCTCAATACACATATAAACATACTGCATGTTTCTTACATCTGTTGAAAAATTGTTGAGGGATTGAAATGGAAAATGGCTGGAAATGCTCTTCTGTTGTAAGAGAGAAAGAATTGGCACTATCTTTTCTAGTCAATAGAAAAAATTCTATTAAAATACAGGGTTTGTGAAGGGAAGTCATGGAATGGCAGATTTAATACCCTGCCAAAATAAACTTTTAGGTGTACATGCTTTCCACGTACACAGAACACAAGGATTTTTATTATCCCTTCTATAAGAACTGGTACAGTCTGGTTTCTTCTGTAAGTTATGTATTGAGTCATAGGAGTTTCTTTTACCTTAAACATCTCAGTTGTGAAAATCTTCCCAAGAAACAAAACTCCTACTCCTTCCCTGTGACCTGATTTTCCTTCCACTATAATATACTGGTAAGGGACAGTAAATATATTGTACATAGGTTCTAATAACGGCAGAGGAGTGTTTCAATAATTATATTTTCCTATTTATTTTTTTAAGACATTCTGTTGCTAAGAGTAAGTTGATGAATAATGTGAGCGTCCCATCACTTTGGAAGATTTCTGAGAATGAGAATTTATATTTTATAAATTCTTTTAAAGGATAAGAAAAAACTGTAGCATTTGGACTTGATATTGTTCTAACCTGAAGTTGAATGTGGTTTGGGCATATATCTGGAATGATTTAACAGTGGATCAAATAAAATTTCATTTTCTTCCTGCTGGCAAGTCAGATGAATTATAATTTTCATTCATATTGATCTAATAGGTTCAATAAAAATTGTACAACCAAAGCAAGAGGTTAAGATGAGGATTTTTATTTTTAGACACTGTGCTTATCTGGTGACTTTCCTCTACGAAGTTAAAGACTGTCTTTACATTCCTGTGCTCCTTATTCTTTGGAAGCAGATGAAATGAAGCCAGTCAGAGCATTTTAAAGGAATTGTAAACAAAATGCACAGAGTCCTGCAGATATCTGGAATATATTATATTTTTTCCTACCTCTGAGTGATCTTCTTGTATAGGTAGCCAGAGGTGTCTGTTATAAAAAACCTCCCAACAAACCCAAACTAGATATCATCAGAAACATTTGTTTAAATTCTGCACAAGAATTATCTTAATGTATTATTGCTGTAATTTCACTCGAAAGGAAAGGGCTTGAAAATCTCCATGTACCACATTAAACTAATGTGACCATCTGTGATTGAGGAATTTTTAGAGCATTTAGGTTGTTCAGTGACCACATTACCTCTAACTGTAATGCCATAGTATTAGAAACACCATGTAAAAATGTGTGATAAAACCAACAGCAGAATTTGGTCTACTAACAGCATAATTTGATATCCTCATCTGATCGTGTTGTAAGCTCAAGAACAGTGTTAGTCTTCCTACTAACTATCACAGACACTTTGTTTTGCTAAGCTCTTGTTCTTCTTTATATACAGCTTTTTACTAATCAGTTTTATTCCATTCCTAAATGATCTTGGAGATTTTAGCTTCCTGTTAACACTGAACTGAGCCTTGTCAAGTCTGTTTGAACTCCCGACAAGGCTTGACACACCACATTCATTTCTAGTGTAGCTCCACAAAGCTGTGTCTCAAGTGAAGTTAACTGAAGCTGACCAAGTTGTGCCTTATTTGTCCTCAGTTAAAAAGGGATATGCTTGTGTTGAGTCCTGCAGCACTATTCTCTTAAAGCATATTGACTTTGAGTAATCTGAGTCCTTCACTTCTGGTGATATTTTAAGATGAAAAGACTTGCTTTGAGATATGTTATTTAAAGGAAAGCTTTAAGGAAAGAGCTTTTCAAAGTGGTCCATCTTATAATACCATGGCAAAACAGTTCATAAATACCAAGAACATTACTGTTAAAAAGAAAAGAATTTCTGTGGTGGGCCGTCTCTTCTTCAAGTCATACAAGCACATCTTTGCTTATGACTGCTTCATAACCTAAGGATTGCCCGAAAGTATCAGGGGTATCATGCCAGTGAAAAAATTGGCAGTGCCCGCCTGTGAGGCTGTGCCACACTGGATGCTTTTTGGAGTATTTTGATACAGTTGTAAACGCAGATGAATCCAGGAACAGCTCTTTGGCAGAACAAGAGCAGTGTGTGTTGAAAGTGATGGCAGCTACTTGAGCCAAGCATACGGAGAATAAAGCGACAGAAGATGGAGCTTTTTTGGTTTATGGTCCCCACACCACCTTATTTTTCTTTTGAAAAATAATATAGTGAGGATAGTATTAATCTTGATAAATTACCTTAATAAAACTTTGGCTTCACTCAACAGTTACAAGTTCACAAGTATAATTAAAAACAGTGGTAGGCAGTGACTGAACAGAGGCTAAGATTGACTTGTAGTTTTAATCAAAGCATCCTTTTTTTGCAAACACCAGGGAATTAAGCCCTTGGAATCTGTATTCAGTGTTGTTTCTGCTAATGGCTTTGTGTGTTACGTTTATCAGACACCTTGAGTTATCTGTGTCTCGTTTTCTCATTTGCTAAGTGTGAGTAATGGAACTAAACTGCAAGTACTGCCTGTCACTTTATTTAAGAGCTATTCCTAAAATGTCTTTTCTTTCTGACAGAAGGTGCTATACACATATAAGATGTTGCCATTTCGGGTTTTTGTCACTGTACTGTCCTGGTGATGTAGACTGTGTTTTATTGTACTCAAGTTTCAGGTAAAAAATTCAAAAGCTCTCGAAGAATTACAGATGCAGAATTTGGTGGATATTTGATTTCTGACTTACTTAAACTTCCTCATAAAATTCCTAGCTTAATTTTTGATAAATAGTACAGCCTTAATTTTGAAGATACATAAAAAGCACTTAAGCTTGGCTTGATAGCAAATTCAGTTGAGCACAACACTTTGGTCACAAACTGTGCGCTGAGCTGTCAATGTTCTCTGTGCCTCTGTGCCCTATTGTTTCTCTAACTTAGCTTTGGAGGAGAGCTCTGCCTTACCTGAAACCTCTAAAGAGATCTATGATCTAACCTGAGCCTGTGCTTCTCTCCAGTGAAGGCTACCAGTTGTCTCAATTTAATTTCTTTACAAGGCTTTAGAGCCTGGCTTGAAAAGAAAGTCATTTCCTTACAGACTTGTGGTCAAGCCTGAATTTCTTTCTGAAACTGAAGTTCAGTGCTGTTCTTTAATGAGTCATGAATGCATTTCTCTGAGAACGTTGGATAATTATGTGCTTAAAAATAAAATCAGATTAAGGCTTGATGAAGGGGAGCATAAATGCTGTTGCTGTATGTTATACATATTTCTTGAAAATGTCTTTTCTTGCCTCGGCAACTAAGCACATTGTCCCTGAAGGTTTTATAGTCAGGACAGTTTAAGGAATGAGTCTGATATTTCCACTCTTTTTAAAGACGGAGCACAGCCAAATTGCCCTGGCTATAACATAGTTTGACAGTTCCCTTACAACTTTTCTTTCAGAAGTTTGTCACATTAATGCTGACGGACAGATATTAGGTCAGGCAGCACAGACTGTGGAGCAAACTGTATCTTATATGTTGGGGAAGAGGTATATCTCAGTTTAGTAACCTTGCCATGCTTAAATAATAATTAAAAAGATCATAGAAGTCTACGGGCTCCAACACACACTTAAATACTGCCGAAAGATTAAACAGGATCTCTGTATATGCTTGAACTGTCATGATGAGATTTATTTGGAGAAGGATTTTAAATTGTGTGTGTTTGCCACTGGCTGTAATTCCAGATGCCTCACAAGTCACAGTGACTCCATTATCTGTGTAAAATAAATTATTCTGTGGAGTCTCGTGCCTCCCACAATATGTGCAGAGAGCTATTTAAATGTTATTTGGTTGTCACATATCCAAGGGGTTTTTGGTCTTAGGATTAGTTGTAAAATCTACTTACTAAAGGGATTTATATCCAAATTGGAAAATAATGTATTTCTAGTGCTTTTAAATAACTGCCATGCTTGTTAATAAGCAAGGCAATATAGCTGTCATATTTTATTAGACCGTGAGTAAAACTCTTAGATTGAGTCGGAGGCATGACTTTATAGCTCATTACGTCTATTTGTTTATTCAGCCACCACATATTACATTAAATCACATTTAAAACATTGAATTCAGACCTCAGACCTCTGGCTTAGTGGATTACCCTCACCCCAACATAAATATCCTTTCAGCAAAGTATTTTTCAGAAGGAGGAGGAAGCTCAGCAGAGAATGTTTTCCATGCAGATAACAGACATCTCTTTGACCCATTCCTCTTTGACAGTGCCTGTGACATGCCCCTCATTTATAACCAGTGTGGCTGCTGACACCTGGAGGTGACTCCTCCAGGTAATGGAACTAGATCTCACTTACATTGTAAACTGGGGATACTGGGAGGTTTACTCTTCTGGTGTACTGGAAAACACTTCCAGTTTCTGTGGAAACGAAGGATCTCTCCCACATGAAACAGGTAAGAATTATTATTATTTCCACTCTGAAAAGAGTCGTTTAAAGTCACAGGGCAGAGTCAGCTGATGGGGTAAAGGCAGAAGAATGTCAAATACTGTTTGATTTACTAGGTCACCTTCCAGTGTTTCACAGTTGGAAGTTCCCTGTTAAAAATTCAACTTGTGACTATGATGGTTTGCAGAGAGCAGGAAGAAATTTTATTAACAGAATGGTTCCTGTGTTCCTTGATAGTAATTGCAACTTCAGAAATGTCCTGTTCCTGTTAAAAGAAATAATAAAAGTTTTATAGAATAATTTTGATTGGCAGGAATCTAGGAAATCATCTAGTCAAATCTTCTTCAAGGCAGGCCTAATTTCAAAGTTAGGCCAGGCTGCTCAAGGTCCTGTCCAGGTCACTTATGAACTCTCCATGGATGGAGAGATGAAACACTGCCTGGATGGGTGAGGGGAGAGCAGTGGATATTGTCCACCTCGACTTCAGCAAGGCTTTCCTCACTGTCTCTCACAACGTCTTCGTAGGCAAACTCAGGAAGTCTGGACTGGATGAGTGGACAGTGAGGTGGATTTGGAGCTGGATGAATGGCAGATCTCAGAGGGCTGTAACCCCTGGCACAGGAGGGCCTGCCACAAGTGGTGTCCCCTAAGGGTTGATACTGGGCCCAGTGTTGTTTAACCTATGCAGCCACTTCTACCCATCCATGGCCTGGATGAAGGGGCACATGGCTCCTCAGCAAGTTCACTGATGACACCAAGCTGGGAGGAGTGGCCAATACCCCAAAGGGCTGTGCAGCCCTTCAGAAGGACCTCGACATCGTGGAGAGATGGGCAGGGAGGAACTGCTTGAAGTTCAGCAAGGGCAAATTCAGGGTCCTGCGCCTGTGGAGGAACAACTCCATGCACCTGTACAGGCTGGGGGCTGGCCTGCTGGGGAGCAGCTCTGTGGAGAAGGACCTGGGGGTCTGGTTGGACACAAGCTTTCCCTGAGCCAGCAGTGTGTCCCTGTGGCCAAGAAGACCAATGGTATCCAGGGATGCATTAGGAAAACTGTGGCCAGCAGGTCAGGGTGCATGATCCTGGCTCTCTGCTCAGCCCTGGTGAGGCACATCTGGAGTGCTGTGTCCAGTTCTGGGCTCCTCAGTACAAGAGAGACACGGAGCTGCTGGAGCAGGCCCAGTGGAGGGCTGTGAAAGTGATCAAGGGACTGGAGCTTCTCCCCTCTGAGGAAAGGCTGAGGGAGCTGGGGCTGCTCTGCCTTGAGAGGGAACCTCATCAACGTCAGTATCTGAAGGGAGGGTGTGAAAAGGATGGACCAGGCTCTTCTAAAGTGGTGCCAGTCAATAGGACAAGAGGCAATGGGCAGAAGCTGATGAACAGTAAGTTCTACCTGAAGATGAAGGAGATCTTTACTTGCAGGTGACTGAGCACTGGAACAGATTGCCCAGAGAAGTTGTGCAGTGTCCCTCACTGAAGATATTCCAGAATCATGTGGACCAATCCTGTGCCATGTGCTCTGGGATGACCCTGCTTGAGCAGGAGTTTGGACCAGACAACCAGCTGTGGTCCCTTCCAACCTGATCCACTTTGTGATTCTGCAAGTCTGAGAACTTGTTCCAGTACTTTACTCATTGCACTGTGAACATTGTTTTCTTAGACATGGCTGGAATTTCTGTGGTGCAGCTTCTGATTTTTATGTCATCCTCATGGTGCATTCCCCTGAGAAAAGTTTTGTGCTGACTCCTGTGGAACCCACTCCAGGAAACTGAATGGAAGATCATGGAGCAAATCCTCCTTGATGCCATGCTAAGGCACATGCAAAAGAAAGACATTATTGGTGACAGCCAACACGGCCTCACTAAGGGCAAATCACTCTGAGAAATTTGGTGGCCTTTTACAACAGGATTACAGTGTTGGCAGATGAGGGAGGAGGAACAGGTGTCATCTGCCTGGACTTGTGCAAAGCATTTGACACTGTCCTGAATGCTATCCTTGCCCCTAAACTGGAGAGACATGGATTAGACAGATGGATAACTCGGTGGATAAGGAATTGGCTGGATAGTTGCACTCTCCGAGTTGTGGTCAACAGCTCAATTGTTGAGGCCAGTGACAAGTGGTGTTCCTCAGGGGTCAGAATTGGAACCAATGCTGATAAACCTCTCTGGCGACACAGACAGTGGGACCAAGGTCACCCTCAGCAGGTTTAATGACACCAGGCCATGGGGTGTGCTCAGCACGTGGGAGGGAAGGGATGCCATCCAGAGGGACCTTGGCAGCTGGGGGGGTGAGCCTGTGTGAGCTTTGTGACATTCAACAAGGCCAAGGACCAGATCCTGCACCTGTGTCAGGGTAATCCCAAGCACAAATACAGGCAGGATGGAGAATGGATCGAGAGCAGCCCTGAGGAGAAGGACTCAGGGCTGTTGGTTGGTGAAAAGCTCAGCATGGCCTGGCAATGTGTGCTCACAGCCCAGAAAGCCAAACATGTCCTGGGCTGCACCAAAAGAGGTGTGACCAGCAGGTCAAGGGGGGCTTCTCCCCCTCCACTGTGCTCTCCTGACACCCCACCTGGAGTGCTGTGTCCAGCTCTGGAATCCCTAACAAAAGAAGAGCATGGCTGTTGGAGTGGGTCCAGAGTAGTTCCACAAAGATGCTCAGCAGTTTGGAGCACCCTGAGAAGGCAGAAAGAATTGGAATTGTTCAGCCTGGAGGAGACAAGGCTCCAGGGAGACCTTATAGCCCCTTCCAGTACTTGAACGGGGCTTACAAGAGAGCTGGAGAGGGACTTTTTACAAGGGCACGTAGTGAAAGAACAAGAGGGAATGGCTTTAAACAAAGGGTAGGTTTAAATTCAGAGAGACAGCAGTGCACCTTGTGAAGGCAGGACAAAAGTCTTTACGTTTTTCTCTGCTTCCCATTGAAAAGGTATTGCTATAAAGCAAGGATTTATTTTAGGAATGTCATTGTGGAAAGTTACATTAAAATCACAAAACATGTACAATGGAAGTAGGTCTTCTCAGCAAGATGCTGCAGGAGTGCTGAACTTGTGGCTCTAGTTTTGATAACGTGAACACATGAAGCAGAACATAAGGGAGATGAAGAAGTAGTGCCATCACTGAGTTCTCTCATTGTACACGGCTTGCAGCTCCCTCACAAATGTAACAGGTCATGAGAAATCTGAGTTGGTTTGGGCTCCTTTTGTAGTTCTGTGCTTTTGCAGGTCATGTCATATTCTAGCTGTCAAATATAGGATGAGGTTTTTTAAATACATCCGGAAGTCTAAGCAAATTGCTGGAGAAACCAAAGCTTAAAGAATTAAGGAAACCTACAGTAAAATGATGATAATTAGTAACTTATAGCCCTTGCAATTATCTCATAGGAGATAGTGTGCAAGTGCCAGGCATTGTTGATACAAGCACCATTTTTTTTAACAGAATGACATTTGATTTTTTAAATGCATTTAAATGCCAACCATCTTCAGGCTGTGTGTGAGTCACGGTTTCAAGTGTGTAATTGTTTAGTCAATCTTCTGTTGCATTATTATTTTATCACGCTATGAGCTTGGGCTAAATAGTTCACATTGTATCACCATCTAACTAAAAACTTCTTTCTGCATTCACAGAATGGGCATTTATAAGCAAACATAATGAAGGCTCCACTGAAATCAATTTGATTACATGTGCTTCAGAGTTGTTCTTCCCTCAGTATTATATAAACACTATTATCAGATCCTTTAGAAAATTGATTTGCTGATCATCCAAGTGACAGGCCTGTTTGAAGCTGTGCTGAAATGTATCCTTATCCTTAATCATGCTCCTGTAATTAAGGAGTTTTGTGAGAACGTGGCTGAACAGATGAGGATGCTTTTTGAATTGCTGTCTTTTAATCTCAATTTTTGGTCACTTTTACACACTGCTGTGTCACTTCCCCTTGCCTCTTTTCTGCAACCACTTGCTTTATTGCTTCCCCTTGCCTTAGCCCTGCAAACACAGCTCTGTGGCTGAAGGCTATTTCACTTATGTGTGTGTGTCTTGGCCTTGGAGTTATTTCCTCCAAGTTCTTCCTGGCCTCTTTTTGCAAAGGAAGAAAACTTGGGAAGGTCTTCAATGTGCTCATCCCTGCCTGATGCTGCCTGCACTAGAAGAGCCCCTGTTCCATTGTCCTGCCTCTTGCTGTTCCAGCTGGGCTCCACTGAAAGTCAAGGAGCACAGATCCAGCAGAATTTCTGTCTGCCACAGACTAATTTCTGAGACAGCATCAGTAGAACCCCACGGCTGAGTAGGCAATGGGGAATAAAAATGGTGTGGGAAGGGGGAAAATGGAACTGTGGGAGGGAGGACTTCAGGGAGAAAGATACGAAGAGGAAATGGGAGGAAGAAAATCCCATGTGTGAGCAAGGGACTAACAAGAGGGAGGATTGCTGTGTTCTCATTCTCATTTGAGAGGCAATTATTTGAGCAGAAGAGGCTGCCTGAATCTAGAAGGTATGGTTAATTCAGGTGGTGGATGTTTTTGGACAGCCCGTATAATGAGTCCTCTGTGTGGGTACGGTGTAATGCGTGACATGCTTGAACAGATTTTTTAGAGACAGAACCCAGATTCCTTTATGTGTCTCTTGCATTTTGGTGAATCTGTGGCTATTGCTGCTGGTAGGAATAGAGAACATGGGAGAGAGGGGAAAATGTATCAGCAGCAACGAGAAACATGAGAGGAAAACGAAGGAGTGTGTGGGGGAAAGGAAGGTAATGCTTCTCCCAGGCATGTATCAGCGAAACAGAACTTTAAAATATCAAAATAATAACTTGGAGCAATATGTAGGCGTCTTTGGAAGCTCAAGAAAAGAACAAATTCTGTTGTGGTGATAAGATTGGATACTTGCTTAGAGACAGCGCTAGCCAGCTGGCCAGTCTCTCACTCATGACTTTTATCTACTGATTCTGAAAGGAATCTTCTCTTTTGATCTCATTCTCTTACCATCTACTTGGGGGCAAATTTTTTTTTCCACTCATACCTATTTTGGTACATTCTCCCATCTGTTTACTACATTATTTCCCTGAATTTATTCTGCAGAAACGGCCTATTTATTCCTACGTTTGGATTATCAGCTTTGGGCTGTTAAGTAATAGAAAAAGTGCTTCAGTTAATTTTGAGAATAATTTATGAAGATGGAACTTTGTGGCTGTAATACATCTGTGTTTTTCTCCTTGCATATACTGTACTTCTGATGAGAATAAAAAGACAAGTAGAAACATTGCATGGGAGCACACTGAATTTAAGGTGAGATAAACTAGAAATTATTTGTAATTTTGAGGAAAACCAAGGACAGAAGAGTAAACCTTCTGACATCTATAGGAAGGCAGTTACCTTACTTCCAGACAGAATTAACCAGCTATTGGTCCACTGTAACCAGACCACCTTTTCTCCTACCTTGTGCACCTGGCCAGCCTCTTGTACAGGCATTTCACCAACTCATCTCTGATCTGACCCCAGTTTGGTGTGGAAAAAACTCAGCAGTGAAGAATTTGGCCTATGCAAGCAGCAGATATACAAATCTCTAGTGCTCCATCTGTGATATAGAGGCAGTGAGAAAGACATCGGAGCTGTTTAATTCCTTACTGTGTTTTCTTAGTTGATATGGAATTTAGTATAAAGAGAAGCAAAGCAGTGCTATCTCTTGTGCTGAAAGCAGAGTTCCACAGCCTCTTCTGGGAATGGATAGAAAATAATACTGCTTTCATCTCCCCCTGCTTGGTTGGGGGATCTGCAAACCAATTCATCAGCACTAGATACTCCCTGAATCACAGCCACACATCTGAGTTTGACACCTCAGCTGCAAAGCTGGGATCCACAGTCCCATCATTTCCTCTTGGCCCATTGAAGAGATCAAGACTAGGGGTGAAGTCTTGGCCTAACTTTATACATATGCTTGTTCAGTTTATCTGCAGATGTAGTCCTTGTTTACATCCTTTCCAGGAAAGAAGAAAAAGCTGGTGCAAGAATCTGTATGACTTTGTCACAATGACCTTTGCTTTGATCAAAGGACTGGATCAAAGGACTCCCTTACAAAAAAAGGCTGAGGGAGCTGGGCCTGTTCAGCCTGAAGAAGGGACCACTGAGAGGGGACATGATCAAATGTCCATCAGTGTCTGATGGGAAGGTGTCAAAAGGACAGAGCCAGGGTCTTCTCAGCGGTGCCAGTCAATAGGACAAGTGGGAATGGGCAGGAATGCACAGGAAGTTCAACCGGACTGTGAGGAAGAACTTCTTTCCTGTACAGTGACCGAGCGCTGGAACAGAATGCCCAGAGGAGGTGTGGTGTGCCCCTCACTGGGGATATTCCAGAACCATGTGCACACAATCCTGTGCCATGTGCTCTGCTTGAGCAGGGAGGTTGGACACACTGTGGTCCCTTCCAACCTGACCCATTCTGTGATGACTTTTCTTAGTTTGCTGAATGTGTGGCTGTGACTGGGAATCCTCGTTGTAAGGAGATTGTTTGCTCTTCAGGTCCTGACCATCAAATCAAGTTAATACCTAGCTAAGAAGTGACAGCATTCCCAATAATGACATGTGGGTTTGATGGTCACTGGTGCTCTGTGAATAACTGATCTTGGGGTTTTCGTGCCGAACTGAAGAGATCAGAAGCGATTAGATACTGAAATGTTTAAAAGGTTTGGATCTTGTTATCTAAATCGAAAACCCTGTTTGTTTTATAAGGAATCCACACTAAATACCCTATTGCATGTAGGAGGAGGAGGAGACCATATGCAGGAAGAGAATATTGGCGGCGTACTTGTGTCTAAAGTACAAGGAGTGTGGGAGATTTGTACTCTGTTCCCTATTGCTGCAGAGATTCCACCTGTATTTCCCCCTGCCTACAATGATGCATAAATGTTGTGGCTCTGGTGGGAAACACTGTCAAATCCTCTGTAAGATTTTACTGGAAAAAAGAGAAGAGGACACATACAAGCACTTGGGAATGCCAACCATACATGCTGCCTTTGGTTCTGACCCTGACACTAACTTCACCGCTGACCCATGGAGTCTTCAGTTAAGTGAGGTAGAAGAATTGTTTCTACCACACAAAATGTAATTAAACTGAAGTATTGCATCTCTGTGTACAAAAAAGCTTCCATTCTGTTCAGAACAATGTGGTGTATTCACCAGTTTAGGTGCTAATTGAAAATGTGGGGGATTTTTTCCTTCGTATTGGTAGCAAGTGTTTGTGTCCCACTGAGGGGTGAGTTGTGGTGTGTGTTTGATTCACAGAACACTGCTGGTTGCTGAACTGGTTCCCTGTAGTGAATGCAGTAAAATAAGGGCTTTTCTTTTAAAAAAAGAAGAATCGTGACAGCAAAATGATGAAATCCTTTGGGAGGGGAGGAAGGATGGCAGTCTGGACTTACCTTAAAAATTCCTCCTCCGCTTGCGGTCTGTTTGGAAATGTGTTCTAGCTGCAGGGAGCAAACTATTAACCTATTTAGAAACAGGCTCTGTACAGCTATATTAGCATCATCCCTCCTGCACAGCTTGCTGCTTGTCTTCCTTCTCTTAACAAAATGCACTTTATATGTGCACAGCTGATTTTTGTCTGGCTGGATTTCAGCTGGTGTAGACTGGAAGACAGTGAGTGGGTATAAAATTGTGATAAAAGCACAGGTCATCTCTGTCTGTGGTGAATCAGTGGGACATTTGTCTCTCTGCTGCAGGAGGGGGTTGACATCTCAGTTTCAGGATGGCTGGGGAAGATATTTCAGTATCTGTGGTGAGCGAGTGAAATCTGTGACCAGAATCCTGTTGTTAGCCAGTAAAAACTGTTTCACCTTGCAGTTACATGAAATTATTTTTAAAAGCCCGTTTCAAAGCAGTTGTAGAAATCTGTCAATTGATGCTTATCAAATCATCCTTCTGGAAACATTGTGTGCACAACAGAATTTTCCAGTTGCTGAGGGTTTTTAGTGGTTTTGTCAAAATTAATAACATGAATTCCTTACATTCAGGAATCAAATTGCTTTTCCAAACTGGGATCTGCAGTGTGGCAATAATAACCAGTACCATGGACTTAGTAACTTTCCAATCAAGGCAATCAAAGCTGTGTACAGTGTGGTTGTATTCCTGAAGATAAATCTGTATTTTTCACAATGTGGATGGAGTTTTTCATGCTTGTACTAATAGGTGTGGACTGTTTCAGGCGACTGCCAGGTAGTCATTCTTAATTCTTGGTAGTATCCCCTGCACCTCTCTGCAGGCTTGGAAATCTGATTTTGTGTAGCTGATGCAGTAATATTGCTTTTGTCCATCTGTATAGGGTTTGGGTGTTTTTTAATTTTGTCATATTTTCACTTGCATGGTTTTTATCTATGCAGGGGAATGCAGAGGTGTAAATATAGCAGTGCAGGCTGGCATGTTTGTGCACACATGCTCTCAGCAAAAGAACCTTTCTCTATGGATTTTTGTCAGTATTTACTTGGAGTAGTGCAATCATACCTCCATACTTCCATAGGTAGGTAGGAAATAATTTTGAGTCGTGTTTACAGAATGGAGATGATGCATTTTAAATTTTGCATATTGACCTTTTTATTGGAAAAGCCTTAGGATCTGGCTTGAACACTTGAGAAATTACACTAAGATTTTCATGAATTTAGTTAGCTTAAGCTTCCAGTTAGAGCCTAAAAAGTTTGAATCATGTTATCCTAAATGTAGCATTCTTTTACAGACAAAAGAACTTCAGTGAAGAGGTATAGACTGGGTGCTCAGGTGTTTGTTTGTGCAGCCCTGGATGGAGCCACATTTTTGATTTCTGTGTGAAAGGTTGTTTGATGGTGACAGCATGTGAAATTAGAGCTAAGTAGAGCAAGCAAATACCATACAATTGTTACTGTGAAATCTGACAAATAGAACAATTTTCTGCCCTTGAGTGACTTAAAATCATTTGCAACTTTAATCCAAAAAGGCTCTGTTTAAAGCAGTGTTCTGCTCTAGAGATGAACAACAGCACAATAATCAGACAGAAGTGCATTGTTTCACTTTCGTGTTATTAGTGTACTGACAGTATTCTCTGTTCCCCTAAACTTTATATGGTGCAACAATAACAATCCAGAGGCTTTGGTTCTTCTGCCACTGATTCTCTAAATAATTATAAAAAATGGAAATTATATTTTTCTTTGTTAAGACCTTCATTGTCTTGGAGGCAGATTTATAACTGCAAAGCATTGTTAGTTATTATTGTTTACTTTTATTAATATGTGGTGAATTAATAACTGTAATACTCAGAAAATGAAATACTCTGGGGAGAGAAAAGAGAAGAAATGAATACTTTCCATCTCACTTTTTTCTTTGCCCTTGATTTGACTCTGTTGCTAAGGTTCTCATCAACACCAGCATTTGAGATCCACTGGTCTGGGAAGCTACTGTGTTGCACGGAGAGGTATGATGAAAACCAAGACTTGAGACTTCTTTCCTCTATTAATAGGAGATGCTTAACAAGTGGGTATAGACAGGAAATACAACATGATAAAAAGCATAAAATTCACTGGAATTTGAGTCAGGTTGCCCCTCCATTTGTACAATTTTGAAGTATCTTTTGTGCTTGGTAACATTAAGCAGATCAATTCAACCAGAGAGCAAAGAGGGATGGAGAACACCTCACAGCTAAATTTCTTGTTCAGGTTCATTTCATATCATGATAAGAATTGGGTAGCAAAATAACATTCTCTCAATCTGTCACTTTGCTGTCGTCCCTGTTCTCTGTAGCTCTTTATGGGCTCTGTGACTCCCTCGTGTCAAGGCAGTGACTTATCTTCCCTTTCAGGTCCTTTCTCATTCCTACCTGACTGACTCCTACCTGACTGACGGTTTCTCAGTTGGTGCTGCTGCCCAACAAAATCCAGCAAGCACCTCAGCCAATTTGCATCAAAATGGAGCAGCTCATGCTTCAAACACATTTTCCCAACACAGTTAATATGTCTGTGCATCAGTTGCTGGGCGGGCATGAAGTTTAGGAGCACAGCCTGCTCCTAATCCTTCCTACCTTCTGTCCATGTGCTGACTTGCAGTCACCTTGTGAACTGTGGGCCTGGGCACTGTGAAAGCTGCCTGGGAGCGTGGAAGGGGAGACAAATTGTCTAAATGAACCACTAAAGACAGTTCCTTCAATATGGGATGGCGGTGCATTGACAGGGTGGTGGCAAGGAAGCATATGTTAGGTGTTACTGTTCTGTTCTGTGGTTGTCATCAACTTCTGTTTTATCTTAACTTTCCTGAGATGCCAGTAGGCAATAATATCCAACTTCTTTGCTGTCACTGCATTCACACCTACACCAACTTCATTGCCACCCTTAACCACCACATTCTCAATTAAAATATGTTTCTGTAAGAGCTCGGGGATTAAAAAAAATGTATCTTCCCTAAAAATTAGATATCATAGCTAATTTCTAGCATCAAGTGAAATTTTCATTTTGATGGGTACATAAGCATGGAAAGAAAGCAAAATTCATGTTCAGTCTTATGTGACTACTTCCTTATGCAAAGCTGCTAATGGTCTCTTTGATAAGCAGATAGAGTGCAGATAATTAAAACAAATTTTATAAATGTATTGCAATTGAAACACATATTGTCATCACATTGATGCAATCTCATTGATGCATTGTGTGTGTAAATTGGGGCAAACTCCTTGCTGACTTGTACTGGGAGTTTTGGAATTTGCAGATGGTGTGAATCACCAGAGACTGCAAAGAATATTGCAAGCAGTATTTCTATAGAACTTTAATTTTACTGGGTGGAAAACACACACAAGTACACTTCCCCCACCAGAAAAAAAGCATGGCTAGGACAGAGGCAAAACAAACTTCCTGCAGTGATTTGCAATGTGGATTCACTGGGAAAATTCCCCAAGACAGAAGGTAGTGCAGTATCCATTGTCCATTCAATCCCTGGCCTGTTTCTGCAGTAATTATAAAAAATATTGTTAAACATGATGCACTTTTTCTTTTCCTCATAAGGCTACGCAAGTCAACAGATAACTTGGTGTTTTGGGGTTCTTTTTCCTTCAAGTTCCCAAATAAACGTCAGATGGTCCTTATTCTCTATCTGTGAAGTAGTGTACAACATAAATATTTACTAATAGAAATAAATTTCTCCTTTTTGTAAGAAGCAGGCCTTAGCACACACTTCCAAATTCTGTTCAGCTTTGTGACCAGGGGCTGGTCATTTTTCCTTGGAATGGTGTGTTTACTGTGTGGCCTTTGGAGAAATTGGGTTGCTGATGTCCCTGCGTGTGCATGATTTGTAGCCTTGATTGCCACCCTCTGTCAAATTGGATCGGATAACTGAGAGATAATGAATGCTTTATAAAATACATCCATTTACAAAGGTGAAACAATGTCATTTCTTCTGAAGTGCCCTGACTGCGATCTATCACACTGTCTGGAGGTGAGATGAGCTGCTCAGCTGGAGGTGCTGGTGGGTGTGACAGTCCCTGAGGTGGAACAGCCCTTGAGCGTGTCCAGGTGCTGTCCTGGAGCTCTCACACATGTGGGAATGGGGAGCTGAGCTGCATCCAGCTGCAAAGGGAGCAGGCAGAGGTGTTCCTCTGGCTGTGTCAGAGCGCTGCAGCTCCCCTGGGAGCACTGTGAAACACCTCATGGAGACAAGCACTTGGTTATTTGGGGCTTGCATGGGAAGGTGGCAGTTCCAGCCTCTCAACGCCCCAGGCCATTAAACTGCTGCAGGGGGCGAGTTATAATTGAAAGAGGAAGATGTTTCCTAATTAATTATGTAAACCCTGCTGCAGCACAGCCCAGCTGTATTTTCAGTAATGTAACACCATTTGTTGCACAGTTACTCAGTGTGCTCTGAGCAACTGCTAATCTTAAGAAGTTACAGTTTTACTCAGCTGTGCCTTTAGGTTTAGGACAAACAACATTTTAAGATTTAAAAACAACAACAAAAAAGCCCCAATATACCCCACTCCCAACAAAACAGAAGAAAACCATGCCTCCAAAATGCTTTGGGAACTCTTTATATTCCTCTAATTCTGAGCCTGCCTATGCTTTACATTTTTCACTGTAACTGAGAAATAGAAGACAGGAATGTGCTTTTTTATAAAGTAAAATAGGCATTTTCATGTCATCACTAGACTTCTGTTTCTGGAGATTTAAGAAAATATAAAATATTATGGAACTTTTTTTGAAATAGTATTTTTGTCAGCCTCCTTCCAGAGAGGCACTGGAACTTTCATTGAAGAAACTTTTCTCCAGTCATGTGTGCTGGAAACCAGACCCCAATCTCTTTCAAGTGTAGCAGGAATGTCTCTCAACAGTGTCATAGCTTGGAGGCGTCTCAAAAGGTTTTTCTGTGAGACTGTTGCATTTACACTTACTGATTCTGTGAACACCATGTGCTTAAATACCTGTCAGATGTGTTTCAATGCACTTGTGTATAATGCAAGCATAACATAAATTATGTGCCAGCAAATAAGGATAGAGGTTTGGCTGCAGAGCTGGGAAACAGAGTTGGTGAAGAAAAAAAATAGAAAAAAAAGGAGGAAAAAAGAGAAAAATACAAGTAAACATAATTGTGCAGTATATTTGAGGCTCATCTCTTTTCCATCCTTCCCCCTTTTTGTCAGTGCTGGTGCTGATATTCAGTTGCAAAAAGATACCCAATTCTGTGTGTGTCTGACTCACATGCTCATGTGTAACCCTCCTAGCAGCTGGTCAGGCTGGAGGATATGTAGACTTGTCCAAGAAATATTAAATACAGAGGTGTCATGAGCCTTTTCCTTCACAAACATGCTGCAAACCCCTCACAGCTTCTGTTAGTTGCTCTTTTACCATTGCAGATGTAATTCCAAACTTGGAGAGATGCTGCATCCATGGGGAGAAATGCTTCACTTGTAATCACATTTTATAGCTCCCTTTGTGGTTTATTCTGCCACTTTGACTCGTCATAGTTGAATAAATTGAATTCTGTGGAGTGCTCTTGTAAAATGCCACACTTTTGATTTTTAAATGTGCTTTGGTGGCATGAATGCAGCATTAGAGCAGGATGAGGAGCAGTGCTGAAGTTTGTGGATTGTAGCTCTGGGTTTTATTGTCGAGCATCTCACCAGATTATTATGATTCAAGAACCAGCCATTTTGAGGTTTTCTGTTCCTGCCTTCCATCTCTGTTAAATGAATGTGCCATGCAGCAGGTCTGTGCTGACGCCCAGTTGGTTCTTTCCTGAACAGCCAGGCAGCAGGCACACTGTTACACATCAAGGAACGGCTGTTGCACTCATACACTAATTACCAGACTGCTGCCTTGTACTTCCATCATCTTTTATTAAGAACAGACACTTTGGTTTGCAAAGTGTCTAAAAAGGAATCATTGTTTTAACATCTATTCATGTGGTGCTTGTCAGTGAGCTTTCCTTCCTTGGGTGAAGCAAGACAAAAGCAGTAGAAGAGGTATTACTAGAATGCAAACACAAAGTTAAGAAAGAACGTGCTTTGAGATCTCAGAATGAAGTGTGCTGAGGATTACTACAGCTGTTTTCTTTCAAAAAAACCCAGTCTTCCAAGAAAACACTAGCTCTTCACTAGATCTAACACAAGATCTTCCAAGAAAATGCTATCAAACACTATTATTTTTATAGACAATTTGTCTGCTGTACTTTAAAACACCATAAATTACCAGGGTGTCTCAATCCATCTGTTAATGGAGGAAACCAAAGGACCTGAGCAAAAGACATCTCCCCATTAATGAGGTCTAAAGTAAAGTTCTAAAACCTGCCAGAATTTAGGAAAGGCATGTTTGCTCTAGAGTGCTTTACCTTTTGAGGAGTGTGCTTGTTAATGAATAGCAGCTTAATGGTGAAGCTGATACTAATTCAGAATTAATATCTGAGGTAGGTTTAACAACTAACAAAAATGAATTGTTTATTTACTAAACCTGGAACGTCATCTTAGATCCATCTCTGTGTTTTCAGCAGCTAATGACTTTCTCCATCAAATTTGGAGACGTATTCATTTGTGAAGTAGTTTTATGTCGTGTGGAAATCTGAGAAAAGAAATCTTGCCGATATGAGAGAAGAAATATGGAAAGTAGCAACACTGAAAAGGCTATAGATATGATTCTGTAGAGTGACAGATTAATGAGTTCTAGGTGTCATACGTAGGAGTATCCCATGTTTTGTTTTAACTACTTAGTTCTAAAGGGAGTGTGTTGGGGAAGCTATTTTTCCATATTTTCCCTGGAAAGCAGGGAAGGCAGGCAATGCATCTAATTAGTCCCTTAAGGAAAATAAGTGTTTGAAGGGGCATTCATTACAGGACTTGAAAAAATTGTTTTTCAGATAATTGCCTTCGATGAACTTCGGACAGACTTCAAGAGCCCCATCGACCAGTGCAACCCGGCCCACGCAGTGAGTACAGCTGGGGCTGGGGCTGCTCCAGAAACGGGGAGCACTGAGCTCCCAGAGAGGGATGGGGTGGAAATTAATTGGGAGCCTCTTGTGTGTCAGAGTCCAGGGCATCTCTCTGATCGGCCTGGAGGGTCTGGGACCCCTGCAGAGGGGTCTGGGACCCAAGCAGGAAGTTTGGAACCTGTACAGGGGGATTTAGAGTCTGTACAGGGGGGTTGGAAACCTTGACACAGAGCCCAGGGGGAATTACAAGTCTCAAGAGTGTGAAATGAGTAGTAGTTAGTTTATCACAGGGTGAAAAAGTAGAATTTGGGGTTTTTTAGAATGGAGGCTGAAGAGCCAAGATGGAGGAATCAGGGTGTGGACCTGTTCTTCTTCCTTCTTGTTCTTGCCCTCCATCTTCTGCAGTGCTGGGTCACAAGGCATTGGTTTAGAGTAGAAGTGACATGGTTAGCATAGGTGATAGGTATTGGCAATTAATTGTAAATAGAGAATACGTTATGGACCATGGTTGGGTCGAGGGATGGTACAAAAGGGTTGAGACCGCCTGACCAGGGGGAGTCGCCACGAGTTCCCAGCTGCAGCAGGAACCTTGGCAGAGCACAGACAGAACTGTGAGATAAGAGAGAATAAACAACCTTGGAAAACCTGAGATGGTGACTCCTGACTCTTCCGGTTCTGACACGAGGTGTTTCAGAGGGCAAAGGACACTTTACCACTGAATCTCAGGGATAAGAACCCGAGACTTGTGAAGTCAGCTGTGGTTTGGAAAATTGATTTATTGGGCCAGCCTTAGGAAGCCAGATGGTGATTTTTTTTTTTTTGTTAATGGCTTTCCTCTTTGCTGAAGGAGGCAGGAAAGTAATCTGGATATTCAAAAACTGAAGACTGTCATGTGATACTAATGCTTTCTTTTTTACCTTTTCATTCTGTGGCACAAATTTTCCATTTTGAAATACTTTGCTTTCTCTGTGTTTGAGCATGGGATGACTATTTTCTCCCATACTGTCTGTATCAATGAGCCAAAAACTTGAAAGAATTTTTTAAGAGGTGCATGCCTGGACCTCTCTGTCCCATGGCAGGGCTCTGGATTCTCCTGTGCTTTAGGAGTAAATATCATTTTCTGCTGTATCTTCTATAGGAGAGCTTTAAATACTCGGGACTCTAAACTCAGTTTTAACTTATGAACCAAAAATGCAGCCTAGATTTAAGCATATCCAAATTCCTGTTGATTAAAGCTGTAATCCTGGGTGATTTAGCTGACTACAGCTACACTTGCCAGTTTGTACCACCAAACTGAGAGCAGAACTTGGCTCCCCATCACCTCACTGGCAATGACAATGATTATGACAGGTGCTGAATTTGATCTCTACAGAGCATCAAGTTTTTGAATTGCCTACAATTGATAACCAGATTCAGTAGCTAGTACTTTGCCATTTAACCTTGTTTCATAACTCAGCTGAGGACTTGTACTGCTTAGACCACTGATGATTTTAAGCATAAACTTTATAATCCTAGGTTGTTTTTTTTTACTGTTCACTAACACATAAGCAAAGAATGAGAAGGAAATAACGAAATTATATTAAGAAATCCTATAGAGGACATCAGGGGATGTAATCTGGTTTTGAATTTACTGGAAGTAATCTGATTTTCAATCCACTTTATCTTTTTTTACTTCCTATCTGAGAACTGCACACTGAATTTATAGGTACCAAATTCCAGTAAATTGTTCACTTCCTGAAACTTGAGATGCTCTATGGAGATAATCTCATTTTATTTTAAAATGGTAATGGAATTGGTCTCCATGATAAAAAAAAAGTTAGTAAGTCCCTTTTTTGATCATATTAGTTGAGGAATTAAAAAGTGAACCATAAATGAAAGCACAGAAGAGTATTCTGTGGTTGGTTCACATACTTGACTTCCCTGAAACCTTCTGTGATAATTCAAGCAATAATCTCAGATTGCTTTTTTCTGCACAGTATACATGTCAATGCCTTTTATATTGTCATAAAAGGGGGATTTTTAGCAGGGATTTCTTATATCTTCTGTCAATTGTATTTTCTTTTTTCCCTCTGCACCATTGCTTGTGTCCATATTCCATTTATTTGGTGGCATAGTTTTCCCTATTGCACTGTAAGAGTGTCTGAAGTTTACCCACATCCTCCACAATGTTTTTATGACAAAGGGTAGAGCCTTTTTGACAAGAGGAGGCTGAATTAAAGACAAATCAGAGACATAAAAAATGTCAGTACTGAGAATTTAATTCAAATTTCCTGGTTTGCTCTCTATTACATTCAGTTCAGAGACAAACTTCCCACTTCTCCAAGGCCAGATGCAGTTGGCATCACTCTTTCCCTCTGCACTTCAAAAGGCAGGGGAGCTTCCTGCATCTTCACAGGCACATCTGCACACATCCATCTCATGTTTGCAGCTGAGAGTCTAAAATTTCTGACTCTCTTTTAGCTCAGAGACTCCAAAAAGAGGCAAAGTATTTTTCTGGTGCCTATCAAGCTGCCACTGCCTCATTGCCTTTCCAAAATGATACTTTTTTTTTTTAATGGCTTAAACTTGGGGACAGGAAAGAAAAAAAGTCATTTATTTGGAGACTAGAATTAAATTTGCCACAAGCTTGAGTTTTAAAACATTTGAAAAGAAAAAAGCCTAGGGAGAGTTGGCTTCTCACATTGTAATAGTACGCTCTCAGGGTTGTTTTAAACACCTGTTTAAAAAAGTTAATTGTTTGGAATGTTTTTGCCATATCTAAATGAAAATATCACATAGTCTTCTGAGGACAGCAAACCCACTCTGCCTTCTGCAGTGTAACTAACAGTAGAGTCTTTCACAGTAACTCCAGGTATGGGGTTATGCAATGAAATTTGGTTTTGCTGGTGAGCTTCTTGTTACGAGCCATTGAAAAGAAAGCTTGGCTTTGATTTGTCTTCTTTCTCTGAGTAGAGTTTAGAGCATCTTTTGAGTCACAGTACTTAATTACAGTGATTCTCAGTATTTATGGATGTTGTTTAAAGTGGCATTTCTAGGCCATTTCAGATATTTGTCACTAATGTGTTAAATTTGAGTATGTCATGTTCAGACACCACCTCAGTGATAGAGAAAGAGCTGCCATGCAAACTTCATTGTTGTTTTTCCCACTCAGGTTTATTTTGAAGCCAGAGGTTGGGTGTCTGAAAATGCAAGACCAAGTCCTTATGCTATCAATTGGCACAGTTGGATAGAGCCACAAATGCTGACTTAAAGAAAGCCTCTGACTGAAGGCTAACACAGATTTGAATCCCCAGCTGGTATTGTTACACCCAGTAACAAATGAGAAATAATTTATTTGGACTTAGGAATGGGAAAATCATTGGGTTTGCAAGCAGTAGGTAAGCAGTGAATGCTGTCGATTCAGATTAATAACATGTGTTGCTTCACTGCAGCCAATAATTAAAACATTGACCCTTTGTAATTGTAATATATTGTCTTAATTTGTAACAGCAGCTAATCTCCTGCCTTTCCCCCACTTTCTCTTGACAGAGGGAGCGGCTGAGGAACATTGAGCGGATTTGCTTCCTCCTGCGAAAGGTGAGCACAAACCAGCCAAGGATTTGTGGAGTTTATGAGAATTAAAGCCATCCAGTGGCAATGTGCATTTATTTTCTCTTTGATCCTCACACTCTATTGATGGAAAGCTGGATTCAACTGAGAAGTGAAAGTCAGGATGACCTTGTAAGGACAGCATAAGACAAATTATGAAAGGTTGACATAATAGAGGATGTCTGGATAAAAACTGAACTTCAGAACATCAGCCCATTTATTTTGGAACAAGCTTTCCCAAGGTGGTGAGTCCTTTTACAGTTGCAGCTGGAGGTTCTTTTATACTCCTATAAAACTGTTATTGTTGTAGTACAAACTTTTAAAGCACCCTTCTTTTTGGAACAGTGGCTTACTACTTGACATGCCGAACGTTGTTATTAGTTATGTATCTAATGTTCAAGGTTTCTGGTTGATGGAATAAAAAAAGTTGATAGCAGCATGTATTTTAGCTTGACACAGGTGAGATGCTGAGTGCCTCAGCTTCTGAGAGAGTCGAAGGAGCTGGCAGATTGTGGGTTACTTGTTTGTGGCTTCAAAAAGGATTTTCATAAGCAATCTTTGTTTTTACTGACTGTCTCCCATTGAAGTAAAAATAATCATGGTTCCAAACTATTTTATTCTATGTTCAAGCTTCTATACATTGTGTTCTGCAGAGTAACAAAGCCACCTAAATCCTGCATTTTTCCTTAAAAAGGTCATCACTGCTGAATGCACCCTAATGAAGCTGAGGACCTAAATTCAGATAGGGTTTTAAGAAACTGGTGGCATCATCCTCAGAGGTTCTGGGAAAGCCAGTGCTGAGGATTATCACTTTGGGCTGATCCAAAGGCCTTGCTGTGACTCCATGCAGAACCCCTGGGCTGCCATCCTCTGCTCAGTCACAACCTGAGTTGTGTTTGTCTGGCACTACTGTGGGCAGGTGACTGCTAAGAGCCACATTTAAGTACATCCCGAGCCTGTTTACGCCACCTGGGGTATGGAAATAAGGGAAAATACTTAACACCAGTAGCTTTCCACTTTATCAAATAGGCAGCCAGCCAGTCTCAAGCTGTGTCCCAGTTTCTTGGACATAAAGCAACTGTTGAGTGGTAATGGTTTAATATATGTGAGCCCCATGGGAATGCCTTGCCCGCATCAATGTTTAATTTTTACTGCTCCTCGGCCTTGTTGTGAACGGCAAAACGGAACATTTTGGCTAATTGCAGGCTCTGTATTCATAAGGGATTGGCTTGCTTCTGGTTCACTTAAATGGTTTGTTAATTCAGCCTCTTCTTCAAAGTTCTTTGGGGACACATTTGTTTTAATTGAGAGATTATATGCAAGAAGAGGAGGGTGCAATAACTACAGAGATTTGTAGCCTTCAAATCTGACAGCCACTAAAAATAGCTGTGTTTTATGTAGCATAGAGGAAAATTGAGGAAAAACAGTAAAGAGCTGAGTGCCAGCTATATCGATACAGGAAAATAGCTGTTAGGAATCTTCCAGCAGGTACTAAATATATCCTTCAATCTTGTGTGGCTTTAGGGTCTGTTTCTATTTCTATGAAACAACAGCATACCTGTTTTGAAGTCAGGAAGTTCTTTTACAGGCCTTTGAAAACAGTGGTGTGTTGCTATTTATGACATTAGAACTTAATGCTTAAGAGCTGATGTAGATTTGTTGTTTAAAGAGGTTGTAAAAGTATGTTCAATTTCATTATATGCTGGTTTTAGAAGGGGCTCTTGAGAATTGTTAAATTTTTAAATATGTCATAGAAATCTGATCTCAGTGACCAAAGACCCTCTTAAGGATGTGGTTTTGGTTTTATCTCCAAAACACTTGGGGACATTTATTGAGAAACTATGACCAGGTGTGTGATATTTCATCAGACATTATATAATTTATCTAACTTATTTACATTTTCCAAAATAGAATGGAGGATGCAACTGTTCTGCAGCCAGGCATTTTCTGATGTTTCCTTTTGGGGAAAATGTTTGTATATCATTAAAACAAGCAGGGTTTGTGTGCAACAGATATATATGATGCTGGCATGCAGGAACACATAGGTCCTTGTTTCTATGGTTCTGTAGGATTAGATAAGCCCAGATTTTCTGGTTACTGGAGAATGACTGATTCTGCACAAAGAAGATATGAATGTTGGATGGATAGCCACAGTCAGAGCTCTCCTGAACTAAAGGAGAAGGCTCATTTTCTGAACCCTTCACCACGTGAGGTCCTCTCAGGCTACAGGTGCCTCATTTCCTTCAGTGGTGTGGGGCTTTCTGGGGTAGATTTGTGCTGCACGCTGTTGAATATCCCATCACGCAGACATTGGCTGCCACACGAGTGGCAGGGCACACCAGTGGGAGCAAAGGCTGTGGAGGCTTTTTTACTAAAGATTGCCTTTGTTTCCCTTGGGATGTGATTCCATGGGTCACTGTCCAGGGGACACAAACTAGTGGTGTGTGGGAGCAGAGCAGTACAGAGCAGCTCAGGCTTCTTGGGCTTATCAGCCCTGCTGAGGGGTGCAATCAGCAAGATGTGCCTGTGAGGTCTACCATGATTTTTACAGTCAAATATTTTGGTGGGGTTGTTAAAATACATTCAATTAGTGATGACAGCAATATCATTTAATTGTAATTGCAGCTGTATTTCGAGAAATCTGTCTAACCAATTGATTTCCTCATTTTTTAATTCCTAATTGATACTTACGTTAACAGTAAAGACAATTAGGAATCTCCTAGATTAAAATACAGTCAAATTCATTAATCAAGCACTGTAATATTATTACTTTACCTTGGAGGAAATTTAAATTAAACTTTGATTAGGTTATGCATCATAATTTTTGAATTAATTCAATAAATCCTTACTAAGGAGGAGAGTTGATTGAACTTCTTGCTCAGTGAACACATTTCAGATTTCAGTTTGCTCATGCCAGACTCTGCTCAACAATTTAAGTAACCCTTTTCCAATTATCAGCAAATATTTGTTTTTAAAGCCCATTAAGCTAAAATAAGAGTGATTTCTGAACATCAGAACTGGAACTTAACTGGGAGGGAGTTGAGGTAGATAAAAGACAGACTTTTACTCATTTTTCTAATGTAGTGCAGCATTTTAGTTAAGTTATGCTAAAATTCCTGAAAAGATTGCAAGTATAAGAAAATACTGTACCAGAGCTCAATCTTTTTTCTTTTTTTTTTTTTTGGGATATTTTGGTGCTCTTTTTTTTTTTTTTTTAACAACTCCTGAAGTCATAATGGGAAGAGGATAAATTCAGCAAGAATTCTAACTGCAGGCAAGGTGACATTAATCTCAAAGATGTTCCAGATGAACTTGAGCTGTCTTGAAAAATACAAACAAATAGGCAGACAAAAACCCCTGCAGGGACTGTATTTGAATAACCAGACTCAGCCAATTCAGCACTCCATTCCAGCAGTAGTATAGTAGATAGTGAATCAGGAGCTGGGGTGTTTAAAACAAAACAAACTTAAAAACCTCTTCACCTAATATTTTTTGAAGCAATTTTTAATGTTTTAGTGAGGTGATTGGGCAGTGCCAGTGCTTGGTCTGATCTTGTATTTCTGTCACTGTGGTTTCCAGTGCAGCTGTATCTGCTGTAGTAATGGTGGAAATTTATTCTGTATTCAGTAGTTCTGGTGTTTACAAGGTTCAATTCTGGTTTTTACCACTTGGCAAAACTAAAACAGAAGTCTATTTTAAATTTATATTTCATTGTATATGCCCTAATACCTGTGATAGTTATGTTTTACTGTATTTACAGGTTTTGGTAAATAACTTAAAAGATTTTGGTTAATAACCTCAAAGAGCAATTGTAGAAGCCATTCCATTCCGACTGAGACAGTGTAAATAAAATGTAAAACCTAGAGAGTGTAATATAGAATTCCAGACACAGAGTGTCTGTACAGTTTTGTTTTGGTGCATTTCAATATTTATATATTCTGTAAAAAAAGTTAAAATTACTCACATGTGTGCAAGTAACAGTAATCCAGAGACATGAGCAAACAGGAGCTTGAAGGTGATGGGTTTACACCACAGGTTCAGTTGTGGTCAGAGCACTCTGAGGATGAAGATAAGACTTGGTCCTGTGTCTGTGTCGTGGCTGGTTGTCAGCACCGAATGCAGACTCTCAAAACCCCACAATATGTTCAGTGAAACATTACTGAGCTGTTGGATCAGCTAACAGGGAACAGGTTAGCTTTTAGGCTTTTCCTTAAGGATTGTTTGAGTATGGAGGTTCTTTTTCTTTATATGTATCTCAATATTATGTGAAATTAATCTTGTCAAAAAGGCCTATCTTTCCTTGTTTACCCTTATCCAGCAGACTTTCTGTTTCTCCTATATTTTGGCTGAAGGAGGCTGACCAATATGCACTAATTGCTGTATTAAATAACTTTTTTACTGGGACCTTGATAGGCTCCAGACCTTCACTTTCCAGTGGCTCTACCATTCCCTGCTTGCAGCAGCCGCTGTAGCCACTCTCCTTTAGGAGTGCCAGGTGTCCCAGTAGCTCATTTCCACTGACTGGCCATATTCTTTTCTTCTTGATCCATTTGCTGGTTATTTGAGGATTGCTCTCTCTGTTGTTCTGCCTCAGAGTCGCTGGCAAGCCTGAGATAATGGGATGGATTTTAAGAGTGTACTTTTGGGTCTGTCTGCTGATTGCTTCATCATGCATTTAGAGATTTATGGATGTGTGACATTCTTTTACCCATCTGCAGGCTGACAGTCATTAGCAGAGCACTTCTGTAAGCCTATAGCATGGCTCATTAAAACGCTTAATGTGAGGTTATATAAGCAAATTTAGCAAATGTGATGCATAATCACAAGGAATTTTGAAAGTGGTGTATAACCATCCATATTGTAAGAAGGAATCACACTTCCTCCCTGGGGCTGAGAAATCTCCTAGGTGGAAACTACAGCTGCAAGACAATTAGTTTGTTGTGAAACTGGGAATAGCAGCAATGGTTTTACCTTAGTAGTGCTGTACATTTTTTACAACCTCAATAAAAATGTTGGAATTCCTTATTAAGTTGGACTCAACTGAAAAAGAAAATGTTGCAGCATAGCCACACTTAGAGGATAAGTCTTCAGGGTTAATATATCGCAGGTTTCCTCTTAACTGGTAGTGGACATTTAGTCTGAAGCTTAGGTGCATGCGTTATCTAAGAGGAAAACAGAATTTTCAGTCCACCCATACAGCATTTTTGGGCTGTGGAAATGGCAGTGATAGTCTGCCCTGCAGGAGAAAGAGGCTGATGCTTCCAGAGTTCTGATAAACTGCTGCTCAAACAAGGATCACAAAAGGGAACAAAAAATGGCAGCGTGTGACATTTTTCCTGTTAATAGTGGTTGTTACAATGATGGAGCACATGAACTTTGTCTGCTCTCATTACTGACCAAAGAGTTCATCATTGTTACTGGCTTCTCAGTGCATTTCATGTTTCTTCATGTGTCGAATGCTCTCTCTTTTCACACCTCATCAATGTGATGACACTGCTGAGTTTTGAGTAATCTTCTGGGCAGTAGGAAAACTGTCAGGAGACCCTTCCCACAGAGTGACTGAGAGCATAAAGCCCAATCAAGAGGCAATGTGGGTATCTTCTGAAGAGAATATAAAATTCTGTGTGTAGAAATAATACTGCAGATACCCAGCTTATTATTCAGTGTCTCCCTGTGACTCAGGGCAATACAGAAGATTATACTCAGGCAGTGTATAAAACTATTTAAATAAATCCTATGTATTTTTAAGATTATTTTCATCATCTGAAATGCCTTTTATTTTCTCCTCAGTCTTTGCACTGCAATTTCAGTGGTTCGGAACAGTTGAATCCTTTTGACTGGATCACATCAGATAGTTTTGTCAAGATCTGAACTAGTTATTAACTGGCCTGATAAGCAATGTGAATCTGAAACAGGTGTTCATTAATCCTTTTTTTAGAGGTTTAAACATATGATCTGTTATTGGGACAACAGTGATATTCTGAATTCACATTATCAGATTAAAACTTCATGATTTAAAAATGTCCTAAGTAAAAAAGGGTAGTTTTAGGCTGTTTCATTTGTTTTTTGGAAGAAAATATAATAGAGGAGCAACTCTGCTTTTGTTGTCTTTAGGCTGATGTTCTGTTGTCTTACATTTTGCCACTTCTTGTATTTTGCATTCTGTTCTCTTAGTTGGATACTTTGATCTTTTAAGGGTTGTGTTGTGCTTCAGCCAGAGACCGACTGACTTTCACCAAGACTTGGCTCTTCTTTTCCATAATGTTGTGTTGGTGATTGTGTTACAGCAGTGCTTTTGGTCTCAGGTAAAGAATAAAGCCTTGTTGTGCCAGATGCTACAAAAACCACATGGTAATAAATATGAAGAACACTTGTTTGCACTCACAAGACATGTACACAACAGGAAAGGAAAGGTTGCACAGTTGTTCTGATGATAGAAATCTTCTTTTTGGACACCTATCTAGTTTTCTTGTTAGCAGGCAAAGCTCGAATCTTTTATTTTTAATCAAAGGTAAAAATTTGTTTGCTTTTTCTGAGGAGTCTGATGTTTCATTGTGTCAATAATTGCCAGAGGTCTGGAATCTCTACAGCAGCTGTTCAAATCCAGCCCAGTTTGGAGTCAGACTCAAACTGCTGCGGTCACATTGATGGTTGCTGGGAGTGAAATTATCTGGTGTTGTATGCTTAGAGGCTTGGGATGTTTGCTCTGCAGAAATAGTAATAAACACAGGCAATAAGATGAGCTAGATCACTGTCAACCTCACACTGAGTGTGAGCTACACCCCTGTGCTGTACATACACACACAAAATTAGCTTCCAAACTGCCTCAGAAGAAATTCCCGAGTTTGCATGCAGCCACTGGAATAAAGGATATTGCGGTTTCCAAGGCATTGATTGTACCTGCAGAATTTGTAGGATGTAAGCTTGCCAAGCTGTGCATATTCTGTCAATTAGGATTTGGGCTGTGATTGCAATATGTTTCATAAAGCTAAATTCATTGAAGTTCTCCTTTGTTTGAAGTGCCCAAAACTTTTTAAAATATGTGAGACTCTGAGCATATGTGAGAAACCCAAACTTGGTCTGTATTTCAGTACTCCATCCTTATTTGAAAGATCCTGCTAAACTTCTGTTGCATGATAAAACCAACTTTGTTCTGGCCTTCAGAGTGGCTCTGACAAGATATTTTCACATTAGGAGAGAATATTTTTACACTTCAGGGATAAAATTTGAAGTCAGCTAAAAATGTATTAGTACACAATTATAAGTTTATGAAAATCATGAGTTATGGTAAAGTTCTTTTTAGACAGCTTTCACACAGCATCTCTCGTTAGTCAAAAAAGGCAGGAGATAAATTCTAAATCTTCTGTTCATGTAAAACAGTGAGGCTGTCCTTAGGTTGTACAAGAGAAAGAAAGAGGAATGATAACAGGAGAAGTGGAGATACAAGAAAAGGAAGTAAAATATTTCTAACTGAAATATGACACACTTTCACTAGCTCTGCGTTGGTTTAATTGTTTTCTGCAGCTTGCCTAAATGAGGAGGGAGTTAATATATTCACAGTGATTCACACTTGGTAGAGGTTTTGTTTGCACCAGAAGGATGAAGGACATAATGATTTTTCCTGAATCTTGTAATAGATTTCCAGTACAGACAAAACTTGGGCATTCAATACCTCTGTTACCGAGCTGCCTTTTTCAGTTCTGCATTCTGACAGGAAATTCAGTACAGATCATCTGAAACCTTCTCTCTTTCTCTCTCTTAAGTCTTTTCTGCCTACTTTTTTGTTACATTTGTTATCTATGAAGTGTGGAATGGAATAAAATTGGGCGTTCTCTATTCAGTTAGCCTTTTGGGCACCTACATAGTTTGAATTTCATCAGAAAGAGTGGAACTTGGCACAGAAGCTATTTTGCAGAACTGATAATAAAATTGAGATCAAAGAGCTGGAAGTATTTATACTTTGTACAGAAATTATCCTGTAAACGTTGCTTGACTAGAGATAGTGCATTTCTTCTTCACACTTTCTGTTATATTTTATAGAGAGTAAATTAATATTTATTTTAAAAGTATTATTATTGCAGTGATTCAGTAAAAATACTGAATATAATCCCTTTTGTCCTTTCTCTGGGTATGGTATCATATCTGGAAAGAAAATCCTTAAAATAGGACTAAGGAACTGAGAGGAAGTGTAGTATTTCTGGCAGGCCATCCATTCACTACTGACACTCATTGATTAAGTGAATTGGGCCAACACTATTTTTAGTCAATTTTACAAGTTCCTGAATTCAGCACTTTTGAAAAGTTAGAACATAACAATTGCTATTTTTAGCAATAATTGCCTAAGGATGTCTGTGTGCTTACCTAGGGATAATGAGGAGATAGATCCTGCTGTGTCTGCCAGGTGCTCATAGCAGGGGGAGCTCGTAATGGGTGAAGTTAGGAAAACTACTGCAAGAGTGAAGAGTTCAAACTTGTGACTCAGCCACAGTTGGATCCTTACCCCTCTTCTGCTCTGGGGGTAAGTAGGATTTGCCAGAGTGATGCCTGATGAAAACTGGAATATCCTTTGAAGGGAGATACTCATAGTGTTATTACTGATGAAAATGTTTATGTATAAAACTATTTCTGCTTAACTGACTGTATTTTGCTGCTAATCTCATCTCTAAGTGTTTAGTCAATAATCAAAGTGCCAAACGAAGTGTCACTCTATAACTGATGACCTCTTGCTCTACAGTTCAGCTTCTCCCAGTCCTGTTCTGGAGGATTTGTAAACATAAGTCCTTACAGCAGGAGAACATCACAAGTCACAGCGGAATAAGCTGAAGATGCAGCAAAAATGTAGATGAGTAATGCTGTCTGTACTGTGCTCCTGAGAGCAGTGTACTTCTCAGCCACTTGGGGTGATGTGATTTACACATCTGTTCCTCGGAGCTGTGTTGAAATATTGGCAGAATTTGACTTGCTAATGGCCTATGTTTGCTCTAATTCAGAATGCAATAAAGTATTTGCATTTTAATAAAACGAAGGAAGTTAAACCAGAGGTCACTGTTATGTTTGGCACAATGTTCAGTAAGAGTTTAAGTTGGGATCACACCCTATAAAGCTAGCACGCAATTACAAAAAGCAATATAATTCCTAAATGTGGAGCACAATGATTTTACCCCATATCTGTTTATGGATGCAGGTTTTTTCTGCTGTGAGTTAAATGCCCTACCTTGCATCTCGTTGCTGATGCTTTCCATAAAGCTGTTGTAGTGCCAGGGAGGGAAATGTCTTTGCCATGTCTGCACTGCAGCAAATCCCCTTTCTCAGACTGGCAGTCTCTGCACACCCAGTATGCAGAAGCAGCCCTTTAGTGCACACTTGGTTTGCAGCATTCGTGGATGTGTCAGTCTTGGGCAGACCCCAGGAGAAGGCCTGAGGGCCCTTCCTGAGCCGTGCAGATGGCTGGACTGCATTTTGATCATCCCCGAGGTTTCATAGCCCTGCCTGTGGACTGGGGCTGGTTCTGTGGCTCCTAGCGAGCAGCTGCAGCAATAATTGCCGTTCTCTCAGTTTTGGGTGAGCAGACAAAGGCGGCAGGAGCTGCTGGAACAGCCCAGCTGGGGGTGTCCGGGCTGGTTGTGCCTGAAATACGAAAGCGAGGTAGGGCAAGAAGGGGTTTATTACCCTGTTTTCTGCCAGTGCTGTGGAAATTAGAGGAGTTTGCACTCCAGGGTTGCTAACCCAGCTTCTGTTACTGGTTTGGAATTAGCGTCAGGAAAGGGAAGGTCATAAAGCTGGCTCCTGATCCCTGCTGAGTGGAAGAGAACAGTTTGCAGAGGAGATACACTTGTAAGATCACAGCACATCTGCCCTAATGACATGCCTTCCAAGGATGGGGCACTTCTTGAACTGTGCCGGTGCCCTGCAGACCCTTCAGTCTTTTTTTAAATCCGTTTCATAACCTTTTTACCTGTTGGCTGCTGTGACCTCCCATGGGCTCTGCAATACCGAAATATTTATAGATACTCCTGATGAGTGTCCTATAAAGACCTGATTCTCATCTGTCACTCCTGTTGAAGTTATTACAGGTCTTAAGAAAAAGCTTAAATATTCTAGTCATAAACTAGCTCCAGTGGAATATATAGAATTGAATATTATTATCCCCAAGTTGCAGAAGAGAGAAAGAGACAATGAGAAGTGAAATGATAGGCCTAAATATAAATGTGTTCAGTAACTGAGATGGAAAGAGCATCCAGAAATCCTATATTTTAATACTAGATCTGGTACTGTGTCACAGATGGATATGGAGTGAGAATAGTAATTAAGCTCTTTGTGTTATTCATGTCATTGTCTGGTATTTGTGCTGCAGAGTGACTTATGTTCACATCCACTTAAAAGAAATGTTTAAAGAAATTCCCATAGCTCTTTTAGAATAATTAAATTACTTTCAGAAAGCATTAGCTTTTTGCTGCTTTGTTTTATTGTGATCCCGAGTAGAGGGTGGAGGGGTGAAAACACAGATGTTATATTCCTTTTTTAAAATTTATTTGTGCTCTGCATTTAGTTTGTAGCATTAAGTCTTGCGTGTGTGTGCTGCTGCTCTCCCCCAGATAAAATGTAAAGCTGTATATATGAACTTAGTAGGTTCCACTGCAC
Source organism: Prinia subflava (assembly GCF_021018805.1). NCBI lineage: Eukaryota > Metazoa > Chordata > Aves > Passeriformes > Cisticolidae > Prinia > Prinia subflava. The sequence goes on from NC_086248.1 coordinate 96,837,709, forward strand.
ATTGTTCTTTTGATGATCTGGAATCCATTTTGTTTTGAACTACGTGCACAAATCTACCTACCAAACTGCTAAATACTTCTAGAGGTTTGCATAACGTGGTTTGAATTACTTAAAACGGTTTTGTTACTTGTTTGTGTTATAACAATTTGATGCTACTGAATTAGCAATGAGTGAATAGTCTGTAGAGACACAAGCAAGTGTGGATTTTAACAGGAGAATTGAAATAAATTGGACCTGAATATTTGGACAGAAAACCTTAGTATATTTAATGTGACAGCATTGTATTGGGCTCTAGGGCAGCATTTCAGAAGAGGTTTTGGAAGTCAAGTAACCCAAATAATTTAAAGTAGATGAGAAAGATACACTAGAGAAGTGGAAATACTTCTTGAATTTCAAGAGTAAATTTAGTGTTTCATGTGTTTGATCAGTGCAAACAGTGTGATTAAAACTGTTGGAATTATTAAGATGTGTGGTCTGTGTATTTAAATTACACACAGTTGACCCTTCTTCTTTGGTTTGTTTCCTGCACCAGCAGGAGGAAACAGATGATTTGTTCAGAGTATGTACATTCCACATAAACACACAGTCTGGGCTAAGGCACATGCTACTACTATTTTTTGTGTGGCTTTGCTTTCTCTTTTTTCACTTTCTTGCACTACACTTCTGATTTTTGTGGTCTGTGCTGCTCAGTTAGGGGAATTTTGGGGTCATTAAATAATGTCCCTTGGATCTCAAAATGTCTTTAACTCAGCTGATGCTCCCCAGTAACCGAGGCTAACTCTGGCAGGCTCTGTAGGGATGGGCTTTAAAGTGTTATTGAAATAACTCCTGTGTCCTGAAAACCTTGGGTACACCTCCACCCCCTCTTTCCCTGCTACTGATGAGGGCAGATTCTGTCAGCTTTTTTGAGGTGGAATAAGCAGCAAACGAGCACCACAGTGACAAGCTGCAGTCATCCTCCAGTGCAAGCAGATGCAGCAGCAGTAACCACTGCAATAAAGCAGTGTGCACTTAGATCAGACCTGATCTGGGGCCTGGGGGTGATTCCACACATGCACGGTGCTTTCAGTTCTTTGTTGCTTTCAGGTGGATGGAAAGAGGCTTGTGTGTTTTAAGGTGAACACCTTGTTTCTGCTGGATAATCACCAGAGCTCTTCGCGTTACACGAAGGACATTCAACCCCCCCTTCTCTCCAGGATTTTCCTGCCTTCTGTAGGAGGAGAGGGCAGGCATTAAGAAGGGAAGTTGTTTCAGCTTCTAACAGTGTAGTGAGGACTCTCAGACACTCTGGCAGGGTAGAGTGTGTAATGGCTGGCAATTTCTGGGTACAGTGTAAAATCTGTGCTCGCAGTGCAGAGGCTGACGTGCACAGATGGAGACTGATGGAGACTCCTGAGTGTTTTGGGAGAAGGAACAGCAATTCTGTGAGAACTATTGTTATTGTGTAGCACTCAGGAGCACTGGTCTCAGCAAAGTGCTGGAAAGAAGCATCTGGACATCTCAGAGGCCCAAGAGTGGGAAAACTGTTTGATTCACTTGTTGCAATTGATTTTCTAACTGTGAGATTTAATAGCACTGATGAAGGGATATTATTATTCCTGCTATAATATCTTCCCAGTTCTGTTTTCTGTGAGGTATTTTATGGGCCCTGTTCACTGGTGAGACAAAATGTAAGAGTCATTCCATGTAAAAATGATACTGTGTCCTGTAAAATCAAAATTACATTTCAAAAGGAAGTATCCATCTGTAATAAACAGAATAAGGAGGAAGGATACAGACAGAAAAAGACAGGTTTATCTTTTGTATAAGAACAACAGAACAGATTTAGGAAGTAGGGAATAGAATAACTTTATTTAGAACTGAGAAAACAAACAAACAAACAAAAAACAAACAAACAAACAAACAAACCAAAAAAACACACAAAAAACCAACCAAACCTGCTGATACGTGCTTAAATTCAGTGCTTGTTTTCCTGCTCTTTAGTTCAGCCAAACCTAGATGTCTATCCATAGGAAAGTCTGCCTTATTTTCTTTGGAATTAGAGAAGGATCAATCTACATGTGCAGTGTGTGTGTACTACTTTGCATGAGAATGAATTCTTGTGGCGAGATGGAAATGAATATGATACCCACCTAAGGTTTTACATTTTAAATGTGAATGATGAATTGTGACTAATTCATGATGTAGACATTTACTTATCTATACAGTTATATCAGAACAAAACTAGGAAAGTTACAGTGGTTTCTTTTTCTCTTGCTTATGTTGCAGCAAAAGGCATTTCTGATTAGCAGCAATTTTTTTTTTTTTGTCTAGAAGCTGACTTCCTATTCAAGCTTTCCTGTGGTTTTCCACAGGGGAATATCAGCCAGCTGATTTTCTGGTGTGAATTTGGAGTGCCATTTGAGCTTGGGACTCAAAGTGACCAAGTTGTGTCCCTTAAGAATTGTGCTGCTCTGCCAGTTTCTCCTTCTGCACGTTTCATAACCATCACAAGCTTCATCTTGAGCTGTGTCAGAAAGCAGAGACCTTTATTTGAATCAGGATGTTCCTCGTTCAAAATAGAAGTGTACTATTTATATGCTAACATGTTTACCATCTGACAGCTTCCTGTGCTGTCACAGGAATGAATTAAAGACGTTGGTTTAATTGCTATTGCAGTTATCTGTATCACTGAAGTTGCTCTTCAGTTGAGTTCCTCAGCAGGAACAGCAAGGATTGACTGCTGCTTGCTTCTCAGCCAGCTTTCTTCTCTCCAGGAGCTGAATCCCGTGTTTGCTAAAGCTGATTTCAAGTTTCCGTTGTTTTCAGAGGATATAGTGTCAAATTGCTGGATGATTCTTACAGCCAAGAACTGAGGCAGTGTTTTATTTTAATTATTTACTTGGCATCATAAGCCTTGCTGTTAGTTTGTGCCTTTCTATACTTTATGCTTCCAAGTCTCTCACTCCTTTTCGATTTGGTCTCTGAAGTACATCAGCTGAATGTACCTGGCTTTGCAGGCTGGGCTTTGTTTGCTTCTTTGCATGAATTCTCTTCAGGAACAGTGATCAGCAAAGATCCTTTCTTTATTTACAGGAAAATGCCACTCCAAGAAAAGGGGGAAGAGACATTAATAACCCATTTGCTATTCTACCAAAAGTATAGATAGGTTTAATTTACACCAGAAATTGTGACTGGAAAGTGAGCCTGCTTCTGAGAGTCCTCTGCTTCCTTTGTTTCCATTCTAGTTTCACTGCAGATTTTTGTTTTGTTTTTCAAGCTCTGCATAAATATTCACCGTGGGTTTCCTTCCCTGTTATTACCAGCCAGCCCACTGATCAGGCACCAGGGTTGCAGTCTCACTAAGTCTGTGTATTGTGTTGGAATCAGAAATCAAATATGTGAAAATGAATGTAATATGCTTTTGAGTGTTGTGATGTTCAGTGGGCAGACACACATCATGAAGACCTTTCCTGTCTGCAATTTGTTATGAAGATGAATCATTCTTTGGGGAAAGGTTATAGTCATGTTGTAAATCACATTCTAAAACTGAAAAAGAAGAGATCCAGCAGTGATAAATAAGTACCATCTGGAATCTGAACTATATAATTGTATTATGATTTGTCATCCACGTAAGATAAGCCCTTGAGAATGTTTAAGCTGAAGGCACAGCCACAGAGATACCCAAATCTGTTATCTTCTTCAAGTACTGAAGTGAAATGAATTAAAATAGTATGTTCCATGTGAGGTGGAAAAACTCCTGGAACCAAGATGACGGAACTTGTTGCAGCACAGCTGTATGGGAGTAGGTATTTGGAGAAGCTGCATAGTAAATTTTACCTTGTTTTAAAAAAATAGGGCTCACTCTAATTATTTGACAGATGATAATGAATTGTCATCAAAAAAAGCTCCCAAATGCCTTCTGTGATTTAATTTTGGTTGATGTATCACCAAGACGAACCACTGGATGCAGATGAGTTTTGTATGAGTTTGTCTAACTTTGAGAAATATGCACTGCTGGAAATTAGTCTTTTCTATGCCTTGAAGAAAAGAAAGAGGGGTTGCTGCAAAAAGACATGAGAAGAAAACAAGAGAAGAAAGCTAAGAAATGGGAAAGCAGTGAAGAAAGCAAAGTGCCTTTTGAAATAACTACTCTGAATCAACATCACATACATTTCTGTTTCTGCCAGCTGCCCACTCATTTTCTCTTTTAATAGAAAGAATTGTCATGGTTCTGAAACAAGTAATGTAGGGAGCCATGGATTTTCTTAGGAAGTGAGTTTCCTGTCTTAGTGGGTTTCTACTTGCGAGACTTGGTAATGGATTTGATCTCTTTATGGTGTATATAAAACATCAAAATGGTAGAAGCAGCACTTTGTTTTTCCAGAGACACTCCTCCAATATAGAAACAAAACTTCAGGAACAGCTTTGTTTCCTTTCTGAATGCTTCAGTAATAAAACTCTGATCTTTGAAAACTCTTTAACTGATGTTCATTTAGTCTCAAAATGCTTTTGTGAGGGAGGTATTAATATAGTGTATGTTCTGTAGACATAAATCTGGAACGCCAGATAAGACAGGAAATGATTTGTCCTGTGTCTCTCAACAAGCCCTTGGAGTACAAACTTGGGTAGAACCTTAAGAAACCTGGCCCTGGCTCTTGTGCTCCTTGCTCAAAGCTGACTGTGTGCCAGCTGAGGTGTGTCTAGGGACAGACACACAGGAGACTTGCAAGGTTTACAGAATTGATTTGTTCTCTGATAAACTGCCTAGGTGACTAAAATCAAAGTTGTTTTATTGACTTCTCTTATTTCTGTTCCTTTCCTTTTAGCTGGTGCTGCCAGAGTACTCCATCCACAGTCTTTTCTGCATAATGTTTTTATGTGCTCAGGAGTGGCTCACACTGGGGTTAAATGTTCCTTTGCTTTTTTATCACTTCTGGAGGTAAGCCCTTCTTTTATATGCTGACTGCTTGTTAGCCTTGCTTGCCAGCTCAGCACACATGCAGATTGTGTGAACAGTGAAGGACAGTGATAGGAGTGTAGATGAGTATCTCTTGCCTAGAGGCTCTTGCCTATAAGCAGCTGAAGCTTATATTTCCAAAGAAAAAGGAAACATTTTCATTATTTAGGAGGGCTAAGGAAAACAAATGATAATACAACTGTGGCTTTCAGTTACTTAGGTGAATATTCCAAAGGGTGTCAGGATGCACTCACTGCAAATAAGTGAAAACATGAAAATGAAATAGGCTGGGATCTGAATGTGGAACTTGGTGAGGCTCTAAATACTGCACAGATGGGGAGGTGTAAGACAACTCATATCTGAAAGAGCTTGGACCTCTTCATTCAGCCCTAACAAGAAAACCTTTCCATTGTAGTTGTGAAATAGAGACTGGGAATGTTGACAGATTTTTGTGCCTCATCTTTGGCAGCTTTTTTTTCTTTTTTTTTAGTGTAAATTAAGTTGTTTCTTTCTGTAAAGTAGGGAATCTCTGCGAGAGAATTAATTCTCTTTTAGAGATTCATGAAGTAGGGATTGGAGTAAGTGAAGAACTGTTTCTTCACACTGCCCATATGAAGAAGTGGGGAGTGTTCCCACCCTGGATCTCTGAATTGTGTTTATATTTACCAAGGGGCTTCCAGACCTGATCACGTAAGACCTGCTGCTGTGTTCCAGACAGGCAGTGCAGCTGCTGCTGCTGCATCTTCCTCTGCATTCTAGTGGAGGATCAGCCTTCTGTTGCATCTGAAAATAACCAAGAGAAATCATTTTTTGTGGTTGTCAGTCTGGAGACTTCCCTAGTTTTGCATTTCCACAATGTTTGTAAAAGCACAGATGATTTTTGTCTGTCAGGGTCTCTCTGTGTTACAAAGGTACATATGGTAGCAGAAGAATAATTCTGTAAAGAAGTCAAAATTATCATCTCAACCAGGAACTAAAAAGCAGAAGCTTTTTTACACTTTTTTTCTGCAAAAGCTTGGTAGTAATGCAGAGTCATATGATAAAGTGTATTATTCAGAAATTGGAGTCCCAGTTTAGTTCTCAGAAAGCTAAATGAAATGAAACTACAAGTGCTTTTCTCCCTGTTGTTCTGCTGCAATAAAAATGATGTTTTATGCTGCTCTTTTGCTAGAGGTTATCAACCCTTACTGAGACAATGAGACCTATTTTAAAAATTTCTAAAAACAAATATATCCAAGAGGAAAACAGTCAGATTCTAAGTAATGGTATCAACCTTTGGAGAGAACTTTTGATTCTCTTTTTTTTCCATGATTCTTCTTATGCTTTGCTATAAGTACTGCCTAATTACTCCTGCTTTAACCACAGACAAGTTTGGGTTCATTGTGTAAAGTTCTGCACAGAACCATGGGAAGACACTGTGTAATATCTTCATCCAAGTGAAGAAAATTAAGCAGGATTTCAGCTGTGGTTCTCCATAAAAGAGTTTGCAATCTTATTAGAGGTTGTAAGTGGATGTGGCTAACATTGGGAGGGAGAAAAGCAAAGTTACTTTTGAGAACATCATCTTTCAAAGTTTGCTGCTGGTCACTTGCTTGGTGTTTTTATATCTTCCTATTTGTCTGTCTCTCCATCTGTAAGCAATCAGCAATCTTCTGTTTACTGTGTCAAAGCAAAAGAAATAACAATATTTTCTCTCATTTGCTGGTCTTAGAGTAGTTCATTAACTTTGTTGAAGACTTCTCTTTTTTTGGTTTTGCTTTTACTTCTGTTGCAAACTAACTGAGATAAAAGCTCCTTTGCCAAAGAAGTTCTTTTGTCACTATTTTCTCAAACATTCAGTCATTGCTGAGAATAATTAGAAATTTCTCCTGTGTAAGAAGAATATTTTCTGAAGTAAATTATTTGGATGATAACTTCTTGAGCAGTGCCACATGTAGAAAACATTGGTCAGGCACTTCTTATTTTACTCCATATTGGCTTTTTTCCTTTTCAGAGTTGGAGGAACTTAGCTACCACTTGGTTGGGACTGTGACCTCCCATCGTGTCTGAAATCAGTGGTGTAGGTGCAGTAAAAGCCCAGTAATCCTCCCTCCACTCTATGATCACAAACCACTATACATTGTCTCTCACATTGTGTAAGATATTAGTGGATAAGCCAGGAATAGCTCTGTGGGAAGGGGAAACATTTTGATCTGAAGAATCAATAGAACGCAGAAAATCCACATTCATTAAGTGCTTGGTTCTATCTGAACCAAGGAAGGAGTGCTTAGACTAGCACCCTGATTTTTACAATGTCTGGAAACAGAGACTTGAGAAAGAAAGGGGAATTCCTCCTATGTCATGGAAGATGGTAGTCAGGCGTGTATCTGCACATACTTAATACAGATTATTACAGAGTCCTTCCAGGTGTCTTCTCCTGCTCTTTCAGGTATTTTCGTTGCCCAGCGGACAGCTCAGAGCTGGCATACGACCCACCTGCAGTCATGAACGCAGATACCTTGAGTTACTGCCAAAAAGAGGCCTGGTGCAAGCTGGCCTTCTACCTCCTCTCCTTCTTCTACTATCTCTACTGGTAAGTCTGGCCATTTCACTAAGAGAACAGTGGCTGCTTTTCATTCCACTTGTGAAATTGCATTTCGGGATGACTGGAACCAACTGGACAATCTCCTTAGTCTCATAAAACATTGCTTCTAGTGCTGATTCAGGGGAACACTCCCACTGACTGCTGGCACTTCAGTACACAATATTTAGTGTTTACCTAAGGCCTGAGCAAGGCCCCAGCACTAACCAAAGGAAATCACTTTTATTTCTCTGTACGGTCTCTTAGGATGGGTGAAATTGTGAATGTTATGCTAATGGCATTACATTAAATAAAAAGCTATCATTCCTTATGATTCAAGAGGATCATAAGAAAAACGCTACACCTCTGGTGTAGCAATACTCAAGATGGTAAATAAATGGGTAGCTAGATGTTGGGTGGGAACATGGGATGCACCATGCCCATAGTCATTCCTCCAGGCTCCCTTCATGACAGGGTAAAGTCTGTGCATGATCCAAACCCCTAATTAAAGCACATTCATAAAGACATGCACACTAATTGGACATTGTCCCCCTGCCCCTTTCAGCTGTCACATGTCCTCAGTGCACAGGCACAAATGGCCAGTGCAAAAATATGTCAGGATCATTTAAGACAAGGCCTTGCCAGGATCCCAGTGTTTTTAGTCACCCCTGTAATCACACCATAAAAACTACTGGACAACAAACTCTAGCATGTTTTAAATGAAGGTGATGCTTTAGATGTCTTTCTTCTACTCCTTCCTTTGTGATGTATTTGCATAGGGTTGCCTCTTCAAGCCAGTCTTGCATGTAGCCATCCCTCTGCAAGGCAGATTTGTGTGCTGATGGAAGTAAAGTATGTTCTTCTTTCTGAATTCTGGTGTCCTACCTGTTCTGCTGTTCCCCATATCTTGAGGAGTCACTGCTGCACAGTGTTGTTTTTCAATATTCCTTTTAAATGCTCTTGAGATTTGTGGAGAAAAACATTTTCTAGCTCCACATTCTTGTGCTGGGATCAAAGTCAGCTCTGTAGTGTGGTGTAGCATTTCTCCTGAGACCTTACTGCTGTGCAGCTTCCTCTGAGCCCTTCATTCTAAAACGTGGCCACCATCCAAAATCCACTGCCTGGTGCTAGATAAAATAGTATAAATTACAGACAGTTTTTCAATGCTTTCCTGGGTATTGGCAGAATTAGAATTGCAGCAAAATGGAGCTGTGGCAATATACTCTGTTTTCTCCGCTTTTCCGAGTTGCATTTAATATGTATGGATTCAGTCCAGCTGGTGGCTGCATTTTATGTTTTTTCTAGTGCACAGAGGTTTTTTTCCAAAGGAATCAAAACAATGCAATTTCATGGAAAATCTTGCCTGCCCTGCCGAGGATTGCTGGTTGAAGTTTTAAAGATCAAACACGCTAAAGCAAAATGGTTTTGTTTCTTGGCTGTTCAAATCCAGACATCAGACTGAGCTTTAAAAAGCTCAAACACAGCTTGTGGTGCAGTAGGATGTCGATAATGAATTTGTTATTTCTTGAGTGCCTTTTGATACCCATCTTGAATACAGCATAATTAAGATGCTTTAGAGAGATAGAAAGAATGCAAAGGAAAGCAGAGGCCATTACAGTCAGACCTGAGGACCAGACAGCAAAGGGTTATGAAAATCAAAGTGCTCTGCATGCTTCAAAGGAATACTTTCATATTGTGTCTTTCTTTTACATTCAGCATGATCTACACTCTGGTGAGCTCCTAACTGAAAGATCATCACTAAAGACTGAGAACAACAAAGGCTGGAGCCGCAAGGATGAGTGAACCAAGGGATGCATGATTAAAAAAAGCAAAGAGGAAAAATTTGAACAAGCAGTAAATACAGTAAATGAAAGAGAGATCCAGCAAAGAGAAGCAGAACACCATGGGAGAATGGCTGAGTTAATTGTTAATCTTTCTCAATGAATTACAGCAAATGATTTCTATACCCAAGCAAACAAAAAAAAAATTTGCAACAACGTGGGCCAAATCATACAACTATTCACCTCTCCAGGGATAATGCTGCTTGGTTTAGACGATTCATTAAAACTGTAATGCCTATATAGTTGTCTTCCAAGAAGCAACATTTCTTTTCTTAAGGACTATTTTGGACTGAGGAAGCACAGGACAAGATGATCTTGCACAGAAAGAAGAGCTGTACAACACATTCTGGAAACAACCACCGAGTGGACTTCAGATAAGATGTGTGACTGTCCTTCAGGGCTACTCTCATGACACTAGTCAAACAGGGATGTCAAACCTCATGGAACTGCTTCAGTGGTTTTGGTTTGTTAGGGTTTTTCTCCAACCAAAACAACAATAACAAAAGAATTTGCTGCTTCAGTGTTCTGTATTCTGACTATATGCTATTCCTGTAGGTGAACATCCAGTATATTTCTGTACTTCATTTGTGATGCTCCAATACCATGCAGTGAGATGTAGAAATACATTGGGTTTAACCTAATCAGGCCAAGCACTTACCAGAATAGTGTTCCTCTGATTGAATAAAAAAACCAAACCAGGTGAAAGCTGCATATAATTTAACAGGATTGTAACGTAGCTATTATATTCATCACAATGCTGGATAGCGAATACTGGACCAGCTAATTGTGGTCTGTAATTCTGTTTTGCAGTTTTACTTCTGCTGTAAAATTTAAGCTGGAACAGATACACAAAATGTCTTTGTCTTGTATGAGGTTCCTATTGAAAGATGTTCACTCTTTTATAATTTAAAGGTTTTAAAATTTTGTCGTAGAATTCTAATTCGGATTCATTTATATGGGCTGCATATCTTTATACATATATATGTATATACAAATACATATCTACATAAATACTTGCAATCTATTTACCTTTTAGGTCGATCTGTTTGACAGCTCACAGGCATCAAGTGTCCAGAACTGCTGCTAAATATATTTCTGTGCTGATCCAGGTGAACCCAGACTCATTCCCTCAAAGTCACTGGTGCTGTGGGTAGTAGCAGGGCTGTAAACTTGAGACTAATACCAGAGCCTTCACAGACAGTGCTTGACTCTTGCATTGGGAATGGGCTAATAAGGTGGGTTTCTACCAGAGGTAGGCAGAGAACAGCGTGGAGAGGCCCATCTGTCCCCTGGCTTGTTCACAGCTGGTCCTGTTAGCACGAGCTCACTGCTCAGGACATTTGGTCTGGCTGTTGGGAGCCCGTAGACTGATCCTGTACCAAGCTCTGAGGTGTTTTTAGGCTGGGCATAGCATTCAGCAGGAGAGATGCAGTCCCACAATGGCTGCTGAGTCATCCCATGTCTGGCATGTTCCATATGGAGCTGGAGTTCCTGTGTGCCTGCATTGCCAGGGCTCACTCTGGTTTGGTCTGGCTATGTTATCAAAATTAAATCCTGCTAACCAGCAAAGCATGGTGGCTGCTTGCTAAGTCTCTGCTCCTGACCATGCCAGCTCCCAAATCCTGCCTGAGTGTTGCTTGCAATGGGGCTAGCTGGCCAGTGCAAGTATTGTACTGGGGTCTTTCTAACAACATTTATATGAAGTTGTCACAAGGGCTGACATGCTTTCATTTACAATCATTTCATTCTTTTAATTGTCAGTAGTTTTTACTGGATGCATTTTATCTTCATACAGTGTAGTATACCCAGTTATAGAAGCATAAGGCTGCCAAATCAGATGCTAGGAACCTGGTTTGGACTCTGATGGCTCATAGGTTTGGATTGCACACACCACAGAGGTGGCTGAACTGCTCCTGAAATCACACTGACTCCGCAGGCAATACAGATATGTTCTTTTGGACTGAGCCTGAGCTAAGAAACTTCACTGGATCATTTCAGAGCTAACTGATAAAGCTCTGCTGCAGTGGTATAATTAATGCACAACCCTTGAAAAGCTGATGATTGTGTGTAACTGAATTCCTTCTCTGCATCCTAACTAAAGCATCCAGTTCTACAGCAGTATAGGAACTAGATTCACAGGAACAAATCACAGTGAATAACTTCTAGATATCTGTCTACCTCATAAAACTTTCATCTCTGAGCAGATCACTGAATCTTTCCATGCATCTTCCAGGATTTCATAGAGGATGAAAAGAAATTAATTCAGGTTCCCTATATTCCAAATACATGCTTTAAAGTCAATTTCACTGAAAGGCTTGGAATTTTGTCAGGTTGGATGGATAAAAGTATGATCACTTCTTGCCTGAAAACAGTTTTCAAATCTTGAGGTTTAGGGGTCAGCTGGACTGCTAGCAGGTCAGTTGTTTGCCTGCAGGGCTGAGTAGAAGCTCTGCAGTGGTTTTTGCAACTGGCATTGGCCTGAAATTCTTGATTTTGCACAAAAGGCAATTCTGTAGGGGGGTCCTCTGAATGTAACCTCAGAGGGCTTCAAGGACTGGAGTGGATATGCTTGGTCACTTGAAAGAGGTTCTCTACTTCAGGCAACTTCATCAATACACGTCCCAAACTCCACTGGAAAGCAGAACACTTCATTTGATCCTACTACTGCTCTGAGCGAGCGTTTCCAGGATTTCTCTGCTCTGGCACTAGAAAGTTATTTTTCGCATTTCCAGAGTAAATTTATTCTTAGATAATTTATTCCACTTGCTTTTGAGCCAACATTAGCCTGCATACACTTTCTCTCATGCTGCTTAAGATTCATATATATATATATATTAAGATTTATATAGAGGAAGAAGCCCTTTTCACCCTCCATTCTGTTAAAAGTGTGCTGTCTTATGTCCTCCCATAGAAAATTCTATTCTCCATGTCTTCTTTAAAGGGTTTCTCTGTTGTTTTTCCAGTCAAATTAATCTTTCTTCAGAGTGGATAATCACAGCTGTTCAGAGTATTCTCTTACTCTAATTGGTCCTTGGTGTGAATGGACAAGGAAAGCTAATAGTCTCAGTTCTTTCCAATAATACAGCAATCACACAGCTCTCAATAGCATTTTGTCTCTCTTCAAGATAAATCTTAAAGCTGATGGGAAAAGTGATTAATATTAGGAAACTTTCCCTTTCATTGAGTTTAGTTTGCAGGGCCAGGAGTTGGGCTCGATGGTCCTTGTGGGTCCCTTCCAGCTCAGGAGATTCTGTGATTCTGCTTTAACCAAAGCAAGGGCAGTAAACTGCCTAGTTGTTGCTGAAAAATAGAAAAGAATACTGTGATCTCTGGTCACAAGGAAGTGTCTTCCCCATGTCACACTTTTGAGGGAGAAATAATCTATGTTATCTATGTTATCCCTTTTTGTCTCCAGTTCCTCCTTGTTGCTTAGTGGAGGCTGGAGATTTCCTGTGCAAGCCTACTTTCTTCCTGTCTCTTTTCCTAGAAGGGTGAATGTCGTTATTTTGGAGCAGAGTTCTCTTTTCTCACTTGTCTGATGGTACAGATAAATCCCAGAAGACACAAGAAAACACATGGCCCTTTGCTCCTTCAGGAGCAGGTGTGAAATGAGCACGTTCTTAAATGAGCACGTTCATTTTCCTCAGCAGCACCATCTGTGAAGTGAAAGAGGTGATACTTACCTTGTGAACTCTTCCTATACATGTTGTACTATTTTTTTCTTTTCTTTTATTTTTTTTCCAGTAACTGTTGAGTCTGCTTAAAGGAAAAAGGTAAGAGGTGGAAAAAAGATGGGAGAGGATGAGATCTGCATGAGCTGCTTACCAAAGAGGCATCTACACAGTGTGCTGGCCCTTAGCTGCCTGCTCCTGGAAGGGATGAAAGGCAAGGTCTCCTATTTATAGTCAGGTAATTGCAGTGATGCTGAATAAAATTGTTGCTGCTCTGACTGTTTCAGTTTCAAGTACAGCAAATCAGTGCTGATAGCAGAATGCTTCGCCTACAAATAATTAACTGTACTTAAGCTGTCAGAAATGTTTTTCCATCTGCTTCCTTGAGCCATAGTCTTCCTTTTGCACTAAACCCCTGAAAGAGAAAGAAAAACTTCTTCAACCTACACCTTACAGAAACTGCTCTGAGGTTGTTATGATCTGGCACTGCTGTTGGGGTCATGAGTAATCCTACATTATTAGCAAGGGTATTAGCAATCTACTGCTTTTCCTTTCTCCATTCCATCTCCACACAGATATTTTCACCAAAAAAATTTAAAATGACAGCACATGATCCAAAATCCTTGAATTTACTGGAGGTTGTTTGTTTCCAATAGCAAACAAACAAAATGTTTCCATTTAATTCCCATTCCTCTAGAGCTACATGGAGAATAAGTTCACATTGGAAAGGTCTCTGGATTTTTGTTGGTAGGGATTCCATCCTTTAGATCTTGATACCACATCCATTTAACTAAATTATTTTAATGGAAAGGGAACCTGCATTTTTGAGAGATAAAAGTATCATTTCAATGCTCATGCCAAACTTCCACAGAAAGTCATACCAACTTGGTAAAAATCTGGCTACATGGAAGTTGATGGAAATCACACCTTTTGTTTCATGTGAGCCTCACTTAACACTGCACAATTTCTACAAGAGGTTGGTGGAAATTAAAAATAGAAAAAAACCAAAAAAATACAGTAAGTTTAGTTCATTGAAAATACTATTGCATGTTAGATAAAGCTTGTGTTGCAACAAATAGAATAGGAGATGAAAAGGTCAAAATAAACTGGGAGTTGGGTTTTTTATTCTTTGGGAATCAACAAATATTAGGCTGCCATCCATGCTGCACTGAACTTTACATTGGTGATCTCAGTCCAGATTCCTGCTCTGGTGAGCTTTTTGATCATCCATTGCTCATGAACACATTGTTCTGATTTATTTTTGTTATGCTCAGTAACACAGTTGTAGGTGGGAAGGACGGAAAATTCTCCCATGAAATATGATATTCCCCTTCTTGTCTCCCAGAAAACATGTGAACATTCTGTAACAAAATTCTGATGATGTGTTTCAGTGGTACACCTCAACCAAAGAATGAAGTTCTTTGCTGCAGACAATATTCTGATGCAATTTAATAAACCACAGGTCTAGAAATATTTTTTAGTGCTTTCACACTTGAAGTAGTTATTTTATTATCTCTAATTGCTGGCCAACTTCCCATGTAAGACAAAATATTTTTCTGTTGCCCAACTCCATGACTCCCTGTGTAGGCAAACTCTCAGTAAAACTCTGAGGAATCTAAAGTGCTTTTTAATTTTTTTTTCTAATAATGAGACATCATACTTGAGTAATATGTTATGGCAGTGGAATAAAGCATTAAAAGCCAAAATATCTTGTTTATTCTAAATCTCAAAGAGATGTTGCTCCTTTTTCTTATAAATTATCCCTAATATCACCAGTCTCCTGACAGACCTGAAGAAATCTGTCCCACTGTTCTGACAGTTTCAGTCTTCTTAAATAGATTTGCAGCCACTGGTCATTAGTGTGAAACACTGACTGGAAAGAACAACTGTTACAGACCACCTCAAGATTTATGGAAACAAATAACACAGAAGTCATCCAGTCTTATGGAATAGCTCTCACCTGTGCATAGTAATGTAAAGTACCAAGCACTTAACAGTACAAGTAATACATAGTGCAAGTCTTGCAGAACAAGCAAAGCAGGATTTTTCTCTGTGTTCTGTGAGCTCTTGTGAGATGAGTCATTTCTCTCTCTGAGTAGTGCCTGGTACTGCACAGCTGAAACTGGGAATTACATGTCTAGATGTTATTATAATCCTACATAACGAATACTTTTTCTCACAGGAGGAAACTATGGAGTTCAGTGGAATTATCAAAATGCATTTATTGCACTGCCACCAAGGTGGGTACCTGACCTAGGCTGTTGCTGTGCCTTAGGCCCTGCTGACAAACTGAAGTGTGCTTCAGCCTCTGAATGCATGTGTGCTGTAATTTGATGCTGCCAGAAAGCACTAAAACGTAAAGAACAGTGATCAAAATTGCTCCCCATTTCAGTTTTTTGCACCCTTCTAATTCGTTTTGGCTTTACCCATTTATCCTCCTCCTTTATCATGCAGTGGTTCCTGTTTCACTCACCTTTCAGTGCTGCATTTAAAGAAAATCCAGTGCAAGCTCCGACTAAAACAGTGGCACTGGTTCTAATACAAATCCTTCATCTGCTTGTGGGCATTTATTGGAGAATAAATTTATCCTAGTTTGGTTGTAACTAGGTACAAATGGAAATTAGCTATTATGATAGACATTGTTTTCATCCTGGA
Organism: Prinia subflava; assembly: GCF_021018805.1. Lineage (NCBI taxonomy): Eukaryota > Metazoa > Chordata > Aves > Passeriformes > Cisticolidae > Prinia > Prinia subflava. The sequence goes on from NC_086248.1 coordinate 96,853,375, forward strand.
AAATGAATAAAGATGCATTCGTACAGGAGTTTGATGTTTGAATGTGCATTAGCACAGATTTGTTATTAGCCTAGATCAACAGCACAGAAGTTGCCTCAATCTGGCAATGGATGATGTATTTTTCTAGGCATAACCCAGCTGCAGACCAGCAGAGCTGTGTTCACAGGGGGGAACCTGTCCCATTTACAGGCACTGGTGTGACCTTTCATGGTGTGGAGTCCTGCAGGTTGCTGGGGGGGTATTTGGCCTGTTTTAACCCTTGTTTCATGCAGTACAGATTATTTCACCCTTGAATTTTGCCACTGTCTGGGTTTGGAAAGACAGGTATCTGTCAGGGAAAACTGGAGTCTCCCTTGGAGTGGAGAATGTAAACCCCCCTCCCTCCAAATTACTACAATTTTGCAATTAGGAGCTTTCAGGCAAAAAATATGGGAATAGGAGTAACAGTTCTTTACCAGGAATAATAAAAATTCAAATGCAGTAATACACAAAAAAACCCAAACAAACAAAAAACCCACAAGCAAGCAAACAAACAAAAGTCCTAGAGAACCCTGACAGTCAGGAATACTATCTGGCACCCTGTTGGTCAGGGTGTTGGAAGCAGTCCAAATAAATCCTCCTGGAGTGACAGATGTGGTTCTGTGGAATAGAGATGATCACAGATGTGGTGCTGTTGGAGTAGAGATGATCCTGTAGTGGCGGTGAGATGAGTTCGGTTTTCCTCTGAGAAGCCAGTGGAAAAGAGGATGTCTGGGGTCCCTGTGTCCCCATTTTATCTGGGTAGGGAATGGTTGGCTCCTCCCCACTGGGTGGAGCATCTCCCAATGGGATGATGTAATGTGTCTTATCACTGGTGAGCCTTAATGGCCCATTAACAGAAGATATTCCCCACAAGGGAAGATAAAGTCAATTAAAGAGATACGAAACACAGCCCCAGGTGGTCTATTATCAGAAGGCATCCACCCTCTTCCCCCCCTAGAATTACAAGAGATAAAAAACAATATCTCCAAAATGGTTTCAACAGATGAAAATAGAATACACATTTTTTGGTTATGTTTTTCAACCCAAGACAACCACCTAGCATTTTGGTTCTAGATCCTCGAGTTCAGCCCTGAAGCATTTTTTAAAATACATATTGATACATGTTTATATTGTCTAATTGCATGAGATGAGCTCTAAAGGAATATAAAGTGGGTTTTATATCCCCTTTATTATCTTTTTAGAGGCTTTTAAATACTTTAGTATTTAATTAAGTACTCCTTGATATGCACATACCCACACAGGCCATCTAAAAGCTAAATAAATTCTTGTCTGTTAATATAACGAACAAAGGAAGTGCTCTTCTGTTATCTTTGTGTCTTATCTGCCACATAAAACAGGTCCAAACAGTAACATTACTTATGGGGTTATACTGAACAAGAAAAGGAAGCTCTATTTCTAACATGTTAATTCAGAATGCATTTTTGACAAGTGCTGCTGGCAGGTTCAGAGTTGCTGCTGTGGGGTCATTGTAAGCCATGCCACCTCAGGTCATTTGAGAGCCTTTTTTCATGGGATGTCAAAGATATTCCCTGAATGTACTCCTTCTCTGACTCTTTGGCCTTGAAAACCTAGATGCAGTTAGCAAGGTCTGCAGGAGAATACCAAAGCTGATCAGTCCTGCCTGTCACCCAGAGCACTGTCATAATCCCAGCAGCATGCAGTGCTTTGGTTTTGAATATCTGTGGAGGAATCTGCTGTATTTTCCAGCATGTGCTTGCCTTATGAGAGCAGCCAGTGCCCCTTTATGTTAATTATTAAATAAGATTGTTGAGTTGTATTGGAAAATGTGACTCATTCTTTCAAAACCTGTTGCCTTTAAGTAGAAGCAGTATTTATCCTCCAAAAGCTTCCTGAAGTGGTAGTGGCAGCAGCAGAATTTTAATGTACCCTCTCCCATTCATCACTTGAAGTCTACAACAACAAGCGATGAATCTTTGATGAACCTTGTCACGCTTCCTTTGGATCGTAATAGCACTTTTATAAGCTTCAAAGAAGTTCACGAGTAATTTGCTGTGACTGTATCTACTTTTTTTAAATCTATGAGCACTCAGCCCAGCACTGATACATCACCAGATTAGAAAGTCTTGTCCCTGTGTTTCTGGTGTAAATGAAAACCTATGTACCATATATTACAAGTGTATTTTCCAGAGAAATGGCAATAAAAGCTGCCAGACCACAGAGATCCTTTTAAATGAATACATATATATATAATAAATCTATTGACAGTATCTAAAGACAATCTCTTATCCTGGAGCACTAGGAGCAATTATGAATTGATGATGCCTCTTCATTCAATTGTAGGGCTCTGTTTTCTCTCTGCAGCATGTTTTGATACCCACGAAACACACTTCCATCTCCAGCAGATAAGGGTACAGATTTTATCAGAGATAAACAGTGTGCTCTCAAACGAGGACATTACTTTTGTCATTTCTTGTTTTGTCATCCTGGTTTTGTGCCTTGCTGTGCTAGAGGCTAGAGTCGGAACTACTGAGCACTCAAAGACCTGGAAATTTGTTTACTGTTAACACAACCTTTGCAGTCACCAGTATTGCTGGCTACAAAAATAACTTGTCCTTTTAAAAGAAGTTTGCCCTGGAACTTTATGACTTGCAGAAACCCTGGATATAGTTTCTCTCCTGAATTAAGGCAAATCTGCATGGCTGTCGTGTTTCAAGCCTTTCAAAAAGACAGAGCAGCTGATCCACAAAACATTCCTGGCACTCTGGAAAGCCCAAACGGGGCAGAGCTGCTTTGGCACATCCTTGCCAATGACCGAGGGCAATGTGCTCTTGGTAGGACTCCATCCTGCCTTGCTGATTCTGACTGCTGAAGTGCTTCCCAAGGGGGAACTGCTGGCCCAGGCTGAGGTCAGCTCTCTCATCATGTTAAGTGATGGGCTAATCTGCCAGTTCTAGCTGTGTTTCTCCAGTGTTTCAGTTCAGCAATACTTCAAAGGGACAGAGTAACACTGGAGAGGTGCAGCAAAATAATACAGGTTGTTTAGTGGGTTTCTGCTGGTTGGTGGTGAGGCTACAGACTCCTTAAATCCTCTCAGGGCAGACAGGTACTTATCAATTCTACCAAATAAGAATATTTCTGTTTCAGTCACCGATGACTTAACAAGGCTGTATGGGCAGATGTGAATATATCAGGGAAACTTCTTCATCAATAGTGGGTGAAAGAGGTGACCAAAGAGGTGACAAGAAGTGTTATTCTCCTTTAAGCTTGACTTTGAGTCTGCAGTTTCTCCAGAATGTTCAGAAAACTCTCACAGTTTTGGTCTTTGTAACCTGGCTATGAGATTGGAAAGACAGAAGATCCTGATGTGTCACCTTTACAGTATTCATTATCAAATTCTGTGATGAATAACAACATCTTTTCTTAGTAAGCAATACCAGAATTGTGTGTGCTTCTACACCTATTTTTCTATGCCTCATCTCCCTTTCTGTGATGCCATAGCTGCATGTATTTTTAGCTGGGGTGACAGGAACAACATTTTTGTATTCTCTGTGTCATTCATTGTTCTACTTCACATACAACTATGCGTGGTTTTTCTGATATTTAAATTGCAGCTGTCATGCAGGAGCCTTCCCTGAGCTCTCCTACTCTGATAGCCAGCTGGGCAGATATCCAGCTGGGCAGATTGAACTGGGATGTCCACTTGGACCAATTCCTTACTTGGATTTGGAATCCAAAACAGCTGCTTTTAAAACTGGAATACCTTGCAAGCTCTTGCTCTGGCCTCTGATTCTGCAGAAGCAGACAAGTACGCCCCAAATGGAAATATTGCTCATCCCAATTTCTCAAGCCAAGAGGTGCAGATTTGTAAGAGGGAGCGTGCAGGAGAAGGGAATACAGATGACCTCATCCCTGTAAGTAACAGCTGTGTTATTTAACCAATACAGCCTCACCCCTAATGAGGCACAGCTATGTCCAATAAGGGTAAGTGTGATGAAAGGGAGTGGGTTAGCTGGTGAGAAAGAATTATCATGGAGGGTCGTGAAGGAAGAGGAACCTTGAGGAAGAAGGAATGAGAGGATCACGAAGAAGGATCCTGGGGAGAGAGAATCACTGCTGTGAGGTCAGTCTGGGTGTGCAGCTAGAGCCTGTTGTTGGAACCTGCAGTCACAGTCTAGCTGGGTGAAAGCTGCAGTCAGAGTCTGCAAACTGAGACCTGCAGTGAGAGTTTAGCAGGAATTAACCAGCAGTCAGAGGCTGCAAGGGAAACCTCCAGCAGGAGCTTGCTGCAGCCAGAGTCAGGGAATGGTTGGAGTCAGGATGGCTGAGCTGTAAAGAAGAACAAACCAGGCCCCTTTTTTATGCTGTGATGAACAAGAAGTCTGTGTTTTGGCTCACTTCTACCCTCTAGCAAGAGGGTGCTGCAACAGGAGAGGAGAGAGGGAACACAGCATTGGATGAAGAAAGTTAGCCTTGGAGGGAAACAGGACAGTATGACAAAAGCAAAAGATCTTTTCTTCCCAAACAGCCAGTTCTGTCCCTCCAATCTGAAGTCTGCTTTGTTTTAATAAAGAATGTTATGGGTAGGTGGTCACTGAACGGGTTCACCAGACCTTTTTAGGGGTAGATTTTTTTGTGTCATTGCTGCAGATGTGAGAAGTAAGTGAACTATTGTACTCTGACACAGGCTCAGTGTCTGATCATGGCCAATTGGCCTAAAATTTCTACACTGCTGTTATTTCATCCCTGTCATGGAGATTAAAATACTGTCTTGACACCACATTGTCAGGTTTATCTATGGCTTGCAAAATAATTTGAGTGCATCAAGTGTGACACATTATACTAATAAAAGAAATCCTTTTCTAATGAAGAGAGACAGCATATTTTAATATTTCAAATACTTGACAGGGGAGCCTCTGATTTATTAGGGTTTATTTCTGATTACCCTAATGACTTATTGTCAATGAGGCATCACCTCATTTTTAAGAACACTGATTTTCCCCTCTCTCCAAATTTGGTTGAGTGTTGAAACAATCTACTTTGTAATGCGTAAGGAAATTTCCAGATGGAAAATACCAGAGAGGAAAGCACATTATCACAGCTCACAAGTGCTGTGTACTCTTCAAAGGATTTTGAATGGTTAACAAATTGCATGTCTTCTTACGAAAACTGCCTTGGCAGCAGAAGTCTTAAAAATGGCACTGTGAAAATGATGGCATTGTTTTCAAGAAATTGTAAGTCTCTATTTGCATAATAGCTGAGTTCATCTGTTCACATCCTGTTTGCAATAAAACCAAGGCATTTTGGTGGTGCTCTGAGCAGTCCACAGACTCGTGGGTTGTGACACAGGGCATGGAAGTTTTCCAGGTCTGGCTGCAGGATGCCTCCCAGGGTTGTAATACTTGGCTGACTGTTCTCAGAGTTACCTAGTTTTATTCACGTTCATAAAGTGAATGGGGAGACAAAGACTCTCTGTAAAATAGTGATCCTGTAATCCTGTAATTTGGGTTGGTGAAATCAATTCTCAGGAGAACCTGATAATGAAAGCTCACATAACCAATATTGGTGCCTGACAAGTGACCACTCATCTCAATTACCAAAGTGTGCTTTTTGCTCTCAGCAGCACAGCAGGTTGAGTTCTGGCCTTCAGAAACAATTTCTTATAGTGGATCAAAAACCCATTAATTTTCATTTGGAGTATTTAATTTATTAGACAAGCTGGGCTTGCAGTGTGGTATAGCAATTCCATTATATTTCTAGCTTAAAAAAAATGCAGTTAAAAACAAAAACCCATGACATACTGGCTATTTATTATGCTATCAGAAAGTTTGGCTTAACTCTTGGCAAGTGCGTAAGGAGAGGTTTTTGTTCTGTTCTCTGAATTTTAAAATGCAGCTCCCAGGGTGGGACTGGGTGATTCTCACCAGAGATGTGCTAAAGCATGGATTTCCAGAGCTCTTTAAAATCGTGGGGTAGAGAACATAATTGAGTTAAAGTTGATTTGATTTGGATTTCATTTGTTGTAGGAATTGCAAGTCCCTTCCTGTCTCCATAGCAGCAAATATTTCAAAGTCAATATCTATAAACTTTTACCATAACTTATCTTGTTCTCTCACATTGTTGTAAGAGTAGAATTACTCTTAATTTTCTACATTAAATTTACTATCTGAGCCCAAGCTGTGATGGATCCCAAACAACTGGATTTTATATCTCTATTCTCAGACAAAACAATTTCAGTTTCACAATCAGATCAAACTCTTCATTGGGTTATTTATAATTTGAGAATATTCTGCCTAGGTCCTAATTTTGGAACTTGTTTCCAAGTTCCTTCTAGTTATCTGAAGAGGGAAAGGTTCATAAACACTTGCTAGAGATCAGGTGAAAAATAAGAAAAAAATGTCAAATATTGTTTATAAATTTAAAAGGTGTGCTGTTTTTGAAAGTTTTTTTCTGCTTTTCCCTGTTGCTTTGTTATTATCATGGAGAAAATATACTGGCTCATCTTCACATAGGAGCTAATTGATGATTAGCCTGATGTAGCCAGAGGAGAGTTTCACTGCCCTGCTGTTTTTATTGCCTCTAAGAATCTTGGAAAAGGCAAAAGGAGGAAGCTGTACTGCTAAAACCACTGAAAAATGTGAAAAAAGGTTTAAAAACACAGAATCACAAAAGAACCCCCAAACACAAAAAAAGCTACAGATAATCTGATAAACCTGATAAAACATGCTAAACCCCACTAAAACCTCAAAAATTTCTTAAAACACCAGAACATGCCATGTGCTGTACATGACTTCATAGAATGTCAGGGCCTTCTGGCTTCTGCTGGTGCTGCACCAGAGATGTGACACACAGGAGCAGTGCTGGTCTCTGCCACACCACACACTGAGCCTTATCCCTGCTTCATGATGAAGATTCAAGGAGTCAGAGGGCTGAAGGACAAACCCTGCACGTCAGAATAAGTCCCTCCAACTTCTTTAAAAGTTCCACCTTACTGATATTTTCTGCCTGCTCGAGGACTGTGGTGATCCAGGTCCCTCATCCCAGGCAGTGCTGACATTTGGCACACTGTGAGTTGAACAGCAGGTAGTGGAGGAACTAAACAATCAGCTCTCCCCTGAGCTATCACTCTGTCAGCTATCCACTAAGCACATCAAACATTCTCTGAGAGATTTAAAGAATAATGACACTATTTGTCTAATTACTTGTTGCATAGTTAACTGATTGTTTTGACAGTAAAATTGCTTTAATTTAGATGTCTGATCACATAGGACTTGATTTTTTTTTTTGCCTCTTTTAATTCATCGCTCCTTGCCCTGCCACTATTCCATTCTATGTTCCCATGGAGTTTAATCCTCATGTCTCTAAAATATTAAAACCACTTGAGGCACAAGGTCAATGTTGCCATGCACTCAGTGAATACTAATGCAGATGCTGTGCCTCTGTTCCTGACCAAGGCTTCCAGGAGGAGGAGGGATCAGGACACCTTTTAAGTGCTGCACTAGCACTGACAGCTTTATTATAATGTAAATCAAATAAGAGGAAACGTGTTTAACAAAACATCAGAGTTTGTCTGGGGTTTTTTATTATTTAGGAAATACCTCATACAAATTGGGATTTAAGTCTGTGGTCTGTATTAGGTGGATGCCTAAATGCAGCTGCACAGGGATGTACACAGGGAGTTAACTCTTAGAACACTTGTGTGAATGGCAAAATCTGTTCACAAACCAACATGTGCAACAGACTGTGACTTATTTCTTGGCATGTAAAACTGCGTAAGTGGAATTTGGAGTTGCCTGGCGAGGGTCAGCAGTGGCTGCTTCCAAGAGTTGCTGTCACACTTATGGATTACCACAACAGCTGAGTAGAACTCATAAATATCTGGTGGGTCTTTGTATTGTCTCACTGAACTAGAAGGGCCTGGTGATAAAGGCATTTATTCAGTATCTGTGCTCTGGAATCAGGAGGAAAGAATAAAGGTGGTGAGAGAAGCGGACAGGTAATCAGGCAAAATTAATTGATGGAAGAGAGGCAAAAATCCACTTGACAGTGGAGAAGGACAGCCAGATAGCAAGGGGAATTCGGAATGATAAATAAATCTGTTCTGTCTGTCCATTATATGTTTCTCACTGCTCATCATAGTTCCAAGAAAACACAATTCCAAGTGTGGAGACTGGGAAAATTGCAATTATTCAGAGCACAGGAGCGAAATAATTGTGATGAGTATAATCCTGAACTGGAGCTTGCTCATTTCAATTTCTAATCAGACCTGTGCATGGCACAGAATAAATGATAATTATAAGCACTGCAGGAGCTTGTTGCTGTCATGACTGAAGTCTGATCATTCTGTATCTGTTATTTAATAAATTTACTTATAAATTCCACATTACATGACATTGAAGATAAGACTCAAAGTTGTTCTTTTAATCCATGAAAACTTCCAGGCCCAAACTGCTCTGTCATGCTTTCTTTCCTGGAAAAATCAGCTAGTAGCTAAATCTGTTATTTTTATTGTTACAGCCTGCTCCTTTCAAACTCATTCATGCATTGAAGCCAAAGGCTGAGTATTCCATGGTGACTTAAACTTTGACTTGTTTTTATTAAGTGTAAAGGGTCTGATAAGCTATTTATGGAGGCAATCATACAGCCACTGGTGTAGAACATCTGAATACCTGCAACCAGTACCAAAATTATCAGGATTTCCAGCCTTAGGGGATTGTATTTCTGATTTCAAGTTTAACAGCTCAGAGGCTGTACAGATATTGTGCATGTACAAGCACCTCACAAGTTCTTTCCCTGCTTGAGAAAGATCTGTAGATGGAAATTTGGGGCAGAAGAACAGTTCAGAGAAGCAAATCAGGCTCAGCTCTGCCACTGCTCGGACTTGGGCCTCTGGGGTTTTTTTTTGTATTTTCTTTTTTCTCCCATTGTTTTTGTGTTCATTAACTTCAACGTAGCCTGAATTTTATGTGGAAAATTGAAGGGACTCGGGAGTGAAAGTGGCCACTTCTTTGAGGGCTTCTATGCATCAGTGACTACTAGATGCTATCATTTCTTAACATCTTGAGGAGAAGCCTTAACATCCCAGATATCCCTTTTGTTAAAAATCTGGAACTATATTCCTAGAGGCACTGTTGAGCCAATATTTTTCTTCAAAAGAATTAGTTTTGTATGTTATTGTTCTCTTCCCCACACTGACTTAGAATTACAGTTTTTTCCTAAGAGAAAATGCAAACTATCAATTGATCGTCTTTATATGGCTTCATAAAACTCCTTTGTTTCCTTTTACCAACAAAATATATCCTGACACTAATTGAAAAACTAATTGAAATTAGTTTTACATAATGGTCATTTGTTGTAAAAATTATTTCCTAATATTAATCATAGAATGGTTTGTATTGTAATAGACCTTTAAGATCATCCAGTTCCAACCCCCCTGCCATGGGCAGGAGCACTTTTTCCTAGAGCAGGTTGCTCAGAGCCCCATCCAACCTGGCCTTAAACACTTCCAGGGATAGGGCATCCAGAACTTCTCTAGGAAATGTGTGCCAGTGCCTTACCACCCTCACAGCAAAGAATTTCATGGTAATGTCTCACCTCAACCTACCTCCTTTCAGTTTAAAAACATTCCCCTTGTCCTGTTCCTAAGTCCAGGCCTGCAGTTTCTCACTCTGCATTTGGTGCTGTTTGTTATCAAAAGCTGTTTGATGGGAAAAGGGCTGATAAGAATTTGTGATGGTCTGTGAGAGATACAGTGGTTTCACAGTGGTCTAGCATATTTTATGGGTTTCATATGACACATTTTCTCTTAACTACAAAGGGGCCTTCAAGTAAAAATAACCTTTGTTCTTAGAATTCATTGACACATGGCAGCACAGAGGCTGTCACACCCCTGCTACTGCTCTACATGTTCATATTCTAATTGGCACTGGACTGCCCTGAGATATCAATTTCAGTTGGCTAAAACCAATTTATATATGAGATGTGAGAACAGGACTGCATTGTTTTAATTAATGTGATCTCTGTCTAACTAGTGTTCATAAAACAAACCATTTGTTTTAGCTTGCACACAACTGTCTTGTTTTTTAAGGAAAAACATGCTATTGAACCACTTTGTCTTTAATAAAGGTTAATTGCATTGTTGCAGTAATATGTTGTCCTCTTTGTGACTAAAATCACAACAAAGTAAGGGTGAGATTTTGGATGAGACACCTATCATTTTCAATGAATGAAGTTCATTGAAAAACACTAAATGACAAAATTAGGTACAAGTTCGGTTTCAACTCTACTCTCAGCCAGGCCACAGCTCCTGTATTCTTCTCCAGTTAGCACTGTGGCTTTGTTAAACGTGTCCAGGTCCAGGTGTTTGGAATAGCTCAAATCGTATCCCCGAGCACATCATGTCCACGATTCCTGAGAAACTCGGCTACACAGGTCAAGCCTAGAAAATTTACTTTTCTATTTCTAGTGCCAGAAAGAGCCTCATGCTTTTCTGCTTAACTTAGCCTAGAGGCAGTTTTTCATACCCAATCTTTTTTCCCCCCAGCCTTATAGTTCATCATTTTTCTTGTACATTTTGCTTTTTCTGGTGTGTCTTACTGGAGGCTGATGAGACAGCCCTTAGACATTGGAGAAGTTTCTACCTGCAGGGTGCTGTGATGCAGCCAAAGCAAAGAGATCCCCTGTTCCCAGGATTGCAGGAGGGTGAGAGTTGTTATTCTGCTGTTGGAGGGGAAGAGGGCAGGCCCAGCACATCCTGCTGTGTTTGACATGGTGTGTGTGTTTGTGTGTTTGTGTGTGTGTGTGTGAGCTGTGCAGTGGGTGAGGAACAAAGCTCTCCCTCCTAACAAAGCTGCTCTCCTGCTGCCTGCTGGGAATGTGATGCTGCAGAGCTCTTGGGGGTATTGTTTTGTCTGGGCAAACTTGCCAGGAAAACAACAACTTTTGCACTCAGGAACTAGTGGTAGTTATAATGACTTGTCTGAAAAAGCACAGCTACCAAGGAAGGATTTTCTAGCTGCTTTATTTTGGGCATGAACATACACACACACTGCCCAGATACTTCATGATTAATTAATGTTTTGTGAGTCTGAAGCTCCTTAATTAGACCAACAGTTTGACATTGCATTCAACAATGGATGTAATTTATATTAGAAATGCCCATAGTAATTATCAAGACTGGAAAAGAGGCAACCCAGACAGGATTTAACTAAAAAAATGTCAGCAAAATAAATTAAATAAACACTCAGTGTTCCTGGGAAATGAAAAAGGTGAGTCCCCAGACTCTCTCACTGGGTGATTTTATGCAGAACTGGTCCATTGTGCTATTTCAAGGATTACTTCATGATATTAAAATCCCCCTTTCCTTGTCCTCTATATGATTTCAAATGGTGAAATCCTTTATGAATTTACCAGTAATATTAGTGAGAACCTGTCAGATTTCTACATAAAAATAACTGTACCTCAGACAGTGACCTTTTTATGCATCTTCTAGAGGAAGCAGCTATAAATCATTAACTATCTAACAAGAATTTACTCAATACATTAATCATAATTAACTTTGGGGGGTTTTTTGAACAGGTTGTATTAGGCTATGTGATCCAAGGCTCATCCAAGGCTCATCTCTATGGCACAACAAAGCACAGAAGTGCCATGGCAGATGGGGGAAGCCCATGTAACTCAGGGGTTATTGCCTGGGAGTGTGTGACACGTTACAGACACCAAATTCCATTTCTGACTATCGTCCTGAGGGAGGGCACTCTGTGTGTGTGTATTTCAGTGCCAGCAGCTGAGGTGGGCACCATGGGTCACAGCAGGGACCTGTTGTCTTTGTGTCCACAGTGGAAGGGAAGGGATGTGGGTCCGTAGCTGCTCTCTGGGTGCTTGTGCCAGGTATGATCACCAGCAGCTCTCAAGCAGGACCAGTGGCAAGCAGGACACAGGGCTTGGGAGCCAGGTATTGAGGTGGCTGTGAGTCTAGGTCATGTTCTGGAGGGATCAGCATCACAAGGTGGCTACTGCAGGGCCCAGGAGGTCCAAGCCAGCTCCTAGTGAGACCCTGGGGTCTGGGGCTGACTGACACCAGTTTGTAGATCTGTTTCTTTGTGTGTGGGGAAAACAGGGCTGAAAGGTTCCAAGGGTGAGCTGCTGGGGCCACGATGTACCTGCATGTTTGTATTCTCCACCAATGGACCTTCCTCCTGCTTGTGCAGAGAGGGGAACAGGATGAGGCTATTGGGGCTACCCTGTCTGAGGGAAGGTGTGGGGTTTTATTTATTGTGACCTTACATGAGAAATAAAAATCCTAGAAACCCTGACAGAGTCAGAGGTATGACCTGATACCCTGTTGGTCAGGGTGTTGGAAGCAGTCCAAATAAATCCTCCTGGAGAAACAGATGTGTTTCTGTTGGAGTAGACATGATCCTGTAGAAGGGTCCAGTGGTGGTGAGATGGGTCTGGTCTTCCTTTGGGAATCCAGTGGAAAACCAGACCTCTGGTGTTCCTGAGGCTCAGTTTTCATCTTGATAGAAACAGTTGGCTCCTCCCCACTGGCTGGTGCCTCTCACAGTGGGATGATGGAATGTGTCATGTCACTGGTGAGCCTTAATGGCTCATTAACAGAAGATATCCCCTGGAGGGTGGACAGTGGTGAAAGACTTAAGGAACATTGCTCCCCCTGGTTTTAACAGCTGGTCTATTGTCAGAAGGGACCCAGCCCCTCCCCCCTAGAGTTATGAGGGATGGGTTATACAAGAGATAAAGAAAACATCTCCCCAAACGGTTTCAACAGGTGGAAAAACAGAATAAACATTTTATGGTTACATAACCCATGGCATATCTCCTAGGTATTTTTAAGGTGAACTTTTCTATCCATCCTGTCCACTGAGTACTGTGGGGGAGAGGGACCACACCTGAGGGAAATGTGTGGATAATAAAAGCAAGATACCCTTGGATCCTTCCCTTTTCCTGTGGATGATCTACACCAACAGCAGCAACCTGTTACTGGATTGCAAACACACAGTTTGCTCCATGGATATAAGAATTATTCATGGTACTGCTTTCAGCTCGAGTCTTCCAGCCCAGAAAAATGAGGACATTGATGGGCATGAATAATCAATCAGTGGTATATATCTTTGTCAGCTCAATATTTTTTCAGAGATCTGGAAATGAAAATGAGAAAAAAATTCTATAAGCATGCTTGTATTTATGCATTAATGGCTGTCAGTTTTAATTATTATTTAATATTTCTATTCAAGGCACCAGGCATTTAGTCCTCTGATTGGCAAGACTCTTCCTCAGCATTGCATCAGGTTTATGAATAACCTGTAATGACAGATGGCAAAGAGCATTTTCTGACAGCCATTGATTTCCTGGAGTTGCTGAGAGATAGAGGCAAATAGTTCCATAACCATCCATGGGAAGATTACTCTACTGGCTCCTCAAAATAAAATCCTGGCATAAAACCTATTAAATTTTCTTCTTCTCCTGAATATTTTTCCTAGTTTTCTCTTTCAGCACCTCTTGAAGTTCTGTGGAATGAAAGCTGTCTGCTTTTATTTGTTGTTGTAAGGATGTTTCAGTAATAAAGAGAACCATAGTCAGCCCTGGACCAACAACATTTTCCCAGTAGGTTGGCAAAATACTTTCCTGTGAAGGATTTCAGCATGTTACATGGAACACATTCATTTTCTGAAACAAAAAATCCCAAGAGATGGACCAGGGACCTGACTGCAGATTTGTTGCCAATATGTGCTTCTGCCTTCTGGCTTTTTCAAAGATTGCAACACAGAACATTTTAGTGGAGTCAAACGAGTGACTTGCCTAGCAAAGTATATGAAATCCATGCTTTTAAAGAAAGTAAAACTCATCTTTCTTCTTTTATTAATATTGTTTGAAGTATATCCTAAGATTTCCCATTGTGTGTTCTAGATTAGCCCTGCAGAGCAGTAGAAATCCAGTTTCAGGTCTGCAGAGCTGATGCATGTCAGCATTTGTGGGTACATCTTAAACGAAACTCAGAAGACAAAAAGGAATCCTGCACAAGGCAAGGCCATCAACAGCCCTAACAGTTTACTTTAAAAGAATTGGGATTTCCTGCCTTTAACTGCAAAAGCACAGCTCTCATAAAATGGAAGATTTTCATATAGATTTTTAACATCACATAATTCAAAAACCACAGTTTACAAGTCTTTCCCCTCCCTTTTTTTCTTTTCTAATTTTTTTTTTTTTAGTAAGAGTTACCATATCATGTGCTAATTGTTGCTAATCTCTGTATAATGTTTAGGCAGCCTTCCAGTTCCCAGCAGGAAATTATCTGCCAGCAGAACTGACCACAAGGTTGCCCAGTTCTGAGGACATTTTCTGTGCTGCTGATACCTACAAACTGAGAAAGAAATTAACTTATATGAATCCCACACTGACATACTAAAATTTGACTAAAGCTTTAATAAAGGAATGATAATGGCATTTAGTTAAAATGAAAAAGAATGCAGAGCAGTACTGCCAAACTTCCATAAGGACAGATATTTTGATCAGGGCACAGTCTGATCTGCTGTCTTGTTAGTTCTGATGCAGCATGTTTAGAGATTTGTTCACAGGTCTCTGTATCTCTGCCACCCTATTTTTGCTCTTAAGGCTGAAAATGCAATTCCTACAGGAGCAGGAAAGATCAATACACAATTCATGAAGTTTCTCTTCCAGAGAATTCCATTGCACAAAAGGAAGGGCAGGGGGAGCACTGGTTACATAAAAAATACACTGCAAAAAAAAAGTTCCCCCATTCCTTATCTTCTTTCTTCTCCTGGTATTTATTTCCCATAACTTCTTTCTCCTGGTACATGCACATTTAGCAGCCTGTTCTTTTGAAGGGTGATTTCAGGTCTTTGACCAAAATAAAGCAGCTTTCCTGACATGCTGGCAGTCTGAGCCAGATGTCACAGCTACCTCAGCATTCTCAGCACGGCTCTCTCAGAGAGCTTCAGCCTCAAAGCTGTCCATGAACGTTCCATGTTTTTATTCAGGGACTAATCAGAAAGAACAGGAACCGCAGCCACTTTTCAGGAAGATGGGAGAAAGTGAGAGAGGAGCTGAGAACACAGCAGTGGCTACCTACTGGTTAGATAACAGTGCACAATATTATCTAGATATCAATAAATTTACTGATTATCTGGCAGAGGCCACAGTCACGTCCTAGCACATATCTGGGACAAATTTGTCCCACATCAGTTTATAGATGCAGGAAACAACACGGCCCAGAACAGACAAGCAAGTCCTCATCTCCATCGTGAGACTGTCACATTGAGAAAGTCAGATCTGGAATCCTTGGAGGAGGTAAAAATTGGCCAAATGTTAACATGGTCCTATAAATTACATTTTTTGCACTAGAATAAACCTTGATATTTGCATGTTTACCTTTCCCTGGGTCAAGACTGAACAGCTTTTTTTGTCTTTTTTTAAATGAATCTATTCTTGACCTCACACATAGCACTGCACAACTTGTCTGCTGTCATCTTAGCCTAGGAAAGCAGTAGAATCTTCCTCAATAATAACTCTCATTCATTATGAATTATATTTTCTGTTTGATAACATGTAATCCAATATGAAAAATCATTTCAAAATAGAAGACAACTGCAAACCTGTCTGGAAAGAAGGACTGTGGTATTTAACAATTATCTTGTATTTGACTCCATGAATGGAGACTTTATCTTCAAAGATGTAGGTTGGTTTTGGCAGTAGGAGCTAGCTGTTCCAGAAACCCTTTCTTCACAGTCTCACAGTTAGAGTTCTTACAGAAACTTGCCAGAAAAATCTAAAAACAGGAGTGGAGAATGAGACTGTAAAAGTGGATGGTACAGCTCGGTGCTAAAAAGAACTTTGCTTTCTGAAAAGAGGTGAGAGAGCAAAATACACAAACACAAAGTTGTACTGAAACTAATGAAGACTGTCAGTTTCCTAAACTGTCCTTTAATATTCCCTAATTCCTCTCCAGAAATGCTTCCATCCTCAATTTCCATGCTTGGATTCCTTCTCTCAGCTTCCTCTCAAGTCACTGATTAATTAAACAAGACTATTAGCAGCAAATATTGCGATGCAAGCCAGAATGCAGGTCCTTAGTGGTCAAATACTTTATGGCAGATAGGATGCAGACCATTCTGATGGCTCAGAAGAGATAAAAATTGAGATAACATTACACAAACCCTCATTTTTCACAAGCTGAGAAGTTCACCTCTACAGCTTTCATATAAGTTTAGATGCAAGGGATCAATTAGCTCAAAATTCATTAAGTAGAAACTTCAAACATTTAAATAAAGAATTTAGACTGAAATACCCTATGTGTGGTTTTAATCCAATGTAAAACATTCAGGACTTGAGGTGTTCTGTAAGAAAGCACCAACAATGGCAGGTCTGTAGTTGGATTTTAAGCAAAACCACTTTTCTTCTAAACTCCCATATTTTGTTCCTGAGTATCAAATACTTCCTGCAGGAAAAGGCCTCACAATGAAAGGCAGCCTTTGAAGTTTTCCTTACGAGGTTCCTAAGGAGAAGACTTTCACTCCCACGACTGTACAGGCATTAAATATGTAATCAAAATGTACTCATATAACACTTTCCCAGGCAGAAGCCAGCCTAAAAAAAAATTTAAATGCCCTACATAAAAATACTGTAAAGCTAGGATTATCCTATGTATACCAAAGTCATCCAACCAAGGAGTGCCTGCCTACACTTAAGGCTAACATGAAATTTTCAGCTTACAAAACATCCCAATTTCCCCAAAGCCTCACTGGCAAAAAAAAAATGTTATGCAAAAACTGCTGTAACACTTAAAGACAGTCTCTAAAGTCTCCTCTATTCTACTACAATATTTTGGGTTTGGAGCACTCCTACACCATCTCTGACCTCTCAGAGGTGTTGCATTTCCAGCAGCCACAGCTGCCCAGGCCCAGAGATGTGCCCAGAATCTGCTGCACATGCAGCAGCACTTTCTTTAACTTACGAGGGCATGAGCTAACCAGGCCTCCAGAATAAGCAGAATTTTGGCCACAATTTTTTAAGATCTGATTTTGGACTTCTGGGCACCTGTATTTACAAAGGATTCAGGAACATACACATTTTGTGTTTAATTTTACTTGCACAGTATATCACTGTAAGAGTAAATTCTCAGTCAGACTTTTAGTATAATGGAACTACAGCTAGGAGGATATCCTTCATCCTAACAGCAAAAAAACAATTATTAAATTAAATCTGCAGCAATTATTGAATTAAATCTGCAGCCTCCCCACTCTGCCCTCAGTGTGAGCTGCATCCTTGAGATCAGCATGCCTCATTAGAAATCAGGTGGTGCTTGGGTATTTGCTTCTGCAGCGTTGCAAATTAAAAGCAGTTGACAAATTAAAAACAGTTAATTGTGCACTAAGTGGCAAATTAAGCATTTATCTGTTTTGAAAAAATTAATAGTGGGAAACTATAGAGGCAAGTGCACTTACTGCAATATGCACAATTTAGATAAAAGAACACACATTTTTGTAAGAAGGTCAACAAGAAAAAACAAGAATTTCTGAGTATTTTAATCCTTATATTTTACATACACTATTTATGGAAAGTATAAGGGAGTCTGAAAAGATATTTTGAGGATTTTTTAAAATCCTAAATCCAGACAAAAATAGTAACCTAAAAAATCCAGTTCAGCAAGACCATTGTATTTTTAACCACCAAAATATTAATACAGAGGGGAAAAAGCATTGAAAGGCAAGAAAGAACAGAGGTTTTCAACGCTGATTTGCAAGAATCACTGAGATATCAGATTTGCTTAATTTCCCAGTTTAGGTCCCCCTTTTCCATTTCCTTAACATGCTTCAAAATCACAGGATCATCAAAGTCCACCCAGCCATGATAATAGATAACCTGGTAAAATTGTCAAGTGTTCTAAACTTCATTATGAACTACAAATGTATATAAAATTTTTTTAAATAGATCAAAATGCATCAAAATACATCAAAATAGATTACTGCAAATCAGCATCTGCAAAAGTAGGGGTAGGATCTGGCTCAGTGTGTGCTACCTCGGTGCAAACCCCAGCCTGTTCTGTACCCACCCCTTGCAAGTGTTGCTCTCTGCTGACATCTGGTTTAAAGTGTCAGGGAAGAGCTGCTCCCTCCCTCCCTCTGATTTGGCCTTCGTGGTGGACAAGAGACAGATGTGCAGTAGGAGGAAGGGGTTTGACAGGATTTCCAGCTCCATCATCTTCATTTCACATGTTGCCAGCTTCCAGCCCATGTCTCACAAAATTAAATACTCCCACTTCCCACTAAAAAAAGGGACTGATGTCCCAATAGCTTCCCTCTAGGGAAAAAAAAATATTTAAAAGTTTATTTGCATTCCATTCTAAATCTTAGGAACTATTGAAGGCAAAAATTTAAATTTGGAATGGACCACTGAAATTGTGTTGCATATTATATTTTCAGTGATATTGTTAACAAAGTACACAGAAGAATAAATGCTGCTTGAACTGTTAGTTGCTATTGTATGTTATGTAAAAAGAAGGTGTGTGATGCAGAGGAAATAGAGGTGAAGATCTTGCCTTGCTTCACATTCAAGCTGTAAAGGCTTAATCATTGGCTAGAGTGTCTTTTGTCTGGGATTTGAAATTCAGTGTACTAAATCAACGAGCTGTGTACTAAGTCAGGTTCTCTCATTCCTGTGGGAGTTAAGGAAACAACAGCTGAATATAATTTCATGAAGCTGCAAATTAGCTGATCCCTTGAGCTCAGTTTCCTTATCCCGTTTCTCTAGGATCCACAATTAGGGCACTGGAAATTAGGAAATGGAAGGTGAGAGTCTTCTCCCAGTGGCTGGAAGATCTTCCAAACTCACAGACTCTTCTTTAGACCTGGCTATGTCCACATTGGCAGCAGGTCCCTGTGCTCACTGGACTAAAGATGAAGTGCAAGAAATGTAAGCATGACCATACCTTAAATTTCACCCTGTGCTGAAGAGGTTTGCTGAATCCTGACCTAGCATTAATGTGGAAGTTTAGTTTTGCTGAATCCTGACCTAGCATTAATGTGAAATTTTAGCCTGTTTCTGAGGGGTTGGTAACATTACTTTTTTTGACACCACGAGAACATCCTGTTTTGAGAAGTGGCACATTCCCTTCCTGTAGTACTCCTTCATAAACTAGGTTTCTAGCAGTCTGAGGCAGTTTCTGCAGGGAAGTGCCCTGGGAATTGGCTGTTGACACAGCTGAAAGCAATGCTGACCCTTCAAACCTCTTCTCGATCCATTCACATCCCCAGGGACCAAAGTGCTGCTCTTTCCTCACCACTTCGTGCCACTCAAACAGGAGCTAATATTGCCACAATCAACGCCCTTTCAGACATCACCTGCACCTTCTTCACTCCGTTTAGTACAGAACAGATGGTTCAAACCAATCCAACAACCAACTGTGCCCCAGGACTGAGCAGGGCAGAGTTAGCTCATCTGTGGAAGTGTCAAGCTCCAAGTGAGAAGTAATGAACTCTTTTCCCACAGCAGCCAGATCCAAAAATACTTCAATCATGCCTCGAGGGGGCATGTGCACTAATAATTCTATACAGGGAAAACACTTTCTTGATACAGAAGCAGCTCTAGTGGCAGTAGCCATGCAGAGGTAATTAGTACCTCTGACAGCGATATTTCACATCTCTGCTAAGAACCAGCTATTAAAGACCTGGACAGATTTCTTCCAGCTACACCCCAAGCTCACTCTGTTAAAGCCTGAGCTGTAACGTCGTTGGGAAATACAGGGGGGATGACTCTGACTCACTCATTTCATTAAATTTTAGAGCATAGCAAGATGGGAGAGCTAAAATAGGAAAGAAAACAGAAGAAGACTGAAGACGCCATTCATTTTTCTTGACTAGAAACATCATTAAAAACTGCTTATTGTTTAGGCACAAAGATCAAAACTGACTATCAAAGTCTAAAAATAATAATTTATTAAGGACTTAACTGACCAAATACTGTAAGGAATCATTGTAAGAAATGCAGCCAATGGTCAATCAAAATGCTTAATTTTTTTAATTGCCAGCAAAAAAATATGGAGAAACTAATAAAATCTGCTTGAAAAATGCATGACTTGTTAGTCTCTGCCTCTATTGTAAATACCTTGGTATGTGCAGGCCAAAATTTAAAAATAAGCATAATCAAACACACACATTTGGTGCTGTAATGAAGTGGGACTTGACATCAAAGACATCAAATTATTGTTCTCTCCTAGATTCATGAGGCACCAAAATCTGACTGGAGGGTGGTCAGTGTAGCATTGAAACCTTGCAATTGAGAGGTGAATGTTAATTTTTGGTGAAAACTGTTCCGTAGCAATGTTGAGTAACAGCAAATGAGTTCATTAAATTATTTCAGAAATGACTGTAGTATGTCTCTCCCTTGTGGGGAGACACTTCAAGCCACAAGAAGTTCAAGATGCCATTAATAAATCAAAAAATTAGTTGAAGTAATCAGATGTTACTACCCCCTCACCTAAGTAATGATCCACCGAAGCAGATTTTTTAAAGGTAAAACTATTTGTTACTTCAGTATCTTGAAGTCAATCTGTTGATAGGTTTTCTTGAGTCTACACTGTACACAGTTTATAACCTTCAACTTCTTTCTTATTAGTCATCATATTTTTTCATAATTAAAAGAACATAATGTACTTTAATAAATGTAGGGCTATTTTATCAGAACTGCCAGACTGTCAGAAATCTGAAAAGGAAAACAGAGCTTTGCTCAGGACTAACTCATCTGCACTTGATTTGACCATACATGGCTTTCCCTGAAGATGCAAATGGTGACTAAACCTTTATTTGTTAATCTGAAATTCTTACACTCAAATAAAATATAGTTTCTTCAAACACATTAATATAAATAAATCTGGCTTAGTGAATCAGTTGCAAGTGCCATACTAAGAAGATGGAATCTCAAGAGATAAAACAAATAATTAAGTCCTTGCAGGAAATTCATCTGTTTTCTCACTTACCCATAGGAGATTTACATGCAAAGCTTGTATTGAAGCTATTTGTAATTAACATTAAGCACTTGCAAGAATACAGAAAATTGGAGTGCTAGTGGGGGGAAAAACCCACTACATTCCAGCCATTGAGATCTAGGTCTTAATTTAGATCTGTAGATTTCTATGCTTATAAAAGTTTTGGGTTTATTAAACATGTACAAAGGATGGCTCCTGAGAACTGAGACTTTCAGTATTATCCTATTAGTCTAGGACAGGTTCAATTGAAGAATGTCCCACTTTGACCCAAGAATAAAAGATTCTATGAAAAGTGCTATTATGAATCTGGATGCAATTTGAGGAGCAGTAAAGTAAACTTCTGGTAAAGTTTGTTGGCTTGAAGAGACAAATCTTGCTGAATAGTCCCATGCCAAATCTGTGCCATCTGAGAGTCATGTTCTCTGGCTTTGCTTTTTTCCAGGTGGTTCTTCTCCTGTCAGGAGTGCAGCCTGGCACAGCGTGCTGGAGTGCTTTCACATTAATGGCAGTGACACTGCTCAGGCTGCATTGACTTGACTGCTCTGTGGATGTGACATACAGGTTGTTCCCCAGCAGATCCTCTGTTACACAGCAAAATGAAATCTCCTCTTCCCACAGAAAAGACTAAAGGCACAGATGTCATGATCTGTTTGGAGCTCTCAAATCTGCAGGACAAGATACTCTGTAAATTAAACTTTTCTCATCAGCTCGCTGGGAAAGAAAAACAACAAAGGCTCCATCCCCTTTGCACATGAATTCACCACTTAGTTCACTCTCTGCAAGTGACAAGTTCTTTAATTCATCACTCTCAGCCCACAGTCTGTAACTCATGCACCATTGAGCAAAAGTTACCTACCAGCTGTGAGAGTGCTCATCCTTCCTCTCTCCTCCATCAGACTGTGGGCATCCCCTGCATCCCACTGGGATGCACAAAAGCCCGAGCAGTCTGGCTGCTGTTGGAGCAGTTTCAAAAGCTTTTTGAGAGAGCTGACACATTTCTACTGCTCTGAGTAGAAGTTAGTCACTTCCACTGCCATGAGTTAGGGGGCTCTGAAGAAACTGCCCAAAGCCAGTGTGCAAGGAGGATGGATGGATGGACACATGGATGGATGGATGCAGGGGACAGTGGCTGCATAAGGACCTTCAGCCTTTCCTGGTGTGGTAAACAGTCAGAATTTTACAGTGAACTTTAAGTTGGTGAAGAATTGAGGAGACTGGTTGAGGGAAACTTGAGCTGAGCCTCTTCCTTATCTTGCAAGGGTTTGAGCAAAGGCTGAGGACTGCAGGATGTCTGGAATGTGAGGCACAGAAAATCACCTGCACATCTGTACCAGCCCCCTCACTGTGTGTAACAAGCCTTGTTGTAAGTCTGGTCCAATAAGGAGATAAGGAATTGCACAAAGGCTCTCTGGTAAAGGTCAGACGGCCTTTGCTGCCACCTCAGCATGTGGAAGAGGACCAAAGTGTTCATTCCACCTTCTGTGTCAAGTATCAATTCCAACTGAAAGTAACCAAGAGCGTCATTAAGCTCCATTTCCATATTAAGTTTCACACCCCTAAGAATAAGTGAAAAAAGGGGACATGTAACATGTGTGTGACCAAAGCCCCCAAAACTCAAGCTGTCATATGAGATTGTTCCACCCTACCAAAAATAGTCAAAGTTTATAGTATAAAAGGGGAAATCTGGGACAAAAAGGACAGAGAGGGGAAAACACCTCAGCTCTGAATCAGTTGGCAGACTGTCCTTCCTCCTGTCCTGAAGAGTCACTTTCAGGTGAACTTTGCCTTTCCAACTGCATTATAGTAGAGGTGGAAATATTAATTTTTATATTGTTAGTACATTTCTGTTGCTGTACTTTCTGTGGCAATCTCTGTAGTTAATGCATTTATCAGCAGCAATTCTGAGCACATTTTCTGTTCCTTCAATAATCTGTTCTGTCTGTGAATCTGGATTGTGCAGGTCCTTACTGAGCACAGTTATAGTGCAGAATTGCTTGTGATCAGAAATCACAGCTCACTGATCTCTGAAAGTTGTGCTGGAGCACAGGGGGGTTATGGTCTGACAGATTTCTATACTCTGAACACAACAGGCTGTAAGACTGTGGCAGCAGTCCTTTTGTTAGAGGGTGGAAGTGAGCCAAAACACAGACTTCTTGTTCATCACAGCATAAAAAAGGGGCCTGGTTTGTTCTTCTTTACAGCTCAGCCATCCTGACTCCAACTATTCCCTGACTCTGGCTGCAGCAAGCTCCTGCTGGAGGTTTCCCTTGCAGCCTCTGACTGCTGGTTATTTCCTGCTAACTCTGACTGCAGCGATCAGTTTGCAGACTCTGACTGCAGCTTTCACCCAGCTAGACTGTGACTGCAGGTTCCAACAACAGGCTCTAGCTGCACACCCAGACTGACCTCACAGCAGTGATTCTCTCCCCAGGATCCTTCTTCATGATTCTCTCATTCCCTCTTCCTCAAGGTTCCTCTTCCTTCACAACATCCCATCCCCTCCCTGCTAACCCACTCTCTTTTATCACACTTACCTTTATTGGCTATAGCTGTGACTCATCAGTAGTGAGGCTGTCTTGGGTAACTAACACGGCTGTTACTTGTCAGAGTCACCTGTGTTCCCTTTTCTGCAGTAGGACACTCTCCATCACACTGGTCCCAGTGATTTCATGGCAAGCATGCTAGGCCGTCTCACTAATTTAGCTGAAAATTAATTAAAATACTTTGTGTGTGTATTTATCCTCTTGCCAGGTTAATTTTCAGTCAGATTAGAGAGCTAAGGCATCTCAGCAGAAGCTCAGAGTAGTGATAACCCTAAAAGAAGCACTAAAAATAATACCTGTTAAGAATATGAGCACCACATTCCATGATAATTCATCAGGTTTTATACCTCTTTGAAATCCTTTCTGTCTTTAGCATCAATACATTTTGGGATTAGTATGACACTAAAGTTGCATGGATTAAGTGATAATTGCATAGTTTACACACCGTATTGTTGCTGGATGCTAAACTTCTTGTTGTATATAAAAGATACTTGATTTGAAAGTCAGAAAAACATAGGTATAGCTTAGAAAGTGCTGCAGTTACTGTTGTTAGAATGGGGGAAACATATTTTCTACCAGTGGAGACACTATTATAAAACCAAATGAATAGAAAAGAATAAATGTTGGGAATCTGAATGGGGAAAAATATAAGGCTTCAGCCTTGTTCCTTTGCCTTGAGAATGCTTACTGTAGTACAAGAATTTTAGGTACAGCCTTGATTTAACTAAAAAAGGATGTGTTCCAAAATGTCTGCAATAAAATACCTACTATTTGTTTTGGCCAAACAACAGAATAATTCATTCAAAATTAGTCTGTAGTATCCAGTCTTCCCTCATTCTGCCATGGAAGATCAGAAAGATTTCTACAAAAGTACATCTACCCATTGCCACTTTACTGTCAGGCTCCAGTCCATAATTTGAAAATTATGCTACTTTAGCTCATCATGTTAATCTCCTTTCACACAGTTGTGAACAATCTCTTTGGATAATTGAACTCTAATTGCTTCCCCCGTTGTTGATTTTGTTCTCAGATGCTGTTTGCCTACCTGGCAGAGGTTCAAAAAATGTTTTTTTGAGTTTGCTGCCACAAGGTGTTAAGGTGACCACCCTCTGGGTGTAGCAGCTGTAAGCTTGTTCAAAATTTAACAAAAAACTGCATTGGTAGACAGAATAAAACAGTGATTTTTTGCCACCACTGAGGCCATCAGTATTTATGCATTTAGTCTTTGATAATGAAGGTTTGGAAATACTTGACAAATTCTTTTTGGAAGTGATTGCTATTTTTTTTTCTTGATTCTTTCAGTAGTTTTCTGCAGGCCATAATTTAGGAGAAATGGAATTAACACTGGTGCCAAAATGGCTACGTGAAAGACAGCTGCCTTATAAGTTACTCAATTTTAATTTATTTTCCAATTTCATGTAAGGAAATGAAAAATAAATTGAAATTAACCAATTACATTAATAATTTTTCAACACCTCTATGTGATAAAATGCCATCTTAATACTGTGTTGGCTCCTGCACAGGCATTCAAGGAATTAAAGAATTACAGAATCTAAAGATTAGTCAAAAGCTTTTTGTTCTTGTGTCTAAATTACTAAAGGAATTAAACATCTTCATTTTTTCTTTTGATATTTTTTGTTTCTTCTTGTTTATTTAACCTAAGGAAAAATAAGACTATCTCTGGTAATATCCTCCTACTATCTTCCTATGCACTGAATTTTAGGAGGCAAATCAATGCTTTCATTTTTTCTCTTTCTTGCTATGGAGATTGCGTGAAATAGCTAGTGCTGCTCAAATTATATAGAATGCATTCCAGAAAATTATGTAGTGATAAATAGAAGGAAATATTTAGTGATGAATTTATCACATTCTTTTGGCTGTTTCGGAAACATCAGTAACAACTTGGTAGCTGAAGTTTAACCTCTTGCTTAGATAAATATACAACGTTATTCTCCTACACATTCATTTCAATATTTTTTCATTACTTTTTAGAGGGAGATGCTTCTTTCTGGTTGAATCTGGTTTAAATTTCACACATATTTGAAACTGTACTTTATATTTGCCAGTTCCACACTCCACATCATAAAAATTAACCAAAGAAATCACAATCTTGTTTCATTACATTTCTCCTCAAAGTTCTGGGAACATTTGTTGTTACTGAATATCTGTGTATATGTGTCAGTTAGAGAATTAATGATTGCTGTGATGGGAATGTTTAGAAGACAGATCAGCCAATTTTAAACTTTTAAACAAAATTTTATTTGACTTTCATTCTTTAACTACACACTTTATGCTAATGCTTAGTTCATATCCACCTCAGTCAAGCCGCTGCCCTCTGAATTTGACTGTCCAAGTATCAAATCCATCTCTCTGCAATTTAAAGAAAAGGATGTTGTGGGGGACCGAGTCAAAGGCCTTACAGCAGTCCAAAGAGATGAATTCCCAGTCCTTTCCTCGTCCACTGGTGAGGCCAGCACAGGGATGTTTGTGGCTACAATACCTCTCTGCTTCAGATACATCTTTCGTGCATCTGTCCAGTGGAGGGAATGGTTTGGGAAGCAGGAACTGGACAAATAGACCTGCATCTGTCTCCCAACAGCCCAAGTGCTGTTCTTGAGCTGTTGTGACAGCAGGTGTGACAGTCTGCAACATCCACATGCCTAAATAATGGTTTCTGCTACTCCTGGGATGAAAAAAATACTTTCTAGCCTGGACAACCAGAGTTAGAGGAAACAAGATGAACAAAACCAAGTCAGTCTGAACGTAGCTTTTTCCTGGGAAAATAATTAAAGACTGCTTGATCTTCTACTGTACACTTGACCCATTTTTATCTTTTTTCCCTTTATGAATCAACAAAGACCATCATACAAATGCCAGAGTACCTGTTGATGACAGCATGGAAGACTTACTGTGATAAACTTTTAAGGTCCTGTCATCTTGCTGTGTTGGAGCCTAGAATTTTAATCTGGGGAAACCTGAGTTTTATTTTGATATCTGTCTAGTGCCAAACACATAGATTCTGCTTTATGACTAGGGATTTTTGCTGTAAATAAGATGAAAACTATACTTAATACAGTGTTCCGTTGTAAAATGAGAGTGTTTGCACTAAATCACTAAGGATGAATATGGGCTGAATGAGAAGATGGAATAAAACCTTTATGTTGAGATGAGTTAACAAGATCCCATCACACTTCAGCTGCTCATTCTCCTTAGGACCATCCCTTAGCAGCATGTAAATAATATTTGTATTGTGTAGGTTTGATGATGAAAAAGACATTGTTGACTTTTCACAAGAGATCACTTTCCCCTTTCGTGGAAATGTATCCTATAGTTGAGATCATTCTGATGGGTTTTTAAATAGTCCTTTTGTTAATAAGAGATTCCTTTCTGTGGGTTTGGGTTGTGATGGAAATATATGGGTTAGATCTTTCACTGGTATCTAGGTAAGGGACTGGGGAAGGCTGCTGGGCTTTTTCTTGACAAGAGGAAAAGGCATAAACTGTCAGACTCTCTCTGCCTGATTTTAAAATTACTGAAATAGGAAAAGTATTTGAGTAAATGGAGTTTTTAATTGCATGAAGTCTAAAAACCTGACATTTATGGCATGTATCAATAAGAGTAATAGATGATGTGTCTGCCTCCGAAAAAAATAATTTTTTGTCTTTGCTTGGCATTAGTCAGAGCCGTTTTTATTAATTCATGCATTAATGCTTAGCAGGTACAAAGTGTTTTCCCTAATAACAGATTTTTTGTAGGCGGCAAGTTCATCAAAATTTAGTTGGGGCACTTTAAATGATCTGACTGCAGAATATTTTTAGTATGTTCAGTCAAAATCAGTCTTTTGAAATGTTTTAATGTCCTGAAATCATATGATTTTAGATGTTACCCCTTCAGAAAACTATCTCTATACAGGAAGGAAAGCAATTTTAAAGGGTTTTGTTTTTTTTTTTTTTTTTTGATGTGTTCAGATTCTTTATATTTCTTAAATGTCATGTTGAGGCGAGCTCTTTGAAGTTAACTCATGCAAAAAATAATGTTTGGTTGTGCTAATCCTCATTTTTCAGCCATTAACAAGAATACTTCAAACACAGGTAATGAAAGGCAAATACATTTGAAATGGATGTTGGCTGCTGACTGTCTTCTCTCTTCTACACCAAGGTGCACACACAAATCATGACCCCAAAAAGAGTGTTTTGATTTGGAGACCATGTTATAAAAAACAAGAGGTTGTGGTCTTAGCCCACTTATATTTTTATGGTGTGAATTCCCCCACAGAACCTGAGCTGAAGATTTTGTTACCAGAGCATCTTCTGAGGGGAAAACCTCCCTCTGGATACCCCAGTGCTACTACCAAAGGCATAAAACCCAGCACTGCTCCTCATCATCTTAGTCCCTCCTGCTACTTAGGGTGACATATTTTAATGGCGTTATTTTAAAGGAATTGTCTGTAAAACACAGGAATTTCTGGTATTGTTTCAGTTGTCCTAAATGCTCAGCTTTTGGATTACTCATGGTTCCAGTTATTTATGCCATTGAACAAGTGGTTGTATTAATACAGACAAAGCTGTCTGAGATTTACATAAATTATTTTCAAAGAGTAGAGAGAGTTTAAAGGAATCTTATGCAAATTAAAAAGAAAACAAATATTCCAGCAAAGACCAAACACTTAGCAACCAACTGGACTTGCTAGGGTAGAACATAAGACTGTGCCTCTTGGGAAAAGTTCTATATTTAAGTGCTTAAGGATTTTCATAAGTGCTAAAAAACTGCCCTTCACTTAAAAAAAAAAACAAACACCTTTAGACAACCAAGTAGATCAGGGATGTCAAAAGCAAAGCAGCACTGGTGTTCCCTGGCTGCCTTTTCTATTCAAGGTCTGTAAATCTTCTATGGCCTGACTGATGTCAAGGGCAGCTCACCAAGGACCCTCCAGCAGCTGACAATAAAAGCACCAGGACATCCTTTGGTATCTCAGAGCTCTCTTGCCTCTGACTGCTCTCCTTGGAAAATGTGGGGAGAGTGTTTCCAGCCATGGCAATTCCACTGCTGATTACCAGAGTGCGGTTATTTACGGAGCCTGCTCCAGTCCATGATTGGTCATATCCAGCCCATAACTGGCCACTGTGCCCCTGTAGTGCCACAATCTGCCACATTCTGCTCCATCTCAGGACTTACTGCTGAGCATCAGCATTTGTTCTCTTTTATGGAATCAGTGCTAAGCTCTGTTTTGCTGACCATGATTTTTCCAACCATGAGGGATTGATCTGGAAGGAACATAATTCAGATTAATAAACACCAGAAAACTGTGTTTCTACTAAACAGAGTTTCATAGCAGTCTGCCTACTTGCAAAGCTACTATCAGAACATCTGATGAAAAAAATCTTTAACCAGTGGATATTATTCTCACTTCTGACCTAGCTGACCAGGTCATCTGTTCATGGGAACTTAACCAGAAAAACTCACATTTCTATGAAAAGACCCCCTTTTCAGAAATAGAGGACAGCTGCTTCCACATTTCAGACACAACAAATGGAACAACATCCTACAAGTAAAAATAAAAACTTGAAGAGTCAAAGAAGTTCTTTAGGAAAAACCCCCCACCTGCTAATAAAAAAATAATCAGTACAAATAGAAATATCAAATTATTTTATTCCAAACAAGATATGATTTTATCAATTGAGATTCTCCTAAGTTTCCACTTTAAAATTTTCCATAATATTGAAGGGGAAATTAGGGTTTCTTATTACAGAGAAAGTTAACTTCTGTCAAAAATAGTACTGGAGGAAGCCCTGCATCTGAAAACTAAGATCTTCTGGCATTTCTGGCATTTCTGTTGTTCAGATCTTTCTGACACCATTTTTCTGAAACGCTGGCAAAGATGAAATAGCCAAAGTTCCTTCATTTTGGAATTCATAAGAATGTGTACTTTTAAATAGAGTTTAAGACCTCTGAATAATTCTACTTAGTCTAAAATAAATACAACAACATCTGCAGCCTCACTAGAGGCAATTCTTTCACCCCTGTAACAAGAATCAGATCAGGAAAGAAAGACAAGGATTTTTTACAAGTTTTCTCCTTCTCTGTTTACTGCTCCACTATATCAACATTATTGTAGCATCTTCAGTGCAGTTAATTTGGTCACTGAGGCAGATGAATGGCATGAATTCTCCCCTGTCACTTCTTTTTTGGGTATAACATTTCAGGAGCAGTCATTCAGCTGCTCTGCCTCCTCCACTTCCACCATCACTCTTTGTTCTTGTTTAGAAGGTCCTCTGTCTCAAGTGTAAGAGTCTCACTTATTTTGAATTTTGAAGCTGTGATTTGCTCCTGGGGGTGGTTTTTTAACATGTGTGAAATAGGTATGTGCTACCCCTGCTTATTATGACTTTCTAGACTGTTTTGGTTTTTTTTAACATTCCACCTACAGTGAAATGTTTAAATACTTTTGAATCCCTTGTGTAAACACAGTAATCTCATGATACAGCTTCAGCAACAGACCTATGTGCAGCCCATGTCAACCACCCTTATTTCATGGTGGAGCAACTGATCAGGGAAGGAAGAAAACCTGATTCTCACACGGTCTGCTGAATGGTCAGCAACATTCACAGCACAGCCAGTACCCTGAAGGTTGCTCCAGACCAAAATGTTCACTTTATGTGGAGAAGATATGCAAAAAGAGAATAGGAGATTATTTAAGGGAAAGGATACTTGCTGCAGAGTAACTGCAATTCCTTGACAAAACTCCTCAAGAGGCCAGGCTGGAGTTTTTGCTGGGTGAACTTTCTCCATATGGTTTGAGGAGCTCTACAGAACCCATGTCACTGTTCTTTACTATGGAGAATGTAATAAAAAGGGTGAAAATAGTGTCTGAACCCATGACCACATTGGGAGCTACCTGTAGGAGCAGACCTATTCTACCAAAACATTGCATGTTTCATGAGATAAGGAAATGCATCTCAAGTGGTGATGGTGCTTGAACTCTACAAGTTAGTTTCAGAAAGTTTATATTTAAGTCCCTGAATTCTGTGTGCTCCTGCAGAAAGGGAAGCAATATCAGTCCTGAAAAGTTAACATTATAATAACAAAACATCAAGGGAGACCCCAAGAAGGAAGCAATACAGAAAGGGTTGATATCATAAACCAAGAATTTTCAGGCAGGCTTTGAAACAGTTTAAAATGATTGCACAGAATAACAAGTTGGGGGAAAATGTAAGAAAACACATTTGTGTGCTCTTTATAGCATTTTGCTTCTCTGACAACTCTGCTTCTCAGAGCTGAAGTAGTTTAGAGTGTGTTTAAGTAATGACTGGAAATTGAGTTGCTTATTGTATCTCATCTTACGTATGACCGTGCACCCTTCGAGAACACTGCGATTGCATGTAGAATACATTACCGTGGTTCTTACCCAAAAGAAGTCCTAAAAATCTTTAGTAGACAATTGGTTGCAGTTAAGAGTTAGACATTTTTAATGTACAGATTAAAACTTACAGCTTTTTCTACTTGCAATGTTGAATCTGCAGATGGCAACTCCTCTGTCTCTTCGTAGTCAAACGGCACAAGCAGGATCCTTCAGCAGAGAGTTTATATTATTATCTCAGCATGGTGAATAACTGTAAACATCAAAATCCACACTACAAAAGGAAGTGACTTCAGAAGATTTCCAGAATGTCCTAGGTAAGTATATAAATGCTCTGCTGTAAGTTGTAGGAATGGCTACTGAAGAGCATATCCACCTGATCAAAGTCAAAAGCTTTAACTATCAGAAGGCTGCCTTCTGTGTTTTGACAGTCTTCCATTTGTCTGTGAATAATAAAGATGAAGAAATTATTTCACATCTCTTTCAGCTGAGTGGATTTATATCTGGTAAGATATAAGCACTGGTGGAGATAAATGAGAATATGTTATGTGATTGTATTTCGTATTTAAAATTCAGTGATATTTTGAAAGCAAATGCTGCTTCTCAACAGCGATGTCATTGGACATTTTTAATGTGTGCTTGGCACTCTAAACTGTGTGCTGTGAAAGGTTCTGTCTCAAAGAGGTTTGTATGATAGCCTCTATCAAATTCAGAACGTGAACATGTAAAGTGTCTAATCTGTCAAGACTTTTCATTGGGATTGTCTGTGATTGGCACACTGGTGCTTCACTTTCTTTTCTCTTTAACACGTGAGAAATAAGACAGACTTATTCCAGATCCTTTCAGTTACAGAGTCCTGACCCATCATTTCACATCTAGGTTTTTCTAAACTAAAAACCTTCTTTAAATACTGCATCATTTCTGGACCACCCAGCACAGATACAGAACTCCCCAGAGTGGTCCCATCATTATTTCTGTGGAGGATTCCAGAACCAGCTGCATAGCACAACTGTCTAAAGGCTTCCTCTTGGAATCACCCTCCATGCAAAAGCACAGCACTCAAGGCAATTATGGCTATTAAATTTTTGAAGCTGGTGTATCTACATTTCCTGCTCTTCTCCATGTCATGTAATCTCAGAAAAACTGATATATTTGTGGTTCTGCATGGTTGTGGGTCTGCATTAGTGTTAAGACTAAGAGGACACTGTACCTGCCTTATTTGTATCCCTGTGCATTCCTCAAGAGAGGATGGCCTATGGATGCCTGTTCTATGACACTTCAAGGAGAAATCCCAGGGAGAGTGAGGAATTGCAAGAGGTAAAAGCGCTACATTCCATTTCCCACTTTCATGATCATCACAAATTCCCACAGTGTTCCATAAATTTATCTTTCAGAATGCCTGACTTTCCCTGTCATTGCCTGGGATTTTTGCTTGCTTGCTTACTTTCAGCAGTCCCTCCATGTCTGGGGTTTACACTGCAGTTTTTGCTCATTTCATAGCAAATATACATAAAGATTTAAAAACTGTAGAAACTTTCTTTCTGCCCTGGGTGATACTCTGAGGGATGCGAGTTGTATAGACAGTGCTCTCTGGCACATGGTGTGATTCTTGTGGTGTCCTGTGCAGGGCCAGCAGTGGACTCTGTGACCCTTGTGGGTCCCTTCCAACTCAGCATGTTCTGTGAAATTGGATGTTATTCTTCTCCCCGTTGCAAACTTAAAATTTACAAAAAAAAAAAAAAAATTCAAGGGTGTATTGTAACTTTTTAATGTAATAGCTTACTGCATCATAGAAGGAATGAGTTCTTCTAGAATAACAGTACACCTTTTCAAATATGACCTATACCTTTAAATTTTTGCCTCTTTATAAGGACTTTTTAATGAAATTGAGTAAAACATACCATGTTGCTTTGCAGTTGTAGGTGGGGATTGAAATATCACTGTATAATTACCTGTACCATTTCCTTAACCTTAGAAATTGGTACATGCAGGGCTGCAGGGAGGGCAGTTACTGGTGTCTGTAGCTGGCCAGCCCAGATAGAGACCTTAATGCAGTTTTGCAATCCAGTTTTGGAACCTGTGTCCATATGAAATCAATAACTCGTTATATTCTTAGCTGTGCTTCTTCGAAAGCACATACTGGGATTAGCAAATAACTATCCACAGTTTCAGATTTTAGTACCTTCTCAGTAGAATCCAATGCACGATAACATCAAAATTTGGCTTATCCTTGCTTTAATTAGTTTACATAGACACAGATTACTGCCAGCATCAATGCTTTTGTATTTAAATTTCTGCCATTAAGGTATATTAACACGTATTAACAAAGGAAATGCTGTGCATTAGAGGCATGAGATAAGAAAAGACATGATTAAAAACCTTTTCATGTGATGCTTTTTTCAAAAATATTTTTCCTTAAAAGAACAGAAATGTTTAAGTGTTTGTTTGGGGTGGGGTTTTTTTGTGTTTTTGGTGTGGTTTTTTTGTTTGTTTGTTTGTTTTGGTTTGGGGTGTTTTTTTTTGGTGGGGGGTTACTGGGGTTTTTTTCCAGAAAAAATTTGTATCAGGATTTTTTTCCTGAAAAGGTAGGTATAGAGAAGACTCCAGACTACAGTGTAGGTCTGAAAGCTTAAGATATTTATATGTTATTTGAGACCTGTGTTTTGAAATAATTGTTTTGCTTAATCTGTTGCCTTTTAAAAGTAAGCCATTTCTGTTTATAATTAACAATATTTTTCACTAAATCTACCTGATTCATTGGATGCAGATACAAGGTTGTCATATCCATGATCTGAGTTAGTAAAAAAAAAATTAAAAACCTGGCTTTGGTTTTTTTTGAATTATTTTCTGTTGGTTGGCTGACATTTGAGGTTTTTTCCAAAACAGATCTAGAAGGGAGATTTTTGTGCTTTTACCTGATTAATTCCAAAATTGCTTCAAGACACTGATTTCAATAAAATAGAAGGAAAAACTCGTAGTGGATGTTCTTTCATTACCACCTTAATTAGTATTGGCAATCTGTTTTCAGGCTTCTGTTGGTATAATAGTGCTTTGGCCTTACAGGTGGAGGGAAGACTATAAGTTGATTGATTTTAAGAAAAATCTTTGGTACTTGTACATATTACAGTTGTTTTTAAAAAAAAACATGCTGAGCTTGCTTTGCACATAAAGTTTTGGGATATTTGCTGCTTATAGTTTTAATAGGGTGACTGCAGAAACAAAACCAAATTCCAGGTTTAGGCAGAATTATGAAATATAGTTTTTAAAGTAAATAAAGTAACATGTATTTATTTGAATTTTACTTTAAGAAACAATGCTACAAATACCACACCAACATTTCTTTTTAGTTAGGTTGCCCATGCAGGCATTGCCATATAAATATCCATCAATTCCATACCCTGTGATGGCTGTGATTAGGAAAGGGGTTGCACAAGAGTGAATGGAAGAAGAATGAGCAATGTGTGACCTCCTGAGGACATCCTGGAAGTGACCTTGTGGGGAGAATGTGCAAGCACTTGCCAAAAGCTGATCAGAAGGGGTGCTTGTGTTTGTATGTGTATATATAAATGTATAAATAACCATTTGTCTAAATGTAGAGATTCTGCTTCAGATACCTCTGTAATGGAATGAGCCCAATTTCCCAAGTGAGCTGTTCAGTGTTTGAGTCCTGCATAACTTAATGCTGACTTGTTAACTGGATTAGCTGTAGAAATTTCACAGATTGATCAATTCAAATCTATTTTCAACTTTCACATGAGACAATTTGGGAGGTTGCTCTTCTAAAGAAAAAGTCAATCTAATAAATTAGCCTATTGTGCCACCGAAGATCTATTGCATTTCTGTTATTTATTAGAGTGGAATCAATATTTCATCTTCAGAAAGCTGCAGGTATTTGTCATGTTGTACATTTTTAGGCATAGATGCAGGCAGTGCAAATACCTAAGCATCTGAACAGCTTCTTTCTTACACAAAATGGATAGAAACGTTTCTGTATTTTATGAGGAGCGCTAAGACTGCCTGTAAGGTTTTTTGTTTTGTTTTGTTTTCTTGCTGGATCTCAGTGTTGAGACTTGAGAGCTTATTTTCATTATGGTCCCTTGATGCCTTGAGAAGGCTGACCTGGAACAGAGACTTGACAGAGCTAAGAGAATAAAGTAGGCATTTATTAAAAGGCCTTAAAGGATACACCTTGGACAGAACAAGAGCCTGGCCAGGGCTACACCCAAGATGGACCCAAAATGGTCACAAAATGCTCATGAGGTTTCACACTTTTATAAGTTTTGGTCCATTTGCATATTGGGGTTAATTGTCCAATTACAGCTTCAGGTTATGAAGTTCCATCCTCCTTGTTCTCTCCCCTCAGCCCTCCATTGTTTATGCTTTTTTGGGCCTGAAATTAGTACCAGTTGTCCTTGGTCTCAAGCTGGAAAAGGATTTGTTTTGTCTGCCTACCCTGGGAAGAGAACTGACTAACACTAAATAAGAGGCTCAGAGCTACACCCCTAGGCAGCACAGAATCTGAAAAATATGAAAGCTAAAACTTCAGGCATCATCCTAATAATTCAATTATCAACCTCCCCAAAGTTGGCTATCTTTTGGGACCTCAGAATTCCAGGATATGTAGTCATGATCTAGAAAATCCTGTTCCACCCCAGCAGATCACCTTTGCTTGTAGAAAGCTTGTAGAAACAAAATCCAAAGAAAAGGTTTCTGACTGTACTATTTCAACCACAGAGGAATTTCTCAGCCTCATAGGAGGCCAGGAGCTTAAATCATTTGCTTTCTCCAGCCATCCATCTGCTGTAAAGGACAGGAATGAGAATAAGAAGCTCTTCTTGTATCTTCACTTGGAAAATTCAGCACATGGCAGGGCTTTCCAGCTTACTGCTGGGTTCAAGGAAACCTCTAGAAAGGGTTCAGAATTCTGAGCTAGTAGCTCATGCTGTAGAAAGAAAACCTTGAAGTGTCTGACCATGAGAAATGTGCACAACTTTTCCTGATGATGATCTTTTGTTATGATGCTCATCACGGGAATTCAAACACAGACACGAGTACTGTGTTTCAGAATTTCCAATTCTTGTGCTTACTTTTTAAAAATCAAATTGTTTCTGATGGATATAGAGGAAAAAAAATCGGGCCACAATTACAGAATGCAAAGAAACTTATTTGCATCTTGCCCATTTGCAGAATGATTGGCCACGCAGTTTTGTGTGTATGATGGCTTGACAGAAATTTGCTACAGCTCACTCAAGACGTATGTGAAGAAGAAACATTGTTTAACTAAAATTACAACTCAAATGCAAAGACTAATAGAATTTACTTTGTTATGTTTTGGTTTGTTTGGGTTTTTTTCCTATGGATTCTATGCATAGGCCAGAATTTGCAGTCCTAATTATATGATACAACCTTTTCTACCTCCACCAGTTGGGGTTTTTTTGCCATTTGACAGCCATAGCCCACAAGATGATGGGAAATACTTCTGGCAAAAATGCTGAAATTAGGCATTCAGAAAAATCAGACTCTGCAACTGGTTCTTCTAAGTAATATTTGCATATTCTGAATTGTACATAGGGTGCTCAATAACAACATGGCTAAGTGGGACAGACCAAAACCTTTCTGTCTTCAGGTTATGGGGTCCATTGTGACTTCAGGTGGCTTGGTGGTGTTTGAGAATGACAAAGGAGGGAGTTTTCTCAGGTCTGTGCAGTGTGGGGCAGCTCTGGCAGCAACTGAGAACACCCCTGACAGAAGGCTTGCCCCAAACCTGGACTACCCAGCAGCAAAAAGGACAACAGAGCTCCTGATGCCAAGCCATCCATGCCTTGGTCCCTCCTCTTGTGCTCACAACCATCTGGCAGGAGGCTGCCTGCTGGCATGCTCTGGCTTTGGAAATAGCATCCCTCCTCCAGAAGAGGATGATTTTAGCACTTCTGGAGAGCATAAAGCTGACTGTCTCATAAACCGTGCCCCAAATTTGACAGGCTACCTATTGAGCTCTATGCCAAATGACTGGATGGTAGATATTGGATCTACATGAAAATTACTGATATTTTTGTGTTTCCTGTGCTTTCCCCTCACTGTGATTAATAATTGCAGTGAGGGAAAGGTCACAGTCACACGAGAACGACTCGGGCAACCAAACACACTGGGTTTATTCCTTTGATTTCTTAAGCTCAGACTCACGTGTTATCAAAAGCTTTTTGCCAGATCTGAATTTAATGTCATGACATTTTAAGGTTATATCATTGAGCTCCAGAGACAGCTCTCCTAGCTTGCTGCTCAGCCTCCCTTTCAGGCTGTGATAAATGCTGATTACAGTCTCTTGTGTCTTGGGGGTTCATTCCTTCCTAATTATATCCAGAGAAACCATCTGGATTTCAGCTCCCTTTGAGTAATCAATATGTCAGCCAGGGTCAGTGGTGTGTCGGGCAAAAGGGTGTCAAGGTCTGTGTTTGTATGAAGAGTTCCAAGACCTCCCTATAATTTATTGTGCCTTTATGGCATTTGGCATCACCTAAATATAGAATGAATATATGGAATGTGAGAAATAATATTATGAATAGAGTAGAGAAAGTTATTACTGATAGCTGGAGTTCTTCAAGATACGCTTACACTGCATCCCTACTTAGAATACTTCTGACAAAATAAGAACTTATTTTAAAATTATAGGTCAATGTGCTTGTACCTAAAGAACATATGGTACAATCTTCTAAGGCCCCCTTGCATCTACTACAGTTTT
Source organism: Prinia subflava (assembly GCF_021018805.1). Classification (NCBI taxonomy): domain Eukaryota; kingdom Metazoa; phylum Chordata; class Aves; order Passeriformes; family Cisticolidae; genus Prinia; species Prinia subflava. The sequence continues at coordinate 96,891,033 of NC_086248.1, forward strand.
TTAGAATGGTTATGTCCTTTCTGTCTGTGATTATGGTATTAAAATATCTCATTCCCAAGTCTGGGATAGACTTGATTTAATGGCTCAATAGCTCCCTCCTTCTCTTTTATTTTTTTCAGCTGTATTCAGATACTGTGTCTAAAGTTGAAAAAATTCATTGTAAAGTGCTTAATAAAACTTATTTCTAGTAAAACTAATAAACTTAGAAGGAAACAAGTATTGTTTCAGTAAATATGTTAATGGACTTTGGCTGCAACAGCAAACTTTTATAGATAATAATGAAGCAAAGCTGGAAAAATCTGTTTGTGACTGAAATATCACATGTACTAAATTTAAAGCTTGAGTTCTCTTGTCAAGCAGGAAACCCAGCAGAAGGATTTCATTTGCTTTTAAAAAGCTTTTTCTGACAAGTGCATTTTAAAATTAAAATCCTGAAACTGTTAAAATGCAGGGTTGTTTCTTTTGACAGAGACAAATATGACATCTTCATTTTATGATGTGTCTCATCTCTCTTAGGACATGACATTCAATTAAGAGCAGCATTTGAAAAAAATGTTTTTCTGTAAAAGAAGCATACTACAGGCATTCTTTGCTCTGCAAGACTGGTTTTCTGTACATTCTTTGAGCTATCAAATAAGTGATTGGTAGAACAGTCATTTTTAGTAACAAAGAATGATTTGTAGTTTACTTGTAAAACCAATAAGACTGTTAAGTTATAGACAGATGCTGCTGCTTGTGAGCTCTGTGTGTCTATCACATATATTTGTGATATATGTATGTGCATTTTTAACAATAGGTTATTATTTTAAAGGTAAAGGGCAGACAAAACACTGAAACTGTGAATCACCAAAATGTTAGTGTCAAGCAAATTTCTGACTTAATGGGATTTTCAGGTTTTTATGCTTTCCCATTTTTCTCTGACAAATACATGCAGGGTTTTTTTTTAAAGTAATATTCTCTTCTTCCACCCCAATTTTACACTTGCAGATTTCTGGGATTACATTGCTGGGCTGAGCAAAATGACAGCCAAATTCATGAAGAAAAAAGACAAAACTGTTATCCCAGAAATAGCACTGGACAACTCAATGGCCACTCAAGGACATATTTCAGTGCTGCAGCTCTTGTCCTGCTTTTCCTTTACTGTGTAATGATGCAGTAATTTTATTGTTTACCCCCTATAAAAACAACCAATATGCCCTGAGGGAGAATTAAATGCTGCAGCAAAGGGGTAGCGTGACTAAATCTAGTCTTGTTCCAGTCTTTTCTTCCATTTAGTAGTTGAAACTATGAAGTAAATGTTAATGCAGTAACTCTGAGCAACTGGTGTCTGTTTACTTGTATTTGTTCATAGTCTTTTTGGAATCTTTAATGATAAGCATTTACTTAAAAGCTTAGCCATATGTGTATTTTTACACAGATTGTAAATATATTCAAAGATACAATGAAAAATATTCATTCTTTTTCTCTAATAGTACCAAATAGTGAAAGATGGGAGCCCTTCAGTGTTAAAAGCTCCACAGAATTGTTACACAGACTTAACAGTTTGCTTCAAAGAAGTTTGGAAAATGACAAAACTTTTTGTATAACCACAAAAAAACCTGCAGACATTTCTGTGTGTCGGAGGAGATTGTGAAGGCTCTGATGGTGGTGTTGGACAGACGAAGCAAGCAGTAAACATTTAAATGGCATCTGGTCATGTCAATTGAGTCAATCTAGTTCTCATTCAAGATTCACCTTCTATCTGACTCTGCTATTTAAAGATTGCAAAGTGTGCTGGCAGATAACCAAGGTGAAGCCCAGACGTAGCTGAAGGATTTTCTTTAAGACTCTAAACCACACACTGAGGCTCAAGAACATCTCTGGAGCTCCTGGATCTCTGCTTATATTTTCCAATGGATGACAGCTTGACAGAAGTTGTCAAAAAGAAGTTGTCTCAAAATCAGATTCTGCATCCAGAAAACTGATCCTGTTTGACCTGAAGGCTAATTAATATCATAACCCATGGGTTCCATGCATTCTGAATTTTGGTAGTGTGACTGCAAAATTATTTACCCTCTTAACAGTGATTTCATGTTTCCTACTCCATTTGGCTCCTAATATTCCAAAAATATCACCTAATTATTGTATATTTTTGTAAAACTTTCGTAAAACTATGTGAAATGTATTGAAAAGTTGTAACGTAGGTTAGTTTATTGCAGTGAAATATTTGAAGATTGACTTTTTTTTTCCTGTTTTATTAATTCAGGTGGGGGGAACCTGGAAAAGTGTCCTGGTGAGTTGCAGTCATTATCAGGAAAGCTTCCTATCTATTTGCATTTACTTTGGCAACTACAGGTGTTTTGAGATCAGAGGATGAGTATGAAGATGGTTTTCTGCTTTGCATAAACACTCTGTAGGAAACTCTGGCCAAAAAACCCACCAAGAATTACTTTGAGTTTTAATAATCTTGTGCAAGACATATTTGAAGAATTATCCCTTCATATTTTAATATATGAAACGTATTACATGTCACTCATCAGTATTATTGTGTTTTTGCTATGCTATTCAATTTTTCCAAGATGAAAACCCTTCAATTAATATGCACAATTGGTTCTTAAAGCCTTTTATCTGAATATGATTTTGTACATTTAAGAAGAAAATCCAATAAGTAATTCTCTCTCTATTTTCAACTCCAGCGTCAGATCATCTTCACAAACCACATCTGTCATTATAAGGATTAGACACAGTCATATTCAGATTAATAGCATGATTGAGAATAGGTAGAGAATTGGGTTATATCAGACATGGTTTCTACTTTGATGGGTATTTTTTTATGCTTGATGAACATCCTTTACAAAGCAGTAGATTATTAAATTCTAAGAACTTTTCTCCAAGTTGTGCTTAACATCTCATAGTCCAATTTGTCCAAATAAAAAAACCTGGGGCTAGAATCTGTGAAAAACACGTGGACTCTAAACCAGATTTTCAATGAGAATTGCAGCTTTTGCTTTCACATTTGCATCTAGACTTGTATTTAAAATCATGGGGTTATAAATTACTTCACTTCTTTTGGTCTTAAATCCAAAGTTGATCAGTGTCAAAGGGTTACTGCAATGGCACCGTGGTCAAAGATACCTGAAAGGATAAAGCAGAAATCATCTGTATTCTGCTTGTTCCTCATCATAAGCAGCAGTTGCAGCAACCCTCTTGTTAGAGGGCAGAAGTGAGCCAAGACACAGACTTCTTGTTTATCACAGCATGAAAAGGGGCCTGGTTTGTTCCTCTTTACAGCTCAGCCATCCTGGCTGCAACTATTCACTGACTCTGGCTGCAGCAAGCTCCTGCTGGAGGTTTCCCTTGCAGCCTCTGACTGCTGGTTAATTCCTGCTAAACTCTGACTGCAGGTTTGAGTTTGCAGACTCTGACTGCAGCTTTCACCCAGCTAGACTGTGACTGCAGGTTCCAACAACAGGCTGACCTCACTGCAGTGATTCTCTCTCCTCAGGATCCTTCTTCTTCATGATCTTCTCATTCCCTCTTCCTCAAGGTTCCTCCTCCTTCATGAATGCCCCTCACCAGCTGCTCACTCCCTTTTATCACATTGACCTTTACTGGCTATAGCTGTGATTCACTAGGGGTGAGGCTGTATTGGGTAACTAACACAGCTGTTATTCCCTTACCAGGGAATTCTTACCTGTATTCCCTTCTCCTACAAGCAGCTTTTCATATTTATTCATGTGAGCCCTCAGAGCCTCCTGGACACCTCTGTGTTGGAGAGATCCAGGGTTAGCTTGGAGCTTAACTCAGGTCCTTCTCCTGCCTCTCTCTGAGACATGAAAGAGAGCAAAGGCATGAAGGCTCTTTCTTTGACCTAACCATAAGACAGACAGACAGACAGTGTTCTGACCTTGAATTCCAAAGGCCTCGGAAAGACTCTGCCACATCTTCTGATTCTGTCCAACACTAGAGGAAAAATAGCAGAAACAATGGCTTTGGGGGTTTGTGAATTCTGTTTCTCTAATTTTTGGCAGAGCTTAAATAAACAAGAGAATAAATAAACATGACAGGTTGACATGGGCCAATTCTTACCTCCGTACAGAAAACCACAATTGTTTAAACTGAGACTTCGAATCACTAAAATTTCACTCTGCAGTCACCCAATTCTGCAGTATCTTATATTTTATCACAGAATGGTATATCAGCCAGAAATCTTAAGAAATATTGTTTTATGGTCTGCTAAGATAAATTAACGTAGGTGACAATGCAAATGGTAGTGCAAGTGATTACTTAAAATCTCATTTTTCCTACTTAGCTGTAATTTTGGTAAGGAATACATTGAAAATGTTTTCTGTTTAAAGCAGTGATAAAAGTTCTCACTGTCTGCGAAACCATAAAAGAATCAAAACAGAGTTGAGAAAACAAACTTTGATATCTAGAATTTTTTGCCAGTTAGGTCAATGATGGTGGTGGGATATTATGGATGTAATAAAATCGTAAAGAAAGAGTGGTGATTTATCAGCTCTATTTAAATTTGCATGTGGCACAGAAGTCAGCATGTAGCTCCCTAAATGAATGTTTTGACAAGTGAAATTGTTACATAACGTCATGAGTTCCCTTTAACTTTGGACCTCATGACCAATCTTCAACAGTCCTTTTGAGAGCAATTATATTTCCTAGAGAAGGAAAAAATCAAATCCCTGATAGCCAATTTTCTTTATACTGGGGTTGGTTTGTTTTGGGTTTTTTTTCAGGCTCAAATAACTCTCAGGACTCTTCCAAGCACCTTACATGTGTCTGTATTCCAAGTGAGTCACAAAATTAATTTGTCTGTAATTTCTTCCAAACCCTTGTGACTCCACTGCAGGAGCTTGCTGTCATATACTGAGAATCAGCCTTGCTTTATCTTTATATAGCAACAGGACAAAATCCTTTAAAGACATTCCTTATCTTTTAGTGTCAGATGCTGGGATGTGCTAAGATTTACATATTTCATTAAAGAGAATTTCTCCCTAGTATAAGTGGCTTGTGCAAACACATTACAACATCATTAAGAGGAGCCCTGTGCACCAGTCAAGGCTCGTTCAGAAGAGCACAGGCAAAAATGGGACTGATACTTTTTTTAGTGGAGCATTCCTGCAGATGGAAACTGCAAAGAAGCCACTGGAAACTCTACTTATTTGTTAATTTGCAATGTGCTCCCACTGAGCTTTAACAAGCCAAACCTGAATTCACAGTAATCAGGACCAGTTTTACCCAGTGCTTTGGTCCTGCCAGGGTGCTGGCTTGTCCTCGGTGTTAAACCACTCTGTCTCCCTTTTGTAGTTTAAAATGCCACAGAACACCTGGGAAGAAGCCCAGAAGTGTAGTTTTAGAAGTGCAGTTAAATGACAATACTGGGATGCTCAGGAAAGTCCTTTCACTTCTTGAGTTCTCTTCGGGCAACTTAAAATTGGGGCAATTATTCATTAGCTGTGCTAAGGCTCATCTGCAGTCACACTGCTCAGAACCTGCCTGAAGATGGAAAGAGACATTTCTGACCTGACCACAATGAGATCCTCTGGGGGCATCCTTAGCCAAGGCAAACCAGTTTAGGATCTCATCTCAGGAAATTCAAATTCACTTCTCCTGGCCAGCATGGGAAGCCCTTCATTCTTACTTCACTTGCCAGTGTCCTTTCTTGATGCCGCCTCTTTCAAAGCAGCAATAAAAATTCTCCTATTGCTGATCTGCTCATTTGGGATAAGATTATTCTCTGGATGCATCCTCAGTTTCTCCCTGTGGTGGACTATGAATTTTATCTTAGTCAGGAATGAATTTGGTGTTGGTTTTTCCTGGACAACTCTAACTTAATTTCCTCATCTCCATACACACCTTATAATTCTGTTTAGGAAGTAAAAACCTTTCAGCAGGAACCACTGCTGCTCTCTTTCCACAGAAGAGATACTTGGATGTACGTGTCTATGTGAGCAACACATCCTCATCATCCAGATACTGAGAGCAATTATTCTCATACTTATGTATATTTTCTGTAAAATATGAACATTTTGGTCATCCTTTTTTTATTCTGGATTACAAAATCCTGTATACTTTGATGTTACTATTAAATGTGTATTGTCCCAGCATGGTGAGGCCTGTAACTACTACAGTTATCCAAACCCAGTGACAAATATGTATCCTGTCAGACTGAAGAGAGACCAACTTCAATTTATTTTTTCGTGACCATAAGTCACATTTCTGACCTGTGCTGTACTTCTCTGATGTAGGAGGAAGGCTACAGGACACTCCCTGGCACAGCAGCTGAGAATAAGCCAATTGCACAAATCAGGCGTGAAGCACAAAGACCTTTGTGAGAAGAGGCAGGCTGAGGGAACTGGGCAGATGTAAGATTTCAGCATCTATTTCACAGGTTCTCTGCCTGTTGCTATTTTAATCCATTACTACTTAGAAGCTGGTTTTGTTGATGGGATTTTTTAATGGTGTTTTCTTATTTTCTCACTTATTTCATTTAGAAGAAGCTGTGAAAATGGTGTATTTCTGTAATAGCACACACAGGCACAACACACAACTGATGGAAGAAATTTCAGGCAAGCATATTCATGGAGGAGCTTATGGATCAACCCCTCATCGAATATTCTGTAGTTTCTCAAAATAGAAATGCATCATGGAGAGACCTGATGCAGTCTTAAACACAGCATAGGAAATGCCATACTGCTGTAATTCAGTAAGTCATATTATCTACAGCATAATTATCATTTCAGTATTAATGAGGCATCTTCATAATGTCACGAGGAAATACTTACTTTCATTTCATCTAGTTCCATTTGTTAAATGGCATAAAGCAACACCAAATACATTTAATAAAATTATTAAATTGGAACAGATTGGATTTTTGTATTACTTCTTTTTTTTTTTTCCCAATTACATCTCTGAATACAGATGTATGTTATCAGAAATACTAATGAATGCAACAGAATATATACTTTACACATATATCAGCTATTGGAGCCATGTAGATAAATGAGGATCTGCATTACAGTTGTATAGAGGTGACAATTTCAGACAGAGGCTGCTTGGTTATAAGATTTTTACAGCTCACATAATGGCTCATTATAGGCAAAGATTGCTGTAAATTGTCTGGACCATGAAGTATCTATTGGAAAAGAACTGCAGCCAAAAAGTGTAGGCATTAATAAGGTACAGCTAATGTGGCTCAAATAATACAACCAGGCCCTTTCTTCCAAAGTTAATGAGGTTTGCAGTAAACTACAGCTTAGATTGCTGATGAAAATTAAGAGGATGCTGAGCAATTTTTGTTTTCCAGTGCTCTGTAAAATACCAACTTCATCAAAGGAACTGAGCACATAAAAACACGATGTTAAGGAGGGAGGTGAGGAGTGAGATTGGAAATATGTGGGTTTGCTATTAAAGTAAAAATGAAAATTACAATTTTTGTCTTGATATTTAAGAAAAATATCTGTATTTCTTTAGGTCAGTGTGGGAACATACCTTTATAACTATGTTTTTACCTGATTACAGGGATGTCTTTACCTCATTATAACACTGTTTTTACCTGAGGTTCAGAGGTGTAAGATCAGCATTTTTGTCCAAAGCTTAGGAGACATTTAAGTTGTTCTTTTTACCTCCTTAACTGGAAGCAAGCAAACCCACCACGGAATCCTTGCAAGTTTCAGGAATACCCTGTGGGAACTGTACAAAAATTTTTTTCTTGTTTCATTTCGATTTTGTTTCATTTAGGAAGGGGGTGTGGGGAGGGGAATGTGCCACAACTAACAAGTTGGACTGGGATTATTTGTTATAAATTCTCACCAGGCTGAACAAAACCACCAGGCCATGGGTCAGGAACTCTCGTTCTTTACTACGTAGGCATTCAACTGCAGCAGCACCCACTACTGAGACTCAGAAGGTGTTGCTAAGGAGCCCCTAAATTTGTACCACAGACTTCCACAAGTGGTGGCTAGCAAGTCTTTAATGTTGTACTGTACACTTCCATAAGCTCTCAGCTCCTCACAGGAAACTTCTCAAAGGTTTATTTTGGTTCTCAGCCTGGCTAGGTTCCATTCCCTGCAGGCTATGATAAGCAGATATAAACACATGCAGAAATTGCTGTATGATTCCTGTGTTCTCCTTTTGTCTGCAGGACCAGTTTGCTTTCAGTCTTGACAAGATTATAAAATTACACGTAGAAAAGAGCATGAAATAGTTCTGCTTTGGTTTTTTACATCATCATTTGAGCAGCTTTGCATGAGCATCATCTGCCTTGCCAGTAGAAAGGCTTTTCCATGAATAGTTACAGTATGAGGGTTTTTTTTGAAGCTGTGTTGTCAAAAGCAAATGGTTTGAATTTGAACATGGTTTCAAGTTCAACATTTTTCCCCTCCTGTGGGCGTTATTGTTCGCTTATATCCTTCAGGATCTACCACTTATTACAGTTCTTTTCACAGGAATTCATCTGATTTTAAGCTTTAGGTGGATCCTCTGTCTGGTCAGTTTGTAACGTTTCTGCAGTTTGAAATACAGGAGCAAGAAGGGCCTGAGTCAGGCTGGCTAAACCTAGGCTAGCTAAACCCAGCTCCAACAGGGAATAAAGGCAGCGTAAGGAAGCTCAGAAGCTCATCCTAGAGGAAGGGCAGGGAAGCTTGTATGATATGCACAGTCTGAGTCACTCCCATTTGCATTTCACAGGTCCCCCAGGAGGACACTGTCCCCCAGTTTGTGCATGAGCACCTTTCCCTCTTCAGCCACGGGTCAGGAGGGAACTGAAGAACACAAGGACACAGGGAACTGCTGCCCTCTTCCAATCCTTCATGCGGAGGGCAGGGAAACCGATGTGTTCTTCCCTCAGCAAGGCAAGTGCTGCTCCTTGGGAACACTGAGCTGCCAGCGTGCAGCAACAAGTGAACAGCCTGCTCCACCCAGCGTCTGCAGCTTGAGATGCAGCACCAGGGGAAACGGGAAAAGGTTTTGCTGCAATCCCTGGCATTCCCTATCCCTACTCACAGGGCAGGGGAACCACCTACCTCGAGCTGCAGAAGGAAAAGTACTGGAAACATCTGGCTGCAGCACCGGATTGTGTTCTGAGGAAGATGGATGGGATGCTGACATGATGGGAATATGACAATCACACACACACACTCTCACACACAAAAGCACCAGTCCAGTTTGGCCAGCTTCCAATTTTTCCTTCAAAAAGGTTTCCCCACTCTCACGCTGGGACACAAAGTGTTTCTTCTGACATTCGGTAACACTGTTATTGCTGACACTCGGATATACAAAAAGGTAGAGAAGATATTTGAAAAATACTTGTTAAAAACTTTGCTGGTTAAGATTTCTTTTTAAATATTAAAAAGTATAAGCTCCATCAAAGTATTTCCTTCTAATTTAAGGGAACTTCCCCAGCAGAAAACAGTTCTGTACAGACAGTGCAATATGTTCCCCATCCACACACAGGAAAGGTTTTCCACCCACTCCCCCAAACAGCTTTCACTCCCCAAGAGGCAGGAACTGTGTTCCTGGTGAGGTTTTCATGAGCTCTGGCAAATGTAATTTAAACAAACATTTTTATTACCTATGGGAAAATATCCTTCTGTAAGCAAAACTGTAACTCCTGTTCCTGTATCGTATTTCCACTCCAGTCCTGTAGGCCAAACTTACATTTATTTCCTGTGCAGTAACCCTTTATGTGGATACAGCCTATTAGGGTTTGGTTCTGACTTCTAATAGAGGCTCTGCGGGAAAATAAAATCTTATAGGCAAAACTGAGTGTTAATTCTGTATTTCTACAGCTGATTTTTTGTTTTTGAGTAGCAGAAGGGAAGAAGAAAAGGCAGACTAAGAGAAGCATCACACACGAGCTCATAGCACTCACCCCACAAACACAGGTAACTCACACCTGCACTAAATAAGGAAAATCAATGTCATTTTTATCAGATATCCATCCCCATGAACTGGAAAAAAATGCACTGCTTAGAGCTTTAAGCAAAACCTTTATTTTAGCTCAGAGGCTTGTCTGTATTAAAACCAGTTACTTCAAAATGAAATTCACATAAAATTCAGCATGTAAATGGACTGAAGTTGTCATTGGTCAGGATCAGGTTCTGAAAGACAAGGGCTCCGAGTGACATTTGAACAACCTTGTGTGGCAACAGATAAAACTGAGAAGAGCAGCAGGAGCAGCTCCTGCTTTGCAGGCTGAGGAATCAAAGCAGCCCCTTCCTTCAGCAGCCTTTAAAAGACCAGCTGCACACCAGGGCCATTTAATGATTTCTCCATTTCCCATCAATTCACTCAGCAAGCACTGAAAACAGCAATATCCCAGTTTAATCTGCTGCTTCACAGGAGCGAATTCTCTCGAGTCTTGTTAGAGGCACTGCTATTTTCTGCCAGCAATCAAAGCACTTGTCTTAAAACAATTTCCTTACAACACCAACAATCAAGCTACATTATATACACTTCAATTGTACAATTATCTTTAAAAAATGCCCGTGTACAAAATAGGTTATTTTATTAAAAAAATTACATGCTAGATTTCAATTACATCAACATTTTAAAATAACTGAAAAAATTGATAAATAACATTCCAATTTATTAGGAACACTCCTGCAAGCAAGTCCAGAAGCATCTTCACTTTATTCAATATTTAATAAGCTTTTTAGGGCAACTTGTGCTATAAACCTCATGTACAGTGGGTGAAAAGCTCTTACTTGTGACAACAGAATAAAAGCTAATTCATTAAGCAAGAATATTTCAGTAAAATTATTCTACTTATGAAGTAAATACCGCATGGGCATCTCATTTACAGCCAGTTAGACAAAGAACACAGCTAGTGACCAGAACACATACATTAGTTCAAAAGTCATATATACAAAAATATATTAGAAAGTGGTTGAGTTTAACCACAGGCTCATGTAAAAAATGTTGTTTTAAATAGCAATAGCAAAAAATAGCTATTTCTCTATCTGCAACAGTACAAAAGGCAACACCTACATATGAGGTAGCAATGCCAAATTAAAAACAAAAAGAAACCAAAAAAACAACTTTGGATTGAGGAGCATTTCCTATATTTTCATAGCATATCTGTCAATACAAATATTTAAATGAATACTTCAATTGTTTCAAGAATTAACTACATTAATTTACAAAACCCTTTATTCAATTAACATTTTTTTAAAAATTACTGGAAATTGGTTTAGTTACTGATTTCTCCTGTTTCTAAAAAAGCTGTTGCATTTTTCAAACCCAAACACTGTACAGCAAAAACGTGGAGGCTTTATTATACACACGCGGTAAACACTATGGTACATTAAGACTTAATTTACACAGACCAGAAGAAGCCAACTGTGGTCATTTTATCCTTTTGTGCCTAACAGGCAGACCCTGCACACTTTTTACCCCCTGTTCAATGCCAGGGGCAAGCTGAGGGTTCACTACTCCCTTCCACAGCCACAGCAAGTGTTTGAAGTGTTTCACCTCCCCCGGGGCGTGAGCCACAAGCACAGCTTCCAACGCCAGGGCCAGAGGCACTGCCAGGCAGCAGCCCCTGGGCTGTGCTGGAACTGCCTCAACAAGGAGGGCTGGGAGAAGGGAATGGCTGTGCCTCCTCTCCCACTTCCATCTCTCTGTCCTCCTGCAGGTGCAGGCCAGGAGGGGCCAGCTGAGCCTCTCTGACTAAAAAAATGCCATCAATGAAAAGCCAGGAGGGGAACAACCATCCAGCTGAGCTGTGCCAGCTCTGGCCGTGGGGCTGCAGGTCCTTCATGTGGGTCAAATCCTCTGCTTCCAGCTCCACTGACCAAAAAGACCCTGCTGCTCCTCTAATTCAGGCAACTAAATTGGACATCTGAAGTTAGGTGGTACGAGTAACACCAAAAAATGAACTGGATGGAATTTCAGCATTTATTGTATTAAGAAAATAATATACTTTACATCACAGTGCTTAATTAAATGCAATAAAAAAATGTAAACTCAGAATTCTAGATAAAATTTAGCTTGAAAAATTAGGGCTCGAAGAGTTTTGAAAATTCACCATTTTTAAAAAATTGAAGTCACAGACAGTCAGTCCATGTAACTCACATCTTGAAGATTACTTGCAAATAACACCTTTGACGCACTCCAAGGTTTGGTCGGGTTTTGTTTGTTTTGTTTTCTTTAGAAGCCTAAATAACAAATGACCAAGTGCAAAGGTAAGAGGTATCTTTTTCTCTGCAAGAACCACCTGTGGCACGGCGGTGCCACCAGGCCCCCGGAGTGCTCTAGTAGATGTAGGGGAATATGCGATACGGGACGCGCTGGCAGTACCTCTCCCACGCCAGGCCGTACTTCTGCTTGCAGTGGTGCTCGTCACGAGCCTCGCGGTGAACCAGCAGGCAGATGAAATAGATCACGTAGAAATAGGGTAAAATGTGATTAAAACCTGCAAAGGGAGAAAGTCAGCTCAGACACAGGGCAAAAATCCAGAGATGGCAGCTATTAACATCTTCAAAGCTGGTGACACACACTTGTTCAAGGCTGAAGCATTTTATACTCCTAAAGTATCCAATATTCAACAGGATAGTGCAAATACTCTGAGACATGTTCACACATAGAAACTTCCACTCAAATCTCTGCCCCGCAGAAGGTTTTCTCTATTCTGGCTGCAGACATGAGTCCAGCTTTGCTCAGAGTACACGACTTGACTTGTGGATGCAAAGAACTGGAAATGACCCAGAAATGTGAGACTGCAGCCCAAAAAGCCAACTGTACTCAGGGCTGCACCAGGAGGAGCGTGGCAGCAGGTTCTGGCTTTAACCCAGACCTCTGCTCTACTGAGACCCCACCTGCACGCTGTGTCCAGCTCTGGGTGCCCAGTACAAGGAACCCTGCGTATAACAAACATTTTGAAAGATAATTTCACTGTGTTTTATGACCTTTCTTTTAAATGTACTTCACTTCAAGTCATCCATGTATATGGTGGCCCTTGTCTGCAAGTAAGCTCCCACTTTTGGGGAACTTTAGCTGAATACACACTCACTAGCCTAAAAAATTTAAAGAACAGCTAATTAGCAAGTAAGTCCCATGGTTATTGAATGATAAAGTGTCAGAAAGATGAGTAAAATCTTCAGTATATGTCAAATCCTCAGCAAGTTAGAAAGGGTAAAATGGAAGAGAAAATGTGCTGCATTAGACTTATGACACAGAAATCTGCCATTCAGTGGGGTTTATTAGCTCAAATAATTACCACTTGGCATTTCAATCCCAGTCAGATGCAAGAGATAAAAGCATTTTTGCTAAAATCCACTTTGGTCTCAGAAACTCACCACAGGGCAGGGACCACGCCAGAGCCATGATGATGTCACCGAGGTAATTAGGGTGACGAACAAAGCCCCACCAACCCGTGACGAGAAGCCCTTTCCCAGTTGCAGTGGGTATAAATTTCAGATCTGTGAACAGAGTGTTGTGGTCAATGCAGTGATTGAAATACGTATTTAAATACTACAAAAAGCCATGGAACAAAATCACAGCCAATGGAATAAAAAATGTACTCACTGGCCAATTTGGGATCTGATGGATTCCGCCGGAAATTGTTTTTCTGAGAGTTTGCACTACGGAATATGTAATACCCAACACCTGAAAAGAAACAGGATGTGTTTTGCATTTTCAGTATTTTCCAGTATTCTCAGCTTCAACAAAAACACTCATATGCCCTTTGCCACACTTACTCCACCAAAGCCTTTTCCCCAGAGATTCAACTGGTATTTTCTGGTTCTGAGAGCTCCAACAAGACAGAAATGCCATTGGAAACCTGCATTCCATTTGCTCCCCCTCATTACTGACTAACTTTGAAGAGATTCTGAAGAACCTTTATTTTCACATCTACTTTTACATCTGTATCTGAGCTTTTTAATGTCACACTGAGCTTGAAATTCACATCAGGTAGTGAAGGCAGACACTTTGTATGATTACAGCTCTATTTAGCAGCCTAGCACTTTGTTACAGCCCCTACTCCATAAACTGACCACCTATTTACAGGGTCATGATAAAGAAGAACCAGGCAATGAATTATCTGGGTTTGAAATTCATATCCCCCATAATTTTCACACAGCAGCCTAAACTCGCTTTTTCCAAAGCTGCATTGAAAAAAGATGATCACAACATACTTTGAATAAAGATATTATTAAAAATAAATAGAAACACAAGAAAAAACATTAGGTGAAGATGTAAATTATTTTCTGTTTTTCAGTATTGCACCTATTAAGTTGTACATCTTCTCATTTTTCCCAATTCTTTGTCATGTCTACAAAATATGAGTGGGTTTTTTTGGGTTTCCTATTCAGATAACAGGGACAACAAGGCTACGTTGGTGCAAATTTAAGGTTGCTTAAAGATGTGAGATCTTCTCAAAGCACTCAGCTTTGATGAAAAAAGATGTTTTCTACTGACACACATCTGTAACCACAGTCATCAGGGAAGGAGATGTAGTTAATTTTTCCTTGGATTCAGTAGTGTAGCCAACAAGGTACTGACTTTTTTTTAATGAGTCAGCCAGGTTGACTTAAAAAGGCATCTATTAAATTCAAAATATGTTAAGTCACTTCTTCAACTCCAGACAGCACCCACCTAGAGCTGCCTCTCAATAGAACAATTAGGTGTTCAGAGTCTTACCTATCCTTCATTTGCTAAAATAAGAGTTTATTATATTCTTTGTATTTCACAGTAGCCAGACCATGACTGCTGCATCTGAGCTAAAGCTTCACCTCCCATCTCAAAAATCAGAACTATGTTGTAACCAAGAGCAACAGTAACATTTCCTGTAACTTACAGTTCAGAACTGTAATTGCTGCAGCAACAGGCCAAGTAATTGTGGTGGGGTGACCCACTAAGTAGAAGGCCTGCAGGCTGTAGACAAATGGAACCCACACCAAATCTCCAAATGCCAACATGAATCCAAATCCATCATGGGTAATGTCCATTGTGGTCAAAACAGCTTCCTAGAAACAAGGAGGAAGGAATTTTAGCATTTCCAAAGCTTCCTTCTCTTCACATTGTCATTAGAAATGGAAACAGTTGAAGAGGATTGGCATTTACCTCATACCAAAGAGCATCCACCACATAGAGAAGCTGGAAGCTGTTCACAAGAATCATGGACAGGGATGGCACACTGAGATTGTGGATCTTCATCTCAGCCAAGAGCATTGCCAAGTTTATAACAACCTAAGTTAGAAAAGATTTTATTTTAGAATTTACATGTAAAAGAAAGTGGTCATTTCTATTACACTACAGGACATTTTACTACAGGTATTTTTGACCAATGTTTAAGTTTAAAAAAACAAACTATTACACAAGTCAGTTTGCAACAAACCACATTTCTGAAGCTGTATAACCTCAACATATGAATACTTTAAAAGGGTTTTCATTTGCCACAAAACAAAGAAGCTAGAAATTTCCTTCAAGTGAATAAAAATGGTCATTAAAAAACGAGCTATGCGGAATTGTTTTTCAGTACTCATTTATAAGCAGATATAGAGTACTTATAAATATATCTATACATATATATCTCCTTAATATCAATTATGTGTGTGTGTATGTAAAAAAGTCCCTCTGTGTAATATTTAAGCAAATAAAATAACTCAGATTACTGACTCACCCAGCCAATTAATCCTGGACGCAACTCACAGAAGAATTTGAGGTCAAAATTACCAATACGAGGGTTTAATTCATGTCCAGTAAAAAAATCATAAATAAAATACCCTGCGGGTAAGACACAAGTTCTGTTAGCAATTCTCTTCCTTTTATCTGCAACTACACTCCTCCCCATAAATAAAATCCCATTTTCCACTCTTGTTCTCTCATTACAAATTTTTATAAAATTGGTAAAAAAAAAGGATTTTTTAACAGTATGTGCAAACTACAAAAGAAAAGCTACACAGCTTATATTTTAAGATGCACAGTTAATACTTTAGTATTTTATTTATTAGGAGGACTAATCACTTTTGAAGTTCTCCCTGACACTTGTTCCTCCTTTAATTTCAGCCTTGTCCTGAAGATCACATCACATGATCATATGGCATTAATTAATTTTACATTTTCTC
The DNA here is from genome assembly GCF_021018805.1 of Prinia subflava. Lineage (NCBI taxonomy): Eukaryota > Metazoa > Chordata > Aves > Passeriformes > Cisticolidae > Prinia > Prinia subflava. The sequence continues at coordinate 96,907,097 of NC_086248.1, forward strand.
CATTTAATTGCCTTTGTCTGGGAAAAAATTCCCTTCAGCTGTGACAATTACCCATCCATCAGAAAAGGTGGACAAGAAGGAAAATAACATGCCCTGACTTCATGATATCTGACACTGAGTTTGGGAGGAAAAACAAAAAACAAACAAACAAACAAACAAACCACTCCCCAGAGCAAAGTAAAAGTTGAGGTCTTATAATAACCAGCCCTAAATCTAGTCTTCCATTTGTAAAAATGAAACTATAGCAAACAACTGGAAAGAAATTATCCAGAATGTTCCAACTCACCAGAATTTCCACCTGGTGCTAGTTCTTCCTCAGGTGCTTTCAGGGAACGAACGTACAGATAAATGCTCAGTGCCAAAGAAAAAGCTGCAGCTGACACTGCAAACTGCATGAAGTGATCGTACAAATAATGAAGCTCAAATTGAAAGTACAATAAAACTCCAATAGCTGCAGCAGTCAAAATAAAAGCATAAAACCCTAAAGGACATAGAAGAAAGACATATTAGTCAAAATAATTTTAAAAAAACCCCAATTTATCATTCTCCTAGGACCTACCTAATCCAACCTTTCTGCATTTTTACTTCTCCCAGTATTTGCCCATATTCCAGTAACATCTTGGACATCCCATGGTTCAAACTTCTGGGGCACAGCATTATAGCTGAGAGACTCTAAGTCCTGAAACTGTATCCGTCAAAAGGACAAGAGGCAGGAACACTCAATACTTCTCAATTTTTTATGCCATAGGATCCAATTTCAGATTTTTAGTAGAAAAATGGACACTGACACTGCTAATGGATAATGAATCATCTTTGAATTATCTTCATATATATTTTATACAGATAGCAGCAATAAAGTATTAAAATGATTTATCAAGTCAAAACTTGAACACAAAAACTTTTGCATACTTTGAGAGTATAAAATCATGCAGAAGGATTGATGCCCAAAGAGGAGCAGGGAGTTCTCTGCTGCTGTCAGCTAAGGACTTTCTACAGATTCCTTCACAGGGTCACAGGGGTTGTGCTTAGAAGGAACCTCCAGAGTTCACCTGCTCTAGTTCAGATGGAACCTCCTGTACTTCACTTTGTGCCCTGTGCCTCCTGTCCTTCCCTTCCCTCAAGAGGGCTTTTGAACTTGCTATGAAAATTAGCTTTTAAAGAACTAAGATGATGGCTTTTTAGAAATAATCCAAATTATGTAGCTTATTTCCTCTCTTTATCAGAGGGCACAAAGAATTGTAGCACTATGGCATGACTAAAGACAAAAGTCCAAAATCAAGACAGGTATGAGACAGCCTCAATGAAACTGGAGACTCACTTTTGCAGGATGCAATTCCTTTTTGCAGGATGCAATTCCTCTTGTTTCTATTACTTACAGCCCTATTCCAGCTTTAAAATGGTGCATCTTAGCAGCCTATGACAAATCTCAGCTTTTTAATTTGGTACTTGGATTCCACTACCAACCCTGTACAGTGTAGTATCTTGCTCTTGGGGCACTTAGTTCCTGATGATTACTACCCACCTCTTTCCAGGAAAAGGCTCATCCTATTTTATCCAAGATTCACAACAGATACACTCTCTGGTCACTGTATCCTTCAACATTTGTATTTTATGGTGCTGAGCACTGCAAGTCATGCAGTGGAATCGTTTCAGAACAACCAACTGCAACATGCTTACCATTTATCCGGTATTGCAGTTTCCTCCCATTGGAAAGAGGCAGGCCTTCTACAACCTAGGAGAAATAAAGTCTTCATGTTCAACAAAGTATTTTTCTGTGGGCCCTTCAGGGGAGGTAAAACAAGCTCAACTCTGCCAGGACCAGGAAAACATTCAGTCAAAGCAACCAGCTGGACACACTCAAACCTGAAGCTCATGCTTTGTTCTAAAACATGCTCATTGTTCTAAAAAACATACTCTGGATAGCAAATGAAAAAGATTAAGTTTCAAATAAAAACAATTTTAAAATAAACCTCTTTCTAACCAGCCTGAAGCAAGGAGAATTGCTCCAATCACTGTGAACATGTACAATAACAAAACACGATTGATCTACTTCTGAGTGTCCTGTCAGAATCTGCAGTAACCCTCAAGTCACCAGAGGGAAGGAGAGCCTTTGCTTGACATGCATGTGGCTAGAATGGTTTATAGCTTTCTGTAAAGGAAGATTACATTCCAAAATGCTGCATCTCCATAAGAACCCAAATATCAAAATAGTTTGTGCATTTAAGTCAGATATCTGAAATTCTTCTAGAATTCTATCAAGCCAGGTTTATCCACACTTTGATCTGAATGCCAACAAAATGCCTTCTGCCTTCTCTACTGAAAGGCTCTGAAATGCAAAAATTCTTAACCCCTTCCAGCCTAACACACAGTTCAGTTGCCCATGAAGACCCAATTGCTCCCAACAGCCTACCTTTCCAATTGGCAGCAAGTGAAAAACAGCTTGAAGGGAAAACCACAGAAGACAGATACCAAACACCCTCCCGTCCCAGAGACTCTCAAGCGCTGGCAGAGGAGGGACGTTCAGGAGACTCGGATCATCTTGTTTGCACATCGACAGCAAGTACAATACAGTAGCAGGCAGGACAAGCATCAGCGTGAAGGTGCCTGTAAACAGACATCACGGCATGTTAGAAGGACAGAAAATAAAAAGAATAGTTGAATTTTACTCTGAATTCTGCAGCCAAGGTCCAAAAAGCAGTTCTTGACATGACAGTATGGTCAATAAGTAAAAACACACAAAATAGTACTCATTTTCAACTATTAAGATAATTTACACACGTACCAATTCTTCCTCCAAACTCCAGCTCCTTTGTTTTTGTTGGTATTTTCTCAATTGGTTTTACAGCCACAAAAGTTTTTTTCTCTGAATAGATCTCTTCCTTTTTCTTGTCATCTTTCCTCGAACGCAAGCTGTACTGCTCAAGCACACGCTTCACTTCCAGGTCTGGTTTTAACTTTTGCTGTGAATGAATAAAAAAAATTTACTAAAAAGTTTCCCAGTGATTTTACTTTATTTCAGTAGAATATTTTCGATTTCAGAGGACATTACTCACTATAAAACACCAATATACAATTATCCATAAAGAGACTGCTGAAACCAGGCACTGTAACCTACTAGGCCATGGTTACCGCTCAGCAGCAGTTCCAGTACAGATCATCCATTGCCACCCTCCTCCCTTCCCTTCTGCCTATGCCTGGGCATTAGATAACAATCAGGACTAAGGCAAAAAACCCACACTTTTTCTCTAGCAATGTTTTATGTTGCCTTCTATTTCTACTTGATTATTGTATTGCCCTTTTCTAGGAATTTCTGACAGAACCAAGCTAGCAACATGAAAAAACCTAAGAGCAAATTCCGTGTTCCTACCTCCAACATGATGCAGGATGTGTCGTTTTTTTCTGTACTTTCAGGTTCACCATTGTACCTTTTGGTGTTATTCTCACTTGGTTTCTGCTTAAAAGAAGAAACACAGTTTAAGCTTTCAGTGTCCTACATATGGCATTGTCCTGCAGAACTGGAAGTTTGGTTTTCCGTAAAATATCTTTGAAGATATAAATTCTCTCATAAAAATTCTTCTCGTGAGTCTAGCTTACACAACTCTGGGAAGACATGACTCATATGTTTTATTTCAACTACAGTTTTGTTGAAGAGAACCCGGTCTTTCCAGTCACACAAGAGCCAACAGATCAATCCTATTCTTCAGACAGAAGCCACGACAAAACCACCAAAGATTTTTTTTAATCCCTTTAACCCAAAAGGTTAAAAGTACAAAAAGTAAACAGTAGATGCTGGCTAAAAAACTACTTAAAACCAGCTTGTGATCCACAGGCACTGGATCACACAACTCAGAGAAGCTCACTGCAAAACAAACCCCACAACTGCTTCAGTGCCTCAGAGCACTAATTTACTAAACCTATCTAGCTAGTTAGTATTAATCTGGTTTAGTTTAGCTGAAACATAACTAGAACCTGTTCATTTTCAAGAGGTCAGCAGAGCACATTTCCAGTTCCAGGGACTGTGTCCCAGACAAGTGAGAAGCCATCTCAAGGGCACAAGGGGCAGAAGAAATGCTGTTTGTTTCTTCACAGAGAAACACCACCTCTGCTCCTCACTTAAAGACCACCAGAACCATTTTTGGCACTCAATCTTCACAAAAATGCTAAGAGCAAACCTACTGAATTTCAGCTAAATACCAGATATTGGTAAACTTAGAGATCCTTACAGGTTAGTTTTTATAATGAAACCAGTTTTGCAATATTATCCATCAGCAAGGCCATATTTAAATATTTCACACTGTGTTTTCTCCTACTATTGTAACAAACTGTATATGGTAACAGATCTCATTTCATTTCAAATCCTAATACCTGCCTGCTATGTACCAATTAACACATCTAAATGTAAGCTAACCTCCTTTGCCCCATTTCACCAGCAGAAGCACATGGCTAACAACGACTTCAACATTAAATATTAAAAAAATTCTATTTGTTTGGATTCTGAGAAGTTGACAGCATCACCAAATTCAACTGGAACTTTATAACCTTGGTTTACCTCTCAAGAATTTCCTCAGAATTTGCAAGTTAGAAACCCTATTTCTAAAGAAAAAAAAAGGCAGTTCTGAGATATACATTTGCAGATAATTATGCTGTGCAGGGAACATGAACTGGCTTTTACAATGATAAACTCAGTCTGCATAAAATTCATCTTTCACAAATAGCAGAAGTACCTTTTAATGAAATTTCAGCAAACTCACAAACAAAAACCAACAAACAAGACTAATACCGGTGGAGCTAAGCTGGTCTCCTGAATGGTTTTCTTTTTGTCATCTTTGGGCTCCCTGCTTTGGGAAGCAGAACGGCGTCTGCCCCTCGCTGGCCGACCAGGAGACCGAGAGCGAGACCTGCTGCTACTTCTTCTGGAGGGAGAGCTTGAAGAAGACTGGCTCTTCCTGTGCTTGAACGATGACTGTGACTGAAAGAAAGATGGAAAGAAAGCAAAATCTTATCTCTGTCCCAAAGAACAATTTTAGAAACACGGGGGCTGTGATGAGGACTCTGGCATAGTTCTATAGATCTGTCTCGCATTTCCTCTACCGATGCTCTACAAAGGCTGTTAAGAAATAGCAACTGCAGAAACCTCATTCTGCTGGCAATTCCCAAACAAGCCCGTTCCAAGTCCAACTGCTGCTGGCAATTCCTGCTGAAGCTACAGAAAAGAGGCTGTGGCTGTAAGCTACCAAAGTGAGCCCCAAGCTGTTGGGCACAGCAGCCTCTCAATCCTGTGCACAGGGAAAGGAAACAAGAGCTGTCTCTTGAGCCCCCAGAGGGCTCTCACTCCCACTGCTCAGCTTTATTGATGCACTTGACACAGCAATGCTCTTCATCTGTGTGAGGCAACACAGAGCAAATCGACACTAAAAACCCCAAGTTGTCCCAATCATTTCATTGTATCTGGGAACTAATCCCATAAACAATTTACTCCAAAAGCACTTTTTGATTTCACTGTGAAGTCTACAATGCTGATTTCTGCATGTAAAATTTCCACAATGCAACTTTTATAACACATAAATGTTTCATGACAAAGAAAGGCATTTTCCCAGCTTAATTCTGCTAACCTGCATCCAGAAGTAACAAGTCAGAAAGTCTTGAAACAGTGAAAACAGCTGCCTGCCACAAGGCAGAAATATTTTGGTCCCAAAAGAGAAAGCCAGTTACTGGACATGGACACTGCCACCAAGAAGTGACACTATAGTTCAGATAAAGACACACGAGCTGGCCTTGAACCTATGCAGGTTTCAGAACAGGCCATAAATGAACTACAGTGAACGTTCAAACAGGATTTTTTCCTCCTGCATTACTGACTTTCAACTGGAACTTCTATGAAGTTTTAAAGGCCTTTATTAATAACAAAAAAATGAAATAAAGATATGTAAAGAGGAAGCAATGTCCTTATATGACATGAACCTTTCTAAAGGTTTGTAATTGTCACAAATACAGCACAATACCTCATGAATACCTTTGAGGACCTAAACCAGGAAAAGCTCTTTGCAGATGTTTCAAGTATGTGCTTGAGGGGCATGCACTGTTTATATTTACAGTGACATTTAACTGCATTTTCCATTTGTTATCAAATTTTCTTGTTTAGAGATGGAAAACCATCGAATTATTATCAGCTGACTGATTACTACCTTTGTAAGGTAGCCAAACCAATTTTTCATGAAAAATCATGCTAGAGAGTTCCTGAAGGATCAGACTTGGCTTTCTTCAAAAATACTACATTTTTTGACATAAATAGAACAACCACGATACTTTTAAAGATGGGGTCATTACTCATTGAAGACACAGTTCACAAAAACTTGCAAAACAACTACCCAGTCATAAGCTGAAGTACTGATGATTACATACACGTGTACTCACCCTTATATCACTTTCTTTCAGTGCAAGTTCAGTTCCATCTTTGTACTTGACAGTATAAAGATGAGCAACATCATCGTAGCTGGTCACTTGTACCTCATAGTACAGGACACTTCCTGGCCAGCGGCCCATCACCACCTCGCCATCAGCAAACTTCCGGCTTGGCATTTTCCAACCAGAATCCCTGGAAAATTAAAATAAATCAGTCAGCCCACAGACAGCTAAGCATTAGGCTTCATTTTCCCCTATTCTCTGTATGGTGTAACTGAAAAGGAGACACTCACAAGTCTCCCCTTGGGAAAAGGCTGTGTGGTAAGAAAACAGCAGTGATCTCTTTTCCAAATCAACAAGAGATGAAGAAATAGTCTTAAAACAGAGAGAAGACTGAACCTGCATGTTCTGGGAAAACATTCAGATCTGTTGGACGAGTGCTGAACTACGATGTACAATCTCCATCATTAGGCAAAGCACATCTTTGACCAAAATTACATAACGAAACTCATCTTATCTAGAGGGAAATGCAAATTACATGGTATTGAAGTGTCCCCTAAGCCATTTCCTGTGGTTCTACAGAAAGGACAGTAGTGATGATTTCTAAACATTAAACATTCCCAATCTCTCCAACACTTACAGCCACATTACACACTTTCTTCAATTTATTATGCCAAACACTCAAAAGTTAGGAAACTCTGGAATTTAAGCTCCTGTCTGGGTTCAATGTTTTTCTTTTCCACTCTTTAGCACAAGGGCATCATGCCTTTTGCATGGCACCATGGGAAAACAAAGCAATACAGAGCAAACACACAGCAACCTGAAAAACTAAATTCTATCTATTCTATCTAAATTCTATCTAATTTAAATTCTATCTAGTCTATCGGCACCATCAGGTTTTTACTTCATACTAACCAAACGTGGTGTAAGTGACTGCTATCCTTGGTTCACCCCACCAGGTGCTGGAAAAAACCACAACTGCAACTTAGAGAAAGTTGTTTTTAAGTGTAAAGCCCTGTAGAACTGTTTGTAAAGTGCTTTGTGTCATGTCATTGCCTTCTGAAAACAGATATCCGCAGCAGAATATATTTTTAGTCTCAATGTATCAAGTGAGGCTACCTTGAAAGGTAAAATATACACAAACATTTGTACTGGCGCCATGTGTACAAGGGACGGCAGGGACAAGAAACAAACCACAAAAGGTTGGTGTCAAAGCATTTCATTTTAACTTGTTTGCTTTATAGATAACATGTGAAGCCACACAAGCTAAGGTAAACACAAGTCTTTAACTAGACAATCATTACATATTAACTAAGCTGCAGTGAAAAGTTGAGATTCTTGGGGAAAAAATACTGTTAATATTCAATCACAGACCTTCAATCACATGTTGGGGGATGGGGCTCAGTGAGGTTTTACAATCAACACTCATTCGGGCATTTTCTGACATTGCTGCTGCTGTTACATTTTATACCTGTGTAGCTCTCCAGTCAAAAAACCAAAACTCAGCAGAATTCCTTCATATGGATTTTATTACTAATACTCCAAACTGCTTCAGAACAGAAACATCTGGACATCTCCTCTGCTGTATAATATTTGAAAGAGAGAGAAAAAATTTATAATTTGGTTTCACTGACTCTTACCAGTCAGAAAAATTATGAATTCTAGTCTGTGCTTGTTAGGCCTGTGCTGCTCCAGCTCTTCTGCCTTCTAACTAGTGTTTCTTGCTTCTGTCTTATTCTTTCTCAATTCCCACTCCTTCAACTTTCTTTTATCCCAGTCAGCTTAATCCCTTCAAATTCATAGTCCTGTTTCTTATGACTTCCATATTTTCATTTCAAATTCTCCATTCTCTCCTTAACCCCCGTCTTGGAGTCTTTATGGATTTTCTGCCTTGTTCACCACACCAGTTCCGGTTCCTCTTTGCCACCTCTGCTTAAATCTGATCTCAATCCCCATTCCTGTCCGCTTGCCCAGTTTCCTCACACAAAGGCAGTTCTTCAGGAGATACACATCTACTGCTGCTCTTTCCCAACCTCTTGCAGCCACAGCTTCTTCCAGCTCTTCCATAAATAGTCTGAGCAGCGGAGCACCCCGAGCGCGGGCGCTGTCACCGATGTCACACCCCGATCCATGACTTCCCTTCCCCCTGCCTGCCCCGCTTCCCACGCCCCGCCCGTTTCCTCTCCCGACCTGCAGCACCTCAGGCACCAGCGGCAAACCCGGGCCGGAGCGGGCTGGAGGATCCTCACACAAAGGTGTAAAAAACAGAATCTTTTCCAAAAAAGGTCACTTTTTTTCATGAAGTTGTTACTAAGGACATGTACGCCGGCTTTTCCAATTTACACCAATCACTTCAGAATAAATACAATTTCATAGGGATGATAAAATGCAGCTCTCTGCCAGATTTGAAAGCCCAGTAGTTCTGTATACAAACACAAAGCCCAAAGAAAAAGTAATTTGATGATTGAATTCTTGTGAAAGACAGAAAGACCTTCCCTTCCTCCAACCTTGTTCACAAAAGGAGCTGAAGTTAGTTTTAAAAAATTTAAAAATATAGTTGAAAGACCTGTAGCTAAGTCAACATCACATAATTCAGCCTGAGATAGATCTCACCAATATGAGATTCCAAAATAACAAATAAGCAAGTGGAAATATCTTCTGACTCAAAAATAATGAATAATCTTATTAATGGAAAATGTATGTATTTTTCAATTCTTTTCCTTAAATATTACAGCTTAATAATGAGCTCAAACATTAAACATTAAAAGAAATAAATGCGACTTTCTACCCTATCAAAAATAATCATCTTGTTCTGCACCCCAGTGCCTCCTGTGAGGGAGGTTTGCAATCCTCATTCCTTCTATCCCACTTCAAAAAGCTGCACCTTTTAGAGGCAGCCTTCATCTGTTCAGACAACAAACGCAATTACTGGAACCGAGAAAAGACAGGAAGTCTTTCAAAAAAAATTTGGTTCAGAGTTTACATTTTTAATTTACTCCTCTTTCAAGCTCTGCACACCCCTGATAATTTTCATGGTATCAGCTGACATCAGCCTAATATTTCCCAGTAGTTCTGCACAAACTTTTGAAATCCCAGGGCTTCAAAACACGAATCCAAAGAATATCATCTCATCCGATGAATCCTGCACCGTACACACATCTGTCTGCAAGCTTAGGCACTTACTCAGGAGACGAAATTTGTGTTTTCTGAACCAATACTATTTTCCTTTAGGAATCTAGAGTCTAAGAGAAAGGATCAAAAGGACTTTGTATCCTTTACCAAGCCAAGCCAATTAATGCAAATCTCCCTGGAGCTTAAAAGTTGGTAAAGAATAAAAGTTTCTGCTGACTCAAACAAGAATGAGATAATTAAAAAGAAACTTGGCTGAGAAACATATTGCCACATGCATGCAATTCTGATCTTCTTAATAACTCTCTCACTAGATACGTGGGAAGATATTTCAGTGTGGAGAAAGCGATGACTGCTACCCTGTAGCCACAGGGAGATCACACCCCATCAGCAGAAGCTGGGTACACAGCTTTAAGAATAAATAAACACTAAACAAGTCTTTCCCTCTTGGAAGAGCAAAGCTCACATACACCCAGTGATTCCATTTACTAATTCTGACATCTCGCCGCTGTTAGACAACGTTCTGGGTATCAGAGGAGAGAGCCAGTTGAAGGTAAGAAGAAATGTAGGAAAATAAAGAAGACGCTGGCAAGTCAAGGCTAACAATACACGGAAAGTCACTGCTGAATTCACCAAAGAGAGCTGTGCAGGACCTTTACAGCAACACCATTACTCTCCCCACATTTCTTGCTCTTCACCGTCAGAACGGTGGAGGCACCTATCCCTGTCCAAGCCAACATAACTTCACTACGAAAAACAAGCACAAATCAACTTCGAGGCAAAAATAACCCATCAACCCTGGGGCTGGCAATCGAGGATCTTCCTCCGAAGAGGTTTCCACTGGAAACCCTGCGAGCGGAGAGGAGGCGGCCCCCAGCACGCCGCGGGCAGGGCCCGCCAGCGGCGCGGCGCTGTAGACAGGAAGGGCCCCACGTGCCGGCGGAGGCCCGGCCCTCGGCCCCGCCCCGCCCGCGGCCCGGGCCTGGCGCGGGGCCTCCGCCGCGGGGGAAGGGAGGGGCCGCGCCGCCCCTCGCGGCCTACTCCCGCTCGGAGCCCGGCGCGGCGGGGCCGAACAAAGCGGGGGCCGCTCGGCCCCGCCGCCTCCGGGGCCCCGAGCGAGGGGCCCGCGCCGCCCGCCCGCTCACCGGGAGCGAGGCCCGAGCGCGGCCGCGGCGATCGGCCGGAACGCTTCCCGCCGGGAAAGCCGCCAAGGAAAAGCTGGGGGGAGGGGAGAGGGTGGGAGTATCCCGGCCCGCGCGCGCCGCCGTTGCCGTTACCTGGAGCCGCCCGCGCCGGGCCGGGCCGGAGGCGGTTCCGCGGAGCGGCGGGAGCGGGGCCCGAGCGCGCGCCGCTCTCCGCTGAGGGGAACAACCGCCCCGCCGAGCGACGGTTACGGCCGCGCGCACGGCCCCGCCCCCTCGCCCGCCCGCCAACCGCGCCCATTGGCCGGGACGCGCCGTTTGAATCGCGGGGTGGCCGCGCGCCATTGGCTGCACGAGCGATGGCGCGGTCCGCCCTCCCCGCCCCGGGGCGCGCGCCCGGCCCCGCCCCGCCCCGCCCGGCCGTGAGGGGAGGGGGGGAAGGGGCGCGCTCGGCTCCCCCCACCGCCCCTCACGGGGGTGATGGCGGGAGGGGAGGGAGAGCGGGGCGGAAAGGTCGTGGCTGTCGTGGCGAGGGGGCAGGCTCAGACCGCCTGCGCCACCCAGGCACAGCCGCCCGTGTAAACAAAACCGAGGGTTTTGTTTATGGAGCACTCGCAGCGCCGGAGGTGGCGAGACCGCGAGTACTCCTACGCGGTCCGAACAACAACCTGTGCTCCTTCCAGCCCTGCACCTCCAGCACGTAACAATGACAAAATGTGGGTAAAATGCAGAAAACAACATCCCGTGTCGCTCAAAAAGTAAAATTGAAAAGGGCGAAGAAGCGGAGGTGGCGAGGCAGCGAGTGCTCCTACACTGACCCAGCAACAGGCTGTGTTCGTCCAGCACTAAACAAAGCCAAAATGTGGTTAAAGGGCGGTGAAAACGCACCGAAAACACCCGACTCTCTCCAAAAGAAATATAAAACGGGCAAAAAAGCGGAAGAGGCTTTTGAAGCGGTGAGACGACAGGTGCTCCTACACTGACGAACAGCAGGCTGAGCTCCCTCCAGCCCTGCACCTCAAGCACTCGACAAAGCCAAAATGTGGTAAAAATACGGCAATAAAAATGCAGTAAAAGCACACGCAACTCTCTCCAAAAGGAAACTTTAAAAGGGGCTAAAAGCCAGCAGCGTATGGCATGGTTACCCCTGTGCTTTTGGAGCAACTTTTCCAGAAAGGCCATTTGAGTTCCTGGCCAGATTTTGAAATCAGGAAGTCTAAAGCAATACTTGAGCAGGCAGAAACACACCGTGTTGTGAAAAAGTTAACAAATCGTCCTTAACTTTGAGGTTTAGTACCCAAATAAGTCGTTTCCAGTGTTGGGATCTTAAAAGTGGTGAAGTGCTTTAAGAGTGAAATACAGACATGTTTGCGTCTGCACAAGCTTTGTGGACCTCCCAAATTTTCTAAATTTGGCTAACAAGTAGATGCTCTGTCCTAATAAAGCTTCCTAAATGACGGGAAATTCCCTAAAAACAAGACCACCATTGTCCCGTGCAGAAAAGTGCCAGTGCCATGCAGACACAGCAAAAATCTCAGATGAAAAAGAAGCCTGAAACAATAGCAACATCACCATAAAATAAAAATGAAAAAAAAAAACACCACCAAACCCAAAAAAACCAAAAAACCACAGCCAAAATGAACTGACATAAACAGACCCCATGGTAGTCATGAGTTTGACTTGTCTGAGACATAATGGTTATATTTGGGGGTTGTTTTTGCTGTTGATTGTTTGTTTGTTTATATATAAATAAATTGAGAGTTATGTTCCTAGCTGTAATTTTTGAATTAAGAGTATGGCAAGCTTTTTTCCTCTAAGTGATTGCAGGAAATGGGACTTCCTGGATGAATTAAAAAAATATATATGTTTTACTATTTATTCTGCTTATTTTATCCTTGATTTTTTAAAATTTTCACAGACAATTATTTTTAAATTGCATTTTGCATATCCCCTATTTTTTTACCACAGAGGTCCGGTTTAGTTTGTCAAGCATTCATCATATTTTTCACTACGTGATACAGAAAAGATGTCTAAAGGAGGTTAAAAGTTACTCAGTCAAACCAGACCCACATGTAAGCATAGATTTTAATAAATGCAGTCCAAATAAATTTGGTTTATAGTTGTGTTAAGGCAGTCAGCTTTATCTGAGAGACATTTGATAATTTACTGCACAAAAGAGTGCAAGTGGAGCTTGATTTCTGGCTTCAGATAATGAGTATTTTGGTTCCAGCTAAGATTTCTGCTTTATTTCCTATTGCAAAGTTTACAACAATAATGTTAAAAAGTTTTTTCAGCAGTTCAGTCTAAATTCCAGTAGGTATTGCTTGGAATGAGCCTGCTTCATTTTGTTGGCAGCAGAGGGCTACAATTAATATGTTTAAATATGAAAGGCTTCAGTTGAAGTCTCATTTAGAGAATAAACTTGCCTTCAGAGAAATGGTTTGGGGTTGGGATCGTTTACTGAACTTGGATTAGAAACCTCTTGGGCCCCTCAGAACTGTTTATTGCAATTCTGCCAGTGATAATTGGTATACATTTGAGAGATTATTTCAGAAATATTTATGGGACTGTCACAGGACAACTGTAAAATGAGAGAAATGTGAAATCCATTCAGCATCACCACCACCAAAATGATCTGCTGCAAGTTAGGTCTGAAATTTGCCAGGATCTAATAAAGCATCTCAATCCCACAATGTAAAACTAAGAAAATAATTCTCTAGGCTTTCATTTTAATGAAAATCCCAGAATCATCAAAGTAGGAGGAGATCTTCAATATCCCCTAGTCCAGCCATCACCTCAGCACCACCATAGTCACCCGTAACCCCTAAAACATTGCAAAAACCGAAAGCTGCCAACACGAGAAGGTTGAGAAACATTCTGATAAATGGCTTTAGCAGAGGCTACGAGGGTGGGTGGGGTAACAAAGTTCTGTTTCCTCTCCTGATTAGACCTTTGCTTCAGTGGAAGAAAACACCCCTAAGACTCAGAGTAATGTGAGGGGCTTTACAGTCTGTTAAACAAGCCATATATTCATATATATTCATGTATATGTGTGTGTGTGTGTATGTTCTGTGTGTATATGCCATATATACAAATTTGTATAATTTGTGTGTGTATATACACACACATATATATATATGTTTCTCTTTCTCCTTCTGTCTAGTATCATGTTTGATCAAAGCATCCCAGCCTGTCCAGTGTAAATATATCTACTTTTTGCAAAAGTGGAGGAAAATTCCTGCTTGGCAGCTGTGTTCCTGACATAAAGCCAAGCACTTACCTGCTGCAGCCAAGCTGGTGACGAGGAACACATGCACTGTGTCACATCATGAAACATAACTCGAATGGAAGGCAGGCTGAATTCTGCATGTGGACAAAACCCTTCTCCTTTCTGCTTCTCAAATGTTGAAAAGCTGGTGATCCACTTCTTAAAGATGTTCTGAGTGTGCTCAGGCATTTTGGGGATTATTCCATTAGTACATGTAATTTTCTTCCTATTTTTTCAGTGGTAGAATGCTTTTTATTAAAGGAGCAGGAGATTTGAGATTAACCTCTGAATGTTTGCACAGACCTCAATAAGGCAGGGATTCCACCCTTGAGCACGGAAAAAGTTTCTCATTATATATTCATTTATGATGTAGAGAATTGGAACTTCAACCCACCTATAAAGGAGCAGCCTGCTAACAAACAGCGCTGCTCTGGGCAAATTAAGTTGAACACTTGCATTCTGGGAGGTTTTGCAAAATGTTTATCTTTAGAAACAGCTTTAAAAAAATGCCCAAGGCTATCAACCATGCTGGGCTCAGCAATAAGAAGAGGGATACCGATACATGCAAACTGACTCCAGCTCTCTAAACAGGAGAAGGAGAAAAAAAAGCACCTTGAAACTTTGATGTCCACAACAGTGCAATGAGTTTCCTTTCTGTATTGTATGTGAATTTATAACTAAGACTCATTACTGACTGAGGGAAGTTGATGCAATTCTCCAAGAAATGGGCCTTGAGATAAGGGCTTTGGCTACTGTATCTTCTGCTGGGCTGCTTACCTTGCCATTTTTGCAGCACGTCTGTTAAATGATTCCAGCAGAAAGCCCTCGGGACAGTCGAGTTTCTGAAGGCTTATGGAAAACACAGACTACAGGATTTCCAAGTATTGGTAAGACAGACCCATTTCTATGTGGCAGAGTTATGTGCTTGAAAGAATTGTAAATATTTAAACAGAATGGCTTTAATTCTCGAGAAAGATAGAAAACTTTAAATTTTATATGGACTATTCCGAATACAAAGAAAAGCCATGTTCATCCCCTGGGTACTTGCTGACTCACAAGCAGTTTCCTAGGAGTCTTCTGGCTTTTAAACCTGTATGCTTAGTCTTCAGAAAGAGCTAACAGAGCAGAGTGACTTCTGCAGGGATCTCCACAGGATGGGAGGGACAGAACCTACCTTTTCCTAATTCCTGTGTGACAACCTGCCCTGCGTGAGGGGAGAAACTTGGCCTCAGTCCTCACTTCTGGCACATGAACAAGGTTACATCCCGAGATGGGAAGGCACACTGGTACCTGAGGAAAAATAAACAAATGAAACAGGTGGCAAATGCAAAACAGACAGAGCCCAAAGGCTTTGGAGTGTCAACACAAACAAGTATACATGTATATATGTACATGTATATGCATGTGTATGTGTACATAATACACATAAATACATAGCTGTATATAGCTAAAGAATGAAAAAAACATTAACTTTTCAGCCTTATTTTTGCAACCAATGCATGATTTTTATGCCCATGGCTGGCACTGTGCACAACTCCCTGCAGTACGATGAAGCTGACGTTTCCAGTTTATTTCTTTGTGGAACAGGCTGAAGAGGCTGCTGGGCCGGAGTGAACAGGCCTCGGAGCCATGGGACACAGCCAGGCAGGGATCAGCAGGGAGGCTGCTGACTGGACTAGTGGCAAACAAGGCCCTGCATCAAGGCACAATATTGCACCCATCTCCAGTTTTCTAAATTGTGTGAAAAATTCACTGCACTATGAGGGAATAGTTAAGGAAAATAACAAGGGTAAGTTTGGACACATATTTGTAATAAATAGTTATAACACTGCTATATATAGGATAGGCGATAATTCTTACCAGAGTACAGACATCAAAAAAATGATTTTATTTAACGTGGCATTCATATTCTGTCTCTTGTGTTTGGTGTTGCTGCTGTCCTCCCACCTCTCATGTTACTCTAGGAGAAAAAAAAAATTAATTACTCCAAACATGCAGGCCTAAACCAGAAGTGATAAATGAAATAATCAGCTCGATGCATCTAGTGAACGATGAGCTCACATATTTTGACTTCAGGAGCTGATATCACTGCATATCTACTCTCAATAAAATTGACTTCTCTGATTAAACCTGCTCAACTAGTCCTGTTTATAATTTTTTAAGACACAGTAATTTAAATATTAATTAACTCTTTGAACTTAAACATCTATCTTTCTAATAACATGTTAAGATATATATACATGTACCTAATGTATCCACTGCGGTTTATGAAGATGGAGGGTTTAAACTGATTCAGACATGGTGTTTACTTTTTAGAAGAGATTTCTAAAAACCAAACTAGCATGCATGCATCTAGTTCAGCATTTCCAGAAATATTAGTAATAGGTGTTAGAGAAGGGCTTCAATATATGTGTGATCATAGGCATTGTTCATTGCTTAACATTTAAAATCCTTGTTTCAAAAACTATCCACATAGATTTCATTCTGTTAGAAGCAATTTCAGTAAATGAATCAAGATGCTTCAGGGCAGAATTTGCATGTACAAGCCTACACCTCCCTCATCTCCACAAATCTCTCTTACCTTCCTTCCCTACATTTTACAGTCCACCTATGTATATTCTGGCTGTGGCTTTACATGTGGACATTACAGCACAACAAATTTGTGTCCAGGTGGTTGGTTAAGCACTGAGCATCCAACAGCTGGAACAGAATTGCTGAAAGACACTGTCAATGTGAAAACTTTAGTGAGCCAGTACCTGGAGACAGATAAGCAGCCAAGACAGATACTTCAGAGTCTTCTCTTTGTCTCTCTCCAGTGTTCCCATTTACCAGGCAGGATGAGCTCAGCCCAAAACATGAGTTATGGCAAGCAGAGCCTAATGGCAGACTTCTCATTTAATTAAAGGAGAAAGAATAGTTAGGATGATTACTAGCCTAAACTGTACTAAACACCAAATTCATAATGATTCTGGCACTAGGCAGACTGCCAGTTTTCAGACAATTCTGTGCTGAATTTTAACTGCAAAACCATCCCTGATATTATTGCAATAGTTGTTCCCACCACAGATACCTCTGTAGCTTTTGAGTGTCACAAACAGGTCACAGGCAATCCCAAGGGTCAGTATTCTGAAAAAAAAAAAGTGACTTGGTTATATAAAAAAAAGGATTTCTGTTAAGACAAATTCCCACACAATGTTTGTTTGTTCAGCACACAAGAGGAAACTGCACTTTGTTCTTCAAGAAAGCTGGTGGTGCTGCAGACATCGTTACACTGACTGAGAGTCCCAGTAGGAAATTCAGAGGGCTCACAGGATATTTTTCCCAACCTGTGCAGAGCTGACCAGTCCACCAGTCCCAGAGAGCTTTGATGAGGTTCTTAAGGCCAAAATGACACTGCTGTGCACTCACTGCATCTGCCATTTTCATGAGCAGAAGGTGGCAGGATGCTGGTTTAAGACTCAGTGTCGTTAAATACAGCATTAAATACAAAAAGCAAAATCTTGGGCACCTGATACTGAGCTGCACGAAGTTGTTTCCCCCTGCCAGGTAGGATGGTCGCTGCTGGA
The DNA here is from genome assembly GCF_021018805.1 of Prinia subflava. Taxonomy (NCBI): domain Eukaryota; kingdom Metazoa; phylum Chordata; class Aves; order Passeriformes; family Cisticolidae; genus Prinia; species Prinia subflava. The sequence continues at coordinate 96,924,604 of NC_086248.1, forward strand.
GCAAGCCCTTATTTTGCTAGCCAGAAGTGCATCTCAGTGATAACCTGACCTGAGCGCACTCCCTTGCACAAAAACAAAGACATTTCCTGCTCCTAAGTACTTTGCATTTATACCAACAGGCAACATGACTCACTCCCTTTACTTTTAAATTGTGCTTTCCCTTCGAAATGGCTCTGGCTGACCCAGTCTGGGTGGATCCCTCCAGCTACAACAGCCAGGCCCGTGGTGGTGCCCAATTCCACCTGCTGCAACACCCACGGTGTTAACTGTGCATAACATTGTGCTGCACTGGAGTTATTTACCCTTTTTCTCACTTGTTTCATAAGGGAAAGTCCATTGTTGTGTAGCTCAGAGGTGTTTCCTGTAAAGCACTGGTGTTACTTGTCTTAGCCCTGGTGAAGGTACATGGCAGGAGGGCCTTGTGGTGCAAAGGAGATTGGGCAAGCGGGGCTGGAAACCACACCGCAGTCGAAAAGATACCCGGCTGCCTTGGTTACTTCTCTGTTCCCTTCCTCTCTGCTATATATAATGACATTTCTCAGAGCACATACCCCCGGTTACAACCTCTGCCGACATTGCACCAGCCTCTGGTGAAGCTGTGGTGGCTGCAAAGCCATTTCCTGGACTGGCAGAATTCAGGCTCCGTGGAGGTGCAGCAGCCACCCCATCTTCACTTCCTCTTTGCCACTGAGACACCACATGAGCTTTCACGTGAAGGAGGGAGAAAAAGGTAAAATCCAGGCAGAATTGTAGAGCAGCTCCTGATGGCCAAAAGAGCCAGGGCTGCTTTTGCTGGCTGCAGCAGGCAAGGCCAAACAGAAATCAGGAGATCATCACTGCATCCTCAAGCCTTGCTTCAAAGCTGGGGTTTTACAGCTTTTTCAAGTTTGAAGGAGAGTTGTTGGGGAGGAAGGGTTTCTGTGCATAAATCAGCATTTCTTGGCTTGAAAATATGTTTTTCAGAAATACCATAATATTCAGACCACTCAAGCCAGTTTGTAGGCAGCTATTGATCCAGCATCTCTCACGATTCCCCCTTTCCCCCGCAGCTCTCACTTCAAAAAGGTCTGTTTCATAAATGCACAAAATCTGGGAGGCTTCTCCCATTCCTTCAAAGAAAAACCTCTGGGAAAGGCCTTTCTATATATCCTTTCTACATATTTACATTTCAGTGAAGGAACTGTGCAGGTCACCCAAACTGCGAACTTCACCAGTGACGCTGCTGCTCTGCTGTTCACTTGAAACCCAGTTTTGCTTTCAAGTTCAAAATGAAATGCTTCTCTCTTCCTGCCCACAGCAGCTAAACACTCCTTGAGCCTTCTGAGGCGCAGCGTGTTTCCTTTGCTGGGAGAGGGGAATTTCCTCTTTTCAAAGCATCAAATCCCTCTCCACACTGCAGTAGATCTCTAGTTATTGTATACAACCTCTCAGAAAACTAAAAAAAAAGTGAAATACGACTTGTTTGGCCACTTTGTATTTATTCAGTTGCTTTGCGCGTTAATTGTACTTGTCTAAACTTTCCTTCCTTGCAGGGGCATGGATAAGGAGTTAAAATCACCACTTTTAAGACCAAAGGGAGCCCAGTTTCTGCTTTGCTTCCCTTCATGCTCCCCAGGTGTCCATAAGTCAGCACCAAATATTTCCACTGACTTCCCTTTGCAAAATGAGAGCCCTGCTAGTCTTTAGTGACTTATGCCTACTCGTCCTCTTTCTTCTGCCTTATTTTTTTAGCATGGTAGAGCTGTTTTGGCTTTGCCATAGCTTTTCATGTGCAGGCAGACAGACAAAGTGCCACAGCTCCCACGGGGCCTGGGAGGAATGGAGTCATAGGCTGCAGAGAAGTTGTCTGTAACGCAATAGTTAAAACAAATCAGAGCTTACAAGCTTATGAAAATGCAAGAAACTGTTTATAAATACATAAGAAACATGTAACTGCTAATTTATCTCATTATATAGGCCATATATTGCAAATAATCCCCAATATATTACTGCCATAGAATTCATAACTATACAGTTATGCAGAATTATGTGATTTATAATATAAAACCCCCATGTATTATACATATATATGTGTGTGCAATAGAAACACTTCTTAAATTTTATAATACAAAATTTATATGGTAAAGACAGCCGGGAGGCTTCTCTGAAACTCCTGAAAGTACTTTTTACTTGAAATCTGCTCAACCCTCTTAAAATCTGGTTTATAGTTTCAACACATTCAACGTGTAAGAAGTTTGCCTGTAAGTGTTTCCAGAAGCCTTGAGTTTGAGCCTTATTCTTTTGTTTCTCAGACAGGAAAAGTATTGTATCCCTGGCATCCTGAGCAGCTGCTCCAGGGAGCACAGTTCTAAGATACAGTCTTCAGCCATGCTGCCTGTCACAGCAATTTCTTCTAAGCTCCTGCAAATTACCCCATTTGAGAACATGGCACAGTGCAAATGTGAAACAAAACATGAAAAGAAAGGGGGTAAATAAAGAAAGAAATAAAGAGGAGAAAGGAAAAAAGAAAAAAACGGTAAGAAAAGAGAGAAAAAAAAAAGGCACTTCAAGCTTTTGATTTTAATCTATTTGTTTTTTTCATTACTTGTTTGCATATTTCTTCCCACCTCTCATTATCCATTCACAAAGCAGCCAAACTTGCCGAACATCTACGCTAGCGGCACGGGAGCGGAGCTGAGCTTTGATGTTGTGCTCTGGGTATGTGTAGCTTCATGTGAGGAGCAAAACAACCCCTCAGCCATTCCTGCTCTCTACATTTCATGCTCAGGGTGCGAGTGCTGGGCTGAGTGGCACAGCAGGGTCACAGGGAGGATAGAAGCAGCGCTGTACCCCTCCCAGAGCAGCATTACTGCAGTGACACCACAGCCATACAGACCAATTTCCAACCTAAAGTGTTGAGAATACTTAGATTTAGGATCATCCCCACAAGTTAGAGTAGGGTGTGTTTCTGTTTGTTTTTGTTTTGTTTGTTTTGTTTTTATGTAAGCTGTTACCTCTCAGTAGAAATAACTTTTAGAGCCCTTCTCAAAAAAAACACAGACACCAAGATCATGGCAACTTGCCTCTGGGCTTCACCTTGTGGTCTCAGGGGGCGGTTTCCTGCAGGAAAACTGGAGCAAACTGGACAAGGCAGAGAGGAGAAACTCTGTAATGAATTAGACATCTTTTGCACAAAGCAAAATTCACAATATTTACAGACGTGGTACCCTTGCAGTCTAGTCTACCCAGTCTAATCTAGGCTGTATTTGTTCTCTGGTGTACAGGATACAGAACTAAATAATTTTAAAATATCAGGGGTAAAATTAACAAATACACAGATCAATTAGGAAGAATCTGGGTTTGGTAATGAGAATAAGACCTCCACCTAAATTGGTGGAAGCTGGAGTACTATGCTGGTAAGAAACATGGGAGCATTATCCATATCCAACCGGACATTAAGGCTGTGGGCTATCCCATGCCTCCCTGGTATGACTGTATTTCCATGTTCCTGTGGAATACATCTTTCAGCTCTGTAGTTCGTGTGTTATTGTCAGTGAGCAGATCCCAGCAGCCCCCTCGCCTGTCTGCTTTATGTGTCTGCACCAAGGGCCTGCCTCGGTGACACTGACAGCCACAGGCTGGCAGCTTGTTTCAGGGGGAATAGCCCACATAGTGTTCACAGCGTGGAAGGAACGCACAGGTTTATCCTGGTTTCCCCCCTCTACTCCAAGTTGCACCTCCCAGCTGTCCCCTGCAGGTTGTTACAGGTATTTTGGCTCTGAACTGGCTCTCACTGGGTTTAGGGGACAATCCATCTTCCTGCTGCCACAGCCAGCTCTTCCTCTTCTGTGCTTTCTGAGGCTCCTCGGAAGAGCTTTCACAGAGACAGAAGAAAGAAGAGCAACCCTTACACCACAGTTTACTTGTCCTGATATCTTGGCAACCTCAGGAATTTTTGGGACTTCAAACAAACAAACAAACAAACAAAATCCCAAACAAAAAAACCTGCTTTGTTCCACTAACTTGATAAATTATTTTTTTCCAGGAAACAAAGTTGAATGAAACACTTCTCTTTGAATGAAACACTTCATTCAAAGAGATTTCATTACTAAAGCTTGTGATGCCTTGGGAAAGCTGACCTGAAACAGAGACTGGACAGAGCAAGAGAATAAAGTAGATAAAGGGGTATTTATCACACAATTCAGTGACTGCAGAACCAGAATTGGGTGACTTCATGATGTGATTTCTGAACCTGCATCGACTGCCCTCTCAATATATGTATTTCTTTTATCTCTTCTTTGAGGAAGCCATCTGAAAGCCACCTCAAGTGGAACTTCAGGCAGACAGACAGAGGTAAACCTATTTTTCCACATTCTACCTGAAAAATAGGATTTATTTGTTGTGTACATCTAACAAGCTGATGATACAGCACTGGTATGAGTTGAGAAATGTTGCCCTGTGCCTGTGCTATTAATATATAATTAACTGAAGGATATCTCTCAGTATTAAAATGGTCACACAATTTGCTCTTTTCAAATGCCCACCTGGGGATCAGAGATGTTCTTTCTCCAAGTGCTTTTCTGTCCAACACCAGCACTCTGCAATAACCTCCAGGTCTCACGAAGCAGCAGGTTGGCCAAGGCTGTGCAAGAGAGTTCCCTTCATTCTTGGATTCACTCCTCTCATTAAAAATCCATCTGAATCAGCAGTTCACATGTGTGTGCACGAAGCCAGCCTGTAAAGATCAGGGCTGTGGGCAGTGTTTGCATCATTAGCAACCCTCTCTGATGGAGGACCACACAGTACTGAGAGAGTTCAAGGTAAATTACACTTTCTCAGCAAAGCCCACGTCCACAGCAACCTCCCACACAAAAACAGAGAGGAGAACACTCTCAGAGCACAGGAGGCCATTTACCAGACCCTGCCTTGCATCACGAACATGTAGTTTCTGGCTTGACTGCAATTAGACCAGGGGAAAGCCAAGCAATCAGTGCAGGCTGTGACCTCTCACACTAGGTGTGTGTTAAACACATCGCAATTAGCATGCTAATTATCTGTGAGGAAAACTGCTGTAAGGCATCCAGCCCTGCCTTCTCCTGGGAAGAGGAGAAAGTACTTGCTAGACACAAGGTATCTCACAGTATTCAACTTTTTTTCCTGTTTTCAGTGAAATTGAAGCCACTGCTTCGTAGAGCTAGGACTGAACAAAAGGCTTGAGTTTCTTCATTTTCCTCTATGTTTTCCTCAGTCAGTGGCAATCTGAGTCAGGGTCTCATCAGCTGAGAATGGCAGCACTTCCTTGCAAAGCAGTATGACCTGGCTGCCACCAAGGCATGGCCTGGGGTACACTCCCTGCAGTGGTCTCCCGATGCACCCCTGGGCTCAATTCCAAAGCCAGGAGCCTGTGAGAGAATGTGTGTGTGTGTGTGTGTCTGTGTCTGTGTGTGTGTGTGTGTGTGTGTGTGTGTGTGTTTGGGAGCCAGGGCTTGTGCTGCCTTCCCCAGCACACAGCTGTGACCTCGTTCTGGCCTGCTTTTGATGTTGTTCTTGGGCTTGTGCCCCTCTTAGCCAAGTGAAACCAAGTCTGATTTACAGGTGTTGGTCTTTAACAGGCTGTACAAAAACAAAAACACAAAAAAACAACAACAACAAAAAAACCCAACAAACACCCACAAAAAACAAGGCTGAGACTCTTCTCATCCCTGCTCTTTCTCTCTTCCCCCCCTTGTTTGTGGGAAATAACTTACAGTATAAAATCTTACCCTCATGCTCCTTCCATGGTGTGTTCCTTCTCCACCTGTACTTGATGCTGCTTAGAGGCCTCCAAGAGCAAAGCCTGCATTTGCTGTGCCACAACGCTGGTGTGTTATTTGCTGTATGGTGCCTCTGCAACGTGGTTTTAATGACCTGAAATGCAGACATATTTCTCTACCACTTTACAAGAGTAATTTTGGTCTGTGGTGATAAAAGGTGCCAGTTTTTATCTGTGATTTCAGCATTGTGAGGTTCACTGTTGGCACGTAGGCTAATGCACATGTGAAGATGCTGAGCAGCACAGAAAGGATTGGTCTTGTGCTTACTGGATCCACCCTCAGCTTCCACATAGTGCTGAAAGCAGGGAAGGCTGCTTTGGCTGGCAAATGGGAGGAACTAATTGGGCACACTTTCACCAGGAAACAGCATCCAGCTCAGAACAGCATGCTTTGAACAGGCAGATGAATTTTTATCTGGAGACAGTCCAAGAAGACACCAACCTTGAGGACCCCGAGGGAGCAGATCTCAGCTGAAGCTGCGGGTGCCGCACAAATCAAAATGTGCAGCATAAACACACAGGAATCTGCTCCGTTTGAAATCCCGGGGGACTCCAAGGGAATCAGTCATTGTGAACCCGATGCAAACGCTCCTGTTGAAATCCCGGGGGACTCCAAGGGAATCAGTCATTGTGAACCCGATGCAAACGCCCCCGGCACCGTGGCTGCCCCGCAGAGCCACCCCGACACCGCCGTGACCTACACTGCGCTCCCAGCGCGTTCCGCAGGGCGAGCACGCAGCCCTCGCCCAGCACCAGCGGCCAGCACGGCATCATTAGCGGGCCTGGCAGCCCACGGAGCAGTAATTGCAGGCATTGTGAGGCAGCCACGGCGATGACAGGCTCAGAGGGCAGTGCCATAATCAAGGGAACATATAGATAAGAACAATAACAGCATGCGGGAACTCGGAGGAAGATAACAAGAGGGTTATTGAAATGTGCTTCGAGGAGTGGAAAGATCAACTCAGATAGGAGGGAATCAAACTGGCATTTCTTTTAGTTCAAGTTCAATCTCAGCTATAATCCATACATTCAGGGCTAGCTCCAGTTCAGACTACCAACAGACACATACACACCCCACTGCTTCATGTATGGAATTGAGCTAGATCACTTCAGACCTCAGCTGCACTAGAAATATTTTAAAATGTGGATTTATAAAAAGTTCTGAAAATATTCAGGAGTAAATTTTTCTCTAGAAGGTTTTTGTGTTGCCAGACAAACATGCAGGAATCATTCTGATTAAACTTTAGACTCAGGAGACAGAATGATGATTTAAATTTTGATTACTGAAACGTATTTTATAAGAGATTTTTAAAGCACTGACAGTGTTCAGAAAATTAAGTTTTAACATATTGGAGGCTACACGTGAAAAAGCAGTAACATCCCTTTACACCTGTGGCCTCATCAGCTGCACTTGGTAGCAACTTGTGCATATTTTGGTTGTGGGGTGAGGTGCTGCATTTCATGCTGAGCCCCAAAGCCTGCCAGGTTTTGGTGTATCCCATTTACAGAGGGATACCTCTAGACAAACACGCAGCAGAGCAGCATCAGTCCTAGAAGAGCCTGCCTTAGAAAAAAGGAACAGAGGCTAGTTCCTGTGGTTTTCTGGGTGCAGGTACACCCATAGTAGTGTCATCTACTGCTTGCTGTCCTCCTCTTCTCCAAATAAACAGCACACACTTCAATGTCACATATTTAAATTCCTGTAATTCCATCAAGCAGGGCAGGACCTTCGCAGAAACAGGACCCAAAGCAAGCCCAGCTAACCCGAGGTACTGGCACCAGCCGTACCTCCAGGAGTCCCCATCCATTTCTCCCCTGAGCTGCCGGGCTGCGGGAACTTAGAGCGTCTTCCCCAGCACTCGGGTTAGCAAGGAGGGCTTTACTGCTGAAAAGCAAAAGAGATGGCGAATATGGAGACTGCGATTGAGGCTCAGAGGGAGTTCACGGCTGAGGTTCGCAGGAGGGGCAGACACGAAGGGAGGCTCGGCCCGGCTCGGCAGGAAATGAGCTCCCCGGGCTGCTGAGCTGAGCGCCCGCCCCGCACCGGGGCGAAGCTCTGCAGCGGCGCTCCCGACTTCATTCGGCCCTTGCTGGCCCCCAGGACCAGCTGGCGGCACCTGAGAGGTGTGGAGCAGGCGGCCAGGGGTTTTGCTCGCGTTTTTCTTTGATTTTTTGTGGCCGGTGCTGCGCTGGCAGCGGCCGTCCCTGCGCCTCCGATGGTTTCCCGTGCGCTGCCTCCGCTCCGGTCGCGCTCGCCCTGAAGCGAGGGGCTTTCCAAACAAAAGGAAATTTCAGTAATCTGTCGGGAATCAGCCCCCAGATGGCACGGCAAGAGTTTGTAAAAAGAAATATACTGGATTATTTAGGTCAGCCTTAAGCTGCTTTATGCCTTTTGTTCTTCTGTTCCTGAACAGATCCTGTTCTAGTGCTCCCAAAGTGTGATATACTATATCAGAGCATCGGGCCTGTTGAGTTGCCTTAATGAAAACCTAAGACATTGCTCAGACAAAAATTGCTCTCCATTAAAATAGTCTGAGTTGTGCTGGGTTTATGCTGTTGCAGCTCTGAAACATAACACTGAAAACAATTTTGTTTGCAGTGCACAATAGGCTTCATAAAGATCCAGCAGTGCTTTGCTGTGCCATTCCTCTCTTGTTTCCTGCTGCAGAGGACAAATTACATGTGCAAATGGCTCTTGAAACTCTGCAGAAAAAAGATAAATGGTATTGTTATGCAGTACAGTAGTAGGCCCATCTAACTAATTTAGTGTTTCACTATATAATTGCAAAACATAGGTAGATATCTTCTGTAGAGATCTGAAACACTGAACTCAAAGAGCATCTGTGCAGGTCTACCATGCCAAGTTAAAATTTTCCCAGGGGAAAAACATCTATTTCAGATGATTGCTTCCCCCCCACTTTTTTGTAGTTACTTATTTACTACTATAATAATTACTTATTATTTAAAATACATTTAATGCCATTTTCAATAAAATATGCAGCTTGAAACCAAACATATAATTTGGGTCTTCAAAGACAGCAGTACCAGACTGCTGCTTTGAATTATACAATAAAATGAGCTACGAGGATTTTAAAGCTCGTATTACAATTGTTTCTCATTTACCAGTGATTTTGCATGTAAAGAGGTGTGTTAACTGAACTGAGTGCATCAAATGCATCTTTTTACCTCACCTGGAGAGCAGTGAGTCCCTTCTGCTTTAAAAGCAGACACTGTTCTTCCACATGAGGTGTGAGGTTCAGATTACTCCAATTCTTTTCTGGTGGGGACCTTTGGGGTGAGTAAAGCAGAGTTTGTCTTGTTTAGTTCAAATCACTGAATATTTGTCTCCGAGTGACTTCTTTCAGCATTTAAAACAAGGTCTGTCCCTAGTGGTGAAGGACAATTCCCCAGGCTTGTAGGGTGTTTGAGGGGTTTTCACAGCAGTCTTAATGCGAGTGTGATTTGCATGACATCCGTTCTGTCTTCACACATCCGCGTCAGCGACTTGGGGTGACCTCAGAGAGGCTGCGCACATCTGGAGGAGCGCCAGGGAAATGCTTACACAGCTGGAGACCTGCTCAGGACCCTTCAGCCCCTCCTCTTGCTTGCATTGCTCCTGTCCTGGGATATATTCCTTCCTTGGACACTATCCCAGTGAAGAACATCGAAATTAACCAGCCTGGCTGGGGAAACACATCTGCCATTTTTCATTTGTCACAGACATCAAAGAAAAGTGACTTCAGCTGGGCTGAGATGTTCTAGTACTGACATTGATTCAGGGAAACCAAATTCTTAAAGTAAATAAGAATCAGTAGGTTTAGTCCATGACATCTAAAGCAAAGAATCAAACTTGTAAGTGGATTGCAGGGAAATTCCAGCTGGAACAAACCCAGGCCTCATCTAACCTTCATCTCAAAACAAGGTCGGCTGTGAGGTCAGGCCTGCTCACTCACAGCTTTAAATGTCCTTGATATGGCATTTTAAATAGGTCAGCAGGACATTCCTTAGTGCCTGTACTAACACTCAGCAGTCCCACCCTGCATCACATCACTGCAAACGCTGCAGTTGTTAACCTTGCCAGCAGATGCCACTGCAGGGAATTTGTTATAAAATACATAAAACAGTCAAGATTAAGATTTGTATGTCATGGTGCCTCCCCAGCAGCTTTCCAGAATTACTTAAATCAGAAGGTGGTGATTGGAAAAAACGCCTAAGTCCTGTATCACTGTCCCCCTCTCAGGGGACTGACCTCTCTCGGGTTTGGTGCAGAAACCACAGCAAAGACTGAAAATACAGAAAGGCTTGGTGTGACATGCTCTGGTCACTGCATTGAACTCCCTCTGGCAGATGCTAGATGGACAATGAGGGTCATGACAAAAACCTCAAGAATCAGCCACACTTGGAGCATCCTGCCTACCCTTTGTGCTGCCCAAATCCTCGGAGACCTGCTGGTGCTCAGGCAGCCCGAAGTATCACAGAACCATGGGATAAGCTGAGTTGGATCAGGATCCAACTCAGGATCATCAGGATCATTGATCCAGCTCCTGGTGCTGCACAGGACATCCCAAGAATCCCACCCTGTCTCTCAGCTCCTTCCATAAGGAAGGGACTGGGAAAGGGCTTGGGATTTTTGTTAGCCTCTTTCTGAAGTTTCACTGTGAACTGTTGGTTCTTGACACAAGAAACCTGGCCAGGCACACACATGGAAATCCAGCAATCAGCAGGCACCAGCAGCCACACCTGGGGAAGATCAGGCTCTGTCTCTGCTGGAGCATTTTCCTGGAGGCTCTCAGTCTCTGGACAACCTGCTCAGAGCAGGAAAGAGCAGAGCTGCTGCCACTAAACTGTCCAGACAATGCATGTCTGTCCCTAAAGGGGTTGTGGGAGAGTGGTGGAAGAACCCATCTGCTTTTCTTGGCCTACATTCCTTGGAGACAGACACTCAGTGACAGGAGAAGCCCAGCTGCTGGAACACTCCTGCCTGCTGCCAGCTCAGCAGCCTGAGAAACCTTGATAAGGCTCAAAACGCTGCATGTGGCTTGGCAGTGGTGCCCTGGACTTATCCAGGCAGCAGCTCACTCCAGCAGCCAGGCAGGAATCACCACACCCCAGCTCCCCTGCTGCAGCAGCACCTTGGCTTTGTTTTTAAAAGAAACTCCTGGCCACAGAGGTGGTGGTGGGAGAGCAGGTGTAGTGGGTCATGTGCTGGAATAAAGGTTGGGTGATGTGGAGGTGGACCTGCAAATTGCAGAGCAGTAATTAAGGATCACTGCTTCTGAAGAGAGTGATGGTGAGCACAGGAAGGCAAGAAAACCCACCTTAGAAAGGGGAGTAGGAACAAGACAGATCCTTAAACGACAAGGTGTCCATACAGTTCCTGGACATGCTCTGAACTGAGGGAGCCTACCAGCTGCTGACAAAGGTGGAGGAGGACACAGGAGAGATGCACTCACCTCCCAGCAGAACATTCTAGCCCAGGCTCCTGGATTTTTCAGAAGGGAATTTCTCAGTAGGTGCATCCACAGGAGTCCACTCCTTGTGTAATGAGACTCTTTTCCTTTGTAATCTCACTGATCTCCAGTTAAATGAAAACCTCCTTAAAACAGCACCCAGACCACCCACCAACAGCACAGCAGTCAGGGAACTGGAACAAATTCCTTGGGATAAAAAAAGAGCCCAAAGGCTCTTCTTGAGCAAATAAGGCCCCCTGGTGTCAAGCCACAGTCTGAGCCAGATGAAGCCTCCAACCCCTGCAGATGCTTTTTCTCTCCAGTGCTTTGTCTAGGCTGGGCAGTTTAGAGTTGGAGGCCTAAGCAAGATGGCAAAGCTGAGATGGTGCCCATCCCTCCTGGAGCTGTAGGTTTCCTTTAGGGCTACCAGCATGACCCTTGACATCTATAGCTCATGACTTTTCCTGTTGCCAAGATGATTTCTTCCAGTCACAGGAAAAGAGGATGTCTCCTTTCCCTCAGCACCACTCCTGAGTTACCCCTCCAAATCTCCATAGTCAGAGCAGATTTTCAGGCAGATGAAGATGGCATCTGCTCTGCAGCAAGGTGTGACCCCCAACACACCCCACTGTGTAGTGGCACCAGCATTCACCTAACAAATAATATTTCCAGGCTCCTGTCAGCAACAGCTCTCACTTTATCAACTCCCCAAAGCCTTTTTGCCCTACCAGCCTCAAACTCCACTGGCCTGGGATGGTAGCACCTGTACATCTCTATTCTGAATACATGGGCAGGGTTAGGAGCTCACAAGACAATTTTCTGCTTACTTTGGTTAACTGTGTGTTTGTGGCAGACAAAGATGTTGCCTCATGGCAGGAAATAAACCACAGAAACATTTCTTACTTTTTGTCTTGAAATTTTAGCAGCAAGTTTTGGGCTCAGCCCCTTAGAAATGTAGAAGTGTCACTCTCAGGTTTTTGCTACAAGGTAAAATGCCTTTTTTTTTTTTTACTGGGTGATTATTTGATTGATTGTTATTGTTTGCCCTTCAGAAAATTCTATCTGAATGTAACACCAATGGCTGAGGTCAAGAGCCACTCAGTCACTGGAGTAAAACAAAAGAAACAAAAGAATAATTTAATAAAATCCCTTAGAAGAATGAATGCACTTGAGCAAAACCATCACTGACGTGCACCAGCTGCACGTTTGGCAGAACTGAAGGAGCAGATGCAGATTTTTGCTTAACCCCCAGAACCATTGGTGTTTGATGGTGCCCTACCATCACCACTTTTTGTTTTAACAGCTCTTTTGGAACATGACACAGAATCTGTGCATGCTCAATTGAAATTTTGGTCCACAGGCAAAGCACACTAAACACACAGAGTAGGTCTGGCTGTCCACAAACACGAATTCTGTCATGTGCATCCTTTTTGCTCTTGAAAAAAAGTGGAAATTGTTAATTGTGGGCTTAAGTAAGAGTTCAGATTTATGGATGAAAAGCCTATCAAGAATTTAATTGCTTTGCCAGACTAAGAAAATAGCAGATGCTGATGCAAGGAGTGTAAATACCACAAGTTTTCTGTGATATTCCCTATGTAGTTTGCTGGGAATATTTAACCTGAGTATGGAAGAGTCCTTTTAAATAGGAGTCCTTGCACAAGCAAAGCTTTGGTTTTGAATGAGAACAAAAGGACCAGATCCTCTAATCAAAATCTCTCTATTTCCACACTCTACTTTGTGTCCTCACATGGATTTTCTTTGGACAAAAGTAACAGAAATGTGGGTATGGACAGATCATGCAGGGAAACTCCACTCATTTCCACTCTTTTCTATGAACAGCACACCCTGAGACAGAGAGGCTGGGAAGCTGCAGTGATATTAATCATTTCTTGTAAGAAAAAAATAAAAAGGATGACATTTTCCTTATTCCTGTCTTGGGTTCAACACTGTCAGTGATCCTTTTGTCCCTGTATCCCACACAGACATCTCAACAATCTCATTATATCCTGAGACCTTGGAAAGATCTTTGATCAGTTTTTCATTTTAAACAGAATCTTGTGTGTTTGGGAACAGAGGTCATACAGAGGAACATTTTCTCCTAGTGGGCCCATTGTATTTTTCCTGAAGCTGCTAGAGTGCAAACACACATTACAGTTCATTCTTTGGCTCCCACAGACCTTATTTTTCTTCTTCATCGGCTCCAGCTATTTTACACCTTTCCCATGACACAGCACAACACTGGGCATTGTTTACTGGAAGGGAACCACCCTGCCATTTGCTCCTGCTGTGCCTTTGCAGGGGGACTTCCCAGCAATAATTTACTTCCCAATACACAATCACCTGAGCAGCACTCCAGACTGAGCATTCCTGAGGGGTATTCCATAGGATACGACTTTTAAGTTGTATCCTTGATACTGAAGTATTTGGGTGTTTGTCCTGCTGTGTCCTGAGGCTTGCCAGGTACTTTTCCTGCTCGTCCAATGGCAAAGAGCACTATGCCAAGCAGCACAGTCCACATCACCTGCCTCCTCCCCTCCATAGCTCCAGACTGACAATTTTGCCATTCATTCCAGCATCACTGGTTTTGGGTAACTGAAGAAGACCCCATTGTGGTGGGAAGGGAATGAACACACCACTAACACTGGATTGCTAATAAAGTGAACTCCCAGGGAGGAACAGGTCTGGAATCTAAACCTAATTACTGATAGCCAATAACCCAAATCACCTTGGCCAAGTGTCAAGGTTTAACCTCAGCTGTCAACTAAGTACCACACAGCTGCTTGCTCATTCCTTCCCCAGTGGGATGGGGAGGAGAATCAGGAGAAAAAAATAAAAGTAAAAAATCCCAAACTCTCGATTGAGGTAAGAGCAGTGTAATAAGTGATGGTACTACTACTAATGGAGAGAGAAATAAACCCCAAGGGAAACAAGTGATGCACAACTCCTCTGCCATGAGCTGAGGAGAATCTTCTCAACAGGCAAGTGAAAGGATGCTGAGGGAGAAGATTTAGGAAGCCTGCAGGAAAACCATTAATCCATATCCATATGTCTTCCTTTAAAGATGAATTAAAGCTTTAAAAAACCATGAACAGTCTGAACAGTCACCCTCTGCCTCTTCTGAAGCTATTTTAAGACTGAAATCACCTGATGGAAATTGTTCTCCAGATTCAGAAGGAAACAGTTCCATTAAAAGTTCAGTGGTGCTTCAGCTTCTCTGAAGGGTATTTTCAAGAGGCAGAACTGAAATTAACTGGAAATATGAAATCCACATGCAGTTCACAAAATACAAAAAGACTGCTTCTAAGTCACAGGTTGCAATACAGAATCTCAGTCTGGCTCTGATGCATCTGTGCATCTGTGTGTGTTCACTTCAGTGAAGTTTTCCTCTGGGAGCATTAGCTTTGGCAATGACATTAAAAATCCCCTCTGAGATAACTTTGTAATGGGAGCATTTTCATTTTCATTGTCTTTAAAACAGACCTGTAGCCATTTCTGAAATTCTAGTGAGGAACCTCTCTTTCAAAAGGAGTTTTCCTTACCTGTTGCAAATTTAGTGCTACTGAAACTCAGTAGCAAAGCTGCAAATTCCCTCAAGGCTTGCAATGGCTGCATCCCCCTGCAATGCCAGCTCCAAACTGCAATTGCTGGAGATTCCTTGCTCAAAAAGGAGCCCTTACTTGTCAGTAACTGCTGTTTATTTATCCAGGATCTGTACCTCAGCTATTCCAGCAGATCACCAGTAAAAAAAAAAAAAAAAAAAAAAAAAAAAAAAAAAGGTGCAATTTCCTGCAATTCACATTATATTTCATTACTTAAAATATTTTCATAGATGCATAAGAAATGCTGGGCAGTATTTACTAGATTGTAGTAACTACAAGATGATTACATTTGGGTGTAACCTGGGTACATTTCAGACTAAAAAATCCCAAACTTGTATTGACTTCAGAGAAGCTGAGAATACCCAGGGCTTGAACATGTGCAATGTTTTTTTTCCTGATAGCTGAGAGCATACAGGCAAACTTTCACAATTTGGGTCCAGTAAACAAAGCACAACCCCTTTTGTCTTTAGAGTAATGTAGAAGGTCAGTTTGGTCTTTTTATTGACTTATTTGCTCTAAAGGTTGCAGGCTGACACTGAGGAAGAGCAATGACTTAATGGCAATGGAGCTGTCCTTCAGCAGATACATAAAATGTAATTATTACACAATGGAAAAGCCCAGATTTCCTGGTGGTGCTCAGGGCTTCAGGGCCAGGCTGTGCTGGATCCTGCAGTGCTCAGCCCCCAAGCTATGCCCCTGCCAGGCTCTGCCTTCAGATCTGAACTCATCTCCCTTTATGCTAGTCAAATATGTAAAAAGCGTGATTATGGTTATGTAGTTCACCTCTAATAAAAAAATAAAGGCACAGACGTGAAACGTAATGCAGCAAGAAATGGCAGTAATTTTGAAGTGCTCATTCCCCTTCTCTTATATTCCTCTGGCTTTCCTCACACACAATGCTTGGGAACACATGAAACCCAGATGCTCCAATCAACATTAAATTTTTTGACCATGCTAAACGTGCCACTATCTTTGAAGCCTTTTGCAACTCTACTGCTTCATTTTCAAGGAAGAAATTTGCATTTTTGGCTGTCAGAATCCCTCTCTTCTGGAGTCCTCTCATTTGCCTACCACTGCTGTGGACTTGTGACTTCTCTACCTACTTTTGCCCTGAAGGTGCAGTACTCCAATCCATTCCTAAAATCAACCAACACATTGCAGAACTGTCACATTTTCAGCTTGCAAGTTATTTTGTAGAAGTCCTCAAAGAGTGCTTTTTTTTTGGGGGGGGGGATTGTTTATTTGGTTTTGGGTTTTTTTTGTTGGTTTTGGGTTTGGGTTTTTTTTGTTTGTTTGTTTGGTTTTTTTTTTTTTTTTTGGGAAGTAATTTATTTAAAGAGTACTTGAAAGCTGTCGCTGGTATGCAGTGTTCCCCTTCTGTGTGGGCACGTGACCTTGTGAAGATTTGGGGTAAGTTTGCCTCCACAGCTTCACAAAAAGCTCTCCTGACTCCAGAAGACCTGAGAAGAGCGTTTAAATCTCTGAAGGATTTTGTTTCCCCCTATGAAACACAACCACCAAAGCAGATTTTAAGGCCTCACTCAGCAATGCTGCCTTCAAAAATGTCTCACATTGAGCTGCCAGATTAGGGAGATACCCCAATCTCCAGCTTTGTTGAGTGTCACTCAGTCTCTTTAATAATAGGGTGAAAACAAAAGGAAAAAAGTGACAAGCAGTGGATTTCCTTTCTCAGCTGGATGAAGGCCTCCTGATCATCAGCCCAACCTGTGCTTCCATGGCTGACTGCACTCTCCCTCTGGGGACACCGTATTTATTGGGCACTGCACCTCCCATCTCCCTGAACTTCCAGTGTCCAACAGGACTGAACTCCTCAGCTTCCCACTGCTCCTGGGTGTGGTGGTCACCTCCTCCTCACTTCATTAAGTCATGGAACAGCCAATCTCAGTTTTCTGAGTGCCTAACTCCTCCAAGTCACGTTTGGGAGGTGGAACACAAACTGGCTCTGTGCCTGAGACATTCACTCCCATACAGCTAGTAAGATGGAAAGTAAGAATAGGCCATAAAAAGGTTCTCACCTCTGAGAATCCAAACCCTCTGGCTGCATTTCTGTCATCACTCACTCTGACCATGGGCAAGGATTTTTCACTTACCCCATAAACTCCTTGAGGAACCAACTCCATCAGCTTTGGACTCCTTGGACCCCTCTCTGCTTCCCACACTGCAGTGTCAGCCTGGGAGCCAAGCAGAGCTTTTCTCATTAGTGGAGCAAAGGTTCCTGAGCACGCTGCTGAGGCTCACGTTTGAAGCAGAATTAGCCTGGCACTGGCAGAGAGAAAGGTTTCAGCCTAAAAGCCATGTAAAATTCTGTTTCTCAACTTCTCCAACCACAAGGCCTCCTGGCAGAGACAGACACCCCTAGATCCAGTCAGGAGGCATTTATGAGTGTGTCTGCACCCCCTTTTCCTCAGGGGCCTTTTGGGGCTGGTTCTGCAGCATCTCAGGCCTTACCGAGCTGTGTAGGGTCTAAAGGGTTCCACAATAAAAGGGCTGGGGGAAAAAAGTCAAGTAGCAGAAAATTTACTTTCAACACAGAGATAAATTTTTTTCTAACTTCCTAGCCTTACAGTGATGGGCAAGCAGCCTTCAGACTGGCCAGAATGCCACCCCTCCTGACTATCTCGATTTGTGGATTCCATCAGCATCCAGAGTAGGTTTAAAAGCTGTTTGTGGTTTCAAGCCTCTGACAGCCCTGTTCCTTCCAGCAGCATCCTTCTCTGCAGGTAGCCTGAACACTCCCAGAGTCCCTTACACTTCTCTTCCTGTACCCACTTCCTCACTACTTTTTTTTTTTCTTTTTTTTTTCCTCTGCCTGTGTCAGCAGGACAATTCCAGAGACTCTGCAAGGAAAAGCAGCTCAGCACACTTACAGCACATTAGCACAGGCAACTTTATTGCTGAGCTGATGTTGTTCTGGGAATAGCTGAGGACTTAAGTGGCTCCAGCTGGTTGGGGATAAAGTTACATTAAAGATAGTAAACATCAGATGATGATGGAAGATCCCTTCCAGCCCTACTGTGCTTGAGCAGCTGAGGGAGAGACCTGCAGTCACAAAGAGAAGTGAAAGTGTCACACAGGTGACAGCTCTAAAACAGGCTGAGAAGGGAGGAGAAGGCAGTGCCCATCACTGAGTAACAATGATGGCAAAATGACACATCTCAGAGAACATGTCAGCCTGCAGCTGCTACAGCCAGAGCAGCAGCACAGCCCAGCTGCAGCAGCTGCTCCACATCTTCTCCACTGGACAGTTTATCAGTAGGACATGAGAATAATCCTCACCAAGAGCCAAGCTCTACAACGTAAATATCAGAAAACACAGTCATATAATGACAGTTCAGCTGGGATCCAGTTATAAAAGGGAGGCAATTTCCCAAGCTCCCTGACTTTCAGCATCACTGTGACAATCAACTGCCTAAGGAAGGCCCTGTGCAATGGAAGATGCTGATCACCAGGTATCCTGCAGATTGGGCTGTCACTGTAAGGTTTACCTGAGCTTTTCCAACATCCAGAACCACCTCCTCTCTGCCATATCTTGGAAAATTACATCAATTCTTATTGCACATGTTTTTAATTAAGATCATAAACCTAGACTGACTTGAATATACCTCTTGATGTATCAATTTCAACAGTTTCAAGTGACCACTTCCACAGTGCTAAAATAAGTATTAACTCCTGGTAGGCCCTAACACAGGCTGACTTAAAAACATGTTCTTCTGAATGTGCAAATACATGTTGTGACAGTATTGATTTAACATACTACTTCTCCCCCCTTTAAGACTCCCAGATAACGCATAAAAGCAGCCTCATTTCTCAAACCCATCCATTTAGACAACCAATTTAAGTGATCTTTAGCCTGTTCTTCAAGAGCTTTGAACTGGCCCCAGTTCCTCCAGAATAACGACTTTTCCCTTTTTACCTTCTCTACATCACCTCCTGCCCAGCAACAGCCTACAGAATCAAGAAAACTTACAGCCTCAAAAAGGAATTGTTAAGTCTTTGGTAAAAAGCCAGTTTGGGAAAAATTTTCTTGCTTCCTATCTTGTTCACCTACTGAAAACTGAGGGAATGTTCTTGATTTTGCAATCTTTGTATGACCAGATGTAGAAGACACTGATAAGTAATACTCAGCACTGAATTGAGCCCAATTAGACATTTTCAGAAGAGCCCATGACAATCCCCACTTTGATCAACCACAGACCCTCTCCCTACCCTTTAATACACAACATTAAAAAGCAGCTACCACCCATCTCCTGACACCGATGGACTGAATTGGTAACACTGTTAGGTCATTTAAATCAGGAATGTTTACACCTGGTGCCTAAACACTGCCCCAAGAACAGCAGACCATTTTAGAATCTAGTGATAGTTTTATTTAAAAAATCCCAAACCTTTATAAGTCATTAAGGGTAGTGCCAAACTTGGCATTGGGACCAACGTTTGCCAAACAACAGCAGCAGTGAAGTACAACTTCAGGATGTCAAGTCAAGAGCATCTGAGCAGCTCTGCTCAGTGTTCTGCTGTAAGATAAATGGAGCAAAACTGTCCTCAGTGCACACAAACCTCTAATGATCTGCCATGGTAGGTTTGCTTTATTACAGTATTGAAAATAAGTCATGAACATAAAAGCAGCAAGGGAAGAAGTCAGACTGACTGCAATTATTTCCTCCCCAGTCTTTCCTTCTCCCTCCCATGTTCTCTGTGGATACGGAGACCAAAGTGTGTATACACCATGTGTAAATCACATTATACATTTGAAATGAATTTTAATTTATGTACAGCAGTTACCATTCATGAATGTACACAGTCCCTGCAGTTACATTCTTTATAAGGTTAAGTCTTCACTGTTCTCTACTGGATCTTCTGATGGAGAAACAGAAAGGAGAGGTGGAATCAAGGAGTAAGGAATGATCACAGTCATTAAAAATTTGGGGACATTGAGTAGTAAATCTCAGAGAGTCTTCTACAAGGTTCCAGAAATAAATGGTGGCAACGTGTATATATTGCAATTTTATTTCATTCGCTCAAACAAAACGTTAGCATGTAAGAAATTTAAAATGACACAATATGATAAAAATAGCAGAGAATGAACTGAGAAACTAAAAAGAAGGTAAACCTAAATGCATGAAAAGTCAACATTCATTAGTGAACAGCTTCAGTCTTTGATTGACACTTGATAACTTTAAAACAACGAACTGGAAATCATTATGACTGTCTGAAGAGATTTCAGCACCAGCACTAAGGGTTTTACATTCAGTTGGTTTGCGGTTGACTCGGTAGCCACTTGTCTCTAGTGCAGGTTTATCACAGGTCAGATCACAGTGTTGAGGAAAGCAACGCCCTCCTGGCAAAAGGAAGGATCCCTTAAACTGCCCTCAGCTTAAGACATCCGATGTACAAAAGCACAGAACCACCACAATATGGTTTTTAAAGAACTTAGTCACCAGTAAGCAAAATAATCGTAGCTTCTGCAGTTCATTTTCAATACTGAAATCTCTGGAAATGGTGCAACTGTCAGTAGGTCAGGAAATGTCTACAGTAATCTTTAATTCAATCCGATTTTCTGGAAAGAACCAGTTCTGCAGGCTGGGATTACAGAAAGTATGTATGTAGAAGCAGCACAAAAAGACAACAACTGTTCCTTTTTCTTTTAAACAGAAATCATGTTAATTGTAGACCAAGGCACAAAACGTTTAGTGCATAAGCCAGTTCCTTGCACAATCTAGAAGTTCAGCCTTTAATTTTGGACCACTTATAGCCATCCATGCTATTCCACTATGTAACTCCTGAACCCTCCTAGAAACGAATCAAACGTGATTTCTGACAAGGGTAAACATCCTTACTCAAAGAGTCTGTGTAAAACAAAAAGCTACATCAACAAAGATGAAAATGCCTCCTCTTGTTTTGAGAAAAACAGTACTTGACAAGCTTGCTATGGATTTTTTCCTGTTAATACCTTCAACAAATGCATGCACAAAAGTGATGTTGTTTCTCCTCTTTTTTAAAAAAAAAGTTAATAAATGGAGTTAGGCAATATTTCCACTGTTGTCTTCCCTTAGAATCTGAACCTATAAGATCAGGCAATGTTTGAATGGGAGAAAAATTTCCTACTGAAGCCTTTCTGAAGCTGTTAAGTGCTGTTTTGCTTTGGTGTTCAGCGCTCTAGACAGTCTGTTATTGAAAGCATCTGTGCCACGAATGGAGCTGCCTGTACTTGTAAGCAAACCGCTCCACAAGTTGTAAGTAAACTTTTCTTCTGGATCTGAACGGATCCCAAAGCAAACACAGCTTAGAAAATTGGACAGTGCAAAGGAAAAGGGAAGATTTTGATCCATATTCTTTGTCCAAAGCACTACAGAGCCAATTTGCAGAATTTCTATTCCACTGAACTTTACCACATTAAAAAAACCAAAATAAGAAAATGTAAAAATTTACACTCATAAAATTGAAAACCCTGGGAAAGAGAGAGGTTATCACCTTCCCTAAAATGATTCTCAAATTGTTGAGCAAAACCATATCATCGCTGGTTTTTTCAGGGTTTGTGTCGTGTGGAGCCGTGCGGGTTTTTTGTTGGTTTTGAGTTTTTTTGGAAAAGAGGGTGGCAGATAAATTAGGAGGAGAAGGGGCCATTTCGTGTGACCTGATCGTTCTCAGGTAATTTCTGCTGTTCTGTTTCATTAAACAACCAAAATAAAGGAGTGTCAGAAAAGAGTGAAGTGGAGGGTCACGGTGAAAAGGTGAAGGACAACGCACTTACACAGGGGCATCCCCAGCAAGTCAGATGCCTGCAACGTTTTTTCTCTCACCGAGAAACGAGTTTGGTTCATGTGGGAGTTTCAGAACCATTACTGGAAGTTATTACTGAATTTCAAATAGAAAACTGAAAAAAGATACAAAAGGATCAAGTACCTGGTTCCATTAACATGGTTACTGATAAAAGTCATGTTTTCCTCATTATTACACATGCATGTAAGATGAAGAAAAAGTGTAGAAAGTAATAAAAATGTGTCACCTTCCCCCTCCCTCTTCCCACATCTTTCTGGGCATAAATTAAGCCTTACAAATGAAAAGGCTACTCTGTGACATGCAATTTTTCTTTTAATTAAAAAGCTGGCTGTGTTGTGTTACATTACAAAATGTCCACATGCATAAATCTAAAAAAAGCCCCAAAATCTACTGTAAATCTACAACATACTAATGATTTACATTTGACTGCTGATTCGCTTTATGTCGAAGTCTTAGATTTGGTAAAGCATCGTAACAATGTAGGAAGGCATCTACATCTTTAAACTCTGGACTGTATTTGCTTTTTTTTTTTTTTCATTTTCCTAGAAAATTGCATGAAGGCTAACTAGAGAGGCTTCCTATCATAAAATTCCAAAATCTTGATATGTCATCACCGTCTAGGTCATCCTTACTTACAAATATTGCCCTTTAAAAGCACGTGTCTCTAATTTTTCCTTGTCTTGTGAACTGAACCTCTACACATCTGATCTCTTTAATTACTCATGGAAATATCAGATATGATAGGAAGACAAACCTGAGATACATTTGAAGTACAACAGTATAACTTGCTAACTCCTTCATTAACAAAGAAAACCTCTCTGAAAAGCCTTCCCAAGCTTTTCCCTGTTTTTTTGTCTTAACAACAAATTCTGAAACATGTGCAATTTTACCTTGACATGAGTAGACTTCAAAGCACTGTGATCTTGTCTGATAGATGTAGGAATTTCTGCATAATCATTACAGTAACTTTAGGAGTCTTTTCCACCCTGCTGTAAAGGTCAGAAAAAAGCTGCAAACTAGGAGGGGAATAGCATTATCACCAGAGTGATGTGTCTGAAGCTTTTCAGAATAGGTTGTTTCTCCCTCCTTCCGAGTGTCTGTCTGTCTGTCTCCGTTTTCTTCTAACAGCTCACAAAACGTAGTCAGTTTTATATCAAGTTAAAGAGTCACATCGGCTTAGTACGAGTCTCTCTATGCAGTGTTGGACTTGCTGAGCTCCTGCCTGATAGCTGCAGAGAGAGAGACAGAGTCAGCAAATCAGAGTCAGGGCAGGAAGCTGAACACA
Source organism: Prinia subflava (assembly GCF_021018805.1). Lineage (NCBI taxonomy): Eukaryota > Metazoa > Chordata > Aves > Passeriformes > Cisticolidae > Prinia > Prinia subflava. The sequence continues at coordinate 96,947,530 of NC_086248.1, forward strand.
CAACTCAAAGCAGGCTCACCCTGCTCTCACAACAGGAACAACCTACACCTAAGGCAGCCCCGAGTGGCTTCAGACAAGTGGCATTACCAACCAGGCACTACCTTCTTTCTTCCTGTAAAATTTATGTTAAAAACTTAATTTTTAGTTCCCACCTCCACCAAAATAGTAAATCATACACAGAGTTTTATTTAATTCCTGACAGGTGGATCTTTAAGGTTATGCTTTCTTAACAAGTTTTCTTTAAATACAGAAGACTACATAGGAAAATAGCTTCTGTAAAAATAAAAATGAAAACTGAGCTGGGAGCACAGTTCTCCTCTGAACATTACCAGTTTTGAAATACGTATTACCTCAGCAGCTCTGGATGATTTAAAAATAACCCACCTAGCACCATGTGATACTAAGGATAACTTCAAATCACTCAAATACAGCATCACTTCAGCCACCCTTAAAAGACACACTGGTGTCAATGCTCTACTAGAACAAAACCCCCAGGAGACAAATCACTGAAGCACAGCAATTGGAACAGGTCTGGCACCAGTGGTTTGCCACCAGATGAAGAACAAAGCTACTTTTACCAATAAATCGCTCTCAGGCTACCAATACATTTTATTTACATTTTAAAGCACCTGCAGCTACTCTAAAACTGAGCAGCAGCAGTGAACAGAGCAATACTTACCATCAATGAGTTCTTCCTTTAATTTCGTTAACTCCTTCCTCATTTCGTCTAAAATGTCCTAAAATGTGGCAGAGCATAAATAACAGATTAGCAAACAGATCAGTTTTGCTACTTGTAAATTTCTGTGGAGAGAAATGCAGAATTCCTTCCCATTAATCCTTAACCCTTCTGAGAAGCATAACCCACCCCTCAGCTTCCAAGTTAATCCTCAAAACCTAAGGCATCCCTAGAATGTTATTAGTGCAGGTACAATGCAGAAAAAACAGTCCCTAGAAGTGCCACAAATTGATTCCTGTAGAATTTATGAGAGGAGAAGGGATAAGAATGAGAAAGCTTTGCTACAGGTGAAATGTGATGTGGAATGCAAAGGAGCTCACTTAACTCCACAAGCCAAGAAAGTATTCCAAGGGGAAAAAACACAAAAAACCAAAAAAGGTAATCAAGGTATCAAGGTCCCAGTTCCCATGGAATGTGATGGAATGAAGGTAACAGAGTGAAGGGCTGACCCTGCTTGCTGTTTTTTCTGTCCTTTCCTCTCAGCTCCTCCAGAACCACTCACCAGGCCAGAAGCCACTCTAGACCCACCTGTTGAGGCAGGACCCAATCCAGAACCGATCCACAACCCAACCTAAAGTCAGCCACTATGTGGGGACATGGTCTAGAAGCAACTGAAAGTTGCTGCCAAAGTAAAAGCGGCTCTAGAATTACCCACCGAGCTGCAGCCTGCACCAGAATCTCCCTCCCCACCTGGGGTTGGACCCATTGATCCTAACACCACTTGGAGATCCTTCACCTCCAACTCCACAATTCCCACAGGATTCCTTTGCTCCTGAACTGGAGAGCTACACAACAGACAGCACCCCTGGATGCTCTTCCACCGCCAAACCTGTGACCACGGGTGCTCACACTGATCCTAAAACATGGTGATACTTGCTCTGCTAGGGCTGCCCCAAGGGCTTCTTGGCTTGTTTGGGTACAGAGAAGAGAAGGAAAGGTTTTCCAGGCAAACTGATTTCCCAGTTCCATCCACAATGTCAACAAAGCAGGAATTTTGTGAGAAACTACCGGGGCTGTCTAAGCCACCATCCTACAGCTCCAGCTCCTAAGCATACTGAAACATGCTGGGACAAAAATAAAGACCAGTAATTACTAAATCATTAACTTTGGAACTGGCTAACAAAACAGTTAACAGTAGGTACTGGACAGCTGCAAGTCCTCATATCCAACTTACACAGCAATCTTTTTTGAAGCATTACACACATACCTGCTTCAATCTGTCATAGTCTAGACCTTCTGACTGTACTCCATTGGCACTGGGCTGTCCCGTTGGTGTAGATTTTGGTCTGCAGCACAAAAACACAAAATCCATGAGTTACTGGTTGCTCATTATTACAGGGTACATAGGACTCCCCCATCAAAATTGCTGACATTTGTCTAACAAAAACATAGTAAAAAATCAGAATGCAAAAAAAAAGTTGTGAGTGGGAGGCTGGGAAAAACCAAGCAGACCCAAAATACCACAGAGAATAGAAAGCAACACCCAAGAATATTTTCCACACACTGGAAATATTAATTATCATAAGAGTTATTAGTTCAAAACAAGAACTTTCAAAGCAGCAGACAGATTTCACTGTCAGTGGTTTCTGATTTCTTCATAATGGGCATGAAAAGCTGAATGCCTTCAAATGTCAAGTACTTTCCTTTTTTAACTGCTTGCTCATTCAAAAGAGGCTCTCCCAAGGAAGCACTCCCACTAACTAATGACTGCATGGTGATGCTGACTGTATGAATGCTGAGCAACCAGCCTGGGGGATTTTCAACAGTTGACAGACCCAAGCAATGTTATCCAACTCCTCTGCAACCTCAGTTACTCCATCAGTTGCTTTCTAAAGCTACTGAAAGCAAATACTGTAACAGCAGCAAGATTTATCAAGTGATACTCGAGAGGAATTTCTAATGTTCTGGACTATGTCATGTTTGGTGTTTGCTTATGAAATACTCTGGTTTAGACATCAAAAACTTGCTTACCTAGATCACCTTGCATTTTAAACACAGATTCCAAAAGAAGGGGGTTTCCTGCCTTTCCACTGCTCTTTCCTGATGCCCTCTTTCATTCAAGGGGTAATTCAGACTCATGGACTTACTAGAGCTATGAGCAGAGACAGAGCCTGGATGTTCACAGACATGGAACACCAAAAGGGTTCTCCAAAGAGGGAGCAATGTTCTGCTGTTCTTAAATACATTTTACACCTTGGCTAGCATTCTCCCTCCCTTACCTATCAAACTTCAAGCCAAAAAGAAGCTGTAGATAAAATTCCTGACAATTCATCACAAGAGGTTTTCCTGATGTTTAGAATTATCACATTATGCTAGCTTTAAGGAGGGCAGAGTATAAAGTACACTAAGCTGGATTCTATTTTATTGCCCTGGCCTACACTCAGTGTGTCCCTTCAAAATTCCTACATAGGAGGAATTCATTTAGCACTGCATTTTTCTGCATTTGTTACATGAGGGTGCAGACTGATTTACTGCAATGAAGGTGGACAGGAACCAAAAAAAAAAAAAATTGAGCTTTCATGCATTTTCCCTGACAAGACAGGAGTTTATCCATAAGGAAATTATCCTATTACACTGGTTTTGTTCAGTAAGAGCTGAATGAACCTCACACTAGATTGTCTTGTTGACTTTTACAACCTGAAGGACTGTTTTCTGACTTGCTAACTGAAGAACAACACTCAAAATGTGACTCCCAACAGAAAAGGATGCATACATCAAATGTTGATTTGATACTTGTTCTTCCCTTGGGATCACAAACCTCAGTTGTCACAGCTGTAAAGACTTAAGTCCACACAGTTTAGATTCCCAGAGAGAAATTGCTAATTACTATTGCTTGAAACACACCAAAATTAAACATACAATCCACCCAGTAAGACAGAAGATGAAATATTGAATAACTTGATAGTGAAAGAAGCTGGAAAATAGAATTCACTTTGCAACCACCAGAGAACCTACTGTGTGCACTAATGCTATGAAGGCAAACCACAGTTTAGGATCTTTTACAAAACTCTTTACATGTTACAGTGCTTAGTTCAGTATGGAAGAACTCCTTGCTCAAAAACATCCATCAGCTGAGATCTTTGGCAAATTCTGTTTCATCAGATATCTCATATTTAAAGAGTTACTTGAAGTTTACACTTGAAATTGTGAGCCCTGACTTACTCCAGGCAGAACAGCTGAGTTTTTCAGACAGTTGATATATAATTTCTGATAATTTCCATTGACTATAGTTCTGTTCCCATACACTATGGCATGACAGCATTTATCCAATACGATTGGAAAAAATCCTCTGAAATGCAGCTCTTGGCAATTGGTGACAGACATCTAGTGCCTGCCCTAATGGAAAAACCCAACAAAGAGTACACTTTAATTTTTTTAAAATTACTTATGCATTTAATGTATTAATAAGATGACTTCAAAGGAAAGCTCTGCAAACTGACTGTTTCTTTTTCTTTATGTCTTTAGAACAAAAAGTCAGTTTTACCCACCATAACTATCTACTGCTGCTATCTGTTAAAAAGCTCCAGAGGAAAAGCTTCATTATGAACCCTGCCCCTCAGTCTCGACAATGTCTTTGTTCCCTTTTTGCTTTCCAAAATGCAAGACATTCTTAATTCAAATACTGAAATACCATAACTAGCAAAATAGATAATTTCTAATCTCAGGAAAATCTAGCTGTGTTCCTCCCCAGATTATGCTATTTATTTTCCTTTTTCAGCCTGAATGCAGTTGTCCTTTAGGAAAACAGTAACTATTGAAATTTAGTGAATAAAATCTTCCCAGCCATTCGATCCCAACGTGGCTAAAGAGCTCTCCCGTGTGGTTCTTCATAGCATTGCGTAACAGGACAGCGAGGGAACCCTGACAGTCCCTGACACACCTTCAATCAAGCATGCAAAGGAATGATTTTATTCATGCCAACATGCAGAATACACCACCCGAGATAAGTAGCTAAGAGGGGAACTTTTCATACAAAAAGATTAAGTAATCACCACAAAGAAAGCCTTCATGAAAAACAAAGCTGGAATTTGACTCAGTAATTCTGAGGGGCTCTGTAACACATTTACCTCTGGAAAGCTCTCAAAACCTGAAGGGTTTCAATGTCAGTAGTTTCTTACCACTAGAGAGTAAAACTTTGATTTCCAGCAAAAAATATACATGATGTTAATTAACTTGTGAATATGTTCCAAATAGAAACATTAATTTATGTTTAAAAAGTCTTTAATCAAAAAGCAGGCGTGAAAACACACCTAGAAAATTAATTCCTGTTCCTCTGTATCTAAACTTACAGTTTTGAAAACCTGCTTCTTAAAACATTGCAAATGGTCCACTAGATCCTGGCATATTCAACAGGAATTTGTAGCTCTGCAGGTGGAGCCTGCCAGAAAACCAGTATTTTATATACATTCATACCTGGTTCTTAAGGCATCTCAATTTGCCTTTGGCACCATCTGCTTCTAACCAGTCCAAAAGTGGGTTCAGCTGGACAAACAAAATGTGGGGGAGGAATCTGGTGGTGCATGTGGTGATTACCAACCCATGTAGAAAAAGCCCAACCCTGAACTGGTCAAAGGGGTTATTAGGAAGTCTCAAATCCCAACAGGATGATACCTGTTTAATGAATCATAGAACCTGTTTTCAGAAGCAAGCAGATTTTTCCATGGAGATTCCCGTCTATTAGGGGGAGAAACACTACCTTTAAAAGCTATAATAGGTCTTATTTTGTTCAATTTTAGCACCTTAAACACAAGGGGTTTCAGTAGGTTCAAGAGTTCTACTTGCATGTTTTGGGAAATACTAAAAGCCCACAGCTTAAGTCTTTTCTGTTTGCTACGAAAAGAAAAGGCCTGATTTTAGAGAGGATACTAACACTTCTTCTTAAATACTTATTCATTCTGAATAACAACAACTGCATCATCCACCTCTGTGGAAGCTCAGAAGAGAATTTTGCTGACTTGCCAGCTACCTAAGTGTGCTTTGCTTAATCCCTGTAAGTGGCTCACATCCTCCCTGCAGAGGTCAGGAGCAGGCTCTCCAGCCCTGCCTGGTGAAAGAAATCCCCTTCTGACAAACACAGTGTTAGTGTTTCAGACAGCAGCTCCCCTTGCCTAACTCACTCAAACAAAGCTAGTTTAACAAGCTGCTCGCTGAGAGAGACTTGGCAGATGTAGAGAATAAAGAAAAATACGAGGATATTCAAAGAGAGACTTCTTCTAACATCTCTTTCCATGAAATTTTCCTCATCCTGGCAGAGCAAGCCATCAACACTGACTAGAAAATTGTATCAGCAGGTCTAAAGTATGTGCTATGGCACCTTCCAGCAGGTTATGACAGCACTGGAAAAGAATATTGATTTTAAATAAACAGAGAATTCTTATTTTGGAAGTACTGTTAGAGTATATACCAGGGAAGCTCACATTAAGTTAAATTCTATCCGCATTTTCCACTGGATGAATGAAGACAAAAGCTTGATGGAGAGAGTGCCCCAATGCATCCAAGAGAAATCTCAAAAATCCTCTTTATTCCTCTAGGTCAGAAAACATTTTTAGACAGACCTCAGCAACCTCTGAATTTCACCAGCTGGAAACAGATCAGTGAAACTGGATGCATGAAACAGTTTACAAAAACCTACTGCTGTAGGAGCAGGTAGAATCAAGACTTCAGAACATCCCAGACTCCCCCAAAGAGTTGTCCTACTTATTAATCCCTTTACCCTCTGGATAAGCAGTTTGAGCAAAGTATCTACAGCCAAAGGGCTGGGTTAGCAATGGTCTTACAAAATATGAACTCTAAAACGCTCTTTAGGACTCCTTACACCAATTATTTCTGTGACAAGGTCCCCCTCAGTGCCACATTTTGAAGCAGATCAAGGTATCAGCACAAGGGACCTTGGTTAAAGCAGGTCAGACCTGCTGGGGGGTGAGGGGGAGGAGGGCAGGGGAAAGTCCAGGCCCAAGGGGATGCAGGATTTTGTTACACTGACAGTGGCAGAGAGAACATCACCATAAATGGCACCTGCTTCTTGACAAAAAACAAGGCAAGCAACCAGAACCAAGGCTGCAGACACCTCAAACTCCTGGATTTATTCTAACAGACAGACAAAGACACTGAGAGTGTTTAGTGTTCGATTTTAGAACTGAAGACCTCAAGGGCAATCTCAGCTACAAGTGAGGCCACACAGAGAACAATTGTTTTTTATTCTCTGATCGCCCAATCTTCTGTAGTTGTTTCCAACAAGCAAATTTTAAGGAGAATTCAAGTAATTTCAAACAAAACATTCCCAAGTTGAACATGTTCTTTTGTTTTCTCTCAAGAAATTCTGGTACCTTTCTCAAGATTATCAGGGGCCAAGACCCTTTAACCTCTGTGTACACAATACACAGGAATTCTAAATGAACCTTCTGCTTAAAGTAAAAAACAATTAAATATACCTCCAAAAAATTGCTAAAGTAGCCATTTCACTTACTGAAAACACCTACCAAAACACCCCCTGCCTTCCACAGAGTTCTAGCTGACAAGTTACCAAAATCTTGTTGATGCACTGAAGGATGTAAAATATTTCTACACTTCTTTAGGATGGACTTTCTTAGATTGGTAGAGCTGCTGAAAGTTGTCACAGAATCAAATCTTACCAAGATGGCCAAAATATCCACGCAGGCATTCTATGAATAGCAGAAAAATAGAAAGAACACCTGTTGTCTAGATTTACTACTGAATATATGAACTGAATTTGGTTTCACCTTGCAGGAAATTTCAGACTTCAAAATAAAGAATGAAACATTGCTGTAGGCAAATATGCACCTTATTAATTTAGGTTATACACCAGCAATTGTTAAAGAAACTCTTCTGGGTACTACTTTTGATTTTACTGTCAAAAATTTCACTTATTAGCGTCCTCCAAAAGCAACTCTTCATTCATACTTAAAACAACTAAAAGCAGTTTCACAGCAGCAATTTTAAACCCACGTATTTTGCTTTTAACAATATAAGGTGACCTTTACTGTTCTAGTCCAGTATCTTTAGCAGGATGCTCAATAAGAACAAATGTAAGGAAAAGACAAAGGGGAGTACCTGGAAATAACAGGTGACTTGCTTCCATTCACTGTATTTGTCCTTTCCCAAGGTTTTCTTGTTAGTTCTGGAAAGCAGAGTGAGGAGATTAAAAACTATTTTTTTCTATTCACTGTGTAATTTATGTGAGGAAACTTCAAGCATCTGGCAACTCAAGTCAGCTGCTTGGTGTTTTTACCACATTGCTTTAGCTGTTTCATATTAACCTATCTCCTGTTGGATTCACCTGTGAATGCATCAAGCGAGAGTATCTGAAAGTCTCACTGGTCTCCCAGACACTGTAAAAGCCATTTGATTCTTAATCCAGCTGGGAGAAGGCCTGCCTATACTTTATATATTGGATTGCTTCAGTTGTGAAACATGGAATTCTGTAACCAGTCAGCTTCAAATACTTGAGGAAGAGGTTTTGAAACTAAAGGAGTTTTCCTAAACTGTTAATAATATAAAATTAATTCAGTGCCAGTTTCAGTGACATGCCAGCAGATACAACCTGACACAACTCGAGTATCTTTCAGCAACAAGAAAGAAGAAGGTTCATTCCTTACAACCTGCACAAGTTAAAACAGCCTCTCTGTAGTGTGCTTTGTTATTACTTGCTATCATTACTTACTCAGGACTCAGTGTGCCACTGATCTTATCAGTCTTCATTTCAGATTTGGAGTTTCTTTGGTCTCCCTTTCTTTCATATTGCTTAGCTCTGCTAAGCTGGGCAAGCAGAGAGGCAGAAAGGCCCTTTCAGAGTCTCACATTGACCAGAAAATTCCCTGGGGTGCAGCTGGATACTGAGAATATCTAAATGGCAGAAGTCTGTCAGCATAGTCTGTAACCCAGCTAAGTACAGGCTACTTATGCCAGTAATAAGTCTTAAAATTAATTTTATACACCAGTCTTCAGGACTTGGCCTGCCACAGGAGTTACTTTAGCAAGATTTTAGCAGTATCTACAAAATTGAGAAACTTCTGCTATGGCTGCAGTTTGCTCAAGGATGCCAAGCATTCCTCTTGAAACACTTTTAAGACCTATTCCAGTGAGGAGGCTCAGCATTACCAGAGCATCTCACAGGAAGATATGATGAAAATTTCTCAGCTGGAAGGGAATGGTCAAATTCTGAATGCATTTGACATTTTTAACAGGTTTGATGAGGCTTCTTATCACCATCAATTAAAGGAACCACTTCCACTGGTTTTAATTTCCTTCTTTTTGGGCCTATACTATGAGAAGTGTTCCAAAAGCAATCATTTTCCTAAGGCTAATGCCTTTTCTGCTTAACAGAATGTATTTAACAGAATGTGTTTAACAGAATGAAGCAGACTCTCTTAAGAGAAAAAAAAGGGGGTGTGTGAAAAACTTGATTTGTGTGATGTCCTTCATTTCCTTTCAGTCTGGCTTCTCCAGATGAGTGCCTGTATCTCAATACTAACTTTGCCACTTATTTCCATCTGGACACAGAACTCCTAGCACTCCTTTTATTCCCCAGCCAGGTGTCACCTGGGTTTTGTTCACACTACAGCAGTAGTTTTCAATATTAAGGCCTGCACATCATCAAGTGGTTGAATTATCTAGAGGAGAAGTGTGCACATGGGCAAGCAATCAGCAGAGGAAGCTGGAACAGACTGAATGCTGGTATATGAATTATCCAGTTACTTCCCTTCTGCTTCCACTGCTTTTTGGGATGACAGACTGCAGGGTTACATGGCACAGCTCCCCTCTTTTGCAGGTATGTACTGAGAGGTGGCCAGGGAAACTGAGGGTACAACAAGGCACTGCTGAAGAACAGCAAAAGAAAGTCTTGAGTGTCTCTTGAGAGACAATAATTTACACTCTGAATACCTCTGCATGCTGACAATACCTCTTGGCCAACTGCAGAATGTGTGAGTTTTCCTTACTGACTGCAGCAGAGGTGTTGGCTATGCAGCTCCAAACACTGCCTCTGCAGCAGAGGGATCATGGGCAAGGAATTTCAACACTCTGCACTTACATTCTTTATTCACTTATGTTATTTTTATCCATCATCTTCTGAACCAGGACCCATTCTACAGCAGAACCCCGGGCTGTAATCATGGGAGAAGAGGCAGGCTCCAAAATTCAGCAGAGCTGACTGAGATTTGTCACTAGATTTTAGCATTTCAGCATTACAGAGTCTCAGAGTTCACAAACCTGAGCTACTCACCAGGTGTGCTTGTTGAAGAAACCTTAGAAGATGAAGACTCTGATTCTTCCTGATTAAAAAGGAGAAGAGAGAGAATAGGGAAAGATCAAGGAGGGAAGAAAAAAATCTTTGTAATCTGGTAGATTCACAAGAGTCAATCTCAACTGTTTAAATACTTCATGTTTTATATATATTTGAAATGGTTCTGCTCAACTACATATAGAAAATGAGCAAGCACTTCACAATATAGTGGTTATATGTGTGTATATTTATACAGTAAAGTACAAATAACCTTGTACACCACTAGAATCTCTCTGATAATCCTTGTATTAAGTAATGTGAATTTGATAAAACTTCTCAACTCACAGTTTTATCTTCTTTCTGCTCTGGTTCTGTTGATCCCTTTTCAGCAATTCTTCTCCTGTAAGCAGAGACAGAAGTTACCAAGCTCATCATGGCTTTAAGATGGAAGAAGGTTGTTTACTGCAATTAAAGACTTATGCAGCCTCTTGAAAATTAGTGTTTTAAGAAGTACTTCCAAAACACCTTCAAAGGCAAAGCCCTCCTGCCAAAGCAACTGTGCAATTTGAAGTCTGTATGCCTGCCCCTACTGCTGCACAAAGGCTCACACAGAAGTACTGGATTACACTCAAATAAAAATGGCTATTCATGAAACACGATCATGCTTCCCAAAGCAACCACGAGCTGCTGTCTATCTGATCCTCAGCCAGCTGCAAGCAGGCACCCCAAATCCCACCTGTGTGATAACTAAGCAGCTGGAGCAGGGCAGGAACAGCTCCTCACCTCCTGGCCAGCAGGGCGCTCATTTCTTCCATCAACCCACTGCCTCCCAAGGGAAGGGGTCCATTTCCACGGCCACCGTCTGTTTTGGATGAAGCAGAGCCTCCTCCTCCTCCACTCGAACTGGAGGAGTCTTCACCCTGCAGAGTGCACAAGAGGACAGCAGATGTGCCAACAGAATGAGAGCTGACTCCATGAAACCAGCGAAGTTCACGTGCAAGAAAGACACAACTGGGTAAAGAACGGGATGGGCTGGCAGCACATCCTGCGATGCTTTTTTCTTAATGAATTCAGCCTACCCCAAATGTCTTGGTACTGCAATTAACCTTGAACAAAGGTTAGAAGCAGGGACAGGAATCGGAAAGAGAAACCAGAGTTATATTTACCCGTGAGACTTTCCTAAGTTTGGCTCCAGCAAGTGCAGCTGCCAGTCCAGTTAGAGGGCGATTATCCTCGGACACGAATCCCGCTGAAAAGCCGGAGGCTGGGAGCGGGGGAGCAGGTGGGGGCAGGGGAACGGGAGGAACTTGGCTGGGCAGCGGAGGAGGCGGCGGTGGCGGCGGAGGAGGCCCCGAAGGTGGGAGTGGAGGAGCTGGTGGAGGGCCAGGAGGAGGTGGGGCTGCTACTGAAGACTGAGCTGGGCCAGGGGGCAGGGGAGGTGGAGGAGGAGGTGCAGGTGGTCCTTGGACAGCACCTAGTGTCAGAGAGAAAACAAACAGAAGGCATTAAGGATTTAGAAAACAAAGGTCTTACTTCCATTGAAATGGTGGTTCTTTTGCTCAGTGTATGAGACATTAAAAGTAGTAAGATACTGGGCAAGAAAACACTGAATTTCAGCAGGAGAGAAGCACTCTTATTCAATGTACTAAAAATGTTACACAGTATGCTGTGAGAGATCAGACAGCTCCAGAGATATTTACAAGAAACCCCTCCAGTCAGGTTCTGTGCTGCAACCAAGAACGACTTTACACCAGGAAACAGACAGAGAGTCAAGTCAGGCATGAGCATCGTAGCAAGAGGAACAACAGGGTGTGCTCACATGGTGCTGAACAGTATCTCATTGTTCTGACAAGCACTAATGCATCACCCAAACATCTGAACCCCTGAATTGTTCGAGTGCCAATGCTAATTTCTGAGCTGTATGTAAATCTTTCCTTTAAAATAATTCCAGCAATCAACTTTTATCATTTAATACAAACACTAATTAGTGAGTTAGAAGACTGACATATTTCAAGCTGATGGGAAGAAGCTCTTCTATTTTTTATCTATCATTCTTTTACTCCTTTAAATTCACATTGTTAGCCAAATACAAAGTGTACTTTGAAAAAAGAATATTCTGATGATCACTATTATTATTATTATTGGAAGCGTTCAAGAAATTTTGACTTAGACAACAGCTCCACACCTCCACAGATCCTACCTCTGTCTCACCCAAAGTGCCATAAGGCAGGAAAAATGCTGCACAACTACCTTAATCTCTAAAGGCAGGAATTTCACATATGAGTCTTCCTGGTTTCCTACTCTGCTAATCAGAAATTTAAAAGCCTGTTAAACCCCGTTGGCATCACTCACTGTCCAAGTACACACTTTTATTCCATACTAGAAGTGAGGCCATTCACTCTATTTCCACTCCATCCCGAAGCAGCTCAGACCTTCATTTCAGACAGGAGGTATAAACAGGCTCCATTCTGCACGGCTCGTACAGGCTGCTCATCCCCCAGGAGCCCCTCTGCCCAAACCCTCAGAGCTACTGCAGAGCTCTGTACAAAGACCTACATCTATTAAATCAGCCTAAATCTGTTAAAGCAATATAAAAGCAGGATTCAGGTTAACAAAAACATGTGTTACCATGTAAAACACATTTCTATCATACTGGTGGAGCGCTCATTAAGGCTGTCATCTGCTTAATCACACTTTTTGTCCAAAGTTGTCTTCACTACACTGGTAAGATACTGCAGAAAGACCTGTCTCTATCTAAATGCACACATATACATGTATGTGCACACCGCCACGTATCAAAATACAACCACTGGCCAGAAAGAAATGCTGTAGGCGTCACACACTACTTCCTGAATTTGAATTATTCCTCACTGAAGCTCATTTACATGTCCAAAGCCACACATAAGCTCTTCTATGTTGGCTGCCATTAGGAAACTAATGATCCTGCCTGGTAACACCACTTTCCAAATAAACCAACAGCACAGGGTTTACCAAGGAAGAATTTGACAAAGGCTGTTCTCAACAGGTGAGCTCTTACGAAATTAGAATTTTACTCATGACAGGCCACAGAACATCGGCTCCTAGGCACGGAGCTCTTCCATTTCCCTTACCCCAGTTTTCCAAAGGGTGCTTGGCTGTGGCATTAGGATCGCTGCAGCTTTGGAAGCACCGTGTTAATTCCTGGGGCAGGAGGGGGCTCTGACACGCACGGGCACCGCCCTGCTTAGCGCATTAGTAGCAATAACAGAAAGCCTTACCCTGCTGGGTCGGAGGTTCAACCGGCTGAGAGGCTGCCTGCAAGACTGGCTCAGAAGCAGAGGAGTCTCCCAGCACAGAGTTTAGAGAGTTCTCAACAGAGGCAGGGGTAGCTGCAGAGGGAGAAGGGAGAACACTAGGCTTGGATGAGGGAGTCGAGGCATTCGGGGAGTTGGGAGAAGGAGAAGCTTGAGGTCCAGAGAGTGACAGAGGCGGAAAGGAAGGCAGCGGGGGGGGAGGAGGTGGCGGAGGCGGCGTTGGACCTGAGGTAGAAGGTGAAGGAACCGGATAAGCCAGGTTTTCAGGAAGCCCGTTAGGAGCCGTGGGAGACGTGGACATTTGGGTCACCGGATTGGAGGCCGACACTGGGAGGACAGGTCTCGGGCCAGTGGCTTTGCCTGGTGGGCTGCTTATCATGACCGGAGGAGACGGGGGCAGGGGGGCGAAACTGGGCGCGGACCAGGCCGCGGGTTTGTTGCTGGGAGGCAAAGTCGCCGCGGCAGTGACGGGAGAAGGGGGCCGAGAACTTTTGTTCAGCGGACGAGGAACCGTAGCGTAATGGGGGAGAACGGGGTGGAAAGCTGAGCCTAAGGATGTAGCAAAACGCGATGCAGAGTGCCTTAGAGGCGGTGTAGGGGGAGTGGAAGTCGGTGGCGCAGAAGTCACTACAGCGTACTCCGGTGTGGCCTCTGCCATTGGTGCTGAGACTGCTTTTGCATATGATGGAGGAGGTGCTGAAGGAGGCTGGCAACTGGAGTATTCAGGAAGTGGAGTGCTATACGGGGAGTTGTCGAAAGATGGAGCTGGACAGAAGATGGAAAGCAGCAGCAAAGGCAGGATAAAAAAAGGAGAAAGAGAAAAAGGGAGCTAATGAAGCAACAAAACCAGCATTCAAACAAAATGTAAAAATGTAGACTACAGTTAGTACCAGAGGATTAGGCACAAGTGAAAATACTGTTAGGGAAGTTTTACATATTATCAACAGCTGCTCTTAAATTTTACCAACTCTTTTTGTGCCAACATTTGAATTTACAACTACATTCTAGAGAAAATTTTCTCAAATTCCATCTGTGAGATGGATTGGATACAGGGTTGAGCTATCAGTCTTTTACCAGCTTTTATCTTCTTGTTTGGTTGCATACTGCAAGCAAATGTAGTGATCTTAACATTTGTTTCAACTCCACTAATAAAACTCTTATCATAGGCAGCAAGTGTCATCTCTCTATTCCCCAGAAAAAGTTCCATAGCAAATATTGAAAGTACTGTGAGTAAAACTACCAATAAAATCCTCTGCTCTAAAATGACTTACACAGTATTCCTCGACTTTCACCATGAGCTGACTTATGTAAATTGAGTTTGAGACTGAAGAACAACCAAGCACTTGACTAATGCTCCATTATATTACCAAAATGAGAAAGCTTTCAGTTATCACTGGATACATTTCCACAGGCAGTGCATTATCTTATCTACAAGTACATAAGACACACATTTCACTGAAATGTTACTACAATGATAGATTAAGCAAGACTTCAGACTGAAAAGCGTTTCTCACACTATTACTTTGCCTTATATAGGAACATACCTTCTGTGTTAACACACTCAACCTGACACCTTTTAGGGGTTTTTATCCAGCTTACGTAATGACAATACATTTGTTGAATAGAGCAAACAATGATAAGGTATTTAGAAAGTTTAACTCATCACACTCTAACCAATGTTGGAGGTGCCCAAAATGATTCAAGTTCTTCCACGCAATCAGAGAGTGTGGCAACGGAGTGAGCAAATAGTGCAAAAAATTTATTTCAGAAGTAATGGAAAATTATGACAGGAAAGTCAAAGCTCTTGGACTTCTTGCCATAAAAAAAAGGGAAGGAATTCCAGCAAAACAAAGCCTGAAATACTGACTGTTGCTACACAGCTGTACTCACTGCCATTTGCTGGTTCTCTCACACTCCATCACCCAAACACATAGAGAGCAGTCTGGTGATAGAACACGCTCGGGTTTTGAAATTCTTACCAGCATTTGAAATTCTTCTCTCTCTTTCCCATTCCAACTGTTCCCTTTCCAACTGTTCTTGCCGTTCTCTTTCTTGCCTCTCCCGTTCAAGCCGCTCGAGTCTCTCCCGGTCCTGCCTCTCCTTCTCTTGTCTCTCCCTTTCTAGGCGCTCTTGCCGTTCCCGCTCTTGCCGCTCTCTCTCCAGTTGCTCCTGCTCTAGGCGCTCTCTTTCCAGTCTTTCCCTTTCTAGCCTCTCTCTCTCCAGCCTCTCCCGTTCCATTCGTTCACGATCCAGCCTCTCCCGTTCCAGCTCCTTCTGCCTCTGTTGCTCTTGCAACTGTCTACAATCGTGAGAAAAGGAAAGAGACTGAGCTGCAAAGCGAAAACCAAAAATATCAAGCAACTGTTAAAAGGACAAGGAGATAAACTGATCAACAATCTTGGCAATAGTGAGAACAAAAGCACAGCATTTGTACCTACGTGGAAGTCTTAATGCTAACATGCCATTTTTCTGAGCTGGATAATAGTTTTATTATGTTTACAGTAAAAAAGAATCACATATCCGATTTCCTCTTAACTAATAGAACATTCTGAGAGACAGCCTTCAACAGGTAAGAATAGAAAGCTGATGCTGCTAATTTACTAACTGATACAATCTTCTCAGTTTGGGATATGGAGTTACATTTGTTCTTTGTATGGTATTTTATACTCAAAGCAGTGAACAGAAGTACAGTGAAATCGCAGTAACACAGATACTCATTAAAAAAACCCACGCCCTAATAAATGATGGGTTTTGGACTAACTAGTCAGGTAGAATTTATCCAAATTTTACAGCAGCATTAAAATGCACACATGTCCATCCCCACTTGCATAGTAACACACACAGCTGAACTGGCAACAAACGAGAACACTTTTTCCTGAAGGCACAGGAAAACTGGACAGGGTAAAAAAAAATCCAGGGTGCAGCAGCCAAGGAAACACTGCAGGGAGCTGGCAGCATTTCCAGCTCATGGGAGTCTTTGCAAAGCAAAGCAGAGAGGGGGAAGACATGGAGAGGAGGAAAACGAGTATAAGCCAGGCAGTGGAAATATCCTAAGGGTACGAAGAAACCTTGCAAAATTCTCTGCCAATGCCACTGGCTTGGCTGAAAGGACTTTCCTGAAAAAAAACAGTGGGAAAAGCTACCCCACCACCTTTCTGATCCTTTCTTCTCAACTGGTTTTATATTTTCTTTAGGGTTTTTAGGGCCTTTTTTAAAATATATCTTCCTAGTTGGTTAAAATACAGCACTTTGATTTTCAAAGCTTTTTCATCTCTTGGGGATAAGTCACTGCTAAAACAAAAATTAGGCACATCTTCCTCCCAGCTGTGGCCAGTATGTTGCTGTCAGTACACAACACTGAAAATGTTGCTAGTTGTTGTTCTTTATTTGAATTCTTGAATTCTTTGATTCAAAAAAAAACAACCTCTTAACAATTAGAAAGAAAATCTTGTCTATAAAGTACAGAGCCATTTTTTCTGCCATGTTTCAGACAAACTGCGACAGCTTCTCAACAAACATAAAGCACAGACAGCTCTTAACTACAGAGAGGAGACCTGAATTTTGACATCTCAAGCTACCAGATGTGTGTTTTCTATACTATGCCACTGGGCAATTTAATTTGGACAGTCATTGGCAATACTATGCTGTATATGTAGAGTCACAAGGACTGGATTCTGAAAAGGAAGGAGACTTCAGCTATTTCACTCCTTTTCATGCCCAGAAAATGCCAGCATAACTGCAAAATCCAGCCCATGAACTATTGTTATTGAAGTCCCTTTGATTTTCAGACCAATGTTTTTCCTTTACAAACAAACAAAAAAATTATAAATATTGAAATTTCATAATTTCTATAACGAAATAAGTTCCAGTTATGCACAACAAAAGGATTTTTTTCACTACTTAACTCATTACTCATCAGGAAAAAAAATCAGTTCTGCTCCTTTACCATTTCTTCCCTCAGCCATATAAGAAAGCTGTAAGAGCAGTCACATGAAACCAGAGCTGCAGCTCAGCTTGTTAAACGACTGATTTTTAGCCTCTGAAGCCCACTAAAAAGTCTGTTGATTGACCCATACATATTTGGAACCAGCACAGGATTTCTATAAATGTTAAGACAATATAATAGAAACCACATAAATTTAAGCTCCAAGAGGTATTAAAAATATTTTTGACATTACATTTTTGCTTGTTCTGTACAAGACTAATTTGACTATGTGCTCTTTTTTTCCCCTCAGATAAAACTTATTATTAAAGGAAAACAGGGTTTCCATCAAGGCTACCTTCAGCTTGGTCATGGTAAAATTCTTTTTTTTTTTTCTTTTTTTTTTCTTTTTGTAAAGGCAAGGTGGATGCACATGTTTGTATCTAAAAGGCTATTCAGAACAGAAGACAACACTGACAGACTCCAAAGCAGCTTTGTTTATTTTCATCATTCTTTTGCATTCGTTTGCCAGAAATGAGCATATTCTACCTAGAAATGTACACTCTGTTCATCCTAAACCTAAAATGTAGATATAGCATTTGGGATCATAAACATTTCACATTATATTTAGTTTATAATACTGGAAGGTATCAATTCCCTGGGTTTAACAAAACATCAAGCAACTGCCAGAAAATTTCTTTTGCTTAAGTTCTTCATTTCTTTACAGAAACAGAAGCTCAATATAGGTCACGCCTCACACAAGGGCAGCATTGCCAAGGCTGTTTTGCAATAAGCCATATCAAGAGCTCTGCCATTTCATATTTCCATAAGCAACCTGGAAAAGAAACAGCAAGGTGATCATCATAAAGCTCCTTAATAATATTTAGTTATTTAGGGTAGCAAGGATGATGGCTGATTATGAAGAATTACTGATGGATCTTCTAATTCCAACTAACTTGGGAATAAAACTGGCAAATAAAACTCAACTGAAGCGAAGCAGGGCAGAGAGAGGTAATGATCTGCTAAATTAATTTACAAAGTGCTGGACTTTGAGTTGCCTATGGACTCAGGAGTGAGATATTAGGGTTACAACGGGCAGTTCTACAACAACATCCATTCATTGATGTGCCCTGTTCAAAACCAGATGCTAGACATCAAGAAAGGATTACAGAGCAGTACAGAAATAGCACCATCCTATCCTGCCTCACAATCCCTGCATCCCTGCTCCCACCTCAAAACAGGGAGAACAGCAGAACCAAAAAGATTCAAAGAGTAGCAACATTGAGATCAAACATACCCAACACCTTCCATTTAAAAATAATTTCCAAAGCTGGAATTCTGTATTCTGGTAAGGACAACTGGAGCTCTAGGAAATCTTGAGTGATGAGGACACCCCGTCACAAGAGCTGGGAGGAAAGATGCAATGCAGCTAATGAGAGCAAAGCTCAAAAGAAAAGAGCACCTCTGCACATCAGGCAGATGAGCTATGGAACTCCTTGCCAGAGTGATTCAAAGAAAGAGCAGGAAAAAAACCCAACAACCACCATGGGAAATCATTTAGAAAACAGCAAATGCATGATGCACAAGAAGCTGCTGAAGCAAGAGGATGGGAAAGCAGCAGAGGGATGGATTCCAGGTGTTCGGCCAGGCCCAGAAGCGTTTGTGTCATAACAAAATGCATCTAAGAGTTTAAACTTAGTCTGAAGCAAAAATGATTTCAGTTGGCAATGAACTCTATCAAATTATATTGGTTAAGAAAGATCTAGATGAAAGATAGTGAGATAACCACTTTTGCTCACAAAGGACCTGAATAACAAAGTACTCGTTATTTAGTAAATATTGAGTGATGCAGTATTTAACTTTCTTTTTTTTTTTTTTTTTTGGTAAGAGAATCCCCATTTTCCATTTCTTCAGAAAATAGACAAAAAAAAAAAAACAGAATTTTTTGCCCAGAACAAAGTTAAGCACTTTGCTTACAATACAAATGCTCTACCAAGAGAGGGCAGCAAAATACCTTGCAAGCATATCTCACACATATGAGATTAAATACACCATTGTTGAGAATAATTTCTCATTATATGTCACTGAAGTATCCCTTTGTCAACAAAGAACAAAAAGAAGCCAAAACCAAGAAGCAAACAACAACAAAAAACCCCACACCTCACAACTCACTACATTTCTACTGTCATTTAAACAATTTTAATAAACCTTTTGAATAGCGAACCAAAAGGTGCACAGGTCAGACAATCAGTATGCCAGTAATGCAATCAAATTGCTTTAACACAACTTAATAAGCAAGGAAGAGTTCCATAAACTACACACTAGATCTTAGCAAGTGTTACAGTTGTAGCTAAAAAAAGATTAAAATCACATTTGATTATTAAAAAACCCCTGCATTAAATCCCTCTGGTTTTGTTTAGCTAGCATTAGATAGCATAATTTCATTTTAAAATTTTGTCAGAGCTCAAAATTATATTAGACAAAAGCATGAGTAGATTAAGGAGAGTCATCACACATCAATTAAAGTACATCTGAATGTCAAGACTGGTAGTTCAAGAACCCTGGGAAAGCAATGCCTGAAAATCCTTCAGTCTTAGAAAGCACATCTGGCCACCAGGACAACTTTTGAGAAAGCTAAAAAGGCACTCAAAATGCTCTAGAAACCTGTCTCACAGTGAAATGCTCATTATGCAAAGACAATGTGATTATTTTAACTATTAGAAGTGTGACTTATTAAATCTAAGAGCTAATTTACACTAAATAGCTGAGCCTGATGTAAAACTGTAAATGTCAGTCACACACAAGGTACTGTTACTCATGTTTAGATTCAGAGTCAACTTCAGAACCTCAGAATAGCTGCTCTCTTTATCACAGGGACTATTCATGACACTTTCTTTGTGGATTTTAATTAGCTTCGTGTAAAACGTATTTGGGAAACTTCACTTTGGAGTGTTTTGGGGGAGGCTCTTGTTTTTGGTTTTTTTTGTGGTGCTGTTTTTAAATTAGCTTACTTTAATACTGCATCAGCTTTTAAAATTATTTTCCCTCTTGCCCTTATACTTTTGTCCAGTTAAGGAGATACTGGGATATATCGTCTGAGGATAAAGAAAGAATCATATTTACAATACTAACTCGTGACTTAATATGAGCATTAATCCTGCAGTTCTTTGGGCAGCCAAGCAGCAGGAGCATGACTACATTCTTGAAATAACACATGGAGAAAAAAAAATGCAACGAGCACAATTAAGCACACACTGTTGCACCCCTGCTGAAAAAAATTCCCTCACATTCTGTGATGGTGAAAGTGTTTAGAATTTCTCCTACACGACAACTGCAAAACAGAATTGCAGTTAATTTACTTACCCAGGTACACACAAAGCCTTCCTGGCTTGCTCTTGATCATAAAAGAAGGAATAACAATTAAGAAGTCCTGCTGTCCCAGCTCCTGTTATTATATGAAATGAGCCAACACCACATGCACACTGAGATCACTTTCCATTTAGCAAGGAACACCATTCAGAACCCAGTGTGTGTGATGGGTAAGTAGGAAGCTATCTCAAATGAAGGCTATCCATTATTTTTTGATCAGTATGGGGAGGGGGGAAGGGAACTGGTGGGTTTTTAAACTTCTGTTCCTGAAGGTGAATGACCTGTAAGATGCTCTGATCCTTTTGCTGAAGACCTCAACATAGTCAATCAAAAGAATGGAGTCCTCAGTTAATTCTCTTAAAATATGGCCATTACCATACAAGTTGAAGAGAAGACAAAGATCTCAAATAGATTAAGAAACTTCAGTGTTTACTGGTAAAACAACATTCTGTTTCAGAGCAGATGTAATAGCCAGAGGGAAACTGTTCTTTTCTGGGACACTTCTAATATCTAAGCCTTCGCATCTTTGTCACCTGCAACAGAATTACTGTATTTGTGGAAAGACTCCTTCCACCAGAGCAAGGATGCCTTGAAACATGAAGAAACTCCCATTAGATCAAAACTCAGAGCTTCTGTCACAAGGATAGCAAGAGAAAAAACCTATGAGTAATGCATCCAGAGCTGAAACAGTTTGCAAAAGCAAAGAGCTGCCTGCTCTGGCAGGTCACCTTGCTTCCTCAAGTGGAAGTTGTGCTGTACATTCACATAAATCTTCAACGTTCTAACACTAGCTTGCTTTGCTCTTGGCTGTGAGATCAAGCCATTACATTTTTTCCTAAAAAGATGATAGGAAACTGCACTGAGCAGCCCATATATCAACCTGAATAACAGAGTTCAGCCACGAACCTGGAAGGCTTCTTGTTACAAAGCCAGATACATTAAAAACAGAGGTATTTCCATGAACAGTACAAAAGCATCTTTGTACCACATCCAAATTCAGCAGGCGCTGAGCTGACAGACATTCCAAGATGAACAGAAACTTGTTTGAAGTATTTAATTTTAAAACTCACTGTAGAAAACAAAGATCCAAGACAAAGCCCGCAGAAAACAAAGTATCTTGAGGAACAGACCTGACTGAAGTAATTGCTGCATTGAATGAAGAAGTCAGCTGCAAGCAGATAATACACAATATTTGACAGCTGTTAGTTGTCATTTATGAACACACCAATTTCATATTTCATTCTTTATTGACAGAAAAACTGTGTGCCAAAGCAGGGCATCAAATCACTCAGAAAGATCAATACGAATACTATCCCTGTTTTGCCTGCTTAAAGATACAAAAACAAGGCAAATGGGGGAGAAAAAATTATCACTAATGTGTATTGAAGGAAGACACCAAAAACCATCACCTGAGTCATTAAAAAACAACATGGACTTAAAAAACAGAATCGAGGGGAGATTTTCTGTGTCCCACATGGTGTTTCCTCACTTCTTTTGAAAAATAGTTTCTTGCTTGAGCTGTTATTTTTTCTAAAACGACAAGATGTGGCAGAAGAGAGACACAGGGATGACACCCAGAAGGCAGCCTGAAGGTTGCCAGACTATTGCTGGCTTCAAATATTGCAGTAATATTCTGCACTTGTTCTGAAAGTTACCATTAAGCATAAGAAACCAAATGTGGTTCTAAGAAAGTACTCAACAGCGTATGCATCTATCTGTGCTTCACTTGGGGTTTTTTAAGTTTCAAACCCAAGAAATCTAGGACTAACTCTGCTATGCTAAAGCTCTAAAAGTAAACGGATCTCATCAGCTACAATTAAAGCTGGGCTCATCAATCCAAACCAACTGAGTTGTTCCTCTTGGAGTCTCAGCGTGCCCGGCTTTCAGGACTGCGCCGAGCTCCTCCAACCCTGCCTCCAACTGCGGAGCAACAAACAAGACAGCAATGTTTGGAGTTTTATTCTCAAAGGCTGTTAGCCCCAGCATGTGGGCACAGATAGCATTATCTAATCCAACAGTCACTACTTACTAGAATACATCTCACATGATGGTTCTCCTCCTCCCACCACTGAGTCACTGCAACAAGCAGAGCAGCTGGCTGCAGACAGGCTACACAATGTCTGCCTGAGCCACAGGCTCCAGCACCAGATGCAGGCTGACCTCAGCTCCATCTGAAGCACGTTGTCCTCTACACAAGAGCAGTCACCTTGTGATCACCAGGAACTGCATGTGCTCTCTGGACATCAACAGAAGTAGATACAGACATGGCCAACCTACTTTATCCCTGTTGAAACTATTAAGAAAAAAAAAAGTGCTTTGACACGTTATTTTGAACATAGCTCCTAGCTTGATTTTTAATAGTTTAATCCTCTGATCATCTTCTGCACAAGTTCAGGGAAGTGTGTCTGTTATGGCCCTTCAAATTTGCAGGAACTTATTTGAGTGATCAAAATGCAGTATCAGCATTAAACTTGCTCTTCCATCTTTAATATTAAATATTTATTCACCACTCCAAAATTCAGCATTTACCACAGAGCTCACTCTCCTGTATGGTCACGCAAACCTACTGAATACATATCTCAGTGCCTACCCATTATGTACCATGGAATGAACACACACCACCCCTCCAATTTTATAATTCATGTACAAAGAGAAAATACGTCCACGTCTTGGAAATTTGCAATCTGTATTGACATCAAACACAGGCAGCCTCCACAGAGACTGAAAATCTTCATAAATAAAAAGTACAAGGATGCACCAATAACATAAGCTCAGCAGAAGTGATCAATATTTAACCTCCTTTGCATCTTCCTAAGCAATCTCAGCTGCATAAACTTCACATTATCTAAACTAAACTCCTGCTCTGAAACTCTTATCAAGTCAGCTTTATTTCCTGTCAAGTGCTTGACAGTCAGGACAGCTTCTACCTGAGCATAACGCACACGGTGTCAGAGAAACCCAGACAAGACTTAGGTTGGTCCAATGAGCAAGAACCAGGGACTCAGAAGGTCTGCCCAGTCTGACTGTTAAAGGCCAGAGGTTTGTGAAGTGAGCTTATGAACATGCTCTGGAACTGGTAATTCCTGCCACTCTGAACAGTGCTGTGGACCTTTGGTTCTTTAAGCAGCAGTGAGAGGTAAGAATGTTTCAAATTATGGGGTTTGTTTGTTTGTTTGTTTTTGGTTTTTTTTTTTAATTTGTATCAAACACTTTACAGAATGCAAAATGATAAAGGCATGTGATTGACTACATGTATCATGATTTTGAAACACTGCACAAATCCAGGTTCTTACAGCTATTTCCAAAGCTCAGGCAGCTTTCTCTTGATCAGTCACCATTGCCTGTAAGACTGCCAATGTCCATTTGATTTTCCCTGTAAACTAATGTGGTCTACAAGTTGGTGGTTTTCCTCTTTAAAAACAGGACACCTACTACAAAATCTCATTCTATTCTGGTCATCAAAATCTGCAATATCATCCAACTCTTCCTGTTCTCTTTCATTCCCACATATCTCAACTCACATCAGGAACAAGGACGTGCTTTGTTCAGCAAAACACCAAAACAAATTCAATTGTTACAGAGCCCATTGGTGCACTGATGCCTGTTTTTGTGCTCCTCACATTTCCACAGCAATCCTCCTCTCTTCCACATTAACTAGGAAATTCCATCTTCGTATCTGTCAAATGCTTTACCAAAGCCCAGGAACAGCCTTTCCGCTTTTCCAAAGAAAATATGTCTGGGTCCAGTTTACTGTCCTATGTTTTACCTGTTACTAAAGTCAAATTAACAGGCTTTCATTTCCTTGATCAAAAGGGATTTAAGGTTTAAGAAGAAGCTTTTATGTTATAAGCTAAAAATGCATTAGCTGGAAGTAATAAGAACTAGGTTTTATCAGTCAAGCAAAAATTAGTAGCCAGCAACCACGATAAAGGCAAGAAGAGACAACTAGAAACCTCAACTGTACTAGATAGAGGGATTCTAATAGACCAAGGGATCTATTAATGCTCTTGCATCAAACCTCATTAAGCCTAATTTTCCTCATCTCCATCTTTTCAATATAATATCTCAGACTAACAGAACATGAACTTCCCTGTCAGAAGCCAGATCACAGAAAGACACCTGTACTGATGGAATTTTAGAAAAAAGAAGAATTTCAGCAGTTGAAAAACCTACTTTCATTGGTGACTCCCTAGGAGTAGTGTATTCAGGTGACTACAACTGGAATACAATTTCATCAAAGGGAACCACAATAACCAAAAATCTGGAAAAATGTAGAACAACTTCTAACTCCAATTTCATGTTCTGCACTAAACAGAAGAAATCCCCACACAACTGAAAGATTTCAAAGCAATTCTATTGATGTCATCAGACTACTGCTTAAGGGAAGTGTGGTCTTCTCAGTCTTCTGAATAGATCAATGTTACCAGCATCCATAATTATGCTGTAACCACACAGCATCCATAGCACCCATTACACCTATCCATAAAGCCAGGTTAAGTCTCTGAAAACTTTACTACAAATGGAAAGAGAATAAGGTTAAAAAAAGAAAAAAGAAATTAAAAAAACCCCCTCCACCCCTTTTGATTGCATGATTCCATTTAAACCATGTCTGTGCACAGCTACAAACAATAAAATCATATGAGTGGATTCCACTGACCTCTCAAACCCTAAACCAAAAAGCCAACAACTCCATCATATTCATGTGTATCTCAGATTAGAGCTGTGTGCTCAGTTATAACTTAATCAATCCATCTGCCTTTTAAAGAAATCCTACTTCCTTGAAAGAAGCTGCTGGATAAATGGCACGATTTCAGAAGGGAAGAAAAACTGGAAGCTGTACATCTGGCCATTAACTAGGGAAAAGTCACAGGCTGTGGAAAATCAGTAGAAACAAGGCTACCAGGGACACACAGCCATGGGCAAACTTTCATTCCTTTAAACTACAATAGCTACCTTGATACTGAATTGCAGGATACAAGTTTTTTTTCTCTTAGCATTCCTATGTATATTTTCAAAACAGCTCAAGAGTATGTAGTAATTACTAATCAACAGGGGAGGAAATATTTTAATGTAGTTAAATAAGATTAGAAAATTTCAGAAAAAATGGTTTTATCTGTAAAATAAAAATCTTGCCTTGAAGTCTTTCAGTAAATCAGAAACTGCTAGATTTGACAGTCTCTCAACTTGCACTAAAACTGAGAATCCTTTCACAGGATGCCATGAAAACCACCCCATATCAATACTAAATTCTAGCACAAGCACACCCTGCGTTTTCTTTAACACTGTCATCACAAACCAAACTAAACCTATAAGTAAATAAAGTATTTAATGATTACAATCCGCCCTAATATTCTGCTGTTGCGTTTTGCAAACTTGTCATGTTTTTTAGTACTTACGAAAGAATTCGGTCAAGTTTTGGTCCATGACGTCCCTGAAGGACAGAAGGGGGCTTGTACACCCTCATCATTCCTTACTATCTGTACAGTTCCTCTGTTCCTGGAGCTCCTGGTCTCTTTATTTATGAAGCTGTGACCATTTTGAAGTTATTTATAAACATTAACTCATTAAATTCCCAAGTGTCATATTAGATACCAATGCAGTGACTCATATTCCTGACAACGTATTTACCAGGGCTGGGAGAGAAGGTAAATTTACATGCACGAGTAGCACACACAGGCATGCCATGAACTAATCTTGTATTTTAAAATGGTCTTTGGCATTAGGTAAGTCTGAAGTTATTAACAAATACGTGTGTCAACTGAAGCTGGCTCATTATCAATCAGTGGAATTTATAAACACTGCCTGGCCCCTAATCTGACAAAATGAAAAAACAACCCACAGAACAAAATATCCCTTCAGTTTTGAGGATCAGAAATGGAAGCTGAAGTGCTTTAAAGCTTGCTATTACTATACTTAAGTGAGTGCAAATTAAGGAAAATTACAGCTAGCTTCAAGTACTCCCTGAGAAGGAAAGCATCCACCATGTGTTAAGGTTTCTTAAAAGACAAAGTTATCAATTCACCAGGAAAAATTACTTCATTACACCTTATGTGTAATCTTGGCCCCATAAAAACCTCAGTGTTTCAGATGGCACATCTGGTCCCAGCAGCCTTAGAAACTGTATCACCACACAGTAAGCAATACAAATATTCAAGTGCAAAGCTCTGCAGAAAAATAAACAAAGTAGTATTAGTACTTTTGCCCTTTTACTCAAAATGTAAGGGCATCTAAATCCTTTCTAAAATAGAGGAAAATCTCTGAACCAAAATAATATACTTCTGCTGGCGATGAACTAATTTCACTCTTCACTTCCCAATTTTCCCAAGATTCCCGAACACTGGTTATGAAAGCAAAGGAAAACATCAGATCCGTTGAAGAGCTCTCTTTATTATGCCACTCTTCACTGGTCAGTCCTTTGGCAAAATATTTCTGAAGAAATGTTTCTATTTCTGCCTAGGAAAACCCTGAGGCTCCAAGCCACATAATTTAACTTTGAAATAAGTCCTTCTCTGAGCAGAGGGTTGGACTAGACCTCCACATGGTCCCTTTTTCAACTTTAATTTTCGTGCAATCAGATTATTTTTTCCAGCTTAGAATAATTTAAAAAACATCTTCCTGCACTTATCATGGGAGTCAGTTACATACTACTAAATCCAGGCACACCTAAGAGGAGGGATATGAGAGCAGAACTCAAAGACAACTATTACCAAGGCACACTTGAAGGAAAACCCCCACCCAACAGACACAAATTCCCAAGCCACAGACTTGGCAAAGCCTTTCTCCTGATCCATCACAAACCCCATGTTCCTTCCCACGCAGTAACATTTATTCCCATTTCTTGCATTCCCTGTAGTCTTACTGCTCCCCACAGGATTCAAGTCTGCCCACACTGCCTTTACCCTTTACTGAGATTGGAAATGTTACTTGTAGATCTGTTAAAAGTAATATATACTTAAACCTTTTCTTCCCAACTATTTACTACTCTCTACATTATAGTAGTAACTCTTGTTCTTACAGTCTGAAAGCTGCAAGACAGTTACTGCAGAAGAGAAGTTCTAGCTTAGAGTTAATTGAACTTTATTATAACCATGCAGTTACAGGAGTAATGAGACTGAAGAAGCATTTGTGAAATGTTTTAACAAAATTACATGTTCTTCTTAAGCTTAATGATGCAACAGCAATAGTCTTTCCACGGACAATCTGTCTAGCAGCATGAGCAGACACTCATTCCAGTGCTCCATCCTTGTTTCAGGGAAAAACAGAACAAATCCAGAACCAGACTTCAAAGAGGGCATTGCATTAAATGGAAACAAGCAGAGCATACTGATCAAAAAAGCCAAGCCATAAGAATGCCATCGGATAGGATGTCCTTCACATACCAAAAATTTCAAGAGACTTTCAGAGCTCTTAATATAGGGCAGCACTTTTTTCTGAGGACATACCAATCTACAATGCTTCTCTCAAAAGTATTTCAGCATTATAAATTTCAGGATAATGCAGCCTTCTAAAGGAACAGACAGAAAATAAAAATACTAAAAGCCACTAATGTGGGATAGAAAAATATATCAAAAGAAAAAAGGCTTTTTAAAAGTCTGTCAAAAGAAGTGACATAAAAGACTTTTATCATGACAGCAAACTCGCACATAAACACATCAAACAGACAATTTTGTAATGAGCTTCTTGCTATTTGTTTTCAAACAAGGTAACTTTCAGATAAAGTGATTCCTGCTCAGATTTAAGAACACACAGAAGAAAAGAGACAGACAAGTATGACCAATTTTTATGTCAACCCTTTGTTCAACATATATAGCTTGTTTATCAAATGAATTATTCCTAAATTAGCAACCTGGTTCTGCTCACCTTTTCATAAACAAACTAAATGCTGAATAGCAGAATAGAAAAAAACTTGAGTGCTAATCAGACCCAACATGTTTAAACATTCTTCCAGTTGCCACAAAAAGCTATTATGTGCATTTCCACTGTCAGTCTGGACCACCTCCCATTTATTCAAGGCTCCTGTTCCTGTATCTGTCCTGCATATGACCTGAATCGTTCCCAGCATTCCTTCAGGAAGGGAACAGCTAATCTCCTGGGAGTATTTTGATGGTAAAACAATCCAGGATTGCACCACAGGCAGTGTGCTTGGGACAAACCAAGGTCTTACTGTTTTCAGTGAGCCCAGAGTGACAGCACGGTCCTACAAGACTTTGCCATGTCATACACCCATAACCCAGACACCCTACAGCACCACCCCGTATTGCCATGAAGAAAAGTGGGAATATGGCAACCACAGAGTTTGTAGAAACTGGGCACTTCATCAATACTTAATGATTATTAAAAGGAATGGGAAAAAAACCCCTGTATGTTCGAAATACTACAGGTCTGAAAAAATATCCCACAGGGATAGAAATGGAATGGAATAGCTTAGCTTGGAGGAAGCACCAACTGCTCAGGGGAACACAGACCAGTCACTGAGGGCAGCACAGATATAACCAGCACTGCTACAGTTGAAAATCAAACTGCTAAAGGCTCCATCAATTTATACACTAAAAGCAGAAAAGTTTTTTTGCTAAAGAATACAGTGTAAAGGCAAACAAGATTTCCAATAGAATGTCCTGATCTAGTACATCCACATTCAGGACAAAACCCCTGTCATTCACGATGACTCAGTTCTCTGCTTCTAAAACTTCCTTCCTCGCTTGCTGCTTTTTTCAGTGTCAAAAACTGATCACAGAACAGTCACTGGAAAATTAATTAGCCTGGCTTAAAATGACAACAGTGAAATCTCCCAAGGCTTCCTCTCTGATCTTCAACTCTTTCCTGGCACGCCAATTCCAAAGGCATTGTTTGAATGGGAGGAGAGCACGAACAGGGGATCCAGCAACAAAGTTTTTACAGAGTGGCACTAATGAAAACTGTGCACATACAAATGCTGCCCTCATGCAGGAGGAGCCATTCGAAGTCCTTGACATTAATTTTCTCCTCATTAGGAGTTATCACTTCCTTGAACTGAACAGCTGTTCACTTTTAATACCATACCTTCTCTGGATTTCCATTTCTTCTTGTGATGGACCATTTTGTACTTGAGAGGGAAGCTGTGAATTCTGTCGAGGCAATGTAGGACCTAAGAGCAAAGACAGATCATTAATTAATGGTTTGAATTCTTACCATGCACAAAAAAAGCACAAAATCAAGGAAAAAGGCCAGCCATCACACAACATTTTAAGAACTGCCCACTTCTGCTTTTTAAGCCAAACAAGCTCAACAACACAATGCAGCAAATAAAAACTGCAACCTCACGCATGTACAATGTTACCTCACAAATCTGCAGAATGAATTTATTTCAGATGGATGGAAAGGCCTCACAGAAATGCAAACCAAACTTTCTATATGATGGAATTCGACAAAAGCTTTGAAAAGCACTCCAAGTCTGAATTTTTCTTAAAACAATAAACAAGTACTCTTAGAGGAGCAGGAGAGGCTGAAAAAATTAAAACACTCACCTAAATAGAACACTGGAAAAGGGGATGAAAACAGAAAAAAGAAAAAACAAAAGAACAGGAGAAAAACCATCAGAACCGTATCACCACATTGAGAGAAGGAAAATAAAGCATGTTTCTACAGGTCACACCAAAATTTGCTCAGATTTCAGGTCATCAACTTGGCTCAAAGACCTTTTTTGCCAGGTAAGTATTGTATCTAAAGGAATGGGGCATATAACAAATGTGCAAACTGTGAATTCTGCTAAGCATAAGAGATGCAAAAGGGAAGGTCATGCAAAATCACCTTCAGCCTCTACTGATGGGAAATTCTGAACCACGCAACTTTCAAGTAATTGTCTACGTGAGATATGTATTCTAGAAACAAAAAAAGCTTTATCATTTTATTCACAAATGTATTTACAGCACAAAACTGTGTAAAAAGAAGTGAAGAATGACAAAGTGTAAAGTGGAATAGACTAGACCATGAATGCATTGCTGCTGTCAGGCAGTAATCCAGATCATTTAGACTACAGCTATGCTCAAGATTATGGAACTTATAAGAAACAAGAAATAAAATCAATGAAAACATCAAGTTTTGAAAATGTCAAAGAACAGAGCAGTAATTTCTCACTGATATGCCACCAAACTAGTTAGAGTTACAGAGTTGTAATGAGATCTTCCCCATCTCAAATATCAAAATGCAAAATTTTTTCCTATCTAAACTTGTGAAAGTCACCCAAATCCATAAAAAGACCACATGTGATACACTGATGCATTAAGGCCACGCAATTTGCTTGAGACACAGCAAACAAGTTTAAAAGCCCTACAAAAAGGTTCATTTCCTCAGAATGCCACAATATTGTGTCCACTGCGATCTTTAATCATGAAAATGATTGAAGTGCACACTATCTAAGTACCCTACAATTAGAAAAAGTAATGGAACTTAACTGTGGAGGATAAAAGCAGGCAGTGGACTACAGAGGTGGTGTCTTCCTTAGTTATTGTTTCAGCAAGCATTAGGCCCTTATAGCTAATATGCCTTCATATTGCTTGGGATGCACTATTTTTGCTTCAAGTATCACCAAGAGACATCAAGAGGCATAAAACCTGTGGTATTTTAAATGCAAAACATTTTATTGCAACGCTAAATTAATAATTAAATTAAGTAGAAACATCTGCCACATGGCTCATCTGGAAAACTTTTCCACTTTAAACCTCCTGTAAGACTCACATCCTCCTCTCCTCTCCCCGGAGTGACAGGTGGAAAGCTTCAATGCCCACGGAGCCGTGACTGCAGCCCCCAGGCAGCCGGGCTATCTGCTGCCTGCCAGGCCTTTCATGGGCTTTCAGAAGCAGACACCATGCAGCCGCAGTTAAAGGTGCAATGAACACCACCACTGCCGCTTGCCGTGCCCAGCACAACGCCTGGAGTGTGTCAGGGCTCACAGCTTGAGCTGCAACTGCAAGCAACACTGGGAGCATCAGAAGTGTGATGGAATTCCTGTCCTACTCCTCAGAATGAATGACCTAAAAATTAACAGCAAAGTACAAAAAAAAAGTGTCCATATACCAACCAGAACTATTTTGTACTGGAAATGCAGTAGAAATGAAAAGCTCAAACTTCCACCAATTTAATCTTTAGGAGTATTTAACAGGTATTTTTGAAGAAGGTATTATCATGCTGCAGTAGCTGGATGCAGGTCATCACCCTCCAACCTTTCTGCCTTAGTCCTCCTTCAGCCAACGCCTCCAGAAAGCAAACACCAAGCTTCATGTGCACTGGCTATTCCAACATGCCTAGCTATGAGAAATCCTGTTCCTGTAGCCTCTAACCTTCTTCCAGAGCACTGTCCTTCAGAAAACCACGTTATCCATCAACTCTGCACAAGACAAACATGAGCAAGCCAAGTCAGCTTTAACTTGGCCAGCCTACTCCAGTGATGGGCTTCTTTCACAGCTATGCACACAGGAGACAGAACAAAGTCACAGTTAACCTGGTGGTTCCAGTTCTTACACATTTTAGTCACAAGGAAGCAATCTGAGTATACCAAAGGCTTTCAAGAGAGGAAAGTTCAGCTCCCAAGTCATCTGTCCTGTTTTCTCATGAAATTTCCCTCTGCAGCCACCCTGCTAATGAACATTAGAAAGTTAAAGGTACATGCCAGATAGAAAAGTATCTTTTATCCTAGAGGGTTTATTACAGCAAGCCAAGACTACCGCTTCATTGCTAAAATACAACTGCCTGGGTAGCAGGACAATAAAATAAATAAAAAGGAACTAGCTAATAAAAACCTCTCTCAGGCTTTTGAACACTTCAAGATACTTCAGAAACAACAACCCCCACGAGAAATACTCAGATACTGCCTGGAAAAGAACTCTGATCCTCCTACAGAATCGCTTTATCTTCAGAAGCCAATACAAGCCAAATGAGAGATGGGGCTGAATGGTCTATTCATTCTGAGTTTTAAAGAAAACCTAACATCTCTCTTTTTCTAAAAAAGCACAGATGGTGCACTCTGCAGCACATTCTGACAGACAGAGGATATAATTTCATACTAATTTGTTCAGCAGCCATTCCAGCTTCAGTGCTTTCTGTTTTTTAGCTTATTCTCACCTTTGCATCACCCTTCCTCTACAACAGTTCAGGCAACTGCATGGTGACAGATGGACTGGAAATCTAACACATTAAAAATCCCAGGGAAAAAAGCCTGCATTGAATATTTCCATCAGCTAGATGACAGCCAGACCTGGTTCTTCATGCAGTCACACAGACAATTATGGTGGCATCAACATCAGACATCAGAACATCGACATCAGACTACTGGGGACTGCTTGAACCAAACCAAGCATCCCCAAAATTAACTTCTAAACCACAATCAGAGTTAGAGTTTATCAAACTCCTGAATTTTTCATCCCTAATTGACTGGTTACCTTGTATCTCTATTTAAACGCCAAACCAATTTCAACTGCACAACTGAAATGAAAGCATAACTGGCAAGCTGGGGAAATACATGGTTTGTCCTCCCTCAGTGCCTTTTGTTCCTCTGTGCTTCACTCTCAGTCACCTTGCCTGTTTTGCAGTGTCACACCACACCCTACCCCACTTCTCTTAATGCCAGCTGCATTGTATGCTATCAGTGTTGACACTGGCAGATACTGAAAATATCACATTCCTATTGCCCTGAAAATCCCCAAGCATCAGCTGTTCAGGATTGGCACAACAAATACCCTGCAAAGTTATACACTGAGCTACAGTGTGTGCTTGCATTTGGCTGGACAGGCTTATTTGTGAGCTGGTAACACAAGGATGGATGAAATGGGGTTTGCAGGGGACCAGTGGCAGTCAGATCATGTGAAATCTTCCTCAGAACCCCACATGCCCTAATTCAAGGAGGCAAAACACACAGAAAACCTCACACCTGTGATTACTGCATTTCAGAGTACAGCAGTAAAAGACAAGCCCTAATTTCTGAATAAATCTAGTAAAGCTGGTCAACTATCACATGTAAGAATTTTAGTTTGAAGTCAAGATCTCCATTTTCTCCCCAGAGAAACAGTTTATATAAACAACTCAGTAACAAAGAATTTCCACTCTTTCACTTCTCAGTATGTCAGTGCCAAAACGAAGCAGTGTTCCAATTATACAGTCTGATATCTGTATGTAAAGTATGACTTGTGTTTTAGAAGTCTTTTCAAAGACTGCAAGTGGATGGCAAATTTATTTATACATCTATATGATATAAACATAAGTGAACTGGCTAATTACAGTCTTTGGAAAATATTTTCTTTAAGGACAGTTTGAATACTCCTACTAAGCAAAGCTCACATCCTGGGCGAGAGTTCAAAGCTACAGCCAAAAAGATGTATTTTTGTTAGGGTATATGAGAACTTACTAAAAAAAAAAAGTGTTTTAGTAAATGGTTAAAGGTTTTCTGAATGAATGGAAAGCAGGCTTTTCAGAGATCTGTGCAGGAAGCAATAAGAACAACAACTATGGTGAAGCATCTCCCTTTCATGTGTTTCCAGCTCCTTCTCCCATTCAGAGCCTGTCCTGCTCTAGGCCATGCCAGAACAAAGTCTGGGTTGATTTGCTAACCTTTTCTGCCCCCAGCAGAACCAAAACCACGTCACTCCTCAAGCCCTGGACGAGTGTTATGGGTCTATATGCAAGACTATGATGGCCAAAAACGAGGGCATTAACTAGTGACAAAATTTTCTCTAGTACTCTGTTTGGGTGAATAACCTTCCAGGCAAGACTCCCCTTCCCTTCAAACACCTACTTCCTCACTCACAGTTACCTTCAGCTGAGTTAATTCACTCATCACTCCAAATTTGAAACTAAACGCTTTCCGCTTCAATCCACAAGCTCTTTTAACTTGATCAAGGTAATAAAAGGCAACAAGAATAACAAAACTATTCATTAAAACATACATGAATTTAAGTAGAGGTAAGCCTCCTATCAGTGCCAGCAGAAGCCCCTATCAGTGCCAGCAGTGCCTTGGAAAGCAGGCACTGATAGCCTGGGAGCCAGGCTGTGCTGGGGGACCTCAGCAGTTCCAGTTTCCCCCTGCCATCCCCTCATGCTCGGGGACACAGAGCTTCACCAGCAGGCAACTACGGCTGCTTAATGGAACTACATCACCACAAACTTAAAGGAGCAAGTAGGGAAGTTAAAAACATCAATCCCATCGACTGGGGGGTATTTATAGCTCCCCCTCCACCCTCAGCTGTGTCAAAATTTATTGAAATAGCAATGTTATAGGTGAGGACTATTGGTGTATAATACTACATGAATGAGCCTAACCAAGGTATATTTCACAACTACCTTCATGACTTTTATGAAAACACCCTGCTCCCAAAAGGCAGATTTAATCTATCTACAACTTCTACTGAAAATATTTTTAAAAACAACACTATAAACCTTTAACAGTAAAATATGCTGACATTCCTCTATGTTTATTAAACAAAACTTTATCCATAGATTAATGTACCTCTATTTCTACTTGCCATGCAATTTAGACTAGCTAGCATATTTTAATTAAATTCTTCAGGTTGTTCACCTAAAATCTAATGCTTTCACATGATACATCCCTAATTCTGAAGGACCAAAAAAAAAACACCAAAAAACCCACCAACTTAGAAACACCATGTGGGCAACCCTTAAAAGTTTGAATAACTCTGAAAACGTAGCAACCCTCCCTTCACTTCCAAACACTCTAACACTGATGATGCTTTCAATAATCTTATGTGCAATTACAATGAAGAGGAAGTACTCTGTCCAATAAACAGAGAACTTCCCATAGGGTCAACATGTTGGCACTTAGATTAGGATTACCTAATCAGTATTAGCTATTATAAACACCTAGCAATGACCTAAAAAAAAAAAAAATTAATCAATAACCACATTTAAATGGAAGGGAAAATTCTTGCTAGCAAGACCAGAGATATTATCCAACTTTTGACAATACAGTAATAAAAATACCATCATGTTACTCCTGTTCTGACAGGGAGTGCTGACATCCAGAGGCTTGCTAAGAGTACAGGTACAGTGTAATTACTTCACTGCTGTAGAATTTTTCTTCTCTCAAAACAAGTTTTAGCATGACATGAAACAAAACAGCACAAAGAAAAGCATCTGAGATTCCCCCCCACAAGCTCCACATTTACTTTTCTTATTTCAGTCTTCTGTAGTCTCTCAATATATTCCAATTAGGAAACTCCAATTTTTGTTTCAGTTTGCATTTCCAGAAGATATTAAATTATTCAGTCCATGATTTGAGTGCATTCCCCTATCAGCAAGGATTTAATTACCTGTCTCAGCTGGAAGAGAAAGGACTGCACACCAAAACACAGTTGCGAATAAAGGTTTATTTAATAACTGGACAACTTAATTCCAAGTTACTAATTCAAGAGAAATTCAAAAAACTAGAACTACAGGGGCTTTTTCCCCTCCAAGGTCAGGTGAACAAAATAACAAGACCTTGAAAACAAAAACCCCCTCTGTTTGTTCTTCTTCCTCCCCATTTTCCTATGAATTAAACTGTGATCTAAGGCAATACTAGAACAGATTCACTGAAGCCCTTCCTGACCCTGCCTTTATATCCAGAACATTCAAAAATCTTCTCAAGAACGAATATATAACTGCTACAGATTAGTACAAAAAGCATCTCAAATCTTACATCTACATAATTCCATTAGAAAGAATTAAAATAGACTTATTTACTGTTGTGACATCCTTCCTTCAGTTCTTTCGCTGCTTTCATCTTCTGCAACAAACAACTCCGAGGACTTCAGATGCAAATTCCACATCTATAAACCTCACACTTAGCTTCCTATTCTCTTAGCAAGGCTTTCCTAAGGTTGAAGACAGATGCCACACAAAGCAACACCGATTCCAGCTGAACTAGAAGGTGCTTTTTGCAGCAAAACTGAGTATGATACTCCTTTGTTCCTCCCAACACAAGCTTCCCTTACGTGACCTTATTCCTTCAAAGAAATAATCCATTGTGTCACACATCACAGAATTCTCAGCCGTCTAATTTCCCTTCATTGAAGCTTCTCTCTCATTCCAGAGCCACTTTGATTGCAACAATGAGCCCTACTTAATGCAGATATGAAAATTTTCTTTGTAATGCAATGCAAAACCTTTGCAGCAAGCCGACATCTCCAGACAAGACCAATTACTGAATATGTGAACACACTGCACACAGCCTTAGAGCCAGAAATCCTCTTCATCTGACCTCTTAAACTTGATGACACACACTTGTCATTTGATGAAGGTGTCACTTTTGACCACATCAAACAGTTAGTTAATGTAACAAATAGTAAGTCTTTCAAAATTTTCCCAAATGAGCACCAGAAAAAAGCCTAGGTTCACTTTTAATGCATTTCTGAAAGAGTGTGGGGCAGGAATCAGCAGTATTTAATTCTTTAAAATTACAGGACAAAATGCAGTCCTGTATTGTCCCTCTCTTCTGGGTTTGCAGGTTGCCTACAATCTGCCCAACTAGCCAGCAGGAAAATAGGGCTCGCTAATGCAATCATTCAAACCAGAATGGAGCTAAAACACTTTGACATTTATTTAAATGAACAGAGTTCAACCATTTGAGAAGTTAGGACATTCATTTGATCAGTCCTGTAACTCAGGGGGAGGATAAAATCCTAAATCTGCAGAGCATTTGCAGCAGTTTCACTGACAAGGCAGCCATTGCTTCTGAGTCCTTTGAGACAAACCTGCACTGTTTTTCAGCAGAAAGCTGCCACTTGCAGTAAAGCCTTTACTCTTAGCTTCAGAGATTTTCACTCTGCATTTTGAACTCATCAGAAGGACAAAAAGCCCATCCCTGTGAGCTCAGCGGTGCCTCGGCTCCAGCAGATCCACTAGAGGGAGATCCTAATTTAAACAACCTCCAATTTTGCCAGCAGCCAGCAGAACAGCTGAGGATGCCAACTAAAAGATCAATGACATTTTTCAAATGTATGCAAGAGAAGCAGACCATGATTTAATTTTATTTTAAAAAGAGTGAGAGAGCCATACCCAACAGCTG
The DNA here is from genome assembly GCF_021018805.1 of Prinia subflava. Classification (NCBI taxonomy): domain Eukaryota; kingdom Metazoa; phylum Chordata; class Aves; order Passeriformes; family Cisticolidae; genus Prinia; species Prinia subflava. The sequence goes on from NC_086248.1 coordinate 96,985,120, forward strand.
ACTTGCAAACCAAAGGGATATACACAACTTAATCTTTAATATCCCTCAGAAGTCGTTTAGATTTCTGTGAACCCTTGCTTAAAATGTAAAATTCATCTACAGCCTTATGAATTTCTGAATAGTATGCTCAGCTAACATTAGAACTGCTTTCCTTTTATGAATAAAATACAACATAAAATAAGCAAGCTAATAAAAGAAATTGCCAAAATGAGAAAGCACAGCAGAAAATAAGGACACTGCAAGAATCTCATTTTAATTGGATGTAATTCTAGAATAAATGGGAAGCTATCTATGTAGGATTTCTTTATTTTATTTGAGTTGGAGGTTCTACATGCCATTTTGGATACACTAGGAAACACTGCAATTTTTTTAAACTAATAGAGACAACTTGTCATCTTCAAGTACAGATTTTTGAAGCAGTATCATCAAAATACCAACAAGGACTGCATGTGTTAGAAATTCTTAAAAGCCAAGCAGATACATCAGAAGAAACAAAACTAACCATACATAAAGTATTGATCATCACATATCAGTGTAAGTTTATTTTATGACACATACCCTCCCAACACCTTTTCAGAAAGAGTAATTTGTTCATAAAAGGGAGGCAGTTGCAATCCATCTCCTAAAAGAGCTAATATTAGAGCCTCAGAGCCAGTGACCTGTCTAAGTAAATATTCATCTACTTCACAGATGCTGGGGGGAAAAAAACCCTAACACCAAGGATTCATTTCTAGCTGCACTTTAAGAAATTATACCAACTACAGAGAAACAAAATTCACTGAACTTTGAGCAAGGAGCACAATTTGTTTGTTTCTAAACTGCAAGGCATTTATCAATCTATTTCCATTATTGAGGCAGCATGTTCAGAAAGACACTTGATCCTTTTTTATTTCTTACACTGATACACGTAAGAAAAATTAAGTAATATCTAGATCATACATTGACAAACTTCCCAGCTGATAAAACTTAGGAACACTTGTTGACAGTACTCTAACACAGAAACATGATGAACATTTATCTTTGAAAATTGTCTGGAAGTCATATGAGGCTGCGAGTGCAATTCCGTGTGCCTTATTAGGAATTCTTTTAAAAGCAGCAGTGCAAAACTGCTCATCTGCTGAAACAATGCTGATAAATGCTAAGGTTTGGGTTTATTTCATCTTGATGGAAACTAGAGCACCTATGTCTGTCTGTGACACAGGTGACAGCTAATCTTAAACCACCACAGCCCTTGGCTGACAGGAGCCAGGGAAGAACAATTATCTCCTGTGCTCACCATTAGCTTGTGATGCAGCTAATTAATGCATTTTGACTTGTGCCTGCTGCTAGCAAATCAAATGCACAAGAAGGAGAAACAATGTGACTACTGTGTAATTCAGAAAAAACTTAAAAGGTTACACCAAATCACTTTCAAACATAGTTACAAAGCTTAATTCGTGTCCATCTCAAAATTGTTGAGAACAAACCCGAGGACAACAGCACTGTAGTCAGCAACCAGGCTGTGATGAGTCATACACAGTCATGAAATTTTACAGTCACAAAATTTTAGTTTTATCCAAGTCTTTACAAACTCAAGTGGCATCTCTGTTTAATAAAGTTGCTACTGAACAATATAACAGTGCTGCAACCCACAAACACTTTGCACAAAGTAGCAAGAGAACAAGTCATTAGACAAATTACAAGCCACAAAATGCAAAAAGGACACACTGTCTAACTAAAAATAGCAATGTCATATCTACCCGTGTCATTTCAGCCTCTCTAGCAGCTCAGATTTAGTGTTATGAGGAGTTAAGCTGAATTATGAAGATACCTATATATGCATATATACACACTGAAACACATAACAAATTCTTTGAGTACAGGTAATGGGAAAGAACTTAAACCCCTCAAAGCTGTGGTAATTACTATCAATAGGGCCTCTTCATCAAGAGTACAAAGCAACACTTCACATGTTCCCAAATGTTGGTTGGGAGACAGCTGATAAACAGTCAAAATACCTGAAAAGTTTACAGCTGAGTAACCCTTAGGGAAAGCAGAACCGAGGGATTTTGAAGAGAAAACACCCAGCTGAGAGGTAGGAAACTAGGAATCTCAACTGGGTTATTTTAGCAGGCAAAGAGAAACCTCCCAACTCTAGCTACCTTTTCTATTTTGGCCTCCAATGTTGTGTAACAATGTAAGCACTGCAGATTGTATCATCCACCATCTAGACACCTTAGTTTCAAAAGGTAAGTCTTGAAGGGACTACCAGAATAAAAACTAACTTGATAAAACCACCTTTTTTTTGCTGTAGTTGAGACAGCCCTAGTATAGTTATCTACAGCCTCTCTTCTGCACAAGAGAAAGAAAACTGGCACACAAGTACTATCTCTTGTTACACGGGCAATCTTTAAAGTTTAATGAGGACAAAAGAATTCTATTTGGTTACAAGAACACAAAAGACTCTTAGTCCTTTAAAAGAAACTCCCTCTGTGTGTGTCACAGTGTTATACTGATCAATTTGCTGTAGAGCCTACCTAGAATATGTTACAGATATCAGCAGAAGACTGGAAGCCAGGAATTTTTCCACCACTCTTTTAAAGCCTATGTCACCCTGGTCTTCAAACAAAGGAAACTATCAACCTGATGTCTAAATCACATGTGCTGATGTGAATGCTAACCCTGGATTCAAGGTCTGAGCTGTATGGTCAGAACTGCCAGAGAAGACTACCTGAATTCCAAAGTTTGAAGGAAAAAAAAAATCACATTTTTATAATAAACCCGTAATCAGTGAGAAGCAAAAATACCAATGCACAATAGGAACCTGGATGTCTCTAGAAATCCTGAAAAGTGTCCTCATTACAAGGTACATGCTTCTTGGGCAGGCTTTTTTGTTTTGCTTCCTTAAAAAAAGACAAAGCCAGCAGTTTCTGTATCTTATATATAAACATGAAAATTGATTTACTTGCTAGGAATTACAATTACTGGGATGTCAGTCGAGTTGAGAAGCACTGTTAAGAAGCAGTAATTACTTAGACAAAACACCCTAATAATTAAAACACCTAGAGGCTTAAGCATGATTAGAAACAAGACTTATAGACTTTTATGCATAACCATTTGAATTTTTCTGTATTTGAACAATCTTAGGGGACAAAAGTAACGAAGAGACTCTTACCAGCTTCCTGTGAATTTAATACTTCTAAGGCATGCATCATGGCACTTGCGAAGACATTGGCATCTTCTTTGCTGCCAAAGTTCAGACCGTACACCTGCCTAGCATCACGCCACTGGTGGAAGGTCTGTGTAGCCTGATTGTACTTCAGCCCTTTTGGAATGGCACAATTTATTACCACCTATAATCGTTAAAAAAAAACAAACAAACAAAAAACTTATGTTTAAAATTGCTGTTCCATCAGAAGTTTCAGCTTTGTGTAGATTTTATTCCTCCGCCACATGGTTTAATTCACGACCCCCAATCTGTGAAACACAATGCTGAAAGCACATAACCATTTCCATTTTAATTCCAACACTGTCTGTAATCAGTGATGGAAATACACAAGGGGACTAATGAGATATTTTGTATCAACTTTTGTAGCTTAAATGTTCTCACTTCAAAAGATGCAGAGATGTTTCCTAACAGCAATGTAGCAACATCAACAGCTCTGACTTCCAGCAGCAGATTCCTTGATGTGAAATATGCATCTGAAATTCAGAAACTCTTTTTCCCATGAATTTCACTGGGTATTGTAAGGTTTCTTTTTTAACCAAGTTATCACCTTCTCCCTGTGGCTGTTGCACCCCTTGGCTTGCAGGGCTTTCAGCAGCAGTTTACTGGATTTTACCATGGATCACAGGGTATCATTTTGCAAGATTGTTATGGCTCACACAAAGGATGATAAATTCGAGCTATTAGGGCAACCATTTACTACAAGCCATCCACTAAGAGGATCCCACTGCACTTGGATAACTATATCCTCTCACCTTTTTCTGCTGAATAATAGGAGGGAAAAAACCCTCTCAGAGGGGGTTTGCTCTCACATGAATGCACAGAGGCCATTTATTACTTGGAGTAAGTGTTTAATAACAAATCACACAGGAGATTACCAGTCTAGGCTTCAGGTGTGTGGTAAATGACCAAGAACACACCAAAAGAATTCTATGAAATGCTGGGAGGGAGGGAAGCAAATATAAGAAGCTGTCCTCAAACAAAAGATCAAGTTTTTAACCCCATCCCGAGTATCATATGGCAGAGCACATTTACAGACAGACTGCTAATTTGCCATTTAATCATGATCCAGTAACTTCATCAAGGAAATTAAAATGTAATCCCTGTTACTCCCTTCTCACAATTTCTTAAAGTGGTAGATGATCAGCATTACCAAATATCAGAAGGTTTTTTGAACAAAATGATCTGGGGAAATGAGACATCATGCATCCAAGTTTTTGTGAGATAGGAAAAGCTAAAAGAACTTCTGGTGTCTACACAGGCTGCAGCTCACAGGGTAGAGTGGGGGAGAAAAGCTTTCAGGTTGCCACTTTGCCTTAAAAAGAACCAGATGACTTCTGTGTACACCACTAGCCTTTATAAATAGATATCTGTAGGAAGGAATGGCAAAAGGACTATTGCCTTGGGATATGCAAAGTGCTTAGTTCACAGGGAAAAAGCAATAAAAGTTCTGCTACTTCAGTGAAAAAATATGATTTTTTTATTGGTTCCATAATTTTGCTGAAGACCTAATATTCTCAATTTTCAGAGGTTTCCTCACCTGATGATCCTGGATCTTCCTGCCCACTACTCTGAATGTGTTGTTGCCTGTGTGATGGTATATGTGAACTCTGCTGAATCCGGTCGATCCACCAGCTGGTACCCACTTCTTATTGGCATCATCGTAGACCATGACAGCAGCTCGTGCTTGGCAGATACTCTGTTCACTGGTAAGATACAAAGTGGAGGAGAAAATAAAATTACTTGTGGCAAAGCATCATCTTTTCTGGTTAACTTATTTTTTTTAATTCAAAATGTTAAAGCAATACTCCTTGCAACTTGCTGAAACTTCCCACCTTCCTGAATACAAAACCACCAGGACTCTGACATTTTGCTGACATGTGTTCATTCTGAAAAGCTGTGGTCCACACAGACAGGCCTAACAACTAACAAAAGAGACCAAGAAGGTATTCACTTCTTTTTGCACTTTTTCCCCCTTACAGGCTTTTTCCCCCTCCTTTTTCCTCACCACTAGCATGAACTTCAATTAAATGCCATAACCATATACAAAGCTTTCTACAAAGACCAAAGAGCAAAAAACCAGGAGTTGCACTAGCTTCATACAATCTACACTTCTCAGTGGAAATTACTTCTACAAGAGATGAGAATTGGAGAGCCCTTGCACCTTTTAATGTACAGAGAACAAAACAAACACACAGAATCAAGACCAGCACAAAAATTTCACCAGCTCATAAATGAAACGCTTTTTAGTTTTGACACATTTTACAACAGTTGACACCCAGATGTAACATTTTCTCCCTGAGAAAAGGTTCTACTGATCGCCAAAAGTGCAAATTCATCAGAAGATTGCTATCAGCAGCTAATCCTGATTATACCAGTCATCTGGAAGCTGAGCTACAGCCTGAAGTTAAAAAGGAGCATAACACGAATGTCATCATTATAACACATGAAATCAGACCAATCCAGAAACAGACTATTTATTAGGAGAGGAAAGGGTGATACCATGCAGGTTGTCTTTGTGGGAGATGGCCAGATGCAGACAGGAAATAAAAATAGAAAGGAATGATTTCTTATCAGTAAGTCAGATTCTCTGAACATACCAGTCCAGCACATCCAACATTATAGAAAGCACATGATGCCTGGCTTGCAAGGAATGTGCCTGCTATTTGGGAAACTGAGAAGGCTGAAGAGACATGCATCCTTCACAGGAAAGCAAAGGAGTATTTCTTCACATTTGATGAAAGAGGGAAAGGATGGCACCCCTACCCATCTTGTCTTGGGGTTTTTTGTGGTTTGTACTGGTTGGTTGGTTCAGGAAGGGGTGTGTGTGTGTGTTTGTTGGGTTTTTTTTTTTCCCCAAAGACTATGCCGAATTTCCCAGTATCTTATTCACATGTCCCAACAGAAGAAAATTCTGAAGTGCATCCAGCTGTTTTGTTAACTTTCAAGACCGACATATTTGAGAAAACAGAATCAATTTCTATCACGCTTTCCATGGCACTCTAACAATCAGGAAAGTGCTCAACACTGGGATGCTTTTCAAGGCTCATGGAGAAGACAATACTGAGATCATGTCTCATGCACGTGGGAGATTCATGATCAAATGAGGAAATAGTTTCTTAATTTTAAAAATTCACGTGTTCTAATCCCATCACCTATTCAACAACTAGATCAGAACGGGATTACAACCTCTAATTAGACCACCCTTTTTCTAGTTCAGTTTAGGGATAATAAAGTCATAATATACATAACTAAAGTGCTTCTTTTCTAAGCATAGTTTATAGTTTAGACTGGAAGGACCAAATCTGAACCAGGAAGAAAGATTAAATGCAAGGAAAATAAACTTTGAGGCATTTCACAGTCCCATTAAATATATGTCACAGTGAAATACAGTTCCCTCACTTGAGAAGCGGACAGTGCAAGAACCTACTGGATTTCTTTATTTTTAGATATTTTGGCACACATCCTAAAGTTCAAACCTAGAAACATTCTGTACTGTTCACAAAGTACATGACAAACACCAGTGGTTTTTCTAAAATGCCTGACAGTAAACTTGGAAAACTTCTGAACCCATAATAAATTTTTGCTATGTTTCAATTTGGATCAATTGCAAGCACGATAAACCATAGGCGACAGGACCTAGATACTGATTTGGAAGCAGAGCCATGTGGTCCACCAAGTTCTTGCCAAAAAGTAACTTCTACTCAGTCATGTGCCAGACAGATTAAAAAAAAAAAAAAAAAAAGTTTCTATTAAAAATTGAGATCATGACTCTAAGCTAGTATGTTCCAATTATAACAAAGGTAGAACCAGAGAGTGACTGAGTAATGGTACAGTGAGCAGGAGACTTAATAGGACAGACCATCAAATTTCAGGTGCTCTTATTCAGCCTAAGTTTATAAAACTTTTTACATGATTTTATTTAACATACCAAAAAAATAAAGAAGAAGAAAAACCTATTCATTTTAGAACTGTTTGGTATTCAAGTGGCAGTCTTCACAAGTGCAAATAAGATGACCTTGAATTGAATTTCTAGCTTTTCTTTAAAAACTGCTAAAGTATTTTTAGTTCCACTTCTCAGGCCATGTCTTATAACTGGAAGTATTAACCAAGTCTAGATCTCAAGTACTTTATGCTCCATTTAAAATAAAACCATTTTCATAACAGGGAATTATTCATATAAAAATATGAGATGATTCACAAACTTTTGAAAATGACAAACACAATTTCCAGCTGACCTTTTCAATCACTACACAATAAACCTTCTGCCTTCATTTCATATAAATACTATAACTAAAATTTCAGTGTTCCAGGTGTGTAATTTTCATATCCAGGTATCAATTTGAAGGTGACATACTCCCCTCCTGCCAACAGTTCCCAACACACAGCAACTTGTTTATCAGATTGCAAGAGTAAGATGGAAAAATGAAAGAAAGGCAGAAAAGATCCCTATGAGAAAGAAATTTAACCATCACAGGATGCTGGGCTATTTTCAGGGTTCAATAGTAGGTGAAGGGGAGATTCATTCAATTTTACTCTGTCTTAGTAATAAGTTCTCTAAAGTGATTACACTTCATTTTGAAGAAAAGCATGGAGGCACGAGCTTTAGTGAAAAGACTCTATAGTTGTGCTCTTCAATGGCCATTTGATAGTTTAGCATCTGAATATAGTATATTGGACATTATAATTAGGCATCATAAAGTATTTAAGTATCAACCCCCCCAAAAAGAAAATACATAGTAGAAATCCATTAACTTCAAAGGGTTGCACCAAATCAAAAATCCACACTCATGACTATCTTTGACAGGTCTAATGAAAAATAAGGTTTAGGTTTCTCTCTGAAGATCCACCTTTTTCTAGGAAAATTCTGACTTTAACATATACACTGTAACTAGAACCAGTCTTTTGTATTCTACAAATATATATATATATATATATGAACTTAAACTTCAGTGCAAAAGAACAAGAGCCAAATGAGTCAGAATGGTGTCATTTATTGTATTTCTTGCTTTTCATGCCTATGACACTTCCCTGTCCTTTATTTGGGAACAGGTTTTCACCCATCTCAGTATTTACACATGAGCTCTTCACAGTCCCCAGGGTTTGCTGTGACACGTGTCCCTTGCATGACCTGTGCTAGGATGACTTCCTTCATTCACTGCACCAGAATCCCTCTGGTCTGATCACAAATGCTGGTTTTTTTCATATTACCTTACACTGGTGGCAAACAAACAAGTTGTCTCCAGTCATGTTGCAAGAGAAAAGAAGCAGGGTCTCCATCTCTTTGTCATGTCATTAGGCCTTCAAAAGCATCCTACTGGGTTTACTTGCCTATTTACAAATTTTCCTCTTCCTGGTGGGGTGTAATGGTTCCAGAAACCATTAGACTTGGATTAGCCTGCACCTTTTCAATATGTGAGTTGATTAGGGGATGTGGGAGATTGAGCATCTCCAGCTTCACATGCTGCTGCCAAAATGCACAGCTGCTCCAAGAACTGATTGCTGAATTATTAGGGCAGTGCGTTGGGGGAACTACAGTGAAATAGGAACAAAGAAAAACTGAGAAATCCTATGTTCCCAAGTAAATTTACTAAACTTAGTATATGAAATTATTTGCAGAAAACAGATAAGTCATATGAGGGAACATTCATGCAAAAAAGTGCTTACCAAACCTTAGGAGACAAAGTGTACAAAGCTCTCTTCCCAAAATGTAAAGCTTGACAAATAGCTGGATAAATATATGTTAGGAGGAGTTATTCTCCAGACAAAGATGCAAGGCTCTGATTGTTAAAGCCAGCCATTATTCTGGTTGAGTCCACCTACAGCAATACCATATAAAGCCAACGACAGGGTGGCTGGTTTTTATTTGGGGTGGAAGAGTGGGGGGAGGTCTGGCACTCAAAAGGCTCACACAAAAAACCACAGTAGTAATGAATCATAAGTATAAGATTATTCTTATGGGAGAATATACTTTCCTCCTCCAGTGATGAGATCATACAAAAAGCTCAAAAACCATAGCAAACTGAACCCTAGCAGACATCATTCTTTTGCCCAGATGGAATGTGTTCATTCTTTCATATCCCAAGTTCTTAAGCTCAATGCACAGTGACACCAATCCAGTCTGCTGACCTAAGCCTTATTTTTTTTTCCTCTCCACAAGAAGTGGATGCTTGGTTTTCCTCTCTCAAGAACTAAAAAGGATAAACATACTTCAAGGATCAAACTCGTATGAAACACAGCACAATTGCAGCCACAGAAAAGATCATTAAAATATACTAACAAAAGCAAGGAAAAGCTGTGATTGCTCTGATGCTCAACCTCTGGTATTTTTGTCAGTAATGTAACAATGAGGGGTTTGAAAAATTATATCCTATTACCACTGCTTCTGGTGATTCAGGCTTTTCTTTTTTTTCCTGCTGTGTTCTCAATTTACAGAGACATAACAACATGTTCTTAAAATGTGCAGTCTTTGCGGGACAGAAGGAATGGAAAGAGACACTGATTCATCAAACGCCTGTTTAGGATTTTCAAACCATGTGGCACAAAGCTGGAAAGAAACACCAAACATTTCCAATTCTAATATCTTAAAAACACACATTTTTGAAAAGCGGCTAAATGCTGGTCCAGATATGAAGTTCTATATCTTAGTGGTGGTGTCTTGCAAGGTAATTTTTCCTGCTTGTTCCTGAACCCCAACTGGCACATCACAGTGAAATTACGTGTTCTCTGTTTTGCTCTGAAAACATTTGAATCAACCAAAACCAAAACAAAATCCCACAGATACTGTACCACTACTTTCTATTAATTAAAGCAGACACTGTAGACAAAGTTGCTGTGTATTCTAAATTGGTAATCTGGCTTAACAGTTAAGATACTTTATAGCATCTTGAAGTTAACACAGAAATGTTTCCTATGCCCTCAAATATGCTCCAGACTGAACTCAATTACATAGCTTAATATTTATTTTTGGGAGTAGGAGAAGGAGCTTGGATTTGTTGACGGGGATGATGTAAGTGAGGAGACAGGATGAACTTTGGGTTACTTTAGGTTTTAACTCATAATCAGCTGCTTTAATTTTATTCATTTCTTGAACTTTAGCACTTCAGCCAGAAGGACATCTCAGAGGAGGCTGAGTGTAACAATTACCACCTCCTCCTGTCAGCAAGACATCCACACCATCAAGAGGACATCATCGAAAAATATAAATCATTAGGACTCTGCTCAATTAGTTCAACAGTTCATTAGTTCAATAAGTTAAGTTTCTCTAACACATCCTCAGATGCAAAGTAAGAATCTCAACTTTCCCTGCATGACTAAAAGCCAGTTAAACATGCTGCTGGCAAGGGAACATCACATGTCTGGTACAGCAGAAGGAATTAAGCTGTGCTGTGCCACTTGCATCCAACTTCATATGATGCAGCTTGCCCACTCCAACACTTCAGCCAGTACAGAATTTACTGCTATTTAGGTTTAAAAATAAGATTCAGTTAAGAGAAGCTGATTAATCTGACCTGTTTCCCTGTGGATTCTTCTTCATACACTATAACCCCCCCACTGGGCAAGAGTCCTTGTTGATTCCTTCCAGAAGATCCAACTCAAACAAGAGTGGCTGTTAAAACAGGAGGTGAATGCCGAGGGAGAAATCCCAGATTGCTTCACTAACAGCTCTCCTGTACTTGCCTGTGCCTAGAAAACTTTTGATTGATAACTGAGAGATTCATTCATCTCTCCCACTTTTCCGTCTCTGATAACAGATTCATTCATCTCTCCCACTTTTTCTTTTCATGAATTACTCAGAATACAGATTAGCTGCAACATCAGAAACCAGCAGAAAATCCTGCATGGGAAAGTCCCAACTAGAAGTAAAACTAGTACTGCTGAGAAGCAGGGGAAACCAAAGCACTGGGATTAATAGTTGGCAAAGGAAAGGTGCTTTGCTTTTGGCAGAGGATTCTGCAACACTCCAGAGTTTTAGTTGGTACACAGTTTGCTGGGGACAAACTTTCTTTGCTCAGAGAGCACCTTGTACTGAAAGAAAATTGGTTTTCATCTTGTGTATAAAAGCATTTAACATTAATTTAGGAGAAGTCTGCTCTTGGAGCCAGAAAATTCTCATAAATTTCTCATGTTGCAATAAATCTGTTTCTTGATGATTTTGCATTTGTAGCTTGTTCCATAGCAGCAGGTGAATATCAAATAGCTGAAAGAAATCATACCAGGACACTCAGGCAGAAAGAGAAATATTATTTAGAAAAGCAGGTTGATGTCAAGTGAAAGCCTACTTTTCACACAGAATTCTCAATTTAAAACCCGAAGAAATTTTCTTTACCCAAACATTTCACATGCCATATTTCATATTTCAGGCAATGGACAAAGCAATTTTGTGTTGGCAATTCAATATCGTCTCTAGGTTGGTTATATGCTGGTTCACATAAAAATTCACCAATTCTGTCAAAGGAAATCAGGAACATCTAGGAGAGAATACAAGTCAAACCAATAAACACTGACACTACAGAGACAAACCTTAAAAAACCCAGAAGTATTAATAGGAATTGAGAACAGCAGACTGAAAAACATGGATATTGAATAGCATGAAACTAGTTGTATTAACAGTGGCAAATGGTATATCCAATAATGTCATGTAGTATTAATAAAATATACATGTGTGACTAATTTTATCTACCCTTAAATTCACAAATACTCTCTGAAGTCCAACTGAAGGTGACATTAAGATACTTCACTTCTCAACTCTCAATTTAAATAGACTGTGTAATTATCCAGAACCAGATACCATTTTTTAAAGAGAAACAGACACTAAAATCCTTTCATACACAAAAGTAGAGGTGTTTTTTAGCAACTCCTTCAGCAGACAGAAGGAACGATCACTTGCTGTCCTGCTCCTTTAAAAAGTATAGAATTCTGAACTTTCATCATCCATCATTTCAAGCTCGAGACAGAGAAGAACATGAACATTCTAGGATTTTATACAGAGATTTGGTCTTTGCCTTGTATGCAAACTTAGTGATAACTTCATGGAAATACTTTATTAGAAGCCTTCATTAGTTTAGCTTGGAGGTAAGATTCACAATAAAACGGCCTGCAAGTGACAAGTGCAACATTTTCCCACTTTCTTCCACTATTTTCTAGATATTTTTATCCCACAGAGAATCATGAAGATTTTTTTTTTTCAATAAATGTTTCCAACAGATGTTTTGAAAAAAAATCAGGACTATGCAGAGGCCAACGATTTCATTATAACACATTTACACTGACAGGGGAAATCTTTCTAGCCATTATTTTTATACTGGTAGAATGAAGTCCTGCATTTAGACTCCACAGAACCATGAAATAAGATAATTCAGTTTATGCTTGCTCCCTGCACTCATCCATATTCTTGTTTTCTTTTATCCTCTTATACAGGGGTGTTCCCTTAGACATGGCATCTTTGGTAATTTATCCTGATTTTTTCCTGAAAATATTTCATTGTTATAATCAAATCCATTTTTCCACTGATTCTTCAAACATATTTCTTCAGGGCATTTACTACTTTGCTTACACTAAAAGGCTGTGCAGAATCCGTGCAGTAATTGAAGCAGATTCCATTTCCTCAAAGCAGATTCAGTACAGTAGCATCACAAGCCAAAGTTTTGGCCACAGTAAAGGCCAATTCTGTCTGGGTACTGATTTTACTCAACAGTAAAAGAGCAAAAGAAGATTCCTACCATGATCTTTCACCTACCTCAAGACAGATTTTTATCAAAAATCAATTTCTTGGTTTGTCTTTGTTGTCAAAGCTAATGGAAAAAAATCTCTACAGCAAAATCTGGGAATGAACCAATCTGGAAGCACCAGGGCACCCTGTAATTGAACAAAGCTATCAACCATAAAATCAGTATCTTTCACCCAATAGGAACAATCATTACAGATTGAAAAGTTCAAAGCTTTTAACCTGAAGGTCTTAAAAGGCCAGGACCAAAAGCTAGCCAGACATATTAGTTCTTTCTTACAAATAGTCTATTTTTCAAGGGCTTGTTGCTTTCTTTGCTGCAATTCCATGAATCTGAGCCCAACATACTGTGGAAAGCCTTTTTAAGCAGGCATGAAAAACAACATCTCCAAGACTGACAGCTGATGACTTCCTGTGAAAAACCACTTAACACACATACATTTCCTATGTTCTATACATATTTGTAACAAAAAGTGACCTTCTTCTGTTATTTCCTAAGCTTTTGACACATGGTACAAATCACAGCTTTCCGAGCCCAGATTCCCCAGGCAATCCGAGTTCCCGAACGTGCCGCAACAGAATCCTTCGTTACGTTACCAGCACCACAGATCATGTAACTCATTTTACTTTCAGATAACCAGTGCCCAGCTCCTCCAGGAACAGCAAGAGAGCAGTGTTTTTACATTACCTATTTAACACAAGGGCAGCCTCTGATGTAGAGAGATGGGTGAAAGGGAAGGTGGCTAACCTTTGAGTGACACATTCTAGCCCCAGTGTTAACATATGAATATGCAATTCATTGTTCATTACAAGAAAGATTCATTACAAGAAGGAATTGTCTTTCTAAATCTTAATTTCATCTAAAAAAAAACCCCAAAATGAAAAAACCACACACCACCATATTTTGTTAAATTAACATTTGTTTTTAAACACCAGGTTGACATTGACAGGAATGATAACCAGGCCAGGTTGGATGGGGCTCTGAGCAACCTGGTCAAGTAGAAAGTGTCCCTGCCCATGGCACAGGAGTTGGAACTGGGTGACCTTTAGGGTCCCTTCTAACCCAAGTCTTCTGTGGTTTTATGGATTAATCATGTGAGCAATGATTATGTGAGCAATGAAAATGTGAGCAGCAAAGCACAAGAAAAGGCTACATATAATTGCCTTGGTCTCAAAACCAAGCTTTGTTCCCAGAGTTTCCAGGTCTGCATGAGTACTGCATTAGAGGGAAATAAAGTTAGGGACTCCAGTTGGATGAACTGGACAGAGAGTCCATCAAACCAAACAGCATGCACACAACACAGGTGAAGGCACCGTGTGGTGACACCTTGAGGCCACTCTAACAGCTTTATGGGGTGATCAAGGTAAGTTCCTGACAGCCTGAAAAAAATGTCATGACCATCCTCCAGCAGAACAAGAACCAAGGTTTGGGGAGCCAGAGGCTCAGAGGGTTGCAGGGAGCACTCTGACATCCAGCTGGTAAGCTGCTACTGGTGCATGTCTCAGGGGGTCAATATGATGCTGTTTAATGCACTTGCTGATCACCAGGAAAATGGGATGTAATGAAACTTGAGCAAGTCTGCGGATGCATTTCTGTAAATTGGGGTAGACTGGTATGCTGGACAGCAGAGCTGCTTCTCAAAGGTTTCTCAGCAGGCTGGAGAAGTCAGATGACAGAAACCTCAAGAAATCTGGAGGCAAGGGCCAAAACTTGCACCTGGGACACAACAACCTCAACGATTTAGAAAGTGATTATTTCCCTCTATTCAGACTGCATCTGGCACATTGTGCCCAGTTTTGGGCTCCCCAGTGGAAAGAAAGACTTTGACAAATTGGAGCGAATCAAAGAGAAAACCATTAACGGAGCTAGAGGAAAAGATGCACCAGGAGTGGCTTCACAGCTGTGCTTGTTCAGTCTGCAGCTAAGGCAGGAACATAATGGCCACTCTCAACTACTCAACAGGGAATTACAGGGAACAAGAGTCACAATCTTCTCAGAAGGGCACTACCGAAAGGTAAGAGATAATCAAAAAGTGCTTTTTCAAAAGAAAAGGAGCTTTTAACCAGGCAAGGAAAAGTTGCACCAAGAAATCAGTGAAATACTGGGAGAGGCTGCCCAGAGGGAGCTGTGGAATCTCCATCCTCTGAGACTTCCAAATTCAACCCAGCCAAGGTGATGGGAGCAGATGAACCCCAAGAACTCCCACCTTGACTAAGACAGTGCGTGGCTCTAGAAGAAATAAAATTCTTTGAGAACACCCCACTGAATTGCAGATATATAAGTATCTTATTTATGACAATTTCTGCCTTAGCACCTCATTTTATTGGAATGCTCTTCCCAAAAATAACAACATGCATTTCACACTTGAAGTTTCAAGCAGCCTCTCCTTCTGTAGCCTTTAAATGAAGATTTTAAAGACTGCTGGTAGTTCTAATATTCAAAGTCTAAAAGTAAGAGGTTTAAATAAACAACATGGTATTTATATCACTGATGTGCACTACCAAATAAATGTCTTAATGTTTAATAATAAGCAATAAGCCTTATTTCTTTCACACTCTCCTCCCAACAAAACACAAGACTGATTCATGAATTTCTGACATCTCTTAACAAGTCTGTACTACAAAATACTTCAAATATAAACAGAGCTCTTGACAATTCTGTCCTCATTTCCGAGGGCACCAGGATAAGGCAAAGTTCTGGGCCTTATTCAAGCTGGAAACAAATGAATTCTTAAGCAACTCAAGACTTGTCACGGTGTAGTAAGCAAACACTGATGTGTAAAAATTACCCCAGTTACAACTGCTTCCTTGTACAGGAAAATCTAATGAGCATTCTTATGTTGTGCATTCAGTAGAGACATTTATGAGAATGTGAAAAACAAAGGAATACTAAATTTCCACTTAAATGCCTCTCTACAGCAGAGCTCTGCTCTCCTCTTTGAGCACAGGTTTCCACATACAAATTTCACAAATCAAGGAGAGGTTACCATCATCAAGATGACACAATCTGGAAGCATTCTGCTTTCACTTCAGTTATGGGTTATTTACATTTGCTATTGAATGCAAAGTTATCACCTATACTGAAACATGAATTCAATTTTCATGCCAAACTACTGCATTTACCCACAGAACAGCACATTTTTCTTGCACTTTCTTCTTCCTTGATACAAATTACTTTTGGCAAGGCTAAGTCAGTCTTATTTTGAATAACTCCGATTTCTTTCCCACATCATTTTATCTCTCAATATAATTTTTTAAACTACTATATTTTCACTCCTCCTATATATTACTAATATCCTTCCTGAAGTGGCTCTCACACAGCTACTTCAGCAGCTCTTCTTCCAAATCTGACTGCAAGTCAGTTGAGATTTTTACCTCTAACTTGAAGAAATTCCCGATTCCAACTCATACACTACCCCTCGAATTTCTCCGTTTTTCCAGCAATGCTTACTAATGCACTTCCCTCAAGGTACTAAGGCTTGTCATTAAAATCTAGTTCCTTAGGTACAATCTCAATTGCATACACTCTTCTATTAAATGCAGCTTAAATTAACCTATAATCATTCAAACCTGTGATCAGCTTTTCCTCTGAATATCCTTCATACAGTGCTATTTCACAGTTAACAATAAAAAATTCTGCATTTCCCAAAGTCTGAATTTTGATTTCATCAGGTAATGACTTTGTAATAACAAGGTGGTAAAGGTAATATAATCTAAAAGTTCTACCACTATTTATACATTTATTTGTAAATTAAATTCTTTTTCTGGAGCAGACAGAAAGATTAAAAATAATCTGTCCTGTCATGTATGTGCTACTGTAATTCTAACAGAAGGGACAGGTTATTTGTACACTGTTACTTGTACAAGCAAAAGACTTGAAGGGCTCTACTCTTCCTCTTCAGACTATCAGGCAAAGAACAGCACAAGAAGAAACAGGAAAATCAATGTTAGAATTCATTGCAAAAGTATTTTGAGACTCAGTGACCCACTTTTAACTTTGAACACCAACAGACGACTGCAGTAACTAATTCAATCTAGTTAATAATTAACATTAACATTTGTGCATTCATTACATCTAACATTCTGTCCTAGAAAATTGGATGATCTAGATGCACCATGAAACACTGAGAAGCTGTTTGATTTTCCCACAATGTCAGCTATTTCAAGCATCTCTTGCAATAAAAATTAAGCAGCTAGAGTGCAGTGGCAGTAAGCACACAGCCCTTGAACAGAAGTGTATCAACACAGATGCATGCTTGAAACACTTGTTTGGAGGGGTTTTACCCACACAGAGCAGCCAGCACAAGTGGGCATTTGCACTGTCATTTCAATGTGTAAATCCAAAAACTATTTCTCAACATATCTTGCCTCTCTGAAATAGGTCTGTATCAAAATTCTACCAAAATGGTTACACAGTGAAAAAAAAGAAAGCCTCATTCCAGAGCAGACAACACCCACAAGGAAGAAATGAATACGTTATTATGCAAGGTCATAAAGTTACTATATTGATCAACCTCTTTATCATGAATTACAAACTGTTTTTTCTTCTAGAAAGCAGCTCTTCTAGCATTTCAAACCTCTTGGCAAAGTAATTATTGCTTCAGACTGCAATACTTTGTTTCCCCCATTTTAGGATGCTTTGCTTGTTAGCTTCTCAAATGTTGTCACTGAGATCTGCCTTCACACCAGAAAAACAGTTACCAAGTTAAACAGTGAGAAACTGTGTTTGCCTTGCTTTCCTGCTCCCAATTCCTAAGCAGTTCAGCTGTCTCTCCAGTTGTTCTCTTCGCTTTGCAAATGCTCATGTTTAGAGACAAAACCTCGATTTTAAGACTCGAAAGGCAACACTCTTTCACATTTGCTTTAATCTTAAATGTGTGTCCCAGCTGGAAACAGGACAATATGCTAATCTGTTAAACAGTAGGATCTACAGTAACAGGGATATATCCATGTTCTGTTTCATTAAAAACACCTACCTCTACCCCCAAGTTTTAGAACAAATTGCATCACATCTATCAGTGATACCAAAAGGACATTGTATTTCCCAAAGGTCTTTTCATTTTAAACTTTCCCAGACATGACAAATCACACTTTGAAGTATATCTGCATGAACAAATACAAATAATTATTCAACAAATCCAAAACCTCTGCATGGTAATTTCTATCTGTACTTGGGCACAACACTTGATTCCAAATAGCCAAAATTTGATTAAAACACCACTCAGAAGAAAAAAAGTCTACAGACCTTTATATTTTCATCTATTATGTTGTACACACAATGCATTATTTTACAAAAAATTCCACTGTCCAAGTCCTTTATACCCAATGGTATTACCAGGTCGGGAAGTCCCTTAAAGTTCTGATAAAAATATTTTTTTTTCCTTTAGGGCAAGGACAAAAGTAGTTACTGGCTTCCTTTACTAGAAAAACAGGAAAATAAAGTTTTCAAAATAACAATTAGATCCAAAAAACCCCTGATCTAGCAAGTGTACATTTATTACATTACTATCAAAACTCGAAGATATGTTTAGACACTTTCTTCTAATATTAGTTAGAATTGGATGTCAGCTGTTCTATTTCCTCCTTTTCAAGGAGCATAAGTGACTACACCTTATCTCACTCTGAGAGCCCAGTATTTAAACTGAAAATACTATTACTTTGTACTTAATTTTACTGCTTATCCTTTCTTACCCAAGTTTATTCAGTGAATCATTACAGATAAGGAAGTAATTCTCATTAAACTGAAATTAGAAATTCAATCTAGAAAGTAAGAATACAAACAGCCCAAACAGAACAGCAGCTCTAGCCAGTTAAGGCTTTTATTCTGTGGTTTTAGGTATTAAAAATACATCAGAGGAATAAAAAGGTAGAGGCCTATAGTAACCACTATACATTCCAAATGAAAAAAACACTTGCAAACTCCAACTGGGGAAAGAGTATTTAAGAGCAAGGTTATATATTCATTGATTATTTGCACTAATAAGTGATTTAGAGGAGAAACTACAACGCAAAGGTGAGCTGAAGAACAATTTTGCTCACACTAGAAAATTAAGACTCCTTATCAGCATATCCATTGTTTAGGTTTGTGCTAGCTGCAAGTGCCAGAAAGCTTTATCTGACCAGGGATTTTCACGAGTTCAGCTAATCCAGCAGCAATTATCGGAAAACGCTATTTTAACGCATAAAGGCAGCACAATCCAGCTGGCATCCCAGGGCCTCTCCCATTGTCCAAGATGGCCGTTGCCGGGCTCCAAAGGGAACGTGCCTTTCACTGCTCTAGATCAACACTCCAGCCATTGTATTATCTTCCCTCTCCAGCTACAGCTCCATTTGACAAACCACCTCCTCCTGGCCACCTCGCCTCGTTTTAACCAGCGTTTTACGGTGTTACCGTCTCTCGTACTCATTTCAGTGCTAAGATAACTTGAGCTTCGTGTCAGAGAACATTGGAGTGCTATTTACAGCCCTTACTACTAGGCTGGGTTTTTCCAGTGTCACGACACTCTTTGAACAGCTACACTCGGAGGTTTAATCTTTAAACCGCACAGGGAGTGTTCTGCATCTTCCTCTTCACAGAAGCTCTGGGATTCCTGCTCTCTAACCAGACCCTTTAGGTCTGCTTGCAAACAAGGACCTTTGAGGCAGTTTGGGTGGGGTTTTTCTGGTTTGGTTTTGTTTGTTTTGGGTTTTTCTGGTGTGTTGATGGGTGGTTTTTTATTTTTGAACTCAAGAATATTTCCATGCTGTAGCACACACATCAGTTTGATAACACCAGCTACACACTTAACAAGAATTAGTTCTCTTCAGTTGTTACCTGCCTTATAAAAGCCCTGTTTTAGGCAAGTGATACACAAGACAAGGAGATTAACACCAAACAGCATTTTCAGACTAGCTATGCATTCATATTCCAGAATATATTATGTGATCAGCTGCTAACCTGAGGTAAGCAAACAGAGTGCGCTACCAACCCTAAATAGGTATTTTGGCGGGAGACAGAGGGAAAAGAGGAGTTTTATTACCAGCTTTATGCCATATGTGGTCATATGTTAAAACCACAGTTCAATTAGCTGGTCCCTGATACAGTCCAATCCAGTTTCTACTTCTGCATATCCAATTGTCCAAATTCATTTCTTAAAAAGCAGGCGATGAAATGTAACGATAAAATTTGGTTAATGTAATGTGACACAAAGTCAACAGAACTTAGTTTACACATCTCCACGCACAAAACGAACAGGTAATGTTCTAGAAAACACTAACAACCTTAACACAGGCTGCAAAAAATTACATACTTTCAACTTTTTTTCCATTGTGACCTTTTTCCTCCCCTACATCAGCATATTAGTTGTGGGGGTTGTTTTGTTTATAGAGTTTATCTTTAAAAGCAAAAAGGTAAACTGCTGCTCTCTCTCCTCCCATGCACAAAGAACAGCATTCACTGCCTCCACGAAGGACCTAAGGGCTGTGAGTCACTTGTTTTGGAAAAAAGCTCCCAAAGGCTATCAAGCAAGACTGTTGAGATAAAGCCTTTCAAGACTTACATCAGGGTTTCCCAGACACTACGTGTACCAGTAAGTGCAGACTAATCATATTTTGTCAGACTGCACACTACTTCTGAATCCATCTACCAGCATGCCAGCCAGGATAATGTAACCATAAACTATTAGAAGCACATGCTACTCCATGTAGGAGTTCTTCTGCTTCTGCATCCTCATGCAAGTTGCTTCAGAAGCGCTTCGGGGCTTTTTACAAAACTGAGACAAATAGGAAGCAAACCAAGCAGGGGGACTCGAGGTTCCTTTTGCCAGCAATGAGTGAACAAAGCAGAAAGCTGCAGAGAGGCTGTTCCAGGCCAAAGGAGAAAAGAAGAAAAGAAGCCCCAGCAAACTGGTTAGCTACCCCACCAGCACAATGCTCTGAATTAGCCAAAGTTCTGGTTTGGTTTAGAAACTTTTATTCCAGGCATCTAAGGCTGCCAGCAACCTAGGCAGTCTAATCAAACCCAGGCCTTGTTAGAAGCAGTAGTTTGGATGTCAGTAGCTGTTTCCCTTATGGTTCTGTGTCAGACCTACAGCAGCATTTGCACTCAAAGCAGGACAGAGGTTATTTAAATCCAGCTATGGCAACACATCTCCCTCCACCAGCTGGGACATCAGGCAGTGTTTTTTCACAGCTAATATCTGCTAAATTAAGTGGACACACACAGATGTCCACAGGAGCCAGACTTCTCAAAAAAATAACCCAAAGCCAACACAAAAGCACAAGCATTTTAAAGAAAATATTCCAATGAAAAAATACAATTACAAGCACCAGCATGCAGTTTTACCTCTTCCTGCCTAACAATGGCCAGCAAAGAAGCCAACACATTATAAGGGAGCATTCAAAGCATATTGGAAAGTCTGGGAACGGAACAAATATTAGTCACGATTCCTCACAAAACACAGCATACAGTGGGACCCACCATGAACACCTCTGTTTCCTTCACCTCAACAGCTAAAGATCAGAAAAGCCTTCAAAGGGGTAAAACAGCACCCTGAAACACCTAAAAGTACTGTTGCATCACGTAAAGACATTCAGTTTATGGAAAAGCTTCATGAAAAAACATGCATGTCCTTTATAGAGCAGTGTAAGCCATAGGGAAGACCTTTATACAATTTTTTAAAAAAAGATAAATAATTACACAAAGTACAGATGTGTAAAACAGTTTCTTCACCTTCATTAAGTAACCAGCATTCACACTGCAAGATCTAATGATATTAACAACGGCTTGGCCAAAACAGCCCAAGTAGTACTGTTACTGCCAAGAGCAGGGCCTTCCTGTTGAGAGGCAAATCCTCTGCCAAGCGTGAAAACCATGCTCATGAAAACTAAGATTCCCAGTTACCCGTGGAAGGTAAGATTTACCACTTTATAACCTTTTCTGTGACAAATCCATTGACGAGTAACTTGTCATGAAACAGTGTATGTGGGGTGGGGGGGAAAGCTGTAACTACTAGTGGTCATTTGGGAACTGTTTGTAATAATCTGGCTCAGGTAATGTGGGCACATACAAGGCTACAGGCAAAGTACCACCTTCCTACCAGGAAGGACAAAAGATCACACAGAAGTGACAGGCACTGCCTTTCATCATTAGCCAACTTATTTAGGGCAGGGGGGAAGCACTGCATGCTAAGTATAAGGTACTGACATCTATCCATATAATGTAAAACCTAAAGCATACGGAAAAAGTAACTTCAATTTGTACAGCAGACATACAAATTAGGAAAACACTTGGCAAGGCAGGAGTGCATCAAAAAAAGACATTGGAGTTACAAGGTTACAAAATAAAAGAGCAAACCATTCCATACCGAGAAAAAAAACCTGAGGATGTACTAAAACCATCCTCCATAAACAAGAATAACAGGAAAATTCCTCTAAGAGTAACAGCAGTGAAATACTAGAACAGACTATGTGGAAATACTGTGAAATCTCACGGAAGATTCTGAAAAAAGTTATCCATGTCAAAACAAGTTTACTGGATTCTTTCTTCTCAAGCTGCTATTTTTGGAGCATCCCTGTGCACAGGCAGCCCTTGACCTCACAGCCAGCAGAGCACACTTGCAGGCAGAAGGTGCCAGCAGCCCTTTGTGACACGGCTGCCAGGAGGGACAGACCCCCAGCACATGAAACCCCCCAGGCAGTGATGCAATTCCACAGGTATCCGTCATGGGTGAGCCCTGTCACAGGAGAGACCAGCACTGGCTCCACGCAGAGCAAGGTCAAGATCCAGCAGCAGAGTTACACAATGTATTGCAGCACTTAGGTGCTGGTTTTATGGCCCCAAAGCAGCAGGAGGCTGTCTCAGAAGGTACAGAGTAAGAATCAATCAGCCAAATCAATCTGGCTCAGATGTTGCAGCCCATGGCTCCACTCCCCTGTCTGAGAAACACCCAAGGAGCATGCATAACTTTATTAGGATCTGAAGCTACAGCTCAACTAATTTGCAATTACGGCACCAGCTGGTGGCCCGAAGCACCATGCTGTGTCATTTGAGCCTCTCAATGTCTGTGGCAGTAAAAAAACCCCGATGCCTACAGAGTCCCAACTTCCTTTAACACTCAAGAGACAAAGTTACACGTAGGAAATCAACAGAGCGAGGACCTAAATACTCACTTATGATAGTTTAGGAAATGAGGAGTCTTCCCTGAATTCAGAATAACTCATCAACATAAATGCGACACAGCTCAGCAGTGTTCTTACTGTTTTTTCTCACACTTCTCCAAGTGATTTGTATTTTGACTTATCTGCCCAGGATAAACAGTCCCTCAACTGTCTAGAAATGATCCTGGTAAATTATGAGCAGGCATCTGATTAATTCAGAGTCCCAGGATAACAGATTACAGAACAAGCTCTTCCTGGTTAGAGCAGAATGTTCTGCCTTCTTACATGTGACTTCCACAAGATACACCAAAGACTTTCAGGTTGCTGACAAAGGAACAACCAACCCCTTCCCACCAAAAAAAGAGGGCAGTAATTGCATTAATAATGATTCTGACTCAGTGTTTCCCATATACTGGCAGAGACATTAAATTGTCTGTTTTCAAGCTCAAAAAGCAGCATTTTTCCTAAGTATTTCAGACAAGGTATAGGAGACAAGTATTCCAAGTTTCAAATATTACACATGGCAGCACATGCAGAGAGAACTTTTTGGGCAAGGGGGAAGAAACAAACCAGAATTTCTTCCTTTACCATCATAGAAGGCATTAATTATTCTGAGAACCAGAAACCTGGTCCTCATAAATGATGAGGGACTGTGAAAAGTAAGGTTGAATAATCAACATCAAGTGTTATCTTTTTTTACCATTTCTGGAACCCATTAGCCTTTAGCAATAACTTTCCTTAAAATGAAACAAAATGAAACCAATGAAACCCTAAATGGAACTAAATTAATCCCCAAACAGTCTAGAAACAGACTCCTGGTTGCAGTTCCCAACAGTTTTTAATATAGTAAAATGATAATTTTGGTTTTAATATTAGTCTATGTAAGTTTCAGTGGTTTCAATTATTAAAGTGCCTGCTGAAACTCATTCCACTGTGGTTACTCAAATGGCATTTGTTCCAGCTGATAAGAATATGCAAAAGTTTTGGTCAAACAGTCTGGATGTTTATCTGCTTCTTTTAAGAATTCTAGATGACAGATGGTTTTTAAAGACTCCTGAGCATGTACAGTTCCTCTTCAAGTACTGTACCCTGGCAACTTTGCTGTCTGGAGCATCTCCCTTCTGAGGAAAGGCTGAGGGAGCTGGGCCTCTTCAGCCTTGAGAAGAGACAATGCAGAGGGGACCTCATCAATTTGTGTCACCATCTGAAGGTGCCAAGAGGAAAGATCCAGGCTCTTCTCAGTGATGCCAGGCAATAGGACAAGAGGGAATGAGCAGAAACTGATGCACAGGAAATTCCACCTGAATACGAGGACAAACTCTTCCTGTGCAGTGACTGAGCACTGGAACAGGTTGTCCAGAGAGGTTGTGAAGTGTCCCTGACTGGGGACATACAAGAACCATCTGGACACAATCCTGTGCCATGTGTGCTCTGGGATGACCCTGCTTGAGCAGGGGGTTGGACCAGATGACCCAGTGTGGTCCATTCGGACCTGACCCAAGCTGTGAAAACATTCTGTGGCACCACAGTTGTTCCAGAAACCCAAGGATGTCAGGCACCACAAACATCTGCCCATGCCTGGTAATACCAGCTGTGGCAATTTGTTTGTGTCTGCTCACCACCTCCAGACATGCATCAGCTTCTCAGATGCTGCAGTCCACATTTAAGCCTAATTTAACTTCAGTTATCAACCACTTCAGAGGTTTATCCTCCAGCTGCTCCTGCTTCTGCTAGAGCATTAAGTGACAACAAATGCCCAAGCCGTCAATCTTACCAATGTCCCTGAGAAACCTGGTATCAGCTGCCCTGTGTAATTCTAGTGTCTGGATAAATTCTAACACCTTGGGACAACTCTGATAATTAGATTCAAACAACTGACCACTGAAGGCCGAAAAACTATTAAATCATTCTTCCTTTAAAAAGAGCTTGAGAATTCTGGGCTTGTGGTATTTGGTGTTGGTTCTGAAATCAGGTTGTGCTCTCCAAAGGTCCAGCCCCTGTGAATGGTCTTTCCTGCCAGGGGCATAAATATGTATAAAGGATAAAGAAGAGATGTTGACCATTCTCTTCTGGTTTTTTGTAACAGATTGGTCTGAATCTGTCTGCAAAAAAACAGAGAAGAAAATTGTATAGGAAAGTTTGCACAAATGTTCTCTCTGCTAGAATTAGGTTGGTGTTATCCATGCTCCCCTTTCATATATGAAGTGACATTTTTAGAAATACTGGCTAATGGAAACTCAGAGCTAAAACTTGCACATATCAGCAAATTTGTATTTTTGAAAGTTTTGACTTCAGCATATATGGAGAGGTTATATTTTTAACAAACTGAATTTAAAAAAAACCTGTCAGACAGTACACAAGGTCTGTTTGCAGAATGACTACACAAATTCCTGCTCTGTGCATGCCATTTGACTCAAAGTGCAATCCCAAAGACAACAGGTCCCTGTTTTTCACATACCAATTGTTGGCTTGAATCAGTGAATTCATTGTCTGAGTCTGCATGACCATTGCTGTAATGTAATTTAAATAAAGTAGTCATTCCCCAAACTTTTAGAAGTACTTCAAATACCTTCTGGTATCATAACTTAAGTTATGATTCTAAAACGGTCTCCAGACTTGAAAACAATATAACTTTAGGAAGAAACAAAAACCACGCTACAAACCCCACATGCCTGATTCTGAGGCTGTTTAAAAGAGCTTTCCATCAAGTCCTACACGTTAAGAGACTTCATTTGGTTTCTGGTCTTCAGGACCAGAGGGCAAAGCACTGACTTCTCCCACTGCCCCACACTCCAGGTGGTGCCTGCTGAGGCTGTGGCTTACTGCAGAACCTGCCGGGGCCTCTCCTGGCAGCCAGGTGAGCACCAGGGTGTGGCACAGCACTGGGACAGAAAGCTCCCTCCAGATCCTTCTCCAGCTGATAACAAGCCTGCTGCATGCTTACAAAGGAAAACTGCAACCCACCAGGCCTTCCTCTGAAGAGAAAGCTATAGCATTGAATGAATACATCGTTAGTAGTATTAAATATTGTAGTCTAAATTTAATTTACTTGATGCAGCCTAGATTTAACTCACATAAAATCTCTATGCTTACATTTAATTAACAATCCCATGCCACCATTTCGATTTTCATTGGAAAAAAATCTTTCTTCTTGCTTAACACTTTTCGGTTCCTTTGCTGTACATGGAGTAGAATCCCAACAGACAAAAATGCTGTTCTTTGCAAAATTTATGCTGCAACGACAGCCAGAATCGTGTCTACCCTTCATCAATATTCAGTCCTGGGTACTCCAGTGATAAAACTTAAACCAAGTGATTCAGTTATAATAGCAAGTGCCTCTAGACAGCATTTCATTATCAATTTGCTGTCACTACAATTTGAGTAGGAATCCAAATTTATTGCAGTATTTTTGGATTTTAATCTAGGTTATTATTCACTTATAAAAGCAATTAGCAGAAAAAATGTTCATTTATTAAAAGGCCCCAAACAAACAGTGAACACCTTTTCAGTCAGAGTTCCACTTCCCAGGAGAGAAAAAAAAAAAGAAAAAAAAAGAAAAAAAAAAAAAGAAAAAAAAAAAAAAAGGGAAAAAAAAAGGCATGTGAAAATAAGTTATGTTTAAAACACCTAAGTACACTGATTTTTGCAGCTAGCCATCAACAACAGTACTGCAGAGAAACAAAACAGCTAAATACAAAGTTGGGCCTCTTAACTGGATCAGAGAGGTAATGAATTAAGTTCACAACTAATTTTCAAGGAAACACAAGGCAGAGGTTTTCTGTATTAAAAGAGCTATCCACCTTAAAATGGGAGCTCAGTTCAAGTTATTTGTAAAGGCATCTCACTGTTGTCAGCAAGTATCCTCAATAGGTGTTACCC
This sequence comes from Prinia subflava, assembly GCF_021018805.1. Taxonomy (NCBI): domain Eukaryota; kingdom Metazoa; phylum Chordata; class Aves; order Passeriformes; family Cisticolidae; genus Prinia; species Prinia subflava. The sequence goes on from NC_086248.1 coordinate 97,012,068, forward strand.
CTCTGTAATTCTAAGAGACAGGACAAGTAAGGCCTTTCCTGCATCATTCACTGTTCCATTCTACAATCTGAAAGAACCTAATTTGGCCTAAATTTAAATTACATAACCTCCACTCCTTTCAATGGGAGCTTTACAATCGTAAATAAAGACAGCTTTTGGTCCTGACATGGAAACACAATTGAATTTTGTATTAACGAGAACACAACCACATTTGCTTATACACAGCTACATTCTCTCTTTACAGCCAGCATCTAACAGGCAAAAAAAAATTCAGAATTCTGCTGTAACTAACTGTACCTTCTGAGTGTACCTGTGAAGGTTTCAAACAGCATTTCAGATTCTCCAGAACAAATCAGAACTCATCAGTTTCTTGCCTGTACTTCAACATTAGATTGTTAACCTCTTCAATATCCAAAGCCCAAAAAATTTCCACCTTTTGTCACTGAAGAATTACTCCTACTCCTGTTTATGACAACCAAGGATATGAGAGAAATCAAGTCCAAAACCTTCATTAGTGCCAGATTAAGACTTAAAACATCCAGAAATGCTTTGAGAAAATGTTAGGAGTAATCCTAACATTTGATACATATAAGGATGCACAGACTATGCCAAACCACAAACATAAGCAGTAAGAATGCAATGGCCAGCACACAACTCAAAAGAGGAATAAATTCAAGCATTTCACTAGACTTTAACCACATCATAGATGCTGGGGTTCTTTTCAGTCAATATTATCTTTTACACTGAAAAACTCAAGTGTCAAGCAAAACACTTCTATCAAAGTCACAGTATATAGAGTGCTATATATAACTCCCTTCTGAGGTCACCACGCTTCAGTTTTACAACTCTCATACCAAGGAGATAAAGGGAAGGCAGGTTCAAGAGCCAACCGGCACTACTACACCATAAAAATCTACTGACTTTTCTCCTGCCATACAAGGGCTCCGTGAATTTTAATTTTAAGGACTTAGTACTCACATTCCTGCATTACAGCTTCTAAGCTTGCAAGTTTAATATTCCTCTGTGTCACAGGATTTCTATTCTGTTTTCTGTGCTTTGCTCTAAACACAGCTACCTAGGGATAGCTAAAGAAAAGGAGGGCAGAAGGGAAAAGAAAAACAAACAAAACTGACCTGTAATCGGAGTAATGAACCAGGTACAGCAGCAGGACAGTGACCTGACCCAAGAGCTGCAAGGAATAGCTGCAGGAGAGCCCTGTTCTTGCACAGGGTAAATCACACACAGGAGCTGAGCAAGTTTCAGGCTCTTCCCTCCAGCCATAGAAATTACGCAACATGCACTGCCTCTGTGCTAGACACACAAAGAACACTTTTATAGAAATGGTGCCATAAAAATGTTACAGACTGCTAGAGCAATCACCAAAGTAACCTGTCAAAAAATTGTCAAAATGTTTAGAAAGATCTTCCCTTACTAATGCAGACCTTTATTTGCTAAATGGAATAAATTCAAAGGTACTGTTTGGATACTCTAAACTCCTTTATCTGCACATCCACTTAATCCACACCAAGGAAAATTAACAATGCCCTTTTGGTCTTAGGTAGCACATGCAACATGATTGCTCCTCCTTTTTATTTTACTTGCAAAGAAATATATTCACTGTACTGCACTGCATACCATAAACCAGGCTTCTTAACAGAAGAACTCACAGTGACAGGGCAAAGGGAAGCAGTTGCAAATCTGAACTTCTGATTTGACTTCATGGAAATAAATCCCTACCACCCTAAAGGTTAAAAAGTTACATACAAAGATTGTGAATTTCTGGACTTTGTTACTACAGGAAGTTATGGAGAGAGATAAGATCAGCAAGCTACAAAGGAATTAGAGGAATTCATGGGTAACTGGTTCTTAAAAAAAAAAAATAAAAGGAATCTATAGGCATGTTCCAAAACACCTCAAAACAGACAATGGATCCGAGGGTTCTGGCAGAGGCAGAGGAAAAGAGATCCCTATGGGGCTGCTGGCAATTTCTTCCAAGCAGCCTCTCCTATTGCTACTCTCCAGGACAATGATCAGTGGTCTGCCCCAGCAGGGCACTTCTCCAATTCTAATGCTACTCTAATATTAAAATCTCTGTAGTTCCCACAAAATCTAACTCCTTCCATAGGCAGGGAATCACAGAACCCTGGTATCTGTCTTGTTTAAATTACACATCCTGTTTTCTTTATTTTGTTATCAAGGCAGTTAAATCTAAGATAGGAAGCAAAGTCTTTTAGATAAAAAGTCATTTTCTATTGTTTTAAGTAGTCAGAAGGAAGTCCCAGTTTAAATAAACAGCAACTCTGCCCAGGGATCACCACTAGGAAAAGCTGGCAAGCTTTTTTTTTAATCTGACATTAATTTTAGACGTAAGTTTTCAAACCTATTTGCATTATTTCATAAGTAATCTACTGCTACACTACTCTTGACATATTTTTATCCAATATTTCATAACAAACCAATCAACCCAAATCCAGTCCCTACAAGCCCTGTTCTCTGGTTATCAGGTAACACCAGAAAAGCACTGCTCCATGCCCCTCTGAGAGCAGGCTATCAGATGTAAGGAATTCAGAAAGTACAATGCAGAATAAGACTGAACTTGAGACAACTAACAGATCTGTGAGCTCTGTGAAGAAACTGTGAGGAGTTCAATATCCAAATTTCATGCTGAAGAGAAAATAAAAGAAAAAGAGATGATGATCTCAGCAGCACAGGAGCACGTGTGCGTGTGCTGGCGAGGCTGGCGTGTTTACAGGCGAGATGTGACAATGTTGCCCTCATTACTATCACACACTGTGTTTAATCTCTGTGGTAAGGAATTATCCAGGAAAAGCGCTTAGACTTCCAAGAGACACTAAACCCAACAGGAAAGCTGAACACAGTGAACTTTACAGGCTTGCAGGGAGACACTGCCTGCAGTCCTCTGAAGGATTTTAAAGCAATCCCAACTACATAAGTTATGATCTCCCACATCTCAGCTTCCCCACAGCTACTAAAAGGATGGGAGGTTTGCCAATCCTATCACCTTTAACTGCTCAAGACTGATACAGCAGTGTCTGGCCAGACCTGCTGCAATGTCAAAAGAGAAAAACAACTCCAGCTCTTGCTTCAGCTGGAGAGCTAACAATAGATGCAGTGCATTCCACGGATCAAATAGAGCTGCAAATAATCCCAGCATTTTTTGCCATGGTCACACGGAGTACACAGGCTGTCACTGAAGTTCTCCCCAAACTGTGGAAATGCTGGGGGAAGTCTTGGGCCTTCTGTACCCTGCAGCCACTTTTTAAAATGCTTTTTATGCTATTATCCCTAAAGACAAGCAAGTAGATTCTAAAGTGGTTTGAGCTGACCAAGCCTTGCCTAAACCATAGAGCAAGACATTCTTAAGCCAGGAAACAAAAAGTCTCATTTTTAGACAGTAACCTGTTTTGCAAACAAGGCATATAAAAGATTTTTTAAAATGCAAACTAAATTTAGGATTGATATTTCAGCTGCAGTTTGTCTAATTAGTCTCAATCACTGAAAAAAAAATTTAGAGATCTCTAGAGGAATAAAATGTTTTTTAAATTGTTTTAATTAACATTAGAAAAATCGTTCCATTTACTTCAAAAACTTTAGGAAAAGAACGGCAAAAAAGCAGATAACAGTTTCAGACAAAAATTCTGCCTCTAATTCTACAAAGCTTGCAATGAAACACAATTTTAGCAAGTGCTAGACATCACTCATCAGCACTTAGTGAAGCTCAGACAAAGCACTGATCAGGTAAGCCTTCATAACAACATCTACTTTGGCCATGCATAATTAGATTCCAAAACCTTGAGCTAAATCATAGGTAAAAACACAGAAAACAAGGAAGATGGCTATATGCATTATACAAGCTTGTAAAAAAACACTAGCAATTAAGCCCTCTTCACCCTATTACATTTTTTGGTAGCATGACTGCTGGGCTATAGAGATGGCCTTGTGGATGTTCTCCTGATCATCCCATCAACAGGTATCTGTAATCCTACAATAATCACCTGGAAAGCTTCCTTGGCAGAAAGCTGACAGAAAAACACTCACTGCCAAATGAACATTTGTTCTGTTAAGAATACCACTGAGAGAGTTTAAAATGCAAGTATCTCTTTCAGGATTTCACTTGTGCCTTTGCTGGCCCCATTAAAGATGTGGGAGCTGGGAGCAAAAGGCAGCGCTCTTTTTTGAAAGGTACGTGATGCTCCTGATAGGAAAAATGGCCACTTACCCCACACCTCTGGATTTACTTAGAACAGTAAGTTAAGCTCTCTCTGTACATGGAATTTGGTGGATAAGCTTGGGCACTCTCCCCACTGCCATTCCTCTTTTGATCTGTTACTATGTACTGTCTATGAAGCGTTTTAAGCCTGACATCCCATTGGAAGACAATCAGCATGAAGTTACTCACTTAAGCCTAAAGATACTCAGCAGCGTACAGGAGATGAAAAGAATTCCATGAAAAGACCATAACTACACATAGTAGCTTGTTGCAACACAAAAGGAAAGCAAAATGCAAAGGTTCTTACGTTTTCAAGCTGGTTTGCAGACATAAGTGATCATACTGTCACTTTGTAATAAAAATTCAAATAGTTTCAAATAGAAGTAAATAATCCATGATTACCAGTTTAAAAGCTTATCCCCTAAGTGTACCAAGTAGCTACACAGAAAATTAGTATTTGATAACACAGTCTAGCAGTATTTCCAACACTTTCAGACAATTATGAAACACAAATAAGCATGTACAAAGGAGACAAACCACCAGTCTCTTCAGGTAATATTTTTGCTAGGTGCAGAAGCCAGGAGTACTGCTAATTACTACTCAGCAAAAATATCTCATAGTACAAAGCTTCTTCAAGCAGAGATTTAGTTTCAAGTAAAACATTTTGTTTTAAAAACTGATTAGACTTACAAACTGTAGAAGAACATACTATAAATCACAAAACATCCTCTAATGCATTAGACTTCCATAAAGGTTTCTAAACTATACAGATTCCTGTTATGACAATATACCTCATTCTGCTGAAAACATGGAATTTCTGCTGAAAGTCAGAGCAAATTTAAGATTCAGTACAGAGCTCTGCTACAATCCACTGCAGCTAACAACAGCCTGGGCCAGACTGAAAGGATTTTAATCAGGTGCCTGCAACACACTGGTACCACGGTGAGGGAATGAAATTTAAAGCACAGGGCAGTTGTGTAACTACAGCAAGAAGAGTTTACGGTAAAAAGAGGGTTATTCCTGCAAAACCAACCTCCTCCCCTCTCCCAGGCTATCATCAGCAGGTTGTAGCCCAACATCTTATGCCATAATCTGGTCCACCCTGCTTGGATCCCAAGAGGGCAATCCTTTGCAAAGCGATCCCTGAGCATTTCCAGGGGAGCTCACACCATTCCCATTCTTTATGCTTCAGACTTTTCTCTGCAGTACTATCAGTGATACCGGCAACAGATTGCTCCACACTGCTTTTTACAAAGCTCATTTTCTCAACCGTGCAAAAATTTGCAAGCTTCAACCATGACTGATGACTTTTTTAGTATATTTTGTATCTGCATTTACTATGTACCTTTTCCCCACGAGAAAACCCTGAATGTCGTAGCTACAAGCCTCAGTTTTCAGGAGACTGCAGTTGCTTGGCATGCACTGAACCAACACAATTCCAAGCTGAGAAACTCAGCAACATTTTCCATGAAACTACTGTATTTCAGCTGGTGTTCAGAGCCTCAGCCCATGGAGGGATGTCAACCAGGTTTGCAGGAGCCATGGCCCAGTGTTACATCCAGAGCAGATGTGAGGTTTTGAAAGGGGAATGAAGCAGGATGTAATGTCTATAAAGAACCTATGTTTAACTTCAATCATAAGAAAATCACCAGCACAGACTATTAGTAAAAACAGTGCTAAAAGATAACACATGCATCTTTAATGCCACTTAAGAACTAATGATATCAAATAAGTGTAATCTCCTCCAGTTCTTCTGGAGTCCTACACTAATTACCACAGAGGGCAGATGCTGTTGAATTACTTTGTTGTTGACAGCATTTACAGGGCAAAACTACTGTAAGGAGAGCAGAAAGGAGATCTGAAAACCTTATTCAGACACCAGATGCTACACTCAGAGAAAATATATCAAGTGCAGCTTTGCAATGCCTGTGCTGCAGCAGAACCACAAAGAAATGGAAGAGTATTCTTGCTGTCAGAGAGGACAGGAGTCCAGAAGAAGATGCAAACAGGGTAAGAATTCTGCCTAATATTGGCATCCTGGAAGAGTGACAGAAAAAACAAGTTCAGGTCTACATTTAGACACGTTCCACTGAACAGATGCAAATCAGTACATGACAGACTGGACAACAATCGGCCTTAGCTTCCAAATGATGAGGACCAAGTGGAGAGTAACAACTGGCAGGAGGTCTTAAAAACAGACCACAATGAGAAATAATGAAATTCATGGGCTAAATCTTGAAAATATTTATTTCCAACTCGGGAGAAATACAAAGCCTCACACACACCAGAGGTAGCTTCAGAGAGAATAAGCTGATCTGTACTGTCCATGGTTAGTGAGTATGGAAGCCATAATATACAGAAGGAAGATTTAAATAATGTAGTGAGACAAACCCTCCAAGGATAATTCAGAATGGGAAGAAGTTTCCCAATAGAGGTGATACCATCTCAGATTAAAGATACATTTAAACTGAGGTGCCTAAACTGCAACATGCAGACCAGAGCCTGCAGGAAAAATCTGTCTGCCCAGAGGGCCTCTGGCATCATTTTTCTCTGGAGCATCCAAAGATTTAGGCAGAGAACATGCACAATTATTTTGAAAAGCTGTTCTTTGCTGCTCAGAGGGTACCACAACACCTTCTTCCTTAATAACCAGGCCTACATCTGCCATGTACTCAAAACTCACAAAAGTGAACCATCTCATCATTTACTGTGGACAGGTGCACTTCCAATCATCTAAAAGGAGTCACTGAACTGGACTGTCCCAGTCAGGTGAGCACTGCCCACCTTTCAGTTGTATGGTAAAGGAGTGAGTGATCAACTTAGTCCAATCCAAAGCACCTTCAGAGAAAGCCACCAGGTCTAACCCACACAAAACATTAGGACAAGGAACAAAGTGTTCCAGTCCTGTCTTAAAAGCTGATGGATATCTATTGATGGATGTTAGCTTGGCTGAAGCTAGCAGTTCTGATTAAGCACAGTACAAGGAGACCACAGGTCCCTGGAGTTTGGGTTCCTCCCCGGCAAGCACACCTTGTTACATTCACAGTTTCAGCTTCCTTCATGTGCACGCTCTATTCACAGGACAAGAACTACCACGAAGTACAGTGATTTTAGGGAGCACATGCAGCTGACAATCTAGCTGTTCCAAATTTGTGACTCCTTCAAATATCATGACACACTATGTTTGGCTATTATTTCAATTTTTAAAAAACACGAAAAATCACACTGTATTCTGGTTAAAAAAAAAATCAAAGTTAAAAAAAAAAGTACATGAGTGAAGAACACCTCAAAGTCCTGGTTGCTTATATATGAAGGAAGGAGTGACTTGCAGTTGTAAAACCATTAAAAAGTCTTAGTTACATACTTACTCCTCTCACCCCTCCCACCTTTTTTCTCAGACTGCCTCTGACTTTGGATAGATGAACTGAGGAGTAAACGAACAGCAAGTAGGTTTCTTCATTATTCAATGTGTAGTGACGTTTTTTGCACATTAATCAAAACTTGTTCTGAATACCAAATTCAGAAGCTATTCACAGTTTAAGCACAGTGTCATAAAATATAGCATTTGAGAGCTTCAAACTTGAGCACAGCTTCTTTTTAAGAAATTAGCAAAAGTTGGAAATTAAAGGAGAAACAGACGGGAAGTTGTCTCCTCCATGGGAGAGCTGAAGCACAACAACTGGTGCACCCAGTCTTCTGATGTTGCTCATTTAATCCAAGATGATCTAGAGGCCTTTGTCTTCAGTGGCCATCTAAGACTCTCTCTGCTTTGAGGGACTAAGGCAGATGCTGAATAATTTAATGTTTTGACAGATCATGCCCACAGTCTTAAGTTAGTCAGTAAGAAAACAGGCCAGGACACAGCTAATGAACACCCCTGACAACTCTCAACCAGCACGAAAGGACAGGAATTCTTTGAAAAATAAGAAGCAGTCAGTGCTTGCAGAAAACACTGAGCTGAGTCCATGAAATAATCTTATCTTCAAGCAGCTCCCTACCTCATTCATTAGAGACTTTCCAACCAATGTAATGGAGAAAGAAACTAAACAAGCCAAAAAAAAAAGCAGGCTTCAAACCACCATCTATTTCTATCTGCAAACCAGAACCCAGGCACTATTGCAGGGGAGGAAAAAATAGCATAAAATCATTCACATGCTCCAACATCCTTTTTGTGATAATTCTGCATCTGGTGTATGCATACAGATATTAACTAATAACCAAGAACTAGCAGGGTAGTGTCACTGCTCACATATACACAAAGATTGAATAGATTTCTTTTCAACAGCCAAACAGAACTTCGGACCACTGGTAACAATTCTGAGATTTGCCCCAACTTAATTTCAATTTAGGGGGAAAGATGACGGATATGAAAAGCTGACTGTTTTGTCACAGCCATATTTATAGCAGCACAGCACCTGAACTTAACTTTTAAATACTCTTTGTGCAACTACTAGTGTTTCCATCCACTTTCTACTCTGAGTTCCTTTAAGATTTATCTAAGCAGTCTACCAGCACACTACTTTAAATTTATACCTCAAATTTCCCAATTTCCTGGGTAGATTTTAGATCTTCTCCATCTACACACTAAAGTAAGTTCACTTCATTAAAGATGAAAATGTTATCTTCACAATTAAATTACATTCTCCCTCCCTTCTCAAGAAGCAGAGACATTTTTACAAATTCCTACTGTTTCCTGTGCCAAAAGATAGAACTGAAACAAGCCATCATAGCACTGAACGTCACAAGCAGTGTTCTCATCCTCACCAAACTGTTGTGCAACAGAAGCAGAGATCCCTCTTCCCAAAACAGAAAGCAAAAAGTCCCCAAGCATCCCTGTCCATGTATTTAAATCATTTCTGCGACAGAGCTCAGGTTTGATCTCACCAAATGCAGCAGGAATTTTTTAGGTTGTATCAAGTTTTCTTTGTGTATGCAAAGGTTTTTCATTGGGCCTGCCTGAGAACAGGCACACAACTCCCTGGCACTGAGGTCTGAATTAAGCATCAGACTACGAGAAAGGCATTTGTGTTACTAAAGGCTGCTTGCTCAATGATGCTTTATAGATTAGAGACACCCCCTTGGCAAAACAAGCAAGAGACCAGTACTGAGAGGTGTTTTGAATCTTTTCCTAGCTTTACTTCAACTCTCTATTTTGGTTTCTGCTTTATTAATAAGCCACATATAAGTACATTTACTATAGTATTTTTTTAAGAAAAAAGCTATTTTTAAATCTGCTTCAGATTTAAAGAGACGTTAGTTCTAAGAGCAAGAAAGTGTCAGTATTAGACCTGCTAATTTAAGTATCTACCTTAATTTCAGTTTAAATTTTGTGAATTGTCTTTCAAAACCCACACAAAAATTCTGAAAACAGACTATAATAAAATGGATTATTACACAGCATAAACATCATGCCACCTGAGACACAATGCATATGTTACAAAACCACAGCAGTATTACAAATCCTCAGCCTTCCAGTTTCAGACATCTATATTGCTTGACAGACTTTGAAGCAAAGATCAAATTAACCTCCTTCTAGATTTCAAATATTACTTTTGCCTTGTTTTTCACTACAGAAGACTAACTAGATTACAAAATAATGCCTTACCAGATGTTGTCATTTGTCCATTACTTAATTACTGGTTCCAGAGCCACAGAGGGTAATTTTCCCAAACAAGCTCTAAACATTTATTCCAGAATCCACTGAGAGCAAATGTACAGAATTTAGATGCTCAGACTGGTCGGGTTTAGCACTGGGGGGAATGGGGAGGTAGGCACAGGAGGTATGAACATATTCAAACATTACAGTTAAATCTAATAATTAAAAATTAGCCAGATATTTTGCTTTAAAGATTCCAATAGAGCCATCTGCGTTAACTTTCTCTGCATCACGTACATAGGTTTTCACAATCCCCAGCCTAATATTTTTCCCATGTACCGAATTTCTCCCTCTTGAAGTGTTAACATGTTGCTTGGCAATGCCATCCCACCTCGGGGAAGATCACCACCACCCCTTTTTGCCTGCTTGGAAGGCTGATTGTGCTGCACAGGTGTCCCATCCATCCGAAAACAAAGAGAGGCTCTGCGAGTGCACTGACGTCACCGCGGCTCCAGCGAGCCCCAGAATAGCAGCTCAAATACATACTTCATACTCCAGTGCTACAGGAAGCCAAACCATACCCTCCTGCTAAAGTATAAAATGAACGGGCAGAGAGATGTGCCGGGAATACCAATTTAATATATCCTGTACTAAGTGACATTCTGTTTGTTGCATAGCAACAGGAATCTACTGCAGAAAAACAATATGGAACTTTTTTTTTTTTTTACTTGCCAAGCTACAATTAACCCCAGTCTTCCTGAGAAACAGCACATCTACAGCATAAACATTACCTTTGTCACCAGTCCACCAAAGATGCTATCTCCAGCACTTACTCTGTTCCACATTTAAATGATTCTGTGCATTCAAGTGGCTGGAGAGTACGGTGCTGCCAAGAGAAGATTCCCTGCTGCAGTGCAGAATGGCCAGCAAGATCTTAATTCTATAGTAATGATCAAGAAAAAGTTCTCAGATGCACAGAACTTCCATTCTTAAGCATGAAACACTTTCATCATTTTACATTTCTCTCATACTGTGTAAAAAGAATTAAGGCGCTCAAATTCTGAAAGAAAATCCTATGGCTTTATTTCTAAATGTTTTTTGCTTTGCTTTGTTTGGGGGATTGGTTTTGTCTTACAAAACATTAAAACTGAGCACCTACCCAAACTACTTTGAATTTAAAACCGGCTTATCTTCAGATTTCATAACAATGTATGTACATCTAAACTCTGTGCCTCTTCATGGGAAAGTTTTTTGTACAACAGTATGAGTTGTGTAAGATTTCCCCATGTTCCCAAAAGAACAAGAAAATTACAATCACTCAGGTGGTTGGGAAATTGATATATTGATATATGGTAAGTTATATAAAAATATATTCCAGCAGTTTGGAGAGAATCTTCTGTCAGGTGTTTGTTTCTTTGCTAGATCTTTCTTAAACACTCTCCCCATTCCCAGACAAGACCAGGGTAATCTCACTGAGAGTTACAACCAAAATTCCCGAGGAGTGGGCTTTGGGGTGAGTCTACTCCCTACACCCACCCCAAGCACAGACATACTCAAGGACTGGGAGGTAAGTTCAGTGCAGGAGGAAAAATTGTGAGATTTCAAATATATGGATTCCAAATCTGTTGAATGCTGAGACTGGTACTACACAGATCACCAAACCTGCAAGCATTCCTCATTGTTATATGAACAGTCTTCATATCAAGGTTTTCTTTTTACTTTTGGGGCAGGGAGCACTGCAAGAGGAGAGGCTGCTTGCTTTGCATCTTCCCTAAGAAAAGAAGGCATGGAAATTCAAGGCAAGATATCCAGTGTACTCAGAATTGGCTTAACAGTGCACTCCTCTATCCTGTGGTAACTGGGGATTTCAACAGGCAAAAAATAAAATCCTGCTATTAAGTATTATTAAGCATTAGTCATGTCTAAAGATGCAACCCTTGCAATGCAATCCACTTCTATCTGCATCTTGCAGATTTACTATACAAAAGTCACATTAGTAACCAAGACTATGTCTTCACAAAAATAAGAGATGGGCTCTTTAAAAGGGACGCTCCAAGCATCCATTTCCCCCAGTGATTTCCAGTAGTCAGATGCTTCAAAGGAAAATATATCTTCATGCTCTACATGGAAAGAGCAACATTTGAAAAGTATTTTCACAGGTTTACTTCCTGACATTGCTCTTTGCAATGCAATCATCACTTCCTTTATGCAGACATCAGACATCATCTTTGTAGAGTAATACAAAAACAAATAGCAATTTAAATATGTCCTATAGTTGCTAACCTGTTTTCAAGCACCCAATTGACTTATCTCTGAAATAAGAATTACACCAAATATTCCTATGAGGTCAGACATTAAAACCATGAGCTTCCAAGAAAAAAAAAAACCACACAGTAACATTTACCTGTATCTGCAACAATCCACACAGTACAAAATCTCCACATGGTGTCTCCAAAGAATTGAGCAACTTTCTGAGGAACTCAGCCCTTGGATTTGTGAAATTGCCCGTGTCCTGCTCCCCACCACTGCAGCAGGTGATCTAATAAAAGGTATTGCCTCTCCTTATAAAACCTTTGTCATGTTTATCAGCTTAGAGCAACACAGCTACAGCAACAGCATTCACAACCTGCAAGGCAACCTTTGTGTTTGTCTTACTGCCATCCATTTGTGGATTTAGCTATTGTTGGAAACAGTGACAATTACAGGAACATACCCTGCTCTGTCAGTGACTAAGAAAGGCACACAAAACAAAAGGAATATCCTTTGGTTTCAAAGTCACCTTTACAGTATGCCAAAGAAGAAGCCTGAAGCCACCCTATTCCTCCAAACTTTATGAACAGACTACTCAAAGATACTGCCAGAATACAAAATCAAGCCTCTGAGTGCAGCAGTCCGGATTTCTTCACCTCACAACTCAGATGCAAGGTCAGATGTAAAGTGCAGCAGTAATCATTGTGAGGATAATTCATATATAATGCAGTTAACACAGCTGATCACCAAACTAAAGGCGGCTGCTCTCATCACACTACACTGTGGAAACCAGAACAATGGTCCCACCGCAATCCTTCAGATTGCAGCATGAGATCTTTAAGATGCAAAATCTATTTGACTGAGTTCTTATATTTCTTTACTGCTTTGGTCTTCTTCCTCAATCTCAAGGTAAAAATTTTCATCCAAAAGCCACTACTGCCTTTCCACTCAGTAGCTAAAAACCCAAGGAAACCATTCCCAAGGAAATGGTACAAAACCTCATTCTCGATTACTCTCCAAGACACCTAACACTAAAGAAGCAGCTGAACTACTGGATTCAGCTTGTGCTTAAGTTCAAACACTTACTACTCAAGTGCTCTAATCATTCATCTCCTCATCCTCCCACTCATGACCAGACACAGGTTCCCTGCAAGTTTTCCAAAATGGACCTCTCTCCTCAGCCTTCTCTTGGTCAGAACAACACTGAAGTGGAAAGGTCTTCCACGTCTTCCCTCAGCCCTCAAACAGCAGGCTCTAAGCAAGGGAAAAAAGCTCTGACTACTGGAGACCAGAGACAGATCTACTGTCTCCAGACTCAGCTTCAGCCCAGATGCTTCATATCTGACTAGGAAAGCAGTCCTGTGTTCCAAATATATTTCATATACATACATCTTCCTGCACCATCCTCCTGTTCTACTCACACTAATATGATTCAACTAAGTAGATCAGTGTATAACAATAAATTAAAATATAATATAATCTCTGACTAGATTCAGAGATTCCTCTCAAAGCACAAGTATTCTGAACTAAGAAAAAGGTACCTCTAAACATAATTTAAAAATAATAAATCAGTATTTCTGCTAGAGTAGCACGTAACCAAAACCAAACCATACCTGTTCTCAAGTAGCATGCTCATACACAAATGCAAAACCTCAATACTGATAATTTGCCTAGTGCTGTCATTCACTATTTTGATTCATTATCTCTGCCAAAATTAAGCTCATTTGGATTAGGTTTCACTGTTTTGTCAGTCTGGCCACAGCATCTATTTCAGACAATAAGTAACTATGTTTATCCTGAAGCTGTAAACTCCATTTACCATCATCCACAGTAGCCAATTGCAGATTTATAAAAATGGGCTTTGCAAATGCATTCAAGAATACAGTACAAGTTTTCTAGGAAAGCTTCACTGTGTACAGTTTTAAATACAAATCCAACAAGTATTTTTTGAAACAAATCTGTTTTATTAAACTTAGGCTGGGTACTCTAAAGAAGAGTCAGCATTGTTTAATGGACTAAGGCTTGCCAAAAGGATCATACACTTTCCTCAAATATCAACAAGAGTTCAACACAGGAGATAAAATAAAAGGTGTACAGATCACTGTGCACTGTTTATAGAAGACTCCAAGCTTTTAAAAGAAAGCAAAGGGCAATGAGATTTTTATAGAACAGGAAGATACAGGGAGAAAACAAGTTTTCAAAATGAGTAGCAGTATATAGTGTTCATTGTAATGCATTACTGACATGAATGACATAGACTAGCTAGAAAAGGAAAATTCTTGCTCGCCTGGAGCTGGAAGCTTGGAACCTCAAAAAAGCCACATATTCAACATAAGTTATTTGAAGAACTAGTGATTTTAGGCAGCAATACTACCAGGTTCAATGCCCAGATTTACTCAGAGCATATGTTTAAGTCACATTCGCAAAGCCAACCAGAAAGCTGAATAGAACCTAAAACTACCAACCTCCTCTTTCCACCAATGCCAGTAAAAATACCACTAATGCAGCAGCACTGAAAGTTTTGTTGGAAATAACATGAACTACAACAGAATCTTAAATCATCTTTCCATTTAGTACTTCCATTTTTAATCCCATATAATAGGAAAAAATGCAACTTCACTGGAAATCTCCACAAAATATAAACTTCTAGCAGACATGAGCACATATGAAGACATACTGGTTTATGCAACTGAAATAGAGAAGTGTTCACCAGGAGCCAGATGGGACCACAATAAAATACTACCTTAACTACATGCCCTTCAAAGCATTTCAGTCAAAAGCTATTTTCACTGTATTTCACCTGCAACAAACTGACAGCAGTCAGTGGCCTAAAAAAAATTTAGGCATTAAACTACATTTTAAGAAATTGCTTTAAGGACATACATAGAAATTGATTTCCTCTAAAAAGAAAGTTTAAATATTTCTTTGGTTGCTATAAAACTGCAACTAATGCATAATACAGGATTTAGCTATACCAATGATTACTCTTGCTCTTTAACTCCAGGTTTTTTAAGCTCTTCTGTTTTGAACTAGGTGGCAAATACACTAGAGCAAACAGCAACCTCACCTCACCTTCTGTATGGAGTTTGCAGTAAGTATAGATTGCTTTGTAATCCAGTTCAGGAAACAGGAATTTCAAATTTGTGAAGAAAAGACAATGAAGAACAATTTCAAACAAAACCCTTCCAATTGCATTTCTGCTGCAAATGAGAAGTTTAGAGCTATTTCTGGCAGCACACCAATCCAGTAAAGTAGCATTTTTGTATCACCCTCTGGAGTGCAATCACTTTCCACCTCTTTCTCCCATACTTCACCTGGTGTCAGCACCTTTCTTTACCATAATTTTAAAAAACAAAAAAGAAAAAGAAAAAACCCACAACACCAACCCACACACTTCACAAAGAAGCAGACCAATTCTGGACTAAACTGAAAGCATTTTTACTATTCTTCTTTTACATAAAACAGCTTTGCCTGGAGAATTTTCAATATGTGAAACTAAGAGTAGATTTTTTATTTTGCCTGGATATTGAGGGTGTTTTCTTTTAATGAGCCTTGCCTAAAGATTACCCACAGAGACAAGAGTCGTACTTCAATTCCTCACATTAACTTGTGCATTGATTCCCAAAACACGCGCTTATTACAAGCAGTTCAACTGGAAAGACTAATCCCAAGCGGATTGACACATCATCTCACATCCCACTGAACAGTCCCGTTCTCTCCACCAGGCTGTCACCAGCATTTGGACAGGAGACCCAGAAGGATGTCACATCACCTCCCCAGCAGCAGTTCCATAAGCCTCCCATAAGTGCCTACAGAACCATAACATTAGGAGCAGCACACACCACCACATAACACCATCAGAGGCTGGTAAGCACAACATTCACATTCTCTTCTGGAACATTTTTAACATTAGTCATGAAACAGCTACACTGAAGGAGACTTGTAATACATGAGAGCAGGGGAGAGGTTTAGCAATTAGGAGAACAATTTATTAGGAGTATTTGAAGTAAAATTCAACATTTTCCTCTACAACCAGTATTGGTACGGGGTATGTTCAAATCAGACTCAATTACTTGGATATTAGAAACTTAGAGTTTTCATTTCTCATGCTAGAAAATTTGAAAGTTAAAATAAGGTGGTGCAGCTATTTCTAAAAGGGGAAAAAGTTTCTGTCTATTATTCAACCAAAAAAGCTCCATACAAACCATGTTCTTTTCCAGGTCTGTGAGAACCCATGAGAAGTCAGGGCAGGAGAGGCACAGCAGGGACACACAGCAGCTCCTCACCTGGCAGGTTTAAATACAGGCAGATACAAAAGCAGCTTCACTCCCACATTAATCCCAAGGGACATTCTAACAGGCCAAGAACACAAAGTAGTTGTATTGAATTTCCAAGGACTGGCAGGGCAAGGTGGGATGGAAGGGTGAGGTAGGCACCAACAAATATCACAGCTGATAGGTCAGCAAAGCTGATGTGACTTCAGTCTCTGCTACATTTAATTCAAGCTACTACTAGAAGTCTTTTTTTTTTTTAATTGAACACAAAAAGCACATATCTTCTGCTCTCTCTCACCACTACAGCACTCTTAAAACCTAAACATGCCTGCATGTTTAAAGAGCTGGCACATGTATTTCTCCACTGCTGAGTGGAAGCAGGCATGAACTGTCAAAAGCAATTCTAGATGAAAGGTCAAAGCAAAGAAGGGAATAATACCTGTTTCACAAAATACATTTGCTCTCTCTAGTAATGAAAGCAAATGACTCTATCCAGTGGTTCAATAACCCACTTCTATAATAGTTCCACATGAGCTGCCCTGGCATGGCAAGAAGCAGCCCTCATTACAAAGTCTTTCCAATCACATGCCTGAGGCAGCGCCGAGAGACGTCACTTAGGGCAAAGCATCCACTGAAACAGGTGCTGGGAGAAAAATGTTTCTGCTTTTTATGGAAGTGGAGAAAAAAGGCTTTTAGGCTATAGTGGCCTGAAGCAGGATGCCAACTAACTTGTTCTTGTTTTCTGACCTCCAACAGAAAACATGAAACCCTGAATCAGAGTCAAGAAAAAACTTGTACATGCCCTTCCAGAGAGCATTCCTGAATTATACACACTCCCAGACTGTTTCTAATTTTTAGAGGCTGACAGCATAATCGCTAAGAGGGTCATAAATAGCTTTGTCTAAAAAAACTGTATTCTCATCCCTGCACTCTCCATTCACACGGCAATTTTTTTAAGATTTATAGTTTTACTATCAAAGTAATTCACTAAACTATCCAGAGGCCTTGGGGGCAAAACAGCTGTCAAATTGCATATCAAGTGGGCAGAAACAGCCCGTCCAAAAATTACTTGCAACTGTCACAAATAAAGTGCAAGCTAAAGACCACGCTTCTATCAGACAGATGACTCAGTCCATCTGTTAGTTTACTTAAGAACAAGGAAAGTAACCTGAATTCTTGGATCCACCTGAAAAAAAAAATCTGCCCACACCACCAATTTTTCTCTTGAGATACAAGCAATTTTAGGAACTGTATTGCTTGCAGTTATGCATATCCAGTCTAATTTAACTGCCTGCTTGCACTTCCAACATTTTGTCAAATATTTCTCAACTAAATTAAGCTTCTTATTTCAAATACACCATTCAGGCAAGTATAAAAAATGAAAGGCACAATTCCAAATAGTTACCTTATGTATCCAACAATAATGTCACCATCAAACTGATGGCCTTGCTGCTGTGCTATTCACCACCTTAAATAACTGCAGTTATTGCAGCAGACTGAACTCTACTATTGTCACTAATAACACTTTCCACTTTCCTGGAAGCCCCAGGAAACACGTGTGGGTTCCTTCAAGAATTCCTAGTCCTAATGAAGGTACATGTTTTGTTACTTCAGCTGTGGGCTTTCACTCAGTAAACAGTGAGTATGGTACTAGTTTTCTTAGCACAACACTTAAAAGATAATGAAGGCTTACCAACCCAGGCATAAAATATGCTGACTTTTAAATAATAACGTGAAGTGCATTCTGTAGCAACATATTTGAACAGAAAAGCTGCTAATTGTAAGCACATAGAAATATTGGTGTGGCTTAGAGACCACAAATTTAGCGACCCTTTTAGATTGAATACGAGCGAATACACAAGCAAGAATACGACATGACTTTTCAGAAAAGGCAAAATCTATAATAATTTAGCTGTTTGCCTTATCTAAACATGGAATTAAATTCACATATATATGATATGTGTAGTAACCCATCATAAATCCAAGTTATTATACTGGGTTTTGGAAATACTCAAATTTGAAATTTCTTAAAAATACTGTTTCTTTCCCAGTTCTTGGGAACTTGGGTAATGAAATCCGACTAAGCAGCCCACTTTCTGACCAGCACACTAATGAAAAACAATTCTT
Organism: Prinia subflava; assembly: GCF_021018805.1. Taxonomy (NCBI): domain Eukaryota; kingdom Metazoa; phylum Chordata; class Aves; order Passeriformes; family Cisticolidae; genus Prinia; species Prinia subflava. Next base: position 97,030,546 of record NC_086248.1, read on the forward strand.
TCCCACACAAAAGAAATGGATGTAGTAATCCCAAGAGAAGGCTGTACAGTTTGATTTTTAAAAAGTCGGTATCTCGTAAAGCTCATTTATTTTTATTGGATTTAACACTCAAAATGAGCCTGATACCAAAAGGGGAAAAAAAAAAAAAGGTAATTCAGTTAACCTTCAATGCAGAATCCCAGCTCTAGCAGCAGAGTTGTGTTTACCAGCTCCCGTAATACAGACTTCAACATATGCTACAATAAAAGTCTGTTCACACACGTTCTTCTTGTACAAATACGATGGGAAATCATGCTACTACTAGAACAGGGGCACCAAACTCTGCTGTTACCTACATCTTCACCTCTTCCCCCACCACGTTCCAGTCAGCTGGTGAATGGAAACCTCTCTGAATATGCCCAATCCTGGATACCTATCATAATGTAAGTGCATTCAGGAAACTGTATTTGGGCAGCACTTTTGTCAGCTAACCAGAGTACAAAGAGAACAACAGGTGTTCGTGGGGATCAGCTGTTTACCTAGGGCAGGAGACACAGATACACACAGCCCTATTCAGCTGGCTCCTGAACCAAGTAACTTCATACTCAGGCTAGAGCATTTAACTGGGATATTTAATATTCAGAGTTCCTCTGCAACCTAAAACCCCTAACAGATGTTATTCAAATAGCATATCATTTCAATTTGAATACAAAGCAGACTTCTGCAAGAATTAATTCTTGTGTCGTGTCGGTGTTTGTGTCTTACACAACTGCTGATTATTTTAACATTCAAAGATGCTCTTCACAACGATGTTTAGTATTATCTGACTGAAGGAAAACCAGTTTGCTTTTTGGTAATTGACCAGCTAATCACCTAGACAAAATGCAAGATCTTAACACAAAATCATCAGAATTAGTTCGGGTTCATGATGGTAGAAGAACAGCCAAAGCACAGGCAAGAAAGTGAGGGTGCTTTCCCCCTCCCTGTCCCAGTTCCTCTATTCTTTTATTCTTTGGAGCACCAGCTGCATACTTACCTGCCCAACAGCAAAGACAGAATGCAGTTTACTCATTCCATAAGACCACCAGTATTGTGCCAAAAGTATATTTTTAGTAAAAACTGTTAAGATTTCACAGCACCTGCAAACAGAGCTATATATGAAACGCTGGTTGCTTGTCCCATCTACCCTGTCACTCCTCACCCATCAGACCTTGCCTTGACCAGCAAATGTACATTAAAAGTCATTGCCTGAACAAAATACAGCATGAAGATATTGTTTAAACATGTCTCAGAAATATACCATCAACCATAGTCTAAACAAGTCCAAAGAGAGAGCGTGCAGTGAAAGCTTGCCATTGTATTGGAGTCGGACCAATTAAACGAAACTGAGTGAATTTAAGAGTGCCTCTATAGAGAGAAAATACTTCTTTAACCACATCATTTTTTTAGCCTGTGCAGTTTAATGGGTACAGCTTGAGTCTTTTTTTTCCAGAGGGCTGGAACCAAGCATTCTGGAGTCAGTTTCCCTTGCAACACCCCATGACCACTCATCAGAGCAACCCTCCAAATCACAACTGCATCTCCCCCTTACCGGCTTGATGCTCTGCAGGCACGAGCGGGTAGAAAGCTTCAGGGCCAGTAATATATTCATTTACCCACATTTACTCACTGCTGCAAGTCAACTAATCAAACACCTAAATAAGCAACCTAAGGGTAGGTTCAGCCTAGACACTTTCCTGTTGTGCTGGTTAAGAGAAATACTTGTGCTCTCTCCAAGCTGGCACCGGTCCTAGCACACACACAGTTACACCAGTGAGCAGTGAGCACTCTTGCTGCTATAGCTCACTTCTCTCAGCATCACCCGCACAATCCAAGCACTTCTGGCCAGCACGAAACTCAAACTTACACGGGGCTTCCCAAGGTATTTATGCCAAGTCTCGCTCGATTAGCAGCACTCATTGTGCTAAAGGCTGTCAAGATAATTAAAAAGAACACCTCTGCTTAAAAGATCTGGATACAAACTGTAGGTTTTCCAAGCTGTAACTTTTCATTTGCAGGGTATCCGACTTCTATATGAGCAACATGAATAACTGAAAATAAATTATCACAAGACAAAACAAAGCTTAAAATAACGTAGGACATAAATACCTGCAGTTAACAAAGAAAACTAGAGGGAAATACAGGAACACAATTCTAAACAAAACAGCAGGGAGATTGCTCCCATGCTTCCCACCGCAACGCTACCTTTTCCATTTGAAGGTACCCTGAAAGAGTCCTCATCGCACAAAAATTTTTTTCAGGATTTTCCTGTAATTTACAGGGAATTCTAATGGCTCATCAGTTTTACGCGGCAGAGGAATTTGCCGACTTTGATCAGGCAAATCTTGCCGGACCTCTGCTCCAAAGGACCTGAGGACTTACAGTCGCGTCTTTAAGACAAAGAAGGTTCATATCCAACTGTAAGGCAGACAATAACTTCCAGGCGAACAAAAAAGGGAGGCATGAGTAACTCGTTTCCCCAGCTGTCTGAGTGAGGGACAGGCCTCCAGGGAGCACGGCGTCCCCGAGCAGCCAGACCAGCGCTCGGCCACCGAGCCGCAATTCTCACCGGGTCCTGCACCAATCCAGAAAGGAGATTATGGAAACAGAACAGGCGCTAAAAGCGAGCTGGGGGGAGGATGGCGGGGGGAAGGGGGGACGGGCCGGGAAGGCAGAAAATCGCCTTCAAATGAATGAGCCGGCGGGGAGCGGGAGTTCCCGGCGGGAAGGCGGCAGGCACCCACCTCCCTCCCTGCCGCCCCCAGCCGCGGCCACCTCTGTGTTTACATCCCAAACCTCCAAACGCGACACTTTCCCGGCTGCCGAGAGGGGGATCCCCCCTCCCTCCTTCCCCCCCGGCGCCTCTTTATTGATTACCGAGGGAAAAGCCCAGCTGCTGCTGCAATGCAACACGCGCCGGGTAAGGCGGAGGGGAAGGGGGGGAAAAATCACCACCGGCAGAGAAAGAAAGGAGCCGGGCGCCCGGGGCTCACGCCGTGCCCGGCCCGGAGGAGGCGCCGGAGCGGGGCCGCCCCCGCCCCGGCCCGGGCCCCGCCGCCGCCCCCCGACCGCAACTTCGCCGCCGCCGCGGGGGGACGGGGACGGCGGGCCGCCCTTCCCCCGCCGCCACTAACAATGGGCCCTTCCCCCACCGCGGGGCTCCCCTCGGCTCGGCCCCCTCCCCCGCCGCCGGCCGATCCCCCCGGCTCCCATTCCCGTTCCCGGCCGTGCGCCGCCCGAGCCGGGGGCCGCGGAGCATCGCCCCCCGCCCCGCGCCCGCCGCCCGCCCCGGAGCCGGCCGCTCACCTCATGGTGCTGCCCGCGGTCGGGGAGCCGCTCCCGCTGCCTCGCTCGCTGCGCTGTCTCCCCCGGCCCGCTCCGCTCCGCCGCTCGCCGCGTCCCCGCAGAGCGAGACCCGGAGAGCGAGACCCCCGCCCGGCAGCGCCGCCCGCTCCGCCGCTCCCTCCGCCGCCGGGCCGGGCCAGACCACCGCGGGGAGCCGGGGGTGGGAGGGGACGCGAGAGGTGGGGGAAAGGGGCGGGGAGGAGCGAACCACCGCGCGGGAAGGGCGGGGGGAAAGGAGGAGGAGGAGGAGGACGGGAGCGGGCGGGGGCAGCGCGGGGGCGGCCGGAGACACCGGCGGGGCCGCGGGAGCGGCGGCGGGCGGGGGGCGCGGGAGCGGCGGGCGGGGGGAGGAGGAGGAAGGAGGGAGGGAGGGAGGAAGGGGCGGGCGGCGGAGGCCGCGCCCACCGCCGCGCTGTGCCCGGGCGGCTCGCTGGGGCTCGGCGGCTCCGGAGCGGGGTGGCGGGGGTGGAGGGACAGGAGGGACGGGGCGGCCGCAGGTGAGGCCGTGGCTCCTCCCCGGGAGAACCGCCCGCCCGCGGCAGCTTCTTTCCCGGCGGCCTCGGGAGTCGCCCCGGAGCGGAGGGGCGGGATGGGTTCCCGGAGAGCCGCGTGCCGGCCGGCGGAGCCCAGCGCCGCCCGGCGTGTGAGCATTCCACCCATCCGCAGACCCCTCCCCGCCCGGCCCCACGCTGCCCGCGCCGGGCTCTGGCCGGCCGGGAATCCCCGCCCGGGGCCGCAGCCCCCGAGCCCCCTGCCCGAGCTCGGCAGGTACCGACAGGCGACAGCACCGCGGGCAGTGGCCCCTCCGTGCCCCCAGAAGCCAGTGGCCTAAGCCTTTTTCAGAAATACGGGAATGTTATTTCTGCATCTTTCGGCAGCTCCGCGCCTGCCCTAAGTGCCGATTTACGTTCTGCTCTCGGTACCCGCAGCGGACCCCGCACACCGTACAAGTAACTTTAACCCAGCTCGTGTTCGGCTCCCTTCTGTCAGCTGGCGAGTGAACCCCCGTTGTCTTTCGTCTCGGTTAAAAAAAGCGATGAGCAAGTGTCTCTGCAATTCCCAACGCCGTTAAGCCATCTTGGTGCTTTTGCACCTCCAATTTAATTTTTCCCTAATGAATACTAGTGTTTTATAGGGTCTAGTAGTAAAAATGTGCATGAGAAACAAATGTGTAAGCATCTCCTTTATAAGTGTCTAGACTTTTAGACATAAAAAGTGAAGAACTTTAAAAATATATATGTATTTCTGATGTAGGTTGCACACATTTAAGGGGATTTTACCATGAATCTCAGCTATTTGACACCACCTCTTCCTTGATCAGTGAGGAGGAGTCACTCACTGTCAATGGTCTAAGGAACACAGTAAGAGATGAACTAATCAATGAAAAAAAAATGGCCAATTGTTAGAAAACACTAACTCAGGAACAAGGACAGGCTCTGAAACAGAAGCTAATGAAGAATAGTTTAGTAAGAAAACATGTTTTTACTGGCATAGGGATGATGTCAATGAAAATGTTGCAGTAGAGGTGAATCACAGAATGTAGATGAGTAATCAGAAGAAAAGCAACAGCGTGATCTTAAAAACTGTGTACCTTTGTCAATAATGTAAAGTCAGTCTGAAAAAGGGACACAATTGGATCTGGTAAATAAAATTACCTTAATTGCTTTCAGCAAATGCTGAGGACTCTAATGACTGGCAGTGGACATCAGTTCTTAAGGCATAATGAATTTTCTAAGATCTGGGCTTCCTATCACCAGAACATCCTCCGAACAAAAGGTTTGGAAAGAAAGCTATTCTGGCAGTGAAAAGTCTCTTGAAGGCAGCCAAGCAGAAATTTTAAAATCTGTATCTGATGTATCTCTGTGTCTATATAGGTACATCTAAGATGTGTGTCTAATGGGCTTCAGCAGGTACATCAGTAGAAGGAATGGCAGAGACAGTTGGAACAAGGAGGATTTTGTTCAAAGATACCAGTTGTTCTACAACAGAAAAAATCAGGATCATAATGTGACTGTCCTGATGCAACTGTCTGGTCTTATTAGTCAAACCTAAGAGAATTCTGACTGTGACAGGTATATAAAAGACAGTATGCCTGGGCTCCAGGTCTGCCTGAGAGGGAATGAAAATAGCCAGAAGCTGTTACTCCTGCAAAATAACTATTATCGCTATTTGTGTTGTATTACTTGGTGTTCTTAGCCAAATCAGATATGGTCCTAGCTGGATTTCTCAAGACCTACTCAGTGGTACAATAGAATTTGTAAAAATGCCAGAAGAATCATTTTGCATGCTGGCATCGCAGATGTCACCAAGTGCAAAGTCATTTTGGACGCTAGCTTAGTCAAAAATCCCATTGAATTAATCTGTAACAAAATACTAAATCTGCAGTAACTCATATTAGCAGCTACATGAGAAGGAGGAGAGCCAAAATTATATAGGGCAGAAATCAAATTATAAACATTGAATGCCTCTTTCTTTCCAGGTCAATTTAGTGAGGTTATTGTCGAGAAATTAAAGTAGTCTAGCAGAAGAATGAGTTAGTGTCGTGTACATGTTTATGGTACTGAAGTATGCATTGAGAAATCTGCCCACTCTTGCAGAGGACTCCCAAGCTATAATAGCTCCGTGTGTCTGTGTCCAAGTCATTTGGTGTGACCCTGCTGTCACGTTTCTTGCTGATAGGATCCTCCAGCAGCACATCATGGGTGTCAGTGCCCTCTGCATCCTCTCCCACTGCTTTCCCTTCTTCTGGCAATGACAAAACCAACGTGGAAGAAAGCCTTCCTAGCCGGTGGTGTCACACTAATAACCCGAGGCCCGTGACAATCTATGAGGAGAGACACGTAATGGTTCTTCTAATCAGTCCAAGGATTGTGTTCATGCCCTTCTTCCTCTGGATCCAAGCAGCTCAAAATACCCCAAAACCACTTTGCATTCTTCCCTCTTGCATTTTCTGCTGCTCAGCTGCAACCAAGGGTTGGAATTCAGATGCTTCCAAAAGCTAAGCCAGCTCAGGTTGAGCAGTGTTGTGTGCTTCCTCTCCAAAGAACCTGACTAATGAAGGCTTTCTGAATGCTACAGAAATGGCTCACCCAGGCATAAACAGAAGAGAATGTGCTCCAAATGTATCAGCCAAATGCAGCAGGCTTGGCAGGCTACTCCTGAATAAACCCAGCAGATCCCGTCGCATCTCATCAGTATGGATCACCCTTGATACAGGGTCATGAGGAGGATGCATGATGTTCCAATGTCCTGGAGATATTCAGGGAATCCAAAAGCTTCAAAAAGCAGAGTAATCCTTTATCTCACAGTGAGATTTCCCCTGTCTTCTCTGAAACAATCTCCCACTTTCCAGTATTTGTTTCTTTAGAAAGGAAAAAGTTGCTGAGATCTTCATATGTGTTACAAAAGTCAGTGACCCAGGACAGCAGCTCATATGCAAGGCTACTTTGGCCTTCTTCAATGACTAAATAACAGAATGCAGGATACAGTCAAAGAAGTTTCTGGAGCAGGGGAAAGTGGTTTTTTTTCTGGTGGTTTTGGCTTTTTGAGGGTTATTGTTCCTTTCATTTAACACATCCAGAGTTTGGGTCTTGATTACGAAAAAAAAAGATATTTTATTTCACTTGTTTGGATTATTTTCTATAGAACTAGTATAGAAAGAAAACACAATTTGCTATATAATAGCAAATTGTAATTATATTTACTATATAATAGCAAGTGAGAGAGTTGCAACAACAAAGCATGAGCTTTCTCTCCAGATAATGAAGGGCTTTCCAAAAATGGTGGACTAAAAGAAAATAGCTCTGACAGTGTCCTTCTGGTAGCATTGAAGATTATCAAAACAGAAGTGAATTAAGTAATTGAACATATTATTCTCATCAGTGATTATGTTAATCTAATTTATAAATACATCTTTTGCTCTGGACCAGACACAGAGCTGATGTCTGAACCAACTCTGTGAGGTCATGGTTAGTTGAACAAAATGAAGATCCAACTATTATATAGATAGTTAAAGTATACTGGCTAGTATAATTCTTCCTGTCCTCTTCTTGCTTTCCCTCAACCCCAAGTCATTTTCAATTTCAGGTTGCCATGAGTCAGCTGACTGCTGAAGTGTTGCATAGCAGACCTTTAAAGGAAATGCTTTCAACTAAAAACTCCTTAGTTTTACTTTATTTATGAAATTACACAGTTTTTCCTAACTGCCTTCTAGGGAGGGGGGAGTAAACTATCTCTAAAATTCCCTAGGAATGCTAAAATAAACAATAATTGGCATGACTCAGCAGATAACAACAGCAATAGCCGAAAAGGTCTTTCTCAAAGGAATGATATTTTTATTCTGTTGTAAAAAAGGCAAAACAACATCATCAGCAAAGGAAGCAAATGTTTTGCTAACAAACACAGTCCTTTGACTCCTAAAGGTGAAACTTGGTCTTCCTACCAGCATACTCTGCTCCTTGTTGTAAAGTAAACAACTCCTAGATGTTCCACCAGGCACCTCCAAAGAGGAATGAAAACAGCAGCTGAAGTTTTCCGCTCTGCTTCTTTCCACCCAGGTTCCTCAAAGTGCCCCCCACACTGGCAATAGCACCAGTACATCAAACCACAAGCCTCTGTAGATGTGAGTCGGGAGTATTGTATGTGTCTTTCAGGCTGTTCCCAGTAGATTCAAATATTTAAATGAAAATTCCCTGTATAAAAAGGGATTGTTTTTTCCCGCCTAGGTTTATCATGAAAAGAATTTGTATTGTGCTGCAGGCTACTCAGTGAGGGTTGAAGTCTCTTTTTGTGTAAGTACCGTCTATCAAGTATAAATCAATATGTTGTGTACTTAGTGTAAAAGTGCTTTTCTGACACTCAGATAAACTATGATTGTTGTTTTGACCCTTGTCTTTCATTCACCTCCACTCAGCTGCTGAGCTTTGTGGTTTCTGAGATGAAATGTTGATTTAGGACCAGTGCAATTAACCAATCTCTTCTCTTCTTTTCATCTGATTTTATACTCTTATCCTCTAATAGTCTTATTTGCCACCACTCTGCATTCTTCTTATGCATTACCAATAAAATGTATTCATTGTGTCCTTCTCTCTTCCTTGCTAATGTCTTAGAACAAATTGTACTCTGATGCTTTATCTTTTGCTGGAGCAAAGTCCAGGCACAAAGCTGGCCCAGGATTTGGTTAAGATTGTTTTGAGCCATCTTTTCTTACAACTCTAGATGAGTTATTCTCTGAGGTCCTCAATCACAGCCAAGGATTTGGGCCATTATTAATTAGTTATTATTAATAATAGTTAAGTGCCTACAGTGCTCTTGTAGCACAAAAAAGGGCAGGCCTCTTGCCTAGAAGAGCTATGTATGGGATGTCTGCACTGCAGTCTCCCATGTCTAAGCCAGCTTTAAAATACTCAGCTATTACTTATCTGGTGCCCAGTGCACTCTACCTAAAAGTGCACTGGGCTCTGCAAGCAGCTTCCACAACCCCAGCAGAGGTTTGACTTCACCAGAGCACGTTCACTGCACTGCACGCACCCCTTCATCCTGTCTGAGATTAGGCAGATGCCAAAGGAAATGGTGTAGCCTTTCAGCTGGAAGCCTGTACTGAGTTTCACCAACTTAATGTTACCTTGCACTACCCTGGGGTTATTTTACTCAGAGTCCATTGCAAACATGCTCTCTATTTTGTCCATCTTTCTCCTTTCTCCTCCCTTCTGTTTTAGATGAATGACAACACACTTACTATTGCTGGTAAGTTTCATTCACTACAAAGTTGGAATAACTTACAGTGGAAGTACTGTCCCAGTTATAGATGAATGACAACATTTCTACTATAGCTGGTTAGTTTCCATTGACTGCAAAGTCAGAATAACTTGCAGTAAAAATAATGGCCCGATTATAGACGAATTACAACACTTTTGCTATTGTAAGTGAGCACCTGTGGATTGCAAAGCTGTTAGTAACCTACAATACAAATATTGTTCCAAGAAAGGTTGCAGCTTAGTCAGATGATAACCTTTTTTGTCCTTTTCCAGCACTGCAGATTCTGCTTTCTGGCAATAGCTATAGCCAGTTCCATAATTTGGATTTCAAATTTAGTAAGTGATAAATCATGCATGAGACCCGAAATATACAAAGCAGCAGTTGCAAAAATATTCTTCCTCAGTCTTTTAGAAAGAACATCAGAAATTTTTTTTGGCTAAAAGAATTAATGTTTCTATAAAAAGACATGTGAAGAAATGAACTCTTAAGAGATTACAACACTAACACATGCCATTATTATTACTATAAGTAGTTAGAAACTATTTCAGAATGTAGATGTACTCTATAAAATCAATGAGAAGGAATTCCTTGCAACTGGCCCTAAGTCATGCTTCTAGGACTAGGGATCTGTATCTTCACCATAATCACTCTCTCTGCTGAGTATTTATTTATTCTCCACTTCCTCTGTTAGTTCAGCTCCCATGTGTCACAAAAACAACCACATAAACAGTGATGGATTTTCTCCAGCTCCTTCCACCCTCACACAGCACAGAACCACCTCGTACCCTATTTCCTCTGTCACAAGTTTATTTCTAAACAACTCATCCTGAGTGTTTGACACTGACTGGTGTGCTGCAGTCAGGAATTCAGCTACTATGGTCAACAAACTGCTTTCCAAGAATACCACCCCTTAAAAAGTACTGCTGGAGACTCTACATTCAAATCCTTGCTGAATACTGGGCTTTCTGACTGGTTAATAAGAAAGGGTTCATCTTCTGGAGAGTGTAAATAACTAGAGGTAGGAAAAGACTAATAAAAATTCCCCACCATGCTTTTCCCAGGGTTTTCAAAAAACAACCTTCTACTATCTGGAATACATTTTACTGTCAGAAGTGCTTCTTTGTAAAACTTTCCTTGTTTCTCTTAGGCTTACTGTGTCTAGATAAATTCTATCTTCTCTGGGGTTTTTTCTCTTCTAAATAGCTGTAAATTTTATCACAGGCTTCTTCAGACATCTACTATCCCAAAAATATCAACTGCTCTCTGTCAATAAGCAAAATTTTTCATTGAGAATAGGGGTTGCTTTGTGCATGGAAATGACTCTTCTAACAATGATCCATTCATTCTGCTGTGACTACACCAGTGGGTAAAGGGGAAATGCCAGCTTTGCAATATTTTAAATTATTATTATTATTAAAACAACTGTACTAGGGTATTGGCACATCTGCAAAGAAATAAAACCCTTCCATTGCTTACCTGTTCATGGTTTAGAATCATCCTAAACTGGTAGCAGCCATAACCATTAGCATCTGATAGGGCTGGTCTATTCATAAAAACATCAGTAAAACCCTCCAGGAGCTCCTGGACAAACTCCTGGACAAACAAAACAGAAAAAGGAAGGAGGGTGGAAGCAGGAACAGGTAGCCTGGGAGGAATATAGACAAAATTGTAGCCAGGGATCAGATTATGGAAGCCAAAAACCCTGATGGAATTAAACCCAGCCAGGGACATCAATGAGAACAAAAAAGCTTCTATAGATACACTGCTGATAAAAGAAAAACCAAGGAAAATATGGGCCATCTCCAGAAGGGAATGGAAGACCTGGTTACCTGGGTGGGACATGGAGAAGGGTGAAGTCTCAACGATGTTTTTGCCTCCATTTTCACCAGCAGGGACTCCAGCCACACCAAGCAAGTCACAGAAGGCAAAGGTGGTGATGGGGGAACCACACAGTGTAAGGGAAGAACAGGTACCAGAACGTCTAAGGAATGTGAAGGTACAAATCCATGGCATCATGATGAGATGCATCCTGAGGGCACCAGTGGATGAAGCAGCTAAGCCACTATCCATCATATGTGAGACATCGTGGCAGTCTGGTGAAGTTTGCAGTTGGTGGATAAAGAATTGGCTGGATGGTCACTTTCCAAGAGTTGTGGTCAGCAGTTCAATGTCCCAGTGGAAACCAGCGATGACTGGTGCTCCTCAGGGGTCAGTTTGGGGACTGATGCTGTCTGACACCTCCATCAGTGACAGGGACTGTGGATGGAGTGCACCCTCAGCACGTTTGCTGGCACACGAGATGAGTGGTGCTGTCAGCGTGCTGCAGGGAAGGGACACCACAGGGACCTCGAGAGGCTTGGGCCCACGTGCACCTTACAAAGCTCAACAAGGCCAAGTGTAAGGTCCTGCACCTGGATCTTGGCATCCATCCCTGGAAGTGTTCAAGGTCAGTTTAGGTGGGCCTTTGAGCAACCTGCTGTAGTGGAAGGTGTCCCTGCCTAAGGCAGGGGGTTGGAACTAGATGGTCTTTAAGGTCCCTTCCAACCCAAACCATCCTAGGATTCTGTGATTCTACAAATATGAGCTGATGTATTGGTAAAAACATGTTCAGATAAAAAATGCTAGGAAGATAAGACACCCATCTCTTCCTGCAGGAGGTGACGGATAAGGTGAAAAATGCACAACTGAATGAGAATCTATGCAAGGTTGCAAGCCTGCTCCTATAACCCAGCAGCAAGGGCAATCCTTGTGTGCTCCTTTGGAGCAATGGCTGAGAACAAGAGCAGGAAAAGAAATGGGGCTTTAGCAAGAAGGTGGTGAGGTTATAATGCTAAAAAATTGATAAAACCCTCTATGAATTCATAAGCATTTTTCCTGAGAAAAGAGCAAGTCACTGATCTACAAAGGCAGGGAAGTATTTTTTAAAAGGAATTACCATATAATAATGTTTCACAGACCATTATTCTAAACCAAATCCCGAGAAAATATAATACCAAAGTCAGTCTGCCATTGTAGAGGTGGGCTTTGCAGTTTAATTTTGGCTTTAAAATCAAAGGAGGCCAGTTACTTATTCTAATAAAGCTGCTGTGCATTGCCCTTCCATCTCTTAACTTCATCATGAAAACTCCAAAGGAGTTTTAAAACAGACACATTACAAGATTCATTTGACCAAAACCATCATTAACTTCACGTTTTCCGTCATCTGGAACAGATGGAGTGTCCAGAGAAGAGCTGAAAGCAGATATGTGCCTCCTATCCCACCACAGCATAGGGATTCCTGCCTCATGGATTCCTGCCTAATGGTCCTTTCGGGCTGACCACACTTGTGGTAACTCAGAGCAGGATGGAAGCTGCTGCAGGCTTTGCTTGGGAAGGGAGAGGAGTTAGGCAAAGCTCAGAAGGTGAACTGGCCCAGGGAATTACCGGGGGATTTCATGCATCAATCAGATCATGTTAGGTCAAAGCACACCACAAGAAGTGATGCCTTCAAACCTGAACAAAATGGGACTAAAAGCATGGCTTTGGAATCCTGGTCTGTGACGTGTACAGAGATGTAGGAAATTTTGGCCTAGTAAACAAATTCTGGTTGCATTCATATGTTAACTAAGAAAGAGGTGCTCTTGCCTCCACTTACACTCAGATCACTGAGGAAAGCCCAAAGCTGTTGACTTTTTTGGGAAGAACAGCCTGGTATAGGCTGCAGAAAGGTCTTGGACACAGGAGGTCTGCTTGAGCACAGCTAAATCCATTACCTTTCTCTACAAAGCTCTTCATTTGTAGCATTTTCAGGCAATTTTTGGAATGGATCTTTTCAGTCACAGAAATAAGTGAGTTACCCTCATTATCACTGCATTACAGCCTCATCCAGGACAGCAGTGCTGGTTCCTGTGCTACACAAGTACCAGAGCATGTTCTCTCTGTGTGAGTTAACCTTTAACACAAATCAGCTGAGACTCCGACCCACATAAACTGTGACCTTACAACAGGGCATTTCTTCTTCCCCTCAGTTTCAAACACAGCAGCTCATCTTTTCATTTACATGAAGATCTTTTACATCAATTACATCTGAATTTTATGCTATAATTAAGATCCCTTTGCACCAAAAAAAGTGGTTCAAAATGCATTAATTAATTACATTAAATAAGCACACAAGAGACTGCCTTGCATTTTTTGTTCCTCATCTAAGAATTCTGTGAAGCCAGCTGCAATTCACAAAATTGCTCAGCTTCATAAGCATTTCTCCCTCAAATTCTTAGACGTTTTGGACATCTTACTGATTTCTGTGAGGGCTTTCAAGCAGCAAAAATGTGTTTCTCTTCCTATATCCTGCTGTGTGTACCTTTGCTAAATCCTTCACAACAGGATTTCCTCAAAAGCTGAGAATTTTCCATAGGCGAGGTTTTACCTACAAAGTTCTGCAGACAGACTGTCCTGAGATGCTGACCTCACTTGTTTAATGATTTCTCTCAGCTACTGCATTCTTACAGCAACTGCACAAAGGAATAGTACCAGAGAAAGGCTTGTCCAAGTGTATTCAGGGGACTTAAATGTAACAGCAGAGACAATCCTCTTAATCCACAAGGCAATTAAAAAAAATTGTCTCAAGCGTCCAGGATTTTACCTTCCTTGTCTCTTCTCCTGTTATTATGTAAAGAAAATTTTTGTTTAATGTTAAATTCATTATTATGGCTGTGACAGAAGGGTATAGAAACTCTGGAGTAATTGCAAAAGGGTGGTCATTAGTAAGGGAAAGACAGAAAGGAATGCTTTGTTGGAAATAGTGATCTTCCAAAATTCATCAAAATGTCAAGATTGCAGAATATTCACTTCAAAAGACAGATTCTTTGCTGCTATTTCACTTTACAATTGGTTTGTCCAAATGGGAGTATTGTAGAGAATTCTGTTTTACTGATTTCTGGTGTCTGTAGCACAGTGGAAATTAATGGTGAAGAATCCCCATGCTCATCAAAAATAGACCATTTCCAAAGCTTACTGGGAATCCTTGTGCAAGAGAAGGGAAGGGTTGGAAGCTATGAGCACATGAAACACAAATCATGGTCCATGTTCAGCACACCTGGCTGGCAGCACCCGAAAGGCTGGACGATGGATGTGCTATTGCTATATTGCGTGTTCTCCTTCTGCACTGCCTGTTTGGCTCCTCTGGGTTGGAAGGAAAGATAATGGCAGCCCCTGGCTTCATGCCTGTCATTGCCATGACACTACCATACGTTCCCTTCAGCATTGTGTATGTCTCCCTTTACCTCTCAGCAGCAGCAGCAGTTACTCAACAGGAAACGTCTCGAAATAAGCCTTTCATTTGAGGAGTCTGCCAAAATGAAAACACTTTTAGAAAGACAAAACTGATCTCATAAACAGAAATAAATGTGAAATTAACTGAAACCAAAATCACATGTTTTCCCCCCATATGCCCCCACCCAGGTCTCTGGATGTTGGGAACCTTAAGCTCCATTCTGAACCTAAATTAGACTCGCAGTCTGAAAACTGACCTCAGACTCAAATTTTGGTGGAGTGCCTTGAGATGATATGTTCTCTACTTAGATATAAATAAACACCTTTAGATACCCTGTACTCACAAGTTTTTTTCCTAGAAACAAAGCCTTATGATTTTCCTTGCAATTAGATTGCATATTTTAATTAATTCTCCAGTCTTTCTCTGGAAGCAAATCATCAAATAAAAGAGACATCTGCACTACTCTAATTGACTTAAATAGAAATAATGAATGTACAACCTTTGGGTTGATTGGACACCTGGATTATTTCTCACTGAGAAAAATAATACATCTATCCACAAGCAAATTCTGGGAAGAGAGAGTGTGATAATTCCATGAAAAAAGCATTAAGAAAGAAAAGAAAGAAAAATACAGGGTTAGAATTACACACATTTTCTGAGTAGAGCCTCCATCCACTGTTAGGGCTTCACTTAGGACTGAAGTGAAACAGCAACAGTTTGTTTCTTTCTGAGATTTGCATAATAAAGAAGAAGGGAGGAACTAGTCCATGTATTTAGATATAGACTATCTAGGAATTCTTCTGAGTGAAATACACCAGGATTTGCAGTTGCCACCTTTATTCCCTCTGACAGAAATAATTCCACTGATTTTTTTTCTTGAGACATCGGGTTTACATTTTATTAAAAGGATAAAACATGTTGTTATACCTAGAAAGCAAGAAGCCTTTCTAAAAAAGAGTACCTTGAACTAATTTTTACAGAATACAGACCATTTACTTCACAAAATGAAACTCTTGTTCTTGGAATTCCATGTACAAAACACAAACCTTGGGAACAATTCCCATAAGGATTCATTTAACAGGCTTCATTATGTGGAAAGGGTACAAAGCAACCAAAACCCTAAAATGGCTGCTCGGCATTATATTGTTCTGTGGCTGCAAGCGTGATTTACAACTGTGCATTTTCTGCTCTTGTTTCTTTAGCTTAGTACTGAATTATAAATGAACAACTGGATCCTGGCATTCTTCTGCTAGTTCAAAAATAAAATTAACCTGTTTGAGGGACACTTTTTTTAACACATTCAGCCAATGAATTCTTAATAAGGAAATGCTTTATTTGAAGGAAAAAGACCCAACCCATCTCAGACCTTTCCATTTTGCTCTTAAACAAAGAGTAAAGATAGTTGGATGTAAAACCAGGCCAAACAGTTCCACGTCAGCTTGTCTGATGCAGTTCAAGTAACTGTGGATAACCAAGTCACAATGCTTTGTGTGAACAAATATTTACGAAACAAAAAGGCAACTGGTTTGCTTTGCTTGATTTGAATTTAGATGTGCAGGACATTTGTCCACTGATGTAGGTATTTGACAACACGTGAAGTCTGCAAAATCACTTTCAGTCTGCCTGACAATGTGACTCTTTTTGTGTGCTCAACACTTGTGGTCCATATCTGTTATTAAATAATGTACACAAATGCTGCAACAAACGAATCATAAATAATTACTGAACCTTTTTTTTTAATAGATGACGCAAGTCCCTGCCTCAGGGGCTTACTGTCTACCTCAAAAATGGGCTAAAAAGATGGAAAATTATACACAATACCAGAAATTAGCAGGGATCTGGCACTGCTCAGTACTAAAGGCTTGAGAGAAGATGTTGGTATGAGGGAAGAGGAGACAAAACTGTGAAGTTCAAAGCCAAGAGCACATTAACTCCAAAAAGCCATCTAAGTTTTACTTTCATACTGGGTGTGATCTCAATACCTGCTGGAGGGAGAATCACCAGGTAGCCAGTCCTTGCTGTAATTCGAGCTCTTATTTCGAGGTCACAGCTAGACCTGAATGTTTAACATCAAGAAACAGATGCATTTCTAGGAAGGTGTGACCAGTCTGAGACTTGCTGTTGTGCTCCGTATTTGCAGGTCTCCAGCTGGGCATGGAGCTTGTCCTTGTGCCTTTCCAAAGCCCCAGCATGTGGCCATTTGTGGCTCCATTCCTAGGGGTTAAGACAGACTGATGGACACGATTGTTCAGGCACTTTGCATCTTCTGACCACGGCCACCAAAATAGCTCTTGAGCTGTCAACCACAGCCCTGGGGAACAGGGAAGGTTCTTCATCTCTCTCCTTGTATTACAGGCCTGGATTAGGCTGATTTAGCCCTTTTTTTTCTTTTTTTTCTTTTTTTTTCTTTTTTTTCTTTTTTTTTTTTGTAAATAAGGCGTCAGGATCTGCCAACAACATTCCTCTCATTTTATCTGATCTCATAAGAATTATTTTTAGTAAGAACTGGTTTGCCCTGAAAGAAAGCTATTCTCTAAAAAAAGCTTTGTACACTTAAGACATATGGGACAGAAGGAAGCCTGCATCTAGCATTACTTTTTTCTTTCAGTCACCAGAAAAACCCTGAAATTGCCCTTTTTAGCAAAGAGGAAAGATAAATGGGTTCGTTCTGGATCAAAAATAATAGATATGTCTTGTGCCATTCTTGACAACCTTTTCTGAAGTCTCATTAGCTCACAGAACATGTGCACAACTCCTACCTCTAAGAAATTCACACAGGTGTAATTCCACCAAAATAACAGCTGAATAGCTGTAGTAGAATGAGAGCTATTTTTGTCACTTCTCTCACAAAAATTAATTGAAATAGATACTTTACAGAGACAGCAGCAGCCAGTTCATCTTTCTGACAGGCTTACAAGCACTGGAGACATTGCTTGGGGTCATCATACTCTGTATTTTGGTGCACAGACTTCGTGAATGGCATGCATGTTATGCTTACTAAGCTACTTTGGATAAACATGGAAAAAATCTAGTGATGTAGTTGTCACAGACCAAAATGGTTTCATGTGCTATGTGATTTGAAGGGAGATTCCTTTGCTGTGTGTCATTTACCTTTTATACATTGCTGCTGCGCAGTATTTCATAACCATTCATTCTTTGGATGCCCACACTGACATTGTTATATACATACAGGCATAAAAAAATGGAAACTGTGAGTTCTTACTCGACGTCACACTATAGTCCACAAACAGCTTTATTGCTCTTTACCATGTTTGGGAAAAAAGGCAATGGGATGACGTATGTCTCACAGCAGAACAATTTCCTTCTCACACTTGGAAAACAGAGCTCCTCTCTTTTACATGTGGTTTATGTACACATGCATAGCCTTGGGACATCAGGATCTGAGGAGAAAAACCTCTCATGTTTCATATGTAAATCAGTGACAGCCGTGGTCATGTGCTAAATGATAAATAAGCTGGCATGGTGGAGTCAGCAAAAAGCTTCCATGCTTTAATTTTTAACATCATTTCTCAATCCATGATCCTGCAAGTCATTGAGTAGGTTGAGCCCTGCCATGAATTAAATGTTGGCGTAACTGATACAACAGCAAACATCTTCCTAGATAAGGAACTTCTTTGGGAAAAGAACTGCTTGTGTCTCTCTGGCATACAGCACGAGACCGTCTCGCTGATTCCTGCCTTTCCTGGCACACCTGGAGTGCACTCATTATGCTTGAGTCACTGTAAATTCCTTGCATCCATTGACATCATGGGGAAAGAATTATGATATTTAGGATACAAAGGAATTGAAGGTAATGTGGGATCTGTTTCGCCCTCCTGTCCCCTGTGGCACTCTGAAACCACCCTGAGATGCCTCTGTGTCTCCATTTCTGCCTTCATGGTGATAATTTTCCCATCCTAGGAAGTCTGAGAGCCTGTAAATGTGTTTAATGTGAACTGAAGTCTTCGGTTGCAATTTTCAAAGCAGATGTAGCTATTTTGTAAAGGAGATTGTGACATTATGGATAATAAAGATAAGACTTCCTGTAGCTGAGATTTTTACATTCCCCATTTAATTCACTGTTTGCTTCCTGAATTACAGTATTCCAACATTAGCAAGTACTAATGATGACAGCTGAAAGTTACACTGTTGGGCATTCACCTCATCTCAATACTTTGGGATAATTCTAGCCCAAGTAACCCAACCAAAAATGAAGGATACTGTATTGCCTTAAAAACATTCACATCCTTTCCTGTAGTAATCCTAGCCAATCCTTACCCTGAAGGAGGGACAGACCACAAATGCTGGTATCAAGGAGGCAACTTTTGCTGCTCCTTTCACAAGCCTCTCAGTTTGACCAAACCTCTGACAATTGCTTGTCAGTCATTCAGTAAAGAAGGAGCAGGCCTGGATTAAACTTGTGTGCTGTGACAGAGAGCAGGGTGGAAATGCAGGGGGAGAGCCCTGTGACAAGATATTTGGGGTACCTGGAGTACCACAGAACTTGGAAGCAAGGGAGTGTAGGATGAGGACTAGAAGAAGGAGCTCCTGGCAGCTGGAATATGGCAATGGTGGGGACTAAAACCAGAAGCTGAAAGGAGACTGAGAAACAGGGATGGAGACAAGGAGATGTAAGGCTAAAGGGCTAAATTGAGAGTGTAAGAAGGAAAAGCAACAGTAACTAGGAGCTCAACACTTCAGAGTTGTGTTAAGAGCTGACAGTGTGCCAGAATCTGGAATAGAACCCAAAATTTCTGACTTGCATGTTTTTCTATTTTTCCTACTAAGATCTACTAAAAAGAGCGGACGCCTTTTCTCCTTGCAGCCTGCACAGGGATGAAACACTACTGCATGGTGAGAATTGTCTGTGAACCTCTGCTTCAATCTCTGGATCTGGAATTCCTTCCAATAAAACAAATGGAACTGAATGCAGTAACATGTGAAAGGAAATCCACTTTCCTTCCTTAAAAAGCTAAGAGATTCTTCGATATGCATATGTTTGTGTGTATATATACACACATACATAAAGTAGTGTGAAGGGAATTTGTAATGTCACTGCCTGCAGAAAGCAGGAAGTACAGGAATACAATTGGAGCTCAACCATTGCTCATCTGCTCTGAGCACTTCCATTTTTATCCAGTCTATTTCTTACACCTCGTGCAGAGGTTCCTCCAAGTCCCCTGGTACGCCACGGTTACTTCAGCCTTTTATTCTTGGGAAGTGTTTGGGTAGTGGTAGTCCCTAAGTCAGAGATCCAGTCTCTTCATGGACAACTTCATAATCTAAAGAATCTGGACTGTAATTCCATAGCTGGAACTTTTCACTGCAGTGCTCAAATAGAATCCAACCAACCCTCAGCTTATCTCGCTGTTCTTCCTACTCTTCCTCCTTTTATTTTATCCTCGCTTCTTGGGTTTGGGTTTTTTTTTCACACTTTTTCAACAAAAAATGAAAGCATTCTATGTTTCTTCATCGCATTTTCCTTTCCACCTCTTCGGTTTCTGTGCTTCTTTTCCACAATTAGCTCTTTTTTTTTTCTTCTTAATTTTTATTTCCCTCTCCTGTCACAAAGAATGAAGCTTGAGCCTGGATCCTGGATTACCTTAATAATTATTTGAACCTGTATTACGTCTTCAGACCACCACTATAGTCAAGAGTTAAAACATCTTCTTTTAAATTTTTTTTCTATAAAAACTGATCCTAGGCAGCCTTCCAATTATGATATCAGTCTTGTAACGTTTGCCTGAATTTGCTGACATGCTGAAAGAATGATCTCAAGAGGTGTATTCTCCTGGCTGAGAGGGCCAGCAATGACACGTCACAGTCAGTCTTTAGCCTACCCACAGCTGGTTATTTCAGGGGTTGGAATGGTGCAAGTGGAGAGAATGGAGCCCTCCAAGAGGCAAGATCTGGAAACAGCTGGAATAAAGATGTGCAGGAAGGATGAGGAGTTAGGAAAAGAAAATCCAAGGAGAATAAGGAGGAGCTTAAGAGCCCAGAAGCAGAGGGCTCTAGTAGCCTAAAGCAGAGATTTTCTGAGTGTGATGGAGAACAGGAAAATAAGAACTGATTAACTTTTAGTTACAACGTAATTTTAATCCATGGAAAAGCCTCCTGGTGGTATCAGTATGAGAGCCAGTGATAACTGGGGAGATTATAATGAAACACCACAGCCTGCTTTCTTGTGTCCTCAGCTCTGCTCTATCATCTTCCTTATCCATCCCTATTTTCCCTGCCTAGACGTGTCCAGCTCCTACAGGAGTTAAACAAGAGCTTTGCCATCAACTCCAGGAGGAGCACAGTTGTGAATTATTGTAAATTGAGGCCAGCCTTGGCAACAGGCTCACAGAAGGGCCAGTTCCACATCAGGAAGCAGAGGATGTTTCACTGACAGTGTTAATGCACTGTCGAGTAATAAAACTGGTTTCTGGCATATTACAGAGCAACATGACAAAAAATTGCAGAACCCACAATATTATCCTACCCACAGTTTTCTACTGACCCTAATTACAGTTCTGTTGCTCAAGCTATATAATTTGATTTTCAACAGCACACCAAAAGGCAGGAGCTCAGCAGTTCCCAGAGTGATTGCAGTTTGCTGGACAAATGTGTTTTGCTTCTGGTCAGGGCTTAGGTGAATAATTAATTAGGAAATTAGATGTCCAAACATGTCTCCAGTAAGTCTACAGAGCAAGAACAGTTAGTTAGGGCTGGCATGCCTGGATGCCACTCCAAATGTTGAAAGTTGCTGGTAGCTCTCTTCTCTGATGGCAGGTGGTAGATCCAGTGGAGGCCACAGTGTTCTTGCACTTTCATTCCAAGTGTAATTTTCGTATCTTCAGAGATAACCAAAGGCCTAAGCACCACTGGTGTGGTGCCACTTGGCCCTCGTGCATATGACAACAAAATATCTGCTGGAAAAGGAAGATGTCATTTTACTCACCACATGTATCTTGTTTGGACCTTAAAGCATTTTGTCTTTCTTTTATTTTCATGGAGGTATATTTTTGTTTATTTTGCTATTGAAGTCCCTAATCCTTTTTTTTTGTTGTTTTTTTGGGGTTTGTTTTGTTTTGTTTTTGTTTTTTTGGGGTTTTTTTGTTTGTTTGTTTGTTTTTGTTTTTGTTTTTGTTTTTTTGTCTAATTGCTGTTGACACACAGTTGTCACACACCACGAGCTGACTCTGCCAGATGAGCACTACTGTGGTACAGCCAAGAGATGCCACCCTCAGCTAAGCTGTCCCTCTGAAGCAGGTTTCCACCTGATGCAGCAGGAAGCCTTTGCTCCTACCCCTGCAGAGACATCAGGGCAAACCCAGTCAAAATCCAGTCAAGAATTCCGCCAAGGTGAATGTAAGTAGACAATCAGGCTTTCCATGAGGAAACTGAGGTGTGACACACTCTTTACACCCAAGGGTGCCTGGGGGGCAATAACCTCCAGCAAAGCAGCAGCTGGGAAGCCAAGACAGCCATTTCTGTAACTGCTGTAGCAAAATTCACCAGAGCTCATCTCTCAACATGGAGTAATGTTCTTGGCTTTAGCAGGAATCAGGCTTCCTCTGACTGAAGGGAAAAGTAGCAAGGGACATGATTTTAGACTGTTACTGACTTTGTTTCACTTTCAAAGGCCGCAAGATTAAAATTTGAATTCTAATTATGTGCCTTTTTTAAAAGTCACAGCAGTTAACTAATTCCCATCAGGGCTTTCCCTAAGATCAGAAGCAAAGTTGACACTAAAATATATTTTTTTCAACTCCAAGCCAGTCATATAAGTACAGTGACTAAGATGAATCAGTTCCCCGGTGCTGTCATTCCATGTTTAATAATAAAATAAAAGCAAAAATTGCCAATGAAATCCCAAATCCTGCAGGGTACTGAAAATTGCAGACTGTTGTCTGAGCTTGCACTCTGACCCCAGCTTATGTTTGTCAGCTGAAGCACAGTAAGCACACATGATATTATAGAGCAAACAAAACACACAATTAAGCCAATACATTCAGGCAGATAAAACTAATGAAAGGTTTAGCTCTTCTCAAAAATAATGTGCTCAGTAGAAGACAATCTCTCGAAGCATGTGGAATGTCTTAACATAATACATTTCCACGCTTAGATTTTAAAAACTGCAAAATACTGACATTTATAGGTACGTGTCTCAAATGTAAAATAATCTTTTGGGAAGGAGCAGACAGTATCTTTTTCTGACACACTGAAGGGGAATAATGTTCATTGTTTATGCATTTGCTCAAGCAGTGGAATTTTACATGGCTAAACTTCCCTTCATCAGATGTATATCAGTTTAAATTAGCTCAAAATCCAACTCAACATTCATTTTTAGATCACAGTCTTCAGAGGAACTGATTTATCAGAGTGCCTAAACCCAGATGCACTACAAATAAGCCAGGAAAGACAAATAAGCCTCTTGGCATAAAACAAATGAGCCAGGGGTAAAAAGAAATGAGAAAAAGGGAACAGCTTAGGGAAAGTAAGAAAAAACCTGCCAGTGGAAGAATGCAGTTTCAGATTCCAGACACCACCCCACTTGGATTTCCTCATGTTCCACCTTCCCTCCAGCCCTTCCTTTTTTATTTTTATTCTTTTTCCTTTTTTACTGTTGCCTTCTGGACCACCTTCCCTGCTCGCATCCATCAGCTCTCCAGTTTTGCATTTGCATTCCTTTTTAAGCCACATCTCCTTAACAAACATTATAAACCCTTTGGAGTGCCTGAATGAGAACAGTTTGGAAGGACCAAAAAGCTTTGGGCATAGTCTGAGCAATGGTAGCTGCCTGGGTATGCTTTGAGCTCCCAACAAATACAAAAACAACCACCCCAAGAATAGGATCTTAAAATGAAAGGCAGTTAATAGCAGACCCTTATCATCCTTCTGTCAGGTATATTAGTTTCCTCATTGTGGAGTTGTGAAGACTTTGTAGAAGAGGAAAGTTTATAAATGAGGAAAAAGTGAAGGAAAATTGAAATGTTTATATGATAACATTCCTTCAAGAAAGAGTGGGAAAGTGTTAGAATAACTATCCTCTAAGAAATTGGGGATTAAAGGTAAAATACTTCTGGCCAGAGACCAGGTCTCCTTAGCTGGGAAGCAGCCCAACAGAGAGAAATCCTTCTTCCTGCACAAACTTTCCGATAATGGTGGCTAATTAACCTGGTACTTGGTTAAAATTTTAACATATTTGTCAGGTCTGACTCAGTTCTTATTCATCACAATTTAAGAACAAAACCGTGTCTCATTTCCATCCATGTTCTCGTAGTCTGGCTAGTATAGAGAGGTAAATGAACTCAGAGAGTGAGATCTCTTAGATCATGCAGAAGAAAGAGTTTTATCCGGTAGCCCTGAGTGTAAGACAGTCAGCGTCACATATATTATCATTATACACTGTATTTCATTTTGCTCCTTTTGTTTCCTATCAGACTCCCCAGAGGCCTTAGTTTGTATTCATTCACTCTCTCAAACGTCTTCCCAGATGCTCAAATCCCACTTCTGTTATTGCAGTTTCTTTTAAATTCGTCTGGATCCCTTGTGCAGAGTCAGGACTTTACTGTTCCTTAGCTCAGCATTCTGGCTGCGCTCCAGCTCAGGTAATTACATCCAGGGTTCTCTCAGACTTCCCTCTCTAGCTGCCTTTGGAGAAGTTATTCTTCCATTTCTTTTCCAAGCTGCTTTATAACATTGCAGATCTTGGGAACTGATGGGATGTGTATTTTGGAGAGGCTGTGCATTATGCATTAGGGGCAAACCAACACCTTCCGCAGCAGGACTGAAAGTACTGACACAGCTTCCTTTCTTTTTCATTTCAATGCTATTTTAAGTGGGCAGTTGTCACACCAAGCAGAAGCTCAAGGACAAAAATTTGGTCCAGATGAATCTGTTGTTGCTATTTGGATGTGGAGACTTCACCCTCTAATTTCCTATTCTGAATCTAGCCTGAATTTGTTCAATAGCTGTTCAGTGGCTTATGTCACTTGAGCCGGTTGTCACAAGATGCTCACAAAAATAGATTCCTCACTTATTGGGAGAAATATCAATACAGAGGCTAAAGAGAGAACAAGTACTGCTAGAGGTAATGCTGTTGCATCAACCAGGAGACAAAAATACAAAGCAAAGGCAGTAAGAAACTTAATTTTGCAATGCCTCTGTTCAATCCAGCAGTTCTCTCTTTTTGTTATTTATCCAGTGCTAGGCCAAAGACAGTTCAGGGCATCCTTTTCAAGGAAAAGGATTCATATAGAATCACCAGGATTCTAAAATATGTAAGAGAGAAAAAATATTTTCCCTCTTAACTAAGAAGCATGAACCATGAAGTCAGGCAAATTTCAGAAAGGAAAAGAGATACATAATAAAAAACAAGATAAAGAGTTGTAATTGATCTACTTACTAGACACTGCTCCTTTCCTGCATGAGAACTGGCTGCAAGTACTTATGCAAGCTCATGTAACTGCTCACTGCAGTGCAGCTCTTCCAAGGCAAAGAAAAGGATCTTCACACATCAAACAAGTAAACTTTGATCAATTCTCACTCCCTCACCTTGGAGGAATTTGAGTTGTTGCTATCAGCAGAATTTTAAGCTGTTCCCTAGTCTGGGCAGAACTGCTGCACTCAGAAAAATTTTGGGAAGACAAATGATTCAGGAGAGGTCAATCTGTGCTCACAAGAACCTTAAGAAATGCTTTCCTAGTCTAAACTTGAAGGTTTTACTTTCACCATGGGCCATCTCTCAGGGAAGAATCATCAGAGAACAGCCTCATCTACGTGGCCTCACTTGGAATGGAGATTGGATCAAATTACCTCCAGAGGACCCTTCATGCCCACTCTGCACGCACAGGGAAATCCTTTACACCACAGAAATTCCTACTAAGGAAAAACAATAAAAGAAACATCCACCAGATGCAAAAGTAATATAGACTACATTCAATATATGTTTATTTCCCCCAAAATCTACAAGTTTTAAAAACTGCCAGGTCCAGCTCAGTTTTCATGTTAAAAAATACCATTTATACCCAGTGAGGCCATGACTGAACTTGGCTCAGTTGCTGAATTAGGTTTTCCAGAGCAGTCCCAACCATCACAGCCTTCACGTGACGATGTCCAGCCTGCTGAGATGGTTTCTGCACTTGTCCCAGAAGCGAACAGAGGGGAAGGGAAGGAGCAGGGGTCTGTAGAAGGTACATCTGGAAGTCTAACCTGACCCTGCTGCAGAGTTAAGTTAGCACAACCCCTGTGCAGTTTTGATGGCAAGACTTGGCCAGTGCAAAAATAGCTGGCATCAGGTTCACCTTCCTCCCCCTCTGTTAAACAGCCCTTTCATGCAAAAAGAAATTGACTCCACTGTACTCAGTAACATTTTTATCCTCCCTCCCCTGCAGTTCAGGGGTACGTGAGTAGTCATAAATCCATATTTAAAGTGCCGCTGACTGCTTTAGAACTTGGGCAGTAAAGGAAATAAAGTAAGCACATAAGCATTTAGCCCTTGCACTGTTAAACATGGCATCTAGTGCTGGGGATAACTAAAAGCATGGTTGACTAAGAAACTAAATAAAACTGTAAGGCACTACTTTATGATTTATATCACATGGGTTTTCTGTAATTTTTGTAAGTGGAAACCAGGACTGGGTGAAGGACATGTTTGCACAAGACAACAGGAACAAACGTATTTTAGGATTCTTACTGCAATCAAAGCACTGGGGACAAGGAAAGAGTGAAAGTATACAAACATACCTGAGCACTGGAATTTTTATGAAGGAGAAAGAAATATTCACTCTATACTGGTATCCATGTAGAATGGATGCTGTTGTCTTACATTATACCAGATGATTGATGATGGTGCAACATAAATAGCTAATGAGCAATGTAATCTATATTATTTCATGCTTGTTTATTTTCAAGATGTGATACAAGAATAAAGCAAATTCTACAGCTTCATAAACTTCAGCATCTGTTTCTTTTTTCTGTTTGAAAACTTTAAACATCAAGCAGGTTTTGAGACCTGCAAGCAGACAAGTAAAAATTGCTTCCTCATGTCCAACTCAGGATTTTCTTGTTAGTCATTATGAGTAAAGATGTCTAATGTAAGAATAGCAACAGTTTAATGTTCCACAGAACCCAAATGTTTCAAGTACATTGCTAATATTACCAGGTTTGAAATTTGCATTGAACAGTGACATGGATTTTATTAAGAGAAGCAAGGGCTCTGCTTCTCTTGATGGAAGCTATGGATGAAATTTTCAAGAGCACTGCCTGTCTTATTCGCTGCAGGGTCTTTACACACAGGGCAAGCTCGCCATGGTATAAATCCTCACCTTACTTTAGTCCTTTAGTAAAAGAGCCTCAGACTGCTCCTGTACATTTCTGCAAATGCAGTGACAATCCCCTGTTCCCAAAATACATTAGGACAGCTAAGTATTCTCCTAAAGAAAATGTTGACAGAGAAACAAAACAAACGCTTGAACTACTGCTTTACCAGAAAGCCCTTTTTGGCTGTATGATTGCAAACGTTTGTAGATGAGTAAAACTGTTTTGAGTCAAACTTAAAAAAGAACGTGGAAATAACCATAAGCAAGCCAGAGGTGTCTGTGAAGATCATAGAGGATATATCGAGGGATATTAAGAGAGTGCTGCGATTCAGCTGGGAAAGATCAAAGAGAGCCAGATAACAGCCAGGGGACATCAGAGTACCATGAAAGTTGCTGAGGAGGTAGCAAAAGCCTGTGCAGTGCTGTGGGATATAAGGGAAGCTGAATAAGATATGTATGTCAAGAAACATCCCAGGGTGATACAGAAAACCAGAGGACACATCATCGTGGCAGAGCTGTCTGAGAAGGCCTCACAGTGGTGTGAGATGCAAGCCTCAGGATGATGAGGAAAACCAGAGAAGGCTGAGAATTGCTGGAGACACAAAAAACAGTCAGCTAACACGAGGGAATGTTACTGAATGCAATCACATCTAGGATGGCTACAACTGCTGGGTAGAGCTACAAGGATGTTTGAAATAACAAAGTCAGATTGTCCCTATTTTATGGTGAATAACACATGATGCTGGACATCAGGGACCAAATAAAGGTAAATGAAGAATCAATTAGAAATATGAATAGGAAAAACACATCATATCACGAAATAGGAAAAAAAAATCATTGCTAGAGAGCATAAGGGAGAATCTGGAAAATGCTTTCAGAAAAAAGCTCCCCAGCCTTGGGAACCTTCTTGGAGCAGCTGCTGAGCCTGAAGAAGGCTATAGCATGTTAGAGAATGAGAGAGCAACTGTAAGGTGCCAGAAACAGTGAAGCAGATTGTGAGCTGAATGACAAATGTGTAAGCTGCTGGTTGCTATAAGGGGCCGCAGTGTCAGGAAATGTTGGAGCCTGCTTTACCGCTTCTGGAGGCATCCAGGAAGGATGCAAGTTGAAAAAACACTGTACAGGTTGGATAGCATCAAGAAACATCAGAGAAGAACAAGAACACCTTTAAGCCTGTTCAGCAGAGGGATCCAGACTAAGGCAGTGAATTACTGGAGTGGCCACATGGAAACCAAGGCAAGGCTGTGATCTCCCAAGGGCCCAAGATACCAGGAAAAAGCTCGAGAAAGAATGCAGATTGCCAGGGGGACTGAAGAATCCTGCATATAAACTAGGGACAACTGAAAGCTGAGAGATTGGAGACCCCTCAGGAAGCACAGGGTAAGGTCACAGACTGAAACAACTCAGATGTCTGGTTTCACCATTTGTCAAATAGAAGGAAGATGTGGCCCAAGATAATCCTGCCTGCTTCTCTTTTGGAGAGCAGAACAGAACCCCTTTCAGTACTGTCTTAAAGCAATGAATGCTTCCTGCTGAACAACCATACAAGGCCATGTATGGAAAATAGCTATCTATCCTATGTCATTGTATGTGTTTAAACATTCTATGGGCCTTGGAAACCACACGAGACCGGGAGAGGAAAATAATCTCTCTGGGACAAGGGAAAATTTTAAAGGACTAAGTTGTGCTTAGGTCTGTGTGCTGGTGCAGGGAGCCCTTCTGCCCTCCTCAGCACAGTTACAAGCAGGTAAATATCCCCAGTCTTTATCATGAGTTTATAAAATAGTGAGAGAGAGAAAAGCAGTGCGGAAAATATGTTTTATTCATGCATTCATCTAACTCCAGAGCACAGGTCCTAAACAGAGTAACATGGCCAATGTATTTATAATTCACGGTGCCAACTGGCTCTGGAGCAATGCCTTGCTGGAGCCTGGGCAGAGCGAGGCCCTCAGCCCCCATCTGGCAACCCAGTTTTACAGAGGAGACACTCTGTTCGAAACCTGCTCCTTGCTGCACATCTTCCCAAGGGAATGCCAGTCGGCACCAGGACTTGAGCAGCACAGCTCCTCCCTCCCTCAAGCACAGCTCAGCCCCAGGAGAGCCATTCTGCAGCCTGAGTTTGGATGGGGAGGTGCAAGGGGAAAGAAGACAATGAGTTATTTTTTGTCAGATCTGCTGTGGAAGGCTGAACACAGCCAGGTTTCCAACCCCTTTCCTTTGTTTGCCTTAGGTCTCTCAGTTTCTATATCAGGCTCTGGTTCAGCTTCCATTAGCGCTTCCTCATCAACATCGCTAACAATGGTTTCCTCACTGAGGGTATCACTAGGATTATACTTACTGCCAGAATCCTCTGGCACAAAATCACTTTCTGAGTCAGAGCAGAGAAATAATTAACCCTCATGATACTTCTCTGAAGAATGAACAGAATACCTAATAAGATTTATGGGACATCAAACTGATCCTGCTCCTAAGGAGAAAAGCATCCTCTTGCTGAAGTTGTCATTGCCACCAAGGAGTGAGGAGGTTCCTGAGTGGACACAGGAGGCATTGTCACCTCACCTTAGGGCAACCTGCATTCCCTTAATTGAGTTAGTTACCCTACATGTCCAAACAGCAAACCACTTGTTTACCACTCTGGCCCTGGATTAGATCATGGTTTCACTGCCTAAAAAAACCCATCAGAGTCAACAGATTCTCAGCTTCTGTGAAACTGGCCAGGCTGGAGGCAAGTAGGGCAAGACTATCTTACCTGAAATTACCAACATTTGATTTGCAAATGACGTTCAAATACTCCTGATCATATTCTTGTTAGGTAAGATTAGATTTATCATTCAACCTCCAATTCCAGAACTGAAATAGAACAGTTGAAAAATTTTCCCCACACACGGAGAGGAGTGTTGCCCAAAGAGAAATAAGCACCAAATATATACAAATTTGCAAGCTTTTGCTGTTTTCAACTCTAGATACTAGGGTTTTCCTTCCCTCCAAAGGGTAGTCAGTCACTTCAGTGGCAGACATTTGCAAGCAAAGCTAATTAACTTTCTAGGTCCAGAAGGATCCACTCCCAAAAGCTGGTAATATGTCTCAGTGGGGTAGGAGAAGGATAGTACAGTCCTAGCTGGCTGGGAGGGATCTCTGGAGAAGTACATATGATACAGATTTCTGTCTGCAAAAAAACAGTAGTCTGCTAAGATCTGGAAGACTCAAAATCCTTTCACTTCTGCTGGGAATTTAGTTCAAAGCAGCTGCATGTAAATGTTGCATAGCAAGTGTTACACTGGCAAATCTTTCTCGTGATTCTTGTTTTTAAATCAATAAGAATAAACTATATAGAAGAGGAGCTAGCTTTAGGGCAGCCAGTTTTACCCTGTTTTAAACTAGAAGTGAAAACAGCCCTAAGGAAAAAAAAAAGAAAATATTTGAAATATGTATGAGCAACTGCACTGCCCTGCCTCATCTCTTTGTGCTGCACAAAGGGGACACAGAGTGGCTGAATCTTTTACACAGAGAGATCTGGCCAGAGATTCATCCAAAAGTATGCAGCTACCATTCCCAGTTCCTGTCCCTCCCAGCCAGAAGTGGGTAAGAGACAGGGAGACAAAGCAGGAGGATCAGTAGCAGGCTGGGAATTGCCTGAAGGCTTGTCATCTTTCTCTAAGCCCTAAAAGAGTGAGAGGAGTGAGTATTTCTTCCTCATTTCACATCCCTTGCATAAGTGTTTCTGTTATCTGTGCGACCTCTAAACTTCTGCCTCATCTAAAAGAAAGGGGAACTTTGTCAGTAATTCCTGAAGGAGGAAGATCACTTCAACCTTTGACTTACTCCTCATTAAAAAAAATGAGATCAGTAAAAGTTGCTAATGGAGAGAGAAAAACACCCCAGCACCAATGCACCCATTAGGGCACACTGTAAATCTTGTTAGGAGCTATCCCTTCAACATAAAGTTACAGCCATGGTGTGGAATTTATGCAGATATTCTCCCTGCCCCCCTCCTAAACACCACCTAGGTCTTCTTTCATAGTTTTAATCTAATCCAAATCTTATGAAAACACTAACCTTAAGAGATTTGAGGTTCAAATTTCTCTGCAGACCTGAGCCAGCTACAGGGACAGGTAAATCCTTGCAACCTCCATGACAAGGGTCTTAACTGCAGCACTACGTTAGAAGTAAGGAAGCCCTTCCCAGCACTGATCCCAGCTCTTGTGTATGCTTTATGTGGGTCTGTGAGCCAAGGACTACACAAGCTATGGATCAGACACCTCTTAGAGGAAGCTGCCATACTGCAGACATCCAAGGAATGTGTGTGCTCGCAGTTGTTCCAGGAACTGGCAACACAAATGTCAAGCATCCATTTTGATGCTAATTTGACCATAATTTGGACCTCTACCCTCACCAGCACTCGACCAAGGACAAAGACTTGAACAGGGGAGCTTGAGGATCTTGCAGGGTCTTTATTCTGTTGTGCATTCTTGGCCACCGCTGCTTGGCACAAAGTTCTTCTCCTGCTGCAACTCTGGGAAGGGGTTTATGGGGAAAGAGCTGCTCCATGGCAGCTTCCCAAGCTGTGCCAGCCAGGCTGCCCAGCAGGCCCATGCACTGGAGTCCTCGTCTGCCTGCAGCCCAGGGGATGGGAGAAGCTGCTGATTCAGATCCACTCCCCCTGCTCAGCCCGTCCTACTTCTTGTGGAAATTACCACCTCTTGAGATCTGCCTGCAGAGTAGGCTTGTGTGGACACCCCCTCAGCTACCTCGGTCAACCTGGGCCAGACTTAAATGGATTAAGTAGGAGGTTTTTGCTAGCCCAGTTTGATTGAAGTGGGTTGAGGGGTACTTACACATGCATTTCTGCAAACACATCCTGAAAGGGCATTAATTCCTGGGAAAAGGCAATGACAAGTAGCTGTGACTAGCAGCTCTTGTACTGCCACAGCTAAATCAAGAGTCCACTCAAATGAGGCTATGTGGATTCAGGGACAGGCATGAATATTCTTTGCAAACAGTGAAAGCTATTATTTCCCATCAGCTGCAGGTTGTTGCTCTCACAACAGCACAGGGGGAAGGGGAAGCCTGTTACTCTCACTTGAGCAAGAAGTCAGTAGGGTTCACCTGCCAGGAAAGTTCAGGCCTTAGCATTTCAGCTGCTCTGTCTCCCTTTCTGTAGGCTGAACTGAGGAGGAGGCAATTTCCATCTGGTCCTGGCTCAGACATGTAGTTCAGAATTAGAAGGAAACTTAAGTTAAAAATTCGGAAAGCCCTTCTATCCCAGCTGCAATTACACAGCTCCAGAGGACTTGGTAAGGTATCACTGTAAGCATCTAATCTCTCTTGCCTCTTCTGGTGCTTTGTACTCCTCAATTACGTCAGCCACGGCAGCATGAACAGCACAGGTAAACCAGCCTTAAGTCATGCCTATCAAATAAAAAGCTTTGCTGCTTAAAGATTAATGTAAGAAATCAATGTGCTTGCAGCGTGTGCCAGCAGATGATCTAAGCCCATCTTAAGCAGGCTCAGAAACTTCACGTAATGGTGATACAAAATCTATGAGCAGTTAATGCTAAGAGTGTCTGTCTGCTTCCAGAGTGCTCCACATGCCGGTTCATGAGCTGGCTACCAGATGTGCTCCTCTTTTCCCTGAAGGCCATCACGAGGACTGCTATTTCATTCTCAAATCTCAACAGCCAGCGTGGTGACAGCAGAGAGGCTGCTCTCTAACATATGTCTCCTGCATGACAGCACATTCATTTGAATACCTTGTTATGCTGAAGGAACTGAAGTGACCACTTAACAGGAAGCGATGAATCTTTCCAGCTATCAAAACTGAGCAGCTTAACAAGAACACTGTCAGAACAGCATCCAAAAATGAAAGGGCAGTTTCTGCTCAGGATAGAACATGGCCATAGGCAGGCACGACTCTCCTGCCAGAGTAATGGCTACTGCCATCCACATACATACACTCCCAACAAAGTGAGATGAGACTACATTAAATGACATTGTCTTTCCTGATGGCTAAAGCAAACTAGGAAACAATGCTGCCTTGGGCAAGATCATCACTCCAATGTCTGGCAAGTGCAGATCACGGTGTGCCCTGAATCAGGGACGTGTTTGGAGTGTGCTCCTTTCACAGGAGCAGGGGCACTGAGGAAAAGGAACGAGGACAGTAACAGGCATCCGGGTTTCACCCTGCCTGAAGCTGTGACTCAGCTGTGACAGGCACCAGGACAGGGCTCTGGAATCCTGCTGCCCACATACAGCTTTCACTGCCATGAACCGTCTTTTAACAACAAAGTGTCACCAATATTTTTTCCTGTTAGGACAATATAAGTCTGAATCACTCCGTAAGATGCTTGTGTCCAAAAGAATAGAAACCCGGCATTGATGTAATTAACTGTGTATGGCTCAACCTAGCAAAACGTTCAGCCAAGCTGTGTAAAACATAAAACCCCTAGAAAGGAGCCGCATGCTTTGTGCTCCTTCAGGAGCTGTGGAGTGAAACCTGTGGCTCAGTCTGGCGTGTTATAACCCATCCAGGAGCACAAACTGCTTCTCACTGCAGGCTCGGTTCTCATGGGCACAGAGATTCAGAAGCCAGTGAGATGTCAAGACCTCGGATCTCAGGGTATTCAAGATTTATCTGCATCCCTATGCACATAAATGCCCTTTCAAAGGAAAAATAGCCCCGTGTGATTAGAGTCTGCATCAGTACAAATCCCAGGCCGGTTCAGACCATACACACACAAGAGCGGAATGTATAATCACAATGCCTGGGATTCTCCTTAACTTTGCTAAGGGCTGGGTTGAAGCTATTTTGAAAGAAGCAACTATATCTCCTTTAAGCATTAAGCATTCTTGGCAGTAATAATTGCCTTGTAACTAACTCCTCATTAGCACTTTCTCAGACCTGAATTACTGTGCTGACTTTATGTTGCTCCCGGTCCAAGAACAGGATTATCATCCCGGCACCAAAGTCTGCTCTTAATTATACTGTTACAGATACAGGAAAAAAAAATTCCAACGAAATAAATGGAATGTCACCGGATTTAGGGCAGCATAACTGAGATCACTTTGTCCCATTGTTTCCCATCTAATCCACAACTTAGCATGATAAAGCACAGTGCTCTATACAAAGCTTCTTTTAGCTGGGAAGACCATCTTGTTTTACCCACCAGTAGTATGTCTTGGTGACAGATAAATATTTTAATGAATTTAATACTCTTATCTGAATTCCTTATCCAGGGGAGAAAAATAGTTTTGGGGAAAAAAAAAATGGCACCTGCTTTAGATAGAAGAAAAGCATTAATGTGAAAGAACAGGAAACCAAATGTCTGACCCTGAGTGATGCTCAGCAGCTGCAACTTCCACAAAATTTGCAGGAGTTGTAAGATATTTGTGGATGATATTTTAAGATCTAATGCAAATGTTTTCTCTACTATTTTATTTCAGTTTGTCATTAATGCAAAGGAAGACACTAGATAGAAAACCTGAAGAAATCACCATGTGCAATCCAGATGCCTGAACACAACTTTACGAAGCAGAACTTGCAGTGGCAATGCATGTAGGAGCTTGATCAAAGACAGATCATTAATCATGTACATACAGGTTGGATGAGGGGAAAAGGCCTGAGGAAAAACCACATGAAAAGTCTTCATCACACAAGTACTTACATTATTGCTTCATAGCTTTTTACGGCCTTAAATCCAAGCAAAGAAAGACGTTATCTAAGGTGGTCTAGGGAATACAGCAAGGATATACAAAGACAGGCTGAGGAAAGGGTAAATGAGGTTTTACAGCATTCCAGATTTCACTCCCAAATGATGGAATGGGCCGTTAAGACCGTTGGAATGATTTCTTGCATGGCAGAAAGCAGGAACTCAAGAAAAGAAAGCAAGATAAGTATGTATGTTTTAGCAGAATTCTTACTAACTACTAAATTATTATTGGCTGCATACCAAACACTCCACACAGTGATAAACAACTGTTCATTTTATTTCACTAAACAAAAAGCCCATTGAAGGATTTCTACTATTACTGCACTCACTGGAACTCACTTGAAAAATACAGTTTTGGACATACATCAAATACAACTTACAGCTGAATAGCTGCACTGGTCTGACTTACTTTCGAAACATGTCAAGAAAATGTTCTGTTCTCCAGGCAAAAGGAGAACAACAGAGCGAAGCAGTGCATTAACTACAGGTATCAGACATTCCCTGGGGCTCAGAAATAGTTCTCTTCTTATTTGTGGAAAGTTCAGCAACTGGCCCTGCTTTCAGGGGAACCGGTGGGGGGGGTGGTTTCACACACAGCCCCTCGTGTTTGGTGGCAATCCAGCAAAAACAGTAGGAATTCCCATATTCTCTCTTGCCACCAATAAAGGTACATTTTCAACAGCTGTGTCAGCACAAGAGTACATAAGGCCACACAGTAAACTAGAAAACCAAACTCATCTCAGTAAAAAAAAAAAGTGTTACTAAAAATGGTGTTGCTTTTCATCCCAGCATTGGTTTGATCCCCAGTGCAGAATTACAAACAGCTGTGGCAGCACAACGTGGGGCCATAGGTGGTGGTACCAAGTGGCAGGGAGGGATGACAAAACCCTTAGGATCTGCAGCCAGGGCCAGGCTATGCAGAGCTGTGTATCAGGCTGTACAGAACTGCCATTGTGACACATCCCATTTCCCCCCGAGGCAAGGCCAGTTACAAAATCCCTCTCTCCGTTCTCTGCCCTGCCTGCTGCAGTTTGTCACCTCCAAAATTGTGCCTATAGAACAGTTTTAGAAACTGCAACCTAAAATGGATCATGGAAATAATCTAGGTTACAGGAAAAAAAAAAAAAAACCAACACCTGGTTTGTTTTCTAATCTTGCTCTGCTGCATTAGCTCAACTGCAGGGCTAATGACTGGGCATTGGCAAGCTCCTGAACCACTTCTGTGTCACAGAACACATAAAAGATTCAAACATTTGAGTCAAAACTAAAATCCTCTGTAAAGTGTTTATGACTGGACAGCCCAAAACTGAGGCTTTTTCAGAAGGTGCACTCGTATCCCACTTGAAAACCTGCATCCAAATTTGGTGAACGACAGTTCTGCAAAATGTTACGTGTGTTACAGGGTTTGTGCTCCCCACACCTTTTCTTTCCATGTGTTTACATCCCGTACATGTCTGTACAACGCTACCAAATGCAATCCCTACTCTACTCTTATAAATAGCTACCCAAACCCAAGGAGAGTAGACAACCACCCCGTCCAGGTTAGGTTCTGTGTTTGGGATGATTGCTTTAGGCTCTGTCCATGTATCTATCACCTGATAATCTGTTGCTTCTCAGCATCTCTGCAAGACAACTTTTTCTGAAGCTGAGTTCTGTGACACATCAGCACCCAAACCCTGTGAGCAGTTCTGGAAAGAAAGAAAGAAAAAAAATCCTTAAATCTTTCCACCCTCCATAGCCCCCACTCATTGGTGCAAAGCCCTTTACCGGAATTGTTCAGACCACATAACACCCACCAGTCACAATTCATGAAGTTAGTCAGCCTAATCACTGTAGACTGTTTCAGAGTAGATCCCCACAGTAACAATTATTTTCTGCTTTACTGACTCAGGGAATTTCATTCTAGTTTTTCTCCCCTTACCTCCCATCCACCCTTTTATTTCTATGCCACATTTCTTCATTCTCTCTCGCACGTATTGTGCCTTTTGTGGCCAAAAAAAGCCTGCAGCTATAGTATTTCCCCATGTTGCCAGTGGAGACTGCAACAGCCTGCATAATTTGTCCCCCTCAAAAGAAGATCTGCCCTAAACCTTCCAGTTTATTTGTTTGGCCACGCTGGTGAGTTTCAAGTTGTTCAGTAAAACTTGGAGCTGTGAGTCATTGTCAGGAGCTTTTGGGTTTTCAGTGAATCCCTGTGAAATAGACTGCAGGTTTTACGTGCTTATTGTCACTGCAGCAGTCGCACAAGCTGTGTGACATGAGCAGAGCTTAGCTGTGTCTGGCTAAAAGCTTTGTGCTATAAAGGCACGAAAATCTTTGCAGGCAATGCGATTTTAAAACAACGGGAGAAATCTCGGATCTTCTTTTACCCCTCTCATTTCATTTCTGAAGGGAATTTTGAAGTCGGCTTTATGTAAAAGCTTTACACACACAGAACTGAAAAGCAGAGTTCCTCGAGATATTTCATATTTTTATTCTGTGCTGTTCAGCCTCTTTGCCAAAGAGCAGCTTTAGTTTAGCAATGCCTCAGCACCCCTCAGCAAGGCAGACCGGGGGGGCAGCGAGGGGCTCCCACACCCCCTTTTTGTTCCCCACGAAGCCAACCCCAGCTCAAGGCAGGCCCTTCCAGCCTGGGAAAACCTGGGCATTGCTCCAGCTGGGAGCCCGGGGCCTGCCCTCACCTCCCGCCGGAGCCCAGGCTCCCCGCTGGCCCACCCGCGTCCCCAGCCTTCCCCGTGGCTTCAGGGCGCGGAGTTACCGCGGACCCAGCCCGTACCTGGCCCGGCAGAGCCCCGCGGGTGCCAGCCCCGGGCGGGGGCGCTCGGCCGGCGGCGGGGCTCGAACCCGGCACCCCCGGGCTCCCAGCCCGGCCGCCACCGGGCGCCTCTGGCTGCGCGGGGAGCGCGTGCCGCCGTCCCGCCGCTCCTCCAGGGGTCGCTGTGGCCGGGGCCCGGAGTTACGCGCCCCGCGATTGGGCGGTGCTGTCCCGCGGGCCAATGGCAGGCGGCGTCTCAGCCGCACGCCCCCCGCCCGCCTCCGGCGCCATCTTGCCGCGGCCGCGGGGAGCGGAGCGGGCCCGGCCATGCCGCACTTCCAGGCCTGGGAGGAGTTCACCCGCGCCGCCGAGAAGCTCTACCTGGCCGACCCCATGAAGGTGGGACAGCCCGCGCCGGGAGGGGAGGGTGCGCGGCTCGGCCTCGGGAGCGGCGCTCTGGAGGCGGCTCCAGCTGCGCGCAGCTCGGCGGGGGCGGCGGGCGGTGTCGGGCTGGGGAGGGTTCGCTGGTGGCTGCACGGGGGAGGCAAGAATTTCAGAACCGCAGAATCGATTAGGTTGGAAAAGACCTCCGAGAGCGTCGAGTCCAACCTGTGACCGAACACAGCCATGCTGAGTGGATCATAGATAGCACTAAGTGCCACGTCTGCTTATTTTTGAACACGTCCAGGGATGGTGACTCCAGCACCTCTCTGGGCAGCCCTTTCCAATGTCTAATCACCCTTGCTATGAAGAAATTTCTTCTACTGTCCCACCTAAGGCGCCCTTAGCACAGCCTAATCCTGTGTGGAGGTTTCGTGGGAGCAGAGGGCGGCTGCAGGCTCCTGTCTGGAATGCAGGGAATGGTAAAGGGCGCTCCTGAGCCCCCGGCTCCGCTGCCCTGCCCTGGGCCCTCCAGCACCTCCACGGCCTGAGGACCTGCAAGGATGGGGATTACTCGTTGGTGCTGCGCCTGACCATCCTTTTCTGTGAAACGGGAGGAATCTCTCATTTATAACCCCAACAGTATCGCCAGGGAACGATGTTCTAGGTGGTGTTATTGGCAGCTGGGATGAACCACAAGAACTGAGCTTCAAGGACGCTGAGCTCATTCACAGTATACCCGTGTGTTAGAAACCGAGGTTAAGAGCTCTCTTGAAGTGTCAAGAACTGGTTTATTTTACGAGTTTATAGCATTTAAGACCTGTATAATTTGAAATTGTCCTTTCATTGGCTCTTATGTTGCATTGTTGCCTGCAGTGACATTTCAGGAGATGTTTGCAGCCTAAAGAATAATTCCTCAAGGAGTTCTCAGTTTATGACTGTTTCTTGTTTCCGGTGACTATTTTGGCAGTGTGGTTTATGCAAATATTAAAATTAACCTCAGTCTTCAGAAAAAGCATTATAGTTCACCTAAAAACCAGCATAAAAGTGTGATGTGGAACTCACACCTGAGAAAACTTCAGTAAAAAAGGCCAAGTACTTCATCAAAAGTAGGGGAACTGGCAAAACCTTCAGAAGATCAAATTAATATCTGATTATTTAAAGCAGATTAGCATCCGCCTTTTAATTAGCACAGAGACACCATATGTGATTGCTCCTGATAATAAAATTGCCCAGTTTTACCTTCCTAGGCTCTGTGACATTCAATTAAATGAAGGAGAAGGGATATCACTCCAGCCAGGAGTTGCTCTTCCCTTTTCCTTAAAGGACCTCCAAAGGCAATCTCTTCCCATCCATGGCAGTACATTTGTCTAGTTACAGAGGGGTTTATATAGGCCCTGTTGTGGTAACACAAGCACCCTCCTGTTAATTTGGCAGAGATTTACCTTCAGCAGTTTTGTAATTGGGCTTGTTGGGAAGCTGAAGGAAGAAGAAGAACTGGGAGATGGATGTGTGTTCTTCAGCCAGGTGCCGAGTGGTCTTGCCTTTTGCAAGAGCAGGTCATGGATACATTTGAGTGTGTGTCTGCTGCCAGTGGCAGCCCCGTGTGCCTTTGGGGCTGCTCGGCAGGGAGATGTGCTGTTACACTGCTGCTGTGGTCAGAAGGTGTCAGTTTGTTAAACAGAAAGGGTCAATGAGATCTACTCTCCAACAGGAATTTCAAAATGTATTTGTAGCAAAGGAGGAGGTTGTTGACCATTAGCACAAATTACTGTACAACAAAAACTGTTTGCAGTGTGAGTTCAGAATGTTCTCAAAGACCACCTTGCTTTGTTTCTAGTTACTGACGTTAGCTGAGGCTGCAAACAGAGCCCCTGTGGCTGGCTCTGTGCTCAGGAGCAATCATTTAATGCTCAGTCACTGAGGAAGTGGATTTTTATCAGTGTGGCTTTGAGAACCTTGGTGATTTGAGGGTCTGGAGGAGTTGGAGGCAGGTGAGTGCAGGAGTAACTGGTAACAGTTCAGGTGCCATGGTGGTGATGTTGAGCCTTCCCCACTCAGCTGATCCCTTTCAAGTCTTCATGTAGAGCTGTTCTTTTTTGAAGTGTTTCAAGCCTACAAACACCGGCTTCCAGTTGTGTTTTCTGGGGTGTGACACACAGCGAGGGGGTGTCTTGTCTCGTCATGACTCTTCTGGTTTATCCTGCTGTCTCCAAGGTCCCTGCAACTGTTGTTGCTGTATTTGCAGGGTTTTTGAACATGCCCAGTGTTAACTTTGCTGATGCTGCTAGAAATCCAGCCTACAGTGTTAGGCAGGGAGAGGTGGTGGCTCAGCTTCCACACCACCTCGGCTGTAGGGTTACAGGTCCCACACCACCGGAGCTGAGGACCGCCACGGAGGTGCTGAACACACGGAGCAGTACATAGTTCTGATTAAGGGTAGTCTGAATGGGGGCAGATCCCTTCAATATATTCTGAGAATTGCTAGCTCTAAGTGCTAATTTTTAAATGTTTGTCATTTCAGGTGCGCGTTGTTCTCAAATACCGACATTGTGATGGGAACCTCTGTATCAAAGTAACAGATGATGTGGCAGTAAGTACAGAACACATTCCCCTTTCAGAGCTTCTTGTACCACTCACATCTGCTGTCAGTTAGCTTGGGAGCTCTTGGACACTGCCTTGAGAGTGCCTGACAGTTTTCTAAAAACTTGTGCTCAGCCTTTCCTTGTTGCTGTGTCTGATTGACACTGACCAGTTCAGGAGCATTTTCAAACAGATATTTACTACTGCGAGTGTGGTCCTTTTTATTTGCTCAGAGTGGTGAAAACTTCCAACCATAGTTCAAGTTCCTTCTTTGGGATTATGAGACTGAATTGCAGTGATGTTGCAGCTAAGAGTTGTTTTTCTGCAGTCCAGGGTCATTCTGCCCTG
This sequence comes from Prinia subflava, assembly GCF_021018805.1. Lineage (NCBI taxonomy): Eukaryota > Metazoa > Chordata > Aves > Passeriformes > Cisticolidae > Prinia > Prinia subflava. The sequence goes on from NC_086248.1 coordinate 97,070,998, forward strand.
TTCTTGTCTTCAGACTTGGGAAAGAATCAAGTTTCTTCTTTCCAGGAAAAGTAGTCTGGCATTGGAATTTCAAGTGCCTGGAAGGGTTGTGAAACTCCAGTAAAGGCACTTCTTGATAGGGCAGTAGGGCTTAACACGGGTGAGATGTTGAGTGTGGGGCACTGATCACAGGGCATTTAAGGGTAATTTTGTTGAAATCTCCCATAGGGGAAGTTGGAGTCAGGTGATTCACAAATGTGAACACTTCTGGGGTATAGGCTCCCTTACCTGCTTTCAGTCACAGAAGGATCTTACACCAGGTGAGGGAAAATGGGGGTTGAAATCTCCCATAGGGGAAGTTGGAGTCAGGTGATTCACAAGTGTGAACACTTCTGGGGTATAGGCTCCCTTACCTGCTTTCAGTCACAGAAGGATCTTACACCAGGTGAGGGAAAATGGGGGCTGATTTCTGGGTTCTGGTTGCATTGGTTTAGTGTTTGGGTTTTTGTTTGTATGGATTTTTTTATTTTAATCAGATTTTGTGTTCCCTATTTAGGGCTCTTGTAGAAAAACAGGTATTGCTTGAGGTAGATGGAATCCCCTTTAATGGGAAGTACTGAGTTTTATGTCCCTGGCATTGAAACATTGAGACTGTAAAAGGCAAAATAAACTTGCTTTCAGAATATAAAGAATTGGAAAGTAACGTCAGGTTTAAAATCTGGTTCTGTGTTTAGACAACACAAAAAGGGACAGCTTTAAACCCCAAGTTCTAACAGTTTTTTGGAGCTAGAAGGAATTACGATAAATTATGAGTTTCCCTGATTTCAGTATGGGAGGCATGAGCATTAAGGAGAGGCTTAAAAGTAAACCCAGAGACCTTTGTGCTTTGAAGCAGGGTGGGTGTGTTGGTGCTGCCTCCTGGTAACCGGTGAACACCTCAGTGCTCTCCGTGTTTTGTGTGTTCCAAGCACAAATGCATAGCAGCTACCACAAGATAAAGTGAAGGGGAGTTCACAGTTGAGGTGAAATCTGATACCAGGAACTTTGTCTTGCAGTGTTTGCTGTACAGAACAGACCAGGCACAAGACGTGAAGAAGATCGAGAAATTCCACAGTCAGCTCATGCGGCTCATGGTGGCGAAGGAGTCCCGCAGTGCTGCCATGGAAACAGACTGAGGTGCTGCGAATGAAATCAGTGCTCCGGTCATATCCCACTGGAAGCAAATCTTTTGGATTTGAGCGAAAAACTGGGTCAGGAGATGCTTTTATGTACTGAAGTGGACTGATGACAAGTCTGAAGCATTTTCACCCCTCAGACTCCACTTTGGAAATCTAGGAAAATAAGTGCTTTCAGTTGAAAGCTTATATTTATTTTTGGGTATTAAGCAACTATTCTTACACATTAGGTATGCTAAGAAGACAAGTAAATATTTTAAATCTACAATATGTTAGTCCAAATTTGATAGGCCACAGGCATACTTCTAGAAAGTTACTGTAAAATTTCATATAGATTTCATTGTGTTCATACCTTATGCTGGTGTATTCTCAAAATGAGAGGATTTACTAATCTAATACTGTAGCATGGTGACTGGGTCTAATAAATATTTACATACATTATATAAATCTGTTGGGTTTAGAATAACACATGTTTTCTGAACTGAAATGTTGAAGTTGCCAATTTGTATTACCACTGTCACTGTCAGCACTCTAGCTTTTGGTATTGCTCTTAGTCACAAGATCTGCAACACTGTCCATGAAGCAGTTTGTAGAACTCCTATATTGGCTAAGTGATTGAACTTCTGTATTTTAGAAATGAAATTAGAACTTCACTTGAATAATGCTAGAGATCTGTGAGAAGCTGGGAGAGTTTTTTTTCTGCTTGTGCAAATACTATTACTAAAAGACAGTCAGTGGCTTTTTTACTTGAAGTGTTTTGTACTAGCAGGAGTTCCTTTCCGCATCCTTGCTTCAGGCAAAGTTGAAGTATATCAGCAAGACAAATTCTAGAAGCTCTTGCCTAATATGTTAATAGAAAATATCCAGCCAAACACTATCCAGATTCCTTATTCTAGCAGCTTGTTAATTGCATTTTCAAATGTTACATGTGGCAGGTGGATGTCAGCCAAATGAATAAACGGATGAAAACAGCTGAAGAAATGCTTAAATAGCACTGTCAGAAATAGACAAAGGCTCCTGTAGCTTAAAGGTGTTTCTCACAGTAACCTCTGGTAGGCTGATGGAAGCCTTAATTGTCTCTTGTATGAAAGCTTTTTCTTTGAGAACCCAGGAGCTAAAATTGATGCTTGCTTTGATTAGGTCTTGCTTACTTGAAAACAGATGAACATTTTCATGTAATTAGGCTATTGGTATAAGTAGATGCTTTCAGAGCTGATTTTTTGGGTTAAACCAAGCCACAAAAGTAAAGCAGGACCATACTTGTAGTGGCATTTATATATAACAAAACAACCTACTTAAGGAGCTACCTGCTGTCACTAACATAAAAATAATGGAGCTACTGGGAAGCGATGGACTTTCCACATCTGCCAAAAGCTTGGAAAAAACCCACCAGGCTTGAATATTGCTTTAGAGTACCCTTTCAGCTTAACCTAGAATGTTGCGCGTTGTTGGAAAACATTCCAACACGAGATTCCTGGTGACTGCTCCAAATTCTAGTCTGCAACAGTGACTGGTATGTGTGTAACATTTTTGTGTTGGCTTTTGGAATATAAATAAAGCCAGAGAGAAGGCTGGACTGTGTTCATTGTTAAACTTTCCTGAGATACTGTAATACCGGAATTTTTCTTTGCTGCTCCAAATAGCATTCCTAATATTTGCAATATAGCAGTAGGGAGACTGGGTGTACCAAAAGCTGAAAGACTTCAGTTTTATACTCCAGTAGGTTTTAGAGGAGGAGCAATTACAGCACTGTATGTTAGAGCAGCAGTTTTCAAGCAAAACAGACAAGGGAATATATTTCTACTTTTCTAAATTCAGAAATTGTTTCCCTAAAACCCTGGGGAAATACTATTGCTACTTTGGTAAGAGTATGTGTTGTTAAGCTTGTTCTCCATAGACTCAGAAAAAACTAGAGTGGTTCTGTACAGTCAGAATGCAAAAGAAAATATTACAAAGCTGCTGCTTAAAAAAATGAAATGGTATAGAAACTTCTTTAGAAAAACATTGGTGCTTCATAACTTTGTCCTGGAGTTTTCAGCCATTCCCATACTGTGTTCATGGGGCAGTAGAGAAGCTCTGAATTCCAGGCTGGTTTTTTCATGCCTGTACTCTTGCTGAGAGTATGTGTGCTTGTGTACACTGATCACTTCCCTAATAAACATTCACGGAGTTGGTCCATCATGTTGCCAGCTACTTGAATGTCTCCTCTGGTTTGTGATTGAGAAACCAGTTTCTTGTGGCTGCTGCAGCAAAGGGCTGCTCACAGTACCTGAATCTCTGCACTGGGCAGCCCAGCTTGCCAGAGACTCCTGCTCTGCAGGCAGGAGCTGGTGCCAATTACAGCCAAAATCAGGGCAGGAGCACATGGGCAGCCTGTGCAGTGACAGACAGGTGACCTTTGCAAAAGTAGAATGATAGAAAAAAATGCTTTCCCCTGCTACAGCTGATTTTGTTGCTGCCTGTTAGTTATCTTCAGTGATTGTTCTGTTTTGTGAGAACAGCTTAATAAAAAGATAGGATCCTTGTTACTGTTCCAAGAACTTGGGTTAGTTTACCCATGGAATTCATCCTGTTTCTCTGGTCTTCTCACCTCCTGGGTTCCCTGAGTGTCTTGATTTCAGTTCTTCTTTGTGCAAGGCACTTAGGCTGACTCTGTGTCTGAGCTCTCTCGTATGTGCAACTCCACCACTTCTGTTTCCAATTTTAGGGGTTGAACTCTGAGCTGCTCCAGATGTAATTCATTGTGGAAGTGTATTCTGGAGTGCAGGAAGATTTTTAAATTATACGCAGAAGTGAGAAGTGAGAAGTTTGGTCACAGGTCTTTGTTTTAGAGAGCCTTATGCAAGAGGCCTTCCTATTAAAGTCCTGACCTAACTTCTAGGAGTGACAGGAAAACTGGATGCTTTGGTGCTGCAGTCTGTCAAAATGGGAAATGGAACCAAAGCCAAGCAGGTGCTTTTAAAAATGTTTTAACTTGTCAAAAGAATTACGTTTCATCTCAGTAAGTTTCTTCCCACAGTATAAAAGTGGATAATACTCAGCATTTTGCTGTCACAAGTGTGAGGAAACTCTGGTTTCTGTCAGTAGGACTGGGATGATCACTTGTTACCGAAGGCTGATCTTAAAGGACTAAGTCATTTTAGGTGTTCTTAGGTGTTCATCCTGCTATAGGTAGGATGAATTCTCTCACTTTGATCACCTGGAAGAAGGATGGGAACAGGTACCTTAGCCACCTGTGCTTTCTAAATTCTGGCTTGGAGGAGGACAAACTCTCACAGGAATTATACTGTAACCACCTCTAAAATGAAGCTTGGATCTGAAGTGGAGGTATATAGAAAATAAGTGGGTTTCTTTTCTGTAAACTTACCTAGGCTGCAGACCATGCACAAGTCCAGATCCTTCAAGATTCTGAGCACTAGTGGGTGTCCTTGGGGAGTAGGAGCTTAGCTGAAAACTGATATTCTTTGTACAGCGTTGTGTGCTGAGGGACCTTCCAATTGGCTGAAGCAAAGCTGTTTTGATCAAATAAATCTAAGGAGTCCTTTTGTCAGATAACTCTTAAAGGATCTTCACTTTTGTCGTCTTTAGAGGAAACTAGTCTATGAGGAACTACATCTAATTCCTTGCTTATGTTGGTAGTGATCTGCTTTTCAAGACTTGGGGGTGTCTGTTCTGAAATGCTGATACTGCTTTAAAGGTAGATGCTGTGTGACTCAACACAACTTTTGTTTATAAAGATATTATCTGTTAAAAGAGCTTTGAGAGTTCAGGATTGGTATTTAGATACAAGGACGGTTGAATTGTCTTTGTTGCTGGGGATGGCATAAAAACATGCCTTTCATCTCTTATTGCTTTCACATAAGCAGATCTTTGGTCTATGTAGACTCTTCAGGCTGGCTTTCAGATAAAGCTCCCCACCCTGATGCTGGGCTGAAGTGTTTGAGTCACTACAGACTGGAGACAGATGTGGGCTTTTTAGTCTGTAGAAATGTTATTTTTGAGAGGAGAATGATGCCACAGTATTTTAGCAGCAGATTAGTTACTCAGCAGAATGCAAGGCATGGTAGTTTAACCCCTGCTTATTGTGCAAGCCTGTGTGTGTGCCCACTACTGGCTCCACCAGAATAAATGCTCCCGGGAGAATGTGGGCTTAAACTGGACCTTGTAAAACTGAAGTGTGTGGGAATTGAGCAAATAAAAACATGGTCATGGCATGATAGCAGAGTTAACTGCTTTCATGAGCCCATGTTGTTGAACATAACTATTGTTTCTGGTGAAGTTCTCATGTTCTTATACTGTGCCAAGGTAGTTGGGGAGTGTTCTGGAGTCCTGTGATGGGAATGCAATTACATTCTGCCATTCCAAAAACATCCTGAGCCCTGAGTACCACCTCTGGAGTGCTCTTGGAAGTGCCTGGTCTTCTAGCAGGAGCCAGAGTGCACGACCCATTATGACTCCACAAACAGACAGTTCCTGGGTGTTGGGAAATTTGGATTACAAAACCAAGAGTATAGAGTTTCTCTTAAACTGTAATGCTGGTATTTATGGAAGTGTTTTCCATTTAAATCAAGACCAGCTCTGAGGATATTTTGCTTTGTTTAGCAAGTTTTGGTTTTGTGCTCACATTCTTTTGTCGCCTTTTTGGTGACAATTCTTAGTAATTTTTTTAGAACTTAAAACAGTCATACCGAGAGGTCTGGGATAGATTGATTTTTAAATTTCCTTTGAAGCTGTGTATGCATGTTGGGTTCTTTTTTTGTCTAGAAGAAGATGTTCTGTTCGTGAAAGGACTGGGCTGCATTATCCAGCCTTTACTGAGAACCTTCCTGCGCTACAGGCGTGTGTTCACAGCAAGATTCCCAAGACTGGTTCCTTGGAGAGAGGTTGGGTTTCCTGGACACCTCCGGAATGGCTGTGCTGGCTGGTAGTGAGCAAGGAGAGTTCGGGGAGCTGAAATGTGCATTTTAACTGGGTTGCTCCACCTCTGCTGCAGCTCTGCTATCATTGTGTGGCTGGGAGATGAAAGGCTCGCCTCGGGGCGCTGACAAATGAGCTCTGGCAAACTGCGGCTCTAAATGTTATTTTCCGAAGGCATCTGCTCCGGTAAAGAGTCAGCAAGGCAGGAGGATGAACTAGCGCCTCAGACACGTCCGTGTGAAATTCGGTGTCCTGCTCTAAACTGCCTGAAAAGAAAGCTTTGAAATTTGGGGGCAGGAGGGAAACTGACCTGTCAGTGATCGACACTTCGGGGGAGTTTGGCGTTTTTAAACACATTTTCTGTGGCAGTGCTCCCATATAACTAAGGTCAGGAACCAAAGGAATAAACAAATTTCATCAGGGATTGTTGGTTTGTGCCCAGAGGCGAACCTTCTGTGCTTGGTCACACAGCAGAGCCGGGTGACACGGGAGTAAAACCGTGCAGACGAGCAGCCGTGGTTTTAGCAGGGCAAGCAGCTGCTTTGCAAATAGCTCCTTACCCAGCACAGATGCTGATCGTCCCACGAATGTGCAGGCTGGGATTCCACAGCACCTTGGCCCGTAGAGCAGCTGGCCGCTGAGCCCTCTTGCCTCCAGCTCCGATTCCAGCGTGTCTGAGCCTCAGCTGAGCTGTTCCATTCGCCGGTGCATCAGAAAAGCCCTCGATGTTCTGGAGAGCTGCCGGTGTGGTGCTCTGCCTGCTTCGTGTGCCGAGAGGGCTTCACAAAAGGTCAGCTGAGTGCTGCAGGAGTGAAATGGAAGGGTTGAGAGCTCCGGGAGAGGTGAGGGGAACGATGGGAGTGAAAGAACCACTTAGATTGGCTTGGGTTGCCATGGAACCACAGCCTAAAAAACTCTGATCTTGGAATTTCCGTGACTTGCTTGAAAAAAACTCCTGTCTGTCGCATTATATACCCTGTAATGTGCATGCTGTACAATATTTACGTAAAAACTAGGTATGTCTCAATTTGTTTCAGCATTGTTTTCGTTTGTATGGATGATACAGAAAGGGTGGAACCAAAGGCTGTAGATGATATTCTTCCTAGAAGCCTGTAACACTCTGGTAGTCCCTCAAACAGAGTAGCCAGACCTGAACACATGGTACAAGGTGTAAATTATACCGTGGGTTTATAAAACTGTGTTGTAATTCCTTACATTTTTGAAGTGCCAGTGTTGGGGCAGGGATTTAAGCAGGGATCAGCTGTTAAGGGCTTACTCCAGCAGTAATAGTTCAGTGAGCTGTAGCTGCTCCAAACCAATAAATTCTTAAGAGGCCTCCAGAATGCATCCAGGTGGCCAACCCTAGAAAAAACAAATGCTGAAACACCTCCTGGATGTGATTTCACTGGTGGTGAGAATGGACGATTTTGATTTTGCAGAGAAGAGTTTACTTTCCTTGTTCTTCTGATTCCTGTATTGAGCTTTCTTCTTTTCTGAATCTTCAGTCCCTTCTTCTTTTTCATTTGTTTTAAACTTACTCTTTCTCTTTAGCTCTTTCATGTTCCCCTTATTTTCCTCTTTACAGTTGATCATGGTAATGTTATAGTTGGCTTAGGGGAAGAGGGTTGTTGCACAGTTGTAGCTTTACCTTCTCCTTGTGGGTATTGATAGAAGATTTTGTTCCCAAAGTCGAGCTTCAATAGAGGGACATTCTGCATTGTCACACCTGGGAAGAGCACGTGTAGGTGTCACTGAAGCATTAATATTAAACTGCATGGCCACCTTCCTCAGCCAGTAATAGTCTAAGAAAATGGTTTTACTGGATATAAAAAAATTACACTTGGATCTTAGCAAATAAAAAGATTCTTTAGCTCATACTCTGTGTTGGAGTATCTACACAGATTGTAGCAATTCATTTGCTTTCCCATAGTGCAAATTGCAATCCTCTTGGCATTATTTTATTTGGCTGATGACTGTCTGCCAGTATGCAACTTGTAAAAGATGAGATATCAACAATTCTCCACAGGAATATTTATCAATACCTGTCTTACAATAGAAAGAGTGATTTTTTTAAAGATCAAAACCATTGTTTTATCTGTTGTTGTCAGTTTCTCTGTGCTTATGTGAATCTTTGTTTGAACTCTCTGCAGTTCCCCTCCCAGCAGTAGTCCCATAAGTTTTTATTGTGGCCCCATCCTCCCCTTAATTTCTTAACAAACTCCAGCTTCTTTGAAGGTGGATATTGTGTGTATTGTTTCTCTATGCTGTGTATTGTTCCTCTACCTCAGCCCAATGCTAAAACAAAAATTACTTCAAGGAATATCAGACCACGGAGTTGCTAATGTTTTCCATTCATCTTATTTAGAGTCACAGAATATCCCAAGCTGGAAGGAATCCTCAAGGATCATCAATTCCAACTCCCTGCTCCTCACAGGACTACCTAAATCTAAACCATATGATTAAGAGCATTGTGCAGATGCTCCTTGAAATCTGACAGGCTGGATGCCAGAGCGCTTCCCTGTGACTTGGTCCAGTGACTGACCACTCTGTGAAGAACCTTTTCCTGATGTCTCATCTGAATTTCCTCTGATGCAGCTTCGTGCCATCTTCTTGTGTCCTGCTGCTGATCACCAGAGAGAGATCAGCACCTCTGTGAGGAATCTGCTGGGCTGTGATGAGTTCACCCCTCAGACTTCTCCAAGCTGAACAAACCCAGTGACCTCAGCTGCTCCTACTGAGTCTTGCCCCCGGGGCCTTTCACGAGGCTGGCCACCCTGCTCTGAACACACTCTAATAGTTTATTGTCCTTCTTGTGTTGTGGTGCCCAAAACTGCAAGCAGGACTCGAGATGAGGCTGCACCAGCGCAGAGCAGAGCTGGGCAATCCCCTCCCTGGGCCAGCTGGCAGTGCTGTGCCTGATGCACTGTGGGGCACGGCTGGCCTTTTTTCTTTAGTGGTATTTGCATCGCTGTGTTGTCCTCTGCTAGGCTGGGGGAGTTTTCTGATTTCCACAATAAACAGACAAGCCAGTTCCAGTTAGATCCATGAAAAGCACTAAACCTGGTGTGATTTTCCTGTGCTCCACGTCTGTTGGAGGCACCAACTTTGCTCATTGCCCTTTACTGCTGCTACTGCTTTAAGGAATCAGAGAATTGCTTAGGTTGGAAAAGAGCCTCTAAGACCATCAAGTCCAAGCATTAACCCAGCACTGCCAAGCCCACCACTAAACTGTGCCTCCTAGGTGTTCAGTGCTGCTAAAGCACAGAGAAAAACTACTATAAGTGAATTGTCAATTTAACAAGGTGGACAACCACAGGCAAACATCTATGCCAGAGGGATATTTCCACAACAGGGACTTTGAACCACCCTGTCCACTTCAAAAAAGGAGGAACTGGGCAGCCCTCAGTGGTGACAAGGTGCTTTCCTGGATGACTGAGCTAACCTGTTTTCAGAACGTGGGCCAGCCTGGATAAAGTATGACACTACCTCTTCAGCAAATTACAGAGGCTGGAGTTACCAACAAGAGATTGGAATTGGCACCCTTATAAGAAATAGAGAACAGCAGAAATTCATATTTTCATTAGTTAAAATGGTCAAATAGAGTATTGTGCTGGCTTTGGGTGGGGTAATTTTCTTTGCAGTAGCTGGTATGGAGCTATTTTGGGTTTAGGCTGAAACCAGTGTTGACAAGAGAGAGATGTTTTTGTTATTGTTTATCAGTGCTTGCACACAGTCAAGGCCTTTTCTGCTGCTCACCCCACCCAGCAGTGAGCGGGCTGGGGGTGCACAGGGAGCTGGGAGGGGACAGAGCCAGGACAGCTGAGCCCTCTGACCAAAGGGACATTCCACACCACAGGGCATCGTGTTCAGCACATAAAGCTGGGGAAGGAGGAGAAAGGGGGGCACATTTGGAGTTACTGATTTCCCCAGTGACTGCTATGTGTGATGGAGCTTTTCTTTCCAGGAGATGGCTGAACACCTGCCTGCTCATGGGAAGCAGAGAATTAATTCCTTGCTTTGCTTTTCTTGCATGTGCATCTATTGCTTTACCTCTTAAAGTGTCTTTATTTCTATCCATGAGTTTTTGCCTTCTACTCCTCTGATTCTCACCCCGATCCTGCTGGTGGGGGAGTGAGTGAGTGACTGTGTGGTACTTGGCTGCCAGCTGGGGTTAAACACTGACAAGGATCTGTGTGGTAGCTGTAATAACGGGTTATGACCCTGGCACACAACACAGGAGCATTTTTAACTTTCATCCTGTAGAAGTTATGTTTACTATGAAATTCAACACAGTCTTATTTGTGTGTAAGTGAAATCCCTGTAGTCCTACTGAAGGAAGATGGACTGCTGCTAATGCTTTTGGTGTCTCAAGAAAAGTAGTACAGAGCAGTTTGTAAAGATAGATGCTCCAAAAGGGGTAAAACTCAGCCAGCACATTTGGTGTGGAAGAAGAAATCAACAAAAAAGGACTAAACTAACTTACAGAACAGTTTAGGGACATGTTGCTTTAAAAAAGACTAATTTTTAATTTAGGTATGATTGCTGCTCATAACAAAAGAGCATGAGAGCTGCACCAAAGGGTCTGGGCAAAGGACTGCTTGAGCAGACTGTGATAATTGGGCTGAAGAGGTCGAAAGATGTGAAAGGAATCATTATCGGTGATCACAAGTCTGTTGAGACCTCAGCAATCCAAACAGGAGCTGAGATGGTGTGGAGGTGATGAAAAAAGAAGATTGGATCTTAGCAGTGAAGTGATAGATGAAAACTCAGATAAAAAGGGAAAAAACTCACACGATGAAGAATTTAAAATTTGCTTGTATGTTTTTCCTGGTAGGATGACTTGCTACAGCTTGACCTTCTGGGGCTTGTTTAGCTCTCTCTGCCGAAGTTTGAAAGACAGGCCTTGGAGAACATGGGTTCAGAGAACAAGCAGCCCTGTTTGGTGCATTTTCGGCGTTTTCCTCCTGCAGGGCACGGTCTGTGTTTCTCCTGAGTTCTGCTACCTCGCAGCGAGCCCTGGTGAGCCCGGCTGGGAGCAGCGCTCGGGCGGTACCGCAGCGGCTGCCGGGCCGTGCCCAGCCCAGCCGGGGCAGCCGGGACTCGGCGTGGGCAGCCCGGGGCGCTCCGGGAGCCCCGGCGGCTGTGCAGGGCTGCGGGGACAAATCCTGCGGGGACAAACCCTGCGGGGACAGACCCTGCGGGGACAAACCCTACGGGGACAAACCCTGCGGGGACAAACCCTGCGGGGACAAACCCTGCGCGACCCTGCTCCGGGGGCAGCTGCGGAGCTCTGTGCCCCGGCCCCGGGCAGAACTACATCTCCCGGCGGGCTGCGGAGCGAGAGCACGGCCGGGCCGGGCCGGGGGCGGCCCCGGAGGCTCGGCAGGCTCGGCAGGCTCGGGAGGCTCGGGAGGTTCGGCGGTGCCCGCTCCGGCCCGGCCCGGCAGGTGAGAGCGGCGGGGCGCGGTCCGGGATGGGGCGCGGTGCGGCGGGACGGGCTGCTGTGCTCGGGAAGTTCCCCGAGGGATGTGAGGGGGCCCCGGCGGGGAGAGCAGCCTCAGCTTCCCGTGCAGTAAGGGAAGGCGCTTTTCCAGGCGATCCCGTGTGTCCCAGCCCGCGGGCGCTGCGCCGAAGGTCCGTAAATGCCAGAGATGTAAAGAGATGTAGAAAGTTCCGCAGCTGCTGCTCGGCGGATGCCTAACAGGGAATTGTTCGAGTGTGAATAACGCAGCGGGTCTGCTGCGGACTTCGTGTTGATTTCGGGAACAGGAAGGCCCCAATCTGCATTCCTGGTAAGGGAGCTTGTGTGGCATTCCCAGCAGCTTGCTGGAGCCAGGGGCGCTTTTCCAGGCTCAGGTCCCTGATAAGCGGGACTTAGCAGTGCTCATGGAAACAACACTTTTATTTAGCGTTCCTCGGGAATGTGGCCAGGTCCCCCTCTTTAGTTAGAGAAACGGCTTTGACTATTGGCATGTAAATTGGCTTATTTGCTTATTTCTAGATGGGGATATGAAATCGAAGTTTTATTTATACATGGATAATTTTGCCAGACCTGAAAATGGTTTGATTGAGTATTTTATGCATAATTCCCTTTGCTGAACAAGCGTTTTAGGCATGAGAAGAAAACCTTGTAAGTTTAATGCCCGTATTTTGTTGCATAACTGAACAATCTGCAAAGACTAAGCAAATTATGCACTCTCTGCTCAAGCTGGGTTTAGTTTGTCAGAATTCAATTGGAATTTTGATTGTCCAGTGTTGTTGTTTAAATTTATGGGGGGGTCCCCGGGGAGTGCCCCCCGGAGACCCCCGGGGTCTTTTGGGGGTCGTGGTGTTCCCGTGCTGGCAGGCAAAGAGACTTCAGACGCCGGTGGGGTGCTGATGAGGTGAGGGTTTATTCACTGAGGGAGAGGGGAAGGGGAGGGGGGAGGGGGAAGGGGGGGAGAGGAGAGAGGAGCGTCCGGACGCCTCCAGGGGAAGAGGGGCAAGAGGGGGGCAGAGCCTTCTGCCTTGGCATTCTTATCACAGAGGTTCAAAGGGGCGCGGTAACATTCTCCAGCCAATGAGGTTACAGATACAGGATACTGCAGGGAAGGTACAGACTTGGGATAAACCATACATTTTCCAAGGGTGAGCCAGAGCAAACCATTTCCATAAAATGCAATCCCACATGTCACCCTTTTTTTCTTTAAAATGTGAGAAGAGAAATATGACATATGACAATTAACAATTTAAAAAATGAAACAGTAATTACACAGTTTTGCAGCATGAAACTAAATACAATTGCAGTAAGGATTATGTTATACTGTGAACTTTTTTCTGACCTTGTAATTGCAGTAGACGGGTTATGTGAGTTTATATTGCAAGATTTGAAACAAGTTAACAAATTTGTTTGAGCCTTTCCAGCGTGACTGGCCTAATAGTGTCTAGTCTTTTCCAACTGGCTTTTCAGACCACCACAGCCCCCAGTTTAGGCTGTGGCGCTGACTATGCTCCCACTCTAGGGACAGGAAAACACGTGGAGTTCCCCGGGCTCCACACACGGCTTCAGATTCTCCAGGTGGCCTGCTGCAGTTCCCCCATTGGGGCCGGGCAGGGGCAGTGAGGAATTTAAATCAACTCAAGCTGCCATTGATCTGTCACGGAATTCCCTTAAGGCCTGAACAGCAAGTCACCGACACTCACGGATCTGAGCCAAACCACTCCTTTCACTTTCCAACTGGTTCAACTAAAACAAAAGACCCCCAGTTTTAGGTCATCAAAAGAAAAACAAAAGAAAAAAACTACAAAAACCGTCAAATACTTTCTCAGACACCAATTTAGGTTATCAATCACCCTCAGAACTAACTGAGGACAGCATAAACCCAAAAGCGTTACAGATTCAATAGTCTACACTACTGAATCGCGCCTTACAAGAAGACAATTCAAAAACTGCTTCCCTTGAATCTACGCTTGTGACCTGAAAAGGCCTCTGCCTTCTAAAACAGAAAACAGGGGAATCTGCAATATTTACACACACAAAACTAGAAAGGCATAATTGTAAAAACTACTTCATGGGGATGGGAAGGAAATGGAGGGGTTTGGGACACCCTGCTGTTTGGCCAGAACAGCTAGGGACAGGGGCAGAAAAACAGGGAAAGGGAATCAAAGTAGCATTAACAATTATACAAGGCTGCAAAACTGGTATTAGAAATTCACTTTAGCTTTGGGGTTTGGTTTCTTAGCGTTTACCTTGTGGGACTTGGAAAGCGGAAGATGGGACTGAGAGCACGTGGCCATGGTGGCCATGGTGGCCATGCGGTCACAGCGCAGCACGTGGTGTTAGCTGTGCCGTGCCGGGTTTAGCAGGAAAGGGTTAACTCTCGGGGGTTTGTTAAGGGAAAGGGGGTTAGGGAGAAGGAGCAGCGAGGGGAGGAGGGGGTAAGGGTAAGGAAGGAGGTTACACAATTTACAAAACCGAGTTTTGGAAGGTGCGGGGCTCGGGCACAACTGAAGACTGCTTTTTCCTTCTCTGATGGCCGTCTGGCTGAGTTCCTTTCGCTGCTGTCCAGGGCTGCTTGTCCGCGCGGCTTCTCCCGGTGCTGGGGCCCGCGCGCGCTGCGGCGGGGCCGGGACCACGTGTTGGCTCCGCCGGGACTGCCCCGCGCCGCGGCCGCTGGGCTGGGGCCGCTCCTCCGCCGGGGCCGCTCCGCCGCCGGGGCCGCGCCGCCGCCGCGCAGCCCGCGCCGCCGAGCCGAGGCGGGCCGGGGCCGCGCCGCCGGACCGAGGCGGGCCCGCCGCGCCGGGGCTCACGCCGGAGCCTCGCCGTGGCGGAGCCGCGCCGCCTGGGCCGCGCTGCCCGGCGGGGCTGTGCAGCCCGCGCAGCGCCGAGGCGGGCCGGGGCCCCAAAGAGCCGGGACCCGGGCCCGCGCCGGGCTGGTCGGCAGTGGTGGGACGGCCGCGTGGTGGCTCACGAGGTCTCTGCGCGGTGGGGGAGGGGCCGCCCTGGGCCGCGATGGCCCAGAACGGCCGCTCCACCGGAGACGGCACAGAAACGGAGTTACCATGGTCCATCCTGCCCCAGGGTCGTCGATGCCGTTGCCCGACGTTGGTGCGTCATCTGTTGTTGTTTAAATTTATGGGGGGGTCCCCGGGGAGTGCCCCCCGGAGACCCCCGGGGTCTTTTGGGGGTCGTGGTGTTCCCGTGCTGGCAGGCAAAGAGACTTCAGACGCCGGTGGGGTGCTGATGAGGTGAGGGTTTATTCACTGAGGGAGAGGGGAAGGGGAGGGGGGAGGGGGAAGGGGGGGAGAGGAGAGAGGAGCGTCCGGACGCCTCCAGGGGAAGAGGGGCAAGAGGGGGGCAGAGCCTTCTGCCTTGGCATTCTTATCACAGAGGTTCAAAGGGGCGCGGTAACATTCTCCAGCCAATGAGGTTACAGATACAGGATACTGCAGGGAAGGTACAGACTTGGGATAAACCATAC
Organism: Prinia subflava; assembly: GCF_021018805.1. Lineage (NCBI taxonomy): Eukaryota > Metazoa > Chordata > Aves > Passeriformes > Cisticolidae > Prinia > Prinia subflava. The sequence continues at coordinate 97,086,029 of NC_086248.1, forward strand.
ATTTTCCAAGGGTGAGCCAGAGCAAACCATTTCCATAAAATGCAATCCCACAGTCCAGGAGTTAAAACATACCATTAGCAAATGCATTGCTTAATTTTCCAGCTCTATTGAGTTAGGTTGCTTTCTCTTCCCTTCTTTTCGTAGCCTAGCTTTATCTAAAATAAGAGAAATTGCCTAGTAATTTTAGGTGAACCTACAAGATAAGATCAGCTTTAGAAGCCAATATCTCAAAGTTACTCAGAGAACCACAAAAGCAGGGTTCATATTTTCACTGGCATTACTCTTTGGAGATGCTGCGCTTCTCCCCTGAAGCGGATATTACTCCTGTTTGAAGTAAGCTAAAGCTGAGGCTTGAGTGCAAAGATTGCTAATGCTCAATGAAAATCGATGGAAGATAGGCCCCAAAAGCAATTAAGCAGCTTTGAAAATCAATCCACAATTGAAGTTGTCCAAGGACAGGGATTAGATCTCTGTCAGAGCTGAAGTCTTTGCAGGGAAGTCCTGGCACAATGTCAAGTTAATGTTCTCTTTGTTCTACCTTTTCCAGTCTGAATTCATATAAAAACTTGTATGTGATTTGCTTAAACTCTTCTGGCTTGTTATTTTTCCCAGAGTTTGTTATTTTGTGTGATCATAGCGTTGAAGTAAATAATTTGAAGTGGAGCACAGTTGGTAATAACCAGTGCAGCCAGAATCCACATGCAATTTGGCTGTATGAATTGCCCAAAATAGGTTTGGATTACTGGATGTTTTAAAAGACTTTTTTGCCCCCTGTTGATTTACTGCACTGTAAGGATTTGGTCATTCTGTAGGTCGATACCATTCTTTTCATTTCTAACATACCTGTTTGTTTATCCAGGGTTTCAACAAAACTTTCAGACCTACCCAGTATTTTTAAGTATAAGATGACAATGTTTTAATCTTGTAAGCACTGTGAAACAAATTCAGGCTCCTTACTGGATCAATTTGTTCTGAGTAATTACAACCGGTAAATTAAACTGTTTGGGGTTATAATTCTGGAATGATAAGACTCCCAGAAATTCTTGTTGCTTCACTAATAGTTTATCAAGTAATTTGTCAGTGGAGAAGTAGCAAAGCAGGGCTGGGAGTGGTAGGTGAAATACAACTTATAGCTCTAGGCAAGGTAAATTGATTGTCTTACATATTCCTATGCACATTTCCTGCATTATAGTTGGAGTATTCAAATTCTGTGGCCAGATGAGCAGAGGTAAAACCTTACCTTTGTGGTAGAGTGTGCACTATTGCATTGAGCCTGCAAGAGTATTTTCTTCATGCCATACACAGTCCCAGAACCAGGGCAGTCTTCTTTAAAGTGCAAGTTCCAAATGTGGCAAATAGATCTCTAATTACTGTGTAAGTCCCTGAAGAAAAGTCACTTGGAAAGTAGAGCATCTTGCTTCTCTCTGAAGAGCTTTGGTCTGCTTGTAATTAATGTTGAAAATACTTTTTTCCCTTTTGAATACTACTACTGCTGAAAAAGTCCTGGATTCTTCCTCTGAACACATTATTTTTAATTAAAAGCATAATTGTGTGTGTAAACGGGTATTTACATAAATAGTAAAGCACAAAACATCTTCTAAAGTGGCATTTGCTTTAATATCTTGGTCATGCTAGACATGGCAGGATGGCTGACAGTGATTTGAATATACCCTGGGGTTTATGGTTGGTTTTTTGAAGCAGCATTATCAGTTCTTTATATACATTTAAGCACATTGTCATTGATTAAATGCTTTCTGATTGGCAGGGCTGGGAATATTTTTGTGGGAATTGTGTAGCCATGCTTTGTTAGTTTTCTTTTCAGTAGTGTGTTTGCCAGAATGAAGATATTACTTGTGATCATGTTTATGGAGGGATCCTGCTGGATTAAAGAACAGGAGCTGTTTGCTAGGTTTCCTCTCTGAAAAGGGAGCTGTTACCTAACATTCCTCCAGCTTCTTTTTGAAACATCTCTGCTGAAGATTATTAGGTGTAATCCATGGGACAAGAAAGGGCTCAGCAAACTTTTGGGTTTTGGTGTTCTTTCTTTGTCTCAAACAATTCTCCTCACATTTATTGCACCCAGCAGACAAATTTTGTACATCTTGTGAATTCTGTAGTGAAGACACACAACTCTTGCTCTCCCTGTTTGTTTTCTGTCTGCAGCCTGGGTGGGCTTAGCTGTCTGAGAGAAGACAAGTCTGTCTCTCAGGTAAAACACCCATGTGGAATGATTCAAAAGCTCTGTTGGAGGACCTGGCCCTCTTGGGTGCCTCATCTAGAGTGTTCATTGCTCTGATCTGGTGGGTACAGGTAGTGCACTATTCTAGATCAAGGCCATGAATCCAAACAGAACTTAAATATTGTTATTAAGAGAGGGATAAAGTAGCAAGAATTGTTCTTGTTACATGTTTACTCTGGCACATCCTTTTTGGTGTTGCAGTTATTTGACAGAAAATGATGACTACCATCTGTTCCCCTCCTCTGGCATCATTCAAAGTTCTCTTCCTCGTTGGGAGTGAAGTCTTCGTAGAGAGATAGCAAGTTTCAAACTCTTCCTGTTTCCATAGTCACCTTTAATATTCTTTTTTCCTTTTACACTTACAGCTCTAGGCAAAATTAATTGATTATCTTATATATGATTTTGCACATTTCTTGCATTATACTTGGAGTATTCAGGTTTTGTGGCCAGGGAGTCTGGTGTCCTAGAAAAAGAAGGAAATCTGAAATCATAGATGAAGTAAGGAGTGTCATCATAGAGGTAAGAGGGAGTTGGACATCATTGAAGAACGAGGAATGGTGGCATCATAGAAAAAGGAGGAAATGTGGAAAAGTTGGACTTCACAGAGAATAGAGAGAGAGATCATCTCACACTGAGGAAGGAGAGAGTCTGGCACCATGAAGAAAGGAGTCAGGCATCAATGAGGAAGGAAGGAGTCTGGCATCACAGAGGTATGATGGATTTGGACATCTCAGAGGTAAGAGGGAGAGTGGCATCACACACAGAGAAAGGACAAGGAAGGAGTCTGTCATCTCAGAGGTGAGAGGGAATCTGACATCACAGAGGAAGGAGTGTTGCACAGGGGTGAGAGTGAGTCTGGCATCAGGAAGGAAGAAAAGAGCATCATCATTGAGGAATGAAGAGAAGGATCTGACACCACAGAGTTATGATAGAGTTGGACATCATATAGGTAAGAGGGAATGTGGTGTCCTATAGGAGGGAGGGAGTTGGGCATCACTGAGAAGGGAAGAAATTGTCATAGAGATTAGAGAAAGTCTGACATCACAGAGAAAAGAAATAGTCTGATGTCATAGGAAAAAGCAGGAAATCTTCACCAATGGAGGAGGAGTCTCATCCTGAAGGTAAGAGTAAGTCTGGCATCACAGGAGATGGAGGTGAACTTGCATCACAGAGGAAGGAGGGAGTTTGGCATCACAGAGGTTAGAGAGAGTCACATCATGGGGGAAGCAGCACATTTGCATTCATGCTGCCCTTACTACTTGGAGTCATGATCCTAATTTAAATTCACAGTGTGCACCTCATCTGTCTCACAGTTTGCCAGAAAATTCCTCTGGCATTCTATATATTCATCATTCCTATCTCCACACCTTCTTCTAATGGAAGAGTTGTCATGTACTTTGTTCTTACATAACTCAAACTGCTTGCACTCTTTTATTTTTCTCCTCTAAAGCACCACATATACATCAGTTCTGCATGTTTTAATAATTAAAGGTTTCAGTAACACAGTTTTCTAACAGTGCTAATACTGTAAGCTTGTGAATCTGCCAGCTGAAAAGATCTTTCCCTCTCTGATTCCATGGAAGAATCTTAGGAGACTTAGACTAATGGAAGATCCTGCAGTAAACAGAAGGGGACATGCTGTGCTGTACCACCAAGCAGTTTGGGATGAAAACAAATCTTATCTGGAGATCAGGGTGAGCAAAACATTGGCAGTAACAGCATGGCAGGGAAGGAGGGTAACCTTTTACTCATCATTACTGGAGGGTTTAGTGAAGCTAAAAATAGAGCCCAAATTTGCCTTAAGGCCTGAGGGACAATTACCTCAATCTCATTTCCTTATCTGTAATATCTCACTCTTCTGGTTCATTTCCACCTCCTCTGTAAAATGCAGATGCTGGCATAGGATGAGGAGGTGAACCTTATTATTGCTAGTAATTCTAGTGGAAGGCAAAACAGAACCATGTGCTGTTCATAATTTCTTTTCAGATGCTAGGAATGAAATGTTGAAGTAAAACTCAAGATGTTGTTTGGATTCTGTTGGACTGTGTCATTTAGTTGGCTGGATAGTGGCTAAGAACTATTTGAAAACACCTGTTACTGGCATGGCATCCTTCCCTCTTTTTACAGGAAGATGGGATTTGAGAGCTTTCAGCTGTGTTCACCCTCCATTGTATGCCAGGCTATCGTCACTTCTCTGCACCTGTACAAAAACCCTGTTCTTGCTGGGTCTGCGGGTCATTAAATAGAGTATAGGCTGGATAAGGATAAATAAGATAAAATCTTTGCATGATCTAACCTTAATGCATTATTACGGTAGTTTGAACAGTTCTTTCACCCTTAATTATCGTGACTGAACAGTGCTGATTTAAGAATCCTTTCATGGCTTTTCTGTCTGCAGAATCTTAAACAGAAATTATTGCAGATGGAGAGTGCATTTCCTTTCTCCTGAATCATGCACCCAGTCATTAGATCACAATAATGGGCATCACACAGATCCCAAGCTGGATTCTGTCAGTTTGAGTTTATGTAGCCCAAAGGCATTTTTTAAACTCTTGAAAGGGGGTGGATTTGTTCAACCATAATAAAAGCCAAACAAGGAAAATCGAGATAAACAAATCGTGTTTTTAAGCAGCATGGAAGAATGTGTGGGGCATGGCTTTGAAAGAGCAAGTAATGTTGCTTAAATATGAGTTCTTGTAAATTGAGTTTCTTCCTCTTGAGAGAGTGGTATGCAGTATTTTAAATAATGATTGGGATATGAGCTTTGACTAGCCAGTGGTTACATGAATATGCTGCCCCTGGGTGAGGCAAAGTGGATAGCAGTGAACTTAGTCCCATACTTACTTTTCTTTTATGCTTAGCTAGGCTTGGGTCTCAGTGCCTGTGGGCTTTCAGTGTAGTACTGGAGAGTTAACACCGGATTGTAATTGTAGGGAAAATGAGGTGGGAATGTGTTGTGTGAGGTGTTCAACCACTCCCATGGAATAATGTGCCTCGAAGGATAAGTGCAGTAGGTGCAGGTTCTGGGTGATGCACAGGGGCACCCCCAGAGCCTGAGCTGGCCCTGTTGCTTGTTCCTGTTGTCCAAGGGCCAAAGCAGGTGAGGAGCTGCACGGGAGCAGTGTCTCAGTGCCATAGGGGTGGGTGCTCCTCAGCAGGGTACCCCCAGCCCTGTCCTGGGAGCAGCATGCCCCACTCCTGGGGGAGGCCTGAGAGAGTGTGGTTTCACTGCTTTGGGGACGTGACCTCACTCCTTGCTTGGACCCTTCTAATTAAGTTCCTTCTGTACTGGCTAATTTCTGATCGGGAACTAGAAAAAAAATCGTAAAATAGGATGATATCATCTCTTCCTGCTGTTTTGGAGATAGCATTGTGTGCCACCTCCCTGTGGCAATAAAAAATGTAAATGCTAAATTTCTTATCGAGACAAGCCAGAAACTCTGCTGGATTTGTGTTTCCTGTCTTTGATTTGCTTTCCTGCGTAGGATGCTTTATTTCACCCGGTGCCTGCCTCTCCTCCTCCCCTACAATGTTAATGTATCGTTTCATGCTCACCTGGGAGATGTTATCACTTGTAGGCAAAGCAATTTCTGCGTTGCTAAGCTATTTTCAAGCTTGTCATAATGCTCCATAAACTACAGCAATTGGAAGATTTTCTTTTACGAGTGATTTGATGGTTTTCTGTCTGTTTCTGGTGCCACATGATGGCAAAAATGCGATGCCTGGAGATGGTAGGACATAGACTGAGGGTGAAGTGTGGGGACTGTGTCATGTCTTAGTCCCTTTTAGGCTGAGGCAGTGCTCAGGAACCCTGTTACAGGTTCCATGAGTTTTTGAAGTCCTTCAGTGGGGTTGTTTTTCCTTCAGGTCTCTTGGGAAGAGTAACTTGCAATTGCTGCTCTTTGGGCAAACAGACATCTTTGTGTAAACAAAGGTGCTGCAGCAGAGAGGTGCCTTCTTGGTAAAGCCTGATGTGGGACTTTATGTAAGAGAACAAAAATAAACAGAAAAATCACTTCTAAATTGAGCTGTTATGTCTCCTGCAGGGTAATTATTAATCAATAAACCTTGTATCTCTCAGAGTGCGCCAAGTGCTCTGAGCTCCCTCGCAGTGTGCTGGTAAGCCAGTCTCAGAGAGAGAATGTTATTAACCCTAAGCCATGATTAACTGTGGCGTGTGTCTGAAAGCAGCAGAGTCTCACAGCTCTTGCCTCAGCCATGCAGCAGCAGTTTGGCCCTGGCAGGGTTTGGTGACACCCTCAAAGCTGTGGGTGTTGCATATCATTCATTGCAGCTGGGTTGTTTGGACAAGAATGTGTTTCCAGCATTAAGCTGAAGGCCTGCACAGTTGCTTGTTTCTCCAAAAACAAGTTTCAGGTGGATTCTGATGCTGCAAGGCTAAGATGGGTGGTTACTCATAGGAGGAGAGGGAGATTTTACCATTAAGCTGTTTCATAGATGACCTCTCTGAAAATAAAGAGCCCTGTTCTCTGGGGCATCTCTTCCTGTGTGTTGATGAAGACAAAGCAAGAGCCAGGACATAGCTTTGATGTAAATAATAATTGCTCTATTCCTGTGGACCCCTTAGCTCTGATGTTAATGCACTGACAGAGGACAAACCCAAATGCAAAAAGGTCCTGAAAACCAGGAGTGTTTCTAACAGGGAGCTGTGAGACACTGTAAGGACGTTTGGGGGTTTTCTTGCAAATGTGTTTCTGAGATGTGCTTGGCCTTCTTCAAGAGGAGCTTGGTTTTGGGCTGTTTACTGGGCCCATTGCATTTCAATATTTTTCTCTCAAAACATGTTTTTAAAGCAGCAAATCAAAAGCATTCCTCCTTGAACTCTTTAGGATAAGAGTACTGTCTGAGGTATTTAAGTGTTGTCTAAGCAATATCCACCCTGGGGTACAGCAAAGTCTTGGAGCCTAAGGATCATGGAATAAATGGAAATATTTCCTTCTAAGGTCTTGCCTTTGGTCACATAAAAAGAGGAAAAAGCCAAACCAAAACATGAGCTCCCTTTGAAGCACTCGTTTATAGAGGACACATGCCAGTGTGGTTGCATCAGGAGACTTCAGACAATAAAACCACCAGCACTTTGTTGTTGACATCTCTGAAAACTGAGGGTAGAAAAGTGATATTGTACCTGTTTGTCCTTCCACATTCATGGTGCTGTATTGCTGCATCATGGAACAAGTGTTGGGGAGCTGATAACTTCCATTTCACCACAGATCTCAGCAGTGATTAGCGGAGGAAATTCTGGTGTAGATGCCTCACAACTGAGGCTGCTTTGTGCTGCTCAAACAACACTCAAGAGTTCCAGAGAAGCAGCTTGAATAGTGAGCTTGGGAAATCACTGGTCTGCATGGCCTCCTCTGGGCCCGGGCTGGAGCTGTTGGTAGGAACACGCTGCATCCCAGCAGCGCATCCCTCACAGAACAATTCCCTGGAGTGAACTGGTGCAAGTTAAAATGCTGCTGACGCACACGGTCCTTCCCTTCCTGGGCTCTCACAGAAAAATGTGACACAGTTGGAGCTCTGGGCCCCGTGTTCATTATAATCAGGAATTTTACAGGCACTTTCAAGGGAACTGGGAGAGATTGGATACAAAGAGTCTCTCTGTTTGCAAAAAATAATCCAACCACTATCAGAGACGGCTTCTTCCAGGTCAGGATGACATCTCATGCAAATCAGTTTGTCACCAGCTGCATCAAGCCCCAACTATCTGTACTAGAAGACAGGATTCTTGTGAGACCTGAAGCTGATTTTGGCACTTACTGCTGGACTGTAAACAAGCTCATCCTCAACCCTGTCTGGAATTCACTGCAAAAATGGGTGTCTGTTCACACAGTGAATTCTTTCCACAAGCGGTCCAGGGCAAATGCAAAATACACACATTTGCACACAACCCCTCCCCAGGTCTTCTGCTGCAAGAATTCTGCTTTCTCAAGTGTCCTTGAGAGCAGCTGGGGGGAGCAGAAATGGTTCTGTAGCTCTGGGCACTCCAGTGCCTTAGGACACGAGGCTTTCTGGCTGAGGTTCTGCTCCTGGGCAGGACAGCTCGGTGTTGGGTGCTGTGCCTCTGCCACTGTGCTGGCAGGGGCCGTGGTGCTGATGCAGCAGAGCCAGGAGAAAGGGAGCTCTGATTTTGGAGGCAGCCCAGCCTGAACAACGGGGCTGGCGCTGACAGCAGCGCTTCTGTTTGTCGGGGGGCTTTGTAAACAGGTTGGAGTTGGCCAAGAGTTTGGATTTTTCTGTGTGGTGTTTACACAGTTATGGTGGTGAGCCTTTCTGGTCCAGACATGGCCCGAGTTGTGTTGTGATTTCAGGGAAGTTGCTGTTTTTCTCCATGAAGGCTTAGGAGTAGAAATGTTATAAAATGCTGTGGTAGGTATCTTTTCTATGTAAAGTGCTCTGAGGTTTCTAGAAGCCCCTCCAGTTCTGCCTTGCAGTAAAATTTAATTGTGCTCAGGGTGCTCCTAAACAGCACTGGTTTGTGTGCTGAGGCAAGCTGAAATTGGATAAACTTTTTAATTCTGGGCTAAGTTACGGCCTGGGTGTTGTAAAGGTGGGAAAAGAGTGTTGCCCTGCGCTCCAGGTAACATTGTGAAGAAAAACAAGCAGTGAAACAAATAAACAAATCAAGTGTTTCCAGTGCCTATCATTCCCAATAGCTCCAGCCTCTGAGGATTCAGGCACTTTTGAGGCTGTAGCACATGCATGTGTGAAAAATAGATTATTTATAAATATACTTTTTTTTGGTAGCTTGTTCAGTCTGCACAATGCCTAGCTTCTGTACAAATGTTTTAATGGGTGCTTGTCTTGATTGATTTATTTATTTATTCTCAGATATTAGAAAATTAAGCTTAATAAATTGACTAAAACATGTTCTGTCACATAAAGGAACTTAAATGATTCAATTCAGTTTCATTCCTGCTCTAATCCTATGAATTCCTGTTAACTTGTGTTAAAATTCCTGTTTTGATCCAGGAGTAAATTTGGTGCATTCTGATGACTCTCTGAGCCATTCCAGAGCATCAAATTACTCTGCAGCAGCAAAACCAACAAAACCTTCTGGCTCTAGAGAGAATGAAGATGTTCTGGGTCATAAACAATCCTTGCCCTACAGAAGTTTTGAAATACTTGATGTCTTAGCATTTCCCCAGCAAAGGAGTGTTTGAAGCACGACATTCTTTAAAATTATGCATTAAAATGATGACAGTACTGTTCCCCAAACCACCTTACAGACGTTTCTTACTTACACTTACAGGCATGCTTGAAAACATTAATTATTAAAGACAAGTCTAAGTGTTTTTTCTACTTGCAGCACAAAACAGTCCAAATATATTCAAAATGGATTTGGTTTTTTTGGGTTTTTTTTTTGTTGGGTTATTCTGTTTGACTGAAGCACAGCAGCCCTGCAGCTGGGTTATGCAGATGTGATGTGAAATCAGGTTGTTCTGCACCTTGACAGAATTTTGTCACTTGGGAATGTGATCACATTTTAGAGCATGGACTTTTTTCTCTTTAAAACAGTTCACAGGGAGAAGAAAAGGGAAGGTCTGACTACCCTTTGCACTGCTGTTCAAAGGTTGTGCAAATATATCCCTGCTCCACTTCCTGGCTGACTGGGAGGTAAAAGGGGCTGCCCTCATGCTGTTCACTTTTTATTCTGTATATGTGTCTTGTTTTCCTTTCCCTCCAAATCCACAGAAGTAGATGTGTAAGCCTTGCTGAGGAGTTGGTCTGCCTTGGGATTTGTGGGGAATCCAGACCTTCTGAGCAAGAGAAGGCATTAAATGTGAATTACATAATTGTAATTATTAAGTTATGTTATATTTATGTTATATTTACATTATAATGACTATTTAATTGCCACATGATCTCTTTACTTGCTTTGACTTCTGTATTTATTATGTGTCTTTTGTTTAAAACAATTCTTCCTCATCTGAGTAGGTTAAAACATTCTATTTCAGAAATTCCACAGAAGTGTCGATATCATGTGAGTGCCAGAACATCCTGTAGCTGGAATCCTGTCTAAAAAGGGAAAAGTCTTCACAAACAATGTGTGTCTCTGGGCTGATTGTGCTCACCAGAGTTCTGTTCTTCTCTTGCAGGCATTATGCTGCTCGAGGTGTTACTGGTCCTGGGGACAGTCCTCATCTACTTCCTATTTTCCAAGAAGAAGGAAGAGACACTGCCCTTCAAGGATGGGTGGTGGGGCAGGGGCCAAAAGCCAGCGACTACAGAGGACTCAAGTATTCGGCCATTCAAGGTGGAGACCACAGAGGAAGAGCTGAGTGTAAGCAAATCTCTGTGCTGGGGGAGGGAAGGAAGAAATGGCCAAACAGATGCAGAACGTGTTTGGAGGTAATTTTTAAATTGAACCAACAGAGTGCCAGTGGTGTCCAGGTCTTGGGGGAAGGGATTTTTCAGTACTTCAGAAGATAGGTATGAATAGGCAGATCCCACTGTATAATTTTGTTCTCAGCTGGCTCTTGCATGGTTGCTGGTAAATAAACCTACTCTGCAAAGCCTAATAAACATAAAAATCATATTACAGATTACTCAACTCTGTTTTTCTGTTTGTGCATTTTCCTCAGTTTGTGTAGACCAGAATAAGAACAATGTCTTTTTTTCCCCCCCTTTCTTTCCAAAGCAATTACAAATACCTCATTTTCTTGACTGCTTTATGTTTGCAGCTGTGTTGGATGCTGATTCTTCTGTAATTAATAGTCTACTTTGGTCAACACTAAATTACTGTGGTAATTACAGTAAACACATACGTTGCAGAATTTGTTGGATAGAAAGATTTTGATTGTGTGTGTTTAAGCCAGGGATTGAACGATTTCATAGATCTTTGTGGAGTCATGGTTCAGACAATACTCATGGGATTGCTCATGTTATTAATTTATAATAGATTCCTAATTTCTCAGCAAGGCCTGGGTTTTTTAACACTTTGCTTGCCCATCCTAGTATTACAAAGGGACACTGGTCTCCATTATATTTTCCCCTTACACTGCAGACACTAAGATGGATAATTTCTAACTTTAAAATGATTGAGCAGGATTAGATTTCCAGACCTGCCTTTCAGCTACTCTGTGGTTCTGTTGGCAGTAGGAAGGGGCTCTTCTCTGTCCTTCCCTGCTCAGTGATTCTGGAGTGATCTTGCAGTATCACCAGCATCCCCTGTACCCCTGAAGGGCAGTGGGAAGGTGACTGTCATTGTTATTCCAGATTGCCAAACTTTAATTTCAGTCTAGTTTCACCAACTTTCTGTCTATGCAAAATCCTTCTGAGTGTTTCTTGATGAAGACCTCCCACCCCTGGGTTTGGGAAGGCAAGCAAAAGGTTTGGACCAGATCCATGCACTGACTGTGAGGAAAGGCAGCAAGACTCACCCTTTGAGGCCACAGCAGTGCCAGCAGAGCATCTTGCCCTGCGTGGTTCTCAGCCTGGCAGACAGGTTGGGCAGCCTGCAGAACAAAGGCTGAGAACAGCTGGGAATGGAAGAGGAAGGAGGCCATCTGGAGGAGGAAAAGAACAGGAACAGCTGATGGAGCATCAGCAAAAGGCACAGGTGTCTGTTTAGAGATGTTATTTCCATTGTTCATGTTTCACGTGGGAATAAGTAGGAACTATACACAGCCCAAGACAGCAGACACAAGTGCTTTTAATGTCTGTTCTTTCTTTTTCCCTCTAGGATTTATTTAGGAGACTTGACCAGGCTCGATTCACTGAGCCACTGGAGAACAGCTGCTTCCAGTATGGAACTAACTTGGTGCATCTCAGGAAGGTTGTGTCCTACTGGAAAAACCAGTTCAATTGGAAGAAGCAAGTTGAAGTCCTCAACAAGTACCCACAATTCAAAACAAAGATTCAAGGTGTGTAGATTTTCCCCTTAAAATATAAACAGCAATAGATAAATTTGTCTGCAAGGGAACTTGGTGGGAAGAAGGCTCTGGTTGTGTCACAGGGCCCTCCCTCCCTGGCTGCCATGGTCTGGATCATTGGCATCACTGCCGAAGGAGCAGGGAACTCCTTCACTGTAGCTGCAGCCTTTAGGACAAGGAATGACAAATGGAATTCCCTGTGCATGAGCGGGCTGTCAGCTGGTGTTAACAGGAGCCAAGTACGGGTGTTTGGAGGCAGAAGTGGATCTTAAGATGTACACATGTTCCCTGCCTCACGTGCAGTCATGCAAAAATTCCCACAGATGTCTCCTCATGCTCCATGGAGCTGCCCGGCTGCCGCTGTCACAGTGAAGCCATCAGGCTGGCAGCCCTCCTCAGCTGGGCAGGCTGGCCCTGCCTGCCAGGGCAGATGTGCTCTGCTGCACCTCTGCAAGCATTCCCAGGCCTAGGAATGCACAATGCCATTCCCCAGGGGTTGGTGTGCTGCCAGGTGGGAGGGAATGGTTTCTCTTCATCCAGGGCACACTGCACCTCTCCAAAGAGTCCATGCAAGCCAAGGTCTGCTGCTGCTGGAGCTTGGTCAGACTGGGCTTTTTGAAATGCCTGCTTTAGGGTGGTGCTTGTGTCCAGTTGTGCACAGCAGGCAATTGTCTCACATGATGGCAAAATTGAACCTTAACACAGAGTATTTTGTTACGTTTTTACTTGCACCCATAATTGTGTGTTATTTCAAAGGGTGCCGTTTGCCATAATATTCTAGATGGATTTGGGACAATAAATTGTGCTATATAGTGGTTAGAGCTTAAAACATTTATTTAAATTATGGTTAGTGCTGGAGAAGATAAAACCAGAAAGTCTTCCCTTAGAAAAGAGGAAAAAAGCACCATCTGAGACAAGAAAGGGAGAAGCAGCTAAGGACAATGCACTATGTTTAGCAATGGGAAGGGAAATTTCCGTGTTGGGAAAGATTACAGAGAGGAGATATGAAAAGACAAGGTCAAACATGCTGTGTGTCAGGTTCCTACCTTCTGTCATCACTTGAAAGCTTTTCAGAGAATACAGAGATCCACAGAAGTGTCAAGGATGGGGAAATCTCAAATCAGTGAAAGACGGTGGCATTGCTGGTGATCTGGAATTGATGTGAGTAAAATATGCTCAAATACATCAAGAAATGAGGCTTTCAGGCTCTGCTGGGAACAAATTCCTGTTTCCTGGAAAACAAAGCCCTGAGTTAGTTTGAGGAAGAGCAGCTCACCTGAAGCAGGTAGTACAATCTGTGTGAAGCTTTCCTGCTGGAAAGAGTCAAAATGGAAACCACACTGCAGATTTTACCTTTTACTGAACAACCAGGAGACCAGTACTAGAACACAGGTTTCTGTTTTGGATTACTCACTTAAAGAGATACTGAAAGCTTTGGACAAAAGGTAGGAAAGAACTACAAAAATGAACACTTTAATTCTCTTTTAGCAAAGCATAAAATCCTCAATTTAGCATGATTGGTTTATCAGCAGTTAAGATGTGTGACCTGATTACAGGAGGCTTCCACAGACAGAGAATACTTAGTGAAGGCTTTTAAAATTCCTTTTATGTAGCGTTTAGGGTCTGTGGCTGGCAACAGAAGCCAGACCTTCAAATGGAAAGTAAGGCGTGCACAAAATGAGGAAAGTGATTCATGCCCCCAAACAAACAGCTGCAAGTTGTGATGGATTCTCTATCTCTTGGTGCCTTCAAGCTGCAATTGTAGGCCTTTCAGGAAGAAAAATCTCTGGCTGACTGAAGCCTCTCCTGTGCCATGTAGGGACATTTGGGTAAAATTTAAGGGCATTTGGACTAAATGATGTAATTGTCTCCTCTGCCTGTAAGTCGTGTGAGTCACTGTGTTACCATTGGTAGATTGCTTCACTTCTGTGTCTTAATTTGCCAATTTATTTTAAAACAGAAATAGCCAACCTCATTTGGCTGCTGTGATGCTTAATTTCCCATTATAAAGTACTTTAGGGTCCTTGGATAAATGTACCCAAAGAGGTGCAGGGTGTTTGCAGGCTCACCAAAAAAAGGTCTGGAGAAAAGCTTTATTCTTAATCTGTTCTGTGATTAGTTTCAGTGTCATGGTAAATTTGGCCGTGCTAATTAATGATTTTATTTTTACAGGCATTGATATCCATTTTGTTCATGTAAAGCCTCCTCACTTGCCTGAAGGCCAGGCTGCAAAGCCACTATTAATGGTTCATGGTTGGCCCGGCTCATTTTACGAGTTTTACAAAATTATCCCTCTCCTGACGGATCCTGCAAGCCACGGCCTCGGCAATGAGCACATTTTTGAAGTCATTTGCCCATCTATCCCTGGTTATGGTTTCTCAGAAGCACCCCACAAGAAAGGTATGACATGGGAGAAGAAACTGAACCCCACAAGCCCAGTCTCAGCGTGAGGCAGCCTCTGTAGCAGAACAGCAACTCCTGTTACACACTTCTTGTTTTCCCAGTGAGGAAACAGATCCTGTGTGTCCTGTGGGAGGAGAGAGATAAGGGCGTGGCTTCGGGTGACATCACTGGCTAGTTTCTGGAGCAATGTGTAGATAATTTAAAAAGAACCATAAAAAGCTGTGAAGTGACAACTCAAGAGTTGTAATTGCATCCATGAATTGTCTGTGAGTGAGCAGGCAGGGTAAATTTGATCTATTACTGTTCCTTTTGGGTGTTTTGCATCCATATTTGACAGCACTGTACAAGTAGATGAGAAGGAAGAGTTGAAACAAAGCAGTTCATGTGTCCACATGGCAGATTGCAACCAAATACCTGCTTGCTCAGCTTCTGCTCTGAGTTACACCAACACAAGCTGAAACAAATTGGAGCAAAGTAGTGTTTAAAGTGATCCTGAGTTTAGTATTTAATTTCACGTGCAGGTGAACGACGTGGGGAAGGTTGGGTTTGCTTTTCTCTGTTTGCTTGGCTACAGTTTTCATGGTCAGTGTTCAGAGCAGTGGAGAGGTCTGCAACAAAGGCTGGCGTTTGTCCTCCTCATGGTTTCTGCTTGCTCTCTATGCTTGGATGCTGAGCAAGGGCTTCCACAGAGTCAGGCAAGGAGAAATGGACTTGTAGCTTTTGAGGAACTTGAACATTGCCCAGATGTGGAGAATCAGTGCTGCAGGGTCAGAAGAGTGGGTGGAATTCATGCAACAAAAGTGTTCTTTTCTTTTAATGCAGACTTCAATTCCGTGAGTGCCGCTTCTGTTTTTTATGAACTGATGCTCAGACTGGGATTCAATGAGTTCTACACCCAGGGTGGTGACTGGGGCTGGCTCATCTGCACCAACCTGGCCCAGATAGCTCCCAAGTGAGTACCCCCTTGGTGCAGCTGTTTTACTCTGTGAATAGTTATTTCCTGTGCTCTGGGGAGTTCCTGCCCAAGTCCTCACTGTGTAGTTTCTCTCTTTGGTGCTCAGTGTTAAGCAAAGATCCAAAATTACATGCCTTAGTTTATATTAAATATTTTTTCTTTCAAACAGGTGTGCAGTAGTTTTGTAGTGGCCTTGCTGAGGTCTGGAGTGGGACAAGTACTTGTAAAGAAAAAAAAGGAGGAATTGTGGCTTAGTGCCCTGGAGTGTGTGCTGGTTACTGACAGTTGACCCTTTGACTGGTCATTTTTGTGTGAAAAGCCACACTGCAAAGAGCAGCTGAGTTCATGATGTAATTAACAGGCTGGAATTCAAGTATGTCCATTTTTTTAAGTAACATTTTCAATGTTACAGGTCACAGCACCAAGCCTGGCAGTGTTCAAGAAGCATTTGGACAATGCTCTCAGGCACATGGTGTGATTTTTGGGGCTGTCCTGTCAAGAGCCAGGAGTTGGACTTTGATGATCCTTGTGGGTCCCTTCCAACTCAGGATATTTTATGATTCAATATTCTATGATACAACAGCTTTGAACTTTTGTTAACTTGTGGGTTTTTTCTGGTTTTGTCTTTAGCCATGTGAAAGGTCTCCATTTAAATATGGTCTCAGTTTCGAAGCTGGGACTCTCTCAGCTGCTCTCCATCCTGCTGGGCCGGTACTTCCCAGGGCTCTTCGGATTCCAGGATGAAGATGTCAGGAGGATGTTCCCCTTCCTGAAAAAAGGCCTCTACAGGATCTTGTCTGAGTCTGGCTACGCTCACATACAGGCTACAAAGCCGGATACTGTTGGTAAAACAAACCAAAAAGACCCCACAACCTTGTCTGAGCTCAGAATCCTTAAGTCTCTTCACTTTAGCTGTACTTTCATAGATACAAAATGTACCGCTTAAATATGCAGAAAATAATTTTTTTGCAGTGTATCTGCACATCCAAACTGAGCATGCTTCAAGTGCCACTGACCTCATTTTCCAGTTTTCATAAATAAAATAGATAGTTCAATATTTTTCCACTTCTGCTGTCGCTGGGGACTGTAATACCATTTCAAATGCAGCTCTGCTGAGAGCTAAAGATAATTTCTTCTCAGAGAATGGATCACATTCAAATAATGTAAACTACAAGAAGCTTTTGGCTGTCTCAGCACACAATGTAGCTTATTTATTATAGCAATAAGTTATACCTGAGAAATAAAACCAAATTTCACTTTTACTCATTGTCCTGAATCACTTGCAGACTTTCAAGGAAAAAAAAATGGTAGCTATGAATGTTCTTTCTAGATGAGCTAGTCACTCAGACGGTTTAACCACTTTATGTATCTGAGTATTAAGTGTTTCTATTTTAGAAACTTCTTTTGTGACTGAATTGGACAACTGAGTCAAGAGTACTGACTACATTATAGTTTGGTGCAGCAGCAATTCACTGATGGATTTCATTAAAAACATAGCTAAGGGAAATATTTCTTAATGGTTTTCCATAAGCTTACCTACAGAGGCAGGTATGTGCTTAAAATGTGTAGGCAAAGGATAATTGTATGGATTTAAAATAATTTTGCTTAAGTTGAGTTTTGGTTTGTAAAAATTGTCAGTCTTTCGTGCTTGAGGAAAGAGGGAAGCTGCTGTGTGAAAGATTCCTAAGCCATGCTCCTTCTCAATCAGAATTCTGGCTAATTCTTGTCCTTATCAGTCAAGTGTGGTCTGTCAGAGCAGACTGTGAACCAGCAGCCAGGTCATGCTTTGGGAGCTGGAGCAGTTCTGCAGTTCTCCAAAGGACAAAGAAGAGAGGAGCAGGGCAGTGGCAGGTTCCTGAAAGGAGAGAAACACTCTGAAGCCATTTCTGACAGGAATGCCTGCATTCCAAGTGCTCTGAGGACCAGTGTCAGTTTTTCTCTATGTAAACAGATACACTCTACTCACAGTGAGTAGATGAGAACAGGCTATTGCTTGTCATGTCCAGCACATCTGGAAAGTGCTCAACAGAACTTTTTCAAACACTTGCTATTTCAGTTATCAAAAGTAGTTGCTTAATAATTGAAATTCCACTGTCATGTTGAAATAGCAATTACTGATGAAATTGTGCCAGCTGCAGTGTTAGGCGCCTTCCTGGAAGGCTGGGTTGGATGGGAGGAACTTCAAATACATTGCTATTCCTTGGGAACAGCTTTTTCTCATGTTTTACTGAGAAGCTGGGACAGTTTATGGTCTCTGTATTTCACAGCACTAGGATGTGTGATCAAAGTTCCAAGTGCAGGTGCGTTCTTTACATCCAAAGAAAGCAAACTGTAAAATCTATATGAAGGCTTGTTCTGCATGAAGGCAGTTTGCTATTGCTAATTCAGAAGATGGACCATTTAGTAGAGCCTTGCTGTTCCTTAATGACTTTCTAATAATCCTTAAAATGTTTTTGCTGTTAGATAATGCTGCAAATCCTCCTGGTCATGTGTAGGCATGTGAGGTTTGGCTCTGTAATGCTGTTTAATACATGACAACTTCCAGATTAATGGAAGCAAACCCTCCTTGGCACACAGAGCTTAATCTTATTAGCTTACCAGAAAAAAAGAAAAGCCAGCAGAAATCCAATACTGTTACATCAGTTCAAAAAATGTTCAGTGTGAGCTAATGTGGAGCCTGCTCATTTGCAGATACTTTCAGTTTATGATTTGGCATTAAATGGCTCCAATTCATTGTACTATTTTATTTATTTAAGAAAGCAGCTGATGGAACAGCTTCGTAAAGTTACATCCCCTGCATTATAACAGGCACCTTCTCTAACACTCTGAGTTCTGTAGTTGAATATCAGTTATAGTTCAATTTTCCTCCTCCTTTACAGGCTGTGGTTTGAATGACTCTCCTGTGGGACTGGCTGCATACATCTTGGAGAAGTTTTCTTCGTGGACTGATATGGAATTCCAGAATCTAGAGGATGGAGGACTAGAGAGGTAGGCCCTTTCTCTGCTGCCATTTTGGATGAGGTGACTAAGCCCAGAGTCACAGCTGAAGAGGTAACAACTCTCTGTGAATTTGCTCTGGATTGACTGTCATCTACCCACCATTTGCTAATAAAGGATTATGTTTAGTGTGCAGCAGAAATCAGAGCTGAGAACTTTGAGCTGAACCCTTTGAGAACTACCTGGCAGGAATGGAGAGAGGGGGCATGCTGTGGAAAGGCCCAGTGGCAGCAGATTTGCATGGAATGTTTGCACTGCATACAGCTAATAATTTTATATGAAACATGCACTGTTTACAGCACATGTTGGTGTGTGAGGGCTCTGTTGAAGGCTCACGGTAGCATTTCAGATTATCATTAATAAATGGCACAAGCTGTTGCATGTGCTGTTCTGCTCCCACCCTTCCAGTCTGTGGACAGGAGAGACAGCCATGCTGGAGCATAAGGTGCTTGTTGGAATCTGCCTTCCATGTAGGAGTTTAAATATAACTTCCCAGTTTGTGTCTGAAAGTCTTTAGCATCCTTAATTGGTCACTGGCAGACAGAGGGGGTGTAATAACATCACCTCTCCACCCTTAACGGTATTTTTTTCCTATATAGTTTTTTTCCTCCTTACAACCAAACCAAAGTCCTTGCTAAAGTGATGCAAATCAGTTCTAATTAAGCAATCTCTTGGCCTTTCCTCTTCAGGAAGTTCAGCCTGGATGATCTGCTCACCAATATCATGATCTACTGGGTGTCAGGCTGCATCGTCTCCTCCATGCGTTTCTACAAAGAAAATTTGCAGAAAGGGATAGGCACACAGAAACATGAAAAGTAAGTGTGGCTTCTTCTCTTTAAATATTTTGCCCTGTAGAATTTTATAGTTGCATGCCCTGTAGATCTCTGAATGCTGAGGAAAAGCACTGATGTATCACAGTATTCCTCTGCAAGACAGAGCAGGTAGTTGATGTACTGTGCTGTGCTGGGAAAACACGGTGCTTAGGTAGCAGTCCTGAGCCATGGGTGAGGAGATCTGACTGGAGGCACTCCTTGAGGGTCTGCCATTCATGGTGTAGCCATCTACTTCCTGATTTCACTTCAGCTCCTAAATCAGCCTGTGGCTGAGTCACGCAGTCAGTTTAGTTTAGTTGGTTGTAGTTTTAGTACTTTTCTGGACACAGTTTACCTGTTTCTGCAAAAGGCTTAAGTCCTTCCTTTGGAAGCAACTTCAGCCTGCTGCCCAACTGCATCATGCAGGAGTCAGTGAGACTGATGTGCCTGCTGCTGCTGCCCAGACTCTTCACACAGCAGCTTGGTTGCATGTACTTGTGTCAGCTTGAGTATGAGGGAAGGCTTAAACCTGCCCAGAGGTATTTGCAACCACAGCTCAGTGCCATGGTATTTATTTAGCTGTGAAATGATGCTCCCAGGAAGCTGACTCAGTTCCTGAAGCTGTTGTGGCTATGCTGTGGGCAGTACCTTGCTCTGGTTCTGCGTGCATGAGATGAGCTGTGTGAACTTCTGTGTGCCTAGAGGACAGAGTTCCCAGAGTCTTGTGTCAAATTCCGACCTCAGGCTTCCAACGGCTATGTGCCCAACACTTTTTGTATCTACATTTTAAAGTCTATCACTTCTGACAATGCAGCTTATGTGTATGGGATATTTAAACCTAGAAAACATGGCTCTTACAACAAACACAGATCATTCATACCCCTCAAATCCCATTGCTTCCTTACACTTCCTAATGTGCAGAATGTTTGGTAATGTGCATTTGTGCCAGTTAAAAGCAAGAGCTATTTTACAAGGTATAGTCTCACATGTAGAAATGTTGCCTCTGAACTAGTCTAGATCATTAGTACTCCTCTCTTCTCTCCCCCTATGAAATAATTCCTCTCCTACCTACCCGCCAGTTGTCCTGCCAGGCTTAGCATATTTGAGTGGCTTTTTTCTCTGTAAATCTCTCTCCAGTTCTTATGAAATTGTGTGCTTGCCCCTCAAATTGAGCCCTGTGTGCAGCAAGAGGAAATTTGCTGCCCACCAGCTCCTAGGGCTCTCCTCTCCATTTCCATGCTTCTGAGCCTCATGCCCTGGGTTCCTTGCAAAATTGCCTTAAATCATTGCAAAAAGCCCCAAAAACAACAATGAGGTTTTTTCCTCAGGAATTAGACTGTTGTCTTCAGTTTTAGGATCTGGAAGTCAAATTTTTAATGCCTAACAAGAGTGTGCCAAACTGTTTAGGAACATTTCCTTGGGATTTTTGATTTGTTGCAGATTTAAGTGTTTGGAAGATTACAGTGATTCTCTCTCCTCTCTCAGGCTCACAGTACAGGTACCCACTGGCATTGCCTCCTTCCCTAATGAAATCCTGCACACACCTCAGGCTTGGGCCAAGAAGAAATACACCAACATCATCTCCTTCCACCTCATGCCTCGAGGTGGCCATTTCGCAGCTTTCGAGGAACCTGAACTTCTTGCTAAAGATATTCTGCAATTTGTTGACAAAGTAGAGAAAGAGCAGCTCTGGAAAAAGAAAGGGGAATAACTTCCCTAAGAAACAGCAGGGTAATTACTTTTAGCTTAGCACATGTACAGGGCTTACTGAGTTTACTGTAATCCCTGGAATTAGATCTTACTGTTGACCAGATGTGAGCAAGGACACAAAGAAAAATGCAGTGTATCTCCATGAGATACTGCCATGGGGACCAATGGATTTTGGGTTGGGCTTTTTTTTTTTTTTTTTTTTTTTTTTTTTTTTTTTTTTTTTTTTTTTTTTTTTTTTTTTTTAATTCAGCTAGGCTAAGAAAATAGCATGAGGAGTATCTGGGTGTCTTCTAAAACATATTCTGTAGTATTCTTGACTCTTGCTTTGAGATTGAAAAGTAGACATCACAGCTACTAACATACCTAGTAACAGTTTAATTGTTATGAATGGCTTTTTTTTTTTTTTTTCATGGCAGCAGTAAAATTTGAGTTGCTGTGGGTATGAAGTTCCTCACATAAAGAGTGGGGAGCAGCCTGGCAGGACTTAACTTGCATGAGTGCATAAATCAGCACTGATCCACAGAATCTCTAAACTGCCTTCTGCTGGCTGCCTGTCTCTTCCAGCCTGGGCTGTAAAGCAGCTTCCTGGCTGTGAAGAAGCTGGACTGCCCTGTGCCAGGCTCCTGGGATATGTGAGGAGCAGCTGAAACACACAGGTGCCTGTAGCTCAGTGCAGGAGGAGGGGCTGGATAGGAGTAACTACAGCCCCAGCTACCTCTGCACTGAATTTGTACTCTTAAATCATAGCCCTAGGTAGGCTCAACACACTGTGGCTTTGCACTGCTTTGGCAGGATGTTGCAAATACCTCTTATAAAGAATAAAAACCTGATCAATTCAAAATTAAAAGGAAAAGTGCATTAAATTTTTGAATAACTCCTGTGTGATTCTTGTAACAACTGAGATTTTGCTTGGTACCAGTTAAGAGAAACATCAGTTCAGAACCTATCAGTTCTGTACTGCTTCTCTCACAAAGGTCAGATTGAAAGCAAACTGCTCAAAGAAAATTGAAGGGCTGTATGGCTTTACCAGCTCCTGTCCCTAGTGTTTGCAGCTGAGCTTCAAAGAGCTTCAAACCATCTCCAGATGACTGATTTCAGTGTGGTTTTGTTCTCCAGTCACTTCTGATGTCCTTCTCCACTTCTGAAAGCACAGGGAAATACAATCTATCAATAACACTTGCATGGATTAGTATTATTTCACAATATTAATTGAAATGGAAGCTAAGATCAGAAGCTCAGCAGATCCCTGCTCCATGCCACAAGGCTTTAGACTCAAACTATGTGATATGCTCATTTCACAGGAGGCAAGAGGACTCTCCTGCTGGGCCCATTCAAATCCTAGTGCTGACAGTCACCACCAACCCTGACAGAAAATCATTAGGGCAGATGGGCTGTGGAGCAGCCTGGATCAATTTTCTGAGCAGAGATGAGACCTCTTGCTGCCCTTCCTCTGCCTGCTGCACCTGGGTGCCAGTAGAGTAAGGCAGAGGGGCTCTCAGGTCTCCCTACTAGATTTGATCCTCAAGCTGTTCTTGAGTTCTTTAAGACAGGTGCCTGCTTCCACAATAGTAGTGAGCACTAATTCCATGTTTACTTGTAAATGCTTTCATTCAGTCAAAATCTGTGTTCACATTTGCAAAATGTTGTGTGATGCAGGCCAGTCTGTTTTGAACAGTGAGGAGGAAAACACAGAATCATTTCCTTTGAAATAGACTGTCTGTGGAGAAGACTCTCCCCAAATTTGTTTCAGGAGCTTTCCAGTGAAAGAGAGTTCCTTATTCAGGAGGAATTGGCTTACCTCTGACAAGAACAGCTGCTACAAGCACCACTACACACCCTCTTGCACAAGTCTGTCCTACCCTGCTCTGCACACCAGGTAAGTGCCCTTTAGGGTTTGATAAGCTACAGTCTGAAAGAGACACAAATCTGGACCTAAAAGGTCTAGATTGTAGGAGCTTAAAAATTATAATTAAACACCTGATATATAGCAGAGTTTTTGTTCTGAGTTTTGGTGTCACACTTCTCAAACCTTAAGCCCACAGCTATCAGCAGCTGTTGCTCATCACCTACTTACCTACAGTTAGATAAAAATGCAGTGAAATACTATGGCAAAGTGAAAAAGTATGAAATTATCTATACAGCAGCTGTAAAACCTGCCCTCAGTTCCTCTTCCCTTTTCAAAATAACCCTCTGGTTTTAGCAAAACACAGCCCAGCCACCACCTCTAGTGCAAGGTTTAACAGTAATGAAGTGTCTGTGAGCCAGTGGCAGCATCTGCATCTCATCCTGTAGTGAGCAGCTCTCCCAGGAGCCTGAGATCTGGACTTGACAAGCACCTTGAGTGAATCCAGATTCACTTCTGAGACTCTCTGGTACTGGCTACAGACAATTATTTGGTACAGATAACCAGAAATAGTTTTAACATTTCTGTTAGCAAGTAACTGCATGTCAGACTATTGCAATAATAATAAGCAGTACAAAAGGAGTTCCTGCTCTGTTACAATTGTTCTTATTTATGTCAGCCAGCTGAGGGCCTGCCACTCAGCCAGGGAATTTTCTCTAAAAAGGCCAAATGTGATGATCTTGTGCTGGCTGAGATGTTTCTTGGGAATAAGGGTGTGAAAGAGTAGCTACATCCTTCAGGATAATACAGAATCTGGTGACACTTTGATGCTCAAAATACTGTGTTTTGCTCCAGGGCCATTTCTTGGTGAAGCTTCAATTTCTGGCCCAAAGTTGTCCCAAAGTCCCTGCTCAAAGAATTGCTGTCCTCAAAGCCATGCCACACTGAGTTGCTCCAAAACATGCATTTATCCCACGCTGAAACCAGAAGCTGACCTAAACCCTGCTTTTTAATTATCCAGTCATAGCTCATTGAGAGCCTCAATAAGGGGTTTGGAGCCATGGAGATGCCACTGAAAATAAACAACTTGCACTCTTCCTCCAGCTGAAGTGCTTTGGAAAGTGTCTGCTTCTGGGATGGAAAAATACAAGTAAGGTCATAATCTTCTCATACAGCTCCAGCTAAACAAACTCCTACTACAACCAAATTTAACTTCTGATTTTTAAACTGCAAACCATAATGTCCTGAAAAATCCAAGTCACCATATGCAGCCTTTGGACATTTTACACAACAAGACAGGACTTCATATACGTTAAACAAAAATGTCAGGCATTACTCAGATGGTGAATGGAAGAAAATATGAATAGAAATCACACTTTCATATGAAAAAGGAAGTGAAACCATCATTCAATGGAAATTAAGATGCGTTAAGCCTAGCATCAGAGTTAGCTCTAGATCCATGAAGGGCACCACTTATCACCACTGAGTCAGCTACAATTGCTCAGGGGCAGGACTGAGGTTCAAGGCAGGCAATCAAATGCATAATTTTGTCTTACAGCAGATGCAATATATAATATGCACCACATGAAGATACATTTTTGTCTGAAAGAGGAGTGGAAAGCTCCTCCTGGGTGCTGTGGAAAGAGACAAGGAATAAATCCATATTGATTTCAGTGCAGCTTATTTTAAAACACTGAGAAATGATGCTGCTTGTTTTACTTGCTGTAATAGCACTTCAAGGAACATCAGTCACACTAAAACTGTCTTGCTCAGGATTAGTTTTCTTTCATGGAAGAAATACCCTGTGCAGCGCCAGACAGCCCTGATGGTGTTATGCCAGTGCTGCTAGAAGAATTAGCCCCATTACAATTGTCAGTTGTCTTCAGCAGAGCAGATATTTATAAACAGGTCTGTGCTGAGCAACAGCTCCTTCCCCTGGCTAGCTGTAGTCCAAACCTCAGGCTTCCAAATACCTTCCTGACTGGATTTAAAGTTGCTGAGGATGATCGTACCCTCTCCATGTTTAATAACCGAGTGTCTGTGGTTTTGAGGATATGATGAACAATAAAAGAGATTTAAATTGTGAGTTTCATCACCTTCTCAAATGGAAGATAATCCTTTGCAGCAGTACTTCAGACCACTGCAGGTGACCAGAGAGAGTGCAGCACAGGGAAAAGGTGAGCAGAAACATGAAGGGACAAACTCCAGCCAAGCACCCAGTCAAAGAACCAACAGTTCCTAAGCTCTTTTTCAGCCAAGCCTTCATTGTTGGGTGGTTTTGTGTGCAAACACATTTGTACTTCATGAGTTCTGGGAATTCTTGAACAGGCCTCAGAGAGCTAAGGTCCACCCCTGCATTTTTGTCTCAGTGGAAGTTTTTAATCACCCCAAGTCTTTTGTGGCTCATAAAGCTTTTTGCAGTAATCAGAAGGCAATCATTAATATTTCAGAGAAACCAGAGGCAAAGAGAGTTTAAGCAATATCTCACAAACTGAGCAGAAGAACCCACTGCAGAACACAGATGATGCCATTCTCCTAATTTCTCCACTTTTTCTTTTTGAAGAGAAATAAATGATTCCTCTTAAAGGTGCTCAGTTGATTTATATTTCAGTTTTTGCCCTTTTCTTCCCAGCAGATTCTGATTCCTCATCTCAAAAGGGAATGAATTCTTCCTATTTTAGGAACATTCTTGAAGTTACAGATTTAAAATATAAAAGAACAAGAAAACTCTACTTCATTCTCTAAATCTAGAATCCTATAATAAGGAATTTCAATGCCTGCAACCAAATTATGGTACTTAGAAATTCTTTAAATCACTTGTTTTTTCCATTTTAATCTGTGGAGATAGCTGCTGGTTTTATTTCTCTGTGTCTGTAGATAGAGGGGAAAAATACTGATAATTTGCCTTAGGGAAAAATACCTCTTTAGAATTCCAAGTAAGTTTTGACATGGAACATCTTCACTTGAAAGAAGCAACTCAGTGCTTTACATTTCAGGAGAGCAGGCTATAAAAAAGCCAATCAGTCTAAAAATCCAATCATAAACCAGCACCAAATGCATGAAAGATTTTCATACAGAAGGAAGGCCAGCTGTGTACAAAAATACATCTCCCTTACATTTCCTCACTTCTCAGTCTTCCTCCTGTACTGCAAATTTTTTGTTTTTAAATTTCAATGAACATCTAAGAAACATAACAGATACCTTTCAAAACCAACCCCTAACTTCTATCACAAACTTTCCCCCTTTTGTGCCACTGCATAAAAATGGGAGGTTGACAATCACACAGCAGTAACGATGAGACAGCAACAAAATCTGGCTCCTGTTTTATTTAGGAGCACCTTAAGACATACCATACATTGGATTTTAGAATTCCATCTTCAATATCACTTTTGAGAAGAGTGCTTTCATTAATTATTAACCAGCACTTAGTTAACCACTCAGTCTGGGAGCAGATACAAAAATTTCCCTCTCTCCTTGGCTATTTACAGTCCCACCCATTGCCACTTGAAGTTGTATTGGCTGGAGCTGAGATGCTCCATTCTAAGCAACAGGATGTGGGATACAGAGCAAATGCCAGGATTTCACCCAAGAACCAAAAAATTATAGGGAAGAATGTTCCATTATAATGACCCAGTCTCCGGGCTCTCCACTTTTAGTTGTTTCCTTTCTGGTTTTATCCTTCTGACAGCTGTCCTCAGAAAGAAAAAAACACCTTCTGTACTTGTGAAATATCTGAAACAGGCACTTGCAGCTGTTACAGACAGGTGACAAGCAGAATCCTTCAAGAAGTCTTGTCTAGATAAGACAGAGAAGGAATTTGCAAGGCCACTTTCAGATAAGACACATGACCCTGGCCATCATTTGGAATTAAAATTGTGGATTTCCTTATAGTGTTGCAGTTTTGAGACAATAAAAGGTGTCTTTTCTTTGTAGTCAATAGACTTGAGATAGAGCTCCCTTCTCCCCAAATCTGCCTCTCACCTCACTTTTGCCAAAAGCCAGGTGAAAACTCTGTGGTCTGTTGCTTCTGGGACAAGCCCATCTTCTTGAAAAGAAGGCTTCCAAAAGTGAAAGGCTTCTAAACACTCATAACCAGATTATCTGTAGAAGAGACACAAGAAAGCTTCAGTTGTGCTGCCAGCATGTGTGGGCAAGCAGAGCTGGGAACTGGACCTCTGTAAAGAGCCAGAAAGAACATGGCCTACTGCTACACTGGAGCACTTGGAAACTTAGCCAGCACAAAGATCTGCTTTTGGCTCAGGATATGGGAAAAGCCCAGAGGAAAACAAAGCATGGACGTGTGCACCTCATGCAAATGAGAAAATGCAATAATTTGGG
The DNA here is from genome assembly GCF_021018805.1 of Prinia subflava. Classification (NCBI taxonomy): domain Eukaryota; kingdom Metazoa; phylum Chordata; class Aves; order Passeriformes; family Cisticolidae; genus Prinia; species Prinia subflava. Next base: position 97,113,219 of record NC_086248.1, read on the forward strand.
TGTTGAGGATGTGTTGTAAGAGGGCTGGAGGTGAGCCAGATGGGCCTGGCACACCGAATCCTGGCACAGAGCTCCGTGTATGCAAGCAAGCCAAGGCTTCTGAGCCTCAGCAAACCATGTAGCATTTTCCTCACTCTGGAAGAAATTCATCTTCCCTGAAGTCTTTGCAGAAGTGTCCCCTGTTGTACAGTATCAGATGAGCTCCATTCTTCAAAGCGTCAGAGGCTGCCCCCTCAGCTGTGTCCCGGAGAATCCCATCACAGGCGCCCCTCTGGGGCTCCCTCCTGCGAAGGGAGTGCCAGAGTGTCCGGGATTCCTGCACCCGGGAGCACGGCCGGGGCTGCCTGCTGGAATGTCGGCAAGGACTCGGCAAGGAGCAGCGTGGGGGAGGCGCTGCTCCAACTGAGCAATGCAAGGCAGGCAGCAGGCGCTGGATCCCAACAAATATGGCTTCTGGGAGCCACAGTCAGCAACTCCAGCTGGGCCATTTGCTTAGGCTGCCTGCCAAAAGGTTTATAAAAGGAACAGGAAAGAATGTGCCACGGCTTTAAATATGAATTTCAAATACAGTGCAGCCAATATCCACATTTGTTGAGGCTTCCATCCCTCAGCTTTTCTCTGAGGCTCAGTGAGGAATGCAAGGAGTTTCTCCTGCTGATCTAATTTTATCCCCTCGCAGATATCCACCAGCATGAAGGAATGAAGTAGAGCCAGGGCAGTTTCCTAATTACTTCCATCTCTCAGAGAAGAACCCAAAAGATAACAGAGAAGCAAGTACAACACAGCAAAAATGCTAAACCAGCCTATAATTTGTGTGTTGCTGTACAAAGATCTTGTGATAATTTACTAATAGGTGACCCCAACCTTTTCTCCAAGTGGTGCCTGTCCTAATACCATAGACATTTCCTGAGTTTAACTGCAACAGAGCACAGTGGCAAACAGGAATCACTGCTACACAATAGGTGAAATATGCAGGTGACTTCCCCATCAGACACATGAACCGGTTCCTCAAATGCCAACAATGACTTCTTAGCAAGATGTAACTTTCCATTACCTCGGAGCTTTTCCATATTCTGTATCTGAAGCATCTTAGCATGACTGGAGGTGGGTTTATTTGAGTTCACAGGAGAGATGGCCCTCCCTGTGCTGAACTTGTGCCAGCCACAAGGAGTGTCATCACCAAGATTCAGCAACCTCCCAGGCACAAAAAGGAAATCAAATCATTAAAGGAGTTTTTGTCCTCAATATGACACAAAGAACCTCACAGTGAGTATCAAAAGTCATCTGTTCAAAAAAGAGTGTTATATCACAGAGCACAAAACCCCCACAGCACCAGCAGAGTAAACAGGTCAAGTGTGGTAGCTGAATGATTTCTTTGATTCTTCAATAAGCACACACATAAGCATCCACTGCTGCTGCAGACACCTGGATGAGACGGGGTAGTGCAGCTAGAAATGAGTCAGAACAATCACAAGCTTCTGATCTAATTAACACAGCAAGCTGCCTCCTCCCTGTGACCTCAGGTCTGTATGAGACACTTGCAGATGAGTAAAAAAATGTGGAGTTTGTTGGGTTTTTTCCTTCTTTGTTTGAACACCAACCTGAAATGGCAGTGTGTGCACAAGGTACGCACCACCTGGTAATGCCGTGATAGCTAAAAATCAAAATGCACACACACACATGTGCACAAACCCCTGACTAAACTGCACCACTGAAGTGAGAGTATCAAATAGTCTGATAAATCCATGCCCCCCTCCCTAGACAAGGCTCCTCACCTGCCTTTTATGAACCAGGAGGTGCATCTTCAGCTAACAGGTTGGGCAGGTAATCAGAGGGCTCAGAGCTCCACGGGGTCCTCCTTGCAGTGAGCAGGTCTCATGCTCAGCACTTGTCCGAGTGCTCTTCTTGGCAAGCTGGAGGCAGCCCTGCAAGACACTGAACATCTGCACACATTTATGGCACAAAGTCTCCCTCAATCTCAAGATGTTGCTGCTTTACAGACATGCTAGAAAAGGTCAAATTCAGGAAATAACAGTTTAACAACAACCAAGGAATCAGCGGGCCAAAAGCTTCTCCTACCCAGAGGTCACCAAGACTCATCCCCTAGAGAAATCCAAAAGTATTCGAATTCCTCTTGTCATTCTAAGGCTTGTGGCAGTGCTCTTATGAAGAGTTCATGACCATGCTGTGAGACAGCCAGCAAAAGGACTGTTTCAACACACAGAGAAAAGAATAAATAAATCAAGACAGTCTGAATTTTTTCTAAAGTCAGTGTTTTATTGCTCGGTGTTTTTTAGTTACACTTTGACACATTGCACTTCGGGATAGATTAGCACCTACTACATAATTTAAAAACTTAGTATCTTACAACTCATATAATTGGCACTATAGAGAAAACCCAGAGATTTGTCATTTTAACCCAAGACTAAAAGAGATAAAATGTTTACAACCTTTATTATTGGCAGGTGAACTTTCATTGTGGAAGGCCCTTAAAAAAAGTGAACAGAAACTAACAACCTAAATGCCCTCCAAAAATATATAAAAACAGTATCAGATAAGTCACTCCCTTCTTTACACCAGTCTTTTTGCTTTGGTACTTTTAGTACCCAAGTGCACAGTAATTCCCTCATCTTTTTCAAGGAAAAAAAAAGTAACATGATCAAAACTACACTGACTACTTTGGGTGAAAAGAGGAGAGACTCCCACACACCATTCTCAGTACCCACACAAACAGCATTTTCATCAAAAGTGGCATTGTCTCAGGATTTAGCACATCCCAAGAGGTTCATAAATAGTAAACGTTGGGGGTTTTTAAAAAGGGAAGAATTATTTTGAATAAATAAATGACAGCTCTAATAGCTGCATTGGCTTTGGTGACCAGTTATCTATATGCAGCATAAGTTATCTTCATAAGGTAAGTGATGAGCTAGCAGATGTGAAGTCCCTGAGGATCAGCATCTCTGCATTCAACTTGTTTGTTTCACAACGTGTGTAGACAGCCTGGAAAACAATCAGTCCCAAGGCATCTGCTTTTTAATCTCCCAGCACAGCTGCAGACCACACAATGAATTATTTCTGTACCTTTTCTGCAGGCAGGAATACATAAATAACACCGAATACTTCGTAGGAGGTGGCAGGGAATTAGTTCTGCTAAACCTGGGCCAAGTACTCCACCTTGTGTTCGTCCTCGGCTCTCAGAGAGAAGCTCCCGATGCCTGCTCCACAGCGGCAGGTCCAGCGGCGTAGCTCCTGATTCCTTCTGCCTGGGAAGAGGTGTTGTCCATGGTGCCATAGGACTGCTGCTCCGTAGGGGCCAGCACCGTCCTTTCGGTGGGGTGAGGACGCAAAACCTGGGGGATGTACATCTGAAATCACAAGTGAAGGGGTTTAGTGGTCTCTCAAAGCACAGTGCCGAGATAACTCGCCCAGGAGAATTCCTCCCCTTGTCACTCTTCTTTTCATCCTTTTCCAATTCTTCACCTTAACACCTCAGGCCTTTTGCACCCTGCTGGAGGCTTCCTGGTGCAACACTCACTGCACCTCTTGACTGTGGCACAAAGGCCCTTCCTTCTACCTCAGTCCTACATCCTTCTCAGTGACACGGCAAGCAAGACCTGCGACACATCACAGCTTTCAGAATCAAAGCAGCGGCAGTGACTGCATTTGCAGCTGTCCATGTGGGGCTCTGTCTGGGGCAGGGCACAGCACACAGCACACAGAGCTGCTGGAAGCAGTGTGGCTCAGCTACTGCTGAAATGGCAGCCAAAGGTACTTCTGGAACACCATCAGGGAGCAGTCCAGGAGCCCAGCTGCAGAACCCTCTGGTCCCACATGCACGTGGGAAATCCCACAGTCCATTCAGACTAACATGTCCTACATAAGCTCTTTGGTAAGCAGGGTGAGAAATCAAGTTTTTCTAGGACACTTAAGGGAATATTAGTAACTCTTAGCTTCTTACAGAAGATGTTGGAACTGTTGGTACGTCTGTGTCTTTTCCTCTTTCACCTTGTGTGTCTTCAATCTGTAACCAGCAATAGATGGGGAAAGAAAGAGAGACAACATCAAACTGGTGAGTGAAAACAATACACACAGATCATGAGCACCAAAACCTGCACAGACAAATCTCAGTGCAGTGCTGGCACTCTCTCCACCAATCCTTCTACACAGAATCACAGAAAGGTTTGGCTTGGAAAGGACCTTAGGGATCATCTAGTTCCAACCCCCTGCCACAGGCAGGGACATCTTCCACTAGGCCAGGTTGCTCCAGGTTCCATCCATCTTGGCCTTGACCACCCCCAGGGATGGAGCATCCACAGCTGCTCTGGGCAACCTCTGCTAGTGCTTCAGCAACCCCACAGCAAAGAATTACTTACTATTACCTAATCTAAACCTACTGTCAGTTTAAAGCCATTCCCCCTTGTTCTCTCATGACATGCTCTTGTAAAAAGTCTCCCTCCATCTTTTTTGTAGGCTCCCTTCAGGTACTGGAAGGGAGGTCAACTCAGAGCCTTCTCTTCTGCAGGCTGAACACCCCCAATTGTCTCAGCCTGGCCTCATATCAGAGCTGCTCCATCCTCTGATCATCTTGGTTGTCTTCCCTGGACTCGCTCCAACAGGTCCATGTCCCTCCTGTGCTGGGCCCCAGAGCAGGCTGCAGCCCTGCAGGTGGGGTGCAGAGAGCAGAATCACCTCCCTCAACCTGCCAGCCACTGCTGGGGATGCAGCCCAGGATACTTTTCCCATTCTGCTCTTTTCTCTCAAATTGAGTTCCTGCAGACACAGAGACTTTCCACTCTGCCAAGCAGGGCCTGTGCTACAGGCCCTCTTCAGCCATCTCACCATGAACCTTTGGGAGCAGACACTTCCAGGCTGTCCCTGGAAGGCAGGGACAACCCAGCAGGAATAGCTGGTGCTCTGTCAAGCACACAGGTAGGTGCTGAAAGGTCGGGTATCCAGCACTTACCCTGTAATTCAGTGGACTCAGGTACTTGAAACAGCCAAAACAAGTGTAAGCCAAGCAAATAACAATAGTGATGTTGACAACCAGCAAGGTAAACATGGTTGTAGGTGCTTTAAAACCTAGGAAAATATCCAGAGAATACAATATAAAAATGCAAAGCAGAAAAACCCAGCAAAATCAAAATCAGCCTTTATTTATCCTTCTCATTTTCAGAAGCCTCATGGATTTTTTTTTCCTTAGAGGAATGGGCAGCCCACTTCCAGCCATAAATGGAATGTCATTATACACTAAGTTCTCTCACTTTTCCTAGAGGCCAAGAAGTATTGCTGTAATATAGCATGTATATGTAATAATATTAAATTATAGACAAGAGTCAGAGTGAGTGTTCTCCTCCCTCATTCATCCATTCTGGACCAACTTCTTAAATATTTTTATTAATGATCTGTGAAATATAATATTAATTACATTGATTAATTATGATGATGGCACCAAATTGGATGGTTTGGCATCAGCTCAAAGGGATAAAGGTGAGGGGACAGGAGAATCAAAATGGTCTTGGCAGATAAAACCACCCCACCTGCTTTAAATGATCAAAGAAAAAAAAAAACCACATCCGACAGCAAGATAAAACTGTATGCAGAAAACAGCAAATAAATACAATTTGGAAGGAAAAATAAAATGTAGATATAAAGGATAACAACAGCACTGCAGTATACAACTGCTGGAAAGCAGTCAGTAGTGGAATGGTATCAAAGAACATGGGAAGAGAGGAAAATGAGGGAAAAAAACAAAACAAAACAAAAACAAGTCCCTGGTAAATATACAAAGCAATTCAGTGCTACTAAACTTTCAGCTGGGTAGCCTTGTCTACAATAAAATATGGACAGAACTGGGAAAAATCCAAGGAAAAAGATAAAGGCAAGAAACAGCAAGTATGAACTAGGCTGACAGGTAAGTTTTAGTTCAGAGAGAGTGCAATAAACCATAGGAAAGGACATGGTTGCCTAGTATGGAAAAAGTATTAAAGATTACAGTGGCTTCTTATTTTCCAGATGCACTAGGGAAATATTGTAAAGAAATTAGTCTCATTTCGCAGTAAAGATGACTTGAACAGGCTCTTAGGAAAAAGTAAACATCACTGCAAACCCTAGCTGTTTCCAAGCTTCTTCAGACAAAAGAGGCAACACCAACTCTCAGACATTTTTGTGGTAACCCCAGCATATGCAGTGGCACAGAACAGACAAGTTTTAGACCTTAGCAGGTTATATAAGCCCTGCACAGGTCTGTTCACAAGGGGAAAACACCACACACGTGCAAAAAACAAAACCAAAAAAGCCCTACAAACACATCACTGTTCAAACTAAAAAAGGAAGTGAAAAAACCTCCCTGGTGTATTCTGGAATGTCCTTCAGAGGAAGTTATTTTTATAAGCACAGGTTACACGAATATTTCCCAGATGGTGAGGTGTGTCTACACCAAAGCCAGTGTGTGGTGCAAACCACAAGGCAAACAGCAACAGGTCAGGGAAAGAGAAGTCTCCTACATCAGTTTTCCCTGCACTGTGTCCTCAGAACTCCTGCCTGCCAACAGCTCTGGAGAACACGGGACTCAAGTGACTGTTCCAGGAGATGGGGGTTGAACTGCAGACAGGACCTCATCTCCTCTGAGGTGAGAGGCCCAGTGGTGCTGCAGGTGTGGATGGGAGGGTGGATGGGTGGCATAAGGGTTGAGACAGAATACAGGCACTGAGAAGGAAAAAGATGAGTACAGCCTCTCACCTTCTATATGCAGTCAGGTGGTTTCTGATCCTGACTGAGAACTGGGGGAGAGGTCTTTCCAGCCTTACATTAATATATAAGGAGTGAGAAACCAGAGTATTGTCACTGGACTCTGCAACCAGACTGAAACACCCGTATCAAGCCAACTACACAAGTCAATGACAAAGCAGTCAAGCTTTACACCATAAACTGATCTATTTTGCAGATAAGGAAGCAGAGCTCTCTTACTCTTCCTTCCTTCTTTTTGGCACAAGAAGCAGCAATGAAATCAATGGCAATGAAATCAAAGTATTATATTGCCACCTCTCAAACTGCCCTGTGCACTGACAAACCACTGAACAACATCCTGTAAACAGGATCCTTACACTGACCAAGCCAAACGCAGCAATCCAGTCTGTGTTTTCCATTATTAAGGTCCCTGACAAATGATGGGTTTACCATGCTTTATTATAATAAAGACTGTATTTTTACTTCACCAGGATTTCCTTCCTAACAATTAAAGAGGTGCTTGCAATGCAGAGCGCTTGGCTGATTTTTCTAAAGCATGCTCTAGAAATTCTCCTGTTAATTTAGAGGACCCAGATTTGTTTTGTCTTCCTGGTTGCAAAAGCAGCTCTCAAAACAAGGGTAAAAACAAGCTCTGAAACACACAAGTAATGCAGGAACATCTATTCAAATCCAAGGACAGCCTGAAGCAATAGTTCCAAGTGCCTCTTGCATCCAGAGGAAGCTTTCCCTGTAGCTTTCTCTCTCCCTAAAGGTGCATGACAGCCTGCCAACAATACCTTGCTGACTACTGGTGTGTTAGAAAACACAATGCAGACATGGGCATTTGCCATGAGGACACAATAGAGTTAGCTATCAGGAGCTTCCTTCCAAAGAAGGGGAATCCAACCCTTCCAGCATCACTGACATCCCTGTTCCATGCCAAATACTTCCTGCTGTATCAAGGATAACAACCCATAAGCTGCTGCCTACCTTTTCTGACACCTAAGCTGTTGGTACAGCACCGCCAATGCTACCAACGCCAAGTATTTGCAAAACACAGATTGTCCCTATTTTAAAAATAAATTACACACAAACCACGAGGTTTCAAACTACAGTGTGGGGAAGGGAGTCACCATCTCACTGCAGTCGTCCATGTAAAATTTGATGGATGATGCAGAACACACGAGGACTAGCATTAGCCAACATTTTAGCATTTTTTCCTAAGTGATGGCAGTACAACCGAGGCAGCAGCCAATTCATCCAGGCAAATTAAACTTATACCCAGGCTGCACAAATGCAGGTAGTGAAGCCAGTGATCATCTTACTATAAAGAGCTAATTCTGAATAGATTTTTGTTTGATGCAATGATTTTTACTGTCTGTCACTTCACAGCCCAACTGACCAATACAAGCATACTGATTTAAGGAATACATGATCTCCTTTGAAATGAAGGCACATGGAGCCCCATACTAACAGTTTAATAGATCAGCCATCTCCATCAAAGGCTCTTGTGCAAATCTCGTGTAGTTCAGTGCCACAGGCAACCACCATGACTCCCCCTTTATGGAAGGAAAAAGAAAAGCCCACAAAGCATATGAAACTCCACATCTAATTCAGGGAAGGTGGCAAGAGAGCTGGCAGGTGGAAACAGGTAATACTTACCCAGCCGCACAAATGAGTAAAAGTAGAGCCAGAAAAGGCAGAGGATGGGAGCTGCCAGGGCCTGATTGACAGCTGCAAAGTGCATCTTCTTCTCCAGCTTGGCAGGGAGATAGGCGTAGTAGAGGTTGTGACGGTCCACCATGTGCTTCAGGAGGATGTAGATCAAACCTGGCAAAACACGAGAGCCAAGCAGAGGCCGTGGGAGGTTTGATAAAAAGCAGCACCTCTGTGAGGAGAGCTACACTAACCAAGTGAGTGGATACAGCCCAGACAGGAGGGGGTACAGCTGCAAGACAGCATCTGCTCCTAAGCCTGCTGCATCTCCATCCCTCCCCTCTCCACACACCACCTCTCTGTGGTGCCTCTCGTGCTCCCAGGGAGAGCCCAGAACTCCTCCCAGGTGCTGGCACACGAGGCCAAGGCAGTAGGGAACGCTTCCCAGCTGCCCTTCCACTGTGCTGGCAAGGAAGGCCTGACAGTGGCTTAACATCTCCCTCTCAGCCTTCACCAGATTCATGAGTGTGTTTCAAGTCAGCCATTCCTTATCCAAACAAACAGCAGCAACTGCTGTGGCAGCTCTGAATTGCAACAGCTTTGGGATGCAGTGGCACATTCAGATATTTACAACTGCATACAAAACGGATTGTGAGTAAATATCAATTACATTGTTACATAAAAATTGGCCACATTCTCCCAATAATAAGGTTGTTGATTAAACCAGTTCTGAACAATATCTAATTTAGATAATTATCTCCTATCTAGCTCTGTAAAGTTTTGGATTAGGAAATGAAAATACCAACTATATAAAATTATTTAGTACTACTTATGTCTGATCTAAGCCCCTCACCACCAAAGCCAGCACACTCAAATCTGAGAAATAAAATAAATATCTAATAGACATCAAATGTACTTTCAACCTCTAAAGGCAGTACAAGAGCTAAGTAATTCATCAGCTTTTTCACTGTTCTTCCACAAGAAGGGAAGGAAACTTGCATCCAAGTCCTAAGGATTAGCAACGTTTGAATGGGAATAAGAATTCAAAGCTGGGCCTTCCAAACTTCCCACATGCCCCATCTGACTCCCACAGTGCTCACTGGAAAACTCACCAAAAGGGACAATGATGGGACACGTGATGCTGTAGGCCATGATGACAGTGAACACACACAGCATCCAGGCATACATTGCTCCAAATTCATATTCAAAAGCCTGTTGCTAGGAACAAAAAACAAAACACCCAAAACTCTCAAGTCATCCATCAATGTGTCAGGAGTTAAGAATAGATTCACTGAAGCAACAATTCACCTTCTCTTGCTAAACCTGAGACATCAGTTATTTCCCTAAGAGGCAGAAATGATGTAATTAGATGAAGTATTTTGTGTTTTTATTACCTGGACATACAGAAAAGATGCTGTTTCTTTCCTAGCCTTAAAGTAATTTCTCAGGGAATCTGCATCTACAAGAAGCAGCTTCTTAAAATCACAAGGCAGAAAATAATTGTGCCAGACTCAGAACCTTCACTCCACTGGCAGCTGTATACAGGTTTAAGTTCCTACTGTAACACCTGGAATTTCAAGCTATAGGATAAGACTTCACCTGGAAGTGAAAGTCCACCTCTTAAAATGGAATATAGGTAAAAATATATATTTTGCTAGGTTCAGTTTAGGTTTTGCTATGTTCAGTTTAAAGCAAGTTGTACACACCTGATGGCTGACAAGAAACTAATGCTAGACAGAAAACCCCCTGAAGTTCAGACTATAAGCTAAAATCAGAACTATTCTATAAAATTTGAATCATAGAACTCTGACTTAGAGCTATGAAGAGATTGATACCTGAAGCTCAGAGCTTGGGTTTTGATTTTTGACTATCTCTGACTGGAATAAATCTCTCCCTGCTATCTGTGCTGTGAATGAAGGGAATATGACCCTGTCCTGGACAAGCGAAACAAAGGCTAAAAAAAAAAGAAAGCCAGGAGATGGTCGTTAATGGTGTGAAGGATGGGTGCTCCCAGTGGTTCAGACAAGGACCAGGCACTGAGATGCCTGTGCTGAGGAGGGGCTCAGTACCTGTTTGATGTTTTTCCTCTCTGCAGTGGACTTGGCCATGATCATGCGTATGGTGTAGAGGATGAGGCCCGGCAGGCGCAGCAGCTCCATCCCGTTGCCCACGAAGGCAGAGGCGATCACGTAGTTCACAAAGAACGCTCCCTGGTCAGGCAGGAACACACATCTGCCAGGAGAGACACCACTCACTGACTGCAGGGAGGGCAGCAAACACTGGCTCTATGCAGTGTATCCCTACGGCCTTTGGAAATCTCTTATGTACGTTAAGAAGCTGCCAGAAGAACTTCTGACAACCTTGTTGTAAAAGAATACTGCACAGCTGTAAGTGCAGCCAAGGCAAGAGCCTGGCTGAGCTGCAGTTCAGATGAGGAATAAACTCTTCACAAAAAGATGCAGCAGCCTGAGAGGTGGCTGACAGCAGACAAGAGCATCATCTGATGTCTGCAACAGCAACCTGACACGAGATGAGATAAGACTGCAATAGCATAATTATTTCTCCTAACTTAGTAACTCCTAATTATCTTCCTGCTACTGATTTTGAAACAGTGTTTGGAAATCTATGTCCTAATAATTCCATTCTATTCTTTCCCTCCAGGCACAAGCACAAGAGCTTAAAATAACCAATATCTGCAAATTTGCAATGTAATGTGTGTGAAAACATATATTTTTCTTAAAATCAAGATTCATTGGATTACAGAAAGAAAACTGCTGCAGCTGTTTTGTCTCACTCTAATCCCTGTGAAGATTCCCTGTCCATGATATGCAAAAATCCTCATCCAATTCCAATATCTTATCATCCTTTCTGTGAAGAAATTCTTTCTAATGTCTGACCTTATTGTCTCTTCCCCTTATTCAGAAGCTCAGCATCATCCCAGAGTAGCAACCCTGAGCAAATTTTAGTAAACACCAACCAAGGACAGTAAACAGCAAAAAATATTTCAAATCCTAAGTATTCCTTTACAAAGGAATAGCAAAGAGAGACTATTATTTAGCTAATACTTACTCCAGCCTAACTGCAGAATCAGACGATTCTCTGTCAAACAGCCAGCGGAAAAAGAAATCAAGGCTGAAAGAAAAATGGTAAGTGTAATTCAGTCTCCCACACCTTAGTACTGTCTAAAATTGCTTCTCTTTTTAAGTAGCTTAAATCAAGATAGTGGATAGAGAGAGTTTAATCAAATAATCTGAACACTACTTTAACTTTATTACAGTTACTGATAGCTAGAAATAAGAAAAAGGCTACAAAATCAAACAGAACAAAAACATCTAGCTCATATTAATGTTTTAATTATACATTTTTAGCAATTATTATACAGATAGCAGAAATACATGCCACCCAGAGAAACAGTCAAAAACTTAAAGGTAGAAAAAAAAAGATAACTCCAACTGAAGTGTAAGACACAGTCAGGAAACTTGGTTCTCAGCTATAATGGTGAGTATGGGTAACTTTTAATTAGCTCTTGATGTTACAAGAGCTAAATTTCTTTGTTAAAAGAAAAGCCAGGCTTTGGAAACTTTTAAGGGCTCTGAGGATCCCAGAAGTAAGATGAACATTGACATTTTACATGTAATGGTAACTTAACCACCCACACTGAAGGGAGTGGGAGTACATTGACCATACCTCACAACTAGAAAACATGAATAAGATGTCTCATTATAAAAGTACTCAGCCATTATCTCATTAAACCATGATTCTTTACCTGGTCAGACCAAGAGAAGGCAGAATCAATACCATGAAGATCAAAAATATGTAGACTTTATGCATCATGATTCTGTTCTCTGCAGATCTAGCAACACAAAAAGGCACAGAGTAAGAAACTCATACAAAAAGCTGCCACATATGAAGGATCTTTCCTGGACTATGCCAGCACATGTCAGACTTCCAGCTTCCCCTACTAATATCATATTGCTACCAAACATCTTTGAGATATTCACCAATATGGACCAAGCAGACTTTCAGTATCTTCTTGGGCAACCAAAATATTGCTGAATTAATTATTATTTAAATATAAAAATTAATTAATTGCTGAATTAATCCAGCCTCTGGATGAGCATCACTACGTGTCTGCACCACAGGCACAGGGATGTGCCACCAGCACAGCTGGTCTCTCACCCAAAGGCATTCAATCTTGCAAGAGCTTGTAGACAAACAGCTCTTCAAGTGTCATGCCAGGAGGGATTAAGCAGTTCAGGAAAGGGCACAACTGCCAAGAAACCAGACACTTAGAGAACCTCCCTCCCAAGTGTCAAGCCTTGGGGAATAACGTGGCACTACTAATGCTACACCCTTACTACAGTAGCAGGAACATGGATCCAGTGACACCCTGTTGCCAGAAAACTGCAGCACAGTGAACACTTCAGACTCTTAGAGGTGGTGTCTGATAGGGCTTTAAATCCCTAGGGGTTTTATTACAGGAACACTTGGGCACTGTGAGACCTATCAGTGTAACTACACTGAGGCCTGAAATCAGACCTGTGATCTCTAGTGACTTCAGAAAATTATTTTAACTGATTGAGAAGGGCTCAAAGTTCATGTGTGTAGTAAAGCTACCAAAACAAAGATGATGCAAAGCATACAATGGTGACAAATAAACAGTAGACTCTGGACATGGTGTCTTAGAAAGGCATTGTACAAAAATTCAAAAGGAAAACCGTCAAATTTACCTTAGAATATAAAAACAAACAAACAAACAATGACTACCAGCTTTAAGGATAAAGACTGAGTGAAGTTGAGTGAAGATGGGATTGAGTGTGAAGTATCCATGCTTTTATCTGTGTGTAGGTAAACAGGGCATCAAATCTGGTGCTTCAAACCAAGCTGTGCTGAGTTCTCCAAGTCAGCAGCACGTTAGTGGGCTTGACATCTCTGGGGTGCACCAGCTCAATGTGAAAACCTTGCACCAACACATCTGCTGGGCCTTGGCCCCATAAATCATCTCAGATCACCACTGATATCCAACAGATCTGAGCTGTGCACCAGGAATTACATCCAAACCATTTTGTCATGCCAAACAATCAAAAGATGGATTCCCTTTTTATAAGTTGTCAGCCTGGAGGGGATCCAAACCACATGGCCCATCTTCCCAGAGAGCAAGTTAATTATGGGATTAGAGGCACTTCCCATGCTCCTGTTGAATGAAGCTGCACCTCCTGGGCCTGCTCATACAATTCTTTTATTATTAAACACGAAGAGGAGCAAGGTGGGGAGCAGGGAAAAGCATAAGCAAATCATGTGGTCACATTACACTTGCTGTGTGGGTTACAAATGACCCAAACCCCGAAGTGTGGTTACAATACTAGAAAGAGACAAGATCAGGAAATTCCCTGCTATGAAGGGCCTGTGGATCTGAGAGCTCTGTCAAAGATCAGCACTTTCATTTATTTTAGGAGCTGATAAAGTAAAAACAGAGGAAAAGGTTGCTTACTTCGTCCAGTGGGACTCCAGCAACGTTGAGTAATAGACAATTGTTGGTAGCAAAGCTGAGAAGGACCAGAGCAAGAGCGTTGGGAAAAACTGACTGATGACAGGATTCTAGTGGGGGAGAAAATAAGTATTAAAAACACTTTAATGCAGTTGTGGTGGAACAAAGATGCTAATATTTTGCTTTTTGTAAATTATAGCAGGGTGAACTGGAGAAATTATGTTTAGATAGTCTTAAATTGAGTAGTGAGTGCTTAGCACTGGCATATAAAACAAAAAAACAAAGAGAGATTGGGAATTAAATTCCATGAGAGTGCAGCCTCACAAGTAGTTTTTCTGCAGTTTACATTAGCTTGGGGAAATATTTGAAAAGAACAGTTTGCAAGTTGCTTTAGCTGCAGTCAAACTAGGATCAGATATATATGCCATCTTGCTTTGAACACTGTAAGCAAAATAAAAACATTTTATCTCAGAGCTAAAAATCTGAATTTCCCCCTTTCTTATCAAAAAATCGAAATACAAGTTGGACTTGAAATTCTATTTTTTTGCAAAAAATTTTTATTACAAAATTTAGAATTATTTAAGTTTGAATTGCATATTTTTACCACAAGTACACAACTATGTTATAATAATATAAAGCCTCAGATAAAAATTACTTCAGATTATTATCTAGGAACAAAAAAGGGCTAAAGACCTGATTCTGGACTTATGGTTTTAATCAGCAGCTACATAAAACAGTCCTGAGAATTTCAATTGAAGGTGTAAGGTAGGAATTTCAGTTGAAGGTAAGATGAAACCCTATCAATTTACCAAAATTTTGGTCTGATCCAAAACAGCTATATCCTAACATATGGCAATACTCACATTAAGGTAGTGAATAGGTTTAGTGACATTGAACTTGTCCATGGTTGAGATGATTATGGAAGGAGTAGTAAGAAAAAACAGCACAATAAAAAGAAGCAAATTAATGCAAGCCCATCTAAACCACCATTTCAATCCATGCACCGAAAGATTTTTCCTGGAGAAGTAAGCAAAAATAAAAAAGACATTAAAAGAAGCAGCAAGCATTTGCTGTTAAAAAAAGATATATACACTATCTGTCAAGTAACAGGTGGCTCTGCTTTTTCTAAACTGAGCTTTCAAAGTTATATAACAATGCACTACACAAGTTCCAGTTGCTACTAGAAATAACGAGAACTGTGCAACCTCTCTTGAATGATACCATAAATTGTGCTTGCAGAAGAACATATTTATTCTTTCAATACACAAGCAACATCTAATGTAGTTAAAGTTTGGAATGAAACACTACCATTGTTCAGTAATATAGAAGTACTAAACAGAGATGGGACAAGAAGAGACAGAGATAGAAGACACAATTTCTGCAAGGAAAGAGGCAGAATCTACCAAAAAAAAGTGATTTGAAATAAAACTTCAAATTTGCAAACACTGCATCTCTTCCTGCCATATTAAAACAGTAACTATAGATTTTAAACAAGTAAAGTTCTTAAATGTTATTTGAAATGGTTGCCAAAAGGACTGGAGTGATTTGAATGCCAGGCAAGGCAAAATATTCAGAACAAACAAAACAGGAATACAGAGGCTCAGTAACATTCCTAATTAAGACAAGTCTTTTTGTGAACTTGGCATATCCCTGTGGTCCCTCTTCAAGGTGGAAGGGGAGAAAAGAAAAAGAACTGGAAGACAGACCAGAGTTTACAGAGGGGATCAAGCTACACTCATCCCGTGGCAACCCAGAAAAATATATACATATTTGGAGGATACTCAGCACTAACACCAAGTTGCATCCCTCAGATCTCAACAGTAGATATGCTAGAGCCTCAAAAAATGGAAACACTGAGGGACAGACATAAACAGGATTAGGTGGGTTTTTTTTTTAATTTTGGTGTGGAAAAACTCAAGTCCATTACCCCAAGGTCAGTGAAGAACATCAGTAATGAAAATAGAGAGGCAGATCAGCCACATTCCAACATAACATGAAGTTTTAGTTTAGGTTTAAAGAATAACATTCTCATCCCTATCTGTCCTGTGTCCATTCTAAACCTACATTATCACCAACAAATGGATGTAAGACAGGAATCTTACCAACAAATGTTCTCAGGGTAAGGAGCATATGTAACCTCCCAGTTGGATATACACAGCTCCCTGCTGTAGCGTGAGGGCTGGGGTTCTCCTTTACACTTAATGCTCTGACATTTGCAGGCATTGAAGTCCTTAAGGATGCTGTAAGGAAGAAGAGGAAGATTTTTCCAAATTTTTACACCTGAAAATGCTAAATATGTAATGAGAAAGTCTAGGAATAGTGATAAAGGTTTTGGTGTTTTTTTAATTTTAATAACCTGTGATCAAGATAGAGCTTAAACAACAATGTAACATATTATGCAATAATGACCATTATCTAAAGAGTTGCTACCACAGGCCTGAGATCTGTTTTGTTGGGAATAAAACCCAGTCTTGGTTTAAACTGTTTACTGCTTCTACCAACATGAACAATGGCCATGAATCATACTAAAAAAAAATAAAAAAATTAAAGCCTGAGAGCATTGGGAAAAAAAAGACAGTTTCCTAAAACACATCTTTACATAATACAGCTGCTTTCAAATCATAGTAGACTAATGAAATGAGACTGCAGGCTAATCCTTTACACTAGTATCAAAACCAGCCAATTTTGCCTTGAGTACCAATTCTGAGAAGAATTTTTAGCATGCTAGTATTCTCACAATTCAAAATATTAGCCTTTTTCACCAACTCCTAAAATAATCACAGTGCTTAATTCTATCTTCCCATATTATGAGTTGACTGACACTCAAAATATTTAAAGAAAATTTAAACATGCTGAGAATTAATGCTTTCAAAGATCTCTCAAAGGACAGTGGTAGAAGGATGAGGCACACATTCAGAGACTATTTTTATTACAGTAGCAGAGAAGCAATATGTATTATATTTAAATGGGGAGATTCTAAAATCTGTGGACATGCTTATTACTCCGTTGCATCTTAACATAAAGAAGACAGAGAACCACACACACAAACACGAAACTAATAAAAATAACCCTCAACCTCCCAGATATTTTCCTTACCAGAACTCAAGCAGTGATGTCAGATTGCCAGCATCTTGCAGCAGCAAGTATTTAAGACAGTTGATTATTCTTTGACAGTTTATTTTTTAAAATACATACAAAGCAAGTTTTAGCCATCATTAAAAAGCTTCTACAACCACCAGAGCCCTCAGAACCTCACTTTTGCCATCCTGTTTCTCTCACCCTATTTCAAGGCTCTGCAGAGCAGAGCACCCTAAGGGCACCAAGTAACTTTCCAATTTGATGGGAGCCTCAGCTTCACACATAATTTAATCAAATTTCCCAGGGAATGGAGGCTGCCACATTAATTCCAAGCTAAACAAACTAAAATATTTTCAGGTCTTGATGATTCAACTCAGAGATGCCTGCAGTGCAACTCAGAACACTTGCTCATGGAGGGACTATCCCACCAAAACTGTACACAGCACATCAGTAGCTAGAGAAGCAACTTCTGTGCTTATTTCTCCTTCCACTTTCACATTTCAAAATGTTATTTCATTACAGATTTAGGAGAGGAGGCAGATTTCAGCACACAGTCACTACTCAGTGAAAGAGTAGCAAGCAAAACTTTCTCCAATATACCAAATTCTTGCAAGAAATTCTACGTCCTGGACTTCCTTTAAAAACAGCCTGAAAAACTGTCTCTCTAACATGACTTGAAGGCCAAAAGAATGCAGACAATTTAAACCAGAGGCTAAGAACAGAAAAAAGCATGATGTATTGTATTGTACTACAAATACTCTGCTTCCCTTTCCCCATTTTGTGTTAGCAAAAGATGCTCATAAAGTGCCAACAGAACACGAGAGGCTGCACACATTTTTCTCTGCAAATGACTGAATAAAAGCACAGAACAACTTCTGCTATTAGGTCCACACATATATCTCTAACAGGTAAGGGATATAGAGAATGTGTATCTATCACCTGTGGCCAGGTCCCTCACTGACCCTGCACTGCTGAGATGACTGAACTGGCAGTGTCATTTGTACCCACTCTGATAATTTGGTAACTGGACCATTTGCACAGCAGGAAATGGAGATATCAGTAACTCATATTCAAGAACCAATCAGTCTGGCCTCCTACTAACCTACACTGATGGACTGGGTCCCACACAGAAGAGAAATGCTCTTTATCCCATTAAATGTCCCAAGCCTTTTAGTCCCTTAGATAATTTCTTCATTCAAAGCATAGAGGCTAAAACCCATTTATGGAAAAACTTACCAGAAAGCAAAGCAGAGCAAATCCACAGAATGGTGAAAAAGAAGAAAGGAAGAACCAACATAAGCAAACAAGGGACACAAACAAGGCATCAGTTGCACTATTTTAGTAAAAAGAGAACAAAAAAGACAACAGACAAAACTTACTAGGTTGCCATGGATTTCTCTTGAAATGTTACAAAAGCCATTCCCAGTGGGTTGTTATGAACAGCTTGTTCCTCTTTTGAATATTCTTCCTCAAGTTCATTTCTAACTTTGGTGTAATAATCTACAGCATCCTCCTGTGGGGAAATTGATGGCTGTTACAAGCAGGTACCAGATGGCCAATATCCTCATTAACACACAGCTTACACAAACCATAGTCACCCTTCCTCATGCCACTCCCACAAATTACAAATCATGTCACAAGGCAAAGACAAACAGGAAGATTTTCTTGTACTTCAGTTTGTGCACTAGATTACATTTCAAATGTTTCAGGGAATTCCTTTTCTGTGCGGTACAAGAACATGGCAGATGAGCAATAGGCAATGAATTAAGAATTTTCTTAAGGTCAATGAAACATGACACAAAAACTATTTCTATTTTCTACTCCTCCAATAACCTACTTAGCCATAACTAAAAAAGAACACAACCTCTTACCCTTTCACATCCTCTCATTTCACAGCAGCAGAATTGACCACATGGCTTAGGGTTGATTTGGACTCTCTTGCCATACTTCTGATGCAGGTGTTCATAGTAAATCAGGCTTTTTTCTGCCTGTTTTCTGCACAGAAAAATACATTCATAGCATTTTGCAAGAAAGCAATATCAATATCAAGCTTAAAAAGATTATAATCCCTGAGAGGAAAAAACTGTTTCAAGGACTGATAGCAAATTAACCAGTCACCAAATACATTTACGTGCAGTTTATTTTGGTTACTTATATAATTTATTTTCAAGCCTGTAATATCATTATACAGCCTACACTTGTAGTGATGTTCCAGGAAAAAGAACAACCCAGTGTTACTCTTGAGAGCCCAGGAGATAACACTTGTCTCTCCTGTGATCAGCACCTCTGGCCAAAGAAGCAGGGTTAATAGAGTTATTAATTCAGTAGTTCAGTTTTTCACTAGGAACTGCCTATAAATAACTGAGTACATACATACATAAATAATCACCAAGTCAAAACTTAACTTAGGCAACACACAACATGTCACGCCAACAAGAGATGGGCTGAATCCCATAAACCCCTTTAAAACACAGCTGAATCTGAAATCCACACCAGATTAGCTGAATCTAACTGAAATCCAGACCAGAACTTGAAGAGCAGAACCCATCTTTAGGATGCACCAGGTTAGTACTGCTGGTACATATTGATTAAGGACTAGCAAAACATTCAGGAAATTAAACTAAAGACACATAGGTTACAAGAACAGTACCTTTTTTTGAAAAGGTTAATAAGCTTGGCTACGTCGTAACACAGCTGGACCTCCAGCACAGTGCAGGTTGGGTAGGCATCCCTGAAAGGAAGCAGCACATGAGAACAATAAGAAGAGAAAGTACAACGAAGAAACTCTTTGAAAGAGCAGCAGTGGTATCTGACTTCTCATCACTCATTTAATTTCTGAATGAGGTATCAGAGAGCAGAGACTTCCGCAGACACTTGTTGGAAGTTACTTTAAGATGAGATGTGCAGCTTTATTCCAAGTCAATGCAGTGTGGGAGCATGAATGGAAAATGTGGATACACAGACACTTTCTTTAATTCTGATTTTCAGATCAGCTAACTAACTTCATTGAAATACAGTCTTCTGAATTTTAAACTGTGCAAAATTCAAAAAACTTATCTGCTTGGGCAGGGAAAACTACCAGGACAATTTTATATCTCCTATTCCTAAACAAAGATGGAAAGAGATTTTTTACAAGGGCAGGAAGTGACAGGATAATGGAGAATGACTTCAAACTGAAAGAGAATAGGTTTAGATTAGCTATTAGGAAGAACTTCTTTAGTGTGAGGGTGGTGAGGCCCTGGAACAGGTTGCCCTGAGAAACTGTGGCTGCCCCATCCCTGGAAGTGTTCAGGGTCATGTTGGATGGGACCCTGAGCAACCTGGTCTAGTGGGAGGTGTCCCTGCCCTGGATGATCTTCAAGGCCCCTTCCAAGCCAACCCATGACTCCAATGTTATTACTCAAGGATGGAACTCACGTGAAATGGTTTTGTACTGCATCTTCACTCGCATTTTTTGGAAGACCAGTTATGAACAATGTGCACTTAACCTGGGAGAGAAAATACAAGCTACATTTTGATAAACCACATTACAAAAGAAAAAACAGGATTATAAAGAAGGATAAGACACAGCACTGAGCTGTGTAGTAGAGTGGGGAAAAAGGTAGGTAATCCTGATTTTGTGGGAGCTCATCTATTTAAGACAGCACCTTCTACACTGGTAACAGGCTACAGCAAAATTTCACAAATCCCTCCCCAACCTCCTTCTCTCCATCCATTTTCACAACTCAGTAGAGCATTGCTTTCAGTCAGTTCCTTCACATTTAGGTCACTTTCTAGCATGCAGGAGGTGCCTTAGCAATTTGCTTTTTTAGCATTATCCATTGGCAAATGCACTTTTTTTCTCTCCAATACAGACACTTACTATGTTTTCTTCTTTATATGTGACATACTTCATGTGATGTCTCATGAAGACAACAGTCAGAATCAGGTAAACAACAGCAAAAACTGTGTGCAGCCAAAGAAGATTATTGCTGTCAGACAAAACATTAGGAATATGAGAAATAGGAAGAACCAATTGTCCAACTGATGCAAGCAGCTATCAAAATGATAATCAGATCAAAACTTCTCACTGAACACAAAACAAGAAAAAAAGCCAGTTACTGGTAGTCAGTCACACCTAGATGCCTTGGACAGCCATCAGGACTATTTGCTTCCAATAAAATTCTATGGGTCGTGGAGCTAAAAAGAAGAGAGATATTCTGTGACATGGACATATTTAGGCAGTGTTTGGCTTTCACTTTCTCATTCAGATGACCCATTGCATATATGATGCTATTTGCCAAGATGTTTGTTATTTATTTTATTATTTATTAGGCTGAGTGCATAATTGAACTTTCCTTGAACACAATCCTTACTCAAATTGAAAACAGCCTCACGTAGGGAGTAAATTCTGCTTTTCTGATAGCTCCTTCTTCAAAGCTTACAGAAGTTCTGTTCTGAGAACAGCTCTTCAGTTTTGTGAAGAGTATTAACAATTGCAATGAAACTAAAATACAGGAATCTATTTTACAGATAAAAAAATCCAATGAAATAAAAACATCCCCATCTCTTACTTGGTTTCATAATATGGTTAAACAAAACAGCTATTCTACTGGACATAGTGTCAGGGATGGACATGGATTGATCAAGAATAAATCAGAACATTTGTGCAGCTTTGTACTTCAACTATTTTACAGACTTTTAAAAACACATAGAAGTCATTTTAATTGTAATCTCAGATGGGAGAGATTTGCACACACATAAATCTAATGTAAGGGAATTTCAATCATCCCAGCTACACATTCCAGTAAAGTTATCAGCTGTACCTTCCTTCTGAAGCATGGTTTCCTTTAATGGGGAAATTTCTGAAAAAACCTCACTGGGTATGCAGCTATTAGCCAACAGAAACATGAGGTGTAAGAAGTGAGAGCTGAGAGAGTAGAAGCCCAGTCTCAAGACTTACCAGCACTCTAAGTGCACAGCCTGAAGCAGAACATATCCCAGTTTCAGTCAATGGACAGGGATTAAGTTATTCCAACCCCATGAGCCATGCAGCAAATAACAATTCTTGTGTTTAGAGACCATGGCAGGAAACAGACATCAGCACAGAGGCACTCTGCAAGAATTACTTACCTAGTCTGTAAGTTTACTATAGTTGTTCTTCCAAAACTATAGGGATCTTTATCTAGGAAGAACAAGAACAAGTAGGAAAATTAACTGACACAACGCTTACTGTCAGAAAGTCAGCTTTTATTCTATTTTTTAAAGAAGTTGATATATTTCTTTTTCATGCTGAGCAAGTTCATTGATAAAAAGATTTAGAATCATAATCAATGCTGGTTTACTCTATCCTCCATTTTAAAGTTGGAAAAAACATCCTTAGGTTATACCACATTCAAGTCATCAAGGAAAACAGTAGATGTTTCGAAAATCTAAACCCTAGATCTTTGAAGCAGTTCTCTCCCTTCATGTCCATTAACAATATTGCTCAGGGATTGAACATTTCCTGCACATTTTTCTTTCATCTTAACCAATTTCTTATCTCACGCTTTTAGGCTGCATTAATTCAGTGTTGACAAAACAGTGCTGACAACCTTGGTAAGGTCAAAAACGGGTTTACATGACATTATTTCTCTAGACTGTCAAGTATTTTAAAAAAATTAAAATGCAGGTGAGGGAAAATTGAGTAAGTTATTACAATGGAAAGGGAGTTAAGTGTATCTAGAAAGCTAAACAATCCTTCTAGCCCAGACTGTTAAACTACATTGCAAGTTGTCATCACAACTGAAAGGACTGCAAATGCACAAAATCAGCTTACAGTGGAAGAGGAGGAAGAGTGGGAGAGAACACCAAAGCTTTGGTTTCTGCTCCATTTCCTAGACTCACAAAGGTTAATGCAGAAAACCAGAAGCTACATTGTCTTGCTTTAATAAAAAGCTGATATTAACATAGAGAATTGCCAAGAAAGAGCTCATAAAAGGGAGGTCAGAGATGGAAATTCCACAGGGAAACAATACAAAAAGGAAAAGGTACAGTGCATCCTATTACAGACAAGAGCTGTGTCACAAGGTTCTTAAAAACCGTGAACAACACTTTAAACATGATCTTGCTGAGACTGAGACAAAGCCAGGTATGAAATGGGATTGTAGGGGCTCATAATCAAAAATGGAAGAATGCATAAATCAGGGTTTAACAGAGATCTCACTCAAAGCACTCAGACTTCCCACCAGCAAACTGAATGACAGAGTAGAGGGTATGATTATTTTATTTGTAGGTGCCACACTGGAAGACATAATCAGGACTAGGCTGCAAGAAACATGAAATGAACTTCATCTAGTCAGCACTGACAAAGTCTCTGCAAGATCTGTCCACTTTTGAGACACAAACCAAGATCTAAAGGAACAATGGGAGACAGTGTAGCTGGATTGAAACAAAAATTCAAGGCATGGCTGATGATTTTATGATCAGCCAAATGGAAAACATTTCTCATTAAAGCCCAAATTAAATGGTTTGTTTATGAGAAAGAGGAAAAAGCAGATTAAAAATGTTTATAACACTCAAACAGCTACAAGGATTTTGTGAAGAGCAAAAGAATAATCTATTCTCTCTAGTGACAGATCAAAAAAAAAAGATTTTAAATTAATTGAAGCAAAAGAGATTCAGACTGGATACTATAAAAAGATTTCTCAGCTGTGAAGATGTTTTCCATCAACAATCAGCACCAATAAAAACCATAATGATCAACACCAGTTAAGAGGGCATGGGTGAAGTTAATCCTGCCTTGAGCCTTTTAAGTCATGTCATCTGTTTCTGCAGAGGTCTGCAATCTTATTTCTGACAACTGTTTAAAGAGCCAGAAACTTGCCCCATGTCCATGACAGCCAATTCCAGCCAGCTCCAGGACAGACCTGCTGCTGGCCAAGGCCAAGGCAATGAGGAATAATAGTGATAGCACATTTCAGAAGGAGAAAAAAGTCATTGTGCAGATCTAACTGCAGACAGGGAAGAGCAGAGAGGAACAACTCTGCAGACACCAAGGCCAGTGCAGAAGGAGGGGCAGGAAATGCTTCAGGCACCAGAGCTGAAATTCCCCAGCAGCCCATGGTGGAGAATCATGGGGATGCAGAGATTCCCCTGCAGCCTGGGGGAAGACCCACGCTGGAGAAGTGGATACTTGAGAGGAGGCTGTAATCCTGTGGGAGACCTGTGCTGGAGGAGGGTCCTGGCAGAGACCTGTGGACCCATGGAGAGAGGAGCCCATGCTGGAGCAGGTTTCCTGGTGGGACTTGTGACCCTGTGGGGACCCACTCTGTACATGAAAGACTGCACCCTGTAGAAGGGTGACTTATGGAGCAGCAGTTTGTGAAGATGGCATCCAGCCAGAGTCAACCCATTACAGTGGTTAAAACACCAACTTATAAATTTTACCAAAATTAAAAAAAAAAAAAAAAACGAACTAAAGAGTTTTTACTACTATATAAAATAAAGCATTGTTCTAAGAATACAAATCAATAAATTCTTACCAAGCAGATCCCCAGAGAGATTGACAGGCAATATCACACACACGGACAAAATGCTGATAGCAATCAGCAAACAGATGATGTGGCGCTGGAAGGCGAGGTAATGGATGGCATCCTCACCACAGCGGTCGTGAATCTCATCGTCACTGCATCAGACACAAGAGCACGTGGTCAGCTTGCTTACTCTTCTTGGGAGTGCTTTATGGGCACACACTAAACCCTCAGTCTACTCAGTGACATCCCCATTCCCATCAGTCCCTGTTAGCTTTCAAAAACGCTGTGTTCTTTCACGTGTAAATTCAGGTTCCAAAGGTGCACTTCTCTAGTGCAATACCACCACACAAAATTTAACACTAGGGAATTTAAGATTGAAACAATAATCTGAAAAGCAAATATGAATCCAATTCTTTTGGACAAGAAGAGGACAAAGTTTTTTGCTGTGACCTCCTGCTTTATGTCAGTCACAAGCCTAGCCCTCTAAATTCAAGATCAGTGACAGTATTCACTCATCTCCATAAAGGCTCCCTGTGAGGAAAATCTCAGCAGAACCACCTCACTCTTATCACACCCAGGTAACAGGAGATATAAAAGGCTTTGCAATGAACTCTCAGTATCTCTCCACTGTCAGCAGATTATTAGAACAGGAGAACTTGGAAAAGGAAGTTGCTCTTTACTAGCAAAAATGGAGAAAGACAGGTTTAACCCCCACCCCTTTCATATTTCAATGTATCCAAGCTAGAAACTGATTTTTAAAGTCACGATCTACTAAGCCCCAAGAGACATAAAGAACACACGTCACATGTCTAACATTGAGTTTCTGGTTAGTCAAATCCAGCCCCAACTAAACCACCAGTTCTCCACAGAAACCCTTGCAGGGAAATCTCACTGGCTGCCTGGGGCCCTGCTGGCTTCAAACAGGGGAACACCCACAAGGTACTCTTTGTAGAGTAAAATCCTAGAGTGGAATTATTAGCTCTGAATCCATATAAATGTTATAGATTCACTCAGATTCACACACTATCCCAAGATTGGGAAGTCCCTGGGCTGCTAGCAAGACAACTATATCCTGAAAAAGTATTCCCATAAGTTGACCTTGTTTTCACTTCCTTTTTTCAACCAGTCAGAGGCACCTGTATCAGTGCCTCTATTAAAATTCTATCTACTCAAAGGGGAAAGTAAACCCCAAAAATTTTGAATGAAAATCACCTTTCTAAATTAAAAAAGATCAAAGGAAACCAGAGCACACTATTTCTGTTTCATATACTTACTGCATCCGAAAAGCAGCTGTAATCCAAGAACAAAACCCCTATACAGAAAAAAAAAAAGTTTTTAGGAGCTGACATACAAGAAATAGAGTCTAATCCATCCAATTAAGACAAGTCTTTCTATTAAGGCAATCTCTTAGCTAAAAAGCTAGTAGTTTGTTGCTCTGAAATACAAGGGTCGAATACAAGTTCACCAGTTAAATGCTTGTTAAAAACACTGCTGTGATTACATTAACAGAAAGGCCTCTTGTATAGGTTTACAAATCCCCCAATGAAACTGGATAGCAGAATTCAGATCTCACTGAGCATCCCACTGTGGTTCAAAAAAAAAACCCCTCTCTCTCAAAAGGGCTCTTCTTTCAAATGAACATTATCCAAATAGACACACATTACTCAATAGATGAAGTTGCTTTAGGGTTTTAAAAAGATGAAGTAAAGTACACAAATAGCAGAGCAATCCTGATCAAACACTAGTAAGCTTTTGATGCTCACACAAATTATTAATTGCAAGGCTAGATATTAAGTTGATGCATGTATATATGAAATATTGAAAATTTAGAATGCCACCACTAGACAACCCTTGCATGGTTCATTCTGAAGTTGCAACACAAAATTATAGAGGTATACCAGGTCAACAACCTCAGTAAGACCATGGAGGGAGCCAGTTAAAAGTTTGGCCAAAATATTATCCTCCACTCCAAACCAATCTATTATTCAGACAGCATAACAGTATTATTAGCCTCACACTGCCATCCAGTTTTCTCAACACTGTGAGGAAAACAATGTACTGTAAAGAGCAACTAGGTATTATCTGCAATGTGAACACAATGTAACTTTTTGAACTGTTATCCCTGTACAAATTATTTACTAGTCTTTCTTTCACTCTCCCCTCCCACTTTGAAACACTAACATATAGTCCCTCTCTAAATTAAAACAAACAAACAAACCAGACTTAGAAACAACAACACAAGATACTGGTTTTATGATATTGGCAATAGATTGTCAGGAAACAGAGATTACACACGGTTTTATAAAAGCACAGCTAACAATGCATTGTTAATTTGTGCATAGAGATGACCTTCCAGTTTAATGATGGTTCACTGGACTATCTAGAATGGCAATTTCAGCAGATTCCATTCAGAAAGTATTGTCGGGACTCCAGAACACTTACCTTATCGTATTCAAGATCCTCAGGTACTGATGATGATGTTGACAACCGGTTATATCTTGATTCACTAAAACACATTAAATGATACTTTTAAGTATCTTTAACCACAGATAATGGAGTGCTACAGAATTTGTTCAACTTTAACAATTCTGCCTAAGGGGTGCAGTACAAACACTCTTCTTCACTTCTGAAAGCTGTGCTTTTCACCCTGTAGCACATGCCTGATTATAGTAACTTGTGTATGTCTGGTGTTGAACAGAGAGGACACGTGAGCTCCTGACTTGAGAGCACATAACTGAACTTGGAAGAAAACTACATTTTATCAAGATATTAAAACCACAGTGATGTAACAGAATGCAACACAGGTTTGGGAGCCTAGCCAGGGTCAGATTTGCAAGCTGGGTTCTTGTTTGGATATTCCTCATTACAAGACATCACTTCTTTTCCCTCCTTCTTTCTTCCTTTATCGTACAGCCACTGCTTACAATTTCTCCTCACAACTAAATCCCTGCAAAGCCACCTCCTCACACAAACAGTCCTGTAGCAAGGCTAGAAACATTTAGAAACTCTGTAGCCCTCAAAAGTAGCAGAGTGCCTGTTTCAGCTTGTTGCTAAAAAGAAATGTTGCAATGGCAATTACAGGAGGACACCTGTTGGAATGGAGTGTGTTCCTAGGTGTCTCTGTAATTTTGGCCAGCAGGCCCAGCTCACAGCCCAGCAGGACAGAAACACAGGCTCCCAGCTGTCTGACTGCTCCAGCCTGTTGGGCCCATGCCTCCACAGCCCAGTACCAGAGCACCTTCATGACTGCTGCCTCAGCCAGCTGGATTACAGCCTTCTCAGTTATTGCCTATTTTATTTCACATCATCTGCCTTTCACAACTGTCCATAGATTACACCTAAAAACAGGGTTTGAGTTCTTTTCTGTTGCTCAGTTGTGAATTCACCACAATTTGATTGCACCAGGAAGAGGCTCATGGTTAAAGTTTCCCCACTTCACACACAGACAGCTTAGATCTTGAACATCCCAACACATCACTCTACAGAAAAAACAAAATCAAAAGCTCATTTGAAGTATTACTAAAAATCAGTGAAGAATTTCAGAAACCTGCAACAGTAAGTTTTATTTTTGAACTCTGGGGAAATTTTCTGGCACAGGCTGTGCAGGGAGCTCTGGGAATACACTGGGCTTGGGCCAAGACAAACAAAATGGTTACTATCCCTCTGTACAGAAGCACACTGCAAACATCAATGTACAGCCTGTCAGCAGACAAGCTGCCTACTTCCTCACCTCCACTTCCTTAACTCACAGCTGTAGGATGAAATTCGTGGCAATGGAAACAATGGGCTTATGGCTGAAACCACGGACAGTAACCCTCTGAGGGGGATGTATTTCACACAAAGCAGTGTGAGGGTATTTTTAACAAACAAGTGCATGTGATTACAAACATCTCTAATTGATAAAATTGCAATATAAGCCACATTTACTGTACTTTCCTCCCCACTCCCCCAATGGTTTCAGCAAGTCAGCCTGATTGCATATCTTTTTTACCTTTCAACTTCTGACACCAGAGCAACACGACCGTAGTCCCAGAATCTCTTTCTTATAATGGAAAACAGTAATATTAAAATCTAGAAAATAAAAAAGAAGATATTAAAATATTTCTTTTTCCCATTTCAAAATAATCATTCTTAGGTGTGTAAGAACTGACAAAAAATGCTGTCCTAGCTCCTAAATCAATTATCATATGCCAACCAACTCAGTGGTGGCCATGCTACAAACCAACCTGTCTGGGACCAAAAGTGCCTATCTCTGATCTCTGCAATGTATTTTTAATCTGCTCCTGTATTTTCCCTTTTTGAGAGAGATGAAGAAAACAAGAAAAAGCTCCATCACTGAGAATTTCATAGATTCATTTTCTTTTTTTCCTAAGAAATAAGTGGCTCTGCAGAAAGCAGTGCAGTAACAAGGTCTGTTTTCTATGCATATGTAGCACACACCCTCCCCTTCTGGTTCCTCCTCCATCCCATACCTGTTTGGCTGGAACGTGGTGTTAGTGATGTAATTTACTGGGATCAAACACTGACTGGCCAGCCAGGAGACATGTCCAGATTACCTCTGTCAGGATTACACAGCTAATTTCCACATTTCACAATGAATATAACACTCTTATGAGAGCCTTCCTTCTAACAGGGAGGGTTAATTTAGATCTTCCTTCCTCATCTAGTCATTAAACTTGGTGCAAGCAGAAAGTTCTCCAGATTATTCACAGCTTTGGTTGAAATTGGCTATAGTATTGTACAGTTACTAGGCAGGACTGCCAGATAAAAATGGGAAAACAATGAAACAGATAAACCTCACTTCCTTTGGAAACCAGCCTAGAAGTAACATATCAGAAACCCATCAACTGACAGCTACTAAAAGGATATGTAGTAAAAATGTCATGAAAATAAGAGTACAGGAGTTGATAAATAATGTTCAGTACTTGGTACTTGAAGAAGAGAGGAGCCTTCTGCACTCGACCCAGCTCTCTACCTAACCCTGCTTCAGTGTGGAGTTCAGCAGCAAGGAACTCAAAAGCAGACTAAGTATCTTAAAACTGAGCCAGAGCAAACACTTCAACTAAATCTTACTAATTGCTGTGCCATTAGTCACACAGAGCTGTAAATACTGTACATCCTCAGAAAATGGATTTATGGCAGCATACACCAAATCAACAGTAAAGAATGCCACTGTATAACTTTGAGGAATATCCTCTACAGTCCTACAGAACAACCAGATCAGACCACAGGTATTTTGAGTTACTTTACAGCAGATTTCTAGAATTCAGAAACTGTTATCCCTTTAGTCTATTTTACTACCATAGACCCTCTTCTGAGGCCAATTTGCTGGTCTGCAGCCCTGTTTCTGGTGGCTGAAGATCACCTAGACCAAGCTTAGAAAAATAACCACAAGTTTTAATGCAGTTTCAGGCCTGTCTGGAGCCCCTAGATAGCAACTGATCATATTGCACCTTTGGTCAGGACTGAGGTTTTCAGTACATCATTTCATCTTCATCTACAGCTTCAGGAAATATAATTTTTTTAAAGTTGTTTTTTCAAAAGGCAATACAACATGGAAAGCCTGTCATTTTACAACTGAGTTAGTAATGGTATCCCCTTCCTGAAAATGCACCCAGTACTTAAACCCAAATGTTCTTGCAGTTAAGAAAAAACATGAAAATTTGAGCTAAAACCACAAAATTCACTGACTCCGCACACAGATCCTGTAAAACTGCACTCTCCCTACATCTACAAAATCCAACATACAGTGACATCACCATCCCATCTGTATGCAAACATTTATCAACCCTTAAAAAGCACTTTGATGTTCCCAGGATGGCCTCAACTCATTTCTTATTCTGAACATTCTCAGAAATCAAATTCCAACCTAAAGAAAAAGAGAATTCTGAACAATCTAACTTTTGAGAAGGCCAAAAGTACTTTCAATTCAAGAAATAGAAGTCTGGGCTTACAAAAAAGAAGGTGACATCAAGCAGCAGAACTGTTGGGATTCCACCAAAAGTGACTCCTTGGAGCACCGTGCTGCCCTGGGCAGTGCTGTAGCAGTAAGTCTCATTTGTCCTGTTGAAAGGTGCACTCCTGTTCCCGAAGAAGCCTACATCAGAATGTCCAAAACCCAGAAAATAGAAAGGGTTCATTTTGCCTATCCCTTTAAAAGACAAAAAACAAAAAAGAAAACAAAAGGTGAAATCAACTTGTGAAAAACCTGGTTGGTGTTTGTGAGCTATATTAATATTACAAGCATAAAAAGTGCAGGAAGATGCAACCAGAAAACTACTTTGGAAAAGAAGGTGTCTTTGACAGTCTCTTCCCTTCACATGTGAAATATTTTGCAATAACTGGCAGGTTCAGCTACCAGCAGTGCCCAGACAAGAATTCCAGACATCTAATGAACCACATCCTCTATGGAGATCTGAGGACAACTGCAGAAGACTCCTCCCCAAAAAAACTTCCCTATCATTTAATCTGTAGCATAAAATGACATATTCCAGCCTGGACTGTGATTCTAGGAATCACACAGGGCATTACATATTCCAGCAATGGCAGTTTGAAGATTTTGTTCCTAGTTGATGAGCGTGTGTGAACGCATCAGCTTGTGAACTTTGTATTTAAATGTCAACACCTTGAGATCATTAACAAATTCACCACTAATTCCAAAGAAAAGAACTACTGCACAAACACACATGCTCCTTTCTGTTCTTGGAATATTGTGCAAATTTCCTTTTTCAAAATAATTCAGCTGAAAGGCCAGCACAGCAGTTATGTCACAAACAAGAAAGAACAAAGAGTATTTGTCATAGAACAGACATCTACCTCATTTTAGTCAACTGACCTGATCAGATAAGGTAGTACCATACAAGAATGCGAGAGATTTGGCTATTGATACAAAGTTCTTTTTAGCAGTGCAGGCGATTGCTCGTTTATTTTGGGGCTTTCCACTTCAAACATTTCCTTTCTTGGATCTTTTTAACTTGCTGATTCCCAAGAACTGATTCATGCAGAACACACTTCTGACTGACAAATTCACAAAGAAACCACTCCCCAAAAAAAGAATCAATCCTTCAAAAGCAAATATTGTAGGTCCTCATCACACAGGTCCAGGGACACTACTTTTGGGATGTCGTGCCTCTAAGAGGAATGCACGTGTCTCTGACGACAGCACTATTCTGGATGCTGAAAACCAAACAAACAAACACGAATAAAGAAACATTGTCCTTTTAAAAGGCGGGAAAACATCATGGAGAATACTCCTCCCAAAACAGCGTTTGCTAAATGTTGGACAGGGTGACACGGTGAGGAAGAAATTTTGTCTCAGCTGACGTGTTTCATCACGGGGGTGGGGTGGGGGGAAGATAAAGAAAAAAACCGTACAACACCCACAAAAGTTGTGCTGTGACTCTATCCTTGCTTTCTAGGGACTGAAATTTAGTGCTGACGGAAATTAAAGCTTTTTCGAAGAGCCTTAGGAAATCTTCAACACAAGCTCGCACGCTTAACTCTTAAGCACCACACTGGAGTTTATCAGACACTATTTCCAGTTCTCGAAAGCTGTTCTTTTTAAACAAGCCAGCTGCCAGGAAGGGCAGGGGAAGACCTCCCACGGGTGGGGCTGCGCCTCAGGAGCCCAGCGAGCGCCGGCAGGGGCTCCACAAACGGAGCCGGCTCCGGTGCGGGGCTGGAGCCCGGCTGCTCCCGGCTGCTCCCGGCTCCGGCAGGGACGTGCAGCCGCGGCGGGCGGGCCGGCTTCCCCGGGAGCGCATTGGGAAGAGCCGGGCTCGCCGCTGGGGCAGGGCGCGGGTCCCTGGGGGCACAGCAGGGCGCGCTGGCTCCCCCTCAGCGCCCGCGGGGAGGGGTCGCTGCTCCCGGCGCCGCCCGCCCCGACCCCGCAGCGGGGGTCCCGCTCCCCTCCCCTCGGCCCCACAGGATGCCGCTCCCGCCCTCCCTTACCTGCGCCGGGACGGCCTCTCCTACCCCCTCCCTTCCCTTCTCTGCCCGTCCCTTCCCTGCCCTCCCGCCCCGTCACCTCACGGGCGGTCCCGGCCCCGGAGTTACGAGCGCCGGCAACAGGTCCCGGGCTCTGCGCATGAGCGCGGCCTGCGGTCAGCGCTCCCCGCCCCGGCCCTCCCCGCTCCCCGCCGCGGCCCCGCAGGCTGCTCCGGCCGGGACAGGGCCGGTCCTGCTGGGAGAGCGCCGCTCCGGCCGGGACAGGGCCGGTCCTGCTGGGAGAGCGCCGCTCCGGCCGGGACAGGGCCGGTCCTGCTGGGAGAGCGCCGCTCCGGCCGGGACGGGGCCGCTCCGGCCGGGACGGGGCCGCTCCGGCCGGGACAGGGCCGCCCCCGCGCCTCCCTCAGGGAACCGACCCTCAAATAACCGAGGGAAAGCTGCTGCTACTCTCGAGCCTGGAGAACAGAAGGCTCCGGGGAGACCTTAGAGCGCCTACGGGTGTCTAAAACCAGAACCGAACAGAGCATTTTATAGCACAGGAAAACAAAATCTGTCTCCAAGAAATGTAAGGTGTGATTTCCAGAGAGATTTCACAATTCCAGGTCTGGTGAAGTAGGCAAGCACGCGGGTGGAAGTGGAGCAGGACATACACTGAGATCACAGAATCGTGGAAGAGAATGGTTTGGAAGGCACCTGAAATGTCATCCATGTCCAACCCCTCACCATAGGCAGGGACACCTTCCACAGGACCAGGTTGCTCAGAATTCCGTCCAGCCTAGTCTTGAACACTTCCAGTGGTGGGATATCCACAGCTTCTCTGGACAACCTCTGCCAGTGCCTCACTGCCCTCAGAGTGTTTTTTTTTTTCCCTATTATCCGACCTAAACCTACCCTTTTTCAGTTTGAATCCACTCCCCCTTGTCCTACCACTACATGCCCTTGTAGAAGTCCCTCTATGCCTGTGTAGAAAGTCGCTCTCCAGCTCTCCCATAGCCCCCTTCAGGTACTGGAAGGTGCTGTAAGGTCTCCCAGGGCTTTTCTCCAGGCTGAACAATCCCAGCTCTCTCAGCCTGTCTGTAGGAGAACTTCTCTAGCCTTTTGAGCATCCTCATGGTCTCCTCTGGACTGACTCCAACAGGTCCACATCTTTCTTGTGCTGGGGGCCCCAGAGCCAGATTCAGCACTCTGGGTTGGGTCTCATGAGGGCAGAGTAGAGGGGGAGAATCACCTTCATTGGCCTGCTGGCCTAACCTCTTCTGGCAGGTAGCTCTAAAGTAAATTAATAAATTAATTGTAGTAGCATGAATGTTCCATGAAATATGCACAGCCCCTTGTCTCCATACACTTCCTCCTATGTTGTCAATTGGAAAAAAAACCCAAGACCTAGGGAGTTTAAGTTAAGGAGTCTATGACAGAGTTGGGATAAGACCAGTTGCCAGATATCCATAAGGACATTATCCAAAGGACTATCCTTTAGGGGGTTCATTGCTCCCAGACAACAGGCCAGAAACACTGTACAGCAGGTGTCTGCTGTCCACCTCTTCTCTACCTTTTCTCTTGGTGTTCCCTCCACAGCCATTTGATACCCAGCATTGCCAACCATCCTCATCCTCCTGTGCCTTCCTCCTTTGCCCCTGACTGGCAGGACTGACCTCAAAGAGGCATATGAGGAGGAAGAAGGTTATGGTAATAATGAAAATGTAACTGTTCAGGGGGAACCAGGGACCACTTGCCTTCAAAGGTTTGCACCCCTACCTGCAGTCTCATGGATGAAGCAGCAGTGATGTCTTAGAATAGCAACCCACTCCAAAACCAACCAAAAATAATTAGGGCATTGCAAGGCTCAGTCTGATGTTACATTGATCAAAACCTCGGTTATCTGCTGACTTTTATGTTTAAAAGGAATTAATGTTCCAGCTGCCAAGAAGCCACTATCCGCTCCATTTGTCAATCCTGACCCTGCCTCTCCACCTTTAACTCCTTGTATTCCCGTGTATTCAGACTCCATGGATCACTCAGGGCCCCGCACGCATGGCTGCTGTTCTGCTCCCTGCCATTTTATTTATCCACAACTGTTTTGCTCTGCCAAACCCTTGTTTCACCTTTCAGGAGTGCCTGCTCAGTGTAGAGAGCAGCATCTGGCTGTATGTGTGCTATCTGCCTTCTCCCACTTCATCCCACAAAAAGGGAAAAGTCCTGGTTATCTGCAATCAACTGAGAGACATTTCAAGACAGAACTTTAGCATTTGCCTAGCAGATGCATTGTAGATAATCTGTGATTTTAAATTGGCTGTAACAATTACACTAGTTAGAAAATAACATGAAAGTTCTCATCTCAGAGTGGTTCAGATTCATTGCTGGAAGAAAGAAATCCCACTGCTGTTGAAGGATGTTAGTTGTTTTACCTTTAAACACACTCTCTCCTGTCTAGGGCTGTGTTGGTGGGAACATTGTTTGGCATGAGTGTCGTAGAGTTGTTGTTCCATCCTGCCTTTTCTGGAACAACTCTTCCTGTGGACAACTTATTTCAAAACAGGATTTCAAAGTGGAATAACTATAATTACTTTCTTTTAAATTAAGTTTTACTGATGTAGGTGCAGCAGAGTAGATCTACCATGTAGATGAAGCCTCAGTGTATGCTTGCAGCTCCTGCACTTCTAGGGCCAAAATCTGTTGATTTTCTCACTGATTTCTTAAGCTGTTTGTACTCTTGATTCTTGCCAGGTTTTTCAAAACTAAGAAGGCCTTGCTCTAGTTAGATTATCACACTCTGTAGTGTAAAATAGGTAATATTCAGTGATCTCAACATTGTACTCTTGACATTCTTCAGCGTGATGACTTTTGCCTAGCTACAAAATAATTTTTCCCTCTCTCTCTCTCACAAGAATAACATCAAGCTTTTGTCATTTGTTTTTGTTCTTCCTCTGTCTAGACAGGCTCTTTAGCTAAGTGGTGTGATTTTGTTTATCTCTAATTTCAACAGCAGAGTCACATTTCCCTCCTCCCTACCTCTTGTAAATAGGGTTTTGTTTACCACTGTCTGTTCTTTTGGTGACAAAAGCCACATACTGTCATTAGTTCACAAACGTTTAATTATGTTGCTAGAGCAGATGGAAAACCACCCTCAGGACCTAGGAGCAGGCCAATAGATTCTGAAATCCTTCCATCTTTCTTTTATTTTGCATCCTCCATATCCACTTCAACAGCTCTTTAGCACCAGGTTGAACAAGTGTGCGGGGTATTTACACTTCCACGTGTGACTCTTCCCTTACTTTATTAAATGACCTTATGGCTGAAGAACTCCCTTGTCACTTTAGTTTGATTTATCCCAGCAGGATGTCCCTTGATGGGTGAACTCCAAACTGGACTTCAATAGTGTCTGGAGGTGAGTAGCAGGTGGCCTGAGCTTTGCCATGCGTGGCAACTCTCGCCGTGGTTTCTTCTCTCTGAAGAAACTCATCAGCCCAGCTTGCTCTTCCTTACTTATCTGCCTATTCAAATACACCTTAATGGATTTAATTCAGGCTTCCAGCCTGGCAGCCCTTTGCTATCTTTTAATCTTTGCCTTCATCTGGCAATCTGTTTACGAGCCTCAATATGCCACAGGACATAGAGTGGGCATTATGGGATTTTCCTTGGAAAAGTCTGAGCATTAAAATGTTTATAATATAAACAAATGAATAGAAAAACCTAGAAAGATGCACAGATCTAAATGTCATACTATAAGTCAGCAAGCAGCAAATCTTGATTTAAATTGACAATTTACTCTTCTTTTCTCTCTATTCTTTTTAATTGTTTTTGTCATGCTTCTTCTCATTCATAGACTAATAAGGGACTAGTATGCTGACTTTCAAGGTAAAAATAGCCTTGCATTAAAGTTGGTATGTATTCGTATTAATCAATACAACAGATTTGACCAAATCAATACAATGCTGGTCAATACAATGTATTTAACCAAATATATCTAGCAATATATGACAGAAATTTGCTTTGCTTTGCTTTTCCATTTTATATCAGATAGGAAATGGTGAATGTAGCATTGGTATTGATGCTTGAGCATGATTCATTTTTCCTGTCATCTTCATCAAGTTATACTTGGATGAAAACTGGAATTTTATTAAAACACACAGGAAACTGCAATCTAAAATAGCAATGCTGAAAAATACAGGAGGAAAAAGTAGGCTTATTGCAACATACTTTGCATAAACTTGATTTATGAAGTGGTGAGTCCATGAGCTTCCTCATCACTCACCTCTGGGCAGGGTGAGGTTTTAAGCCTTGTTTTTTGTGGAGTAGTTGCAGGTGTGGAGAATCCCTTGCTGATACACAGGATTGTTAGGTTTATTGTTGGCTTGTCACAATGCAACCACTGTTGGTGTGACACATTTTGGTACCAAACCAGGACAAGGTGGCCTGCAACGCGGGTGACTTCATTGCTTCCTGAATGTCACATTATCTTAATGCTTATCCGTGCTTTAACCCCATGTGGATAGAAGCTGAAGGGACTTAATGCATAGGAGGCACAGCACTAACTATGATTAAGGCAGCTCCCTGAGAGAGAGAGAGGGAGATGGAGAAACCATCTGGTTTGTCCCACTGAAGAGGAGAGCACCTGGCCACGTGAGCCATTGGATTGTCAGGTACCAGGTGTGCTTGTGTATGAAATATCAAACCACTCAGGGCTTGTAAGGTTTCCCATTCCCAGGTACACATTAGTTCTACTGAACAACTCCAGTGTCCTCGAGAGCCTCCGTGCTCCACAGGTGTCCTCACTGCACACAGTGACTCCTGTTGCAACAGTACTGAGGTGAGCCCTGGACAGAATTTAGCATCCTTGCCTCAGGTTCTGCTTTCCCTGGAGCACAAAGATGAGTGGTTGGTTGTGCAGGAGCAACAAAATGCTCCAGGAGATCTTCCAGTCTAAACCATTGGTGGGTCAATTGAGCTGGATTTGCAGCAGCCTTGGATTGAGAGTAAATTTTTGTGAAGCAGGCTCTGAAATCCTGGTTTTAATCCAAATAGGTCAAAAGAGGAACACTAGTTTTTCCCTTCTAATTTTTTCTTTCCAAACACTACCCAGTTTGACAGCTTTGAAAAAACTACTCATGGTTGATCTGCTGTATCCGTGCTCTATGTGCAGAGTCCAGTGAGATTCCCAGCTTTTAGATATAAGAATCGTCTTCCAAGGCCTTGGTGACAACACTTCCTGATTTACTGGCGTGATTTCCCTTAAAATGTTAGCATCAAACATGCTGCATGATAATTTATAAATTTATAGATTAAATAGGTTTTTAAAGGACTTTTATAATGAGCAGTCTTTTTTTTTTTCCCCTGTTGGGCAAGAATTCCCCCTTCCAGCTTCTGAATTTACAGATGAAAAGAATTCAGTGTCCAAACTGTGAGGATTTCAAAGAGCTGGCAAGGTCTGAGTTACAATTTCCACAGCAGCCGTGATTTGGCTCCTTTGCAGACAGAGCAGGCAAGCAGGGGGGCACTAATGACAGCGGGATGATCCTGGTGAGCCCAAGCAGGGGGTCAGGTGCCAGGGATGCAAGGGGCAAGTGGCTGGGGTGACTTGGTGTCAGGATGCAAAGTGGCTTAGGCAGGAAGATGTGAAGAGCTGTGGCAAACAGCCACAGCCAAGGGCGGTGAGGCCTTTCCTAGCAAAGAAGCTCCTGAGCCCGGGGGAGCGTGGCTTTAGTAGAGCATGACTGGAAATGGTGGGGAGCAGCAGCATCCAACCAGTTCCAAGTGCATGACTGCTGCTTGAGGTACACCACAGGCACGTGGATCCTCACTGTGTACTTTCTGGCACCTGCACATTAGGGAAGCAGTGTTACCTAAATCTATCCATTCCTTAGTTTGTGATTACCTGTTGGACATATTATCACCATACCTTCTGATTTTCCCATTCTTCCTCTTTCTGCAGTATTTTATTTCTCCCCCCATTCATCCTTTCTCATGTTTCCTTTCCTGTGATTCTTTTTCTCTTTCTAAATCACATCATTTTCTTTCTGCTTCATCTTTCTCCTTTCAAATGTGTGCAAAGGATATAAAGGTATTCCCTCACGTCTCTTCCAGCTGGACTTGGCTTGTTTGACATTGCCTCACGAGTGGGAGTGTGTCCTAATCTGTATAAAAAGGGAAAGTGATGTAGTCACTGCAAGCTGAGCAGCTTAGACACACAGGTGATCTATGGATCAGTGGAGAACTTTCTTCCCTGTAACACATGGCAAGGGGGACATGGCTTGTTTTACTAAGATACTTCAAGTACAGTAATCATTAGAGTCTATTGGTGATTAGAGTTTTGTTGATAGAGGCTGTGCTTGGCCGGTGCCTTTGAAAATCAGCTTATTTATTTTGGTGTCTAAATACGGACTTGAAAATATTGGCCAAGGCAATTTGCTCAAGGTCATAGTCCCAATTCAGGGACAGAACTGGGAAGAGAGCCCAGATGTTTTCAGCTCTCCTTTCCTGCTGATATTGTGTAGAGTTTCAGTAAAGCAGATGTTTATATTTAGATTCACTGAAGTAGATGCTTATATATTCAGGTTGTATATCAGATAATGATAGAGTGAGTGGTCAGAATTAATCTGGGAGGAGTTAAGAGCAGGTGCTGTAAAGTGGCATGGTTTCTGAAATGAGATGAACTCCAGGATGGAAGAAAGAACATGGGAACATCTAGGGAAGCTATTCTTGCCTTCGCAACATGGTGCACATTTTCTTTTACAGCCTGTCTGGGTCAGTTCCTGAGGCTGCACAGGCACAGCTAAGAGAGCAGGTGCTGCATGCAGAGCCCTGGCATGAGCAGACCTGAGGTTTAAGGCCCCAAATTGCCAACTGCTCTGGGCAACAGTGAACCAGAGTGATTCTAGTTCCTTTGCACCATAGTTCCTGTGAAGATTAGAAGAGTTTCATACATCAGTGTAAGAACTTGAACATATTATTCAAATTATCATAGTGAGAGCATTTCTCAGTGGATATGAAATTGTGTTAAGGAACCAGTTCCCATCCACTTAGGAAACAAGACCACTGGGTTCTGTTATTGCTGTAGTTTCTAGATCAGCTTCAAGGCAACCCAAGCAACAGTGTATTTTCATGTCTTATTATGAATCACACCATTTTCTCGTTTAGGACAGCAAGTGTTCAACAGTTTACCAGCCTGGGAACACAGTAAAGACCAGAGGTAAACTTTCCTACCACAAGGGATTGAAAACAAATCAAACACTGAAGCCTTCAAAGAGTTTTAACAGCCAATTTTCCAAGTCTGCTCCACATTAAGATTTTCAGATTCCTCCCATTAGATTTGCAGAAACTGAACTTCCTTGAGAACATTGTTTTCCTGTACTCTGCCTCCAAGATTTTCCAGCAGATCTGGTCAAAATGATTAAGCATTTCAAATTAATTCTCAGGTCATCTATGTCTCTGCTCAAACTGTAGTAATTATTTCTAGTTTTGCTGTCAAAATATTCCTTGCTCTATTTTAGAATCAAAGCAGAGAAAAGGGGCTAAGCACCCAAGTTTTGCTCAATGAAAAATGGACTCTATATTCCTTCTTGTACCTTTGAAAAATCTTCTCCATGTGTATGATTTGTCAAAAGATGCTGAATTCTGCACTGGCAACTGCTGAAGCTAAGAACTATGCTGCATAGATAAAATAAATTTTAGTCACTAAGTTCTTTAGTTATTCAGATGGAAAGCTGACAGATGAAAGCTTCAAATGCATGGCATTTCCTGCAGAATCACATGCCAAAGCCAAAATTAAGGTTCAGAAATGCATTTGGTTGCTATGTGGAAATGTTGGCAATTCCTGGATTAATGGTTTTGAATAAGCAAATGGTAAGGTAAGAAAAGGAAAAAGAAAAAAAACCCAAAGAACAAAAACCCAAACAAGTGAAGTTTGTGTTTCACGCTTCAAGTGACCTGAGCAAGTGTGGCTAAATTCCCTTTTAAAATCAAATGACCATGATGCATCTCCCATGGTGCTGCAGTATGAATGCTAAAAGGATTAAAACTGGTCAGGTCACAGAGCTTTATTTTTTGCTCTTTTAAGGACCATGTTAGATCCGAGACCTTATACTCCTTCTTTACATAGATATGAGTACATGACAGGAAATTACATAATTTCCTGTGCCATGAAGTAAAATACCCTTTTCTGTTCTCTTTTGGAGTCAAATACACAAAAACCAGTGGGTTTTTTCAGTTTTTTTCTTCTGAAATCTTTTTGATTAAATAGTAATAACATTCAAAAATGTTAGAAATCAATACCATGATAATATAAATATTTAAGTGAAAACGGCTTTGTAGTAACTGCTTGAGTAGGAGCAGTATCCACACACCCTCCTTTCTGAACATTGCAGTGTTGTTTAAAAATGAAAGAAAATCAGGGGGCTATTTTGATATTTCTTGTGCAATTCTCGAAGGTGTAACAAACTACCAATCTAGACAGAAGGGGAATGGAATGAAGAGGATAAAGAATAAATCACCACTAATAGTAACCAGCTCACTAGATTTTGAAAATGAGTTAATGATTTGAAATTTTATCAACAGATCTAAAATCTTTTAAAATGTGTTTCAAATAATCTACAGACCTTTAAGACCATTCTCCAAAGAGACGTCAGTTCTCTGAAGACAAAGAAAGGCTTCCTGCAGAATTCACTGCAATGCTTACAGCCTCCTTCTGTTGAAAAAGAATGAACATCAAGCATCAGGATGAGGGAGTATAGTCTGATCAGGATAATAATTTCCAAGATGGGTTTGTACCTCTTGAAACTCCCAGCTTCCTGGAAGCCTTTCAGATGTGTTCTCCCTGCAAGAGCCCAGCTCACCCAGAGCTCAGACAGGCAGGCCTGGTGTTGTTGCTGGACCCATTCAGAATTCTACCTCACCATCCTGTTGATCACAGCCCTAGCTGCTGTTGACATCAAGGACAAAAGCCATGTGCAAGTAATAATTTTTGAAACTGAATACATCTAAGTCCCATGGGTAAAACCCACTGACATGCAATAACCCCATAGTCACTTCAGCAGCAGATGTTACAGATGGAAAACAACCATGGGAGTAGTTTAGATCATTTTCCTGTTGTTGCAGGTATCTTTTTACCAATCAGTAGATTTGCTAAGGCATTGCCCAAGCTAATTTTGAATATCTCAATGAGGACTAGCAGAAGCCTTTGGGCAGCTGCTCTCCACTCTATCTGATGGACCAGGTTAGAGAAGTCTAAACTATCAATTCTGTCTTGTCATCCCTGTGTGTTATCACTTTATTTTGCCTTCTACAATCTTGCATGGGGTTTTGTAATTTTCTGTGCAAGTAAAAGCACTTTTTAGAGGTTTTTTGCACTCCACTAACAAATTACTGTTTTGCACAACATCTCATTATTTTTAGCAGAAGTCGCTTTTAGGTCTCACTCATCTTGGCCTTTTATCTTTATTTTTGGCCTGTAAAAAAAAATCTTCCAGCACAGTTAGTAATGCAAATTATTCAACTTGCATGAACACGTATTTCGTAATCTTTCTGCCTTTACACCTTCTCCTGGTAATAGAAATAAACTGCAGCTGCTAGAATATAGTGTTATTCTTTCTCTATCTGAGTTGAGGAAAAGTGATTCATTTTCTCTCTTTCTTAGCAAAAGAGGACAGTCTGTTCAGTGAAGCAAAAGTTATTAGGGCTAAAATTAACTGGAGGAAATACAATCCATAATTAAGCCAGGTTACTCAGTGCCACAGATGCAGTAGGAATAGTATTCCAACTATATTAGCATGAGAGGAAAATGGGGACATCACTCCGGTTTTGGAGTGTCAAATGCCACACAAATTTGGCACACAATCAGTGAGGGCTATGGGACATTGGATCTGCACATTAAG
Organism: Prinia subflava; assembly: GCF_021018805.1. Classification (NCBI taxonomy): domain Eukaryota; kingdom Metazoa; phylum Chordata; class Aves; order Passeriformes; family Cisticolidae; genus Prinia; species Prinia subflava. The sequence continues at coordinate 97,155,473 of NC_086248.1, forward strand.
GCAGAAGAAACGTACTTTTTAAAAAAAGCTGATAAACCTCTACAGGATAAGTACAGTTGCAAGGAAAAGGCAGCATTTTAACTAGGCCAGTAAATGGGCTCTGATTAGAAATTAAGTGGTGCTCCCCCAGAATTCAGCTATTTCTCAGTAATTAGGACATTCCTTAATGAAGTGGACTGTGGTGTAAAGCAAGCAATTCAGGGCTGTATGCTTCTTTATCTGACTCAACTACATTAGCTAAATATCAGTGTTTTTGCCAGCAGCCTATGCTCTAGCCATCAGAGCGGTGATGAGTCCTGCTTCCTCAGCTACAAACAAGGAACAGACTGAGGCAGTGGGGATGAGACTGCTGAAGGCATAGAAAATGCTGTATTTAAACAGTTGTGTTTGCTTTTCTGTTAAAAAAAAATCTTGAAGGTCTCCTTTCTGCCAGAACACTGGCACTTTGCAAACACTGCCAACACAAACCCCTGTGAGCGAGCCAGCTGACATCAGCTGACCAAGGACATGGGGAGACTTTGGACATTTTATCCATTCCTCCTCGGACAGACAGCCTTTTGTCCTGGCCATCTGACCAAAACAAGCTCATGAGTCAACGCAGAAGCTGCCCATGGAATATGTGCTTCTGTCAGTGCAATCTGAGATGCACAGCCCCAGAGGAAAGGAACCCAATAGGCTGTGATCTTTCAGATATTTCCATTGGAGATGGACAGTTCAGTCTGGCCTATACTGGTGATGAGGAAAATCAGTCTCGTGTCCTAGCCTAGATTAAATGAGCTGGACAATTTCTGTATAGCTCAAGCAGGTGATTGTTTGGACCACAAAAGTTGCCACTGAAACTGGCTGCTCAGCAAGAGAGTAAACACTAAGGACTGAGGCTGAGGTTGCAGCATCTTTGGAGTGAGATCTGTGCACTCAGAGGAACCACGATTCATCTCAGACACAGGACATGAAGTTCTATTTCCCAGAGTCAAGTTAGCCAGAGCTAACACAACTGGGTTGAGTGGCTCTGCTGTTTTCAGTCTAGCCCTGGGAGATACCCAGATGTCTTGTGTTATCAGGCCTTACCTTCTGGAAACTTTTCCATGACAGATACTTGCAGAGCAAGCTGAGGCCATGGGGAGAAAACTCCAGGGAGCTGTACTGGCCCACAGAAGTCCTGGGTGCTTCTAGTCTGTCTTTTTGCACTGAGCAAGCTGTTCATGCTCTCCTATGAAGGATGACAGAGATGGGGCTGTTCAGCCTAGAGAAGGGAAAGGCTCTGGAGACACCTGAGATCTCCTTCCAGTACCTAAAGGGGACTTACAAGGGAGCTGGAGAGGGATGTTTTACAAGGGCATGTAATGACAGGCTAAGGGGGAATGACTTCAAAGTGACAGAAGAGAGGTTTGGTTTAGATTCTCAGAGGAAATCCTTTACTGTGAGGATGGTGAGGTGCTGGAACAGGTTGACCAGAGAAGTTGTGGCTGCCCCATCCCCGGAAGTGTTCAAGACCAGGCTGAGCAGGGCTTTGGGCAGGGTTTGGTGATCTCCACACTCTCTGTCTAGACCTGTTTGACTCAGGGCCAGTCCCTGCAGAGGAATAGAGGCACCACCACCAGCACAGGCCATGACAGCCAAGAAAGAAGCTAAAGATTCCTGTGAAATCCCACTCTGAGGTGTGTAGCCTGGGTTTGCTGGTGGGAATATTCAGTTCGGAGCGCTGCTGTGTGGCTCGTGGGTGCATTGGTGAGGCAATGTGAGAGAGGCATGCCCTCATGCATAGCCTGCAGTTTACTTCCAGTTTGGAAGCTTCTAAATGTGACCATCCCCTTCTGCAGTGTTTTGTTAGCTGTGTAAAACTTGGTGTGCTTGAGGCTGAAAAAGAATGTGAAAGACAACTTTTAGTTGAAATATTTTTTAATTTGGCATATTTATACCTGCATCTCAACCATTCCTATTTTTACTTCTACACTCCTGAATTCAGGAGGCCCTGACTTTAGGGAAAAACAGACCAAAATCTACACAGAGTTGTGCTCCCATCTCCCTACAACAAACATGTTGCACAAACATGGGCATTTCTTGGGGCACACAGAAATTGTTGCCTTTCACATCACTCAAGCAAGGACTATTTTAATACGGGCCCAGCTGTAATACAAAAGGGTTATGTCCATGGCAATTGAAATCTTCAAAAGTTTAATATTCAGACCCCCAATACTGCAAATAAATTTCAAATATTCTTGTTTCCCAGGATAATAGCTAATAGTTATTAGGGTAAGCCTTTCATGCTTTCTCTTTGATCCCATTGGACTTATTTAACAAAAATCATTGCATGGATGTGCCCAGCAAATGTCTTACAGAACTGCTTGTAACAAAATTAAAAGCTTAAATATAGAGATTCTCTCTTCACTAAGTACTGGCTTTTATTAAAACTGGGAGTTGCTCATACTTCACCCCTTGCAGCCTCTTTGAATCCTCTGTTTGACATTTCAGAAGTGCCATGCAGGTTCTAATACACATTACACAGAAAGAGCTATTATAAATTCCTGACTTTTTCTTGTTTGCACGGCAAAGGGGGAATGGCAAATCCTCCAATTGGACCAGATAATCACTCTCCTGTGAAAAGCCTGCAATACACATCCTCTGTTTTCTTCTTAGCTGAGCTTCAAGTGTGTTTGGTCAATAGTTTTATTTTGGGTGTGAAGCCCATAAATCACCTTCCAATACACATTGGACAGTGGAAAGTCCTGGTGGATTTGGCATCAGCCACAGGAGAAATCACATCCGGATACAGGAAAGCTGGGTGCTGCTGGAGCATCAGACATTTTCATTTCATGTTGTCATTGTTGTTCGAAGAACTCTCACTGCAGAGTAGGATTGCTATCTGGAGCAAAGATTAATTGGATGGATAAATAATTATGGGATCATGTCTTCTGACATAAGAGAGAGACCATTACAAACCCATGGACTGCAGTTTAATCCGGGTGACCATTTAAACCTAACAAATTCCCTGCTGGAACGGAGCTGGCCAACCTTAGAGAGCCCATCTGCAGAGAACTTTGTCAGCCATCCGAGCATTGCTCAGGTGGTTTCCAAGCCTCTGGCACAGCTCATTGTGTGACCAGTTCTTTTGCCCCAGCCTCTGGGAATCAGTAATGTGCCATTTGACAGTCCTGAGGGAAGAGCTGGGTGTATGCAGCTTTCCTAAAGGGCTGAGGGGTCACAAAGGTTTCAGGAAAAAACCTTCCCTCTTATTCACAAGTGCAGGAGTATTTGACATGAGCTGAACTTGAAGCCAGCAAATGAAGTGGATATTTTTCACTGCTGTTTGTGTTATAGGAATGGATGTATTTTGAATTAATATACAAATGCATGTCTAAAATTCATCTCCAGAGAAAGATGCTACACAAAGTGCAGGATTAAAGAATGCACTGCCTTGGGCTATGCACAGGCTGTTACATTGTAGTCTGTTCAATTTTTGTCTTAAAACTCAATTTAGCTAAATAAGGTGCCCTTTTAACATCTAACAGAGGCTTTATCATGTTTAGGAAGACAAGTTTCTTAAAAGGTTGTAAAGACAAAGTGAGCAGCAACAGGAGTGTTGAGTGGGGCTCTTTCAGACGGCTTTATTGCCTTCCCCTGAGCACAAAACAGGCTGCCTGCCTCGGCTGACACTTGTTTTAATGAGGGATGAGCCACAACGGGGTGATTTTGTACAAGTTCATTACATGGCATCCTCCAGCCAGACTGTCCTCAGGGCACACCATTCAGCCTGGGCCTTGGGTGAAACTGGACCAATTTTAAATCATTTACAGAGGCATATAAAATCCAAATGGCCTTTGATGCTGAAGGCATTTGTATGTCGGCTCAGGTATGTGGCTGCTGGAGAGGATGAGAATCTGCCCCAAGTGCCATGCTCCTTCATGCTTTTATCAATCACATTTTATTTCTTCAACTCAGTTCTCCTGGGGTTGGTGCCAAAAATAGATTTCCACATCTTGTGCCAGCAAAGCCAGGGAAGAAAAGGGTGTAAGTTTCCAGTTTAAATGTTACTAGGTAAACATCCAGCCTCCTCACCACAGCCTTCAGATCAGCTTCACTCTCCAGAGCCAGCGCTCTGCTGTGGCTGTTAACAGCATTTAAAATACAGATATTCTTCATCCATGCTAGGGAATAGTGCAGTGGTTTCTCATGATCACTGAGAAGTGATCTGCCTTTACATAAAGCCTTCTTCTTCTTCTAACATTAGTATTATGAAACCCACAGGAACCCACCCATAAAGAGTGATGGGACGTTTCTCTAAAATGTCACACCCGTACATTTTCCACCTTCTGTGATTCAGAAGCAGCATAAAAAGCCATAAGTCGTTCAACTGCTGTGATTCACTGCCCTGATTCATACACTTGATACAAATATTCAGAGATCAAAGTGGGACCTAACCCCCCTCCTCACAAAGATTTAAATGATTTTTCAATGCTTGCCATATAAAATGGAGTGCCAGCTAAAGCTCAAGCTTTTCCTGATTGGTATTGGCTGTTTTAAGAAGCAAGTTCTCTGCAGTAAAGATTGATGCTGCCTTTAAGAATCATGTGGCATAGTACATAAAGCAATGTATTCTGCAGTTGTGCTTCCTCCCTAGCAAGGCTGAACAGGGGACACTAATTGCTCAGGGGGCTTCTGTGCAAATATTTACAGTGAATTAAGAAAAAATGGAAATTTCTTCCCCATGAAAGAATCTGGGAGCCCCCTAAACCTTCTTGTATTAACTTTGCAGTGGATGAAGGTGTTAAACTGGCATGTGTCTACCAACAGGGGAGTGATCCTTTTAAGTCCTTGGCTTCATCCCCACTTGTGAAATTTGTTGTGCCAGTGGGATGACGCTGGCTATAAAACCCCAGCACTGGGGACCTCCATCCAGCTCGGGCAGCCTGCCAGCACATCTCTGCCGAAAGCAGCCCCAGGGAGATCCCCCCCTTCATCTCTGCCAGGCAAGGAACTGCTTTGCTGAAGGAGGATGGACCTGAGGTGTGCCTGGATGCTCTGCATGCTCAGCCTCATCCTCACTGCCCGAGCGTTTACCCACGAAGGCTTCAAGGAGGTGATGCTGAAGCAGCTGGGGCTGGCTGAGGTCCCTCAACTTGACCAGAGAGACTTGGTGGATCTGGTTATCCCAGACCACGTCAAGAACAAGTACATGTCCATGCTGAAGCGGCAGAGGGTGAAGCGCCGAGCTGTGCCGAGCCTGGCTGGCATCCTCAGGGGGATCCCGGGACACACAGGTAAAGTTCCTGCTGCCGGGAGCATCCACTGCTGCCGCCAGCGGAATCTGCCGCGCCTCTCCCGGCCGGCCGCAGGGTGGGCAGAGGCAAAACCCCGAGGGGAAAGGGGAATGAGGGTCGGGTTTGGCTCCAAAGATCAGCTGGGCACAGGAGGGGCACGCAACAGCATCGTAGAGATTAACACACACTCTTTGCACCGGGAGAGGGGGCCCCGCAGTTCTTCCAGAGGACAGGATGCTGCTGGAGCACACCTCTTGGAGGATGTTTCACTCTCTCTCATCTTTTTTTTTTTTTTTCGTTTAGGTTTGTTTTTGACAGGAAAATTTATCAAGGAGGAAAATAGCCATACAGATACAATAGTGGCTGCACAAGGGCACTCAGAGCTTATTGTGCCTTCAAAGGACATACACAGCACCCTGGGCAGCAAATGAAAATATTTTTTCATTCCAAGTGGTGCGGTTTCCTGCTTTCATACCCAGCACTGGCACAGAGTGCACACCTTTTGAGGTCTGCTCAATTTGAGGTCATATGTCAGGGATTTAGTTCTTCCAAGCTGCAGAGACTCAGACATAGGAGAATAATTAGGGCATTTGCAAGACATTGATTCAAGTATGCATTAGAAAAGGTGTGTTTAGTGCCTGTCTCTGCCATAAGGGCTCGACCGGGAGCATGGAAGGAGTGTGTTGTGATGATAATTGTGCATGAAGTGTGGTGGCTCTGCTCAGCAGGATGGCAGTGACAGGCCATCTATTTTGTCCCCAACTGCACAGGCATGACAGGAGAAGTCCTGTATTCCGACACAACCACACGCCAGAAGCTGATGTTTGACATGGAGGGCAGAATACCTAAAAACAGTGAAGTCACAATGGCTGAACTGAAACTCTTCAAAAAGCCTCTGGACAGAGCAAACCTGCCTGCCAAGCAGTCTCACAGGCCTGTCTCCAACGCCAGAGTCAGCGTGTACTGGGTGCAGCGGCACCACGATGGTACCAATAGGACCTCCCTGATAGATTCCAGGTAAGAAAGGGGCCTCTGCTGCAGTTACAGAGTTTGGGTCCTCTGGGGTGCATTTGGGTATCGTGTGGTTGTGCCTCAGCTCAGTCTGATGGGATTTACCTCTGTACAACCAAGCTATATGGCCTCTAAACCCAGAATGAGCTTGTAAGAGCAGGTGTTATGCTAAGATGGCAATATATGATGATTCTTTGAAATAATCTATGAAATGATGCCATGTACTGCTGTGTCTTCCCCTCTAAAATCCCCAACCTGCTTCAATTCTTTGTCACTAACTCAAGCAGGTTAGTGGCTGCTGGTATTCTTTCCACTGGCCATTTCATTAGCTGGTTTAAACAAGTAAATTATGCAAAAAACATCTGATTCTGTAATGGTGAGCTCTGTGGAAGTTTTGCAACACTTGAAGGCAGAACGAAGTAGACTAGAAACTTATGGCCCTAATGCAGCTCAGATAGGAGCAGGTGGGAGCCTGGTGTTTACCAGGCTGGCATCACCAATACTGAGGTTGCACATGATCCTGCACCACCTAATTTTCTGTATGACATGTAGAGAGGGTTTTTTCTGTCCCTTCAGTGTCTGTTAGATCTGCATGCTTCTTTTTGAGGTGGCAAATAAGTGCTGTGGGTGCTTGCCCCAAGCAAAAATGATCATGTAATCACGGCATGTGACAATCTACAGGAAGTAAATTATCCTACTGCAATCACAGCACTGTGATGCCTGGGATTTATCTGATGGGCTTTTGTAATGCCAACCCTTGTCGTACAGGCTGGTTCCTATCCGTGAGTCGGGCTGGAAGAGCTTTGATGTGACCCAGGCCGTGCACTACTGGCTGCGAAGCAAGAGGCGGGAGCCGATGTTCCTGGAGGTGTGGATCGAGGGGGAGAGGGCGGGCAGCTTTGCCTCGGAAATGGCCAAAGCCGTGCGCTTCACCTCGCAGGACCCCAGGGATAAAGCCCTAGGCAAGCCTGAGCTGGTGCTTTACACCCTCAACTTGGATGACTATGGGTATGTATGAAACCTAAATCTGTACTATCGCTGTGTAATTTTGTCCCTGAATTATTGTGGAGGGGGGCAAACCCAGGGTAGGCAGCTCTTACCCTCCCAAGTGTTTACCAGCTGTGAATGGAGTAGTTAGAAAGCTGCTGCTGAATCTCACCTCTCCTCTTCCCATATCCGTTGTCTGAATACTCAAACAAACCCTGAGCACGGCCCAGGTTTCATGTCTCAAAGCCTACCTGTGCTATTAGCAGCAGGCATGATTTCTCCAGTTTCCAGTTACAGCACCCGTTCCTGTTTCTCCCTTTGTGTCCAGGAGCTCTGGGGACTGCAGGGAGGAGGCGGCGCTGGGGAAATCCACCTGCTGCCGGCAGAAGCACTACATCAGCTTCCGCGAGCTGCCGTGGGCGCAGCACTGGATCCTGGAGCCGGCGGGGTTCCAGGCGTACCGCTGCGCCGGGAGCTGCCTGCAGCCGCCCCGCGCCCTGCGCCGCGCCGCCTCCGGGCAGCGCTCCTGCGCCGCGGCCGGCAGCTCCGCGCTGCCCGTCATCTACCTCGTCCGGAGGGGCAACCGCACCGACATTGAGGCTGCCGAGTTCCCCGGCATGGTGGTGGAGAGGTGCAGCTGCGTGGCGGACGGCGAGGCGCTGGTGTGAGCGGGGGGTGGCCTGGGGTGGCATCCATGCCCCGCAGCCCTGCCAAGAGCCACCCCCGCCCCCGGCCCCGGGGCGGTGAGGAGGGTCCTGGGGGTTCTTCCCTGAAAGGGGCAGCAGCATCGGGGCCCTGCTGCCCTGCCGAGAGAGTGCACTTAGAGACACTGCCCGTGTAGGTGTGCTCAGAGGAGCGTGCATTTCACGTATGTGAGGGGTTCCTAAGAAGCCGAGTGCTTCTCGGGGCCCCCTTGACGCCAGTTAAATTTCACTGAGTTTATTTCAGCCACAGCCCTGGAGTACTGCAAACAGCTCCAGGCAAAAGAATAGTGCCCATCACCAGGTGAAGAACAGATGGGTGGGCTCAGCTTTTCATTCTTAGGCTGCTGGGTTTGGTCCTTGTCTGTGCAAGCTGTGTTTTTGGTGAGCTGGAGAGCGGAAGCACTTACATGTATATAATCTGTACACATATGCACACACATGTACAGAGTGTATGAGTACATGTGTATCGTCTACATAGTGGATATCTACATATTGATCACACACACACACACACACATATATGTACATAAAATATTGCTTAGAGCTCAAAGGAACACATTTATGTGCATATGTATTGTATGTACATATACAGATCTACATGTACATAAAATGTTATCTGAAACTGAAAGGCTTGTATTTTAGGCCCTTGCACCATGGGCTTAACACAGTTTTAGGAAGAATTTAGAGTCCTGAAATCAACAGGAGTATTAGGACTTAGGTTTGCTTGGATGAATAACAGTTTGTTTTTCTGATTCTGTATTATAGTTATTTCAGTTTAGGGATATTCTTCACATTGTGTGTGTTTTCAAAATCAAGGAAACAATAAAATACAAGTATTAAAGTAGCCATGTGTTTGCTCATATTTATTCTTACATCTAAAAGTGGAGGGGAAAGGATCTGTCATACTTCTGTGAGTATCCAGTGCCCAGCTCCTATAAACAGACCTGCAGTAACAGATCTTCTCAGCTCCCTGTGTGATCCCACCTTCTCCTGGTGAAGCTCATCTGCTCCCCCAGGGACTGGGCTGAATCCGCAGGCAGAGCAGAGCCAGCACTGCCAGCGCCTTATCCTGAGCTGCTGCGGAGTTTAAGCCACACTTTCTTAAAGAGAAAATCTAGAATCTTATCGGCCAGCAGGTGATGCTCTCCTCGTGAGCCCAGCGGTGACAGAACCTGCAGGGGTCAGCTGGAGCTGTAGAGCTGGGAGGGATGAGCTGCCTCCCATGCCTTTCCCGCCCAGGTGAAGCATTTTAACCCTGCCCCTTCCTGTTGGACATCTGGCCGACACATACCCTGGACAAACGCTATTATAATGTGGTTTAATCGCTTCGTGAACTGTTCTGAACTGCTGGCCAGGGTGTCACCCCTGCTAGTGATTTCCACCTTCGTGTCAGACTCCTCAGTTCATTACCCACTGAGACGGCAGTGGCTCTAGGGATGAAGCATTTGCTGCTGACCTCTGCTGGACGGTGGGATGTGTTCCCTGAGACTCTGAACCTGCTACAGGTGCAAGGGCTCTGAAATGTGTTTGTCTGGCTAGACAGGGTGACCATGGACAGGGGAAAAGAGGGACCTGTTTGACTCTGCAGTGGCTGTGTGTCACCTGTCAGGAAGATGTGAATGTTCCTGCTGCTCTGCAGGACCCAGGTCTGAGGTCACCCAGGCATGTCCGACATCCCCTCATGGGTAGGTTGGCACCTCTCACATGAGTGAGCACCTGTGGCAAAAGAGCTTTAGGGGGAGGGAAAAGGACAAAAGCAGAGACTCACCATTCACCAGCGCTGGGCTACAGCACCATGGGAGGCTGGAATCAGAGCAGGATGAGCCGGAATGATCTCTGGCCATGATCATGGCTATGCACATTCAGCCCCAGGTCCTCTCCACCCAGCTCGGGGCAGGGCACAGCCTGAAGGCCAGGAGCTCACCTACAAAGCCACACACTGAGCCTGGGGAAGAAAGTGTTTGAGCTGGTTGCTGCCTGAGAATGAAGAGCATTAACCCTGGCTTTCCTCCAGCCTCCAGCACCTGGACTTCAGACATCATCCATCCTCCATCCCAGGAGAAATTCCAAGCAGTGCAACTTGGGCCAGGCTGTTGGAAATGGGGAGAGGAGCATCACAGGAGCAGCGTGGTGGGCGAGGCTCCTCCCCTCCACCAGGATCCTATGCTGTGTCCGCCGCCCTTGGCTTTGCATCTGGCTGCTTTTGCTGGGGTGTCCTGTGCACAGGAGGGACACAGAAGCGAGCGGTGGGTCTGTGTGCATGTGTGTGACACCTGGAGGGCCGGGAGGGGGAGGCCAAGGAGACCTGGTGTTACTGTGAGGAGAACTGTGGATACTACAGGGTGCAAATCTGTGAGCCGTACGGCCCTGCCTGCTCTGCTGCCTGCGTGGACAATTGGATTTATTGCTAGGGCAGCTGCACAGATGTCACAACATCTCTGCTGGGGCTGGTTTTGAGCTTTTGGATTGAAGCTCCCCACTTTTGGGGAGACAGGACACTACTCCTCTAAACTCCAGATGGCTTTGCAATGAAAATGTTGCAGACTTGTAGGCTGGGCTGATGTGGAGAAGGCTCCAGAGACTTCTACATTGCAAACTCCAGGGCAGAAGGCTGTGGATGAAATACTGCCACACCTGGGGCTTTTTCAGACACCAGCCTGTGCTACAGGTAATTATCTCCCAGCCTGTCATCTTCAATCCAGGCTGCATTTGCTGTGACACCTTCTGTGTGCTGCTTGCATGGGTACACCTTGTAATGCACACAAAGGCTGCCAAGCTGTCATGTTCTCCTTTCCATCTGAGCAGCACCACAGTCTCCCAGGAAAGGCAGAACATCTCACATTCCTGGCAGCAGCGTGCTTCAGCATTGTCATTGATGCTGTGCTGTAATAAAATAAAAAAGAAGAGCAGTGCAGAGGCGTAATGAACCACATATAGCCAGAAACTATTTTAGAAAATGGAAAGGTGTTTTAAGGCAAAGCCAGCGTTAAAGTGTCAGGCATCCTCCTGCACTGCTGAAAGCACAGAGCACCCAAGTGCTGCTCAAGGAGCAGGAGGTGTGTCCTCTTCACGTGGAGGAGTTCAACAGCCCTGTTAGACCCACACTCCCACACTCCAGGTTAGGCTCTTGTGTGAACGTTCGCGTGGCAGCGTCCGAGCTGAATCTTATCAGAAGCATGAGCTTATCACGAGTGTGAGCTCTGGCTGGCCCTCATGGCACTGCTCACAGGGTGACCTTCAAGGGCCTGCAGTGGTTAATGGAGCTGGGCACGGGGTCTGGAGCTGGTCCTATCAGTCTTAGGAAAGCTTTCTTTAACAGAGAGGCCTGGGCATGCCAGCAGCACTTTCTCTTTTCATTATCTCTCCCCGTTATCTCCATTCTAGGAGAGAGCACAAAAGTTTCAAGCCACATTAAGTGCAGCTGCTAGCTGGACTACACTGCCCTGTGTGATCTTTCCATGGTTTAATTTAAACCAAAGCTGCTTTCCCATTTTCTTTCAAAATCTATGAGAAGTTGCAGCTTTTCCCAGCTGGTGAGACCTTATTTCCTCTCCCTCTCTTGTTTTTTCCCTTTTGCACTTCACAGACTCCACCAAGGGTGTCTGACACTTTGCCTTTCAGGGCAACCTTCTAATTGCCTGTGTAAGTGGAAAGTCAGATGCCCAATCCACATCCCAGCAAAGGTGATAATCAAGGAGCTCCTTTGGCTTTGGCTGGCAACAGTGGGAGTGTGGGAAAGGGCAAAGGGGGTTGGGGGGGGGGGGGTGACAGGAGAGGCAGGGAGTATGACAGAGATCCTGCAGGACTTTGATGTTTTTAGAGGACTTGGGCTTCCCTAAAGGAGCAGGTGTAGGAGAGCAGCGTGAACAACATCAGCACATTTCAGAATAAAACAGAATAAAAAGCTCGCCATGACTGCTGCCCTGTGCTCCAGAGATGCTAAGGCACTCCAGAGCTGTTGGGGTACCTTGGTTCCCTGTGGTAAAACCAGCAGGTGCAGAATGGCCAAGAAAGAGTTTTTAACCATGGCAGGAGATAATAGACTATCTGGAGATGCTGGGCACTGGAAAGTCATGTAAACAATCCACAGGTCTCAGTATTCTTGTTTCGATAATTGATAAATTGGGGTGGATTTTTGCTTGTTTGGATTTTTTCCCAAACTATTTATTAAGTTTGTTTTAAAGCTTCTCCTAAAGTTTATTTATGGTTTTTCTGTTTACATTTTTACTTCTGATTTTCTCATTTGTGACAAATCTGCCTCTTTGGAAGCCCGGCATGCCTGTATTCCCTTTGAAAGTCTGTTTTCTGAAAACGAATGCTATCAGTTTATAATCATTACTTCCCAGGTGACTGCCAACTTCCTGCCCAGTGGTCAGTAGCTCTGCCACCCTTGGGAGGTTTCACAGGTAGTTACTGGGTACTGCGTACACTCTCATAAGGTGCCATCTATAACCACCAGACCTCAGAGAATTGTTTAGGTTGGAAAAAACCTCCAGCAGCATCAAGTCCAACTCTTAACCCAGCACTGCCAAGCCCACCACTAAACCGTGGCCCACATCGACCCAGCTTTGAAGCACCTGCAGGGATGGTGATTCAATCACCTCCCTGAGCAGCCCGTTCGTGTTTTCACTGAGATATTCCCAGCGGATGTTTCACAAGCTGGCTGCCTCCTTATAAACACTCCTTTCCATACAGCCCAGACAGGTCTTTCAAGAGCTCCTTGCTCCTTTCTGCCCGGCAAGTTTTGTGCAAATTCCTGATTCCTCGTGTGTGGCTAGAGGCACCCAGCGAAGGCAGCAGGGAGAAGCAGGACAGGCAGCTCCTGCATTCGGGGACACTTCCCAAGCCCGCACAGCTGCTGGCTCTAAACCCAGACCAGGTACCCTGGGTTAGCCCAGCCTCTAGCACAGCTGGAAAGCAGTGGCTGTCCAGCCCCTCCTCTACAGCTGGGTGAGGTCAGAGCTGTCACCTCCCTCCCTTCAGGTGTCATTAGGCATGTTAATCTGCAAAGCCACGCTAATTGCTCAGCTGAGGTGGCGGTGCTAACAGGGGTGCAGGCATTGCCATTTCCAGTTAAATGTCTCCGAGAAAGCTTTAGGATTTAAAAATAGCACCTTCCCGAGAATAGGCATCGCTACAAACAATCCTCTCAAATGCCGACCTTCTCCCGAAAACAAAATGGATAGGAACGGGTCGCGGGCGGTCCAGAGGGATCGATGGTGGCTGTTCCAGGAACAGGCAGGCCGGTGTCAGGGTGACCCGATGTCCCCGCTCCGCGGCAGGTCGGGGGCCCTGTGCCGAGGCTCTGTGAGGGAGGGGAGCCCACTCATCCTCCGCGTTAGTCCAGTGCCACCTACAGCAGGCAGGGCAGGAGCTGCGGCGCCCGGCAAAGCAGTGCCAGCAATTCCAGCACGCCCAGCAAAAGCGCTGCCTCCATGAGCGGCTTTTGAGGAACTCGTCCATCAGCAGCGCGCAGGGGAGCACCGTGGAACGGAGCCTGTTGGTTGGAGGGCGGCAGCTGCTGTTGTGTCTGCTGGTGGTGATATTTCTAAACCTCTACCAGTTCCTTCCCTCTATGACCTGTCCTGCTCCCTGCTGTTTTGTGTATTAGATTATCTTTATTTCCAGGGAAGAGATGGATCTGTATGAAGTGAGGAAAAGTCCTCCCTCAGGCTTGTGCCAGTGTTTTCACTCATTACTTTTTTTTAGTCAGTAACTCAGAAATGCCAGTGAAACATGAGGCAGTGCTTAGGTGCTTGAAATAAAGGCATTTAAAATGACACTTCAGAAGTGTGACTTCTCTAAGTTGCAGCACTTGCTTTTTGGGGAAGCAGTTCCGTGGGAGAATGAACCTTTTCTCTGGGAAGATATTCACAGTTTTGGTGCATTTACAATCAGAAACATCTTTGAACTCTAAAGCTACATAAATACTCAGGAGAAGACAGACACGGGCTGCAAACTGCATTATCCTCTGTCCCTGGACTAGAAAGATCTCCTCTGTTCTGAGGCCATTCTCTCCTACAGAAATAGCCCATATAATGCTGGAACTAGTTAAGTTTACATATATATATTTATTATTTTCAACTTTCAACTTTTCTGTTCTTGTCCAAATTCTTAGTAAGCTTCAAGCACTTCACTTATGTATTTCTCCTCTGTTGAAGGATCAATCCAAGTCCTGTTGCTATCCAGCTGTTTTCAAAAGGATACCCTTTGAGCATGCCAAAGTCCTGAATTGCCAGTGAGCACCCCTCTGGCTCTTCAGATTAGCGTAATGCTCTAGGCTAATCCTCGATGTGGGAAGATCCTAGACCAAGTGATTGTTCTTTCTTAACTCAGCAGGAGCTACACAATTCCTAAATAAATTTGCCAGAGCATGGAGCTCCTTCAAGGTACAGCTGTTGCCCTCTAAGATAGATGTAGGGCATTTCTTTTAATTCTGGCAGTACTGAAGATGCAGTTAGTCAATAGTGTTTGGTGCTACTGGTGGTTTAAAATATTTCAGTCCTTCTCCACCAACCTGTGTTTTATGTAATCCTGCTTCTGTTGTGCTAGCACAAATCTGTTAGAGCCACATCAGGGAGCTGATTTGGTTTAACAAGGACCCCACAACACTAAAGGCAAGTAGGTGACACACAGGGTAGGCTGAGAAGTGGCTACAACTGGAGCCAGAGAGCAACTGCAGTGAGGGGCAATGACTTGGGAAGGAGCTGTTGCCAGAACACACCATTAACACGGTCTATTCAATTTGGTCCCACACTTAGAGAGGAGCTTGAGCGTGCTCAAAGAGCTGAAGGCTCTCTTGTCCCACACACTGTCCCTACCTTTTAGAGAGCTGGTGACATCAAAGGTCTGCCAACATCTAACATCCCAACCCAACGGATTTACACCAGCAAAACTTCAACATGCTAAGGTGAGCTCCCAAGCACCCTGCATCCCAGTTTCCTAATGAAACACTCAGTGAACACACTCATTTCCTTTCCACACAGAGTCTGCTTGTCCCGTCACAACCTCCGTGAGATGTTTCTCTTCTCCCCACAATACACTGGGGAACAGATCCCCAGTGTGCAAGCACTGTGACTATGATGAGATCCTTCCCACCCATCCATCCTTTCCATTACTTCTTGGGATGCCAACCAAGCTTGTGGATGTGAGTTCAGAAGCTGGGGATACTCAGTTGAAAGGATACCAAGAGCTTTTATTTAATGACATCAAATACACATGCAAAAAAGGTAAATATTCCCAAATCTAACCAGAGGTTTTCCCTTTAGGGGGCTTTGCAAATAAGGATGGCTTGATCTGGTCTCTAGACAGACCCCTCACTGAAAACAGCCTTGCTGCTCTTTCCTTCAAAGTGCCTCCACATTTCAGTCCCAAAGACATCAATCCCATCTTCAGCTTCTCCAAACCCAGGGCTTCCAGTTCAGCAGCAGAGTTGAACGCCAGCAGGTCTATTGGTTCTGCCTCCTGAAAAGAGAAAAGCTTTTGAGACAAACATTCAAGAAAAACAGGAGCTCAAGCAGCATTTGGACAGTGCTCTCAGGCACATGGTGTGATTCTTGGGGCTGTCCTGTGCTGGGCCAGGAGCTGGACTTCGACTCTTGTGGGTCCCTTAGAACTGAGAAAATTCTATGATTATCCCCAGGGAAGTTCAATACTTGGAAGAAAACTGAATGAAAAACAAGTTCACCATCTTGCCCAGCAGTTCAGTAGCTTAACCTTGGCTTCCAGAGGCACAGCAAAGCTGACAGACCCTTTTTAGCCTGATGCTGAATACGACCAATATACCTCCAGCAGGAGCAGGAAGGAGAATGAAAAGTTATTTCTAATGCAGCTACACTGTAATTAAATAAATCAATTTAAAAGCATCTCTGTTTAGAAAGATTAACCCCAAAAATAAGTTGTGAAGCTCATATCTTGTCCTGCCACTAAAAGAAAATATGGATTAAAATTTCAGCTTCAAAGGAAATTGATGTATTTGCAAATTGACTGAGTGTAAAAAGGAGCCCTACAGATAGTCTAGCCCAATCCCAGGGCCTTGTCCACAAAAAAACATGGAATAAACAGGAGAATTCAAATGCTGGAATTTACTAACACGCTATAAAGGACACCAAAATCTAAGCCCATTTTGTTCAATATTTAAATGCACATACTGGCCTTATAGTCTGTACCAAAGAAACTTCAGAGCAAGTAAAAACAGCAGTGGGAAGGAGAGCGCTCCCCTTATGCACTCAGCAAAAACAATTCTTGCCAGCAGAATCAGAACCTTTGTCCTGGTAAGTACACAAAACCCCAACTGGCTGCCTCATTATTCTCACCCTACTTCTAAAAAAACCCATTCATCAAGGACTACTATAAAAATGTTTCCACCTGCAATAACAATCTGCCACAGCACTGGTGGAGTTTCCTGTTCTAGAAATAGAAAGTCTCGCAAATACCGAGCAAAAGGTAAACAGTGAAGGATGGTAAACATCCTGTTTAAAACTTGCCAGCTCTAATGGTACAGTAGATGACAAAGATCTAATTGATCACATTACATCCTTGGGCTTTTCCCCACTGAACTGTAATAAACTTTCACACATCACAGTTCAGTTGTTGCCAGTGGCAGACTTTCAC
Organism: Prinia subflava; assembly: GCF_021018805.1. NCBI lineage: Eukaryota > Metazoa > Chordata > Aves > Passeriformes > Cisticolidae > Prinia > Prinia subflava. Next base: position 97,172,046 of record NC_086248.1, read on the forward strand.
TAGGGTGAATAAAGGCAGAAAATCCCAGTAACTCCCTAGCCTGAAAACAAGAGCTACACTTTGTTTTATTGCTAGAGTAAGCCCAGATTCATTACCCCAACAACACTTTCACAGTAATATCATGCAAGGACCCATAAAGCAGAAGTATTGGCACCCTCTGCTGCCAAGTATCAGTTGGACTTTCATCAATTTAGTGGGAAAAGTTACATTGCTGGAGCTTGTTTGCTTCTTCAGCTCTAAAAGCAGCTGAAGACACACCACATTTTGTACTGCTTCATACTTACTGTGCTTTGTGACTGGTTTGTTTCCTGTGCCTTAGCTGGAACATTTTCTTGCTCTTCTTTCTGACCTTGAGTCACTCCGTTCTTTCCTTGGGCCATTTCCTTTGGAGGCTCTGTCAGCTTGCTGTTTTCTCCAGACAGAATCTGAGCTTGCCCGCCTGTGCACACCTCTCCTTGCAGGTCTCTTCCAGGACCTTCTGGTTGCTCCAGTGGTTTCTCATTTGCACTGGTAGATGGACTGTCCTCTGCTGAAGCCACAGAGCTGCTGCAACACTCATCTGAATTTCCAGCACTGTCATTAGCACTGCTGCCTGATGGACAGCTTCTGTCAGATGCACAGGGGGAGCCATCCTTACTGTCATCCTCACAGCCCGAGCCTGTGGCCTCATCCAGTCCTGGCCTGGCCCAGGGAATATATTACAAATTAACATGCATCTATCTTAACTCTTTTTCTTTTAAATAAATTTTTAATTGCCACATTTCTCTTCCCAAAACCCACTTCACAGACAGACATAAGGAGCTATTCTAACAGCTATTTAGGTTAGTTTGGTTAATGGAAGAGCTGTCAATATTGCAAAGGACCTACAAATGCCCAAAACAGGTATTACAGCATTCCCAATACAGAAATGACTGGAATCTTTGACTTCTCTTTCATGTTACATTAGCTGAAAGATGCCAGGGGAGAAAAATAATCTTTTTAAGTTCATTGTAAATATAATTCATTTATGAAGAAAAGGACAATAGGAAGTAGTAGAATATAATCATTTAGAAGAGGTGGGGGGAAAAAGTGTCTGTTTTGCAAATGAAATTTGTCCGCTCCATCTGGGACAGAATTATAGGAATGCAGAAATGTTTACTTTCAGTTCTTTGATTTTATCAGTTGAGTCTTCTTATTTCTATTTCAGTCTACATCTCAGACTAGACTCTGCTTACTTGTATGTATCTAACTTTTCATCCTTTTTAAGGCTTAAGACTGGAGTGTAAAAACAAGGTGTAACTCTTACCCGGGACATTCTCTTTTTTCAGATTTTGTTTCGCTCTTTCCAGGCTCACCCGGACGCTTCCGACTCCTGCTGCTTTCTGATGACACTGCTTTGCTGGCAATAACCTGCAACCCTTCAAAACAAATTTGAAAGTGGACTTCATCAGTACATGATTCATACATGCTGTAGGTTCTGCTTATCTTTTCACTTCAGATGCAATTTAAAACACTAATGGGAAAGAGTCACTATTGGTGATACAGACTCAAAGCCTGAACATAAACTCAGCAGCAGCAAAAGCTTTCCTACATGAACCTACTAAGGGACAGAGTCAATTAAAATTGGATTCCTGAACTGAACTATCAGGTTCCTCATCCTATTCAGCCTCAAGTTTCACTCTCTAGCTGACAGCAAGAGAACAATACAGGGACAAATAAAGTGACTACAAAGACCAGGAACTGAAACAAGGCATTCTGCAGTTGGATGCAATGTCTAGTTTTTATGTACAACTCCTTTAGTTTCACTGTGTCATTCTTACAGCTCAACTAGCAACACCACCTTCACAGAATCTGGCTCTTATTACGAGGTGACCTAGCACAGCAAGGTGAGGCATCACTTGCATCGTGTCAGGCCGTTCAATGGAATTTAACAGGCACTGCAGGCAAAGATGAAAAGTTAAATCAAGCAAATTTCACTGAAATTTAAGGTTTCATTCATTGAAAGAAACCAATTCTTATGTAGATTTTCCTGCTGGGGTGAGGCTGGCCCGAGGGCAGGGAGGCGGGGCAGTACCGATGCGCAGGGCCTCCTCCTGGCGCTCGGCCATCTCGCGGTACTGCCGCTCGTACTCGGGGTCGGTGAAGGTGTGCCGCGGCTCCGCCAGCTTCCGCTGCAGCCTCTCCAGGCGCCGCTGCTCCTTCTCGGCCTCCCGCTCCGCCTGCTTCTTCACCCACTCTGCCATCCTGCGCACGACAGCCACCAAAGCGGCGTCAGAGCGCCCGCTGCAGCGGCAGCTCGCTGCTTTGCAGGCACAGAACGCTCCCACCGCCCGCCAGGACGGCACACAGAGGGAAACGACAACAGGACCCAGCAGAACTGCTGAGGAAATTCATAGAAATGCTGAGGAAACAGCGATTCTGCTACAGAGAATAGAGTAGGGTTTATTCTGAAAGCCAGAAACAGCAGCTAAGTTCACACATCGCCAAGACTGTGGTCTTGCAGCTTCAGAGAGAACTGTGAGAATTCCACACAAGGAATCCAAGAGGTGCAGAACAGCCCCTCAGCCTCAGGCTGCAGTAAAATCACATCTATTTTTGAACTAATAGAATTACAGTCAGGAAAGCCCTGTTGGCTTCCAGTCCACCTGCACTTAGGATTTCACTTTTGCTCTTTTTAGTATTCAAAACACCATTTCATTGCTACAACGGGCTGTCACTTCACCTCTTTTGCTAACAGGGAGCTACAGGATCAGGTTGGTTTACAATTCCAGCTTGTGAGAAAATGCCTTACGCCTTCTCGTGGTTGACGTCCCGCAGTCTCCTCCCACTGAGGTCTCGACAGGCCTCTCTGTTCGTTGTCTTCTCAATCTGAGCACCCAGGGCTCGCAGCATTGACCCAAAGCCTTCCAGAGGAAAGAGTAATCAGCAATTAGCTAAACAGAAACATCAATATAAGGAGCCCAGCTCAGGCTGAATTCCTTAGTTCTTTGGCCACTGAGATCTTTGCATTTATATGGTTGTTTTTCTTTTAAATAAGAGAGTTTAAAGTCAATTAGGTCACATAACACACTCAAATCACAGACTGTTTGTACCTGAAATATTTGTCCTAAGTGACCACTGAATGAAACTTGGCAGTCTAAGATGACAGGTCCTTTTAAAAACAATTTCAACATTGAAGCCACTTTGGTACATGTTACAGACTTCTACAAACAGAGAAAAGCTGAAAAGGCATGGGAGGAAGATCTGGACTGCAGCTTCCCTAGTCAGTCCTCAGCTTTGTACCAACATTTTGGTTTTAGCTCAGAGACTTTGTATCAGTCAAACACAGAAAAAGATCTGCCAGCATCTGAGGACTCCTGCTATAAGTATGGACTACAGCACAGCAGAGGTTTTTTTTAACCAAAGAATCTAATCATTAACAAGCAGATTAAACAACAAACCTCCTTTTCCACCACAAAGCCTCGGCTCCAGGCTATAAACGACCCCACTCTGCAGCTCATCTTCATCACTGGCCAGTCGCCCATTACACCTCACATACAAGCTTTCTTCTGGGATGTTCTAAAAACGCAGCAAGATTGAGTCAGATCACTGAGCCAGAGAAAATGAAACATTCTGACACAGAAAATCATTAAGCAGTCATGTTTCCTTCCTTCCAGAGGGGAGGCAAAAAAATCAGACAATCTGAAAAGCATGAACATTCTCTAACTGTGCTTGTTTTAATTCCTGGTTACCAAAGGATTGAACACAGTCTAAATCAGGTTGTAAACATGAACAACCAAAAGCTATATACTATGGGAAAAATTCAGAAACAACCTGTGATGAACTGACCACAACCCTCACTCCCTGTCCTCAGTGCTGCTGCTGGGGAGAAGACAGAGCCTGGGAAAGAGGGAGGGAGGAGGGAAGGTGTATTTAAGATTTCTTTTACCTCTCATAATCCTACCCTGATTTTGGCTGGTAATAAATTAATTTCCCCAGGTCAAGCCTGTTTTGCCCGTGGTGGTGACTCCTGAAAGATCTCCCCGCCCTTATCTCGTCGTTTGACCCTTTTTGTTACATTTTATCTCTCCTGTCCAGCTGAGGAGAGGAGGGAGAGCGGCACCGGGGTGCGCCTTGAGTCCTGCCAGGGTCAACCCACCGCAGTGTGTATGTATGTATATATATAAACACACACATATATATCATGTAGATAAGAGGCTACAGGGCTCTCTTACAGCAAACCCTCCCGCTCAGCGAAGCGACAGCAACGACGAGCAAGGTGCGCACAGGCGGGCATCGCGCCCGCCGCCCGCGGGTGCCGGAGCGGCCTCAGCGGGCCCGGCCTGCGCGGCGCCGCCGACGCCGGAAGCGCAGCGCCTCCCGAGGCCGGAGGGCCCCACACCCGCCCGCGGCGCCCCGCTCCCCCGGCACTCACCAGCTCCCGGGCGCGGTGGCGGCGGAGGCAGAGCACGGAGCCGCCCCCGGGGGGCAGCGGCAGCGGCCGCGCCCGCGGCCCCAGCGGGTCCCGCACCCACAGCGGCGCCAACCCCAGCGCCGCCATCGCTGCGGCCCCGCGCGGTCACGTGACGCGGAAGCGGGCGGGGGCACCGGGCCACGCCCCCGTGCCCTCAGCCCCGCCCGGCCCCGCCCGGCCCGGTTCTGTCCCGGTTTTGTCCCGTTTTGTCGTCGGGAGTTCCTTATGTAAATGGTTCAAGGCGAATCCAGGGAGCTCTGCCGTTCCAGACCGCGGAATCCGTGCAGCTCGCCAGGCTGTGCAGCCTTCCCGGAGCCCGTCCCGGCCGGAGCGGCGGGGAGCGCGCGCCGTGGCTCCCGCTGGCGGCGGCGGCGGGAGCGGCAGCGGGAGCGCGGGAAGCAGGGAGCGCTCGTGCCCCCTCAGGGACGGGAGGCGCCGCCGACCATCGCAAGTGCGGGAAAGGAGCCGAGATGGGCATTCCTGCGTTGTCTGGCCAAACACGGTGCGAGCTTCACGCGAGGATCTGCAGGGCGTCCCTGTGGATTCTTCGCCTTGTTCACTCCCACACACGGTTTGGCGTAGGGATGAGAACAGGCCCAGAGCTCCGGTATCCGGGGGCGATGCGCCTGGGCCGGGGCGATCCCAGACATGAGGACCGGGAGATAAATTCATTGGGAGCTGCGGAGAAGGACTGGGGGTTCTTGCGGATGAAAGGCAGCAGAGTGTACTTCAGTCCAGAAACACAACACATCCTGGGCTGCATCAGAGGAAGGACAGCTGGCAGGACAAGGGAGGCGTTTTGGCCCCTTTCCCCTCATGACACCGCACCTGGAGGGCTGTGCACATCGTCAGCACCAGAGAGTCAGCCTGTTGGAGCAGTCATCCTCAGGCAGCCTGTTGGAATGGATCCAGAGGAGGGCCAGGAAGATGCTCAGTGGAGCTGGAGCACCTCAGCTATGAGGACAGGCTGAGACAGCTGCAGTAGTTCAGCTCTGGGGACACCTCATTGCAGCCTTCCAGTACTTAAAAGAGGCAGAGACAGATAGTGATAGGACAAAGAGGGATGTTTTTAAACTAACAGAGCAGAGACTTAGATTAGATGTTAAAAACGAGTTCTTTACACTAAGGATGGTGAGGCAGTGGCATAGGTTGCCCTGTATGTGTTTAAATCAGAGTTGTTCTGGAGCAAGAGTCCACAATCAGCTCTTCATGACATGTGGTAACTACCTGTAGGCAGGAGACTGAAGAATTAGTTAGAGAGAAAAAAAAAAAATCATACTTCTCCCTGTCCAGGAAAGTATGTGTACAGAGGTAGGGTGGACATCCAGGCAGTGTAACCATTCTTTGGTGGTTTCAAATCTCTTCCATGTCTCCAATATAACCATCCAGATAGAGGATATTTGAAGGCGGGTTGCTCCCAGATGTCTCTGGTGGGAATTGTTTCAAACACTAGCAAAGATGTGGTTGGACAGCCCTGAGACCTGCAGTGTGATACACCTGACACTTTATCTCCAGATAACCGTGTTACCTGGAGTGCCTTTGTGTTGGATAGCTCCATGGGCAAGGACTATTGCTCACGGTGTCATCTGCCCACTTCAGGTGTGTCCTCACCCGAGGTGGGGGCTTCCCTGCCACAGTGGCACCTGGCACCCTGAAAATCCCCGTTAGCAAGCAAGATGGGCTCCTGTGCTGGAGCCTGCCGCTGAATTCAGCTCTTAGGCGTGGTGCTGTTTTAGAAAGATGGGGGTTGTGCCTGAGCTGCTGGGCTGTTCCCCAAAGGCTGTCTCACCCTTTCAGCCTGCTGAAGAGCCGCGCTCCCTGGCCAGGCCTGTGCCAGCATGGATAAGTGGCTCTCATGCCTGGCTGTCTTAAGGTGATGTGATAAAGAAGGAGGAAGCTGAGGAACAAAGAGGCAGAGACATGACTTGAAGACTTCAAAATGTAAACAAATGAGTAATAACTTAATTAAGGGGATCTCCCAATGAGTTTGTCTTGGCCAACTCACAAATCAAACATCACCCACCACTTCTTACACTATAATTTTAGCTAAAATATTTTTGTAAAGGATCCTGACCTAATCCAGACTCTTTGTTTGCTACAACAAGTTGATATTTTGAATTTTGTGTCACATTGGCACAGTGGAGCCATTCAAACCCTATGTGTATGTAGCCTGCAAAAGCTGTGGTTATTTTTTTGCTGGATCAGGCCCAAATTCAGTTGACATTGTATTTTAAGTCACGTAGTACTGCTTGTTTCATGCCACACCTGCAGCATGCCGCCTGATGTTAAATTCCACTAGATTTGGGGTATTTTTATTCATTTGTGGTACCTGATTGGAGTGTAATTGGTGCACGTGAGGTATGTGTGCACACATTTGCAGATGAATAAGTATTTTCTTCAATCTGTGGGATTTCACTTGCGTTCTGAGGGCGTGAATCATTTCCTCCTCTGAAACTCCTGTTCTTGGCATGGAGGGTGTGGAGCTTGCCACTACAGGCCAAATAGGTGGAGTTGTCCAGGAAAGAGTTGGGCCACAGAGCTGCCCTGTGGATGTTCTGGATCAGTGTAATCCACAGGTTCTTTGATCCGTGTCTTTTCTGAATGTTTCAGCCTACTCTTTCATCTCTGGGGTTTTGTATCATCTCAGTGAAAAGAGGACCTAAAAGGAGGCGCCACTGCATCCTGAGAGATATCCATCCATGGCAGCAACCTGTCATTCCTAGCTCTGACACCGGGATGGTGCCTGCCAGCTAGAGCTGTGAAACCCTGCCAGCAGCAGAGCTGACAGCAGTGGAGTCACACTGAAGGGATCAGGCTCTCTGCAGATCCTCCAGCACCACCTGACAGGTGGTTTTGGGCTACTGATGCCATTGTCTGCCCAGTGCTGGGGTCTGTGCTTGGGTGATGGTGTCTGTGAGACTTGCCCAGACCCTTGCACATAGTCAGGCTACAAGTGAGCAGCATTTAACAAGCAGAGGAGTGGGTTTCTCTCAGCTCAGCCCCACAGCAGAGCCTGCTCTCAGGATTTATGCAGCACCATTTAGCTGGTTCATGTCAGTGGGCGAGTGTTCCTGTGTCTCTTGTTCTGGATTATGCTTCTATTCCTAGAACTCATCAAAAGTCTATTGCCTTGCTCCTCACAGAAAAGTCTAAATAAGTCAAAAGGGCTGTTATTATAATTTCCCATTTGAAATGTATTTTATGAGAAGTGTTATTCTCTTGGTAAAACAACACACACTCTCTGATTCTGCAGTGGTGCTTTAGACTTAGTTAATAAATCATGCTTGCCACTTTTCATTTAGAAAGGATTTCACAGACATAATTAATTAAACCTGACAGTATCCTTGTGGGATAAGTAAGTACTCCGACTATTTTAATGGTGACACTCAGACAAACTGGTTATTCTACCTTATCAAATCAGTCAAAGGATCAAGTCTAGAATTTAAAACTTCCTGCTATCCCGACATAATTTAGGAGATGAGACCACCCATCCTTTTTGTATTTCATCCTGATATCCATGTGTGTGATGCCTGAGATGGCAGGTGGGGTTCTGTGGCCTGCAGGACGCAGTGTGGGGAGACCAGGCTGTGATCTGCTTCGGTTCTATTACCTGATGGGACATGGAACACAGATTGGTCAGTCTGTCTGGAGCCATCAGCCGTGTTACTGTCATAATGCTGCTGTTCACTCCCCTGTTCATTCACTCACCCTCGTTGTTTCCTCTGGTGGGCTCCATCTAATGGGGGTATCGATGCTTCCCAGTGCTCTTAAACGGTCTGTCAGGACCAGGATCACATTATGCAGGACTGTAATGAGGAAAGAGCCAGGTACTCGCTGGCCCTTGTCTTCCAATCTGCACCTGGAAGATGCTGGTGGGAGTGAAGAACCCAAACCAGTTGTTTGCCAGGGGCCCAGATTAGCAAGGATGGGTCAAGAGTTGTTCTGATAAGAATTCAGTGTTTCTCACTCCTGAAAGTGCTCCTAGACACAGGTAAGAGAAAGGATGGAAGACTTCACTATAAGTGTGAAACAGATGCATATGTTCCTTTTAGAATATTTTAAGTCTGCAGAGATATTAACAAAGGTGAATTTTGTCCACTGAGGTCACTTCCAAAATCTGAAAACATGTCCTTTAAGAGTGGGGGGTTTTGTTTGCTAGGCAGTCAGTCATGTACTATCATAAATATATGGAACTGGATCATCTGGATGTATTTTCTTTTACATTTTAATGGTATCCCGAAGGGTAAGCTCCACATCATGTATTTGCAGTTAAATGTGTTGCATGTTTTCATGTTATTTTTATGTGGAGGATAACGACAGGATGAAAAAGGTGTGTGCATGTTCTTAGGACAATAACTAAGAGGCTGTATGACATGAGGGAACACTGTTTTACTTTAGACAATATGGCATCATACTCTTTGATAAAAATATAATTAACTGTAATGAACCTAAGTTGATATTTGCAAGTGCAGTTTCCTGCCAAATGTCAATAGTTAGTTGCTTCAGTTTCTGTGTCGTTGACCCAATGGGGAGAGACAGGGTGTTAAAATACCTGAAACTGGGATGGGAGCAGGTGGGGGAGAAATGGAGATGTTACTTATACATTGTGTGAATGCAACAGCTACTGTTTAATATTCTTATTGTCTCACAGGGAATGCCTGGATTTCAATCTCTGAACAAGTATGGGGTGAGATTTCTTTATTCTTATAGCCTATAGTTGTTACTAGTGCAGATATTTGGAGATAATCAAGATTTTAAGGTAACTCTAAACTCAGTTTTACCCTCACTTTGGTCCCTTTGTTATGCTTAACACTTTTGTCTCCATCCTATGCAGGGATATTTTAACTGTGAGTTCTTTCAGGGGAGGAACATGCACTGCTCTGCACATGCATATGTGAAGAACCTGAGAAACCAAGTTCCTTCTTTGTTTTGCCCTAAATATCACCAGCACAGTCAGCCTTGTTAGTGTTCTGAATAGCAACCTGAAATTTGGCAGCAAGAGTTTGAAATGAATTGGTTAATTAGACACCCAGGTAACATTGCAGAAGGTAACACTTCAGGTTCCTAGAATTCCTTTACCTTGTGTTTTCTCTGCTTTGCTAATCTGAATGCCTGGATTTGGTCTGTTCTGGTTAATTTTAACCAAATACAGGTGGAGAGTGCTGAATGGTCACTTGTAGTGAACAGTGTATTTTATAGGAAAACAATACCAAAACCAGGTCTCTGCCTCTTTACTTTTCCTCTCCCTGTAATGAAGCTTTTAATTACAGCTTGCAGAGACACTGCAGAGACACTGCTTAATTACTAAATCTCTGTGTAGGGACTGGATTCTAGCTTCCTAATTGGCACCTGTGTGTTTGACAACTTCATAAAAATCCAAAGCTAAGAGTGAGCACAAGGTATGAAATGTGTATGTTGTATACAAGGTAGATCTCTATTGTCTGTCAGACCCCTGTGCCTTAAAGTTTTTAAGAAACAGGAGAGAGAGAGTGAACATTGTACAGCTTTGCAATGTGGATTCATCCCATCATGACACTGTCTGCAATAATTAGAACAAAGTTACTCTTTTCTTAAAATGACGAGCTGAAAGGGGAAAAAAAAAAAAAAGACCAGGTATCCTCATTTGTTTTTCAACTGAGACGAAAATTGATTTGGAAATGTTCCTTGCTAGAACTGAAGTTGCATTTCCAGTAGTTGGGAGGAGCTCCCAAATTATACTACCCCACCCACGTCTGCCTGCTTTCGGTTTACCTGAGGAGACTACAAAGGAACAGAAAGAGGAAAAGAGGACAGCAACGAAAGGGAGAGCACACAGGACAGGTCTAAAAAGACAGAAATTTCAGGCAGAGTGCCTCAATGAATAAGGAGGGTAAGCCCTCATTTTGGGTTGTGTTCAGCAGAGAGATCACGTGCTCGGCAGTCTGTGGCATGGCGGTGTTCTTAAATCCTGCTGAAAGCAGATCATGGCACTGATCATTGGCCCTTTGATCAAGTGTTATGAGTCAGATCCCCAGCTCGTGTAAATTCTCAAAGGTCCGCTGGCTTGAGGGAGAGTTGCCCCGAGTTAAGGATCCAGTCTGCAGTGGAGAGAGGCCTCATTCTTTGGGTAATGAGTTGGATATTGTTGCCTTTTGACTGGATCATACCAGCCCCACTCAGGCAACATTCTTGTAGTAGTAATATTTATCTGCTTGTGTAGAGAATGTTCTACCAGCTCGCTGAGGACCTACAAATTAATAATAACACATTCAGATTTATATTTGTTTCTCTTGAAAAAAAAAAATACAGATATTGATTTAGGGGAAAATGTGGGAGGTTTTGTTGTTGTTTTATACCATAAGTTTGAGTTGGAGAATACTGACATTATAGGATTACAGACATGTAGCTTCTTGTTGATTTGATATTGGGATAATTTGCCATTATCTTTACACAGTATCTTTTTGCACCCATGCAATTGAATTAAATTGTTAATGTGATGTTCAAGGAACACCACTGGTTGGATTCCCCTCCAGTGTTTCTTCTAATCCTTTCCAAAACAGAGCTAATTATGTGTCATCTATGAGGAATTTGTAATACAGCTCACTGTGCCCCTTGAGGATCTTTCTTAAGTCATATGTGTGTGAAGTCTAGAAAAATCCTGTCCTCACATGGCTATATTTCAATGTTAGGAACACGATGATGATACAGCTGGGCCTTTGTTCCTTCGTGTTCCTGTCTGACTTGGGCTCTGGCCTAGAAGTGATGTCGGTGTCAGAATATGCCAGAGTGGTTGTTTCTCAGAGCAGGCCTATGAAGAAGTTCTTGCCAGTGTGTGAAAGGCGCAGTTGGAAAATCTTGTTGATGATGATTGTTTTGTTGTTGTTGTTGTTTCTTTCTCCCTCATGTTCTTTTGTATCAGGAAGTCACAGGAACAGTTTGCCAGGAGAAGCCTTCATGCCAGTTGTACCCCCACATCTGCAGACCTGGGCTCGGCTCCGTCACGTGCTCACTCCTGGCTTGTGCAGGTGGCCCTTTGCCTGTAAAGGTTCTACAGGGGACCTTGTGCTTCTCAGAACCAAGAACCTTAAATACTGCAGATGTGGCAGGAGCAATTTTCCTGGCCCTTTGAGCCCCATGCTGAAGTTCAGGGCTGCCAGCCAGCCAGCTTGTCCTTCCGTGCACATGGGAGCAGGGTGCTGTGTGCGCCCAGCAGGGGGAAGTGACAGTGACAGGAGCACTCGCTGTCTGTTGGAGCTCAGGGCTGGGCCGAGGGGCGTAACTGGTGTGTGTCATGTCAACTGCAGTAGCACCTGGTAAATTACTCCCTCTCAAGTGAGGGTTCATCCTGCATAAGCAGAGCCCCTCTTCTGAGTGTGGGACACAGCGCCAACATGGAAACTGTGCCTGGAAGCCTTGTAGCCCAGAGGAAACAGGCTGGCAGCCATTCCTGTGGTTCTTTGCTGCTGAGGTTTTAAGTGGTGCTGCTTCTCTTCCTCTGTCCTGAGATCTGTGCCCTGCAGTCCATGTCTGATCCAACTGATGCTCTCCACTTCAGTTGCCCAGGCTGTGGCTTGTATTTTAACATCACTTGTACACTGTAAGTTGTAGTGCCAAGACTTGGCATGCAAAAGTTGTAGTGAGTCCCCACAGAATGGAAGATTTGCTAGAATCATACAATGTTAGCACATGCTAAATTTGTGTATTCTCATTTATTTTCCGTTGCTTGTTTTGATGAGTTTGGAGTTGTTGGGGGATCAAGATTGTGCCTGCAAACACAACTGTCTAACATTTTCTTTAGAAGTCAAAAAAAAGGATGAGATTTTGATGTTATCACCTGTTTGCAGGGATGTAGGACTTTTGGTAAAAGTCCCCAGTCTCACTGTAGAACTTAAGAGAGAATTTTGTCAGCAACTAAGACATATAAGTCATTATAATGAATTGGTGCTGCCTGACAAATCCTTCTCACCACCAGTGATCCCTGGACTCCTCTAAGGCAGCTGGGCCCCATGAACGTTGTGTTGTGGCACTCACAAAGCAAGTGAGGCTTGACAGGCACTGTTTGATCATGAGGAACCACCTATTGCCACATCGTTCCTGTGCACCCTTGCTTCCGGCCCCCTTCTCTGACACAAGAGATGTGTGGTCAGAGTGTGTTTGGGAGACAGGAACTTCTAATTCTGGCTCTGCTACTTTCTTCCTTGTGGTGTGAAAGTAGCTCGATGGGTGTTTTAAAGGAATTTTTTAAAAATACCTCCTAATTAGGGTGCCCACACCTGGGTATGTAGTCAGAGGCACACTAGGCCTCATTTTCAGAAATGAGTATCTGTGAATCCTTGTATTCTCTGCTGGAATTGTGGGTACTGAAGGTTGAGTTGTCAGGACGAATTGTTCTTCGTTAGCTTGAACATGAACTGTGTTGCAGAAGTTTCTGAGCATTAGGAAACTAATGAGAAGTGCTACTATAAAGTGCTATTCTCAATAGCAACTGCAGTTTTCACACTGTGATGCCTTGTGAGATGTGAATTCGAGAAGAGGAGGAGGAGAAATGAAGAAAAATAATCTAAAAATATGGTACAGAAAAGTAGAGTCTACAGAGTGTGTAACTTACAAAGAATGTTGGGAAAATAGGAAGCTTTCATTTCTTTAAAAACCCCCAAAGCTCTGTAGTCTCAAAAGACTGAAAATAACTTCATGTTCTTTGCTGATGCTTTAAGATATAATGTCTGCTACTCCATCTTTCCTCTCCCTTTTCTGCTCTCAGGAGACCACTTTCTCCACAAGTGGGTTTTGAGATTTGGGAATACTTGCTAAGAAAGATGGGACATGCCAGAACACTTCTCAGCTCTCTTAGAGCCAGACCTCAGAACAGTATTTTGATTTCTGAGACCCTTCCTCAGCTGAGGCTTGAGGAAGCATCACAAATGAGGCTTATAAAGCATCAAGACCATTTCAAGAGAGTCTTATATTTTTACGAGGAACAAGAAGATCTATTTTGAAAGCAATCAGCCTAGAGAATATTGCTCCAAATATATTAAGATATAGGGTGTCATAGCTGGTATTTTGGTCTGCTGTTTGCTGCTGGAGCCTGAGTACTTTGGTCTGTGCTGTTTGCATTGTACTAAAGAGTAGCTGAGTTTCATTCTGCCTGCTATCCCTAGGGCCCTCGTGAAGAAGAGATTCATATCTCATGAGATTACCCCACTGAGCAAAGAAATGAAATAAATAATATTATCTTTTAGTTCTGTCAAGTACAGTAGCTCTCAGAGCCTTTCAAGGCAGCGTCAGCAGGGGCTGGATCCTGCAGCAGTGTAGAAAGGCATCCTTTACAAGCACAGCGCTGCAGAACGGAGCCGATGTGAGCCTAATGGGGGGTGGAAAAGAGTGAGCCTTCTTTTCCCCTCCCTAATGCAAGCCCACAGGGGTTTATTTTCCAGCAGGTATGAGCCTTGGGGCAAATCAGCCCACTGGAATTCTTCTACAACAGGAGCTCCCAGGAAATCAGTGTAGTTGTAGTGGAGATCTTGTTTGGGAACCAATTAGAGCTTGTGTTGGTTGTTTCTCCTTGGCAGCTTTAATGAACCCGTAACACAGAAGTACTGGAAAGAAAAGATTTTGCAGAAGTCTCTGTTAGAAAACCATGGGCTACCCAGTTCCTTCCACAGTACAGTACTCTTCAAAAGACAGCAAAGGTTGTAATCATAACTTAGTCACGTGTGAAGAGCCAGGAGAGCTAAAATGAGTTAAATAATTTTATTGTGCTGGAACGTTGGGAAGAAATATTCCCCAGAACAATTGTTCTTCCCTATTCTGCAGAAAATTCTGCAAAAACCCACTTGAAATGTGTCTGTCAATGCAAACTAACTCAGGCAGCAACAGTAAATTTCAGACTCTTGCATTATCATTACAGAGGAAAAACTCCCTTCTCTGTTTACTTGTCCACCAGTCCGTTCACCCAGTGCCTTTAACATATTTCTGTAATTAAATTTCACATCATACCTCTGAAATATGTTATCACATTTGATCATACTTTATCTAAAAAAATCACAGATACTCCTTGTCATACCATACAATTTCTAGTCTTTGGCAGGGCTGTACAATAACCTCACCATTATCTGCCGTGCCCTATTCCCTGTCGGGTACTAGGACTTGGTTTCTGTTTCACTGAAGTTAACCCTTTAGTGCACTCCAAACTGGCAGTGTCTAAGGAAAAAAGCATATTACTGTCCTGAGAAATGGAAGAAGAAAGGGCATAAGCTTAGAGAAGTCATTAAGAAGCTGAAGTTCTCCTGACAAGGGGTTTCTGTTTTGGATTTTTTATAGTGCCAGTGTAATAGGAATTCAGCTTTTTTGGTGTGATATTGCAAGTCCTGTTTCCACCTTAAGATACTGAACTGTTGCATGCCAGTCCTTCAAAGCTGATAAGAAGAAATGAAGACTGTGGTTACAGCTACAGTGCATTGCATGTACCTGGAACTGTTCTTAGCTCTGGATCAGGCAATTAAAGATATTTTTAACTTCCAGTCTTCAAAAGGTAATGGACTATTTTTTACTTTCTATTAGAAAGTATACTAAAATATTAAGCATATCTAAAAGGTTATTATGAACAAACAAATAAGCAAACATGATAGGAATAGGAATGGAGTTTCAGGATGTCATTACAGGGTGCTCATACTGGATTTTTATGACTCTTTCCACCAGAAGAAACTCACTAGACCACAGAAAAGAAAGAATTAGCACTATATTGTGTAACATTATTTACTCTTTCATGTTCTGTGGGACCTCAGTAGAGGGATGAGAGATGAGTTCCAGCAGTGCATGTGTGTTAATAATAGGCCATACAAATGAGATTATAATGAGAGAATCCTGGGTGATACAGAAGGAATTAGAGACAGGAGTCCCCTATATAACAGCAGGCATGTACTCAGTGAAACTAAGAGCTTGGTAAGTCTTTGTAGGAGACCATCTACAAAGGTGAGCCAAACTCATCAAGCCTCCTAAAAAGTAGTGGCAATCCAAAAAGCAAAATTCTTAAGTCCTGACTCTGAGCTGTTGTAGGCTTATTTTCACTCTTATAAAACTTTGTCCTTGAAATACCTTTTGGGAAAAGTTTTTCATTGAAACACTGTTAATTACCAAAAAAAAAGTTTGGAGAAAAAGAACAGATTTACTGCTTTGGGGTTATTAGACATTAGAAAAATGCAGTTTGTCTCCAGAGTAGGTTGTCCTGAATCCCCTGGCCATATGTGATGCTCAAAGTGTGACAAGCTGTACCTTTGGACTTCGGATGTCAGGACTCATGCTTTTGCATTTTAAAGTAGCTGTATCTTTTAAGCTTTCCTGAAGAACCCAGGAATTCCAACAATTTTTTTTTCATGTGGCACATGTACACTTTCATTGTTATTTAAACAGGGAGACTTTCCTTCAGGCTCAGTTTTCAGGGATACACTTTATCACAGGCGTAAATGAAAAACTATGAATCCTCCACAGGAACCTGTGGAGCTTGAAATTTGCTTGAGAGTTGCTTAAAAGTAAACAGGTGTGGAAGAGTTTTCTTTGAACAGTGGGGCCATAATATATGTGTGATATATGTGAAGCATTTTAGAGAACTGCAAAAGGCAAAAGAGACTATTAAAAAGCATCATAAAGTGAGGAAAAAGCTGTGTCTACCACTACTGCTACGACACAACTTCTTCTTATCTGTGTTTCCAATAGGTGCCTATCTCTAAAGATAGGTGTACTACACAGCTGCTAGTTCTGGCCAGTGTATTTTTGGTGCCTGTATTGACAGAGCATATAAATATTCCAGAGGATAGAAATGTGTCCTGTGTGATGGGCAATCCAGCATATCAAACAGCAGTACAACAGCTGCTGTTACAGTGCTGTAACTTTGGTGCTCTACAAATCCATGACATAGAAACCTTCAAAACAAATACTAATAGAAAGCTATTTACACTGAGGCAAAATTATTGTAACTCATTTTGAGGTTTTTAGGTGACTTGTACTTTCCTTAACAAGTGCCAATGATTGCCACCCCTAGTAACTTCCTAGGAAAAAACAGCAAATGTATATTTTTGTCTCTTATGTAGATGATTATTTAGGAATATATTTAAATCTGCACCAAATGTACTGTTAATGTGGAGTTAAGGCTACAAATATTTTAATTCTGTCAAAATGCATTTTGAGAGGAAGATAGTTTTAAATCCTGTGAGCATTTTGTACTGATATTTAACTTTAATTTCCAGGAGAAACTGTAAGTGCATAGCAGCCATAACGACCAACTGGGTGGCAGGCCTGCCAGGACTGGAGTGAGGATGAAGCAACACAGTCCAGGGTTTTTTAAGGATGGGATTGAAATTGGCTAGCAAAGACTGTCCAGCCTGGGAGCTGCAGAAGGAAACACAGCAGGAATGGGACTGGGGCTGGCTGAAAAACTAGGGAAAGGTGGGAACTGTTTGGCATCAGAACCAAGAGGATGAAAGATAGGGGTAGGAAAAAAAAAGCAACAGAAAGAAGAGAAAAATGCAACTGCCTGAGCAAATACATTGAGTCAAAGAGGTGTGTAGGGAAAATGAAATAAAGAAATAAGGAAGTGGCCACCAGGCTGGGAGCTGGGGCAGGCAATAGGTGAGAACTTGCAGATCTGGAGTGCAAAGATAGATTGGAGGTTCAATGAGTTAAATAAGGGAGATGCATCTGATTGAGAAAAGGAAGGGAGAATTGGGTCTGGAGGAGATGAATGAAAGTAGGAGTCAGGTGAAGGCTGTAGATAAATAAAGGTAGTCTTTTATACTCCTTCCATCACCAAAGTGTCTGAGTGGCTTTTTAGATAAAACTAATAACAACCCCAGTTCTCCCTGGGTGATAGGAGAGAACTTTATCTGTTGAGCTGGAACTAGACAAAGTCATTTGGATGTTCAGTTTGTGCATTTGGGGGGATAGGAAAGAAATGTTTCTTCTTTTATCAGAGACCCTTTGGAGTTTGGTGACAAACTGTGAATGTCTTTTGTAGTGGGAAGCCTTTCTCAAATGATTCTGGAAGATTACCTGCAGTGTTGCTTACAAACAACCATACTCTGCTCATACTCTGGACTCCCTTTTTTGTTTCTTTTTGGGTCCAGTTAACCTCAAAAAAGGCAAACTTCATCTGCTCTGCTGTGTTTTGTTTGGCTTGCAGTCTGTGCTGTTGCAAAGGGAAGCAGCTGCTGCAGTTGTTTGTAGATGTTCCTGCAGTCTGTGATGTTACTGGCGTTGATCTGATAGCTCTTCCTCCATCTGGGCCAGTGCATTACACTGGCATTGGAAGCTGACTAGGAGTTATTTGGAAGGTCCAAAGCAACACTGTGCTAGTTTTGCTTGTTTTGTGTTTTGTTTTGTTGGTTTTTTTCCCTAGTAAAATTTTGAAACAGTATTTTTAACTTGATATAATAGTTGCAATTAATGCATCCTGGTGGGAAAAGTGCCCGCCTTGCTCTACCCAGAGTCTCCCAGGCAAGATGAGTATTTCCCAACAAGGGAAAGGTGAAAAACATTATTTTGAAAAATATCTGCTACCTGGACAGCCCAAAGGAGTATAAGCAGTGGAAATCTGCCTCTTTTTTTTGCTGAAGGAGGGCTGTCTACTTTCTGTAAAAGGTGCTGAAAACAACTTCTGATTTGAAAGTTCCTCTTTTCATTATCATTTGAGTCTTCCCTGGCTGCAATCTGCACCGGCTGTTTTCCACCCTAATCTCCTTTCCCGTGGCAATCTGGCCACGCTTGCAGCAGCGGTGGTTGTGCTGGGTGAGGATGAAGTGCTGCAGTTGTCCTTGGCATGTTATTGCCGGCTAAACCAGTGGAATCTCATTAGGTTAGATTTCTTCATGGCCGCTTATGGATGCCTTAGGGTGGAAGATGCCTGTGGTCTGCAGAGATAAAGGCCTTCGGAAAGGAGGAGCAAAGGCTTATCGGTGCTGCCAGTGAAAGAACGTCTGGAGTCTTTTTAGAGTAGAGCTCTTTCGGTGCTGTCCTGTAGGCACTCAAACAGCATCTGTGGTAAAGCTCAGAGGGCCGTACCTGTTCCTACAGCCCTGGAAAAGCTCGGGTTTAATGGCACTAATCAGCGAGGATGAAACGAAGGTGCAAAACCTGATAATACTGCAATAGTTTTCCCTTCTCTGAGCTTTCCCTGTGTTCCGCTGCGGGCAGTGGGCAGACAGTATCCTGTAGTCCTGCCTGCGGTGGTCCTGTCGCGTTTGAAACCTCCAGAGCTGCCAGCGGCGGGCGGGAGCAGCGCTGCAGCGCTCCAGGAGAGCTCGCTCGGCCGCCGAGTTCCCGGAGGAAAACACGGGCTCGCTGTGGGAGGGGGCAGCGCCGGGGCCGGGACAGCCCCGCCCCGCCTGGCGTCATGGAATTCCAGGGCGCTCCCGCCAATGGCGGCGGGGGCACGTCCGGGGCCGCCGGCGACCGTGGGGCTCGGTCCCGCCCGGCCCGGGAGCGGGCGGAGCAGCTCCTCCGGCGGGAGAAGGGCGCGGGAGCAGCCGGACGGAGAGGGACAACCCACGGATTATTAACCCCCGGGCAGCTTCTGGCGGCTGGGAACTAGTGCTGCCCTCTTATAACTTTTCCAGCTGCTCATCATGGGATGTGTGTGTTGTGTAGGGAACTGATGCCAGTTTCGGTGCCTGGCTTTTAGAGTTTACAGAGCATTTGCAAATACTCTTGCAAATACAGCTTAGAGTTCACTTCTGACTGTCCAGTAAGGTGCTGTTCTCTCATAAAATACTATCAATAGATAAATCAATCCACCAATACATCTGTAAGTATAAATAAAAGCCTTTGTGGTTTCTCTTTCCTGACTCTCACCTCTCATAAGCTCACCGTAGGGTCAAAGTTATATGTGGGGCGTGTCTGGTCATGTCTGTGCAGTGCAGCCCATTGTTTTTATCTGAGCACTAATGCAGACCATATCTATTTTAGCAGGGTGTTCTGCCCACGATAACTCTCTCTTTCTTGTCAGGTTTGATTAGCCCCAAGTGAAGGCTCTCATGGCTAAACCACTTCTGCTGCTGGAGGTAGTTTGGCTGTCTCTGCACAGAGCTGCATTACATCATCACCCGTAATAAAGATTTTGCAAATCAAATATGGCTCCTTCTAATGCCTAAATGACAGAGAAGATGGTGGCACCGGTTTGTGTGAGCAGAGGATCTGACTGTAGTTGAGATGTGCTTAGACAATTGCCAGTGACTGTTCAGTTGTGTTAGAGTGCACTTTCCCCCAGGGGAAAGTTAGGTTACTTTCCCCCAGGGCATTTTGATCCTGCCATTAATAGAAAATAAAGAGCAGATTTTCTCACTAAACATCACGGCAGCTGATACAACCGGCTGGGATCTGCTGGCGATGGCAGTGCTAAACTTACAGTTGCTTTTCCAATAGCTGCATTTCAAACTCCCAAAAGTGGGACAGCACCAATGCAGGAAATGAGGCTCCCCTTCCTTCCCCAACAGTAGACTTTGCTGGTTAACCACTGTGCCTGCAGGGTGTTTCTGAGACAGAAGTATCCCCAGCAGTCCCCTCCTGATGCTCAGCTCTCATTTTACAGACCAAGTGTGGCCCTTCCACAGCAGATCCTCATGGGTGGGCTCTGATGAACCAGATTACAGGGAGAATTTTTTAGTTTTGCTTCCATGTAAAGAAAAAAATCACCAAATCAATTAGGTTGGAAAAGACCTCTAAGTTCATTGAGTCCAGCCTTTGTCTGAACACCACTTGTCAACTAGACCATGGCACTAAGTTCTGTGTTCAGTCTTTCCTTAAACACATCCAGGGGACAGTAACTCCACCACCTCCCTGGGCAGTCCATTCCAATGTCCCATCACCCTTTCTGTGAAGAAATTCCATCTGATGTCCAAGCTAAACCTTACTCTGTGCTATTTGAGGCCATTTCCTCTTGTCCTATCACAGGTTGCCTGGGAGAAGAGGCCGATCCCCACCTGGCTACAACCTCTTTTTGGGGAGTTGTAGAGAGCAACAAGGTCACTCCTGAGCCTCCTTTTCTCCCGCAGCAGCACCCTCAGCAGTTCCTCGTACGACGAATGCTCCAGACCCTTTCCAGCTCCGTTGCCCTTCTCTGGACATGCTCCAACACCTCCGCATCGTTGCCGTAGTGAGGGGCCCAGAACTGGGCCCACCGCTCCACGTGTGGCCTCACCAATGCCGAGTGCGGGGAGATCATTCCCCTACTCCTGCCGGCCGCACGGTGACCCGCACACCGAGCAGAGCCCTCCAGGGCCCGGCAGGACCGGGCGCACGGTGCCCCCCACACCGAGCGGAGCCACCCGGACCCGGCAGGACCGGCTGCACGGTGCCCCCCACACGGAGCGGAGCCCACCCGGGCCCGGCAGGACCGGCTGCACGGTGCCCCCCACACGGAGCGGAGCCCGCCAGGGCCGGCGGCGGGGGTCCAGGATGCGCCTCGCGGCTCGGCGGGGGCGGGGCGGGCCCGCGCGGCCGCGGGCGGGGGCACGCGGGCGCGGGGAATCCCCCTGCGCGCGCGGCGTGCCTTTTGTGTTTGTACACACGGGGCGGGGGCGGGGCCGCGGGCGGGGCCGCGCCTTCCCTCCATTGTGCGCCATTGGCGGGCGCGCGGGCCGGGGCGGGGCCGGCGCGCGGGGGGCGGGGCCGGCGCGCGGGGCCGGCCCTCGCCAGTCAGCCATCTTTCAATTGTGCTCCGAGCCGCCGCCAGCGCCAGCCGCAGCAGCTCCGGCTCCTCCTGCGCCCGCCCGCCCGCCCGCCCTCCATCCCTCCCTCCCTCCCTCCCGCACGGCAGCCGCGCTCGCCCAGCGGACGGGGTAAGTCTGGCGCCGCGCCCGCCGCCCCCCGCGCCCCGACGCCCCCCGCCGCTGCCCCCCGACCCTCCCCACAAACTTTTGGGGGGCTCGGGAGGCGGCGGCGCCCCGGGTTCCCCTCGGCCGCGCCGCCTTCCCGGCGCAGCCGGAGCGGCTCCCTCCGCCGGCACCCCCGGCCCCGTTTCGCGCGGTCGTTGCCCCTCTCTGCTCCCCTCGCCCCCGCTCCAGACCCCCACCAGCGGCCTCCCCAGCCCCTTAGCTGCCTCCTCAGCCCGACATCCCCCGGATCGGGGCTGGAAAGCGGCCGCAAAGAGGAGCCGCGCGCCAGCCCAGGGTAACTCTCCTGCCTTCCTTCCCCTGCTCCCCACAGTTGTTGCTCAGCTTCACCATCTTGTCTCTTTTCTCTGGTCACCGACCATATTTTTTTTCCTATTGCATAAAAAACAATAAAAAGGGAAAGAAATTCGCCGAAGGAACGACCCAAACGCAACGCAATTTTTTGGTTTTCGAGTGCAAACTTTTCCGCTGCCTCCCCCTGCATCTGCACCCGCACGGTTTGGAGTTCCTGGCGATATTTTTGGCGTTATTTTTTGCAATTTATTTTTTCCTCCTTTGCAAAAGGACTAGGGCTGCGTTTCGTGATTGTTTCCATTTTGTTCTGGCTCTGGGAGCTGAGTTTGCCTGTGAGAGGCGCTTGGGAGCGAGGCAGCTCTTGGGGAAGCAGTTACACAGAAAGAGAAAGACGGCACCCAAAAAACAACCCCCCGAAAACAAAGTTTGCTGCTTTCTCGCACTTTTTCCGGCCCCTTTCCTTTTCGCACGATAAACGCCGGGTTGCCTGCGGTCGCCGGCGGCTCAGGGAGCGCGGGCGGGCGGCGGCGAGCGCCGGGCAGCCGGGCAGGGCCGGCGGGGGCTGCCGCTCCGCTGGCCCCCGCGCCGCAGTTTCGGAGGAGGTTTTCCGGCGGGTGGGAGCGGCGGGTCGGTGCCAGCCCCCCGATGTTTGCCGGGCGGTATTTGCAAACACTTGGCAGGTGACGGGCGGCCGGCGGGGGGAAGGCGACAGCCGCCTCTCCGCGCCTGCTGCCGTGCGGCTCGCTCGGCTTCAGCCGCCGCCGCTTTGATATTGAATTCGTGGGCAAAAAAAAGAGCTGTATTTTAATATTCCGCGATCGGCAGGCGTTTAATTTCTAATTTAATTTTTTCCTTTTTTGGTGTGTTTTTTTCTTTTTTTTTTACTGGCCGTCGGAGGCGTTCGGCGGCCGCGGGCTCGGGGCTGGCGGGGCAGGGGCGCGTTGCGCGGGACGGGGGCCGCGCTGCCGCCCGCCCCGGGGGCAGTGCCGCGGGGGGCGCGCCCCCAGCGGGGCGATCACCTCCCCCCTGCCCCGTCTGCCCACGTTCCCCCGGCAGGTGTAAGGCAGCGACGTCGGCAGGAGCATGGCCCGTACCAAGCAGACCGCCCGCAAGTCCACCGGCGGCAAGGCGCCCCGCAAGCAGCTCGCCACCAAAGCCGCCCGCAAGAGCGCGCCCTCCACTGGCGGGGTGAAGAAGCCGCACCGCTACAGGTAACGCAGCGCCGCGCAGAGGCGGCCGCGGGGCGCTGCCGGGCAACCTCCCCCCCCCCCCAATCCCTCCTTCCCCCCACCCCGCGGGACCGATAGGGCGGGGGGCGCCTCTCCCCGCCTCCTCCGCGCTCCGCTCCCCGAGGCCGCCTGCCTGTCGGCAAAATAACAAAAAAAAAAAAAAATTTTTTTTTTTTTTTTTAAAAAAAACAACCAAGCTCGAATCCCCGCCAGCCGCAAAAATAACCAGAAATTTGCAGGGCGACATCGACCCCCGGCGTTTGTCATCAACCCCTTTCCGGACGTTCCGATGCTGGAGACTACAAAATCGACAGCCCTCCCCCCGCGGCACACCCGGCTCGGCGGTTCTTTTAAATTTTCATAATTTCGTGCCCGCGGTTATCTGGAGGCCGCAGCAGGGCTGGCCGCCGCCAAGTTTATTGTTACCGGCGCGTTCCGCGCTCCGCTGGCGGGGCTGGAGCCGGCGGCGGCGCTGGGCGGGCGCGGGGCCTGCAGCGCCCGGAGCCGCCGCCAGAGGGAGCCGCGCACCCGCGGATGCGCCGGGGCTCCCGCACCGCCCCGAGCGTCCGTCCCGAATCCCGGCCTCGGGACATCCGGCCCCAATCCCCGCCTCGGGACCCTCTGTCACACAGCGCCCGAGGCCTGACCTCTTCCAGTCCTGGCTCGGTGCAGAGTGACAGCAGTCCTGCTTCAGCTTGAGGGATGGTTTTGGGCTAGGTGTAGGTATTCCTTAGGGAAAATGTGGATTGGGAAGAAGTGGGTTTCGTATGGGGGACTTAATCTAAAAGTCTGAGGGGGGATTTATTAATCTGAAGTCTGAAGAGGATGGAGCCAGGCTCTTCTCAGTGATGCCAAGCAACAGGACAAGAGGCAATGGGCAGAAACCGATGCACAGCAAATTCCACCTGAACATGAGGAAGAGCTTTACTGTGAAGGTGACTGAGCATTGCAACAGATTGCTCAGAGTGGTTGTGGAGTCTCCTTCCTTCGAGATAGCCAAAAGCCGTCTGGATACAATCCTGAGGAACCATCTCTGGGATGATCTTGTTTGAGCAGGGAGGTTGGGCCAGGTGACCCACTGTGGCCCCTTCTAACCTGACCCACTCTGTGGTTCTTGCTCTAGGTGTGAGGCAGAACTAATCAGTGGGGAGAAAAGTAGTAAAGCTGGAGCAGGAAAAGATAAAGCTTCCACAGAAATAAATGTGGTAATAATTTCACAGATGGACATCGTGCTTGTGAACATATGTTGCTGATCCGAATTTGTCATTCTGACACCAAAACTAACGTGGAGAAATACGCTGGATACTTTTGACTGACAATATACCAGAGAATATAAATCTTGTTGATCCTGTGAATGTTGACAGTAGAGAAGAAGAACCAATTTTCCCTTGAAATCAGGGTTCCTGTCAAGCCCCTCGCAGGGAGGGTACCTTTGGTACAGCTGAACTCAGGGCAGCTTTGTGGTTTGCCACATCTGCACTGAGCTGTGTTGGTGTCAGGTGGACAGCACATGTTGGCCAACTCTTCCCTTGGTGAAGTCAGGCCTGATGGATCCCTGCTGAAGCCAATGGAAGCTGGCACAGATTGGTGGTGAGAAGACAGTGACCCTTTGCCAGCAGAACTTATTTTGTGTTGTAAATCCTGGGACTCTCCTAGGGAAAACAGAAGTGTGTGGTGCTTGGTTTAGTCTGGAGGATGGACCCCTATTTTTAGGGTGAGGCAGAATATGTTTTCAATACTAATTTTTTTTCCACTGTATTTAATTTTCATAGGCCGGGTACTGTGGCTCTGCGTGAAATCAGGCGCTATCAAAAGTCCACCGAACTTTTGATCCGCAAGCTCCCCTTCCAGCGTCTGGTGCGTGAAATTGCTCAGGACTTCAAGACAGATCTGCGCTTCCAGAGCGCTGCCATCGGTGCTTTGCAGGTGAGCCTTGCGGGCGGCGGGCCGGGCCGCGCTCCCGGGGCCGCGCTGGGAGCGCCCGGCCGGGGTTCCCTAGAGCCCCCGGAGCCCCGCCCCGCTCCCCCATTGGCCAGGCTGTTTCCAGGGTTCGTCTGGGCGCCCTCTGATTGGTGGGGCTGCCGCGGGGGGCGTGGCCCGCGCCGCTTTTGGGGGATGCGCACCTCAGGCGAGCCTTGCCCACGGGGGACCCGGGAATGCCTGTGGGTACCCCAGGATACCCTTACAGGGCCTGTAAGTGTGCTTTTGTGGGGCGTACTTTTTAAAAATTATTTTTTAAAAAGAGTCCCTCAATTTGTTGGAGCAGCGCTTAAGATACTCAAGAAAAACACATTTCCTCCGCCTTTGAGCTCTGCAGTTGGAGAGGGAACGTTGTGTACAGCGGGTTCTGGGGTGTCCTAATGGGGAGGTCTTGGTGTCCTCAAATGCCCTCTAAAGAAAAACAGCCCTATAAGCCACATCTAAGCACAGTTAGGGAAATTGCTGCTTTCCTGAGATGTAGTTGATGCTAAACACATTTTTATTATATTAGTTATGTAACTTACTTAGATTATACAGAGAGAAAAATATTCATTGCTCTTTCTTGCCCAAATTCCTGAATCTAAGTTAGGACCCTCCACAAGACTTAGTTCTTATCACTGAGACATTTCCCTCTCATGATAAAAGACACTCCTCATTCAAGACACATCTTTACTGTTCTTTTAGCTGTTGAAGGATTGTTCCAGAGTGTATCTGTAATTGTAGCCTGTCTGACATGCGGGCAAAATGGACTCTTTCTAGTTAATGACTTCCACTTGATAAGGGGCCAAGACATTTGCCATGAGAGCCCATAAAATTGGGCATATGCTTAGCATCTAAAGGTGCCTCTGTGTGTTTGCAGAGTTGCTGCTTTTGCTTTTAGTTATTCTGTGTGGTAGCTCTCAAATCCAGAGGCTTATCTGTGTGTCTCTTTATCTAGAACTTCCTGTTAACATGTAGTAGTTAACTTCCAGAAGGCTCCTGGTTTGAGCATTTCTGGTTTTGCATTAATGAGTTGTTGGTATAGAACTTGGTCACATACAATTCCCGGTGTGTTCTGCTTGCATGTTTGAAAAAACAACTCAAAAAAGTAAAATAAAAATGAAAAAAATTAATCCCTTGGGCACCATGTTGTTTGTGCCAGCATGGATATTTGGTGAAGTGTCTTAACTTTTCACATAGTGATTTGACAAAACTTTGCTAGGGGTTCTCATATCCTACTGCAAATGAAATGACTGGGTAATGTCTCAGTCCTCATCTGCTGTAGTAAATATTGTTTTTTCTTCATATTGTATAATGTTATGGTTTTAAACAGGATCTCTGACCCTAGTAAGTTGATTCTTGGAGTTCCTGGCAATTAAGTGGCTCACACAAGTTGTCCTCTTCATGTATTGTGGAAAGGGTGACCTTGCCCTCCCATCATCCCCACCTTCTCAGCCCAGGTGTTGCTGTGTTCAACACTGGCACACTGAGATGCTTCCTAGGAGATTGATAGGTGTTAGAATTCCCTGTCAACCCAGAACTGTTTAAACAGTTACCATGGCTCTGCTGGGCTTAGCAGCAGCTAACTTAAGGTGAGTCAGGAGAATATTGAGGTCCAACTGAACGTCTGTCTAACTCAGAGTCCTGTCTGCAGCTGTTCAGTGACAGGGAAAACCATCATGGTCAGTGTTGTGTTTGTGCTGCCCCTGATTCTCTCAGGTGTCACAACCTTCTGTGATAGTGAGGGCTAGCACTGTGTCCTCAGATGGGCAGGAAGAAGGTACAGGAATGGGACAAGTGTCTCATGGTAATTCCCTGACTGATGTCCTGGTTTTGATGGTTCAAGGAGTTCCTGAACTAAAGGAATTCTCCTATTTTTAATAGTTCTCAGGCTATTGTTTTTCTGCTACTTTTTGAGTTAAGCCACCTCTTCAGTATCTGTGGAAGGAGCTGTGTGCCTGAACTGCGTGTTGGGAAGGAATACATGTTCATCCTTTCCCTGGCACCTGCCAATTTCACCTGATGCTCAATGACTCTTACTCTGGAACAGGCAGCAAACAAGTCCCTCAAACAGTATGACCCAGCCTTTGAAAAGAGAATTTCCTAAACAAACTAACCTTTAATAATTTAACCCCTTCCTATCACGTGAGAGTCCCATGGGAGTATTAGTTCTGTTGTGTTCTGCAGGATGTCCTTACCAAATGGCAGCAGTGCTCTACTTTAGACATAGAATATTATAAGAAGGTGGAGGCTTTGTGTTTCTGAAAATCTAAAACTTTTGATATTTATGAGTAATAAAGATCAAAACCTCAACTTAATGCCATGTTACACTATGCTTTTTAATTCTGAACTATGATTCTTCTTTTTCCTGGTGCTCAGAGAGTGAAAAATGTTCTTACCTCTTTTCTCCCACACTAGGAGGCAAGTGAAGCCTACTTGGTTGGCCTGTTTGAAGACACCAACCTGTGTGCTATCCATGCCAAACGTGTCACAATCATGCCAAAAGATATCCAGCTAGCACGCCGCATACGTGGGGAGCGTGCCTAAAACCTCACCACGATGGGTTTGTCATTCTCGAAGCAAAATCTTCTTCCTGTTATTGGTAGTAATGAACGTTAGATATTTTTTCCATGGGGTTAAAAGGTACCTTAAGTATATGGTTGCAAGTGGAAAAATAGGGGACAGAATTGGGTATTGGCAAGTTTTCTTTCCATTTTCATTTGTGTGTGGATTTTTAATATAAACAAGGGGACATAAAAACAATCAATGTGGTCAAAAAAAATAAAAATATGAATCGCTAAAACTTGTTCACCAAAACAACTTTATAAAAAAAATATAAATAAACCTGTCAAATTTTTCTGGACAATGCCAGCATTTGGATTTTTTTAAACAAGTAAATTTCTTATCAATGGCAACTGAATGGTGTTTGTAGCATTTTTATCATACAGTAGATTCCATCCATTCACTATACTTTTCTAACTGAGTTGTCCTACATGCAAGTACATGTTTTTAATGTTGTCTGTCTTCTGTGCTGTTCCTGTAAGTTTGCTATTAAAATACATTAAATGATGCCTGGTTTTAGTCTTGATTTTTAAATATTACACACGGGTTATACTGATTAAAAAGTGATCAGCCTTCCCTCTCCTTTTGCTCTTCAATGCACGGCCTAATTCGTTGGAGCACATCTAGGAAATACTGGGGGTGCTGCCTTGGCTGAAGTAGTGTATATGTATATTTAACAGTCTTAAGTGTTAAATTTGTCTGCCCCATATAAAAGTGAATTTGGTGAGTGTAGTCCCAGGTAGAGTCTGGAGCTGAACTGAGCTCTCTAAGCCACAGTGCTAAGAAGCAGCAATTAGTTGTTATTTATATTCCTTTCTTACTTGATTTAGTGCTGAATTTGGAAGCATTTCTGATTTTCATGGTTTTTTAGTATGGTATAAGCGATGGAATGTAGTGATTTGGGTTTTTCTGTTTGGGGGTTTTATTTTTCTTGGGTATTTTTTGCTGTGGTTTTTTTTACCCCTTTTCACTCTGTTAGTTTCTTGGTTTGTAGACGTTCCCTTTTTGGTTGACTACCTTTCTGTTTCAGTCACACCCTCAAGCATTTTTGAGAGCTTAGTCCACATGTGATTAGGTTTAGCTTGTACCCTCCAACCTAAAAGACACTTTTGTACCATTTTTGTTACAATTCTTCACAGAAGCAGTACTTGGACAGGATCACACATTTAAAACTTGCTGGGTTTTTTTGTTCTCCTGCAATTACTGATGAAGGTTCACATGAAGAAATTTACTGCTGAAATTCTGTCCTTTGAAAACTTGGTTTTAATTTTTCTTCCTGAAATTTGCTTAAGGGTTCTGGCAGACCAGTCTGGGAACGAGTTATGTGCTGTAGTTCTTGGTAGCTCTTGCAGATAATGAAATGAGCTCCACAGAAAAAACGTAGGTGGTGAGCAGATTTCACCTCCATGCTAAGGCTCCTGCAGTGCTTATTTGCTGCTAACTTCTTTCGAGGGGTTTTGAGTGAGCTCTAAACACGAGTGAATTTGTCTGAAGATTTCCAAAGAGGATTAATAGAGATATATTATCTGCTTTGGTATCTTGAACAGAGAGCCAAAAATTACGGAATAAATCACATTATTCATAAATTGCTCGGCTTTGGTAATGAATGCTGTCTGCCAGGGTTGTGCAAAGTAAAGTATTTAAATGGAGTAGCTTGTCACAGGCAAGACTAATGCTAGACAAAATGTGATCACATCCTTTTGATGCCAAGCAGTTCATAGCTATCAACTAAAAAATTAAGGAAGACTTGTCTTGAAGCACCCAGAACAACAGAAATGTAAAAAGTGAGCAACTGAGATTTAACTGACTTAAGATGTCACTTCTGTCTACTTGATAACAAGCCTGTTAAACTGGCTATCAATGCATTTCAGTATAATTAACTACTTGTTTTGTCCTGTACTTCAGAATTCTGTTTCACCTATCAGTCAGCAGTGCTGCAAGCACCTACACAAGCAGGTAATTAGGCTAGGAGGCTTTTTATTAAATAATCTGGAATTGAAGTATTGATAAGGAACTTTTTTTTTCTCTTTCTTTGTTAGGAATATTAGGAAACCAAATCTTGAGGATTTGGTACTCAAATGAAATACTGAGTTCTTTCTCTGTGAGAGAATTGGGGTGAGGAATATCCCAGTTCAACTGGCAGTGCAGTTAAGTTGTTCAAGGCAGAGGAAATCCTAATGGAAGATGAGAGGATCAGGCACCTGAGCAGGTGACAACATTTTAGTGTGCAGAGCTTTACCTCCAGGTTAGGGATATTGGCCATTTTGAAAGTTGTGGTCCTAGAGATGCCAGGTGAATCCTGTCTGTGATTAGCTCTCTGTGCCTGTATCAATGCCAAGAAACTTCAGTTTCTGAAACAGTTTACCTCTTTTCCCCTCCTTTCCCCCATACCAATTTTGCTGTTTCCTGGATTTTGAATACCAGAGACAAGTTCTGGTGCTGTGAATGTACTTCTGTGGAGCAGTTTAACTGTACTGAGTGCAGGGATGGATGTGAAGTGCCTCCTTATTAATAACAGTCATATTCAGAAGTTGAACATCTCTTTAAAACATTGTTTAATGTATGTCCACAGCCCAATTTCTGAATTATTTTGGTAAAGTCCTTTATAAATGGGTATGTGATAAGTTGGTTTCTAGGTCTCTGTTTTATACTTGTATTTTAATGGCTGTATTTATTTACCACTTCCTCTAGAGTAAGTACAAAACCTTATTTTAAGTTGGTTGCTTTGTATCAGCAACACAAAAAACCAGGTTTCTTACCAGAGCCAAAAATTAATGTAGTGGGAAATAATTTCAGGCACAAGATCAGTCCCTCTTTTGTGGCTTTATCAAATTCTATGGACAGTTCTTGAGAGCTTGACTAACATAGAGCTTAAACCCAGCATTTCAGATTTTATTTAGGAAAGTAGTTTGCTGAATACAGAGTAACTAATACTGGTGTACCTGTGTTTCAGTGTTGCATCTCTGGGCCGTGTTTCTCCAGCCCTTTATCCCACCTGGCAGTAGCTGTTAGGTGATCCTAATCCAGGCACCAGAGTCCACTTTTTTATGTGACTGAAACCAGTGTCTCACATCTATACTCACTGTGCCACTGGTTTTGGTCTATTAGCCAGATCTGGACTCTGCATATCTGCTTGCTCTGAAGATCTGGAGCTTAATTTTAAGTTTCAAGGTTTAATAAAATACAGGCATTGTTCTGGTCAAATATTTTGTTCACTGCAATTTTATTTCTTGCTCTTGCAAAAAAACCACACGACCTTTCTTGGCCTTCACAGGAGTAAGAGCTTAATAACACTTTTCGTATAACTTGGTTTCAAAGGTTGGATTAAGAGGAGGAATTCTAGTGTCAGGGTAGTTGTTGGGTTCTTTTGTTCCCCTGGTCCAGATCAGGAGGATATTGGGGAGCTCTCAGCTTTTACTTGTGTCTTACTCACATGGATAATGAATCATCCTCAGTTACGAGGTGTTTTTGCACTAAGTGGATGTTGCAGACCTGTCTGAGGCAGGTTGACCTCTAAGTATTTTGTTGATCAGAAAGCCACTGTTTATGTATTTCTTTTTTTTTTAATCTGTGAGGAGGCTTTGATCTTTTGACCTTGGTAATACAATATCAAAAAAAAAAAAAAAAAACAACCAAACTGAGTGTGTAAAAAGCTTTACATTTGTCAATAGTAGTGTTAAAAAGGGAGTGTTAGGACTGCATAGGCTTACGGGATCTTAATGTAAGCTACCTCTTTGATTACCTTCCTGGCAAATTTACCTGTTACATGATCACAACTAAATAAATACCCAAGAAATTACTTATTTTAAATGAGGAGACTTGCCTAATTCTGAGAAATGGCTGCAAAATGCTGAGGCTCAGGAATGCTCTCAGTTGCAGCACACCTAGGCTGAAGCTTTCTGCTTTTTCCTGATGATGGTCCTTACTGTCCCTCCACAGCAGT
Source organism: Prinia subflava (assembly GCF_021018805.1). NCBI lineage: Eukaryota > Metazoa > Chordata > Aves > Passeriformes > Cisticolidae > Prinia > Prinia subflava. The sequence continues at coordinate 97,203,324 of NC_086248.1, forward strand.
AACACCAAAGATCAGGACACTGGGGTAAAATCCCACAAAAAATGAGGTTGGGGTCCAAGGCAGGGTGTGTGTGCTCTCCAAGTCAACATCCCAGTTGCTCTTCAGTGGGAAATGAGCCTGGATTTTCTGTCCATCCCTCTTGAGAACACATTTATAGGTTTATATGTAGCTCGTGGTTTGAGATGTGCGTGCACATTCTCTGCTGTTTTGTCCCCTGCCAGCAGCATCCCCCTCATCTCCTTCTGCAGGCAGGCTATTACACACAGCAGGGTCTCTAGCAGCAGGGGTGCTTTATGTTACTGAACCTCCTGTGATGTCAGAAAGATTTAAGAAATAATAATAAAAAAACCTGAAAAAAAAAATCCTACAGCATTGGAAACCACTTGTGTCTCCTGATGGTGCCAGGACTGAGGGTTCTCACCCTGCTCCCTTGAGAGGAGCTGCCCTCACCTCACCTTTGTGTTCATGTTTGTGCTGTTTCATGGCAGCATCCCAAACAAAACCCAACTGGAAGGTGTCTGGTGCCTGTACATCCCAGAGTGAGTGAGAGCTAAGCCCATGTGCCTCGGTGATAAATGTTGACCCTCGGGTTTGCCCCTGCCTCTCTTTGCTCCTGAGCAGCTGCTCTCTGCTCCTGCCAACCTAGATTTACAAGAAATTGTGGTTTCAGCTACTTTAGTTTTCCTCAGCATCTGTTGGATTGGTGAGGGGTGTTTTCTTTCTTCTGCCTTCATCTTGAGCCTGCTTTGAGGAGAAGCTGAGACACCACCGCGGTCACCATCAGGTGAGAGGGGTTCCTTTCTTTTCCGTGGACTGGAGGAGCAGGAGGCCTGGAGGAGTGGGAAGCTGAAGGAGCAGGAGGCCTGGAGGAGCGGGAAGCTGAAGGAGCAGTGTTCCCAGTCCTGCTCGGCTCTCTCAGTGCCTCAGTACCTGGCAGCCGAGCCCCGGGCCGGGCGGGCTGCCAGGTGAACACATGGGCGCGGATGCGGCCGTGCGGCGCGGCAGCGGCAGCGGGGCTGGCAGGACGGGCGACCCGGCTGGAGGCGCCCCAGGCCCGCTCGGCGCTGAGGGCTGCGTGTCCCCGCATCCATCTGAGGGCTGGAGCCGCTTCAATCGGCCCGGTGCCGGCTAATCCGGCCGCGGGAGAGCTGCCAGGCTCCGGCGTGCGGATCCCAGGGACCTCGGGCTTTGGCTTGGCTGTGCAGCAGGGAGGGAGCTGGCAGGAGCCGCACAAGCCCCGTGTGCTGCCTCGCTGACGTGCTTTGCCCGGAGGGGCTGTCCGTGATGGCTTTTCCTTTGTGCCTCCTGCCATCTGCACCCCGCTGGGCCCGGGGCGCGGGCCAGGGAAGATGCTCAGAGCGGGGGAGGCTTCTTCAGCCGGCCCTGGCTGTGTGGGCAGCGTTTGGAGCACGGGGGGACAGGGCTGATGTCGGCACTGTTCTTCCCGGAGCTCCGGGGTGGGAGCTGGGACTGCACCAGGCAGATGAGAGCAACAGGAGTGGTCCCCAGGGGTTGGTTTGAGGGATCCTGCTGTGCATGGATGCGCTCTCTTCTGGCATGGTCGGAGTCTGCTGTTCCAGGAGGGGTTTGCCATATTCCCAGGGCATGACCTGAGCCGTGGTTTGCAGTGCTGGCTCTCGGAGCAGTCGCTGCAGTGACACAAGGGAGCTGTGGCTTGCTCCGGGGCTGGAACTGAGCTGGGTGGGGAGCTCAGGTGTTTCCTGAGACAACACGGCAGCATCCGAGGGAAAGGATTACATAACGTGTGGACATGCAGCAGCTGTTGGCTCCCTCCAGCCCTCTCTCCGGGTCTGTGTGTGCAAAAAATGAGCAAAAGTGGTTTTCTTTGCATTGTGGAGGAAGAGGGACGCATTTAGTGGATTTGGGTTTGGGGCATTTATGGTGATGCCCTCCCCATCCCCAAGACAAAGAAATCCTTCCTCCCTCCCCTTCCCTGGGACATGAAATGCTTTAAAATCATGGTATCCCTTGTTTGGAAGGGTGGAGCTGGCTCTTTGATGAAACCTCCAGCTCTGCTGTGCAGCTCAAACGTAGTGGAGTTAAGAGATGTTTTCTGCCTGGTGTCAGCTTGAAGCCTTGCAGACGCTGAATCCCTCTAGAGGAGGGCACATCTGTTCAGGAATCTGATCTCATTTCTGCCATATAGGTTCTCCAGCTAAATGGACCATTTGCTTTCATGAAAGTAATTGCTTTGAATGCTGTGGAAAAGACAAGCCAAAGCCACAGACAGCATCTAACCTCGCTGGTGTTTATTCAATAAATTAATAAACACTAAAAGGGAAGCATTCAAGTTTACAACAGCGCACAGCATATTTTTAAGCCATCCTGGGTCGTGCTGGAAGAGCACACAGTGCAGCAGCCACTCTCTGCCATGTGGAAACGCTGGCTGTGGCTGCAGACAGGGGTTGCAGTGCACCCAGGAGCATCGAGGAACAGCTCCATAGAAACACATCTGCTCCTGCCCTGCCGAGGGGAGCTGCTCTGGCTCCACTGCTGCTGCTGCTGGCACTGAACTGTCCCCCTGGTCTGCTTTACCTGAGCCTCAGGAGATCCTGTAAAGTACAGGAATATCACCAACAGGAACACCAGGACGCTGTGGGCCTCGGCACATCGTTCCTGAGGCTGCTCTGGCCCTCGTGCTGCCCCGATGCTGTGCAGGCAGGGAATGTGCTCCCAGCATGGAAGGGACACAGCGAGCCTGGGAAACCTGGGCCGCTCAAACACCGTGTCACAGTGACTTGTGTGCTCCCTGTGCACTTCAGAGAGGCATAATTCCCTTCCTGCCATAAATCATCTTCTCTCCCCTGCTGCACCGCCCTGCCCCTCTCTGCACATCCATAGCCCTGCTCCCTGTAAAACAGGAGTACCACAACATTCCCTGCCTGAAAGGAGCAGAGGGTCTTCCCCAGGCACAGGCTCCCTTTGCTGCTGCTGCACCCCCCCCCAATAAAAACAGTGTTATATATACATATATTTACTGCAAATGTATTATTGTGAATTGTATGTAATTATGTACGTGCATACTGAAATATATAATAATAATATGTTATTATTTAAGCATGTGAGGCTAGGCAGATGCTTTTCTAATGTTTAAATTATAATATATTTATGATAATTATATATTTAGGTATATTAAAAATTTTTCTCAATCTCATACCAATGTCACAAGGGGAGAGGAGTGGAGCATTACAATGGAAGGTTGCTGCTAGTTTTATATATGTAACTCTATAATTTTTTCTATGGGGCTGCTAAAGATAGGTCACCCTAGGTTTACTTGTTAATATTGCCTTTTCTGTATTTTTAAGTGGTAAAAGTTATGTGGATTTTTCAGAAAGAAGAAACATTTTTGCTGATGTTTAAATGGCGCCAACCAAACTGTGGAGCTCATGTTTACCACCCAGGCCACAGCCACCAGGGGCCAGCCCAGGCACTTTCTTTAGAGGCTGGGAAGGGCTGCAATGTGGAGAGCAGCGATTTCTCTCCCTCCCGTGCATGTACCTGCTCTGTCCTGCCCTCTGCTCACCTCCTCTGAGAGCTGCCTTCACAGTATTGAGACAGCACAGTTCCAATGATGACTTCTTTCTTGGGTTTCTTTTACTAAATATGAGAAAATGAATTTTGTTTCTCCAACAGACTTCCATCCTACTGGGATTCCAGCATGTGCTCTGCAGAACAGCTCAGACCCACGGTGTTTGCCTCAGCCTCAGCTTGCAGAGGTGGTGTGTGAGGGAGATGAGGAATGGGTGCAGGAAAGCAGAGCAGAGCAAGTGTCCAGTTCCAGTAGGCTCCTGGCTGGATCTGGGGTTGCACAAAGCTGTGGTTTCCCCTCAGGACAGCAAACCTGTAGGGTTGTGGGTTTTACTGCCAGATGGATGAAGATGGCTCCACTGTCTGCAGCTGACTTTGAAGTGAAGTAAGCAGGTAGCAGATAAGGTCCATTGTAAGCTGATTGGCACCACACAGAACCGCTCTTGTTTAGCACCAGGGTGCTCCTGCTGTCCTCAGGATGGAGCTGGTACTGATCCCTTCTTCAGCTGCCTTGAGTATGGCATGCTGGTCCTGAGCTGCAGCTGCTTTTATCCCAGAAATGTGGGGATTCACAGATTGCTGCATCCCATGGGTGCAGGGAGCCTGGACCAAGGTGCCAAATCTCAGCTGCTGGGTGAAACACAATAAGGTGCTGAGCTATAGCTTCGGGGTGAGAGCAGTCAAAACAAAATTAACCTTTACCCACTGGTATTTATACAACGCCACAGTTGTGACTGGGGCTTCACAAGCTGAGGAGGAGCACACTGGAAGTGTTTCCATATCAAATAAACTCAGGACCAAGTACAACAAACCACAGGGTGGAGCAAAAGTGTGATGGAGACTCAAACAAGCAAAAAATGAGGACTGGGGATGCAGTCAGCACCGGGAATAGACACCCAGTTCTCTCTGTGAGCCCAGGAGCAGGATTTCCCTTCCAGCCTTGCCCCAAGAATGACTTTCTCGACTATTTTGGGCAAGTTACGTCACTTCTGAATTTTTGTTTTCTCTCCTAAAAATGAGGCTGCTGCTTTTATGCCTTTGCAGTGTGGCCGGGACAATTGTAACTGTTTGCAACACGCTCCAAAGAGCCACCAACCACTAGGTGAGATTCACCCAGGAGAGGAGGGGCTTGGGTCCTGAAATGCACCCTCCTCCCGTTCCGCTCCTCTGAAAGCTGGAATCGATGCTCCACAGGAATTCAGGTGGGACCACCGAGGTCCCTCCTGGGAAGCTCAGAGAGGAGTGCACTTCTGCTGATGGAAATCAGCTTTCAGCAACGTTGCTGAGCTCCCTGCTGTTTTAAATGCTGGCCTAGATGTTAATAATGATGTTGTTCCGTAGCTGAACAGATTCAAACAGTGGGAAATACACCCACCTTATTTAGAGGTGGCTAAATAAGCATATTTTATTTAATAAAATGCCATAACACTCTTCTGGCAGTAGGCCTGTTCTTGGTGTCCCCTGTGCTGGTTCCTGTGTCTCTGTTGGGTACAGGGCTGCCTGGTGCTGATACTGGCAGCCAAAATGTTTTGTTGTTTTTTTTTTTAATGAGGAACCAACATTTTTGACTGAGGATTTTGGCTCCACTTTTTGACTGCAATCAGCCAGTGACAGCTGAAGACTATGACATTAAAAATATATTTTTTAACTACAGTTAATTGATCCTCATGGGTAATTAGCATGCAATGGGCTGTTTGCTCTCTATTTATCACTCTGCTGTGCTGAAAGAACTTGGCTGTGCTGTCTGCTCCTGCATTTCCACTGTCATCCATGAATCCCCCTGTACCCTGGTGATGCCAGGCTTGGATTTCAGAAGGCAGAGGCTTCACCCCAAGCTGGGACAGGCAGCAACCAGGTGCCACTGGAGTGCCTAGGCTTCTGGATGGTTTCAGGCATTCTGTGGGTGCTCTGCTCCAGTCTCCATCCCCATTTTTCTTTCTCTACTTTCCCTCTCCTGCCCTGCTGTGGCTCTGGCTGGGAAGCCAGGGCCATGTGTGTGTCTGCAGGCTACATGGAAACCCTGCTTTCTGCAGCTGACTGCATCTGCCATGAATGGGGGAGCGTGTCCCTGTCTGCCTGGCACGTTAGGCAGATGTTCAGACCTCATTTCAGGCAGTCAGAAATGAGAAGGCTGACGATGGTTTTCTCTCCTCCCCAGGAGCCAGCAATGCCCTCACAGAGCTCCTGCAAACCCGGCATGGGCAGCTGTGCCAGAGCTGCTGCCTGGATGGCAGGGCTGCTCCCTCCAGGACGCCTGAGTGTGTGTGAGGCTGAGTGTGTGAGGCTGGCTCCAGCTGCAGAGCTGGGATGGGCTGACAGGATGCTTTAGAGGCACTGAAGAAATGCTGAGAGCTCGGGGGTTATGGGGCTGTGTCACAGCTGAGCTGACCGCTTTACCTCCCCTTCGAGCTACTCTCTATTTATTTCTTTCAGAAACAGCTCAATTTTTCATAACTTCCCTGTGTGAAAGGCTTATTATTTTCTGTTGTTGTTGTTATTCTCCAAGGTTACACAGCATCTCTGTGGCAGAAATGCAGCCCTAGGAAGGAGCTGAGCCATCTTGGCTCCATTTTCACATCCATCCTTTGCCCTCACCACCAGCAGTGATGGAAAGGTATCCCTTCGACAGAGGGGTGTAAGAAGGGGTATAAATGGAATAACTGGGCACAAAGAGCTAATTAATGTGTAGATGTGCTCTAGGTAATTGGGGAGACTATAAACACCACTCTACCTGGGCTGGATGCAGTTAAGGGGAGGTGGTTTGCTCCTTTCCACCTGACACATGAGGAGCAGAGTGAGAAGTTCTCAGCCTTGTGCTCCAGATAAGAGGTCAGCTTTCCCATTTCCAGGTTGGCCACACTCTCCCACCTCCATCTATGCAAATGGTTGTTAAAATGGCTCCTTATGCTCCCATTTAAGTTGTTTTAACTGCACAAATTACTTCTGTGTAGTGGTCAAGATTATGGGCAGTGGCTACTTGGAGAGCAGAGCATCCGTGCAGCAGGCTGGAGAATTGTGGGCATTTCTTGGAAGAAGAAGGAAGGAAGGGCAGTGATGCCCTATTACAGCTGTTCCAGAATAAATCCAGCACTGAGAGGAACCACTTCAATTCACGTACTTCCTAAGGAAGGTTTTCCTTTCAGCAGCAGCACAATGCTCACCACAATGGGATGCTCCAGCAAAAACCATCCCAGGGCTGCACCAGGCAGCGTCTGCCTTTCACAGGATGCTGCAGGAGTGGCAGTCACCAGGATGGCTTCCCCTGCTTGGCTGCTCAAAAACCCAAGGAACGTCCCATGTAGGACAACAACTGGGGCTGTTTTGGGTAAATGTTTCAACTTCCCATCACAACAGGCGTCCCCTATCCCAAGGCTTCTCCTGAGTCCCACATCCCCCCAGAGAGCGCCGCCGGAGCCGCTCCCAAGGCACAGCTGCAGTGAGGAGAAATGTGCAGCCAGCCAATAGAGCAGGTACTCCTCTGCCAGCAAGGCAAGGATGTGGGAAGCATACCCATGGGAACCCGGCCAAGCCCTGCCCCCCAGGCAGCTCACTTTGCTGTGCCTTCAGTGGGACAGCAAACCAGCCTCAGCCTGGGCTGCATCAGGACAAGCGTGGCCAGCAGTGGAGGGAGGGGATCCTGCCCCTCTGCTCTGCAGAGAGCCCACCTGCAGGGCTGCAGCAGCTCTGCAGACACCAGAGGGACACGGATCTGCTGGAGTGAGGAGAGCTGGTTGTCCAGCTTGGAGAAGAAAAGGCTCTGGGGACACTTTGCAGCACCTTCCAGTACCTAAAGGAGACCTAAAAAACAGCTGGAGAAGGGCTTTTTGCAAGGGTCTGTGGTGAAGGGACAAAGGGTGATGGCTTTAGACTGACAGAATGTAGGTTTAGTTAGATATTGGGAAGAAATTCTTTACAGTGAGGGTGGTGAGGCACTGGCACAGGTTGCCCAGAGAAGTTCTGGATGCCCCATCCTGGAAGTGTTCAAAGCTACATTGGATGGGGCTCTGAGCAGCCTGCTCTAGTGGAAGGTGTCCCTGCCCACGGCAGGGGGATTGGAACTGGATGATCTTTCAGGTTCCTTCCAACCCAAACCTTTCTGTCATGAATCTGTAACTGATTACTTTCTAAAGTAATTGAAAATTGCTGCTGCTATTATGTACCTATTCAGGGAGCAGTGGTTCTGAAGGATTTTGTGAGGGGTTATTTGCTGTGCATGGGAACAGTCTGGGCACTTTTCTTCTTGCAATAAGGCAAAAAGAAATGAGGGTAAAAGACTCACATGGGACAAAGTCTGCCTGGGGCTCAGAGTCAATTCAGAGATGTCTTAGAGTGCCTGTGTGCAGGAAAAAAGTGATTTAACAGAATGCAGGGCTCCATTCCCAACAGTGTGGAATACCTCCAGCCAGGAGGGGGTTTTCAGAGGAGCTGCTGTCCTTGGCAGGGCTTCCAAGGGCAGTGCCCATCCCAGCACCCCCGGGCTGGGCTTCGGCCGCCGTGAGGCACCGAGGGACAGCAAAGGTCACACAGCTCCACCAGAGCAGCCAGGACTGAGGGTTCCCCTGGAGAACAGGGCAGCTGGGGCTGAAAAGGAGCAGGCGACAGCACCGGGAGGTAATTTGGGGTAGAAGGGGAAGGAACTGAGGGTGTTTGCTCAGCAGATGTGCTGAGGCCACCCGGCACAGAGAAGGATGGATCTCTGCCTTCCTCTGAGCCGGTCTCATCACATGAAAACAAAAGGCCAGAGAATGAGTTTATGGCTGGTGTGTCTGAAACAAATCAGAGGAAAGAATATTTGGCTTGCCTGGGCGTGGCAGAGAACATGCCAAATACTTCATGTGGGAGCACAGGGGTCAAGGTGTTGCTGTGCTCTGTGTTGAAGCGACACATCCTGATGGGCAGGGACTGATGGCAACAGCAAGGAATGGGCCCAAAGTCACAGATATTGGAGCAGAATTTAAATCAAAATCTACAATTTATTATACAGCTCGGTGGGACTGAGTTCAGAACAAAAATCTGGATGTCACCCCAGGGGAGTGCAGTCTGCTTTAGGGACCTCCAGCTGCACTGCATTGCTGATCTCCTGACTTCCCAGTCCCTCCCCAGTCCCTTCCCAGCCCCTTCCCAGTCCCTTCCCCACCCCACCTCCCTTCTGCAGCTGATGTGGCTATAGAAAAGGGCAGGACTTCAGAGACAAGACAAAAATGGTCTTCCATTTCCATCCACCTGTGTTTGCTCACTCACTTCTCTGTCTGACTCCCCAAGTCAGAAATTAGCACTTATCACCTCCCCTTCCCACCCCCCTGTTTTTCCTGCCATGTGATTTGGGTTTTCCCTGGGTATTACCAGGGATGTAAAATTTCCTGCTAGGGACATCACTTGCACATACACACTTTATATAAAGGCTGACAAAGGGAGATGAGCAGCTTGGCAGCTGTGTGAGGGGTCTGGTGTTTGTATAAAGTTTCCAGAAAAGACAGAACTGGATGGCAGGAATGGCTCTGCAACCCGAGCCAACCACCCTGGGCCAGCTTTGGGATGGGGGTGGGTATGGTGCTGGAGGGAAACCCCTCTCCTTGGGCAAGTTTCTGGAGAAGCAGCAGAAACTCCTGTACAAGCTGAGCCAGACAGAAAGAAACATTGTCGTGTCTATTTTAGGATTTTTGTGCTGCTGCTCCTCATCACCCTGTCCAAATACATCCCTTTAATGGATGCTGCCCGAGAGGAAGCACATACATCCTCCTGTGAGAGGGTGCCTGTGCCCATAAGCCTGTTTCCCAGCACTATAAATTGGTCCTATAAAAGATGTTACTCCTCCCTGCCTCTCCTCAATAACTCCGTGCAGGGGCTGTAACAGCGCCTTGCTGCCATCATATTTTTCACCAGGGTTCCAGTCCCCCTCTCTTTTTTCCTCCCGGCTGCTGAGCAGCTCCCAGCAGCTCCCAGGGAGCTCAGCATCCCAGAGGGGTCTGGTGGGGATGCTCTGGGGGGAGCTGGGACACTGGGTACTGAGGGGAGGGCGGTGGCAGTAGGGCCACAGGAGAATTTGGGAGCTGAGTGGGTGCTCAGAGTGAGGCCCCAGCAGCTCTGCAGCCACGAGGGTAAATCCACTGCTTTTCCAGGCTCCCCCTCCTGGGATGACCCCTCTGAGGATCACAGAGCCCTGTGGGAAGCCCTGCCCTGAGACAGCCCTGCAGTGGAGGCTGTGGGTCATCCTCAGGGACTGAGCATTCCTTGTTGTGTGGGAGCACCTCTGCTGCCCTCATCCAACCTGCCTTCCCGCTGGATTGTGCTGCCCAGTGCCAAACAACACAAATGTGGGGTGAAATGGAGCAGGGAGGGTTCCCAGCTGGCTGCCCCTCTCCTGCCCACCCCAGCACACCCTCGGCACAGTGCTGGGATCCACAGGGAACACCAGAGACCCTACTGACACCCCTCGCCACTCAGAGGGGGAGACTTCCAGCTTTATTTAAAACCAGTAAATGCCCAATTCCCCCCATGAGTGACCAAGTGGGGAAGAGCATCATCTGCACCCAGTTCTCCCCTCCCCAGTGCCACTGGCACAGGAGCAAAGTTCGGTCTTCTCTGCATGACAGGCATCCAAGTTGTGGCTCCTAGTGGTTGTTTGTGGCTGCTACTTGAGGCTGCTCCTCTTCCTTGCATGAGTGGGGAATGTAGCAGAGTAATTCGTGTCTGGAAGTTCGTGTTCCCAAGTTTCTTTTCCCTGAGGATGTCAGAGCCCTTTGACTGAAAACTAAAGAGGTGACGTGGTCCCCTTCAAAAATAAATGCGTTCCTTGGGTGCTCAGTGTGCAAGCAGAGTGCAGTGTGCCTGCTGAAAATCTGCACAAGCCCAGCATCAGGGAATTCTGTATTAAGATAATAAAGGTTTAAAATAAACCCTCAGAGGTGTCTCTGACAGCTGAAGCTTGGAGGTGTCCCTTGGTCACTGTGTAAAGCCTTGGGGGGAGCTCTAGGATGTGCTTCACCTCTTCTTGTGTCACTGGTGTGCGTGGCTGGGTGCCTTGGGGGTAACAGGGCAGGGCCGTGTGCTCAGGGGCTTCCCACACCTGGGGGCAGTTTTATCTTTATACACAGAAATGGGACTGGAACCCTCTGATCCCTCTGCTGCTCACTGCGTGAAGGAGCAGGGGAACACCTCAAAGCCATAAAATCCTGTCAGCTCACACCTGCACACCCTGCCCAACAGGTTGGGTGAAACCAAGCAGCTGCAATGTCTCTCTCTCACTTGTGCCTAGATTTTTTTTGGAAGAAGATCCCTTCCCTTTGCTGTTCATTCCCTCTCACCTGAGCTGTGACTCTCCTGCTGCAACCCTGCAGCAAGCTGCTGTCAGGAACAGCCCCCTTGCTTTGTGCTCCTCCAACAAAGCATGGCCAAGTGTTTGCATGAGGGCAGCTTTAATGAGCTGCTTTTCTGACAATATAAATAATCTTGTCATCTTCCTGACAAATTAATGCTTAACACCCTCCCCCCCCACACCTCTTTCTAACTGGCTAAAGTGTTAACCATTATTGCTTTGGGGCTTATTAATATTTTGGAGTACAGTAGTGACACTGGGAGGATGCTGGAAGGTTGTAGGAATTAATGCTCCTTTGCCTGTCAGGGTATTTAAGTCTTAGGTTTGGGACGTGGGTGATTTAAATAATTCCCATGGATTCCTCAGCCTCCCTTGTCACATGCATGGGGACAGGAGAAATCACACGTACAAGCATGATTAACTAATGAGCTGTCTAATGAAGGGCTTCTGACTACAGGCATTAACCATCTACTGCCAAACAGATCAGGGGTAAAAAAAGGCATAATCCCATGTCAAAGTTCCCTGGTGTGTCACCCTGTCTTCGGTGACAGAGGCTGGTCCCACCCCACGTGTGAGAGATGCTCCCTTCTGATAGGAAGAGGTTTATTTAACCAACCCAAATGAAATCCTCTCATTTGCAGCCTTGAGCAGGGGGCTGCCAGCTGCAAAACCCAGTAGGAACCCAAAAGGAACAGCTCACAAAATGAGGAGAAATTTCATAAAAGAAAAAATAAACCACAATTTTTTATATCTGCATGTATAAAACACAGATTATCACAGGTGCTCTGACAACACACTTTTCCAGTATGTAAAAGTCACACATTTGTGAGGCCAGGCCTGTCTCTGGAGCTGGATTTGCCAGCTGCAGGCACTGCCTGTACCAAACAGGGGCTGCAGGGCCAGGAAACAAATGCAGCTCTGCTTCCTAATGCAGCTAAATCCAAAACTTTCCATGGAAGCAGGAAAAACACTGCAATTGGCTGAAAAGCTGTGCATGGGTCTGCAATGCTTCTGGGGGATGTGAAATGTCACCTGTGGGATGCAGGGAACTGCACCAGGCAGCCACCAGCTCCTCCCAGATTACTTCAAGGAATCAGAAGCATCTCCTGGGGCTCCAGCCTTTCTGCCCCTTGGGCTGGGACTGAGTTATTTATCCAACTATGACATTTCTCAACCCACAAGTGACCAAGCTGTCTCTCTGTTTTTCTCCTGGAGCAAAGGAGCAGTGTTGAAACAAGGGTGTCCCTCCAGGCTCACAGAGGACCAGAGGCACTCCTGGGGGCTTACTCTTCACTGGGCTGTGGGGAGGGGTTTTGTGCTGGGGCAGGATGTAGATATGGATCCTGGAGAGTTTGGTCCACCTGTATTCTGAGGTGAAAAGCATATATCTAATTGCCATTCCCAAATCCAGGATTCCTTATACATCAAAAAGGATTTTTACTGTGGGTGTGGGCTGTGAGTTTCCATCTAATTCCCTGTGTTTAGCCTGTTTCCCCAGGGGCTGTGTGGGGCCCTGCTCAGCCTGGGCTGGGCATCTCTCCTGTGTGTGTTTCCTGACTCCCAACGTGCAGGAAGCGGTTTGGAGGGATGTTGCGGAAATTCTTTGTCTCCACTTCCTATTTCTTTTCCTGCTCACCCCCCTCATGCAGGCACGTGTGCTGCCTGCTCCAGCAGCCTTGGGGCATGTTCTGGGGCATGTCTGGCATTTTGTGCTTTATAAAAGACGGGAAGGGCTGGTTTGGTATGGCCAGGCACTGGTGTGGCTGTCCTGGCTTCCTCCAGGCTGATCCATCCTTCCCTTGCTCTGCTGAGTGTCCTCCCAAGCAGGTGCTGGAAGAGCAGAGTGGGTTTGGGTGCAGGCTGAGGGCATTCCTTCTTCTCATCCTGGATAAATGGCTTTATTCCCACAACTAACAGGATGTGGGAGCTGCCAAAAAATCCCGGTGTTTTCTGACAGCATTGTCAGCAGCTATTCCTGGGTGCTCCTTTGCAGCAATTTGCATGCTGGAAAGTGAATTCCTGATAGACAGAATGTGCCTGTGCAGGGAGGAGGCCAATGGTTGTGCCTGCAGTTTGGTTTTGTGGTTTATAATCCAGTAGTTCCCACTGTGGCAGGAGAGATGCTGATGCTGCTGGGACAGGGCCAGCCCAGCTCCTCTGCCTCCAGTCTCTTCCAGCACCACAGAGGCACCGGAGCTTGCAGGGCAGAAGGGATGGGATGGCCCCGTGGCAAAGGGAAACCCTGGGCAAGCTCTGCTCCCTGTTTCATCCCCCCCAGCAGTGCCAGGATGTGCTGGCTCCCTCAGGGATTGCTCAGCTTGGAGCAATTTTGGAGCTTCAAAGTCTTCAGATGGAGTTTTTTCCTCCTAAGCATTTATCCTGCAGCTCCTGGAGCCTCACCAGTTGCAGGTTTGGGCCAGGAGCCGGTGAGACTCCTTGTGTGAGCCGGAAGGAGCCCCTGGGCAGATCAGCACCAGGCACCGGCCTTGGCCAGGGGTCTGTCCCATCTCTGTGATCTCCGTGCTACGCCAGGGAAAACGAGGGATGCCACAGGGGAATCGGGGTGGATAAACTCTGCAGGAGTGGGAATTTGTTACCTTCTCACACCCACAGCTTCCCGCAGGCTCTGTGGGACTCCCACCCCTCAGCCGCGCCCCCGCACCCCGCAGCGCCCGCCCCCAGTCCCAGAGCGCAGACCCAGGCAGGGATGGCCGGGAATTCCCTGCTGACCCCGGGAGGCGCTGCTCGGGCTCTGAAATCCAAATCCCAATTCTTTACCCACAGCCCCACCTAATGGCTCGATCCCAGCAGCTCCTGTGCAGTGCTGGTGCTCGGGTGGGCGCAGATCCTGCTCCGCAGCCGTGGCTCCTCACGGGCAGAGAGCCGTGACCAGGGACCCTGCAGCAGCTGTCACCTCCCTGGGACACCGCGGCTCTGGCTGTGCCCCACAGTGGTGTGGTCCTGGCAGCGCCACAGCCCGGTGGGTTCCCCCTCTTTGCTCTGTGTAAAAAAGCAGCTCACAGGTGAGCTGGGCTCAAGGGTGGCCGTGCCAGGCTGGACAGCATTCCTTGTCCTTGTCCTTGTCCCTGTCCCTGTCCCTGTCCCTGTCCCTGTCCGGGCCCTGCACTCCCGCGGGAGCACGGCTGGGACACAGAGCAGCAGCCTGGGACACACTGGCCCCGACTCTGCAGTGCTGCAGGGGCACCGATGGAAACCCAGCCCCAGCTGGCTCCCAGCCCTTTCCAGCAGGGAAAATCGGGAAAATCTCGGGCAAACCCCCGGGCAGGGCCCTGGGCGTGGGGCTGGCACTGCCCCTCTCTGTCCCGGGCCGCCCGGGGCCGTGTGGGGCTCTGCGCTGGTGTTCCAGCGGCAAACAGAGCTCACCCGGCAGTGACTTCAGCTGAGGTTCGGTGCTGTCCTTGGCTGAGGCAGGCAGTCCATGAGAAATGAGGCCACTGGGGCTGCTTTTGCAGGGCTGGCTCAGCCCAGCTGCTGCCTGGAGGAGCGGTCCTGCCTCTGCTTGGAGCCCCGCTGGCTGCAGCATCCCCCTGTCCTCTGCGGGGATGGTGGCACTGCTGCTGGCTGTGGGGCGCTGGTGGGGCTGTCCTGAGCCTGAGGACGCTGCTGCTGCCTTTGGGGGACAGTTTGATGCCAGCCAGGTCAGTAGCTGGTTTTAGGGTGGTTTGTTTTGGGGTTTCTTTTCTAAGTGCATTTACACACATCTCCAAATCTTGGTGTTGACTCAATCCCAGCTCCCAGTGCCAGATGTGGCTGATCTTGTCTTCCGGAGCCAAACCATGGTGCTGAGATGATCTAAGCAGGAAAGCCTGGATGCTCTGCTGTGCCCACCCAGGGTGGAGTGGAGTGGGCCAGCCCCCTGTGGTGCTGAGGGGATGTTTTAGTCACATTATCCACATGTGTCAAGGTGTGCACTGGCACCCTGTGTGCATCCACAGCCTGGCTGTGTCACCCAGCCTGCCTGGGTGGGTTTCTTTGGGACTTTGTGCTGTCAGCAGCAGCACACAGCAGGGAAATGAAGAGGATGTAGGCCCAGCAGGAACCCCACTGCAGCTCCTCACCTTAAAAACAGCTGTGAGGTTGAGGTCAGGACCAGGATTTTTCCAGGCCTGGCTGAGAGAAATGTTCTTGTGGCTGGACAAAGAAGCTCCTCTGTGCAACCAGAGCTTTGGTGGCTCTGGTTCTCTACACCGCTTCCAGTGCTGTGGGTATTTCCCTTCACCTCCTGCTTCTCCATGCATGAGGCTGTGCCCAGACCTGCCATGTGCCCCTCATGGCTCCCTCATGCTGCTTGAGTCTGAGTGTGTGATTTTGGGGATTTTTGAGAGCGCTGGGGGACACGAGGCCATTGAGAACAAGGTGGCACCATCAGGAATTGTCCCTTTGGCTCTGGAGCATGCACCACGGTGGGAGCAAGCCCCAGCTCTCCCACAGCAACAAGTTACACACTATCCCCCAAAAGCGCAGAAATGCAGGAAACCAACAGCCGCAGCCTCAGGGTATTTCTTTTTTTCCATTGTTTTTAATCTTTGCCCTTCCCTTGGCACCAGGGGAGTAGATCCTCCAGCAGCTGGAGCTGGAGCAGGGGGCTGTGGCATGGCTGTGACTGGCCAGGCTGGCACCCACCAGGCCAGCCAGCCGTGCCTGGGCTGGGCATGCCATGGCTCCCAGCTCCTCCACGGTTTTCATTTGCTTTGTGGCCACTGCAAGTTCTACCAGCGGGGCTGGAAGGGAAACCTGGCCCCTCTCCCACTGGGTTGGCTCCAGGGGAGCAGAAAGTGGCTCTTTGTGGGGTCCCTGTTGCTGTGAGGGGGAGCTGCCCCCCAGGCCCTGTTTATCCATGGGCTGCCTACCAAAACCTACCTGTAAAAATTCATTTTGGCACAAGAAGCCCAGGGAGAGCATTTGCCAAGGAAAAATATTGTCGATGGGCTCTAGGAAAACAGGATTAGTCATCCAGGGGGAAATCACCCTGCCAGGCTGAGCAACCTGCACAGAGATACTCAGCACAGCTTCATCTCCAGCTGCAGATGGGTGCCTGCAAAAAGGATGGTTCTGCTCCTCAGTGCTGCCCCACGTCACCCAGTTTGCCCCACCTTGGGTGGGTGCAGGCTTGTGGGTGCCCACCCCCCACTGAGGGACACATCAGGCCAAAGGGGACATTTGTGGGGTGTAGCTGGCTGGGGCAGGGCAGGGTTCCTGTGCTGGGGTGCTCCCAGAGCTCTGCTGTGCCAGGGGAGCAGCTGATTTTGCTTCTCCCTTGTTCTTCCCATCACCAGGCCTGCATGAAGTCACTTCCCTTTGGGCATGAAGCAATCCAAGCTTTAGCTCACTTTCTTTTCTTTCAGACATTTAAAACTTCTGTTCTCTTCAAGCCAGAGCCAAATTCAACAAGCATCAAGCAAAACTCTGCTCTGTGCTCTGAACTCACCCTTGTGATCTGGTATGACTGTCTTGACACAGGCTGCAAATAACTTCCCAATGTTTTACACAGCCCGAGAGGTGGGATTGGAGAATTGCAACCCTCCAATGCAAACTACTGCCATGGGCAGAAAGAGCTGGAGTGAGTTACAGGGGGAAGGAGACCCCTTCACAGTGCCCATCCAGGCAGGTCCAGAAAGGACACCTGGGTCACAGCTGGGTCACAGCTGGGTCACAGCTGGCTGCTCACGTGGCACAGGAAGGGTCTGAAGGCCACAGCCACCCCAGTTTCATGAGCAGTCCCTGCCAGAGGGGCCCATGCCCAGCCTGGCAGAGCCTGGCACAGCAGAGGGTGGTGCTGGGCTCTCCCAGGCTCTGTGGGTGCAGCTGCCCCTCGGTCCCTGCAGTAGAGCCTGTTCCACACACCCCAGAGGCTCCATGGCTGGGCAGGGGTTCCACTAATGGTGCTGGCAGAGGGCCAAGCACTCCTTCTGCTGGGTGAGCAGTGGTGCTCTCCTGCCCACAGGTCATCCAGAGTGCAGGGGACAGCCTGGCCTTGAGCACTCTGGACAGGCAAGGTGCCAGCAGCCCTGGATGTGCCTCCCCAGGGCATCCCTGCCATGCCAGGGGATGCAGCCACAGCAGGAAAGGAGCTGCAAGCAGGCCTGGAGGGTGGCACAGCAGCTCAACCAGCCCTGGGGAAAGGCCAAGGGAATCGGCCCTTTCCACTCAGATCTGCTCCACCATCAGCACAGCACAGCCAAGGGGAATTTTTGCCCAACTGCGCTGTGAGGGAGAAAACATCAAAAGCTCCTCCTGAGCCTCAGCACAGCCCAGCTGCCAGGCCAGGTGAGAGCAGTGACCAGCACCCAGCAGCTGCTTCCTTAAAACAAACACGCACGAAAGCTGAAGTCCAGCACTGAGGAAAACACTAAACTCCAGAGAGCGGAGGCTGAAATAAGGAATTACTCTTCTAGATCTGAACACCAGCAAGCCATGGCAGTGTTGACCCTCTGATTAAAAGGAGCAGGTTTCTCACCAGCTTCATGATGGAGATGGCACAAGATGAAAATAACAAGGGCTGGGACAAGAATTTATTATAGAGAAGCAGAGTTGCCTTGCTTTTCCTCATTCCTTGCAAGTTTCATATCCTTAGGATACCAGATAACTTTGCAGATGCAGTAGCTATATTGCATGGCCATATCTATATCTGTACTAGTCCAAGCAGTTTAATACTTTTTTTAAGCCAGTCTGGTATTTCAGTAAAACTTCTGAGGTCCAAGGGGCAGGGCTCAGATGAGCGATATTCAGGGAAAGATTTGGGATGGCATTTCATGCTTTGTTTAATCTTCCATGACATGGTCGTGGGTGTAGCTGTGGTGCGAGTTTAGAAGTTTTATTTTTTAAAGCAATGGACCCAAAAGCATGCAGCTGAGATTTGTAACCTGCCCTCTGAACCCAGCTGTGGGTGCAAGTGGAGCACACCAGAGCCCAGGGCAATTCTCTGCTGCCACAGAGCATGGGACCAGCACGGTCAGCACAGGGACTTGCACATCTCCACGGCAAATAAAGCAGTGACCCAGCCCTAAACTTTGTCCCTTTGTCAGCAAACCCCCGAGGCTGACCCTGCCCACTACAGCCACCTCAAAGGCTGCAGCCAGCTGCTCTGAATCACAGCCTCATCTGTCACTGACACAGCAAAGTACAAGGCAGAAAGTGCCAAAAGCCAAGGAGTGAGAGGACAGCAAAGGGGATAGGCAAGTATAACTTCAGAGCAGACAAGTGGCAGAATTAGCAAGTTGTTTTGAGTGCACTGCTTATCCTTCTGGGATGGCAGAGCCAAGGAAGACCATGCCTGGCTGTCTCTCATGAATGTGCCTGGAAGAACCTGTTCTAACAATGGTTCTTCCTCAATTATTTAACCTTTCTCAAAGGACCAGTATATTCAGAACAGCTTTGTCAAGTGTTGCTTTTGTGTCACCTGGAGTCACTGCCAGTGACTGTTCATTCCACCAAGTGTTTACAGTAACTCTCTTGTGGAAGGGAGCTGCCTAAAGTGAGCTATGAGGAACACGGCTTCTCTTTTTTTCCCCTTTCCTTTTAACTGGGAAAAGGGGAATTTTTAACATGTATGACACAGGTAAAATAGGCTCAACCAAGGCAGGCTTGCTGCTGTAATTACTTTGGTTTTCAACGCACTTGCACATTTCATGTGAAATTAGCTTGTGGCATACCCAGACTATGGTACATTGAACTTCCCAGCATCTTGCTCCTCGTAGCAGAGCACAATCTTTGTTCTCTCCAAGGAGAATTCTGCTCCCCAGGTGAACCCTGGGACCAAACCAGAGCACACCCTGGACTCAGCTGCAGGATGAGCTGTTCACCAGCAGCAGCTAAGCAGTAAAAGGTGACTGACACAAACCTCAGCATAACTTGCCTTTTTGCCTCCAGGTCCTTGCTTTTCTTCTGGTTCATTCTAAACTGTGCATGGTCCTTTCTGTGGCCCTCCAGGTGAGGGATTTCAGGACTCTCTTGGTGGAGAGAGCTTACAGGTTTCAGCTGCCCACATCCAAGCCCTGCTGCTACCCACTGAAAACCCAAAGAGATGATGCAGCTCCAGCAGGGCTCTTCCAGCATTGACAGATGGCCCCACCCAGCGAGCCAGCGACATTCCAGGGCAGAGCCTCTGACCACAGTGTGAGCACGGTGCTGAACCTCTGAACGTGAGAGAGAAGATGACAAGCTTATCTTAGCTCAAGAGCCATACACAGCAATGCCAAAGTCTGCAAATCAATAAAAAGCCAACAGCATTACAGATAAATGTATTTTAATTAGGATTAAATACTATCTCAAGGTATCTTGAAATCGCACTTGTACTGTACTATCAACAGCCAGAGGCAATAAAAAAAAGTCTGAAAACGTAGAAGTTCTAGCATCCAACACATGACAGTAAGTGCTGCCATTTAAAGCGACAAACACCGCTCCCAAGAACAGATATTCTTAGAGGAAAAAGTTGTAACATTTTTGTATGGACAAAAAAAAAAAAGTAATCTGAAGACCAGAAGAAATATATTAGTGCCTGCCTTTTTAAAAGGGTTTTTTTTTGTCGTTTTTTCTTTTTTTTTTACATTAAATACAGTTTTCTTTAAAAGCAAGGTACTTTCTAAATTCATGGTTTATATACTGTATGTACACAAGAGCAGAACATTGTACAGTGTTTTCGGATAAAGCAGCACTAACTAGCTGGAAGCTGGTACAGTGTTGCTGACCCAAAAAGCAAAAATGACAAGTTAAGCACTCTAGGAGAAGAATCTCCATGGTTGGTATGAGGAAAGTAAAGTATCATGTATGTACAAACTGACCCTTCAAACAAACTCATCATCATTGACCATGGAACTGCACATGCTGCAGCTGATCAGTGGAGCCTGACTGCAGGAGCTGGTCTGGGACCCAAAGCAACCATTTCCTTTCAGTAACAAGGTGCATCACCCATGCAGAGAGCACTTGCAGAGTATCCATTGCAACGTGCCACCCTCGGGCTCTGGGGGAGCGCATTCCTACTGCAGCCTCACGCCAAGGAGACACCTGCACTGCTTTTTCACTACACAAAACACAAAATGCCCCAATCAAACCGTATGAAACTGAGATTAAAGCTACGTTAAGTATCAGTATGTGCACCTGGCCTTTCTGCCCACAGTTACAAATGAAAGCAGAAAGTTTGCACCCCACTATCACCAGTTCAGACTAAAATGGAGCGGCAGTGATTTCCATCATTAGTGCAACATTATACTCCTACACTCTATCAAAGTGACTGACTGCTCTCCAGATGCACAACGTGTGCATTCAGGTCTAACAAAACTGGTTCCAAGTTTGTAGCCTATTTTTTAGTCTACCCCATTAAAAACCCCATTAAACTCAGGAGTAGTCAGTGTCCTGCTCAAAGTCAATTGCATCAAAATATGACTTTTATTCTAGGGTTAGCAGTGGGGCAGAGATCAAGGTTCTTCTTGTTACACACACTTTTAAACATCACTCAGCTTACACCTTCAGAAGAGGTCATCTGCTGTACTTTCAGGACGTCGTTCATCCTTCTCTTACACACTACACTGGTTTAAGGAACTGAATGTTTCTTCTTTGATGAGGACAGAAGTGAGACAACTTGTTTCTAAACTGCATTAACTTAAAAGTTTCAAGTTTTAATGGTGTAAAAAATCTGACATTCAATTACAGTTAAGAGAAACTTGCTACACAGCAAACTGCATCCAAATCTACCAGTTACTGATGGGACCTTTAAATTAACCATCAACGAGATATTCAAGGCATCCAGACCTGGAAACATCAGATCACCCAGCCAGTGAGCCAGCAACTTCCCTCCCCCTTTTTCATGAGGCTTTAACGAGTGCAATTGGTGTGACCTCAGCACTGGAGCCAACGACTCCAATCCCCAAAAAGGTTAGGGAGATCCTGTGTTAAGCCCAATGCAATATGCATTAGTGTCATGGAGCAGGAAGATCCCAGTGTCTACTTGTTAAAAGTTCACACAAACCATACAGATACAGACAGGATGAAATACAGACTCAAAAGGATCCATTATGCTTGAAGAAAATTCCAAATAAAATGACATCTTCTGCACAGCCCAGCCTCAGACACAACCACACCTTTATCTAGTATAATAAACTCTGTAGTAAACTGTTTTTGACCTCCATAGAGAGTAGGAGTTGTCAAATTTAAGAAGATAAACTCCTCTCCCTGGATACTGGTGGCTGCCAGCATACACTTCTTCGTGACAGTCTCGTCTGTACACAGGCACTATTTCATCTAGCTGAGGCTTGTTGGCATTCTTTTTGGCTTTTTCTTCACTGCTAGTATTTTCTGCAAATGAAAAAAAACAGGGGTGTCAGTGAACATGGGTGGATGCTTTATGAGAGCAAGTCAGACTAATCTCTAGGGGACAAGGCTCTCTTTGTGAGTTTAGGAACGAGAGGAGTTGCAGGGTTTCATACCAAGGCTGGGGCTGAAGCACTCACCAGCATGCTCACTTCATCATGATTTTAACAGTTTGATATTAAAACTCACCACCCCCATCTCCCCAGCACAGCCAGGTCAGCCTGTGGAGATGCCAAACTCTAGTTTTCAGTAAGACAATCACCCACCACTGAGAGCCACTGGTGTGACATACTGACTAGCAGACTGCTTGGTAGTGATTCCCAGAAAGACACTGCTTCCTAGGGCAGGACAGCTCCTTCCAGGCAAATCACATGCTCATTCCAAAACATTTTTGTGATGCTAGACTCCTCCAAAGGCAAAGGCTGTGACCTGTGCCTCAGCCACCATCAGGACTTGTTCTCTGAAGCTGTTTTGCTGCAGCCTCAAGGAAATTTCCTCCCTAGAAACATCTCCTGAACAGCAGGACAGGATTTTTCCTGAGGTTTCAGAGTGCAGATCCACTGTGCTCTGTTACAGCATGGGTTTCAGTTTAGCTGACTGAACAGCTCACTTAGGAAAAGGGCTTTCCCAGCCTTAGCTGCTTTAACCTGTCTGTGATCCAAGGAGGGGACTGAAGCTACTGCAGAACTGCAGTTCCTGCTCAAAACTGAAAACCTGACTCCAGCCATATGGAAGCCAGGGAAAGCAGGAGATGACACAAGACCATCAGTGGGGGTTTCCCTCCCAGCCAGCTCTGACAGTCCACATGCATTAGTGTGCTTACCTTCCTCTTCCTCCTCATCATCACTGGACTCGCTGACATGCACACTGACTGCAGTATTAGGGGAGTCTGTCCATTCAAAATACACCCCAAAACCAATGTCATAATTGTCTGTAGCAAACTCCCAAAAGAGGTAAGAGCCCTCTTCATGAGTTGGTACTCTGACTGTAACCACTTCTCCTCGGCCCACTGTGATCACAGAGTCTGCATCCTGACGGATCTTTTCCTTGAAGTCTTTTATCTGGGGCCGTGTCCACATGGATGGGGCAGCGATCACTGGGACAGAGTCTGGAGAGAGGGGAGGAAATACTCCAGTTAGGCTTTGTTTCAGTTATTTATGCTGCATACTTAAGTGTGTCTTGAGAGCACTTGAGGGCCCCAAGCATCAAAGTTGCTTCCAGGTAATTTTTTTTAACAGAAGACACAAGTTTCAGCTCTGAAAATATGAATGAAGCAGTGCAAATTTAATTATAGCCTTACTAAATGCTACCAGTTCACCCATCCACCACACTTAAACCAACAGTGCTCATGCAGAAAAGCCTCAGAAGGCAAATGTACTGCTACAGGTGACAGGTTTATATTGCACAGAACCCTGCACTGGAAGGATCTTTACAGCTCTGACCCAGTTCAAATAAAACTGAACATATTTCTGTCCAGAACAGCTTTGTGCTAGAACCTCTATGCTCCTTTCCTTCACGTCTAGAGTGACAGGAAGTTCTGGATCAGCTTTGCTGAAATGCTTTTGCTGCTTCCTCTTTCCCTCCCCTCCCAAAGCTGAGCTTTGCCTATGCAGTATTACTCTCCCATGAGAGACAGCAGCCCCAGGAATCAAACCTAGTTTTTCCATAGGCAAATGAAGCCAAACAAAGAACCCCAGTAACTCTACTTAAGACACCTGAATCCTAACAAAACCTTTTGCTATTTATCTTCAATTACGAAATTCAGCTAGTCCCACCTTTTGGTCCATTCTCCAGTGCTTCTTCCAAAACCTCTGGATCCAGCTCTTTCTCGGGGCTGTCTGCATGTGCACTGGCCTGCCCATTAATGGACGGGGTGTCCCCTGGGGCAGGGCTGTTCACCTTGGAGGCAGCAGTCAGGGCCGTCCCTGTCGCTGCCACCGCTGCGTCCTGCTGCTTCTGTAAGGCTGCCTGAAACAACAGGAATGCAAGTCAGGCACAACCAAACCCTCACAAGATGCCAGTTTTACACCTTCCAGCAGAAGGTGTAAAGACAACTGAATGAAAAAACCTTCACCCTACAAGGGGCTTGACCCAGAAGCAGCACACATTAAATACTCAGTCCCAGGGGGTGTGAAGTCACTTAGTTCTAGGCTGATGGATACAACCTGAACAAAAAAATTCAACTTTCAAATTAACTACAGTACACACAAACTCCTGCACTTTACAATGGAAGTTCTTTATTCCTATAACATTGCTATCAAAGTTGGAAGTGTGACTTGTTTACTGGGTTTTTTTATTAGCTGTCTGGAAGGGTTCCATGCAGCCTGAGCTCATCCAGGTCTAAAAAGACCTGACAATTGAAGGTCTATTAGCTCCTTGCCAATTTATGAGTTAAACAGAGAAGTCTCTTGAGCAACCTCCCTGTCCCTCGTTATCAGTCCAGACAGCCAACACAGGCTATTTTGTTGGGACAGGGAAAAGATGTGACAGTGCCACTTGAAAGGATAACCTAATAATCACAAGATTTTGATGAGCAAATGGAATATAGGTATCCTGCAGGAATATGAAGACAACATAGAAAAATATCAGTTAAGATTTCAAATTAAAGCCATTTCACAGATGCTGTCCAGATTTCACAATTTACTGCAGTTTTGTGCACTGAGAGAAAGGTGGTGTGAACTTTTCTACAAAACTATTGCACACAGCCCTTCCAAGACTAATTGCATCAGAAGCTGATCTCTAAGCAGAACAGCACTTTCTATCTGCACTAACAGATCCCAATGCAGCTGACTCACAGGCATCCAAATAAAGTATTCCTCAGAAGTGTTATGGAAGCTACATGAGGGAAATCCAAAAAAGTAACTGTACCAGGGCAGAAAGTCCCTGCCTTTCTACACCACTTCAGCTCCATCCAATCATGGTTTGGCTTAGAAGGGAGCTATAAAGATCATCCAGTTCCACACCCCTGCCATGGGACACCTTCCACTAGGACCAGGCTGCTCAAAGCTCCATGAAACCTGCCCATGAACACTTCCTGGGATGGGGCTTCCACAGCTTCTCTGGGCAATCTGTGCCAGTGTCTGACCAGCCTCACTGTAAAAAAACCCTCTTCCTTATACTCAATCTAGACCTACACTCTTGCAGATGAAAACCTTTTCCCCTCGTCCTATCACTAAAGGTCTAAAGGTAAAAAGGTCTTTCTTAATGTTTCTTATAAACCCCCCTGGGCACTGAAAGGCTGCAGTGAGGTTTCCCCAGAGCCCTCTCTTCTCCAGGCTGCAGAGCCCCAGCTCTCCTGGCAGAGGTGCTCCAGCCCTCTGAGCATCTTGGTGGCCTCCTCTGGACTTGCTCCAACAGGTCCACGTCCCTCCTATGCTGGGGACCCCAGTGCTGGATGCAGCCCTGCAGGTGAGGTGCAGAGAGCAGACCTCTTTCCCTCAACCTTCTGGCCACACTTGTTTTCCTGCATCCCAGGCTACAGCTGACTTCCTGAGCTGCAGAAGTCCATTGCCAACTCATCCCCAGTGTCTCACTCACCAGTCCAGCTCTGCAGGACAGCTCTCAACCCATTCACTCCCAAGACTCTGCTGATACTGAGGAGTGCCCTGACTTGACCCACTGCAAGGGCCTTGTTGAACCTCATGAGGTTCACATGGCTCTCTTCCTTGGACATTTCTTTACTGAGGGCATCAGCCTCCACAAAATACAAATGACTTAACAGGAAATTAGTTACTGAACTTTAGGTCTTTAGCTCAAGAACAGATCTCAGGCTGTCAGCTACAGTCTGTCCTCCCACCCAAATCACGAGTAGCTTATTGCAGGCAAGCAACCTCATCAGGTATTAGTACCTGATGAAGTCAAACAATAGGTGCAACAGGGGAGAGAAGTCAGCAGTGCTCAGGCTGGCAGTGAGAAGCAACCTCCAACGCAGCAGTGATGCTACAGTGCTGCATATGCATGCTCAGCTAGAAACACAGGGCTGACCACAGCCTGCTGCTCTGCAAGACCTTCAGGAGAGCCCCCTGAAGAGGTCTGTTCGTGCTCAGATGCACTGGCATGTCATTAAATTACACACACACACATCACCAACGCTGCAGCACAGCAGTTCACATTCCGTCTCTAATGGTAATATTGAACGAAGCCATCAGTAAAGACTGCTTAATGTTTTCTTAATTAACCACTGCTTCAGAAAACTACTCCAAAAGATGAAACAAACAAAGAGGCTTTGGTATTTGAATCTGAAGCAGCATTAGTCACTAGCACAGTAGCTCTCCCTGTGGCAATTATCTTTTCAAGAAGATAACGGCAGACAAGTTAATGTGTCTGGGTGGCAGCCCGGGTCACAAGGCCCAGGTTCCCCAGCCATACCTGCTGCTGTGCCAGCTGGACCTGGTAGAGCTGCTGCATGTACTGCTGGTAGTGCTGCTCCTGGAGCTGCCGGATGAGGATCTGCTGCTGCTCGTAGTTGCCGGGATACTGCTGGGCCGCGTACTGCTGGAACTGCACGGCCGTCTGCGAGTTCAGCGCTGCCATGATCTGCTGCCTGCCAGGGGAGCACAGCACGGCCTCGCCAGCAGCTCAGGGCACTCAGAGTGCCTGCACTGAGCTGCCTCTGAGGATACCCACATCACTCAATTCCCTTCTGCAAAACCCAGTCAAAATAAATCTACCTCATCAACCAAAACCCAGAGCTAACACAGATTGAGTTTTGGCTAAAAATACACTGAGAACAACAAGAAGGGAACAACATTTTCTACCCAGTGTTTGGAAACATCAAATGTTAAAATGACAAGAGCTCTTACATAATTCTCAATCTGCAGTCTGATAAAGAGGCAGAGTTACACAAAACCCACGACTAAACTTCTTAAACAAGCAAAGGAAAAAATGCACATATGCTTTTTCCAGAAACCATCCTTGCAGCAGACCTTCTACAAGTATTGGTAGGAACAAACCTGCTGTAGCACAGCACACCAATGCACTTTGGTGAATCGAAGAAAAACACACCACATAACTATCTTAGTTTTCCTGGTCAGTGTGCAAACACACATGAAAAACATGACTGACAGTGGCCTAATGCAGGAAAAACAACAACAACAACAAAAATGCTGCCAGATGGGGCATCTGCATCTCCAGTAATCTCAACTGCTGAAACTTCAGGAGGAACACATGGGTTACATATGTACAGGCTGTTTTTCTCCTCTCTCCAAAGAACTCACAGAAATTCTATGGCTAAACGACAAGATAGATCCAGGCCCTGTCTCCTGTTACATCCATCAGTGACCAGCTATAAATGTTTCAAAGGAAGGAAGAAGTATCACACAACTGCAAAAAAAATTTCTTTCCTTCTCACTCTTCTTCTATCCCCAAAAATCACGTTCTGATTAGACTGGTCTAATACCCCAAAGAGCAGGATTTACTGCTTTTCAGCAAACTGAGACCAGTTTAGATACACTTGGTATCTATGTTCCTTTTCTGTCTAAACTCTTTATCTCTGTAACCTGCTATGACCACTTAATACACAACTCCCATTCACGTGAAAAAAACCCCCAACTTCAAGGCATACCACACTTCTTGTTACTTAGCACTGTGCAACACTTTTCATTGTATATATAAATTTATGGCTGTCTTTTACACTCCTCTGGCTCTCACCACGTTAAACATCCAGCAAAATGTGTGGCTGAATTATTTGCTCCCTTTTCAAAACCACTACATAGCAAGCACAGGATCAACTTCAGAGACACCCCTTGCAAAGACATTTTTATGGTGGAAAATAATTGCTGTCTGATGTGGAACTGCTTTACTATTCTCTTAAATACTACACGTGCAAAGCCAGATCTGTGTTTTCAGCATCTGGATGTGATGGGAACAATGAAATATAATTACAACTGTATATGCCAAGTATACAATTGCCTCAAATGCAAGGCAATTATTTTCTTTTGAGTGTTGTTTGTTTCCAGTACTCACTTCTGTTGCTCCATCCGAAGTCGTTCCTCCTCTATTCTCCTCCTCTCCTCTTCTTCCCTCCTCAGCCTTTCCTCCTCTTCTCGCCTCCGTTTCTCTTCCTCCTTTTGTAAGCGCTCCCGCTCCTCCTCTTCACGCCGCCTTCGCTCTTCCTCTTCTCTTCTGCAACATCCACTCAATAAGCCATTTCAGCATCCCTACAGTCCTAGGATGAGTTATTTTCAACATGCTGTAACCTGCTTTTTGCCTGCCCAGTGAGGCTTTTTGTCTGATATCTCCTCACACTTAAATCAGCCTGCAGAAGTGTCTTACTGGACACACCAAAACCCCACGTTACTGCAGGGTTTTGCTGCTCTCAGCAGCCTGACAAGGGTAAATCCTGTGTTACAATCTGATATTCATGCTAGCCTGTTACTGTGCTACCTGTATAGCAGAAAGAATTGCCTGGAAGCTTTAAACACATCTTCCAAGCTTTCACACATGTTCAGTAATGATGTGGATACTATGATTTAATAATCACACCTGGAAGCAATAATAAGACAGTCTTTGTCAAGCTGCTAACCCATATTAGAAGTTTAAAACTGACAATTTAATATTCTCTATATATTAGTCCGCAGACATATTGGGACAGACATTTTGTGAAGCATTTCTTCTTAATCAGATGACAGTATCAGCAAAATTTTTGAGACCCCTAAACAACCACCCATTACTGGCAAAGTAAAAAGCCTTAAAGAGATCAAATGGTGCCACAGCCACCCACACTTCAGGCATCTTCCTTCCCAAGACACTTCCAACCTCAGCCAGCTGTGATACTGTCTACAGGCCAAGAGATACAAACTCTGTAGATGCCAACACCAAAGCACCCAAATATTACCTTTTCTTTTCTTGCTCTTCTTTCTCTATCTTGTGGGAAGTGACATACGTTGAGAACAAGTGGCAGCACCTGTGTAGGAGCTTGACAAATTCTGTCATAGCTTTTTGCTTTGACATGTTTCCAAGGGCAGCCCATTCCTTCCTGAGAGAGAGAACTCAGCTGAAATAACACACTCGACTCTTTTCAAGCCAGAAGTGAGCACTGACAACCCAGCAAAGGGAAAAAAGTTGGAAGACCAGGAACCAAACATTATCATTTGCAGTTTCAGAGAATCAACTTCTTCCCAAAGACAATACACTGTTCTCTTTTCTCCAGTCTTACAAATAGACATAATTCACCTCTTTCATGAAATGTCATACATCCCATCAACCCTACTTTGAATTCTGAATGATGTCCAAAAACTTCCCAGCTACAAATTAACCTGAAGTATTTTTTAACCTCTTCCCACTCTAGTTTGTGGGAAAAAAGGTATATATTTTCCTGAATGAACAAACATGGTAACAACTACTGATTACAGCACTTCAGTTAGTCAAAAGAAACAGCCTTGTTCTTCCTAAGAAAAGCTGTGTCCTTTTGTGCAAAAGCAGTGCATTGTGTCCACCTCAGAGAAGCCACTGCTGTGTTGCACATTGCCTTCACTCTAGAACACTAAAAAGAGCAACAATGAACATGAGAAGTGCAGCCTGAGCTGCAGGCAACACAAGAAACACACCTGAGACTTCCCAGGTCTCATAAAAGATTTACTCAGAGTTTGAATGCATCAGGTTTTAATTTTCTGACTTCAGAAATGATCTTTGGTGCCAGGACAAGCTGTGGTGAATGCTTCTACCACTGGCAGAAGGCTTGGTCTGCTGTAACCATGGTGTGGAGTTGGGATGAAACATTAATGCATCTTAAAGTGCTATGAGAAACTGGACTGCCAGCAGAGCAGCTTCTAGTGTGGTTGAAAAAAACCAACCCAATAATCTTCTCTTAGTTCCTGTACTGAACTGTGACTCACACTTCTAAGATGTATTTGAAGAGGCCACTTTCACTTTCCACTAGCACAGACACTTGAGATAACCCACATATTTGTAGAAATTGGATGATGTTATCTTCTCACAGGAAAAGCAGAGTTAAGACCAACAAAAGCACCAGCCCTTTTACCTCCTATCATTCCCCAGCACATCAAAGAATCCAACTTCAGGGCAAGTGTCAGGGTTGTAAGGTCCCAGCAGAACCTGCTTGTGCAGTGCCACAAGTTTGAGCTTTTCTTCATATGTTGGATGAAAGGCTTTTCCATCTTTTTCTGTAGGGAAAAAAAAAAAGAAATTTTCACTGTTGTGATTAATTAAGCACAGAATATGAACGAGGATGTTGCATAACCATTACCATGATTTCCACCATTAAAAAAAGAGAAAAAGGTCGAGTCACAAAAGGTTAGACAAATTAAGTCGGTTCTATTTAAATAAAATATAGACCTGTCCAGAAGAAACACATCTACTTCAGCTAATGAAAACTTCAGTGTGGAGTGCTTTGCATCCCACTATCTACAGTCAGTCTTAGTGAGCCAGTTATCACAAAAATATTTACATTAATTTGTTGAACATCACACCATATGGATCTATATCTCCAAAATATTTTAAAACCTTAATTGAATTCAAATGTGTCTGCCAAGTCTACTCTAGTGTGCATAGGGAGGATTTTCCACAAAGACAGACGTGATGTTAGCTTTATAAACTGCTCTCCTTTCATGCTCTTCACATTGATGAAAGCAGAATAACTAAGGCTGAAGGCAAGGAGAACTGCAGAGAGGAAAAATTAAGAGTCAAGGAGAGTTGTCCTTGAGGGAATACTATTGCTGCCCTTGGCCAAGGCAGCTGGAATAGCTCCTCACAATGAAAAGCCTTGCAGCTGACTCCATCAGCATGAACACACACCGTGAACTCTGACAATAAGAAGGCAACAGAAGCCTGAACATGCTCCAGTGGCTCCACAGGAACCTCTTCTTGAGCATTCCCAGTTAGACCCCATCAGGGCTTTTACTGGTAAGAAGATACTTGCATTGCTTTAAAATGATATATGAATTAGTCAGTGAGGACTTAACACATTTAAATTGTCAAAACAAATCAAAGAAACAGGCGTTGCTGTATGTGACTACACTGCTCATTAAGAAAAAGGCATTTTTCTTGAACAGGAAAACAAATAAATAAGCACCATCTCCTTTTGGAAGAGCTGAAGTGAAGAAGCTACTACCAAGAGGTAAAAGATAGTCACTTCCCATGACTGCACTGCTCTCCATGTAACTGGGAGCTGGAGACAAAGCTGCCACTCATTCCCAGTTCTCCTCTGGAGCAAGTTGTTTACAGCCCAAAACTGAACAGTCCACACCTAAACTTTAGGCTGACACATGCTGCAAAACTGCTTGGATGACACTTGGGAACAGTTATTAATAGGGAAATTTCATATTTATATATATATATATGAATTTTCATAGTTATGAAATTTCATAGTTATTAATAGGGAAAATCCTACAATGAGAGAGGAAGGAAAATACCCCTACTATACTTATTGAGAAACTCAGAGCGAATGCTTCTGGAAATCAGAAACAATCCCAGCGGGAAAGTGCTTGCAGTTCACAGCAAGACACTATTTTTGACAGAGAAAGTTCAGTACATTGCTGGACTTACTCAGCTGTGACATCACAAGGAACCACTACATGCATGCCATTTGTTTTGAAGCCACAATCAAGCGATTAGGAAGGCAAATATTTAATTACTTATTATCCATTCCTAGAAGTCCACATCATTCTTGCAGAATTTCAAGTATTTGCTCTTGTCCCAGTGTCACACAACTTTACAACAAATACAGCTGCCAGCTTCAAAAACAGAAGCCTTTCTCCACAGAAATATCTACTTCCAAAAATATCTGGTGGGGTAGAGAAGAGGGGGGATGTAAAAACTGAACCAGAATCGACTCAGTGTATACAATGAAAGGACAAGAGGCAGCTGACACAAACTGAAGTATAGGAAATGCCACTTAAGCATTTTGTGGGGTTTTGTTTTGTTCATTTCCCTGAAGGTTAGGGATTTTTTTTGTTGTTGTTCTTGGGGGGGGTTGTTTGGTTGCTTTTTTTAATGCTGTTGTTTTTGTTTTTTAAACTGAGAGTGACTGAGCACTGGAACAAGTTGCCCTGAGTTGTTTTTAAGTCTCCATGACTGGAGATGTTCAAAACCTAAATGGAAACAGAGCCATGAAGCCTGAACTGAAAAGGAGGGCTAAACCTGACAATCCTCAGCAGTCCCTTCCCACCCCAAGTCTGTGATCCTTCAGGGATGCAAATCACCACATTCTGGTAAGCTTTCAACTTCTGCTCTCAGCACTTCCAAAGAGCCCTTTGGCTTTTCCTCAACTCTACACACTTTACACTCAACTCAGAATTTACTTATTAGGTAACAAGCACTTCCATTAGCCTCAATAAACAGCATGTACTTTGAAATAATACTTAATATCCTGGGGCATCGTGCTACAAAGCAAGTCAATTGACAAAGGCACTGCACTGAAATTTGCCAGGCTTCTGAGTAAAGCATGATTCTCAAGGGGCTCCCTATGGCACAGTTTACTTTTCACAGCCTGTGTACCTACATCTGTCTGGCCAAACACACAGCTATTTGCTGTAGGAAACTGCTACCTAAGCCAGATAACATCATCAGTATTTGAACTCCTGAAGAAAGTTAAAGCGAAAAACCCTTCATTTGCCATGCAATGCACAGCACATCTGCATTTCACAGAACAGAGAAGTCAGACCTCATGCCCTAATTACTGAGAGAAGCCAAAACCTGCATTCACAAAGAATGGTGACCCAAGGGAAGAACAACAAACAGGCTAAATAAGAGAGGGGAAAAGGGAAGAAAAATACAAGACAAGCTTTCAGTGACTTGTAGATAATGTAGCTTAGAAGCAAATTATCAGAAAAACACTTGCAGCCAGGCAGACAGTGAAGTTTCATACTAACTATTTTGCAGTTTAACTCTACAGCATAAACCACACTGTATAATCACCCCAAAGATGAGGAATTGTTGGTGTTTAACTGAACCAGAGGACCTGAATTCATCTGCAGAGTCAAATATGCCAGAAAGAGCATTAGTGTGTCTAGACAAGTAGAAGTGCCAAATGTATCCAAGCATCCGTGAACGCGCCATTTAAGCAGGCATTACCCACACACCTCACACAGCTGTCGGGAAGTGGAAGAACATCAAAGAGCTCCAGGGAACACACTGAAAAACCCAAAGGACTGCACGGCAGTCATACAGCAAGTGCTCAGCCTTCCCTAAGCCACTGGTATCCCTGACACAACAAGGCCAGGGAGACGCTCAGTTTTGAACCACAACAGAAAGATGAAGCTGTTACTGGTAATGTGGGGGGCCTATGTCACTGTGTGGCACTGTATCATTGACATGAATTGATAAAAGCCAGCAAATTTAGGCACAAAGGAGTTTAAGAAATATGCTTAAGAGATTGCATTGTGCAAGACACTGTTACTGCTCTGTAACTTCAGATTTTTTCCCCTTTAGAGACAAGGCACACCATGCTGCACCTTCCACTCCAACTTCACCTACTACACCCACTCTAAATGCCTAATTCCATTGGGATAGCATTCAGTTGAGTCATCTAGAAGCAGCTAGAAATCTGTTTGTGAAGAGTGATTTTTAACCTCATAGCTTTTAAAAGCAGAAGTCATGTATGTTAATTCTATTCATTTGCAACGTTTTAATGAGTGAGACCAAAACTGAGAAGTGTGAGGACTGAACCTCTGCCTGCAGAGCCCAGTTCACTCTTACCCTCCTAATCCTCCTCTCCTGAAAGTGTGTTCTGCATCAACAGAAGAATTACTGACTGGCCCTTCCAATTAAATATGATCAAAGCACAGCTTCACAAACATAGATACATGATAGCGGTTTTCGTATTCTTGACAACAAGAGCCTACTTAACTTACGAATTACAATCATACCATCAAATTAGTGCTCAAAAAAGAGGTCAAACAATTAATTGAGAATGATGCTCTGCCGAGGTTGAAGATACATTCTTGTTAGGATAAGAGGAAATAACTTAGAGCAGTCAAAGAAAATTAGAGTACTTAACATTCCAGGAGAGCTTTTAGATACCAAAATGATATGGTTTGTGTACTGTCTGCTCAGATGTGCAGCACTGCAAATCACTTTAGACAGTGCATGAACACTTCGGGGACTGTCATAGATTGAAGGTTGGGTGCAATGGTATTTCAATGACAGGATGTGGAAAACAACAAAGCCAGGCTGATCCTGGGAGAGATTTGCTGGCAGAGCCATGCAAGCCACCCTCTCCTGCTTCAGGACAGAGCTTGAACAGGTTACCTCCAGTGGCACAACTCACACCAGCCCAGCAAGCAGAATAAGCCACCAGAGACACTTCCAGTGTGCCAGATCCCCCAGGGCTCACAGTTACAGGCAGTGCTAGACACAAAGCAATGTACAGTGACTGTAACATGACTGTCCTCCCCTGTACACTGGATCCAGCACAGCAGAGCAGCTCCTTAATGGCAGCCAAAATGCTGCTTGACCTGCACTAGGCTTAACAGAGCAGGAAGGGAAGGGGTGAGTAAGGGAAAGAAGGCTCTTGTTTCCCACAGAAAAATGGACTGGAACACTGCTACCATCTATTTTCAATGCCTCTGTTATTCTGAAAAGCTCTCTTCACAAGCCATTACAAATGTTAAAAAAAAAAAGAAGGTAGTGAACATTTCCTGCACAGCCTAAGGCCTGACAGCTGAAGTGACCCAGGGTCAAGCATTTTAGATGCTTTAGATTTGTCTTTATCAGAGACAGAATAAAGTAGCTTTTGAGTCTCTATAATAGCCTAGCCTAGTTTCTGCTGTGTTTTGCACATTGTTTATACACACTCCCACCCTGTCGTGTCTCTGAGCAATTGCAAGTTACCTGCAATATGCCACCACTGACAAGTGTTAGCAGTCATTGTAATAAGCAAACTCGAAGTATTTTGATCAGACTCAACCTCTCTTGGACAAAAGTACACCAAGAGTTACAGACAACTCGAGCTGCACACCAAAGCAGAAAAAAAAGCTGCTTAACTATCAGCATAGCTTTTAGAAGAATGGTCAGAAACGAGGTCTCAGCACTGACCTATTAACATGGGCCACCCTTCAGAGAGATCTGTTGCCTTTTGAAGTGCAGAAGAAGGAATCCCTATTTGCTCCTTGGCATGCACAGGGCTGCTAACCAAGCATGCCCACTCCCACAGTTGTTCTGACAGCATGAAAATAATTTGGAAATGAGACCACTTATTTTTGGAGCTGTGCAGATATAGAACAAGCTGGCAGAATCAGTAACCCAAGTATTACAAGCTCCTGTAGCTCCTCATCAGATTATAAATAAAATCTTTGTGTTATGTCACTTTTAGGAAAAATCTACAGATTAAATGATGGGCAATGATTTTGTCTGAGTTATTCCAGCCACAAGGATAGGGAAACAAAGTTTTCACTGGAAAGACTGACAATACAGTTGAATGGGGAAAATTACCATCTTATCAGCACAACATGAGTTACAAAAAACTGCAGAAGGCTAAAAAAGGAGCAGGAGTACGCTGAAACATGTTGATATTAAGTTTTGATTAAGAGCAGCAACAAAAAACCCCATTGCTAAGACAGCACAAGGCAAGGAACTGGAACTTACACACAAGTAACACCCCACAGACTTCACCATTAGAGAGAAGATAAAGCCAGAACATAAATTCTGTTAAAACCTGATATAATAGATATAGGTTATTGCCACATAGCAGCAGTATAGATAAAGTAATTGATAGCATGTAACTTTTGCACTGCCAAGACAAGTTCACACCGTAAACACGCTTTACACTGTAAAACCAGGTTCCTGTAGAATATTCAGCCCAAGATAGAAGATGACCACGGCTGACTAAAACAAGAAATTTGCTACTGCAGAGACATTTCTTTCTGCATGATTAAACACAACAAGAACTCTTTTAAGCAACTTCTTTTACAGAAAGAAGAAAGAGACATTAAGCACAATGCTTCCACAACCTGATAATCTCTGATACAGGAGGAAAAAAATATAAGATCTTATGATCCCTTATGTTTTTTTACAGCTTAAAAAATAACAGCTCTGTATATTAGCATGCTAGCAAAATAACTACTTTGTGGAAGGGCATCAGAACAGAGTCAAAGAACCAGGGCTTAAGAAAACTGCTTAGAGCCTTACATGTTCCTAACAACTACCTGGTGCAGGTCAGCCAATGTGAAGAAAGACAACTTTGTCCTTCCAGCAGTGTTTCCACCTGCCAGCAGTGCTTGTCCTTAGAAGAGGCAGCCTCCCTGGGAGGTCACCTAACAACAGACTGCCACAGGACTGACCTTTCCAAGTGCAGAGCCTGTCCTCCCCAGTGCAGGCATGAGGCTGGACTCCCTGCTCCACCTGCGAGCCACAGGAGTGACGCATTGAAACGTGGTCAATGTAGCGAGCACAGCTCTTCCCTCCAAACCCACAGCCCGCTTCCCCCTCCGCAAGAAACCAAGGTGGCGAGATACGTCCACCTTCCCACAGAAGCAAACCTGGCTACAGGGGATCCCAGCAAAAACACTCCAGGTCTACACCCTAGGTATTTCACAGCTGCCTGCTGGGCTCATGGCAGCACACAGAATCATTGAATCAATTAGGTTGGAAAAGATCTCTGAGACCATCGAGTCCAACTTATGACTGAACACCACCGAGTCAACTACACCACGGCATTGAGTGCCACGTCCAGTCCTTCCTTAAACACCTGCAGGGATGGCGACTCCATCACCTCCCTGAGCAGCCCATTCCAATGTCCAATCACCCTTTTTGGGTAGAAATTCTTCGCAATGTCCAACCTAAACTTCCCCTCTCGTCCTGCAGCAGCGCAGGCAGCCCTGGAGCTGGCATGCTGAGGGGAGAGCACGGCACCTCCCGCCAGGCTCCGGGCTGCCGGCAGGCGCGGCGCCTCTCACGGCGAGCGCTCCCCTCCCACGTCTGCCGGCTTTCCCGTGCCGTGCCACCGCTCTGGCGCTCCGACTGCAGGCGGGGTGCTGCACACCCCCGGCGGTGCCACACCGCGCCCGGGGCAGCCTCCGCTCCCGGCCCGGCTCACGGCCGGCACCACGACAAGCGCATCCCCTGCTCGCCCCGGGCCCCCGAGCCCCCCTGGGCCGCCCCCGCGGCTCTCGGGGGACCCGGGGCTCCGCCTGAGCCCCGCAGCCCGGCCCGGCGGGCGATGCCGCCCGGGGCTCCCCGGTGCCGGCGGCTGCTCCGGTTCCGAGGGGGGCGGTGCGGGCCGGGCCGGCGGCCGGGCTCACCTTTGAAGAAGCGCAGCGCCAGCCCGTAGAGCTCCTCCAGCGCGAAGCCCCAGCGCCGCTCCAGGCTCAGCGCCGCCTCCTCCGCCGCCTCGCCGCCGGCCTCCGCCGCGCCCGGGGAGCCGGGGCCCGCTCGGCCCCGCCCCGCCGCCGGCTCGCCCTGCGCCGGCCGCGCTTCGCAGGGCGGCACCTCGGCGTTGGGGCTCAGCGTCAGCCCGTCCACCGAGACCTCGAGCCGGTCCGAGCTCAGCACCGCCGCCATCCTCCTCCGCCGCCTCCCACCCGCCCTCCGCCTCCTGCTCCGCTGCGGCGGCCACGTCCCGACTTCCCGTCCCCTCCGACCCGGATCTTCCGGGCCCGCCCGCGCCCCGCCCCGCCGCTGCCGGGCCGCGGGAGGCACCGGGGGATGGGGCCGGCGGCTCGTCCCCTCCCCTCGGGGACACTGCCCACTGCCGGGGCTGGGCTGCCGCACCGGGGAACCCCGGGGACGTGCGTGTCTGCGGGAGCCGCTGCTCGGCACCCTGTGCGCCCTTCTTGGGTGCTTGGCTGATAATGGTTTTTCAACGGCGTTATCTCCCTCGTGAGGAGACACTGCGGGAGCCGGGCCTGTTAAGTCTGGAGAAGACAAGACCGAGAGGGAATCTCATTAAATACATAAAAATACCTGAGAGTGCCGAGACTTTTCGGTGGTGCCCGTGACAGGATGTGGAGCAATGGCCGTAAACTAACACAAGAAGTTCCACCTCAACACGTCAACCTTTTACACTGAGGCTGGCAGAGCCCTGGCACAGCTGCCCAGGGAGGTCACGGGGTGTCCCTCTCTGGAGACATTCAAACCCCACCTGGACGCGTTCCTGTGTCACCTGCTCCAGGTGACCTTGCTGTGGCACAGACTTGGACCGGGTGATCTCCAGAGTTCCCTTCCAGCCCTGATGATTCTATGATCCTGTAAAAGGCTTTTAGTCCAGTTGGAAGGTGGTGTGGGGTCTGCCCTTGACCTCTCATCCTCCTCTCTCAGAATTCATGCTTCAGGCCTCACGTAGGAGAGGAAAGAAATGAGCCAGAGAAAAGAAAAAAGAGCACAAGGCAATTACTTCTCCAAGAGCTGTATCTGCAATTAGCTCATTCCCTTGTGACCGTGAAATTCTGCTTACAATAATACTATTATCGTGTGCTGTGGAAGCGGGGAGAGTCGCTGCCACTCACAGCTCCAGAGGTTTATTCCCAGCTCACACAATCTTGCTTGCAGGATTTCGAGAGAGACTGCGTTAGCATGGAGTGCTTTTGGTCACATTTCTGAGCCAAACCAAGATTCAGGCTGCACACCTGGGAAGTGGCACATCCCTGCCTGGTTCTTCATGATGCCAGGGCTACAGCAGACCATTGCACACCTCCGCAGCCTCCTGAAACTCCGGGGTGTGGGGGTCTCACCTGTCCCCCCAAAGCCTGTGCCCCCTTCTAGGGTTGTCCCCTGAAGTTTGTCACACTGCCTAATTTATCTGCCATTCAAAGTGGCTTCGGATCCATCTGTTGGTCTCAGGAACGTTGAAGAAATTTTATTGTCGCATTTACAAAGTGCGTAGAAGCCTTTGGGTGAAAGGGACAAGAAATGTAAAGCTTTGAATTTAAATTTAACTTACTTCATTTCCAGTTAGTATTTCTTGGGAGACAATGCTGCTCAAGGCACTGTTTACTACACACGGAGCAGAATTTGGTTTGGATGATAAGTCACCTAAGCTTCAAAATAAATTTTCCAACTAACTGGAAATCCTTTGTAGCCTCTTCACTAGCATTTCTGTTTATTGAGCATCAAATATTAACACTGTATGGTTTGTTTTTTCCTGCCAAAGACTGCCAGATGAGGCTGTACCATCCCCTTTCGTTGGTTGGAGCTCTCCAGAGCACACAGTTCTCTGTACTGACTATTTGGTGCTACCTCACAGACCAGGCTATCAGCAGAACAGATGATTTTATCTCCTCATACAAGTCTGCACCCTGCCTTACAGGTCTGTCACTTGGGCATCATATCCAGCTTCACTTTAACATTTAATAGTTAATTTATACATCACTTCTATTGAAATTAGTTTTCAAAGTTTTGGTCTGACACTTTTCCTGCTTGGCTTAAGGAGTAAGCACTTCATAAATATCTTCTTCTGGCAGCAATTCTACACTTTAATCCATAGTTCCTGCTTTAAGAAACTGAAGTCTTTATCCTTAAAATACATTCTTAGAGTAAGAGAAGCTGAAGTTCTGACTCATCCTAATTGATTTTCTGTTTCACTCAAATGGAAGAAATACTCACTTTCTATACTGTTAAAACCAGAAGTGTTCCTGCTTCATGGAAGGAGACTGTCCTGAAACCAGGCAGCCCTTAGTTTGTCTGTGTGTTTGGAGGCCAAAGAGCTAAATCCAAGATGCCAACGAGCTGATTTTGGGATAATTACAGAAAATTGATTTATCTCCTGGCAGGCCATGTCCCATAGTGAACGCTTAGCAAATGTGAAGCCATTCCTCTCTCCTCGTGCCAGCTTTGCTCTGCCATGCACGTGAGCTGGCACCAGCAGAGCAGCTTCCTCCACGAAGGGCACCATAAGATCTTGGAGAGAGCCCAGCTAGAGGGTCAGAGCAAGATGTCTGTGACAGCGCTGTGTCTGACTGAAGTTCCTTCAGATGCAGGAAGGGGAATAGCTGTGAGATGGTATTTTAGGAAAAAATGAAACTTTAAATCCTCAGAGGAGTCAGGAAGCCCTAGTCTGGGATCACGTAATAACAAATGATGAAACATTTTTCTAGAAAAATAATTTTGAATTTGCAGTGATAGTTATTTGAGCTGACTGTTCCCTGGCATGCAACCAGTATGACTTGCAACACCTTCAGTGAATTGCTCATAAGTCCTGTAAATGGAGATGTATTTCCCACATGATTATGACAAAAAGCTCCCAGTAATATATGTGTTGGACAAAACCCTTAGCTTAATTCACAGATAAGATGAAAATGCTAAGTTCAGCCAGTAAATTGTTCATTCATTTCTTGGAACAGCAGCTTCTGCATGGGAAAAGAAACACAGAAGAAATACAAGTCCCAGAGAGGGAGTCTAGTCCTGTAAGTACAGTGCTTTCCAGTAAGAAATGTAAACCTAGCAAATTTATAGAGAATAGATCAATTATTTAATTCAAGCTGCTGAATGTTTGACAGTTAAAAATACCAACCTACTCACTGCAATTATGCAGTAAAGAATTAAAACATTCATAGGACACTGGCCTCATGTAAACAAGCAGCTCTTCCACTCATCCTGGTGGGAGAGTGAGGAGCTTTCTGCTTGCGGGTACCAGAGCACCAGCCCTTCCTCCCAGACTGCCCTGGATGAAGCCCATGTGCTTCCTGTGGCTTTGGCTGTCCTCTGGAGGAATCTCATTTGCATGGTGGTATCTAACACCACCTTTGAGAGATGTGGCCTAACGTGATGTTTGATGCAACAATGGCCCCTAAATATTTGATTATCTCAAATGCACATCTCTGAGCAGCTGGGTCTGACACTGTGCTGTGGGCTCAGAAATGCAAATAGCTCACTCAGGAGATATTTTTATCGGTTCCTCAGGAATGGCTACATTCAATAAACTGGGTGTGACCATCACTCCAGCCCTAGTGCTCTGGTAGCAGCCCAGAGCTCCTGTAGCTGGGAAGGAGTGGAGTGCCTGGTAGGAAAGGCTACGTGTATCTCTGAGAGGGTGACCAGGTTAATAAATGAATTAAATTCCTCAGAGTTTGAAAATTGAATTTCTTTTGTGAGTATTAACAGGATTGACCTTTTTCCATAAGATGACAGTCCTATTCTTCTTCTTACTATCTTCATTTTCTATTCATGGGAGTTGTACTGGCTGAATAGCACCAGGACCAGGACCAGAAGGAATAAAGTGTTCAAGCTCTTTTGGTTTAATTAAAGATTTTCTCTTTGTCTGTCTGCGTTTCCTTACAGGACAGAGATAGAGCTGTTTGGTTAGGAGCTGATCCGACACTGTAAAACCACCCAGGGAGGGTGGTTACAGTGTAGTGGACTCCCAACTCTTCTAGAAACATGAAGAAAAACAAATTTTATTTGTGCTTATGTCTGATACAATCCAGACTAAGAGTATATCTTTGTTTTCCTCTTATAGTTCTTTTGATAACAGTCATTTCATAGAAATTGACTTTGGATGTTGGAAAACATCTTTTTCCAGGACTTAGAATGAATCACAGAATCGTAATTATTGTCTGCCATTGTTGCCCATTTTGGTGACCACTCAACCTCAATTACCAAACTGCTCTTTTTTTGTCTGCTTGTTGCTTTTCCTAAAGTTTAGGAGCTCATGGTGACCCTAATGTACGTGTGGCAGACAGCAGATGTTCTCAGTAACTCTTTAGATGTTCAGGGCATGTTAAACTCAAGGATCACACTCCAATGCCTTGTATTTCTGTACTAATTTATGGTGACATCCACACCAATTTCTCTAACTTACAGAATGAGGTGCAGAATAAGTCAATCAGATGAAGGATCTTGGCAATGCCTTTTTAGCCATGTCAGCAAATCCTGCTGAAATCAGGTTTATTGGCAGGGTGCTTGAGTGACTCCTGAGGAAATGTGCTGAAGTCCACCTTCACTAAATATTTTCATTCTGAGAGACAACAAACATCCCATAGCATGGATGCAGTTATCCCAGCTACAGGTGAGCATGAAAGAGCAGCTCAGCCTCATAAATGAAGCGATACCAGCTCCATTATCTCACGCTGATATGATTACATCTGCTGCGGTGTAGCTGTGTAAACAGGCACGCCCTTCACAGGCACAGGACCTGGGAGAAGCAGCACAGCACTTTTATCTACAAGTCTTTGCCAAATGAGATACGGCCAGGAATTGGAACACTTCCTGAATTTAACCAACTCCTCTAATAAAGTGATTTTACAGAAGAGAGAACAGGGAAATTGATGCAATTAGCAACTGCACTTCTGGCTATGTGCCCAGAAAAAAATGCGAACTAACAGCCAGATGAATGATTCCTATCCATGTTAATTCAGAGCACCTATGGATGCTCTTTTCAAACACCTCCAAAAAGTGAGTTGTGCCTCTGTGGCAGAGTCTGACCTCAACTAGCATGTGTCCCCAAAGAGGACAGAGGTGGCACACGGCTGACCCTGAGCTCTGTTGCTCCAACATGTCCTGTTCTGTGCTGTGCTACATACCAGCTTCTTCCCTCCTGTGTCCTTTTTTTTTGGCTTTATTTTCAAATGAACTGTATCTACCTCTGAGACTCCAAGCTATCCAGTGGGAAATTATAGGCAAAGAGATTTCTCTGCAAAACCGCTGCCCCTCCTGCCTCTCTCTCGGTAAGAGCAAGGCTGTGTGTGCAACACGTGGCGCTGTCAACGTCACTCCTTCTATTCAGCAAACAGAAGGATAACACACCTTTCAAAAGCATGCAGTGAGCCTGTCCCTTTTCCTCTGATTATTGGAGGCACTCTTTAATGGAGAGCACGTGGCTGGTTCCCAGCTGCTCAGCTGTGGCTCACTTTTTAATGTTGTTATTTGGGGTTATTTCTCCTGCTTTGAGTTAGATTGAGAATGAGGTTTCATGAGATATCTGCAGCCCTGGCCTGCTCCCAGCCATACACCACACACTCCCATCAGCATCCTAGTTGCCAGCTCTTAAGCTAGTTGGACCACTCAGCAATGCTCTTCACCTTCTTAAGCAGCTGGGTTGGTTCTCTGCTGGCTTGGAGGGCAGGCCTAGTTCACCAAAGGGTCAGGAAACCACTGGCAGCAGCAGGAGCATGCTGCCAGGAGCAGGAAAGGGAGGATGGGAGCAGATTGTCCCTTTGGGCACAGCAGTTACAGCCATGAGCTAATGCCAAATAGCAGTGGTTGCACTCCACCACTGCTCCCAGCTGCGTTTCCTGCCCTTTCCCTTGCACTGGATCTAGCAATAGAGTGGCTTCAGGGGGAGTTGATCCAGCTGGCTGATATGGCTGAAAACTTCTCATTTTTATGGCATGGTTGGTTTGTCCTGTTGTCAGCCAGATAAACAGATTCTCCTTGTGGCTGCACAGCCACTAAATGTAACATAAGGAAGGCAGTGCAAATGCAGAGACAGAAACCAGCTTGTACCCAGCCCAGCTGCAATACCAAACTGCAGCCTAAGGAGCAGCCACACCTATCCAGCCATCCTGCTGTTCCTGCCAGAGGCAGATCGCTCACAGAGCTTCCCTACCTGTGCTCTTCTGCTCTAATGAACATCTTTTCAGTACAGGAAGTGTATTTTTATCTCCCTTGTTTGGTGTGAGAAGAACTGCACTCCAGCAGGCAATTTCAACCTCTTCTAATTTGTGGACTGCTAGTGGAGAGGCTAGCAGGACTAAATCTATTGACTTCTGTTCTTTTGTGGACCTTAGAAGTTCCTCACAGTGGCAACAACTATAGACTGAAATGTACTGCATAGAAGAACTGCTGAGAATCACATAGGACTCACCAGACTGGCAATAGTCTTTTGACATCTTTTTCTCCTCTCATTTATTTTTATTTCTTTTCGAGGATAATAAAATCAGAGCAGATTATGGAGAGTGAGACTAGTGAATAAAAATGGAAGCTTTGAGCTAAAACCTTTTCAGTTCAGTTTCCTAATGGACAGCACAGAACAAACTATTGAGCCAGGACTTCCCATTCTCTCTGTTTGGGATTGAGAATGTCTGTTTGGGAGTAGGCTGTCTTTTTGGGAGATAAGCAGATAACATCCTTTCTTAGTAGTGCAAGATGCTTTGTTGCAAGCCAGAGTCAAAAAGCTACATTTGTGTAGGGGCTGCACTGGTTAACTGTGCCTTCTCTCGGCTTACAGATGCTCCTTTTGGAAAAAGGAAAAATCCATCTGTGGCTCCTTTCTCCATCCTTGCAGAAGGCTGTATTTTGGTATGAGGGGGTTTCAGTGTCAATAGTGGCTTGCAGGGAAATGCAGCCTCCTTCCTTTTATACCTCTTCTCCCTCTCTCTCCTGGCTTTATTACCAGATCTGATTCACAGCTCAGCCCCATAAACTGAGTCAGTACAATTGTCAGGGTGAAAGGCTGCAAGGAGAGGAATGGGAATGAGGGAGATGGCAAAAGAAACTGCAGGCAGGATCTGCTTAAGCTGCCAAACCCTTACTTTCCACCAACTCAGACTTCAGCACTGTCATGTTTAATACATCCATAGTCTGGCCCAGCCCCTTCAGCTAAAATTGTAGTTTATTTACACTCCTTCTGGTCCCTATCTTGCTGATGACTGAGAGGAATTGCTGCCGAAAACATCATACATTTTTGTCTTAAATAGAGAGATACATTAATTGTTTTCCTTTCAGATGCTTTGTTGCAAGATAATGAAACCTTTGAATGAAGAGTTAATGTTATACATTAACATATAATTTAAAGTAATCATGAAGTCATCCACTGGGGACCTCATCATGTCCCTTGTAAAGGGGGGTCTGGGATGGCTGGCATGTGTGGGAAAAACAACAGTAGTTCTCAAAGGAAAAGCTTAACCAAGGTCAGTACATTTCACCAGCTAGATTCCTGAACAATAATCTCAGGAGAGGAGTATCTGAATGCCTAATTCAGTGGTGACGCACTCCTACACACTAGTCCTAAAGCAGCAGAGGTTAACAACACTCAGAATGTCAGCACTGGCCCCCGAGATAAAACATTATCATGATGAAAGGAGCAATTCTCTGGCATCCTTCCGCCTGCAGAATCTATATAAGCTGGGCTGCACTCAAGGAGCCTTAGCAGTGCAATTATTAAGTTAAGAACCAGGTCTTTTGCTGATAAAACCCCTCATTTAGGTGTAGCTATACACACATAGGCACAAGAAGTGTGTCTTTAACCTCACTAAGATACAGCAAAAAAATGTGTCTTTAGTACAGACAAGCCCTTAGGATCAAAAGTACGTGAATATCTTATGGTGTTGACTTTATTACAGGCCTCCACAGAATGCCCATCACTGTAATTCTTGAGTAGCCTTTAAACAACAACAAAACAATGGTATTTCCCAGCTAGAGAACAGGCTCTAATATTCGGAGCATCAACTGACATTTCTTTCTAGATCAAACACTGAGGAAGGAAATTCCTTGCCGGATGGAGTCCCAGGCATCACTGGTGGTGTGCCCATAACCTGTTAGCCATGACAGACAGCTGGTTCTTGCTAATCCTCTCTATCCAAAAAGAGG
Organism: Prinia subflava; assembly: GCF_021018805.1. Classification (NCBI taxonomy): domain Eukaryota; kingdom Metazoa; phylum Chordata; class Aves; order Passeriformes; family Cisticolidae; genus Prinia; species Prinia subflava. The sequence goes on from NC_086248.1 coordinate 97,247,932, forward strand.
GCAGTAGCAATCTTTGAGGTTTGAACCTTATCACTGTGGTGTGAAATGCCACTTGCAGGTCAGTGGCTACTTGTTCCAACCCCCCTCACTACATTTTGGGTGCAAAAACATAATTATCTCACAGTTGATTACTTTAAGAGAATAGTCCAGTCCCTTGGCTTAAGTGGTCATGTCAGGAAGGGGCTGGTCCTGATTAGGACTCCTAAATCCCACAGAAATAAGTAAGAGTATCCAATATGATCTGGTTTGATGAGAATAACACTTAGAGGCAAGTAGCACAACAAAATATCTAACAATTTTCATCTTTCTAACTGTCACCAAAGAGACAGGAGAAAAATCCTTCAGAAGGGGTGGAAAATCATGAACATCCAAAGAAGAGAAATTGTTATAACCACTTGTGAAAGAAACAAGATTTTAGCTTTGGGATCATATTCATTGCAAAGGGGTCCAAATTTTCAGTTAATTTTATTTTTTGAAAGAGCTTGTTTTCCTCAACTTGTAAAATTTATTAGAGGGAAAACATGTGTTTTGAAAGGAAGTAGATTTTTTTTTCTTCAATGACACAGCACAAGATGTTCCCTTCTAATGTGTTGCAGGAGTTGGTTTGATGATTCCTCCTGACACCTCAAAGATCCAAGACTACAAAGTAGGGAAGGGATTAAATAAATCACTTAGTCACTGTGGAAAATCATAGCCAGGGAGTCAGAAGACTGGGATCCCGAGGTTTCCATGGCTATTGTACGAGACAGACAGCTTCATTTTGTCAACCATCTAGGATTGCAGGACTGTTTTTTCTCTTCTTTAATCAAATGGGCTCACGGTCAACAATTTATCAGTCTCACTTCTAGAAGTTTAGAAGCCACTTGGTTGTCACAAAACTTCAGACAAAGGTAGATAAAAGCTTTGCAAAAAGTTTCAGCTATCCGTATTTAGAATGGAGGCTGCTCAGTATCTAAAGAACTGAGCTCTTAGTTGTTGAGGGATACAGTAAAATCTAAAATAATCTGCAGACTGTTAGAGGCAGTGGCTGGAAAGTTATTGAATGTTCAAGAATTTCCAGTATTCTTTTTTCCCAGGTGCCATTAAAAAAACCACAACCTTTAATTCCACAGCAGCTCATTTCCCCCTGTGATACCATTATGTGTACAGGGCTGGACATGAAAAATGTGCCAGCTCTTACCTGACCCCACACTGCTACACACTGTAGCATGTAAATTAGTCTCTGTGTGTTGACACAAGTCACCTTTCTTCAGCGTCACTTTACTTAAACAAGCATACACTGTGTGTTTGCGTGTGTGCCTGTGGGTAGAAGAAACCACCACCCCCCCAGCCAGGTCCTTTTCCTGCTCACACCCTGAGCCCACAGCACAGTGAATGGAGCCCTGGCAAGGTGGGGGAGCCCGAGGGGGTTTCCAGAGAGCCGTCAGGAAAGACAGGCACCAGGGCTGCTCGCCGGCTCCCTCCCAAGCTTTCTGTCTGCCTGGAGACTGCTTGCTTTCATTTCTGGGTGCCTCTATTTCCTCATGGATGAAACCTCCCTGCTTGGGAGCTGGGTGCAGCCAGTGCTCAGAGACATGCCAAGCCCATCCCATGGTGGGCCAGTTTCCATCCCAAGGGCTGTGGCTGATGCCAAAACATTCCTCACGTTGCCTGACTGTCCTGTCACCTCTGGTAAGAGCCGTGTTTGGCACCGACCATTTCCTCACAGACTGGTGAGCTCACGGCTGCTCCAAACCTGTGTCACAGGAGTTTGCACGTCCCTTGGAACAGGCTGCTCCCCACCCACACTACAAAGGCCTATCTGCACTACAAACCAAACCACCCTGCCTACAACATTGCAGCCACTTTGCACTGTTTAGTCCTGTGTCGAGGATGCAGAAAGGAACTGGAGGCTCTGCTAGGCAGGAGGGTGCTGCCCCCAGCCTGGCTGGTCCCCACTACAGGCCCTGCCAAGCCACGGCTCAGCCCCAGCAGTACTTAAAGCAACCACTGCAGCAAACTGGGCACTCATGAGATTTTTTTCTGAAGCTTTCCTTCTTTTTTATGTAACTGTTGGTTCCTGGACTCATATTGTTTAATCTGTCTCAGATGGTTTCAGAAAATGGAATTGGATGTGCCACTGGTAATGTCAGCTCAGATGGCAGGCCAGCAACAACGGGGAAGGGGGAAAGCTCAGCCAGGCTCACCTTTTTGCTCTGCCACTCACTGACTTTCACATAACTGTGGGCAGGTTCCCCAACCTTCCTATTTTCTAGTAAAGCAGATATATACCTGGAAGATTTTTTGAAGTCCTCAATAGAAGCAAGTCCACAGAGCAAAAAGCAGGGATCCTCCCTGAATGTTTATTGTTCAGATTTGGGAAGAAAAAGAAAGGCTTTTCTACAACATCCGCCATTTCAGGGCTGTCCTTAACAGAGACCCAGCCAAAACTACCTCTCTAGTACTGTGAGGGTGTACAGTGCTAGCACAATTCCACAGTCATTCACTTCTATCTGCTCACTCTAGATTAATTAATCCTGTTTCCTTCAACAGTTTCCTTTCCTGCTTTTATGGGAAATTTTGGCCTGGTCAGAGGTTTTTTTGAAATATATATGGCCAAATCCAGTTAAGGATGAAAATGGGTTTTATATGTTGGGTAATATTGATGGACTTACCCCATGCAAGAGCTCTGTTTGTAAGTGTGTGTGAACAGCACCCAGCAGAGCTGCCCAAAGGAAGGTTTGCTGCTCTTTTGTCACTATGTAGGGATCACTGATTGTCAGTGTGAGGTAAAAGTCAGTCAATTTTGCAAATCCAGGTAAAATTACCTTTCTGTTAACAAACCGTGCAAAATTACTCAGTTTGTCTAACCTTGAATTCCTCCTGGTTTCTGGGGAGATTATGTCCCAAATTCCTTGAACTATATAATGATTGCTATTGTATTTTATTTTGGTTGTGTGAACATGAAGTAGGGCGGACTTGTAATACACCAGGGACTGTGTAGAGCAGCAGCTGTTACACTTTCAAAGAGCATTACTGAGCTTTTTATAGTTGGCTGCAGTTGACATCACAGCTAAATAGAGTCTTGCTCTAAAATATACTCCACCCAGCCTTTGCAACCTGAAATCTATGCATTGCTGGGAGGAGAGAGGGTCACAGGAAGCAATGCAATAGCAGCACAGAAGTGAAAGCCTGGAGATGTGTTTGCTTGTTTTAGAAATGCCCTTGAATATTTTTTTTCCAGGAAGAGCAGAATGAAACCTTTTGTCTCAGGATCAGCAATCAAATCTGGTCAGAAGTGACCAATAGCTGCAGTACCTCACTGAAGGTAGCCTTAGTGCCTCATGGATGACTGTCCAAACCAAAAGAGTCCAAATGCTTTTACACTGTTATCACTGGTGCCACCAGGATGCTGCTGGGACCTGGGTAAAAGCTACTGTGCAGTAAAAATCATTGGAGAGGAGCATCACACACCCAGCCTCCTTTCTGGACTGGACCAGCAGCTTCCAGAGCTTTTGGGAGAGAGCTCTGCACTGTACTCATATCAAGAAAATAACAAAGCTGAGTTAGTTGAAACAAAGCTGAAGTTTATCCAGGACTCAAGTTTAGCCCCCAAAATGACTAAATCCACACTGTCTTTGCATGTGTCTGAGTATCCCAACTACTCCATAAACTGGACATACTCCATGTGAATGGCCTGGGTTTCCTGGGATACTTTCACAGCTTTACATGCACTGCAACTCCTTTCTGAGTCTGTGACTGAGGACTCTGGTTTTCAGATATGGTTTCTTCTGGGATCCTAAATGAAAATGACCTCATGGGGAAATGTCAATATGTTACTCTTTGCCTGACTTCTGTTTCATTTTGCAAGGAGCCACTGTCCTGGCAAGAAGTCCGGCCAGGCCAGGGATTTCTAGCCTACCTTCACCAGGAAAGACTGCAAAATGTGAGGAGATGGTGCATCACCAGTCTGTGAGCCCTCCCTGGGTGTTGGTTAGATGGCCTGCCAAAAACATCACAGGTGAGACTTACTGGCACAAGCCCTTTCACAATCTGACACTGTTTACTGTTCATAGGGTGTGATGGCACAATTCCTCCTGGAAACTGCACAGACACAAGCCTCCTCTCTGCTGCAAAATGGATTATCCTCATAGCCAAATGAATCAGCACCTACCCAGCGCAGCAGCCAGGACTGACCAGCACTGACTTCCCCTTCCAAAATGTCAAACAAATTTCTGCTTCAGCATATGACACCAGCAACCACACAAGTCTCCCAGCCTCAGGGTTGTTGCTGTCCTCTTTATGTTATGTTCCCCTTCCTATTCATATCAATGTTCAATGATCAACTCCCAAATGGTTCAGACTTCACCCAGAGGAAAAAAAAAGCCATTATCTAAACTATGGCTATTCTGCAAGTGCTCCAAAAAGCACTTCATCACCCTTTTTTTCCACAATTCATGATTTTCACATGCCTATGTGGAGAAAGCCAGGAACCTGGACCCACAGATCTGGAGAGGATTTCACAGGAGTGGCTCTCCTTTTGTTGTGGAAAGAAAGTAAGTCTTTACTTTTATGTGATGTGGTTGATGGTTTTTCCAGCTGCTGAAAACACAGGCCAGATTGAGAAGTGACCCTGGGAAGTGTGGACAGGGAAAGAATTCACTCAGACCTGGAATAAATGACCTGGTCTTTTGCAGCTGTTCGTGCCTACACATTTTACATAGTCCTAAGTAAAATTCCCACCTGAAAACAGCTTTTGCACTTTGGTTAGACAAAGGAATCTGGTGAAGCTGCACTGCTTCAAGATTAGATAAAGGCCTGGAGAGCAGGACGCTGGAACAGACGTCTTCTAGGAACAACCCTGTGTGTCTCTGCCAGTGTGCCATGCACCTTCTCTTTGCAATGGGGTCACAGGCAAGTTACAGTGGCATTTGGTGGGTGTGTTTGGACAGCCCAGACTTGGGTATACACTGTTAATGGCAACTTGCTGCTGTGGAAATCTGAAATGCAAAACTTGTCTGGAATAAAGGTCGAGTAGATGAGGAAAGTGCAACATGCAGGGGGGTTTGCTTAGTTGGGCACTTGTGTGGCTCTTAGGAATTATCCTGATCCCTAAAGCAGGAGTCTGCTCCATGCAGCCAGAGGAAAGATCACCATCTGTCTGAAGAGATGCAAAATCAAGCTCTGTGGGCAGGTAGGATCAGTCCTTGGACTCTTAGGATTTTTACTGGCAGCTGGTTCCCTGTTTATCCTGGACTGCATTGTACACGCCAGGACTCTTGCTGCCTTAGTTGATAAAAATACAAAACACAGAGGAAGGAGAGCTCAACCAAGAGAGATTAATCAAAGGACGCTCCTTATCTTCTCAATTCTGCCCTTATCCTGGCAAAATCTGAGAGAAATACAATGTTTTTGAAATGCCAGAAACCATGAACACTGCTATGCTGGCACTAACCAAGACACACACGATGCAAAACACCCAGGTGATGCTGTGATTCAGGTGATATCCTGCCCAGCTTTGCAATTGCCAGCCACTGTCATAAATATTCTGTCTACAGCCACATTGCAGGCTGTCAGTGACAAGAGCCTAGCAGCAGTGGAATTGCTACACTATAAAGCTGCTGCACCCTTTTTTGCTCACTCAGACCTGCAGCAAACTTTCAGCATTCCTTTAAACCTTCTCTTACCTCAAACACCTTAGGTAAGAGGTATCCCAGCTGCAAAGATGTGACTGCAAAAAAGGAAAAACATGGTCTTGTAAAGATGTGGGGGATGGCTAACATGGCAGTAGAGAGCTGCTGAGATCAGCTCAGCCCAGAGTCACGATCCATCTTGGATTGCAGTTGTCCCATCTGGAGCAATAAATGTATTTGCTCGTTGCCATGTGTCCAGCAGCATGGAGAAGCTTCCAGGGACAGGGAAGAAAAGCTGTCACAGAGAAAACTCTTAAATCCTGCAAGTAATGTATAAAACAAGTTTGATCATATGCAAAAGAGAGGGGTAAGAATCATGGGGACTAAAAGATAGTGGAAAAAGAAATAAAAGTACCAATAAAAGGAAGAAGAGGAGGACCTTTAGCCAGCAAAGGAGAGGATCAGAATAAGGAGGTGACAAGGGTGCGGCCTTGGCAAACAGAGCCAAAGTCAAATAGAAAAATAACCATGCCAGAAATAAAAGCAGAGGAGTTGAGCTTGAATAAAAGGGGAAGAAAAACAGCTGTCACATAAAATGGGAGTGAGAGAATGAGCAGGGTAGCCCAGGGGGGCAGTGGTGCAGGCTGGAGGCAGGGACATTCCTCAGTGAGTGCCTTTGCCAGAGGAGTGGGCCAACACACAGGACGCTATTGGACAACTTATCCGGGATGGCTGAGGCAGGGGGACGGGCTAGTGGGGGAGGAGGATGGGGATACTCTTCTGTGCAAACGCGTGGAGCTTCTGTGTGAGTCAGGCACCAGAAAACTGTGCCGTGGGCTTACAAATGTCAGGATAACCCACTGAAATAATGCCTACCTAAAGCCTAATTGCGTGGCATTTCTCTTTGATTTTAAATAGCAAAAAAACATGAGTCAATTCATGCACAGAAGATAATGACTTCATCAAATGGCATAGTAACCACTGCACTCCCCAGCTATGATCATGTGGTACTGCTGATTTAATGATCAACTGCAAAACCCCAGCTCAGGTGAAACTTCCCACGTTCCATCCACATCTTAAACCTGAAAATCTTCCAAATTTTACAGAGGCTTGAAAACCTTTGAAATTAAAGAGCCCAGAAAAAATGCAAGAGCAAAAGCAAAATGGTTTTGTTGTAAATGTTACGATACAGGAGACTAAAGGTCCCTCATCTCCAAAACTGTATCAGAAGAGAGGATGGGAAACACTTAGAATGAATTAGACTGAAGCCAGAGCACCGACCTTGGCACATGCCTGAGACGCAGCAGGGAAGCCAGATGAAGGATTCTCCAGGCAGTACCACTCAGAGAGGGAAAACTTGGTGGATTTTAATAGCACCAAGGTAGCACAGAGAAAGATCATGGGTCCGTGTTCATATTGTTAACAGGCATCCAACCATACTGAGACAGTTCTGGTTCTATGTATTGTCTTCTGGTTTTGAACCAAAACTTGCTTCACATTTGGATCCTTTTCTCAATAACCATGAGACACAAGCTGTAGCAAACAAACAAACAAACAAGGTAACATTTACATAAAAATACATTAATTTCAGCAGCTCATGCTCTCAGATACCAAACACTGCAAGACAGAAACACAGAATCTTGTGACTCATTTATTAAGTTGGAGTAGAAGGAAGAGCTTATCACATGATGCAGGGGACGATGATAAGGGTTTAAGAGCCTGCCAAGAAAAGGTAGAGAACAATGCCCTAACACTTCTTGCTAAGGCTAAGGAGCCTGAAGAGGGGGAACTGTTTGGAGTTTTTCTTGCTGTTATCCAGTGCTGTTAGAGGAGGATGTGACCTCTCTGCTTTGCCCTGCCTGCCCTACTCTGTGTGTATATTCTGGCTGCACCCTGGCAGGCTGCCTCTTCTAAGTAGGTGCTGTATGAAAAGGAGGAAAACATGGTCCTGTCTTTTTCCTTAGCTCTAGTGTTCTTATCGTCTTCCTTTCTTTTTTTTTTGTTCATCTGCAGCTATATTCCTTTGCTTTCACAGTGAATTAATTAAACACTATTGGGAGTTTGGATAACGCAGTTATTTTATATACACAACCACCTGCACCAACAGTTCTCAGCAAATGTTCATTAAGGAAAATATGTCTAAGAGCTGGGTATGACCTTGTTTAGAGCATGTGAGTAAGCAGAGCAATACAGTAAATACGATTAAATAGAACCATTAGGTTGTCTCACAATATAAATATAAAATCAAGAGAGGGCAGAGAGAGAAATTGCAACAAGGATTTGTTTAAGCCTAGGGTTTGCTGCCATAGCAAACTTGGTGGGACTGCCCTCTCACTGCAGAAGCACCAGTGAGGGTCAGGTACATACACCTTGCCATTCTCAGGGTATCTCAAAACCCAAAGGTAAGCTGAGGTTTACGTATATTTAAATTCAACACTAAACATCCTCTGCTCTTTCAACCAGCACCTCCTATCTCCAGGTAGCTTTCTCCCTACTGCCTTTTCCCTCTTCCCACCCCCACCATTCGCTCTTATCTCCCTCCCACTCCCAAATCCTGAATCTTCCTCTCCCTCCGATGGTAGGGAGCCAGCTGCCCGCCATCAGACATACTCTGCTCTTGCCCTGTTGCTGTGTCTGGGGCCTCTCTGAACCTGGGCATCTTGCCCCAAATCTGTTCCTGTTGGGATTTCACAAATACAACCCCTTGATCTTTTCATATGCATTTGCTGGGGTTTTACGCCTCCCCGCCTCCCCCACCGCTTCCTTCAAGGCTCTCTGTGTGTCTGAAGCTCTTATCAGCTCCCCGGAGCAGAATACACGAATGGCACCACCAGGTCTTGAAGTCCCGTCTCACACCTCTCAGGAAATGGCTCACCCCACCAAGTCACATCCCCCTCCTAAGCACAGGGCTAAAGTCACAAGATACTATTAGTTCCTCATGGCCAAAGCCACGGAGACACGGCAGCTGAATTTTCAAAGGAAAATAAATCGTGCATATATAGAGGTAATCAGGTCTGAGCCAAGCAAGGCAGGCATCTTTCAGAGAGAACATAACCTCTTGTCACACTGCATTTATTTTAACCCTCTATCTGCCCATAGAGCTGCTGGGCAATCCTGGTGATCTGAAATAAGCTGTGTTGGGCATTGATATCACCAGGCTCTGACATTGTTCCCCAATGCTGCGTCACACTGGAGATGTGCCCAAAGTGCCTTTTTTACCCCATCAGTACAAAAGCTGAAAGGGGTTCACAGCCCAGCCCCTCGGTCACAGGTCACACTCAGGACACTGTGACAGCACCATCTCCCTTTCGCTCCCCTGTGCCCAGGCAGCCACTGCCCACTGGGACAGCCTGGAGCAAACAGCCAGGTCCCATTTCTGACCTTGCAGTAAGACACAGGCTCTGTCCATCTCTCTGTGTCCCAGCTGGAGGTGAACACACTCTCTGGGCTGACCAGCAAGGCAAGCCCCCTCTTGCCAGTAGAGGACTCTGGCAAGGAGGGGCTCTCAGGGACACAGCTGAGTATCCACAATGGACAGGCAGCTCAGGCCTTTCAGGAATATATTTCAAGGCATCTGCAAGCCATGCCAGAGTGAGGACCATACACAACCCACCCTGCTCAAGCTCTTCCTTGTTAAAGCTGTGAGGACTAGAAAAATGACCACTCTAAATTAAAAACATGACATCATTGTAATATCTCAGAACTCTACCTAAAAGCCTGGATGGACCTCAATATATAGATCTTGTGTCTGCACATTGGGAAGACCTGATAAACCTCTAAAAGCATTTGGAGGTTGTAAAGAGCTTTGTCACAATGACTAGAAGCAATCAAAGGGAAATTAAGTATTCATATAAAGATTTCCTCTTAGGCAGAATCAAAAAACCTTAAAACCTAAGCCTAGCATGCATAAACAATTTTTGGTATCACAGCCCTGCTAGAGAACCTGGAAATTATACGGTATTTTCTTGCCAGCAGAAATTCTGGAGCAAATGTAGTTTTATGTGCAACCATAAAAATGTGTCTGGACTATAATTAATTTAAATTCGCGAGATAATTATCCAGGGATTGCTTCTTCAGGGACAAGCTATCCAGGGATATCTTAAACTTAAGTCTTCACAGCAAAACTGTGGTTTTATTTTTTTCTTAAACTTTCTCTAAATTAATTAAATCAGCTTTATGTGACCACTGTCCCTTCTTTTGGCTAGTCTCCTAATACACGGAGAGAGACTTTTTACAAGAGCATGTAATGACAGGACAAGGGTAAACAGCTTCAAACTGAGAGTAGATTTAGATATTAGGAAGAAATTCTTTACTGTGAGGGTGGTGAGACCCTGGCACAGGTTGCCTAGGGAAGTGGTGGATGTCCCATCCCTGGAAGTGCTCATGGCCAGGCTGGATGGGGCCCTGAGCAATCTGGTCTGGTGGAACATGTCCCTGCTCATGGCTGTGGGGTTGAAACTAGATGATCTTTAAGGTTCTTCCCAACTCAAATGTTTATATGATTCTGTGATAAGGTTTGAACTTTTTGGCCAATTTCAATTAAAACTGATGTAGAAATTGAGATCTCCAAGATACCAAATCTTTGCGGATTTAGTCAGGTTGACAAGAGACTGCTAAATCTCCGCTACTAAAACCCTCAATCTTAGCTTTAGTGACCAGAGAATTCACATTGAAGACAGCCACCAGAAAGAAAAGAACAATAAACCTTGCTGGAATGACAAAAGACTGCACAAACTGTGTCCCTGTAGAGTTCTAGAAGGAGCAGGGTGATGTGTCATCTGACAAGCCAGAGGAGTTTGAACACAGCCAAGGCTGCATAGCTGGTTACAAATCACGGCATGGCAAAACCCCTGGTGTCCCTTCCCTCCAGGACTGAGCAGCAGAACTGCTCACATTTTGATTATTTAAAGGGTGTGTGATTCTTGTGTGCTAAGCCATGTCTGTGTGTCACACTGCTGCATACTTTTGCCATGCATTCTGGCATGCTTCCCAAGCTCCAGTTCCTTAAGTCACATAAGGCAGGATCTTAAACTGCACATTTAAAAGATGACTTTGTATCCCCAAGAGCCTGAGAGAAGCTCCCCAGTTTTGACATGCAAAAGGCTGAAGAGCCAGCTAGCCAGAAAAGTCACCACAGGGCCTATCTCCCCGCTTCTCCACAATCTTGCCGTTTCAGAGCCTGTCTTACCCTTGCTGGATGCTCAGAGCTGGCAGCAGTGATGTGAGAACATGTTCTCCAGCTGAAGCTTAAAACTGTTTTATTGCAGGTACAGGCACATTTTCTATTGTGAATCCTCTTGGCACAGATTCCTCAGTGCTGAGGCACTCCCAGCACAGACAAAAGCACAAGAAGTTTCTCTCCTGACAAACAGAGTGAAGATCAGTGTGAACAGCTTCTGAAGCAGCCTGTAATTTTTGATATCAACACAAGGCAGTCTGCTTTTCCCTTAGAGATAGCTCTCTCAGTTTTAGCCATCTTAATTACAAAAAGCAGGCCACTTCTGGACTTCTGTCACAGCTTCTGCTTCTCGAGGGAAAACATAAAATCACCCTTTGTGCCTTGGTGGGACACAAATAAAAGAAAGTCTGCAAAACAGGAAGGGACAAAATTGAATGTCATCCAAATGCTTCCAGCCCTTACCTGGGTATGACTCCATGCAGATGCTTGCACCCACAAGGCATCAGAAACTTCCTTGTCAGACTACAAGGGGCACAGCAGGATGGAAAACTACTTGTCAGGAAAAGTACCCACTGAATCTAGACACAGCACTATTTTCTTGCTGCAGGAGGCACACTGCACTACCCCACAGGCACAGCTTTTAGGACATCAGTGGGATGACACTCTGTGGGAGCTGTGGGATCATTGGGAGGGGAGAGAACTGCCAGAAGGAAGCAAGGAGCTGTCTTTCATGCCACCCTGCTTGCCTGGGGGGAGGCAGAAGCCTCCTACACTGATGTCCACCTAACAGCACACTCCTTTACAATCAGTACTGTCCCCCTTGCTTTTATGCAACCTTAGATATGTTTCAAACCAAGCCAGTACAGAAGAGTGGCCATGAGGATCCCATGGACAAAATTATTGTGTGATGCTCTGAGCAATAGGAAAGGGAAAATATGATTCCTGGGCTCTGGTCTCGCTCCAGAATTGTTTTGCTTTTGCAAAAGCACATACCACTGGTAAGCAGAAAAGAACTCATCCCCAAGATATCTGAACATGCTGATAGTAGCCAGCCAGCCCAGACAGGGAAACTGAGGCAGACTAGAAGAAAACCGAAGTCAGCACCTGCAGACAGGCAGCACAGCCTGACCTGCCCACAGCAGTCTCATCCACTCACAGGTATGTCTGCTGGAAAATACAATTGTCTGCAGCCAGGTAATGAAGAGCCTGAGTGTGAACCCCACACCCCAGGGCCTGTGTGTGTAATCCTGGGCTGCACCAAGGGCACCGACCGCTTTGCCCACAGTTCAGTGACACAGAATTTCCTAATCCACATGGCAGAGCCACCGGTCACACTGCATCCTTGGACAACATGGAATGCCACAAAATGTAGTGTGGAAGTCAGTTTACTTCCATTGTAACAATGCAGACTTTTAAAAAGTCTATAATTGTTAAATCTGTGTCTCCCAATGAAAGTTTTGAGGCCTGGGAAGCCTCAGGGCTCTTTTCCTCACCATGGGGAAGCGTGTCAGCTGCTGTCACAAGACAGCTGTTGGAACACCTCTGGAACTATAAAGGGCAAGGGAACCGAAGGATGTCACAGCAGTCAGAGATCAAAGAGTCAGCCCATTTCCAGATTTATGAGTTGGGAACAGGTCTATTAGCTCCCAGTACCCACTCTTTCCTAAGTATCTGTTCAATATACATTGACAGTTGTCTTAATGGGAAGTCTGACACTGAAAACCACCATGCTCCTGGGCAGTCTGTCTCAGTTTTGTTCTCTGCTAGCCCAGAATCAGATCCAGGTGGGGCAGTCTTAGAAGCACCCCAGATGGGATCCCCTCATTTCCCTCCTGCTCCATCTGGCAGTATCCTCTTGGTTGTACAGCCACCCTGAGGAAATTGGTAACCTACAGGCAGGAATCCAGGATCTGGATTGAAAAAACCCAACCAACAAACCCCAACTGTTGTTACTGTGAAGTTAATTTAACTTGGGTTAATTCCCTGATCACACTGTGTGGACTGACACATACTCAGCTAAAGGGAGGGCATCAGGACAGGGGTGAACAGTGGGGGGCCTGTGGTGCCAGCAACTCCTTAAGCCTTGGCCGCTGCTGAAAGAAAAACATGTGTATGTGTGTGAAAAAACACATTTCTTCCAATACCTGCTCTCCCTGTCTGGCAGACTTAATCAAACTTTACCAAATCCTAGAAACTATATTCTTATACTGGTATAATTCCAAGCAGGATTAAATCCTTCAGAAAAGAAACCTCTGCTATGTTTTTCAGGAATATTATTTGATGTAAAATACAATAAAACATTCATCATGTAAACATAATCTGGAATAATTCTCTTTTGCTGCCACCTGTGGCTCTTCATGGAACCTGCAGAGTGATTCAACTCTTCATGAGTTTTTCACTAAAAACCTTAAATAATGCTGTCTGTGCTTTCTGATCACCACTCACCTGTGCCCTTTCTCATCACTGTGCCCTCTCATTACACTGCTAGTTGAGAACATTGTACAAGTCTCACGTCTCTGACTGCTGTCTGCAGGCTATAGCCCATGATTTTAGGAACAACCTAGAAACTTCAGTCATGAAAGCAGCTGGACTGCACATGTAAAAGCAGAAAGCTACAAATGTTTTAGGAACAAAACTTCCAAAACCAGCTTTTAACAATTTTAACGTGATTTTCTGTACAAAGTAACTTTTCTTGGGAGACAATTGTAAAAAGTAAAATGAGCACAAACCATTTTAAGGGCCTTGGTGTTGTTGGGGTGTGCAGGCAGCATTTCAGCACGATACCTGTCCGTCTGGGAATCAGCTAAGGCAGAAGCACACGGGAGGTGCAAGTGCCTTGTGTAGAGGCATTAGCAAGTGGTGGAAAAGGTGATGCCACCAGTGTCTGCCTCTGCCCTGTCTGAGCTGCTCCAGGTGTGTTTAACTTGCATTTTAAAACGAAAGAGATGTTTTTGCAGCAGCAGGCAGAGTAGGAAGCTGAACACCACCCGGACAGCTGGCACCAAAGCACTGCAAGCGTAGCAGTCGCGGCCACGGGAAGAGATAACTTCTGTTTGCTTTATGTCTCACACCATGCACGATCCAAAGCAGTCAGCTGCTTAAGAGCATCTACCTCCACACCAACAGCTGGAGGGAGTGAACTCCATAACCCTATCAGCCCAGATGCTGTATCAGAAATAACCCAGCCGCTGCCCTGGGTCCTCTCGGGGTGCCAAGCTGCCAACATCCAGCTTTTTGCGTGTGGATGCAAAGCCCGCTGCCCTCTCCCTCCTGCTGTCCATGTTTCGTGCGGGGAGTCGCGGGCTGCCAGCCATCACCCACCCCTGCCAGGCACGCATAGGGCATCGCTGAGTCCTCTGGCTGAGCAAGGCAGGGCCGCCGCAGTCGGGCACCCCACGGGCAGCCTGGGGCGCGAGGCCCGGCGGGGTGCCCGGAGCGCACCTTCCCCGCCGGGCCGTGCCGCCCCCTCGAACCCCCGCCCCTGCCGAGCCCCCTCCCCGGCTATAAAGCCGGCGGGCCGTCCGGGCCCCCTCCTCGCCGCTGCCATGGCCACGCTGCGCTTCGGGGAGCCCCCGGCGGAGCCGCCCGCCCTGCCCGCGGGCAGGTGGGCGGGGGGCGGCGGGCCCGGCCCGGCCTCGCCCGCCCTTAGGGCGCTTCCCGCGGCGGAGCCGTCGGAAGGGACGCCGGCGGCCTCGCAGCGTCGGAAGCGGACCAGCTTCACGGCGGCGCAGCTGGAGACGCTGGAGCTGGTTTTCCAGGACACCATGTACCCCGACATCTACCTGCGGGAGAAACTGGCCGACGCCACGCAGATCCCCGAGTCCCGCATCCAGGTGAGGAGCGCCGGCTGTGCCGCGCCCGCCGCGCCGGGGCCGCCCCGCCGCGCTCACCGCCGCTCTCTCCCCAGGTCTGGTTCCAGAACCGCCGCGCCAAGTCCCGCCGCCAGCGGGGCCCGCCCCGGCCCGGCCCCGCCGCGCCGCCGCCGGGCTGCCCGCGGCCGCCCCGCTTCGCCGCCCTGCGCGCCCCGGAGAGGCCCCGCTGCGCCCTCCCCGCGCTGGCCCGCACGGAGGACGGCTCGGCCCCCTACGCGTGGCCGCCGGCCGCCGGATTCCCCCCCGGCCCCGGCTTCGAGGGCTTCCCGCCCGGCCAGCCCGGCGGCGCCGAGCCCGCCTCGTTCGCGGGGAGCGCCGCCGGCCCCTTCCCGCCGGGCCGCGCCTTCTGCGGGCAGTACTCGCCCGTGTCGGACGCCGAGGACACCAGCGGCTACTCGGAGTCGGGCTCCGAGTGGGAGGAGAACGCGCTCGGCGCCTTCCGCGCCCTCTGAGCGGCGGGACGCGGCCCGGGCCGGGCCAGGTGAAAGGCGCAGCCCCGGCCGCGCTGCGGAGCCCTCCCGCCGGAGCCCGTCCCGCGGTGCGCTGCTCGGGCGGGGAGCAGTCACACACCGCGCTACCTCACACCACTGCTGCCTGCCACTGATGCACTTTATCGGGTAGTAACTGATTGTACCTATTTATTTAAGACAGATACGGGTCGGCTCCATCAGCTGAGGGCATCCTTTTACACTGTATTTAAAGCTTCCTTTTATCATGTTTAGTGTATCTATTTAACCTTCTTTAGCTAAAAAGCTAACCCAAACCCACTGTGTTTTGGGGCTGGGGGCTGGTCTTAGAAAAGAGTGACGGTCTGTCAGCGTTTTTTGACCAAGGAAAATAAAATAAAGGTTTACATTTTTGATCTGCTTTTGTGTGTACCTGGTACAGGGGCAAGGTTTCTTACCTTGGTTGACAGTGGGGTAGAGAGGTGGTGGATATCCCAGCTGCAGGTTCTCTTCCCAGGTCCTGGAGACCCATGGCTGCAGTTTGGGTGTCAATAAGCAACCTAAGGGACCTGAAGGACAGGTTACAGAAACTGCTTTAAACCTTCTCAGTCAGTGTTTATCTTAAACCTGCCCTAAACAAACACCCCCATCTCTAAATGGAAATGGCCTAAGTCTGGCCTAAGTCATACAAACCCCCAAATCCCAAGTGCTCAGACAAAAGCCTCAAGTCTGTCACTTAAGCCAAGGTTAATGTTAAACTAAGAGAAATGGGAGTATTTTGTGGACACTGTTTAGGCAGGGGTTACACAGAAGCTGTTCACATGATCAGTTGTGGGCTGAATGGCTCTGCACTGAGAATGGCAAAATCAGTAACAACAGAAGTCTCCTCTAATTCAATTTATTGAGGAGGGATACATTACTCTGTACGTATGTTGAGAATAAGGCCAATTCTTCCTGCTTACAAAATAGTACTTCAGAGCCTAGCAGAGCAAGTTGGACCTGAATGCAAGAAGCACAGGAAAAATCCATGTACTGGTGGCAGAAATACCCTAAATCAGGAATCATGCCCCACAGAATAAATTACCAATGCACAAAATCCCTCAGTTCCACCCCGTAACATACCTGTGTTTGTGAGATCTGGGACAGCTGAATGCTGGTTGGACTGCAAGCTTGCAAGGTGAAGTGGCATGGCAGGGTTGCTGATTAGTATTCTCCATCAAAAAAATCCCAGGGCTACCCTTGAAAAAAAACATGAACCAAAACCCAACCAACCTACCTCAGACACCATCTGTCCCAAGTGGACTTGGGTGCTATGCTTGGGACCAGGAAAACCCCAGAAGAGAAGCACTTGTAGGAAGAGACAGAAAATGAGACCATGGTTTCTTGGGGGCTCAGGGTAAATTCAAGTTTACTGATTATAAAAAGTCAAAGTAACCTGTCCTGTTCCTGCAGACTTCAGGAACAGTAGTTGCTGTGAGTTCTTGAGACTCCTGCTATGCTTGGGGCACACTCAGCAAAAGCAGTTGTGTTTGTTACTGTCACCAAAATCCAACATTATCTCTGACCCAACACATCAGCACCCAAGGAGAAATGCAGCCTTTTAAAGAAAAGAAAAGAAGTGTATATTCACATTGCCTACATAAGTGGGACAAATGACCCGTGAAAGTACGTGGGTTATCACAAATGACAGATCTTTCTCTGATATATTACCCTGCAATAATTAAAAACCCCAACATCAACAGAAAATATGCTGTAGAGCAAATCTAAGTATTCACATGTAAAAACCATCATACCTAAGGAATCAGAGTTGAGACTGGAGTGTAGTGGTTACTGCAATGTATTCTGTGTCCAGCAGGATAAAAGGTTGTCATGAAAAGCAGGTTCCCAAATCCTCTGCTAGTGTCTACAACTTGTCTCCTGCACAGTTTGGGATGCTTGCTATCAACAGGGCCAAATTACCCTCCTGGTGTTTTGTACTGGGAAGTTCTGCTCCTCAAAAGCATTCAGTGCACATGCTGAGCTTGAGTCCCAACAGAGCAGGATGGGGTCAGAGCAGAGGTGTGCAGAGGGAGCAGCAGGCACGTGAGTATAGGGGGCAAGGGGATGGATCCTTTCTCCTGAGTTAGCTGTAGAGCAAATTACTTCCCTGTCTGACTAAACTTATGTACCCTTAATTAGCCTCTGGCACCTTTCTCTGTTTACATGAAAAGGGTGCTGGCAGAGGACTCCTTGCTGTCTTCATCAGACAGATAGTAACACCGCAAAATAACCAGTGACATAATTCCAAAAACAATTGCAGGGACCACTATGATGTTCTATTGCATTATGAAAGGTAAGTTTTCCTGGGTAACTCAGCTAAATTACTGTTTATCATTATTTTATAGTGCCCCTTGTAAAATTTTTAAATACCTTTTAAAACAGCTACTTACCTCATCCTCATAACATTTCATTTTCAGCAATTAGCTTCTCTTAAAAAAATGACCTGAGACCATCTGCAAAAAATTTTGCATTTTTGTGAAATATATCAACTCTCATAGGTCAATTTATTCAGTTACAAATTTCATTGAGAATAAAAGATTTATGCATTTCTCTTAATTAACAGAACAAATTTAGCTAAATATAAACTCTGCACTAAAGTTTTGCAGTGGCACAATACCAACACAGAATACAGAAGCATCTTTAAACTATACAAAATTTTAAAATTGAAAATAATCCTGTTTACATATTCTTTATACATTAACATATAAAAGACCTTATTTAATGAGGCATCTAAAAGAATCAAAAACATCTCTACAGCTATCTGTGAAAATCCATATCTGGAAACAATTCATTACACAGAAGCTTTACAAGACTATTTAAACAAACCAATACACACTTTTTACAAGATTAACATTCCAAAAGGTATAGGCAGGTTATCACTTCTTATTTTTGCAGTTTACCTCGCTGGTTATCTTTAATTATAAAAATCTTCATATTTATATATGGTAGGTATTGTTGAATAACCAGTTATCTAATTTAAAACTTGTGCAAAACAAACAAGATTTGGAAAAACAATACATTTAACCAGTCACTTATATAAAATACCACCTAAAGCACTTCTTTTGCCCCGTATGAAGGGAAAAAGCCATAACCAATCTCTTTCTGGAAAGTTAACAGTTACATTTTTATATTCCTTCATAAGACTCCTTCTATAAGTTATGATAAATTAAGAGTTCCAACAAGACACTGACTGATCGATAGACCTGCCCAACATCCTCCAGTTTACAGCTTATGGTTGCTGGCTCTGTCCTGCTGCTGCTTCCTTAGATCAGGAACGCTTGGGCTTCCCAAGCTGACCTGGCAGCTCTGAAGAGCAACACAGAGGTGCAGCTTTACACAACAAAGACCTGCCATGTGGCTACTAACTCAAGCCATTTCCTCTTCGGCACTTCTAACATACCAGGAGATCCAACAGCAAGAGGTGTGCAGAATTAATCTGAACTTTTAAAAACTAAGTTCAAATTATATGAAGGTATGCTTTCAAGTTTACTATAATCAATGCAATTACTAAGAGATTACCAATTAGCAAAACTACTGCATGTGAATAACAAATGGAGAAATCTAACATAACGCTGGCCAGTAATGCTGGTTTCCTTAAGAAGCAGATATAATATATTTAAAAGGGTCCTTTCTGAGAGGTTTTCTCTTCCCTTATCTTCTGGCAGTTAGGGTATTTGGTGAAGCCTATAGAAAGGAAGAAGTTTTTCCAAAACTACTTGCTGTACACTTGGAAGGAAGTTTTCAGTCTCTGTTGGTGTTGTTAGCTGCAAAAGCATGTAAGTTTCCCATCTGGCTCAGACCACTCTGAATATGTGCAACATGGATCTCAACGTTATTCTGAAAACAACTATGGGAAGAAAAAAAGAAGGAAAGAAAGAAATGTTAAACCCCATATGTAAGAGTTATGTCTGAATATCTCTGCAGTCAAAAATCAAATGTGAACCTAGCCTGTACAAGAATTCAAATGAATCGGAGAGCAGTACATACAAATGCAACTTGACAAAGAAATGTGGGAAAATACATCTTGCACAAACAGCTGCAAGAAATCAGGAGTCACTGACTTGGGCACTTAAAGTAGGTTTTAACATGATCAGAGTTAGTGAAATTAAAATATTATGAAGAGATGCTAAAATGGCCAAAATAAGTACCACGAAATGGAAACATCATCACTTTCTTTGCTAGGTTCATCAACCTTTACTTGAATCAATTCCAATATGCAATTTGCAGGGTTCATTATAAAGAAGTTTCACTAATGTTTGTGGTTTGGTTTTGTTTTTCCTAATGAAAAACGCTATAAAACAGCATTTCTTGGTAATTATTTTGTAATCAAAAGGCCATCCTACTATCTTTGGAAAAAAACATTAAAATTTAAAAATTCATGTGAACAGCCTCCCATTATTATGTAGCAATACAAATAATAAGGATATAAAAGAATACTTAGCATTTAGGTTTATTTTCTAAATGACATAATTTGGCAGCATAAAATGCTGGTCACAAATTGCTGGAGGCTGCAGGGTACTCCAGACAAGTATCACTATGCTCTCGCTACCACATTTTTGCTATTTTTATGATGTCTCCTCAGGCAGCTGCTTGTGACATCTGTTGAAAAATGGCCCATCTAGACTACATTAGCCTTTGATCTGGCACAATATGGCTGCTCTTCTGTTTCTTGGCTTAAAATCTTGCCAATGGAAGCTGCTCAGAATCTCTTATTGTCTCACATGCCACCTTTTGATATTTTTAGACAAGAGGTTGGAGTATGCAAAAAGAATACTGAAATTGTACTGTTCTCTGGTTTAAAAAAATGGGTATTACTAGTGGGATTTCAAAATCTGACAATGTTCTGAAAGAAATTTTTAGTTGTCATAAATGACTAAAGAATAAGAAAGTCTAGCTGTTGCTGTATCAATTTAGCACTTTAAAAAAATTTTTTTAACATGTTACTTCACTGATAGGTTCAAAGAGAAAACGGCTCATTTCACATTCCCTTTAAGAAGCCCCCTTTCAGATGGGACCCTTCCTATAAGTAGAAGTTATCAGATTAAACCCCTTAATTACAATCAATGTTCACCTCTAAAATACAGTAAGAACTATCACAAAGTGTGTAATTAAGAATTAAATATTCAAAAAGTAATACCTGATATTTGAGGAGTCTATTGAATTCTTAATGTCATTTAATGAATCTGTTAGTGATTTAAATTCAAAGGAATTCAGATCACCTCCTTCTGCTAGACACTGTAGAAGAAGACAACAAAAATGTTCTCACAGTTCAGCACAAAAACTGGCAGAGCTTTAATACTACATATTGTAGGGAGAAGCTATTTTGTGCCAACTTTTTACCTTAATTTGCAGCAATATTGCTGTAAGTCTAGAGATAAGATCAGTTAAATTTTCACTCTCCACACAGAGTTGTCCTGTTGACAAGGTATTTGCTTGTCTGACGACCTCCTGGGCTTCCTCTTCACATCTGCGCCTCAGATCCGTGGGCTGGTCAGCAGGCTGGAGGCCCTGGTCAGGAGCAAGCTGCAGAGATATAAAAAGGAGAAATGAAGAATGAAGATGTCCTTTGCATTTGGTGCATGTGTGAAATGAGATGATTTCAAAGACAGTTCGTGTGTGTATGGTACACAGTGTTTTTTCTTTATGCATGTCTGCTTAAGAACAGGTATCAGGAAAAGTGTTGCTCAAAGGCAGCTCAAATTCCAGAGAAGGAATCCAACACAGCTACCAATAGTTTCATTTCAGAGTGACCTCCACTTATGCCCTATTCCCAGGAAATTCTGTTTCCTACTTAGGTTGAGCAAAACCACCAAGTACACAGAGATTCCAGCAAAATCTTACCTCATAGCAATACTGTTGAACTTTATGCAAAACTTTATTTAAGTCTTTGTTTAGTTGTTCTAGATCTAGAACAATTGTTGCATATCTCCTCTGAAACTCAATGCCAATTGGCATGGAATAGGATTTCTGTGGAAAACAAAGCATGTTAAAGTTAATGCAATACTGTACAATTACAGATTTTGAACTCATCAAAAGGAGTTTTTACTTGAAAATAATACTGAGATATTTGAAATCCCAGTGTCAAATAGAAAAATGTTAACATACAAAACATTAAAATGCAGTATTACTGTTTATAACTCCAAGTGAAACTGTGCAGGTAACAACCATGCTTTTATTCCCATCGTGAAGTGCTACAATAATCTATGGTGGTGAATGGTACAGAAGATGACACTGGTCTGACTTCCTTGTTCCTCCAGTAGCTGGGCATGGCTTCTCCCTCCTGGCTGAGCAGAAAACTATCCTGCCAGCAGGGGAACAGTACAGGGCAATGCGGCCTCGGCCACCTCTGCTGCAGGGTGGGAGGCACTTTTGGCTAGTAAGTTACTGGGCACTTGAGGATGACTCAGTGCTGCACACCTTCTGTTACAGCTAACAGTTCTGCCAAAAAAGAGCCTTACTAGAGCTTATATTTGGTAACAGTATTTTGTAAGCATGACTTTCCACAAAAAGAATAAGTACCGAAATACAGTACCTTTTTTCTTATACTCTTTTCAGAATACAACTTGACATTGTTTGGGTGATATTTATGAAATTGAAACAAAACATACAATTTATTATAAAATTTCCTCTCCAAATTGCCTCTTGCAAGAGAAGCTAGAGGTAGTTCCAGCCATAGGATTGAGATACAGGTACCTCCTACAATCAAAACTTGTAGCTATAGATTTCACACACAAGATAAAGCAAATTGCAAAGTCAAGAGCCTCCATCAGGATAATCCTGGTCAAAATCTCAAAAGGTTTAAGTCATGAGTTCAGTTCAAAGTTCCCCATTAAACCTAACCACTGAGATGATCTCCAGGGATTTACAAATCTGAATACCAACTTAACAGGGTTTTAAATTAACACCATAATTTCCGAATGCACTGGAAAGTAGCACAATTTTAGCATACTTTCTGACGCTCTGGAAGACAAAAAAATCAAATCTTTCAGACCTTCTCCAGTGACCAGTTCCCTAAAAGCAAACTGGACTGCTTCAGCTTAGCTGTGAAAGCTGCAGATAATTATGAATTTCCTTTTGGAGAGGAATGGCTAAGGGCATTCTATGTGAGTGATGGCAAAAGAAACATTTCTCAGCACCAGCACTATTTCTGACCTGGGCACAATCCAAGACCTGGAAACACTGATGAACAGCTAAACTGACAAAGATGGATGGCCTTCAGTAGATTGAAGCAGGTAACACCTCTGTCACCAGGGATCTAGATGCTTCCCTGAGACAACCAGCATTACCTCTACCTTGTTTTTACTGCAGGTCCTTTCAATTTATACTTGTTTATCCAAATATTTACTGGTTTATGTACAAAGTAATTTGTTTATAGCCTGCAACCTAGACTAGTACAGTGATGTCAAGAAAAATGAGACAAAAAATGTACAGTTGTATACATTATTAACTCCTCTGAAGACATCCCCTGACTCGTGTAAATTTATAATTATTGCCAGATAATAATGGCCTACATTCAGTATAATTTTTGATTTTTGTCAGTTCCATTTATTTCTATGTTGAACTGGTCATTAAACAGAACTCTTCATAAAAGGATTACTTTAAACCAAACAGCAGTGGTACTCTTAACAATTGTCAAATGACAAATGTATGAATTATTACCATAGTCTGACTATTAAAGTACACCTGAATGAACTCAAAGGATTCAATTTGATTCATGTTCAGGTATGTTATTGATGCCAAAGTGAATTGGGGTCAGAAAAAGATTCTTGTTCAAAGAAAATATATTTAAAAGGAGAATCAACACATATTCAGTTGCACAAACATAGATGGGATTGCCAAGGGACAAAGAGGCTTAGAAGATGAGCTAAGAATATGGCCCAATAGGAAGGTATCACATCCTCTATTTTTATCAGGACAGCCTTGAGTAGTAGTGGGGGTTGCTTTATGTTTGCTGCTTTTCAAAGGAAATAGAGAAGGGAAGAATTTCAAAGTATCTCAAAGTACTTAGAACCAGGTTACAATTGAGCTAAAATGTATCAAATTTGGCATCTGTTTCTAGAATTCATTCCCAGTTACTTTTTTCCTCTTTTAATTACGTGGAATAAGGAGACCAAGAAAAGTAACAATACAGGTAGTTTATGACTTAATAGCTGAGCTAACATTCAGGTTCTTGCTGGAGGAAGGATATTGTCATTCCTACAGACGTCCTTATCTATGCAAAAGTACGAATATCTCAGAAAAAAAAAATTAAGAAGAGTTGGTAATTTTTCATTATGAGAGTTGCAGGTTGCAATGACATGTTTTAATCTCACTTCTCTTTGCATCTAGTTTAGTTACTAACACACAAAATTAAAAGACATTTGATGTACAGGAAAAATAATGTAGTAACTGAAAAGATAACAACAAGGTTTTGAAGAACAACACCATGACACAGAAGAAGAAAATTACAGAGACGCAGGGATGGGGCAGTAGTAAGCATAGTAACAAAATGCACACTTGCACATGATCATTGTAGGCACAAAGAGAAATCTCATCACAATAAATCACATCGTTCAACATTCAAATATTTACCTGGAAAAAAAAATCAACTGTTTTGTTTCAAGAAATAAAAGGAACCCTTCTTCTCCACAAACCTTAGCCTTCTGTACACTGCAGAGACAACAGCCTGGAGAGATGCTGGCAGAAGGCTGAGACTGAGAGCTTTCTCAAGTTAATTTATAGTCATGGGTGGTAGAAGAGCCACTCTTATAATTTTGATTTACTGACTCCTGATTAGACAAAGTTAGCAAGAAAAACTATGCTGCTGCTGCTGCTAATTACACTGCAGCTGCTGGGGTACTGTAACTTTAAATGCCAGTCAAGGGCACTCATGGCTTTACAAAAAAATCTCTGAAATGAGTAACTGCTTTAACCAGAAAGCTGAGATAAGTATTTACCATCTGCAAAACAGTTTTAGCACAATGTCTTACCATATAAACCTATATGCCAAATTCTCAAGGTACACAGTATTTCCTTGCTTTGTGTGTTAACTGACATGTGCTATCCCAATGTTAACACTAATCAGTTTCCAAAGCACAGTGCTTTCAAAGGAGAATTATATTGGAAACAACTGAGCTCTCTGACTTATCTTTAAAAATAATAAAGACATTTCATGTCATAGAAAGCAATAAAATACAGGTTTTATTTAGACTACGCTCCTAATTAAATTTATTTGCATTTGCTGTTAAATCATATCCTGTTTTAATAACTGAAAAGAGAACATTCTCACCAGCTTTTCTGCTTCCGTATTCATCTCTCTCAATTGTTTGATGTGTTCCTTCTTGATCATAAGGATTTTCGATAACCTGGTCTAAAACAAAGGAACTATTTTTAGAAAGAATAGGTCCTGAAGCAGTTTTGAAATGCCATACAAACTAAAGATAAAAACTATACTTGTTTCTTTCATAATTTAAAATGTATTTCTCAGTTGTTGATCAAGTTAAGAAGCAGAAATAAAAATTAATTAAAATTAAATGATGGATTTTCCAGAGATTTTTAAAGTGATTCCAAGTGCCCTAAATTGATGAGTGCTAAAATCCATCAGCTGGAATTCCCTGCAGGAAGACTAACATGATTTATGGCCAGCTAGAGGCTGAAAGAGAGCAAAGGGTGTTATGGTCTACAGTTAGTATCACTCACCTTACTATACCTTTTTCCCCCCCAATTCTCAGCACCAGCCCTTTGTTTACTCCTGCAGTAAACCCTGGTATAGAGATTGGATCTATTTTATACAAAACAACTCTGGGCTTTCCATTTCCCTCTTCTGTAATGGGAATATCCTGTGTCTCCTGCCCTGGGGACCTAGCAGGCTGAAGTGGAAATCACTGGGAGCACTTTCAACACACTCATCACTCCTAAAACAATTCATTCTAGGGCCCTGAGAGAAATCCCATCTTCACTACAACCAGCAACACTTTTATTACTGGAGTAAGCAGAGAAAAAAAAATCAGGTTTTTTAAATCCCAGAGGGGTTAACTGCATCCTAGCAGTGAAACATGTGACTGGGAGAAATAGGAACTCCTAGTTCAACACACATACGATTTATATATAATCACTTTTGTGATTTTTAAATTCAGGCTTAATTCAGCCAGGCTGCTTGCCCTCACAAATTGTAATTAAAAAATTGTTCCAGAATCTCTTTCAGCTAATGAGGAATATTCTGGGAATTTCCATGCTAAATGCATTCTTTTTCACTTGACAGCAAATTGTTTGAAATTGCCAAACAGAAAAAGCTGGTTTTCAGCTAAATATAGTGTTCCCTCCTTGTTTTATCCCTGTTTATTAAGAGACAATAAAAGCATCTATTCTCCACTGTTCTTCCACCAGACTAATCACAACCCAAGCCTTTTCAGACTCCACTCTCTTAAAGAGCTCTTCATCTCAACCTTTTTTTTTTTTTTTGGCCCTTTTTGTATCTTTTTCCATTTTCTGCCATCTTTCCTGTGTGTGAGATCAGGAAGCCTGTAACAGTATTCTGAAAGACACACCTGGAAACTAAACCTGTAAAGTGACATCAATACTTCTCTCCTTCTATTCCAAATATTTTACCAGATGCATCTTACAATGGATGGTGAGCCATGATCAGAGGCACAGAGGTAACACTGCATGGGTTATCAGCTTCCCAATTCCAGCTGCTCATTTCTGTCCTTGTGCTGAACCCCAGTGCCAGCACTTGCATTTCTGCTCTTTGCATTTTGCATGAAGAACCCAATCACAGAAGAGACAATGACAAAAAAATAAATTCAGAAGGGTCAAGAAATAAAAGTAAAATTGTTACTTGTGAGGTGGATTGTTTCTCTGATCTAGTTTTTAACACACCACACAAGTGTCCATGTTGCCAATAAAACACCTGGGAGGAAGAAAAAGCACTGTATACCATCTGCCACTGCTGCCAAAAAGTTACTTGTCAAACTCTGCTGTCATCACCATCCAGCAACTGCCTAACACATTCTTCTCCTTCATGAAGTTGATGAGTCCCCAAATTAATGCAGAATATATAACTTGTTCCCCGAATTTGCAAAGCATTTGATTCTTAACTTCTACTTTGATGTGCAGACATATGTGAGGATGCACAGTGCTAGTTCTCTATTTGATGAGCTTGGATTTTCTGTTATATTCATCCTATTCCAAGATATATTCCAGTGATCAGGATAATCTGATTCTAAGGATTTTCACTGTATCTATCATCAACTTTCTTTCAGGGGTACATTTTATTACATTGACCTCCATTTTCATTTGCCAGTGAATGCTATAATTCAGTCTAGCCCTATTTGTCTTGAGAAATTTTCACCATAACTCATCCTGTTCACTGTTGCAATTCATAGCTCTCAATAAAATGGAAACAAGTTTTCAGTACAATGCTTTTCCACATTAAAAGAAATGAAGGAACAACCCAACCAGAATGTTTAGATTTTCACTTCTGATTTCACTTGTTAGTCATAAAATACGAGCTTTTCAAAATGCAGTGTGTGATAACTTACTATGCAAGATTTTCAAAATTTTCATAAGGAGAAAACAGCCAAAAATCGAGTACCCGTTTTCAGATTGCTCCTCCTGCATTTAAGTTGGGAAGATCCCTCCTTTCTCCACATGCAGACACCAGGTCACAGCTGTGCCCATGCTGCATCACCACACTCCCTCTACCGGGCATGCAGCGACCCTGCCAACATCTGCTTTGTCCTACAGAGCTGCCTCCCACTCGAATTTTTTACTCCAAAACAAAAAAGGAAGCAGGGAGGAAGGAAAATAAAAAAAGCTGTAGCTGAATACCTGGAAAAACATCCTCCAAATTTAAATACTGCCTAGAATGCACAAATGCAGTCCATCAATTCTGACCTGCCATATAGCATATGAAATATTTAAGGATACATTACATAATGAATTAAGCACAAAAGACCTTTAAAAAAAAATTACTGATTTATTGCTGACTTTATTCTTAATAACATGTTAATGTTTGAGCCAGTCCTCTAATACATTGGTCCACAGTCTCAGATGTCAAAATGTAACAGGTAGTAATAAATATAAAGATTTAGAAAAACTGAACAGTGTAGAACAGTGTAGAACAATTATTAAAATAGTCGTTACAAGTCCCAATGTTTGCTTAAAACTTCATGTTATAGGTAGAGAATATCCCTAATATTTCTTTGTCATTGTATGCATGGGATTTAGAATTCACTTCCTCTTCTTCCAAATTAATTTCAGATAAGGGAAATAAGGGGCTGGGTTGAAATCTTATTTGAAGTGTGCTCTGTATTTTCTGTTTTGTCCAAAATTCTTCCCATAAAATTGTTTCTTTGTGGTCTTAGAAATAACTGCCTGGCAACAGTTTTCCAGAAAGTTTTCTTGGAATCAAATGGTTTTTGACCATTTACTTCCTTAATCAGCATTAAATCAGAAAAAGGAATTTGGCTTTTCTTAAGTACCAGTCTATCAGAAAGGCTAAAATACCCTGAGCAGCAACCCTTAACATAAAAGGACATCTGGACTGGTGAACACAGTTAATACAATCAATAACCAGCATTCACCAGTCTCGTGCATTTCACAACATCAAATTTCAGTACCTCCTCAACCTTCTAATTAAAAAATTGATTCTTACAAATGATGCTTTGAGTCCTTCCATAAAAGTTTAAGCCCAGTGATTCTTTGTTGTTGCTCAAATAGACAAACGCCAAAAATCTGTGGATTCATTTTGTTTGAAGTATTTTGAAAATCTTCAATCAAAAATACATATTAATATGCTATCTTTGTAAAATGCCACCATTTGCAATACAAGCAAGAGGCCTATACTTGTAAAATTCAAATTTCCTTACAGTAGTAATACACAACCAGACGTGACTGACAAATCCCACATCTTCATACTCAAAATGCAGAAACAATATCATAAACAGATCCATTTGAACTACTAAGTAGGTGTAAAGCTCAATACACCTTAGTTACCTAGTCTCACTGATCATACTCCCTGACTCAAACAGGACAGCTGCAGATACAGTTTAGATGCATACAGACTGTATCTTTTGTGTATGTCAATTTTACCATAGTTAATCTTATAGCAACCACATCTATTTTAAATTTTCTTAGCTAAGCTAGATGCCATGCCACCTTTTTCAAAATCAGCTTCACACAAGTTTCTTCTAAAAAAGCTGAATAGATGATTCTGTCAAATAAAATTAATTCTGTTGAATGGCTCAAATGTTAGTGTGTCATGTGAGCTACTGACACAAATTTATTCTTTTGACCAATTACACAGACTTTCAAATCTGAGAGGCATTTTATTTCTCAGTTCTTAATATTTTAAACATGAATCATTCCAATCCCCTTTGTTCAAAACTGCTTTCCTTGTTAAAGACTTCAATCACTGATCTTAATCTAAGCTAACATGAGCAATTACATTCTTCCATCATCCTGGAAAATGCTTCAATGTGTTTTAATATTCAGCGAACCTCAGCTTCCTAACATTACTTGTCTGTGTTCTTTTGAACTGGTGCACAAAAACCACTGAGGAACTATGTCATAAAGGTGAAGACAGGAAGGTGTTTTTTGTGTAATGTTATCTATAAAATGAATGTTTGCTGGCATGGAAATCAGTGCTGCTTTTCATCTCCAAGAGAGTAGAACATTATATAACATAAAACATATATGATAATGCATATAGGCAAATGTTCTTTGCATAATACAAGTATATATTAAATAAATAGTCTTCAAGTCTGCACATAGAAATAATGCTTTTTTAAAAAAATAAAATGGTAGAGCTGGGAAAATAAGACACTTTTGAAGATCTCAGTAGTCTGAAAAGCAGCATATTTCACAGTGAGAAAATTAAGAAGGGGGAATAAAAACAAATATGAATATCTCTTCAAAAGTTAATTTGGCTATTACCATATCTGTCATAAATTAACAGAAGGTCATTGAACTGCAGAAGAATTGCCAGAATAAACACAAAAGCACAATAAACAACAAAATCAAGAACTGCAGTTAACACTTACCACTTGAATGAGGAATTCTACTGGAAAGCCTCCTAGTGTTTCACTATCTGTGCCTGAAATTTTGTTTTTCCATGAAGATTGTCCTAATAAAGGATCACTGTCCTACAAAGGATAAAACATCTAAATGAATAGCTTCTTTTTAGAGAATTTTGCAAAATTTTGATCTTGCTAAATGACATCAGAAAATTAATCTCAAAAACTTTTTCAGGTAACAGCTTCGACATGTATCAAAAATGCTTCAGTGATGAATACCACTTGAAAAAAGTGACTTACTGTGATTGGGGACTGGAGTGAGGGCGTGTATGGCAATCGGGGAGGAGTCATGAAGAAGCGCGACGGCCGCTGTTTCTGCCCGAAGGCAGCGATCGGCATGGTTTCATGAGGCTCGTTACTCTGCCAGACACAGAAAGGGAAAGCAAGGAGATACTTCACTGTCTGATTAATTTTTACCCTTTTGGAACACATAATTTATTTCTGGGATCTGGACTAGCCATGTGTATCCACACCCCAACCCAACAGCATGAAAAGATTAACATATTGCTTTTGGTCTAGGCAGGAGCTTCAAATCCTAATGTGTTGCTGGAGTTTTCAAAGTGTTCTGGCATCACATCAAACAAAACCTGCATGGACATTTCCAAAAATGCTATTGGCAGACAAATCACAACAGGAGTTGAGCAGAGGCCCCAAATTCAGACCAGGACAGAGACTAGAAGAATTACGTAGATCCAACACTATACAAGATACAAAATAAAGTGAGTTCCTCCAGAAATCTTGCAGTCTAGGCTGGACTGTCTGGCAGGAACAAAGCCTTGGAGCTGGGAGATAACCTCCAATTATTTGACCAAAACAACATACTCCCAGGTAGCTTCATTAGCTACCTTAGCTAACTTAACTGAAATTAGCTAACTTAATTTCAAACTTAATTTCAAAATCAAATTCAGTCAACTCATAATACTTGTTTGCAACTTCCACAGGCTTTTCCTGACTTTGGCAAATCACAAAGGGCCAGGTTTTCTTGAAAATTTTCTGCAAATCCTGGCAGGATCCCATTGCAGAATTCTCTTTGGGATCTTATACCACTCATTGTATTTCTGCATACCCAACTCAGGCCATTGTAACAGCCTACAATAGGTGGTCTAGTAAATTATTCCACCCTGAGCCATTGTGCTTTAATCATAGAGGATTATCCTGTTCTGTAAAACCATAAACAGTGAAAGT
This sequence comes from Prinia subflava, assembly GCF_021018805.1. NCBI lineage: Eukaryota > Metazoa > Chordata > Aves > Passeriformes > Cisticolidae > Prinia > Prinia subflava. The sequence continues at coordinate 97,278,319 of NC_086248.1, forward strand.
TCATGATCCTGGAATCTGTTTCTACTTTATGACAATGCCACCTGGGTGTAATATTTTTTATTGTCTTATTTTTGATTAAAGCATATCATTATGGATTTTTAATTTTCATTTTCTTATTACAGCTACTTTTAGAATGTGTCAATAATACTTACAAGGACTTCATAATCTGGGACTGTGTGTGTTCCAAGACCTGCCCTGTCAAAAGTCACTCTGTAGGTGGCATTTAGGGTGTCTACAGCATCAATTTGCCCAGTGAACAGACCATCATGGACACCTCGCAAACGGGCTGAAAGAAACAACAGGACCAAGAAACCAAACATTACAATGCTACCAATGCTATGATATGAATAACAAAACCAGATTTATTACATCTTTTGCAAGTAATTCTTTATATGTATACTCAAAGGCCAGAGATTAAATGGAAAAAAAAAAAAAAAAGAGCAAATCCAGAAAAAAGGTATATAATAGAAACATTACCAAGTTTTTTACAATATTTAAGTTTGAAGGTCAAATAGTTCCCAAATCTAATCCTTAGCACTACACTTGTGTCTAAGAAACTCCTACTATTTCATACCCAAAACCTTCTGACACACAGATTTTGCAGGCAAAAGTCAATTTCCAGATGATTTTGCACAGCATTTCTCTCTGAACACCTCCTCTGACAATGGCAAATTTAGCAAAAAAGAGTGTGGAAGGCAGCTCAAGGATACAGGTCTAGGAGAGTGAGAGAGGCAGTGTGGAGCATGCCTGCTCTTCAGCAAGATCTAAGGGCAGTGGTGTTCAATAGAAAAAATGCAATGAACAGTAGTGACTTGAACAGGAGATGCTGAAGTGAAAATGAAAAGCACTTGGACCAAAATCAGACAGGAGGGAGGAATTCAAATTTTCAAAACCTGTGGAATGCTTTCAACAATATTCCTTCCTCAGTTATGTGTAAGGTTTTTTTAGTAAGGCAATGTCATGTTTAGCATATACATCCAACTACACTGCAATATCAATAGTTTCTTTTTCAAAACAGGTAGTTTTACATTTATGGAAAAATAAAGTTCAAGTTTTATATTAGGTCAGACTTTAAAATCAGACAACACTCAATATTTTGAAATTAAGCATCTCCCTCTTGTCAAACTTTGTTACATATGTAAAAAACTAGACATGTAAAAACTCCTACAATTTGAACAGCAGAAATAATAAGCCATACTAAGTTTGCACCTCAAAACCTTATCACTGTTTTAAAAATGCTACCTAATCTTCACAAACATATTCTCAATGAACTAACAAAAAACCAATAAAATTTTTGGTGTTTTACATTTATTATAATTATGTATAAATGTATTGTGACTTACTAAAATCTTTGCAAAATACACGTGGCTGCTTATTTTGTTTGTTTTTAAGACATTACCTGTAACTTTTGTTCCTATTACAAGCGGCAATGGAATTTCTTCTGGAAGATCTTTGAACTGTGAAAGATCTGCAACTTTCCGCTGCTGCAAAAGTCTGATTTTCTGCCGTTTCTGTTTTAATGCTGATCTCTCTTCCTCAAAGAACGCAGAGGAACACCTGTAGTATCATTAGATAAAATTACACTTAAATTCATAACTGAAATATATATGGTGAAGGCACATCAAATAAATAGGTACAGTTTAAAAATCAGTGAGAGAAAATGAAAAGGCTTGGGGTGATGTGTTCAAGAGAAAAAAATCCCATTTAATGTATTTAGACAATCTTACTCCTCAGAATTCTCACCCTTAAAATAAGAGTCTATTTTAAAATAATACTCAGGAATAGAAGCTGTTGCATTAGTATATCTAAAGAGTACAACTTTTTAGGATTTTTCCTGCTTATAAGGATCCATCTAGGATTATAATAAAGCTAAAGCTGGCCCCAGTCTGCTCTGGATTCCAGTTCAATGCGTGTGAGGAGGGCATCCTGTGAGTGCCCTGGCTGCCAGCACTTACTGATACACAGGAGATCCCTTTCTCGTGTGCTTATCAGCTCAGTTAAACTGACTCAGTATGAAAGGGCACCAGGCTCAGCACATAAAAGGGCCCTTCTCTGTCTCATCTCCTTGCACCTGCGCAGAGCACAGCCCCAAAATCTGTCACACAGATGAACTGTTCTGAGACTGATCACAGTAAAAGTTTATTTGATCTGGGGCTACTGTGTAAAATCAAATCATCTGTAGTAGTCCCCTTCCCCATTTTGGGGGGTACGGTCCTTCTTAAAATGCAATCTAAAACATGGAAGGCTTACTCCCAAAGTGCTTGCTTTTTATTAATTTTCATTTCTAACCTACTGAACAGGCAAGATTCATGAGGGAGATAAGCACAAAGCACAAAGACAATAAGGACTCAATCCTAGCTTTCATTGCTTACTAAAAAAAGTGTCTTCATTCTTGTGTCACTGAAAAAAGTGATTTTAAGAAGGTGCACAAATGCTATTTTAAGTCTGCCTGACTGCAGAAAGTTATTCATCAAATAATTTGCCACCTTTGTTAATTGCTTTACTGCAGTCAAATGCAGATTAAACATTTTCTGTGGAACTCATACAGTTATATATTGATTACTGATTAATAAGAAGTTCTATTTTATAAAGTTATTTTAGAAGACATAGTAAACTCTGCTGCTGATTCCCTCTACTACACTACAAATTATTTTCTGATTTAAATCCCTTCAAGGTGTTCCTCAGTCATCTCCAACCCAGTACTAAGAAGTCAGCTCCTTTTACCAAGTCTGCTTCTATTACTCCTATTACATGCTGAAACAAACATTCTTAGGCTTTCTTCTGTATACCCCCAATGGCAGAGTTCCACAAAGCCCTTTCACTTTTCCCCACAATTTCTCTTCCTGGCATTGTGTACAAGAAGACTGTAAGCACTAAGCTGCCAGGAAGCTGAGGCTATTTGGTTTCACACTGACCAACAGTTTCACACTCTGTATGCACACATCAGTTGCCTTCTATCTTATACGTGTTTTCTGAGTTGTATGGGCCATAGGCCACCTGTTTTCTCCCAGTGTTAACACAATGAGATCCTAGTCCTAAGCAAGACATGGGAAAAAGCATAGGCAGGAATGAACTGAAGCTGTGAGGTACTTTTGTCATGTAATGCAGAGATGCACTGCACAGAAGGTTCCCATATGAGGCTTTCCAACCACTATCAGCACAACAATCACCACTAGTCTTTGCACAGCCAGAAATTCTGTTGTAGATTGAGTAGGTGTGTGTCCCACTCACCAGTTTACCACTGAAGAGCAGAATGTGTTTACCTGGAATCATGTACTATTCCAGAGGTCCTCATTAGGAATTTAAAATATCTGGAAAAGGATGTGGCAGATGTAGAGAGGGGTGGTGGTTGGGAAACTTACGATGAGCTTACTAGGATGTTCTCATTTATTGATGCTATTGACTTCATATTTACTACTGGGGAGGAACAGGTATGAAATAATGCTTGCAGAGGGTTGTGAATATCAAGTTGCAAAATGCAGGTCAGATCCTCCATTGAGGAGAAGAATGGCTAACCACAAGACAACAAAATAGGCAAAAAAAAAGAAAGAAAAAAGAAAAAAAATCAATACGGACTTCATATTTGTCCTTCTAATCATGTCCAGGGTCTTGCATCAAGAACAGCAAATATCACCTGATGCTTTTTGACTTGTACTCTTAGAAATACAAATTTAAATGCTGATATACTAATCACTGACCTTGGAATGTCCCTACAACAGCAACTACTGTTTTACTGATAGCTTGGATGGTCTTAAAAAGTCTCTGTCCCAAATGCTGAAACTATGGATGTAGAAAGTATTTACAATATATTTCTGGCTTCTGTTAAAGGAAACTTCCACCCCAATGTTCCTCAAACACATTTAATAAAGGCTATTCCATCTTCATGCCATCCTGTGAAAAAAATGAAGATTAAAACTATGGTACAACTCAAGACTGCAAATTCATTAGTTTTCTGTAGAGACTTCTTAAGGGGTTGAACATTCTTCTCAGTTTTTACCTTGCTTGTGAGATTGTGAACTAACAGAGGAATCACCACCATCACGTAGTGGCAGGACAAGCAGATCTAAGCTTAATTCATATCCACTGCTAGTTCACAAGCCAAATCAAGTTTACACAGAGTACACAAAACTAACTATTACCTCTTCCTTCTCCTGGAGCATATCTTTCCCCACAGTCTACAGGAATCTTACAAGCTTTGCAGGCTCTCATGAAGGATACTGCTGTGTCAATCAAACACACTGTTGATGTGTGACAGGACATTTAAGGTAGCAGCAGAAATAAGAAAATACTACAATACACTTCAACAACAACAAGATGCCAACCATGTGCATAACTATCATAGAGAGACTATGATCCTCTGCCATCAACACTGTGGGTGCAAAATATCTTAATTATTTTTTTTAATCCCTCATGGGAGATAGCAGTGTTGACATGGTATATAGCTTACTTCCATATGATAAGGACAGACAGAAGAAATTTTTAACAAAATGGTAAAATAAAAAAATCTGCTCTAGAGGTAGATGAAAATTGTCATGAAAAATATTTAAATGATTTAGAATAATTCAAAGTCTTTTAAAACTAAGGCCAAAGACCACTCTTGACGTCTCTTGAAAGAGACTACCAGTAATTTAAAAGTATTAGTAAAGAAATGAAAAGCAAACAGAGATGCTTATTTTATGTTGCTATAAAGCAGTTACTCAAAGTTTTTATTAACAAACAATCAGACTCTTTATGCAGTCAAATACTTCTGCTTCAGAATTCAGATAAAATAATTTCCTGCCCATTTCAACCTTTGGTTCCTTCGGCATGCGTCTCTCTTTTTAAAAAAAATAACTCTATGACAGCTGAACAAAAAAACCCCAAATCAAACCCAAAACCACTCTCCCCATGGCTTAAAAATAAAAAGCAAAAAACCAACCTAAAGAACCCCATAAAAACAGAAGGAAGTTTGCAACCCACCAGGTTGAATGGGGTCTTACAATCTGATGCAGACAAGGTTCCCTGCCCAGGGCAGCCCCGACCCCAAACCCTGTTGGAACCAGACAATCTTTAAGGTCCCTTCCAACTCAAACCATTCTAAGACTGAAGTTTTAGCAGTGCTCCACTAGACTGCTGAATGAGGCAAGTTGACCTTTTAGAGAGGTAACCACTTTTGGCAAAAGTCAAATGAGAAATTGATGACTTAACCTCCAAATGCACCATTTCTCTCCCAGTAGGAAGCATGACTACAAAGGAACGAAAAGCTATCTAAGTTAACCTCAAATTACATGAACATCCTCCCAAGGGGAGCTATTTTCAAGCTGGCTCTGCTGCATTCCCTTGACTGTCGATTTTTACTTATGTTGTTTGCAAGCACAGAAGATGAAATGGTCTCCATCATGCAAAATATAAACTGACTTGGTGATCTCTGAAGAAATGGATTCAGTGCTTTAGTGTTTACATTTACAGAAATAAAATTTATTTTATTATTAATTTATGAAACACTGCTTGTACAATGACAGGGTGGTCAAGTTCGAAAGGACTCTGAAGGTTATCTCCTCCAACCCCTGCAGCAGAATCACCTCCAGGAGGCTTCCCAGGTCCATGTCCAGAGAGCCTCTGAGTACATCTAAGGATGGAGATTCTACCACCTCACTTGTGCCCATTCCCTCTTTTCCTGTCTCCAGGTAATGGTGGGAAAAAAAACTCGGCCCTATCTTCTCTGTACCTTCCCTTCAAATATTTGTACACAAAAATGGGATCCTCCCTTAGCCTTCTCTAGGTTAAATTGTGTAGGTTTTGTGAAATGGCTGAGCTGAATCAGAGGGTTTAAGAATTAAAAACTCTAAATTAAAAAAACCCCACTATGTCCTTCATTAAATTCTGGCTTCTTCTCTACAATGGACAATACCCTATGGGTGACTTTATCTTTTTTATGTCTTGATAGCTAGTCTAGGAAAAGCTGAGCATCTATAAAATTGTTTAAAAACAATAATAAAATAAATGAGGTGAAAATGTGCACTTGTTTTCTCCATGAAGAGCTGGTTATAGACAGAAAAACGGGTCAGTTCTTCCAGGCCAGGAAGCACTGCAGTATAGAAGATACAGTAACAAATCTAACACATCCTAGCTTGGACACTTAGTTATCTGGAGTGGGAAGAGAACATTTCAAGCATAGGCTCACGAAAACTACGCAGACACATCCATTTAAGGAATAGGGTCTGTGGGGGAGAGAGGTGCTCAGAGAACACCTCAATAAAATGAGTCTTACTGCTCTTAAGATATTGTTTTGTTTTACTATTTGAATGCAAGAATTTTAGAAGGAACATTCCCAGTAACATCAAAAATACATGTAAGTAATAGCTGCAAGAAAAGTAAGAAAAATTACCTCCGTGGTTTTCCCATCAATCGCCTGATTTTCCCCCATTCTACTCTTGTCAATTTTCTGGTTTTCAAAGTTGGAAAAGATTCTTTCAGGCATATACAGAAATCATTATCTCCTTCAAATAGTGGCCTGTTGAAACATAATTAGTCCTATGTTAACCACACTAAGTAAACTTTGGTCACAAGATTCCAAAAAATATCCATCATCAGAAACACATTAAAAAATTAATATAAATTAGTCACATGAACAAGAAACTCCTATTCAAAGAACAATTTCAATTCAGCCAAAAACAAAATTAGAAAGTTTCCAGGACTTTCTTTGACTCTTACTACCACTGACATTTAAAAATGCGCCTTTCTCTAGTTACTACAGAGAAATACACGTAATTCATCCTGCTCTGTAACATATATAAAGACACCAAGTGAAACTTCAGCAGTCAGCTCAGTGTCATGAGGATACTGCAACACACTGAAGGAACCAGAGAGTGAAATATTGAGAATAAAGGGAAGGACAATGTGGTACTGAGAAACAGACAGGCAGTACCTTTTTTCATCAATTCATTCAATTGTAACTCAGATTCTCAACAGAGGTTTCCAAAATACAGGAAATTGAACCAACTCCTCATTCTCTACAGCTGTACAGGTGAGACTTCTATTGTATCATCCCATGAGTCCATGGTGAAGCACAGGATCAGTATGAGAGAAGTGCCAGTTCAGAGAACAGACTTGCACAACTCAGGAATTTCTCTGATGCTATGACCCATCTCTATCTCTGTTTTATGACTGCCTTTTTCTTTGTAGTACCACATCCTTCTTAGGCTGGGGGGACAAGGGAGCAGCAACAGATATGCCCATCAAATAGAAGGTTAATCATAAAAGACTATGTGCAACTGAAATAGATCCCCCCTGGCGAGAACAAAAGGATAACTGCATCCTAGATAAAGCTGCTTTTCTCCATTCTTTGCAGGGCACTGGGATTTGGAGAGGAATACACCCAAGCACAGAACAAAGAGGACCTTGGAAGCAATACTGCTTTCAACTGAGTGCTGGGGGTGGCAGGAGAGAGGAAAGGTGCACAGATATAAGGAGACTCGGGCAAGAATGGAAGAGAATAGTTTTGCAGTAGGAGGATCTACAGCTGTGGTATGAAGTGAAAAGGAAAGCAAAAAGAATGAGCAATGAGGCTCAGGAAACAGACACAGAAGAGTATACAACAGTATAATTTTATCCATATTTACTATTGCTAACATAAGATATTTATATAAAGAATAACTATTTAGCTTGGGTTGGGTTTTGGTTGTATTTTTTGTTTGTTTGTTTGGGTTTTTGGGGGGTTGGGTTTTTTTTTGAGAAACATAATCTGTATTTGATTGTTTTTACTAACACTTGTCCTTAAGCAGGCAAACTCGAAACCCACAGCATACACAAGATTGGAAGCTCTGGAAAATGATGTAAGCATTTACAGGTGCATCTGCTTCTGAGGACCTGTGATCATTGTAGTAGTAAGTAGCACTTCAGAAGTCTCTGCATGCCCAAAATCAATGGGACTTTACAGAAAACTGTCCACTGCAGTAGTATCTAGAAAATCCAACTAAATAGCTTCAAAACTCTAATAACCACAGATGACAGTTGTAGAAATAAAAATATTTCAAAAACTTACAGCAGACATGGCATTTGATTTGATTATTTCAATTCTGGATGCAATAATTTGATTAAAATATTCAGAGACTTTCACAGTGAGCCATATTTTGTCAGTTGACAGCTCTATGATTTAAACTTTTTTAAGCTTCTCATTAAGCCTGGATCATATCATTCCAAGCAAGATACATCAAAGTTTTCCTTCCAAAGATACCCAGTCTCTTGTAAACTATGTTACATCTTAACATGGTCATATCTTACGAGCATTACAAGCTGTATTTGATTTGCAAGGCAAGGTTCTGGCAGAGGGGGGCTGCAGGGGTGGCTTCTTTGAGAAGCTGCTGGAAGCTTCTCCCATATCCCACAGAACCAACACCAGTTGGCTCCAAGGTGGACCCACCCTTGGCCAAGCTGAACCAATTGGTGATGGCAGTCGTGCCTCTGAGGTAATGTAGCTAGGAAGGGGAAAAAACCCTGTGCAATTGCAGGAGGACAGAGATGTAAGGGTATCTGAGAGAAACAGCTCTGCAGACACCAAGCCAAGGTGAGGGAAGGAGGTGCTCCAGGCACCAGAGCAGAGATTGCTCTGCAGACCATGGTGAAGCAGGTGGATGCCCAAAGGAGGCTGTGAACCCAGGGGAAGCCCCTGCTGGGTCCAGCTCCTGGCAGGACTGTGGAGCCATGGAGAAGGGCCCACACTGGAGCAGGTTTTCTGCCAGGACTCGTGACCCCACGGAGGACCCACACTGGAGCAGTCTACTCCTGAAGGGGCACATCTCATGGAAGGGGCCCACACTGGAGCACTTTGGGAAAAACTGCAGCCTGTCAGAAGGACTCACATTGGAGAACTTTGCCAAGGACTGGCTCCCATGGGAGTGGGAGGATTGCCCCCCTGGAGGAAGGAGCAGCAGAGACAGACAACAGGTGATGAACTGACCTCAACCCCCATTCCCTGTCCCCCTGTGCTTATGGGGGGTTCGACATAGAGAAGAGAGAACTGGGAATAATGCTCAAGAAGAAGGGAGGTGTTTTTAAGATTTGGTTTTATTTCTTATTATCCTACTTTGATCTGATTGGTAATAAACTAACCTAATTTCCCAAAGTCAAGTCTGTTTTGCCCATGACAGTAAGTGGTGTGGTCTCTCCCTGTGCTTATCTCAGCTTTCCACCCTCTTGTTACATTTTCTCTCCTGTGTCGAGCTGAGGAGTAATGGAGCAGCTTTGATGAGCACCTGGTCTAGCCAAGGAGAACCCACCACACCAGCATAGATGGAAAACGATCAAAGAGGATTTCAGAATAACCTGCTAAACTCAAATTCTAGTCTACTGATAGACCTAAAATTTCGTAGACAATTCTTTAAGAATAAACTAAAAGTTCTTGGTCTGTTGTAAAAATCATTATTTAAAATGTTACATATTAAAATTACTCCTAGAAATAAATAGGGTTGGGTTTTTTGTTCATTTTTTTTTCAAGTAAGGGCAAGAAAAGCATGAAAAGACTACTTCTTTCAAAGGAATTAAATCCTAGAGATGATGAATTCAAAACTAACTAAAATGGACATAAAATTTTTCTACTTCTGATGAATATATGCCAAAATGTTTTTTCTGTTGCTATGACTGCCTTCTCAGTTAAGGAAAAAAAGCTACAGCAATTGTGATTAAAATAGGAAGGAAAAACAGCAATTATTTTGTTTGTACATTCTGGAAAATAATGCTTGTTAACTCTGAAGCCATTCTTTAGAATATTAAATACTTGTGTTGTATCTATTAGTCAAACAGGGTAGATTTTAAGATTCGATTCATCAAAAATGTTTTTTACACTTTAGAAGTTATATTGTTTCATATAAACAATTCATACCACTGTGCTAGTGGCATTAAGAGAACAATGCCAAAAACTCTGAGCCACAAATAGTAGAAACGGTCCAGGAAATACATTCAGAGATCCAAGAAGGACACTGATATCTGGACAAGAGCTGAACAACCACAGCCTGAAGCTCTGTTAGTGATCACAATAAAACAGGATGATAGGGAAAAAATATTTAATACCAACATTTACACCTTTTAGGAAAGCAGCACTTTAAGAAGAAGCAGTAGCCCTCCTATCTCCTCTGTATAACACTGATGCAAGGGTTCAGAAAAAACTAAGTGTTCTAGCATCTTCATGTTTCAGACCCTAAAAGCATTATAAATAAAATCTGGTATCTGGCAGAGACAAAGGTGATAAAAAAACCATTATATCCAGGAAGGAAGACTTTCCATAGAATATTTTCTAAAGCTGGTAGTTGCAAAGAGCAGAGAGCATATGCATTGCTCATTAGAAAAAGAAAAAACACCCACTACCACCAAACAAAATAGTTTTCAATAACTAGTAAGTTAAGAATAAATTGGAGTATCTAACCAATATATGGAACTATGCAGCTCAATTTCAGAAAATTACTTGTTTCTATATTAATAAGAGAGAATTATACAAACCAAACATACTTATCTATATTTGAATAGAACCATTCATATATGCACCACTTGTGAGCTTTGGGCAGTTTGAGCAGGTTACGAAGCCGTAAACCAATCTTCTGTGATACTTTCTTTTCTGGTGTGGACATTGTTGTACTAAACTTCTATGTAGTAAAAAAAAGAGAAACTGTTAAACAGAATCTAGTATTTTTCAGTATTCATATAAACCAGATTTTCCTGATAAAAGTCTGCACATACTGTTTCATGGCAATGTTTTTATTGCAGATCTATAACAACCCTTACTGCATTATATCAGCAATGCAATCAAACACAACAGACAGCAAATTTTAACAGGATCAATTAACAGAAACGTTTTCCAGCACTGAAAACTACATTATCGGTAACAACAGCATGGCACTAAAATACACACAGATTTCAAAACTCTGAGGCCCCAGTGACTGTCAGGTGAGCATAAGTGGCATTGCAGCTCAGATGCCAGCAACCTGCCTGATTTGCACTAGAGCTTCTACTCTTGCTCACTCCTCTTTAGCTGGGGATGAAGCTAGGACAGGAATGTAACACAGCCAAAGCTTTGAGCAGTGTGTCTGCTTAGAAAACTGTAAGAGAAACGAGCAATCAAGTTTTAATTACATTTGAAAGCTATTTGATAAATCACAGAAAAGACACTTAGATTGCTTGCATAATAGATAGACCCGTGTTTAAACAAGACCATAAAAATAATTCTGTAATTTTGTTCCAAAGATGGCTGTCTTGGCTGAAAGAAAATACTTGCTGCAAAACACAACAGCTTTTTGAGACTACAGGGTTTAACTGGATCCTCATGCCATCTTCGATTGTTATCTTTCCCCAAACATTCTATGTATTTTGGACTTCAGTAGCAGCAATAAAAGGATAAAACATAAGGTAGGCACCTTGTTGGCTGCTGCTGCACTAGATACAGCTCCCCTTTCTCCCACTGAAACAAAGCCCTGCGGGACAGCAAGATCTGTGAACTACAACAGCTGCAGTCCCTCGCAAATATTCATCTGGCAACCATTGGACCTCCAGAATCAGACACTGAAGCACAACACAACTGGGTTTAGAACATTACCAAGGCTTTCTACTCTCTTAAGAAATGATGGTAATGAAGAGCAATGTCATGGTTCTTCCCTCTGGCAGAACAGACCCAGCTAAATGGCGAGTGCCAAGCTTTTCACATCAGACACTGCCCAGCACAGCTCAGAAGACAAATCAGAGCAGTATTCAAATAGTACTTTTTCAGTGAGGTAAATTCAGCCTCATAGAGTGATGGTACAGAGAAGTGATGTGGGTGACAAAGGTACTACAGAGCCAATTCACTAAGAGATGTTTCCCTTTCTATCATAGCAAGTAAAGTCTGACAAATTACAGCTGCTTTTCTGTGCTATATCAAGGCATGGACAATCAAGTGGAGAATGGAAAAAAGCTCTTTGAACTGAGGACTTCAGCATTACAGGATCAAGAAGGTAAAGCTGGCCATGCACACAGTAAGGCTACAAATCCACAGCAAGTCCCTAACTTGCTGGGATACATTAAATTCTATGGCAGCCTTCTCAATTATGTAATGAGGGCAAGAAACTTAGGCAGTTTTAAACTGAAGCTGAATAAATTTATGCTAACTACAGAAGATGACTGTTTGCAGGAGCATGATGGGCAGTTAGTCTGGAATCCTTTCCAGCTCTGTGTGTTCATGTCCAAGACCACAAAGAACAGGTACTCCCACAAACAAACTCAGCTGAAGAAATCAGTTGTAAGAAAGAAAAATATTAATCTGTTTTGAATTGTGGCTTACTTCTAGCAACAGTTTTCCTCACAAGAAGATTCATAAACCAAAAATGCAACTTGAAAAGCAAATATATTCTAATTTCCAACTAGAACGGACAGGCTTGTTCCCCTCTTTGGTAAAAATATCTTCATACATGTATGTAGGTACCTGTGGAACCATCGCAACCTTCTGATTTCTTTTGGGTGACCTTGTGTTTATTTGTCTGTCATCTTCTTCACTGAAGAGTCGACTCCGTTTTGAATTTCTGAAGGGCTGTATGGAAAACAATGAAGAATTACAAGCAAGAAGCCTGATTGCTCTGTTCATGCACAGAATTCACTGTGAGAGAAATGAGATGCCTCTTGTCTTATCACCTGCTGGTTTTCAGGCACACAGTACACAATAAATAGTGCCTCCTGGCACTCAGAGATCTAAGGACTGAGAGAAGAAGGAGTTCAAGATTTCAGGCTTTTCCAGTGCTAACTATAACCATTACCACACTGCTGGCCCAGTTTCACAGAAGTATTTAGAGCCTAACTCCCACTTGTTCCATTAGAGTTAGGTGTCTAAACACTTGTGTATCTTAGCTTGCCTTGGTTATAAGCAGTACATCTGTTAAACAATTTGTTTTGAATTTTGGATCAAAAAAAAGGGTTTTTCAAATGTTGTATTTGTTTTGTCTGTTCTCAGCTACATAGAATTTTAGCAAAAAAATTCTAATAAAGTGTGTGTTTGTTGGTTTTCCAACTCATTGAAAGTATCTACATAGCAAAATGCTAAGAAGATTGAATCTGAAGAAACTAAATCTCCAATAAGTTATGTGACAATCTCAGAAAAAAGAATTTATAATTTATGCTAAGTGAAATTTACTTGTGTACTGCTATAGCTCAGAAAGAATTAGAAGGCTGACTGAAAACAAGAAATGATATTGCAAATGTGTCATAAAACAAATCATTTAGCTATTCCTCAACATACGATCCTATGACAAAAGACTCTTGGTTTCACTGAGGACAAAAGGGCAGCCTGTGACTGGCTGGCAGCACTGAGGGAAAGCAGCTCTTCCTTTCCTTCCATGAAAGTTCTGTGGCCCAACAAAAGAGCCAGAGACAAAATAAATCAACACAGTTAAATAAAACTTCATTAACAAGCATTCTCACTTAAGAAAGACGTTTAATACATTTGTGACTAGTTAACTGCTTGAAGAGATATTTTCTATAAATTAATCAGTGGTAGCTAAAAATCTGTCTGTCCTATGCCATCTGAACATAGGGCTTTCCAAGGGAACGTGCCTCTCTTACGCTCAATTATACAGATTTTATAAAAAGAACTACACAAATGTATTTAGGTAACAGAAGTGCTCTGTATGTGACAGACACATAAGCATATGCAGCACACAGAAGAAAAAATTAATTCCTGGTAAATATTACAAACCAGAAAGGACACACTGGACAGAGGAACTATATATTGACAAGGTAACCAAATCATCATGATCCAGACCAAGTGCACTGTTTTACAACCCTCAACAGAAACTGCCCAACTCTGCTCCAAAGAACTATCCAAAATGAGAAGAGTGTTTCATCACTCTGGACTGTCTGTGCCCTACACCAGAGCAAAATAACAAGTGTTGCAAAGAGGTATCATCCACAGTGGCTAAGCAGGTCAGGCGTTTTTGGAAAGCGTTTACAACCAACAGTAAAACATGTCTTCAAAATTTTCAGTATTCAGTAAACTCAGATTACTCCATTACATCTTAGCAACAGAGTCACTGCCAACACATCAGGCTATGCTCTGATCCTTCCCCCAGCTTTCTACAGAACACTACAGAGCTACATTCAAAGTTTGAGTCCCTGTTTTTACCACCTAAAGCCACCACATCTAAAGACTGATGAAGTTTTTATACAGATGTTACAGCCAGTCACTTCAGATCTTTAGCACATGTGATCCTCTAACTTAGCAGTAAGGCTTGTTTCTGTGAGATGATGGGCATTCCTGGGAAGCAGCTGAAAACTGCGACATGAACTGCAGGAACTAAGGGTCTTCACAAAGTTCTGGTCTCTGTCTGGAACTGCATTTTGTAGACTTTATGTTCTCTACCATAACCACATAGCAACACGTGTATATATGCATCTGTATGAATCCTACCAAAATAAATACCAGGGAGAAGACCACAGGACAAGAAACAAACAGTTAAGCAAAAAACCCCCACAGGACTGAAATGGTCAACCCAAACCTAGAGATCCCATTGGAAGCTGCAGGCACATTCCATATCCCCACCCCTAGGTTGTTCTTTAAGGTAAGGCCTCCTGTGAAAGTTCTCAGAATACACAAATTTCACTGACAGTGCTTTCCTTTTATTAAGATCTGCTCCCCAGAAGGCACAATGTTGGAAGTGCATTGTGACATTTTCCCTTCCTCTCCTTTAAGCTTCAATTTTCAGCCATAATTAGAAGTGAGATATTTCATGAGATACAAAAATAGGTGATCAGAATTGGTGATTCCTAGGCTCAAGGTGGTAGATACAGTACAAATACTTCACACTGCACTTGCTTTACTAAAAAAAAAACCAGAGAGGAAATTATTTCGACCTATCTTGAACAAAGTAAGTAATTTAATGTGTTTGATTATTAATTTAAAAAAATATGTTTCCATCTCTTATGCAAACTGTGCAAAGTGCTTGTGAAGGATATAGTTTCACATTTGGACATAAAACTATAAATCTCAGCCTTTTTTTGTGATCCTTACATTTGATTCATGGTATGGAACTTTACTAACCCTGAAGCTTTTTATTGCTTCTTACCATTTCCACGGCAGAACCAGCATTCTTGCTTTTCCAAATGTGTGTTTTCTGCAGAGAATTATATTTTTCATTCCACGAGCTGGATAAGCTTCCCTCTGTTAAGAAAGTACATCATTAATGTACCTATATGTATATGTTTTAATATAACTATTGTCCAAAACCAAGTATAACATCATCAACTACTAAAATATTTACTTGCAACTTCTTTGAATTCAGTAACAAACAGATTTTAGATTTCAGTATTTTATTAAATAGTTCTTAATGTTAATTAAAAATAAAAACCTGAAGGAGATTTTCACTACAAGGAGAAACATAAACAAATATTTTTTACTTATGACAACGTTTAGATTTCTTGCAACCTCCTGTGCTGGAATCAATTACTTCCACTGTCAGGTTGACACAAATCAACATTGAACTGTGGTTGTAACTGAAACCTACAAGACATAGACACCTTCTAGTTCTAGAAAATTATTAAGTGGGTGTACACCAACAAGTAAATAAAATTTTATTGCAGCAAATCTGCCTTAGTTACAACATATTCAACAGACAGTACCTTCTTCCTTGTGTAACAAAAGCCTTGTAACATATGAAGAAGTTTTAATTATTGGGCAAATTAGAAGTATTCAAAATTTGTATGAATGTTCATGAAGATAATTTCAAAGGAAAAAAATATAAGCAGCAGGTTTTTGATTTAGCCCACAACTGGCTGACAGAGAACACCATAAAATTGTGAAATGGCTTTCTAATGTAAATTTTGTCACATGTACAGGTCTCACTAAGAATCCTTCCTGTATCTCACCCTCAAGAGATGAAAGATTACCCAAATCTTCTCATCAAACTTGATGCCTAGGCAGTAGTTTTGAAGAAAAAAAACACATTTCAGGAACTTCACCCGAAAGAGCAGTGTCTAAATACACCACAATATATGTAGTTTCAACTGCCAAGTATTATTATTGTACAGAACTACAAATACCTACAATAAACTCAATCATATTTCAACAAAAAGCCTCTGATTTTATTGAACTTTCTGAAGCCAGAAACTAAATACACCTGAAAGTCAGATTGCCTACAAGTAAATAACATTAATTTCTTACCTTTCAAGCTCACAAGTGCTTTTGCTGAAGAACCTGCAATATAACAAGAAGTCCACATAAATCACAAGCTATTCCAAATCATACAACCTATGCAGAGTCTACTCATTCTTAATTAATTCTCAGGTAGAAAGTGGAACTTAATATTAAAATCTTTCACAGCTGAATTAGTGAACCCAGCACACCCTCTGTGGCACTAAGCATAGAATTATACATTTATTACCAATAAATTTTGAAAGCATATTCACATTTTGGTTTTTTTCTTTAGTTCCATGCCTACGAAACAACTTTAGATGGTAAACACTTGGATTTAACACAGCAAATTCTCAACAGGCTTTACGTCCAAATTACATTCTCCCAAGTGTGTGCTCGTTTGATGCAGTTGCAAATGTATTTTACAACTGACAAGAAAACTAATAAACACTTCTTTCTTTTTTTCTACCAGTTCAAAACTCTTCAGTGCCCAAGATTTCCAGGAAAGGAGTAGTTTATGCTCAAAAGGAAGAACATGGATAGCTAGTTGCCCCCTGGTGGTACTCTTTATTCAGAAAGGCAACAGATTCAGCTCTCAAATGCAGACGAGATTGTTACTTTGCTTAAACTGTTGATACAGTGTAATAAACACATAAAAATTTCACTGTTCCCCTTCCCCTGCATCTATAGAACCTCCCTCCATGGTGACACTCCTGGGCCCGAAAAACAAAACTGGGCCTGACTATAGTGGGCCTTCATGCCTGGGAAATTTCAAATGTGTCTAAGAATGAGCTGTTTGAAGCAACTGCATCAGCATAGGGCAAGATATTTCTCCATGGCAATGCCTCCCCAGATTCATGCTTTTCTCTCAAATCAACTTTATTTTTCCAGTTATGTTCCTGTGTGACAATCACTTTTCCCTCGTGCTTTCTCTGCTCTCTCCTTCATCTTCTCTTTGAAACTGCTGCTCCAAGAACTTTGTGACTCCAAAGGTCCAGAGATTCCTTGCAGCTGCCATTTATTCAGCTCCTTACCTCACTAACCTCACAGTGCCAGAGACACCTGCCTCTAAGAGAATACATTCCAGGGAGTATCACAGAGCCAAAAGAATTATTGTGCCTTTCCAGGGAACTGAGAGTTCTGGATTGGGCTGGGCCATTGAAGAGAATACAGATGCAGAAACAGCAAAAAATAAACCCCTAAATCCCTTTTGTTTTCATCACAGTATTTCGTTTGCTGCCATCTAAGTATGCCGTCTGTTAAACCCCAAAATTTCCATTTAAAAAAAAGGAAAAGGAAACAAAGGTTCCATTTCTTTTCCCCCAAAAGCTTAAAAACCCAGTTTAAGATATGAAACAGAACTAGCTTTGACTCACTGGGGGTTTACAGAGCTCCCACCCCAGTATCTCCCAAGTTGTTCACACCTACAACAGCAAGCACATCTGGGATTGCGTGTCAAAGCCACGGTGACACAGCTGGGCTATACTGTCACTCCTCTTGCACATTTCTTTTCTGACGTACCACCTTTATTGGGTTAGAGACCTATCAGTGACTGGTACAGGAATACAATTCTGTGATGATCTGAGTTACAGGGTATTCAGGTCTTCAAACTAAACTGTATATTCAAGGTATCACCTTTTTTTTTTTTTTACATTTTATGCTAAAAATCCAATACCACACACTGTGCTTGCATAAATACACGAGTAGTCTGCTATCCACCAAGAACGAACAGCTCTAAAAGGTAACATTAAGAACAGTGAAGAACTACCATGTCCCAAATTTACATAAGGGATGGTGGGGGATGTGTGCAGGGGTAAGCACACAGAGTTTAAGAACAGGTCATTGGGGATGGAGACACAGGAGCGGGAGCATCAGGACTGTCAAACGGAGGAGATGCTGCCTTTGCAGAACAGATCACTACTCTGAGAGATCTGGCACTTCATCTGAACATACAGCATTTCCTTTTTCTCACTGTCCGGTTGATATGAATCAAGTTCAATCAATCCAGTCCAGGGTGAGTACGAACACGGTTAACCATGCAAAAGAAACACTCAGCAAGAGGCAGCAAAGCTTTATCTGGGTGGTGTCAATCTCACAGCTGAAGTCCCTGAGATGCTTTGCTAACCATGGGATGCTTCACCTGTGAGGGTGATGACAGGCCAGCAGAAGGTTACTGTGCTACTTCCTAGCTTTACAAGATTAGCACTCCAAAACAGCATTAGTTGCCAGGGAGTTTTCCATATGGGACAGTTAATCTTCCATAAATGCATTGAGAATAGGGCTGCTCATTTGTTTTCACTTGACCTGTAATTAATGTACCCAGGGCATCTTTATTTAGGAATACAAGTGTCCAAATAAAATATTCCTGATCTATGGAAGTTCAAAAGTTAAACTAAACTATTTTACTGTAACAAATTAACATCAATACTTCTGTAGCTTAAAGCTTTAGACTACATATAGGATACCAAAATGACAATGGAGATGTCCATAAGATTCATTTTACCTCAATGATCAACAATATGACACAAAATGGCTTTTCTTATCAAGCTCTTCTATATTGATTTTAGGGGCTACCTGCAACAACACCAGACTCCAAGAAATATGGTACATCTCTCAACTTTTTTTCATTTAGTTGGGCAGTACTATCAACACTACCAGGGCCACAAAACCAGAAACTAGGATGATGATCTAAGCAATATTGTGTTACAATAAAAAGCAACCAACATTTAATACAGATAGATGCATTTCAAGAACTATAAATATTATAGAATGATGCAGGATAGATTAAGTTTATTAAAACAATACAAAACTTTACTTATAATAATGATTAGATTTATAATATACTAGCCTCACACTAAATGTCAGCAATCTTGTATACTCCTGTTCTGAATAACAAATACGTAATCACAGGCAGTCTTTTTAACATTTTAATTATACACAGAGATTAAAGTGGAATACGCACACACTTGAATGTAAATATCTACTATGACAATGACACAGACTTCATTTCCAGAAACACTCAAAAAACAAATGGGTGGAAAGCAAGAAATTATGCTGTGAATCATACAGGTTATTACACCCAAAATCTACTTCCAGCTCCTCCACGTTCAGAGGATCCTGAAGGTGACTTTCTTAATACTGAGAGCAAAACAACCCTTAAGTCAGGGAGGAAGCACAGGCAGCTCAGCACAGCAGTGGCTCAGGAATTCCAAGGCCTGCTTTCAGGAGGCTACACTGGTAAACTGTAAACTACCTCAGCTTTATCTTACTATCCTACCAAGTAGCACTCTGCATATGTTGATAGTAAATTATTACCTGAACACAGTGTTCACACCTGACTAGGTCTGTAAAATTAGGAAAAGATTCATCAGAGATCTAGGAGATAAATAAGACATGCCTTATTGTTAGAAAGTTAAGACACTCCAATCTTGTTCTTCACAAAGAAGGTCAAGATCTGCATTGATCAAAAGAATCTACAAAGGAAGATGATTCAGATGGGTAAATGACTCTGCAGCCTTTTTTTTTTTTAAGGAAAGGCATAACTAGACCTATTTTATGAAAGATTACATTGGATAATTCAGGTTAGCAATGAATGCAAACTTGAACAGATTTTATGTAACTATGTCGAGAAAAGGCATGTTGAGCTTCCTGCAACTCAAAATCTTAAACCAAGTTCAATACATTTTTGAAGGGAGAACTGTAGCTAAAAAGGAAGCTTGAAACTGATTCATAGAAATTCCAAATACAAGTATACCAGCATGTTTAATGAAGAATCTAAGATTATTATAATGGCCTTTCCTGGCTCTGGAAAAAACCCTCAGTGATTCCATAAAATACGTACACCACAGATGTGCAATAAAAATAACCATGTTCTAGATTATGAGGTATTAAACAGTATCATATAACAGGAAGCTCATCAGTAACTCAGAGTCAGGAACAAGTATATTTATGTGTTTTGTAACACTTGCAAGAAATGATTTTTAAGAAGTCCAGATAAAACCAAATTGATAAAAAGCCACCAAGGTTCAAATCACTCCAGGTCTGCCAAGGGCCCTGATGTTTTCATGTCTGGCTGAGAAACTCCCAGACTGCAGCGGCAGCCAGCGCGGGCCCCCGCGCATGGACAGCTCCTCCAGTCCTGAACTGCTGCTGCCTCTGAGCACACAGGAATCCCTCCTCCAGCCCCAACCTCCTGCTCCCAGCTCAGGGGAGGACACACAGGGCATTGCAATAAAAAGAACTTCAAAAAACCTCCTCTATCTGCTCGAGAGGCCATATCAGCTCTCTGAAAAGTATTTCTGATGTGGAGATCAGCTTAGAGGCATGAAAGAAGAGTGCAAAAGCTTTTCAAAAATAAAAGATAGGTTTAAGTTTAAACTAAGCACATACTGCCTCCCCTTATTTGAAAACATTGTAACTGAACAAAAGAGGAGTTTGACCACAATTCAATATGGGCAGCTGTGAATGCCCTGATGAACATTCTCTGTGCTGAGATGAAGTAAAGCAGTTTAAATGTGGCTTCTCAAATGCTGAATCTAAACAGGAACACATACAAGCATATTATGTTTGTGGAAGCATTTTCAGTTTAATAATGAATTTGTAACAGCTGATAATTTTGAACATAAATGTTACAACTAACCACAGGGATGTTCTATAGCTACTGATTTCACTAACGTGTGGGCACAAAGGGACATATCTAAATTAATATAGAAAATTTTAGGATCCAGATAAGCAATTACATGATGTAAAGCCTTTCCTCTCCAGATCGTTGCACTATTTTGTCTAAATTTGCACAGGTGAGCAGTTATTTTAACATTGGTTGCATTACCAGCTCAGAAATCTAATTAATCTGCATTGCCGGCACTAAAAATGGTGTGACAGAAGAAACTCATGGAGAAGAAGGGAAAAACATGAGCCTTTATTATAGACTGAGTCATTAATCCTCCAAGAGATCATTCATCTACACGAGCATGACAGAAGTTGTTTCAGTTTCCTCAGCAGAGGAAGCATCTCAAACAATTGGCCACTGCAAGAAAAGCTTATTCAGGAGAATTCTGAAAGTGAAAAACACACATCAGAGGGAAAAGTTGCTTTGGGGAGTTTTTAAAACTTCCCCCAAACTCTGAGCTCATTGAAGAGGTAAATAAATAAATAAACAAACACTAACTATTCACTTCCAGCATGAGTCAGTATTTTCCTCTTGTTATGAGCCCACATAATAAATTGACATATGTATATCTCCAGATCCTAATTTAACTACTGGATGGAAGTAGGTTTTCCAGCCCTGTGAACCCTGTACAGGACTTTGGTAGACAATGACCACAATAACAAGGCCCTCTTTTTGGAAACTGTGTTCTCATAATGGACAATATGCTGATACCATGGTAAGACACAATTTTAAAGGTAGGCAGCACAAATAATCCAAAAAATTATTAGTTGTGAGTATTGTATAGCAGCCACAAATTAACCTTGAGCCTTCTCCCAAATACTGCAATCTCACACAGCTCTGCTGGTTTTTTGTCTCAAACACCCAGGCCACAGCAGTGCTGGGCTCACGGCCCCTTGGGGCTGGAAAATGGAAGTGCCAGAGGTGTGCCACAACCTCCTACAGCTGAGGACCCATGAACCACAGCCAAGGGTTGTGCTGGGAGTAAAGACAACAATTTCTGCTTTAACCGCTGCCCTTATGCTGCAGCATCCCCCATGTGATAAAAACCCATGCAGAAAGATCCTTATCCCGCTTCTCTCCTGCCTGCCCTAAAACACAGGCTCCTAGGAACAGTACCAACCATGTCTATCAATACATGGTATTGGCAAAACTGACTTTAGAATTTGTACTGCAAAAGTTGAACCCTGACACCCCTCAGCCCTGGAGTCTGCCCTCCTGGTAAAGGCTGGGCCCTGACACCCCTCACCCCTGGAGTCTGCCTTCCTGGTAAAGGCTGGGCCCTGACACCCCTCACCCCTGGAGTCTGCCTTCCTGGTAAAGGCTGGGCCCTGACACCCCTCAGCCCTGGAGTCTGCCTTCCTTCTGCGATTCACCTGGCCCTGTTGGAGTTTGCCCACACACAGCACAGGAACACCGCAGTCCGGTGCTTCGCTGCTGGCAGCGGCCCCGTGCCCCTGACCCTGAGCTATCACCCTCCTGTTAGAAATGGCATCTCCCTCTCCCTTTTACAGAGCAGGCCCCAGCATCCTCCTCCCTCACACCGGCTTGTGCCAAGGGACGCACCAAGAGGTGGCTTTGCCTGTGCTGTTCTCGGCAGAGCTCTGCCTCCAGTGGGCCCAGGACAATCTTCAGTCACATCTGCACGTGCTGCCTGTTTTAGCAGAGCCTCACCTCGGCAGAAAGTTCATTTCACATCAGAGCCTCCCCTCAGCTTCACTGCACAAGCTTTAGAACCACGCAGCCCACAAATCAGATTGCTATTACCAGTAGCAGGAGACAGGGCAGCATTATGTATGCTCCAATACAATCCACTGTTTCCCTCTTCTGAGACACAGAGAAAAAGCCATCTGGTCTGCAGCACCAAGGCTGCCCACCATTTACCTCCACTGCAAAGTTACCAGGAGATAAGAAGAAGGAAAAAAAGGCATTGACTAAAATTAGTCACTTGTTGGGCACCAACCCAACAGCCTGCAGAAACAAATTTTTTGTCTTCAGAATAGAAATCAAATTATTAGTATTTGAAGTACTTCTACAATTGGGACCTTTAATATTCTGTACTTTTTCAGCTAGAGGATTTGCCATGGATTTGCTCTTTCTTCACCTGCATCCTAGATTTACTATATGGCTCTCCCCTGGCAGCACAGGAAAGGCCTCAAACTACAAGAAAAGCATGTAAACTTACACACCATTTCAGGCTGTCAGCATGAACCCTCTTACTGTTTGATATGGACAGAATAGCAGCTTTAGAGGAGAACAGAATAGTAACTGTAACAGATAAAATAAGAATGTATCATGACACACACCTGTGTGCATTACACTCATCTCACCCCTGGGTTGGGGAACAGTCACTGCCCAGCTGCATTACAGAACCTGCCAGAGGGCAAGTAGGTGCTATTAGAATACTGTGGGACAAACCCCACCTCATCAGACATCCAATCTGAAAGTAAACCCGTATGGTTCTTAGCATACAGCAAAACGTCGGTTTTCTTGTCACCAGGTATGCTGGGTTTACCTGTAATTCTTTTTATGTGGAAAACTCAGTTATGGTCTGCTACTTTACAATAAACTATGTTGGGGAAAATTGACAGGGGTGATGCATAAATCTCAAAATATCTTAGTCATGAACTATTCCAACTTTTTTTGGAACTTATTTTTATACCATAAGAATACTCCAAAACTAATTTTGCAATGCTTACTGTTATTATCCTTCATATATTAAGCTGCAGACTGAGAGCTGCATGAAGTCAGTATTAAATTAGTCAGGAATAAGTTTACATCTTCATTTTAAGCATAGGACTGGAAATGAAAGAACTATGTGTGGCAGTAATTAGTGTAATTTGAAAACATCCAGATCACCAAAACTGGATCGAATAGGAATGGCCAGTCACTCCCTGAAATGTTCACAGTTCTAGCAGTTCAGCCATGCCACAGAAGACATGAAGCTCCCTGTCTAGGGAAAACACCCCTGACTTGCACCAAACTTAGGTAAATACAAACTTTAAGGTCAAGGTCAGCACAGCAGAACCTTAGTGCCTTCACAAACAACCACACAGTGTCTGCTTCACCTGCCAAGCAGAGACTGTAACACCAACACTGCTGGCAAGGGCTGCCAGCATAGCCCAATCCTAAGGCAAACTGAGTCACACACTCTACTACGGTATCTGCTACAGGTGAAGTGACAGACCTGTCAAACCTTCCTGATGTCACTGCAGGCAACACAAAAGTGACAAAGAAGAAAAAGTTATTTTTCATACTTCACATTAACTTCTTGAAACACACAGTGCTTTGTCTGGAAAATGGGCAAGGCAAATGGAGGAACAGTAACTTAAACAGTGCCCGTTCTAGTGATTAGGAGAAGTTCACTTAATAAGCAGTAAACCTCTGCTAATTATTAATTACAGTTGTGTCAATTGGTCCATGACTTGTATTAATCAGTCTCTAAATGTGGCACAGTGTCCATGACTGAGCTGCACCAAGCTGAGAGTGGCAGCTCTATCCATAATTTATGACGCTCCTCCATAAATCTGTTCAGTTAACACAGTGACACCGGCCATTTGGGCACATTAACCAATTTTTCTCCTGACAGTCGTTGGAGCTGCAACAAAGACCCACACTGAGCAGCCAGACTCAAGCTTTCCACTCCGAGTCCCCTCTCTCTGAGAGTCTTTGGATATGGAAAGGGTTGGTATCTTGATGAACTTGCATGGTGCTGAACAGAACAGTGTCACCAAAAGATGTCTGCCCTGTTCTGTGCACATCCACTGAAACTAGTGAATGCCCTAGTTTTAGCTTGGCAGGAGATCACAGTTTGTAAGAGGACATGTCAAGATGGCATCTAGACACATTTTACATTGAATAATTTCCTCTTCTGAAACACTTGAGTACTTTGTGCATTAATCCATGTATACAGCAACACACGTCTGTTTTTAGCAACACTAATTTTTTATCGAATCCTTGTGCTCTTTGAAAACAACATCCACACTAACCCTATGGAGATCGCAGAATCAATGAGGTTAAAAAAGACCTCTGAGACCATCGAGTCCAGCTTTTAACCAAACACCATCATGTCAGCTAGACCATGGCACTAAATGCCTCATCCAGTCTTTCCTTAAACATCTCCAGGGACAGTGACTCCACCACCTCCCCGGGCAGTCCGTTCCAATGTCCAAGCACCCTTTTGGTGAAGAAATTCCTCCTAACATTCAATCTAAACTTCCCCTGCTGAAGCTTGAGATTACACCCTCTCGTTTGTTGCCAGGGAGAGGAGGCCAATCCCCACCTGGCTACACCCTCCTCTCAGGAGTAGTAGAGAGTGATAAGGTCAGTCCTGAGCCTCCTCTTCTCTAGGCTAAACACCTGCAGCCCCCGTCAGCTGTCCTTCAAAAGACTCATGCTCCAGCCCCTTTCCCAGCTCCACTGCCCTTCTCTGGACTCTCTCCAGCCCCTCAATGTCCTTCTGGCAGTGAAGGGCCCAGAACTGGACACAGCACTCGAGGTGCAGATATACAGAACTATGCGTGAAAACACATGTTTACATGCTGTCTTATTCAGGAGAACACATGTTTACATGCTGTCTTCCTGTACAGCTAGGTTTCTGCTGCTGACACACAACACGATCTCTGAGCTCTTCCCTGTGCATTCATCAATGCCCCCTACACAGTGTGTGCACGCCCTGACCCCCATCCCTGCGGAGCTGCATGCACCGTGCACGGTACGGGCTCCGAATACACGAGCCCTCCTTGCCCCCATGGGCGACAGCCAGGTCCGGAGCGCCGGGCAGCTCGCCCCTCCGCCGGGACAGGACGCTCCTTCCCCCGCAGTGCCCCGACCCCCGCGGGCAGGGCGGGCTGTCACTGCGCCCCGCCCGGCTCCCGCTTCCCGCCCCGCCCGCCCGGCAGGTGCCGCCCGGGAGGGGCAGGGGGCCCAGCCCCGGCACCCCCGAGGGCAGCGGGGGTCGCACCCTCGGGACGGAGCTTCCCGCCCGCCGCTCGGGCCGGGGCCTCGCTCGGGAGGGGCGGCGGCGGCGGCGGCGGCGGGGGGGTGGGGGGGCCGGGCCGGCCCGGTTGCCAGGGAGGAGGCTCGGGCTCCGGCCCCGCACAGCGTCCGCGGCGGGAGGGAGGGAGCGAAGAAGGGAGGCGTGCGGGCGGCGGGGCGCGGCGCGGGAGTCCCGCCGGGACGAGGGGCCGGCGGGAGCGGGGGCACCGGTCCCTACTCACTCTCGTCAGGCAGCTGATCCAGCTCCGCCATCTTGAACGAGCCGCGCCGCTTTTTCAAAGGCTGCCTGGCGCGGGGCATTCTGGGGGAGGAGACGGGGCCGAGCGCGCGGCGGGCGCGCGCGCGGGGCGGGGCCTCCGCCCGCGGGCCGTGAGGGGACGGGCGGAGCGGCCCGCGCGCCGCGCCCGGGGCAGGAGCCGGCTCGGCAGGGACGAGCGGGAACAGCGCCGTCCCCGAGCCTGGCGGGACCACACGACCTGAGTGAAGGAGTCGGAGTGGACGCTACACTAGTTCCAATCTAGTTCCAATCCCATGCCACTGGCCGGGGGCACCTTCCACCGGACCTGGTCGCTCAGAGCCCCATCCAGACAGGCTTTGAACACCTCCAGAGCTGGTGTAGCCAGAGCTGCTCTGGGCAACCTGTTCCAGTGTCTCACCACCCTCCCACTAAAGACTTTGTTCCTAATATCTAAGCTAATTTTCCCCTCTTTCAGTTTGTACCCATTGCTCCTTGTCCTATCACTACTACAGTTCCTGCCAGAGTCCCTGTCTGCCTTCCTTATAGCTCCCCTTCAGACAGTGGAAGGTTGCCATGAGGCCTTCACACCAGCTTCTCCAGGCCTGAAGAGCCCCAGCTTTCTCAGCCTCTTGTCACAGGGTAGGTGCTCCAGTCCTCTTATCACTGCCATGGTCCTCCTCTGGACTTGCTCCAACAGTTCCCTGTCCTTAGGATGTGGGATGAGGGGGAATGGGTGACTGGCAGTTCAGGATGGGGGCGAAGGGGATGGAGGTGTTGGCTATCACAAAGGGTGACCCCAAAGTAGCTGTGCTAGCTCTGAGTCTTTCAGCAATCCCATTATATTATATCCATCCTCCTTCACTGAGTAATAAATTTTTGCTAAACTGTGCCTATTTTCCTTGTCGCTTTTCACAAAGGACTGCAGAGGTGAGGCTCCAGGAGGAGTAAGGGATCACAGCAATCCCAGCACAGCCAGCCCTGGCCCTGCTGTCACGGTCCGTGGCACTCTTTCCGTGAGGTGGCTGAAATGATCACCCAGCCCAAGGCCTGAAGGTCAAGGTCTCACTGGTTCTCACCCAGTGCCAGGGAAAGCCAACAAACCCCCGACGAGGGGTTTGCTAACAAGCTCCTTGTCTTGGCCTGCCCTCTACTATCTCATTCCTCAAAGATTTCTTGAAGTAGCAGCAGTGGGGGGGAGTTTGAGTAGTTCTCTTAGATCTCTGCAGCACAGTCAATTTTAAAGAATCTGCATCAAGAAATAGAAGCATGGAGATACCATCATGAACCACAAGCACCTTAATTGCTCATGGACCAGACTCTTTACATAGGTTTGGCTTTGATAACAGTATCTATTGCTATTATACCAACCAAAATTCCTTTTTTATATATAAAAAAATAAATATGAAAATGCAAATAGAGCCCCAAAATAAATAAACACTATATCTTAGTCAAAGCTAAGTCTGTGTCACTTGTGAAGCGTATTGCCAAGAGCACAGTGGTGTAATGCAAAATGGATGCTATGCCTGGTTGTACGCAGCTCTTTGAAAGCACTAGGTGAAACCAAAGATTCTAGAAAATACAGAAAATGTCTATCTTGGGACATGGAAGAGAGTTTGTGTTCTTAATTTGCTAATGAACTCAGATGACTAGGCACTCTAGCACATTGAGAGGGGCATGATATAGGTCATATTATTAAACAATTTTAATACATAAATAAAATCAATGCTGCCCTCGTGCTCAAGGGAAAAAAGCCAGTTTTTAACCCAAGAAACAAATGAAGTGAAATGCTTTAGAAATTCCCCCTAGGGCTTTCTGTGTACATTGTACCAGAGCTAAAAAAAGGAAAAAAGAAAAAAAAAAGAGAAGAAAGAAAATGCAAAGCCTAGCTTGCATTTCCAGCCCCCTTTTCAGGTCATTTTGAAAGGTTATTTAAACAGCCTTTCCCTTCCCCTTATCCCCCAAAGGGCCTAAGACACTTCAGTCCGAGTTTGCACAGTTCCAAAGGAAGCTGCTACACCAGACAGTTGCAAAGCACTGTAGGCACAAAACTAAAGAAACTAGTAACAAACCACAGCTAAATAGTAACCTGTGCTATTTCAAACACCAACACCACCGGGCCCTCACCCCCCCAAACATTAAACCCCGCACAATTTTCCCCTTTTAATGAAACACTTCCACCACCCAAAAGGCCTGACATGGGCCGGACCTTCCAGGCCCAGTTAAACAATGTGTTCATAACACCAGTATTTCTCTGTACTCCAGATGTGCTCCCCTTGTTCCAAGGGCTGTATGGTAATGCTCAGCTGAAACTGGTGACACTGAGACTTCCAGAGTTGACAGAAGACACTGATCACCAGCAAGGTTTTCACTGCTGTGCTTTGTAAACCGTGTCATCAGCTCTGGCTGCACTGAAAGCAGCGTTGCCCAGAGCCACCCTGATGCTACAGCTTCCCCTGAGCAAGGGCTTTGCAAGGGAGGGATGAAGAGTGTTCTACAACACAACCACATTTTGGCAGTCCTCAACAGTGTGAATTTCTACAAGGCAAAGAGGAAAAAGGAATCAAAAAAACCTTAATGCCTTTCAGGGAGCCTTAGTAGATTGCAACAAAACTAGATGAAAAAGGTGAGAGATTTTCCCCCTCCCCAAACGCGTCCTGCCAATCATCTCACAAATTAACATGTGTGAAGGTAGAATTCAGCTCCCAACACGATGATGATTATTCCTTAATTTCATTCCAACAGCTGCACTTGGAAAATATTTAACTGAAGCCATTACCATGGACTATGTTGAAAGAGTAACAATCAACACTGCATTATGGTTCTTGGATAAAGGACCTTTTACATCTTGGCTTTTAATGAATGTTGCACTATCTCCGTGTTCTGGTCTTTCGTTTGTCCTGTGCTGGCTGTTTCCAAGTCACACAAACGCCACCCCGTTTGACAAAGCCCCAGCCAGGGCCATTTGTCAGCGTGCACACAAACACGCAATGTTTCCAGTGCATCCTTTTACCATTCTGGCAATTTTGCACTTGGGCGAGGTGGAAATGACACAACTCTCCTGACAGACAGGCAGGGTGACTGCAAACATCCGCGCTCGCTGCCAACAACCTGCCTTAGGTGCTGCTGACTCACCTGCTCGGCACAGCTGGGGGAGGTCCCTGAACTGCCTGCGCTACTGCCATTCGCTCTCGCCAGGGTCACGTTAGGCAACTGCTCCTGATGGTGTGTGCTGAAATGCGGCAGGGAGCACTGCCCCGCTCCCACTGCTCCTCAGTGGCTGCAGATGGTATCAACACATGGGTTACACCACCTACTGACCAATGCATTCAGAGTCCTGTCAGCACAGAGCAGGTAGGGCTGCGTCCAGGGGACAGGAGCCAGATACGCTGTCGTTTCCTCATCTCCCCTAGGCAGGCCCTGGCAGCAGGAAAAAAAGCACAGACAGCTGGCAGAAGAAAGTGCTCTTTAGTCACTGAAGCACCTTCTTGTGAAATCTGAGTCCTGCTGCATTAATCACATTATGAAATTAGAATGTTTAATGAGGGGATGGGGGAAGCAGTAGATTTCCCTTTGAGTTGTTGGGAATTCATTCCTTCTTCTCACCTCGCCTGTCCCTCTGTATCTCACTTCTGAGGAAGTGATCTGCAATGCCCACAACAGGCCCACATGCTACCTTTACACTAAACAAATGAAAATCATCACTGCAACTCATCTTGGCCCGAACTTACATCTGCATTTCTTCCTACAGGTGCCACTTCATCTCCAAAATTACATTTCTGAAGAAGCTGCCTGGCATTAACTTGAAAGTGAAAGCACACACAAGCTCTTGTTCAGATGTATGTACTCCACAACAGTGGAAACTATTTTTATGGGCATAACAGGAGCGTGAGTATCATGGACTAAGTTAGGGGCCTCAACACATACATAAAAGCAATTCAGGCAAAACACTAAGTGGGACATAAATTGGCTGCAATAACACTTCAGCAGACAATTATGTCATTATGTCCC
Organism: Prinia subflava; assembly: GCF_021018805.1. Lineage (NCBI taxonomy): Eukaryota > Metazoa > Chordata > Aves > Passeriformes > Cisticolidae > Prinia > Prinia subflava. The sequence continues at coordinate 97,308,346 of NC_086248.1, forward strand.
TAGAATTCACAGAGAGAGGTCTGTAACAGTCTCCCAGAAAGCAAGCTGAAGTAGAAACCTCAGTAGTTACAAACACTGCAGACCTCATTTAAGAAGAGGAGTACAATTATTTATGGTATTGACAAAGTTTCATGTGTCCAGATGTCTTTTTCACATAGAAATTATTTGTTTGGGGGTTTCCACCCCACTTTTGTCTGACTACAAACTGAAGGGAGGCAGGGGAAGAATGTCACTCATTGTTTCATGGCTAAAGTACCAGGATGAGCAACGTGTGCTCTAATTTTTTTTTCTCAGACATTTTTTTCCTGCATGAACTCTGGCAAGTCACAAAGAATTTACACTGACTGCCAATCAGTAAGCCTAGGCTGGCTTCCTTCAATTAACTGCACAGACTATCTTAAAGTCTGTGAGCCATTGTACAACAGAGCCTGCAGCCATGCTAAATAAAGATAAAATGGTTAAATATTTATAAATTGCTGCTTTTGGTAGTTTAACATTTAGATCAGAAGCCATTCCTCAACATGCCTCCCCTGAAAAAAGCACAGGATGTCATGGGACCTCATGCCTTGACAACTCGTTCCTTCCAAGTGCTTTTGACAGAAATGGGACTACCTATTCATGCAGCTCTGCTCTGTGCTCGTACTCCCAGAGCAGTGCCCCCTCAGTGACTGTCACCATGCTGCTCTTCCCAGCCTGGCCCCAGGAGAGGCTGTCCATCCGCTGGCTCTGGCAGCACCAGTGCCTGCTTCCAGGGGAGCGGATCTGCTCCACGCTCAGACAAGCTGGCAGCAGAAACAGCGCCTGGACTGACATCAGATTTCACTGTAGGATGGTCACAAGGCTCTTCTACAGTCCCCAAAGGGCATCTGCTGCCTCTTCAGAAAGTCCTGTATCTTTTCCTGCTGTATTTGCGAGGTTAGGGCCAGCTTGGGATGTTACCTGTTTGTACTGCAATTATAGCTGAGCACTACATACACAGCACAAAGCACTCCTTGTGCTGCTTGGGTTGGAGCAACAGGGAACTTTCAGCCACCTCTAGTACAGGTGACAAAGAGAGCATCAAAAGCAGCTGCCTCCAACTCCTGGTCCCAAACTGAACTGTAAAGTGCTTTTTTAGAGGAGGAAAAAAAATCATCTATCTCATAACTAAACTGAACGAGTTCTCATGTTCTCATTCAGAGACTGACAAGATCATACTTAAGTGACTGACCAAAAGGGTTTTTTGGAAGCAAAACAATGATTAGCCACTGGTTAAGCTTCTTAAGAGGCAGAAGACAGCCTACTCTCCTCACTTCCTCTCAAAATCCATTATCACCAACCTCAATCACACTTTTCTGTTGAGCTGTCGTCAAGCCATACAACTTACCCAGTCCATCTACATTTCCTTCTGTCCCTGACAGCAGCTTTGTTTTTCATCTATCACTCTTCATCCTCCTCTCGTTCTGGGGTCCTGGAAAGACCTGCACCATTAGGAACAACTCTGGCTTTAACTCTTTTTACAAAAGGCCCTAGGACACAACAACATTTTGGGAAATAGACCTGCTGTTTCCACACAGGTTGCTAAAGACTGAAGCCACAACCATCAGAATGAGCTTGAACTGTCCCCTTCTTGGGAATTAGCCATCACTTTCCCTAATGCCTCAGGGAAATCAGTAATTTTTGAAGAGAACAATCTGATGTTGCTCTATGGTTGAGTGCTCCTATAAAAGTGAGAAGTAACAAACATCATGAAACATTGAAATTATCAGTTTATATTGCTGCTTTGAAACAGGGATTTCAAGACCACTGACAGCGTAGCAATAGATCTCACTCCAGGTCTTGATGAACGAAGCCTGAGCCCAAACTCAACTTACAGCTTTGTTAGGACGTGAGTCTACAACAACCAGCTTACATCATGTTGAAGGTAGGTATTTAAAGGAGGTTTATTTGGGCTAATACTAAATTCAAACAGCCACAAGCTCATTTTCCACGTTTAGCACACCAACTGTTGACAGATGAAGTCTCAGTGGAAAGTCCAAATTTTAATTTCACCGTAACTTCCTGAAACATAACTACAGATTTTCAATATTTCGCATTCAATCCTCAAGAGAGATACCATGTTTAAGAACATTCTACCAAATACATTTAAATTATGACTCAAACCCAAAACAATTTGGAAGTTTTGAAACATAAAACTGTTAGTATGAAATTAGCTTTTATTTTTTTTTACCTCAAAATAAATGCACATTTATTGTTTAGTCAAGTGAAAACTGAAAAAGAGTATCTTGAACAAGGGGGAACCTTAACAGAGCAAGTATCACAAACATGCTCAGGTTCCTTCTCCTGCTCATGCCCAGCTCTGTTAAGCTAGGAACACCAGATTAATTTCCTTTCTTCTTTCTTGTCTGTTTGGTCAATTAAAAGGAACACTTAAAGCACCAGAATTAGAAGTGGTATAAAACAAAACCAGGTACTCGTTCTCATCAGAATTCAGGTCCATGTATTGCCACACTTTTTATATAAAACTTTCACTAAGTACTAAATAGGATTTAGTAATTTCTTCTGCAGTTTAGTTCTTGATATCTTGGTAAGAGAAGTCAATGCATAAGCATGTCAGAAGTCAACGCTATAGTGTAACTACAGTATAACTCTAACAGGGCTCCTAAATACTGTTCACCAGAGTGATGTCTTATAGTTGAATTTCAGCTTCAACAGGTACTTCAGATTTACCTGAGCAACATCATACACAATATATCTGGGAAGAAGGTTAAGGAATAATTACAGTAGTTGATATTAATGACACAGAAAAACCTCAAAACATGGTGAAACTTCACCTTTGAAATTAAGTTCTAAGAGCTCAAACCACAAAGCTTTAAATCTGACTTTTCCATGAATCTGAAAATGTTTTATACAATAGCTAGGAACAAGCAATTAAGTCATGTGGAGAATAGTACAGCAGGAATCCTGAGTGACAGGTAGGTGAACTGACTTAGATATGGGGCTGTGGCTCCTGAAAATTATTCTTTGTCAGAGTAATACTCATCTCTCTTGTTATCTAAGTAGAGGCGTCATGTTGTTTAAATTACAGCTTCAGTTTCGGACCCAGCATTTACAATTATAATTGCAGTTCTATTGCTACCTTCCAGCACAAAGTCATTAATGTCATCTTAATTTCCCACTAAAAACCCAAACTGGAATCACAGAGAAGAGCTCAACAGTGATTGTCAGTGTTCGCACATTTCTTATTTTTGCAGACACAGTCCCAGCTCATCTCTGTGTTTCACAATGCTTTAGGCCTCAAACTTACCTCTAATTCCAAAGTGTAAAACAAAATAAATGTTACCTCAACTAGGTAATAGCAACTGTATTATAGCTCATCATCTGACAGATGGTGTGTTTAAGAAAACTCAAGATAAAACCAGTATTGCCATGAGTTGTGTTACCCAAACACCTTGAAGGAGGAAAACAGCCAACCAAGGCCAAAGGCAGTTTCTACAAATCCAAAGATTGCATTACTGGGTTACCTGCTTCACTGGCAGTGAAGAGAGTGAGCTGGACCTTAGACATCGCTTATTTGTATTCTTATTCTTGTGGATTTAATTTATTTGGAGGCACTTATTGATTTGGAGGCACTTCTGCATAGAAAGAGACTTAATGGCTACATCTCTGATGGGCATTTGGGGCTTACCTCAACACTTGTAGAGGTCTGGGGAGCACAAAAGATATGCTGAGAGAGCTCAAGAGCACAGAGCTGGCTCCTCCACCTCCTCCTGGCCAAGCTGGCCTACCACAGCACCACGAGGGAGAAACCAGACTGGAGTGATGAGAAACTGCAGGCTGCATTCCCCTGCCCTTGTCCTGGCACATCTCTGGGCAAGACACTGCAGGACCGTTTTGCCTGACCACTCCAACAACTTTTAGTATGTTGGGCAACAGCTATTGGTACATGTATTGTTTCCTTTTTTTTGCAGAATGACAATTTAAGTGCAACAACTGTAAAATCATCCCCCTTGCAGAAGAGATTGTCTGAAAATACCCCCCAAAGCAGATCTAAACCAAACAGAACACAGTGAGTCAAAACTCCTAACTGGCCTTAGTGAGGTCCTGCAAGTGCAGCGGCACTCAAACACCGAGTGCAGCCAATTTAACAGCAAAGGATACTCATTATACAGAAGACAGGTATCATTAATTCCTGTGGAGATCCCATTCCCTAAGGGAACCTCTACACCACCAAGGGTGGTAGTGGCTGTGGGATCAGGCGCCGTTTTGCCCAAGCCTAGAAAGGGAAAACAACAGTAGTTACAAATCTAGGAGGCAAACAGACTTTCCACAAAAAGAAAATGATCCAACCTGCCAAATGCTACTTCACATATACGTTCAAATCAAGTGTAGAGATATCTTCAACAGAACAAAGAATACAATCTCTTTATTCAATTCAGCATCACCATATTTACGGCAGTTGTGCACCGCTACACTAAGAATGAGAATTTTAGACTTTCAGCTGTTAATTGTCTAATCTGTATGATCAAAGCTAAGCCAGAAGAGATTTGTAGCTCTCATATCCTAGCTCCATTAATGAAAACATGCGCATTGCAGCATTTGCAGACAAGTACAATAAACCAATTCTTATTCTCGCTAAAATTTTCAATATAAATTTGACTTCACATCCATAAGAACATGAGTAGTATGCATAGAAAAAGGTGGAAAATCACTTTTTATTCTATTTTAGGGAACCTATTTTTTAAGCCTTTCAAAATGAATAAGATAAGCCACCCATTACTGAAGATACTGTTCTTCACTCTTCCATCTTGGTACAGAAGACAGTCATGATTACCATTTCTTTTGCTTGAATTAGACAGCTAAGTCTTTTCTCTCATCTTCTTTTTCAAGCTATGACACCTTTTGCAGATAGAAGCGTAATGAGAGCAGTAATTCCATCTGAACTTTTATTCCTAGTTTTTCCCTTCTGTCCAAGCTTCTAAGGCACTTTGAAAGCTAAACAATTACTCTTCTGATCTATTCATCTCTCTTCTAAAATTTACAGTATTGTTACGATGAAAGTGAGTAAGAAGTTGGAGAATGTACTTTATATTTTCTCCAGTGTAACGTCAAATAGAAGTTTCCTTCTGAACTTCAGCACCTTCAGTCTTACCACTCCAAGTATATTAACTTGCATCTTAAAACACCACATACACATCCTGATGCAACTACAGGGCAACATTATGCAACTTAAAGGAAGCACAGATAAGAAGTGACTATAGTTCTCTTTGCTAAGCAGAGCACTACAACCAAGTCTGCCATCAATTATAGATTACCAAGGACAACTCCTAACGCTTACCTTTGACACTGTGTTTTCCCTTGGGCAACTTTGTGATGTGGGAAGCATTCTTTAGTTCGTACCTGGACAGCACAAAGAACACACAATAGCACTTCACATTTGTCTTACACTACCTTAGTGAAAAAAACAAAATCACAAATTTCTCAAGCTTTAGTTTATGATGAGTTAATGTAAAGTTAATCAAAATTTTAGTCTTCTGGAACTCAACAGCCCTCCTTTGTCTTGGTTACTAATTTTAATGATGTTAGCATTTTGTACAAGATTCGGCTAGACCTACAGCAACAGCTCTTATTTTAAGAAAAAACAGATCTTGTTTCTGAAGAAAAAACACATGCTTTTTCTTCACACTGAAGAGAAGGCTTGCAATCTTAGCATCACCTTCTGTGAGGATGTATTAAGCACATTTGGCAAATACTCTTCATAAGTTACGTACATATTTCCAAGGGCAACTTCTCCCAGTAGTACTAAACCTATAGGATCAGCCTGAGATGTGTGACAGTAGTTCGCACTCTTGGATACCATGTCTGCAAAGTAGATGCCCTTCCCAAACATGTAGCCAGTCTGCAGGAAGGAAATAATTAAATAAATCAATTAATTAATAAAAATTGGGGCAACAAAATAACACAAAGGCAGCACTGAATCCACCTGGCTGGGCTCCCAGGAGAGCAAAGCGGCAACTCAGGCTCTTGGGGGCACCCATGAACACCCCACTCGGGGGACACCACGTTACTTAAATGATGGCAGATAACACAGGGCCCTCCCCACACAGAAATTCCCTTGTTTAGGCTGTCCCTGACTGTGGCCATCCCCGGGCACAGGGATGTAGGCAGCCAGAGAAGCAATTCCACCTACCACAGGAGCCTCAGGCGGAGCTATCCGCAGCCCCTGCGAGAGGATTCCAGCGAAGTTGGTGGTGCGGGAGCCGTGCCACAGCAGCTGGCGGTTGTGGAGCTGCTTGAAGGGCTTGTAACGCTGGCTCTCCCCCTCACGCTCAATCCTGAAGATCTTCAGAAGAGGATAGGAGGAAAAGAATAATCAAGCAAATGAACCATTACCTTCATGCAACTCATCAGAGGGGAGAAAAAAAAATCATCCAATCTGCAGTGTACATTGATCTGCTAGGGAAATTGATCGGGATAAGTTTTAGTGTTTGTAATTGGCTGTGTCGTGCTAGCAAAAAAGAGCAGTAATCATGCAGTACTTGTTATTGATTACTTCTCTGCCTTTTCTTCTGCATTTTCATGAGGCTCCATTTTTCTGAAAAAATCATTCAATGAACTAAGTCTCAATTTCAGATGATTACTCCTCCACCTTCCCTTTGAAGCAAATTAAATTAAAATAAAAACACCAAAGCAAAAACACCTCATTAGATCCATCTTTGCTTAGACTTTTGCTATACTAATTAAAAGAAAATGTTCTATCAAATCATCCCTTCAACAGAAGAAACTGGGTAAGCTACTCAAAAATACAAGGAAATTGCAAACAAGCAAGTCAACTTGGGAGAGTCCATCCTCCCAAAGATAAACCCCAGTCCTGCCCAGCTTACATCCACGACTTTGAGGTCATATGCGTTGTGCGTAGCAGCATGAGTGTTCTTCACATACTGTTTGATAATCTTGGCTTCTTCTGAATCTTTGTCAACAACCTGCAAAGAGGCAAATGGGAAGTTTCCTCAGCACACAAACTAGCAGCCATCTTAAAACACAACAACATCCACCCTGTGCCTGCAACTGCCCCCTTCAAACCCCCTCAACCATTTAAGTGGAAATACATTCCTGGCTAGAGAAGATGCACAGATCTACAGACAGCCACAGAATGTCTGAGACAATGCTGGAAATTGAGATGATTTTCAATTCCACTACTCAAAGAAGGGTCAGCCAAGGACTGAGTCCAGTCCAGCTTTCAACATCTCCAAGAACAGAGTCTCCATGGCCTCTCTGGGCAACCTTTTCCAGTGTTTGATCACTATCAGAGTAAACAAATGAAAAAACCCAAAACAAACAGCATCAACAACAAAAGCTTTTTCTTTTGTTTAAACACAAATCTGTATTTCAATTTGTGCCCATTGCCTGTTAGCACTAGAAACTATTGAGGAAAGCCCCTGTCTTCTTTCCTTCTTTCTCCCATCAGGTACTCCTAGATATTGATAAAATATCCCTTGAGCTTTCTTTTCTCCAGGTCAAAACATCTCAGCTCTTTCAGCATCTCCTTCAAGGCATTTCAGTTCCTTAACCCATCTCAGTGCCATATATCTGTCCAGTTACAATTTGGATGATCTGTTTTATTCCAAACTAGCAGGCCACTCATTGTCTTTGATTTCCTTTACCTTAATATCTGTTTTAAGTTTTTCATAGTTGATGTCAATTGGGTCTTTATCTCCATCTTCATTTCCACCTCTGAGAAGGCTGTAAGCAACCTCAATATCAAGCAAGTTGTCCAACATCTGCACTTTAGCCTGAAGAATTGAAACAGGTGATGTTATGTTACTTAGGCCTTTGACATGTTCAGAAAAAGTCTGTGATACCCCAAATTAAAAAAGTGTATGACAATCACTGACCCCATGGTACCATCTAATAACACAACAACGCTGTCTTTAAATATATATTTACACCCCCAAATATATTAAAATATACACACACATATATACATAACATCTCTATCTTCTAATACCTTATGCATATAACTATTTACACAGATACATGCACATAAACAAACAAAAAGATATTATGAAGAAAAACAAGTTTAACTTCATGAAGGCATGAGGTTGAACTTGTTTTTCTTCAGATTATCTTTTTGCTTGTGAGGTTCTAATGCTTAGTTTAACCTCTGCTTTCATGAGGTTAAGTAAGTGTTAAACCTCACATATTCTCTGTGTTAGATGTCTGACATCAAGACCTATTGCCTGCAAACAACATTTTTCAACATTCACAAAAAACAGTTCCTAGTCAATACCTGAATGTATTCCAAGTTATTTAGGAGAGGTGGCTTCTTCATCCCAAAGTCATGAGGAATCAGTGTATAGAAGCGGTTGGAGAGGTCCAGAATCTGGGATTCTGAACCACTGTCAGAAACTGCCTAGACAAGACAACAAGCACCAAAGAAAATTACTGAGCAAGACTAAGTCTCCATTGCAATAAAAACACGTAAGATACTTAAGGACTAACACGGGAAGCAATGCAAATAATGCTTATGCTGAAACTCTCACAGGACTAAAAAGAATACTTCTATTTAATTGTCTTACATGTAGCAAGTCACAGTATTTGCACAGAAATACATAGAATAGTGTATGAGAAAAAATAAATGGGGATTATGTCTCTGGAGGGCAAAATAAAGTCTTCAGGATATGTAAGTGGTGCATAACAGTGTCAAGGTTCTGGTCTGTTCTAGCAACTGAAAAACTTCCTGTAATCTATGCTTTGACAGGGATCCTGTGATTAAAAAAATGGGTTATGCTGGTACATTTTTGCAATCTGTAAAGGCAATACTAGGTAGTGATTCTGGAATGGTTCAGATCACGATGTGTAAATACAACATTATCAAATCAGACCCTTTCCTGTGTCAACTTAACCTTTATTCCCATCCTCTGACAGACTTCTCTGGGGTGGAAACACCAGCTCACTACTAGATCAAGGCACCAGCTTCATTTGCTCAGCTGCCCTTTTTGTTTGGCATGGCCTAAAGTTTGTGCTAGAAAAATGCTGAAGACACAAGTACTGCCCACACTGGTACAACAGTGAAGAGAACTAACTGGTTACCCATGGAAGCCACATCCTCTTCTCCAGAGAGAGAGAAAGCACAGATCTCTGTATGCACAGCTCAGCCTTCACCCCACTGAACCCAGAACAACCTCTGATTTCTCTTTTTGCTCTAACATCTCTTTTATGCTTACCTGCTGAACCTCATTCAGGATGGAGTATGCACTCTGGATCTGTCGCTTGCTCAGTTTTCCCAATGGCATCTTCTGCAAGTCAATCTGATAAAGATATAAGTATTAAACCAAAATTTCACTACATTTAAACCACTGCAGCATTCCCTCTCTGGTTTCTAGAGAACTAATTTCTCCATGCTAATAGGACTGACCAAAAAAAATGGAAACATTTTAGACTCTGTGTATTGAGGCTTTATGTCAGAAGGACACACCATTGAGAAGACATCCTATAATCAAAGGAATACTGCAACAGGAAGATCAGCACACGTTAGGGCAACAAAAAAATAGGATATTACATCTCTGGCATGAAGTTTAACATTAACCTGGTGTCAGATGCATTCCTTTTTCAGTTGAGTAACCATACACTTAAGGCTGGCAAAGAAGCAAACTGAATGAAGTAATTCTTGTTCATAAGATCATTTGTGTCTCTAGGTACAATCCAGACACCCTCCTTCAACTTCACCTTACAATTATCAAGGATCAAAGGCAAAGATGGTGTGAGGTGCTTCATATTCATGAAAAATGAGCCAAAACCCCTCAACTAAGTTAAAATGTCTTGGTTGCCTGCATTTATCCACTGATTTAATTTAATATTGGTTTTCTTTGTGTGCTGATGGATCTTGGGAGAGTATTGGAAATCATTACACTGTTAAAGGACCACCTGAATGCAAAAACACTCAAGAAAAATCAAGCCCAGTGGAGTTTTTTAGAAAGATCATACATACACCCTTCTAGACTCCTGACAGTACTCATCATACACTCTGCAGGGCAAACTAGTTTTTATGAAGTCGATGAATTTAAGATTTAGCTCATGGACAGAAGATCCTATGAAACCATGACTATGACATACTGTCTGGCTAAATCCCACATTATTTATCCACTATGGAGCTAGGAAATCCAACTGCATGCAAATCTTCTCTGCAAGATGAACTCAGAAGGCTCTTCCAAGCCACAGAGACTGGGGTGAAAGCCCTGAAGTGATTTTGTATGAGACTGCATGCCTGTACTGGACTTAGGAGAACTTTCACCTTTAGTGACAGCTCAGTGTAGATAAAGCCAGGTACCAAGAAAAGCCAAGATGGGCTGCAAGAGAGAAGACAGGCTTCAAAACTGATCATATCTTGGAGACATGAAAGGCACAAGGACAATACTAATAATGTAATGAAAACCGATCTGCAATAGATTTGTAGCTCCCAAACTTTTGGGGCCAATACTCTCCTGCTGAGTACTACCTGTACCAATCTGTATTATGCCATTATCAGCTGAAAAATCATGCAGGACACATAAAAGAAAAATAGGGCACTTAACCTGGATGTGTAGAATAGCTGCAGATACCTATTCTAACTGTGAGTTATATAAACATGTACAGTAACACATATAACCACTAACACACAAACACTAACACCTATAAAATAAACCATCCCCCAATCATGTGATTTAGGAGCACAATTCCAACAGAGCCTACAAACAACCAAAGGGCTGGAATTTGTGTCTTCTACGACCCACGGGAGGTAGACAGAATCCTGCCGAGCTAAGCAGGATGCAGTTTAAAGCTAAACTGCATCCAAAGCTTTATCATTAGATGTGCCAAAAGAGCACAGCAGCCAAGGGGATGGGCCTAAAACAACAGCACTGAAATTACCACTAGGTAATGAGTGCAATGGGAAGCATTAGCTCCACATCCCAGATGTGTGCACCAGGATTGTCACAGGAGGCAAGGGAGATGTTTGCCTTCCACTCAGGCAAGGGGGGGGACACAGCACTAGAGTCCACTCAGTCCTCTAACAAGCCACTTCACATAGAGCAATGACATAGATAATGGTAATAAACTCCTGTATGCTTGGTGAAGTGAAATTCTTGAAAGCTAAATTAGAAGCAGGAAGATAAATGCATCAGATAAATGCGTTGTCATGCAATGGAAAGACCAAGAATTTGCTACGCTATTGGCAAAGCAAGAGGTGTCTGGATGGAACAAAATACTCAAGATCAGGCTAATTAAAGGAACCAAGTAGTTGTTCCTGGAGGACACACAGAAACCTCTAACCAGGGAAAATATTATTTCCTCTAACAGAAAACAGCTGTTCAGCAGCATCAGTACAGGAAGATAAATATAATAGGAAGACTGGCTCATCTGGAGTCTCAGTTCTGCTATAGATCTGCAGATGGTGTGAATTAACATAGTTTCAAGAGAGTTCTTCAAAACCAAATGACATGAGATGATGATCAGTTCAGTCTTTAGCTAGTTACAAAAAATTATTCATGTTTTACAAGACTTTGATGCAAAGTACCACTGGAGATATAGGAGAACATAATTAACCTAAGGTACTACAAAATGTTGGGCAAGCCATCAGGTAAGCTGCAGAAAACATACAAAGCCTGTTCTGAAATGTAGGCATGCCAAATAATGAGAGAGAGAGCAAAGAGCAGCTGCTTGAATGTCAAGTCTTAGGCAGGATAACTAAGCTGGCTGGAGAAAACTGATGTTTGTTATTTAGAATTAGCTCGAATGGCTGCATTAAAACAAACAGCAGGATCTCTGCACACCAGTAAAACAATGCAAGGAGAGACATACTATGCTACCAAAGCACTCTCTGAAAGCTTGCCAGAAGGATGGGTCATGAAGTATGGAGGAAAGATAAATGGATGAAAATAGAGTTTTATTAGAATAAATGAGAAATACAACCAAAACAATCTCAAGTCCACCCGATGCAGAAGAAGATGCAGACTTTGATAAGGCACTTCCTTTAGTGGATGTATCAACTGGCAGCATTTCTCTAGTTTGAGGTGCATCTCATTTGATACCTAAATCCACGGTATTCTTGCACTTCCCAGTGCCCAAATGTGGTTCTCTGCTTAGAAAAAAGGAGTGTCACCAGTCTCACATGACCAGCACATTGGTTATCTGTGTTAATACTTTAAGAGCATTCAGTAAACAGCAGTCACTCTGCAGGTGTGACTGGAAAAAAACCATGAACAAACAAAAATATAGAATGATTACTACTCCCAGGACTGGCAGACAATCCTCTCTTGTTAAATTGAAGACACTGACAGATAAAAAATGCACCTGTGTTTTAAGAACTGCATGTACCATAACTAAGTTACTACTTTCAGGTCTTGGCAAATTCCAGTCAGACTCTTGTTTTTATTTTTAGACAGATCTAAAACTCATACTTGGTTTTTGGAAAGTATGAAGCACTCTGAATTGCAAAGAACTTGCTTCTGTTTGTGCAAGCATGACGGAAGGTTAGGAGGGAGAAACATGAACGTGTGTAGTCACCTCAAATTCCACCATTGCTTTCTTCATGCTCTCCACATCAAAGATCATCTTAATAAGATCTTGGATTGGCTTAGCGAGTTTTGATTTCGTCCCAGCACCTACTGTCAGTTTCTTGACAGCCTCTTCATCCTGGAAGGTAAAAATAGTATCAGAATTAGCAAAATCACAAAGGATAAAAGTAACAGGCTGGCTGCCATGGCAACAACTCAAAACCAATTTAGTGTGTGCATACTATGACTAGCCTGAAGTTCATGGGGAGCGTGGGACACTGCTCTGACATTCTGGAACAAAATGGGCTTAGAAAACCACCTTTCAGTAATTTGGTAGATATTTCAAGAGATGGCACTCTAAAAAATAAGCAGAAAGTAGAATTAAGTGAATAGGAACTCTCTTTGTATCGCTGCTTCACCTCAAGCAAGTATTAATTACTTTTTCTGCAAGCTTTCTGCTGTATAGAGACTTTCATATGAAAAAATGACTGTTTACTTTGCTGCTTTTATGAAAAAACAGATGTAATAACTAGTTTCACCAAGTTTTTGTAATAAAAAACTGCCACAGATGTGTACAGGAATCATCAATTAGCCATAATACTATCTTGATGCCTTCATGGAGAGAGCATTACACGAATAAATCATCAGCCAGGTGCTCTAAGTAACACTCTACATTACACTGAGACAGACACTTTGCCACTGCAATACTCAAATTTCCAGAATTAAAGCCAAGCTTCGAGTGCTTTGCACTGAAAGGTGACATCCATTAATTTGGCCACAGAAAAACACAATGTCTTAAAAATATGTGCTATGGCAACTTTATAGCTATTAACAGCATTCAACTATTTAGTCTGAAAATAGTTCAGGTAACAGGTATGCCCTTAAATAAACACACAAACCCCCACTGGAAAGAAGGAAGAGAATTCTTATTTAGCTTCTCTGTCTAAATAGCCAAATCTTACAGAATAATTTTTTTCTCAGCCTACTCAGTATGTGCACTAAGTGGAATACTGCATTGGAGTTGTTACAGCATTTGGGAGGATTTTGGAGGCATTAGACAGATGAGAAGCATCTATTTTAAATTTTAAAAAATTGAGTTTTCAGACAGAATGTATGTGAACTGACTGCTGGATTAAATTCAAATTAATATCTTCAAAGTTACACAGTAAACAGGGAAAAGCATTGAAGGGACATCAGATTTAATAACAGAAAACTCTTTGGTTTTCCAACAGGTCTATTTTAATGGATGGTACTCCTTGATCTACAGTTTTCCCCTGTAGCAGAGAGAAGATGCAACAGCTGCATTTTAATTCCCCTGGTTTGTTAAGTGCCAGTGATCCAAGAGGAAGCACAGAGCAGAACAGTGACAGCAGAGGATCTCAGCAATGCTCCACCCGGGACAGGGGCATTTCAGGCTTACCTGTCCATAATCTATTTCCAGTGGGTAGAATTTTTTGGGATATTTAGTGAAGTTCTTTGAATGCCAAGAATTGCCAGTTTTCTCTTCATACAAATTCAGGAAGTGTTCAATGGCATCTTCTTTTGATGGCATCTGCTCCAGCTTGTTACTGCCAATTACAGTGCCCACACGGCCCCAGGATCGGAACACCCAGTACCTGGAGAAATGGAATGGGACAAAAGAACAGGCATCAGCCACTCCAGTGCTATTTGCATCCCATCAGTTTTATGGAACACACTCTCTCATCAGTGATTGTGGGAAATCAACAGAGGAATCACTGTATGTCCAAGAACTGGTGTGAAACACCCCGTGTTAACAGACCAGAGCCACAGCCCTGAGCATAATCGGGTGCACAGCAGAAAAAGAGAGGCTAACATTTCTTCAGCCTTAAAGTTTTGCAAATATAAATCTTCAGACTACTGGGGTCATACATTTGAAAAACAAAGACAAAGCATCTCTAAGCCTCAGGCTCCAGAGTTCAGAATTTTAGAGAAGCCACAAGTAAATCAAGTATTTGTTTGTACTACTGACAGCACCTTGGGTGAGCTTCTGTAGTATTTATGGGGACACAATCAATCAACCTTTCCAATATGTCAGGTATGAAATGCAGGCACTGAAATTCCTCCACATACCGAATCCCAGACTTGATACAACCTCACACAAATGAGACAGCAAAAGGCTTATTAAAAACACAGTAAAGTGCAATAAATCTGGAACTTGCTACCCTGGATTTCTGTGTCACTTACGTGTTTGGAAGGGGCAGCTTTATTTTAAAGAACCCTCTCAATCTCTTCATCTAATGAGCAATGCAACCACTGGACAGCTCTGCCATGCACCCAATGAGACTGGAAAGCTAAACACACAATCAGCTCCTGACTATTTCATGCATTTTGTTATGCTTCAGGGCACACAATTCACACTAATACTGTGGCAGAACAGCCAGAATCTGGTTTTGTTTCCCAAGGTTACAGCTGTTATTAGAAGACAAAAATAAGCTAGAAAATATGGGGAAAAAACCCCCACCTTAGGTTCTTTCAACACCCACAAGGAATGTCTCCATGCAGATGAGAGATTTCACCATGGGTGGCTTGTTTGGTGGGTTTGGAGTTCTTTTAGTTATGGTTTGGCTTTTTCCATTTGTGTTGTAGAGGGTTTTTTTCTTCAAGTAACTATACCAATCCATTATCTCCCCAAAGACATTTTATTCACACTTAGCTTTTGGAGTGTCAAAAATCCAATATTTATCAGAAAAAAGTGAATGAAAGTATTTAACGGGAAAACTAAACTCACCTATTCTCTCTGTCATCCTCTAGCAGCTGCAGTTTATAATAGGAATTTGTTCCTTTCACAATATCTACTAGTCCCAGGGTTGCACTGAAAATTTTCCCACCTTTTTCAAAGACATGAGCAGAATCCTCCAAACCTGCAGAGAGGAAAAAAATTAGAACACAGAGGAGGAGGTTACTGTTTTAGCTTTTCTTCCTGCATTTGCATTCATCCAAATGTTTCATGCAGCAGTGTGATTTAACAAAAATACTGCAAAAACAGTGACCATACGGCTCATTCAAAACTATTTGGAGCATGTTTTCCTCTTCATGAATTGTGAGCACACACTTTTACATAACTGGAGTGACTATTAATCCTAAGTAGAGGAAAAAAAAAATTGTAACCTTTGATAGAGGATGATCTAAAATCTAGGATCTAATACTGCGTGAGCAGCTGAAGGAATCCTTAGGAGAGATGAAGCTCTGCAGATGTCACATTAGCAAATGGACTGAAAACCAAAGGCTGGCCTTGGCTGCAGTACAAATTGTCAGAACATCCATGCACCACAGCTTTGGAGAGTAGCACCAGTAGATGCTTATGCCAAACCTGTCTTCTGCTGGCTGGACCTTTACTCACTCCACTGACAGGAGATCCTAAAGCTGAACAAGGTGCATGCGTTAGTTTAAGTGGGCCTTCTGAAGAAAGCTGCACTAGAAAATCCTGGAATATCCACCTTGGATGTCGATCAATATGCTTCCTTTGATAGCAATGTTAAAGGTTTAAAAATTCATGCTTCTTTATGGAACTCTCATCCTTTCACAGAAAAACCCTTTTGCAAACCATCATCCATCCTGAAGACTGTGGGTGGTGCAGGCACAGGCAATGTTATCACTCACCAGAATCAGGGTCTACTGCTGCTCCACCCTTCACTGTTAACTTCATTTTCTTTTCAGACTTGCTAGGTCCTGCAGTGAAAGACAGTTAATTTTCTTCTTAGGTGAGCAACACAGTCTGACTTGAATCAACCTTAAATTTCTCAATTTGGATAATTATCACTCTAAGGTGGATCAGATTCCCAGTATATGAGGACACCAACTTCAGTGGCTTTTTTCATAATCTAGCTCTAGCAGCCAAATCACAGCCCTCAATCCACCAAGTAAATGAGAAATTACATTTCCCCAGATTCTATCTATCTATTTCTTTTCTCCTGGCCCCAAGGGGTGGATCATTTCATTTTTTCACCTGCACTGCAAATAAACACAACCACAAATGTGAAAGTAGGATTAAAAAACCTCATAGGGTATGGGGAGTGTTTGGATTCCCTGGGAATGCTACTGTGGTGAGGCAGTCTGGCAATAACACACCCAACTGTACGACAGCAAGCGCCGTTTGAAGGACAGAGAAAACAGGTTCTGAAGAAAAGTGAGCAAATGTGATGGTTTTGTTCACTATCCAGGGTTAATAATGCAAGCTCTTTATTTTTCTTCCTCTGTTACAAAAATATTATGTTCTAAATCAGGTAGCACAGAAACTCAGTGCTCTGGACCCCAGTACTTTCTCACTTGCCAACATTCCCTGAATAGTGTCTGTCATTTTGGTGTCCCAGGACCTCTTAGAGCTGCAACACTAACCCAAACTGGCAGAGAAGCTGCTGTTTTATGAGGAGGAGACTGGACTGATGGCAGGGAGCCTGGGCAGAGTGAAGAAGAGGAAACAAGAGCCAGCTCAGGACACAGTTCCATGTTTACTTAAAGCTAGTCTTGCCCTGAGGTCCATTATATAAACTTATCATGAGAAAAAAAAGGCAGGAAATTCAAGGAAAGGGTAAGGACAGACCATACCCAGGTTTACTTTGTGCATGCACAGTACTGAACAGGCCCATGGAGAAACAACTGCTTTGTTCCTCACCTTGTTCTTCTTTGACCTTCCCGGCGCTCTTTGTACTTGGGGGCTTGCTGCTCTTCCCATCCACAGCCATTTCCTCATGCTCCATTTTCACCTCTGCACCCCAAGGTGAAAGGGCATGGAGAGACACAAGCTCCTGGAAGTCCTTGCTGGAAGATTTCACGTCCTGAAGAAATGCCTCTGAGACCACACGGACTTTGGCCTCCTTCACTTCTTCCATCTTCTTGCTCATTTTCTCCACATCCTCTGCAGACGAAGGATAGGAAGGGGAGAAAAAACATGAGGTTTTAGACCTGAGCCTCTCCCTCTGGCCATGATTCAGGGCTCTGCAGCACTTTGTGAAAACACAATTCCACTACATTTTGGATTCACCATGTTCTTTGGAGAGCCAAGTTCTTCCTTGGTTCAAAGATGCAGTTTGGGCTAGAGCACAAACACTCCTGTTCTACCTGGCTGGTCCAGTTCTCCTTTTCCCCAATCTCAGCTGGAGCTGGACTTTCTGGTGGATGGGGGCAGATTTCCCACCTCAGCACTCAGTTTGCACAGCTCCAACACAAAGCAAGAGCAGACTCTGTAAGCTGCCAGCAGAGCAAACAAGTGCCCTCAGGCACCCACAGTCAGCTCTGGGGATTCTCCAATGCAAGCAAGGGCACAGCCTCAGCACCCCTCATCACAACCATGGTGGCTTCACACCACCATGGTCTGCACACAAATCCCAGCTGCCACCGACCCACAAGAGCCTTAAGGCACAGCCTGCCAGGTTAACTTGCTAGGCAAGCAAAACTCAAACAGCACACATCTGTCTACTTTTCCAAGCACACTCAGGCCATGTGTGCACACAAAACACTCCCCCTAATCTAAACACTGATCCCCAGACAGCTCTGAGGACAAGTGTCCTCTGTAATCTGCTCAGCTCTGTTACCACTGCTACCAATAATCTCAGCACGGCTGCTCACTCTGGGTGCTGATGCACAGGGTGGCCTTGTTGGCTGTTGTGGTCATCTTTCCTCCCAGGTCCTCCACAATGCTTTTCACCTCCTCCTTGTTCTTTGACAGCTTCCCGACAACCAGGATCTTCATGTTGGTCAGTGGTTTGTCTAAAGGTTTGGAAATGACACGTTAGCACAGGCACAGAGTCCCCTGCACAAACAGCAAGCACAAAGTGACCATATCCCCCCTCTCTGTACAATCAGCTCAATTGACAGGGAGATGAGAGGCCAAGCAGGTCTGACCTGTGCTAAGCAAGCAGGAGAGAGTTCCCCTTCCCAAAGGAAAGGCAATGAAGCTCAGCAGCTACCAACAAACAGAAGGGATGAAGGACAGGGAAATGGTATGTAGGCGTATTTGCCCTTTTCTTGATTTATTTTGTTAAGTAAAAAGAAAAATAATCAGTCTTCTTCAGCACTGTGCTACTAGGGACTGTACTCTGCTTCTCTTCTCTTTTGTGCCTGGATAGCATGGGATAAATTCACTATCACATGAAAGCTCCTGCCTTTTCAAAAGGAAATCTTTTTTTGAGGGGCTGCAGAGAGAATTATCTCTCAAGCAACACTGTTCCAGTCTTGGTCTTACAGACAGTACAAGGCTCTACCATGCAAACCCCATAAGAAGTCAGGAGCAAAGTGGTAACCATCTGAGGCTCCATCACATCGTGTCAACATTGCAATTCAGGCTGGTCCAGGACATGGCAGGTGTCTAAGCATATTTACACTGTTATAAAATAAATGCTATCAACTCTAATTGACTAGCCTAGGGCTGTGCTTCCTCTTCTCCCCTCAATTCAGATTAGTTTGGTTGTTAGCAAACAAAGCAACCTGGCTTTAAATCTGGTCAACCTTTTGAATTTACTTTCAGGGGACACTGGGGCTAGAATCAATTTGCTAATTAAAAACAAGACCTGCATCACTTTCTCTTCATTGCTAAAATAACATGATCTGGCTAAAGTTAACTGTGCAGAATTACTCCCACCTTTTTTACCAAATAACAATAATGCCCTGCACCCAAAATTATGGCCTAGGCTGAATAAGAAAGAAGTCAGCATAGTTCTTAACAGACAGGCTTTATGACCAAAGCATGCAATTCATTCCAGCAACCTACACTGAGTTTCTTAAGTCCAACCTTTTGCCAGCTGGAGACAGTAAATGTATTTTGCAAAAGGGGAGTCAGTGACCAGTAAAGCCAAATCTCAGTAGATGATTTAGAAACAAAACAAACCCGTGAAAAACCCTCTTGCCCTCAAAACCTAAATTTATGTGGAATATCTGGCATTATGGACATCTCTGGATGGTCCCCAAGAAACCAAGTGAGGCAGCATTTTGCAGCAGATCTCCCCTGAGACACAATTTGCACCATCAGCCTTTACATTTCTGATTCACTGCATACACATCATTTCCTCACAATCAAAATGATCTGTGAGTAAACAACAGAACCTCAAGCCCATGACCCCAGACAACCCAGCATATGAGGGCCTGACTGTGCTGACAAGGTGAAGCAGGTGAGACACTTTTTTACCAGGAGAGTTCTGCCTGCTCGAGGGCAGAACAGTGGGACTGTTCAGGGTGGCACGTTGTCTGGCTGGGAATGGCAGCCTGAACACCACCCTGAACCCCACCAACCCATGGCCAGGCACACACTCACCTCTGGGTGCAGACACAGCCTCTGCCAAAGGAGCAGATGCAGAGGGAGGAGGTGCTGAGTTCACAGTCGCAGCATCTGGAGGGAACACCCTGTCCTGCTTCTTACATTTAAACTTCTTCAGGTAAGGAATTTCCCGGAACTCCTGTGGGATGGAAGCATAAACAATTTAAAACCAACAAATATTATCACAAGATTTAAAGGATGAATTGAACGCTAGCCAGATGTTGGTATTTATTCCATGTATTGGAAATTATTTTCGAGACATGCACACTAACGTG
Source organism: Prinia subflava (assembly GCF_021018805.1). Classification (NCBI taxonomy): domain Eukaryota; kingdom Metazoa; phylum Chordata; class Aves; order Passeriformes; family Cisticolidae; genus Prinia; species Prinia subflava. Next base: position 97,328,403 of record NC_086248.1, read on the forward strand.
GACAAAACCCCACATACTGACTGAGAAAACAAAGCTGGAGGAGGGTAAATTATGAGTTTCAAATCAAATCAACAACGTCTCTTTCAGTTTAGCATTACTGGAAAAAATATGATTTATTTATGCATTAGCTGCCTGCTCCTGGAGGGATGTGGCTGTGACAGGACTTGCCCGCTGTCACAGCTACTCAGCGCTGCAGCATACTCTGCTCTCTGGCATCCAGCACTGACTGCTGCTTGTTCAATCAGCTCAGAAACCTGAAAACATCAAATATGCAGAACATCAAATATGCAGTATACACTCACCTTTGGGATTACCCAGTCCTTCCTGTTGGGAGTCTGTGTTTTAGCCACGCACTTAGTCCAGGCTGTGATATCCCCTGAACAGTAATAAGCGTCACTCTTGAACACAAACTGCCCCTTGCACTCCTCGCAGGGCAGCAGAGCTCCAAACGCCATCCCATCTGCTACTCGGTCCAGGATCTAAAACAACAAAGAACACAGTGCAGGTCATGGCAGGAGGAGGCTGGAAGCACACACACTGCGTTACCCTGGGCTGCACAAGAACACAACTGCCAGGCTGCTGGCACAGACACTTCCAGCAGGGCACACACTCTGAAACATTAACCGAGCCTCTCAGCCGCACTGATGGGTGTACGATGCCTCAGAGGCACGGCACAGGGTTCATCCTGCTCAGTCTCTCCTCTCCAGGAAGATGGGGGTGACTCTCCCCCTCTGCTCTGCTCTCATGAGACCCCACCTGGAGAGCTGCACTCAGATCTGGGGCTCCCACCAGAGCAAGGACATGGACCTGCAGAAGTGAGGCCAGAGGAGGGCCACAAACAGGACCAGAGGGTTTGAGCATCTCTCCTGTAAAGACAAACTGAGAGATGGGATTGTGCAGCTTGGAGAAAAGGTCCCCAGGTCTCCTTGTAAGACCTTCCAGAACCTAAACGGGCTCTACAAGAGTGTGGTGAGCCACTTTACAAGGCCATGTAGTGACAGGACAATGGCTTTAAACTGAAAGAAGGTATGTTTAGACTGGATATTAGGAATAAATTCTTCACTCTGAGGGTGGTGAGGCACTGGAACAGGTTGCCCAGAGGAGCTGTGCATTCTCCATCCTTAGAAGTGTTCAAGACTGGGTTGGAAGGGACTTTGAGCAACCTGATCTAGGGGAATGGCATCCCTGCCCATGGCAGGGGGTTGGAAAGAGATGATCTTTAGAGTCTCTTCCAAACCAACCCATTCTATAACCCTGTGGTTCAGTAGAACACAGCTACCACACAGCACCTGACCAGGCTGCCATGCCAGAACAGCCAGGGAGAAGACAAGCTACTGCATCTGAGCACATGAGTAGGTAGGTGGGAATGTAGGCTCAGACAAGCCCAGGTTTTCCTGCCTAAGAGTATCCCATGACCATTTTAAGTCTAGACACTTCCCACACTCCAGCCCACACTCCTTACAAAGAGTCTTGATAAATACAAATACTTAAAGCAGTATGTGTTTGAAAGAGAGACGACTTTCACAAGTTACATAGACCGAAATGGACTGTTTTTAGAAAAGAAACTAGGAAAGAATTTGTACAATTTTTGCTTCATTTTGCATAATTTAACAGTTGAGGGAGGCAACATGAAGTGCCTTAACCAACCTGCTCATGAAGAGCCTGCACAAAAAAAAAAAATTATGGACCACTTTGAGCATAGCAGAATAAAGACACTACACCACAACTAAGGTGTTGAATTCAGCATCAGTCACCACCACACCACCCTTCACAAGCAAGTAACGGCAATACCAAAGTCCTGGGACAGAAGGACTGGGGTTTGCACCACATTTCTTTCTTAAGTGTTATGTTAAGAACATCCTTCAGACTTGTGGACCTCACAGCAATATTGGGTCAGGTCAGCTTCACCAATTCCAAGACCCCCCCCACAGAGAGAGAACCACAACCAACTCACGGCATTCTCCCCTGAGGGGACCTCCTGCTTGTTGGCGATCAGCAGCTCTTTCAGGTCATTGGTGGAGCACACCTTCCTCAGCTCATCCTTGATGCCCCAGATCAGCTCTGTCTGCTCCTGTTGGCAAAACCCAGCAGCTTAGGAAGCGATCGATTGCAAGTAGCTAAGAACACTCCTCAAACTGCAGAATATGCACAAGGTTTCAGCAAGTCCGTGTTATCTTAAACACAGATTTTGTGAGATTAAGAGCTCCAAAAACCAGTACCTTTACCAAAAGGGAGAGTCACACATTTTACCAAACACCTAAACCAGATCCTCAAAGTCACATCCTTCAAATGTCAGTGCACTTACTTAGAAAGCTCTCAACATTCTTTGCAAATTTCACCTACCTAGCTGACACTGACAGCAGTGGGGATGTAGCTGCATTTGAGCCTTCCATTAAAAAAAAAAATCAGAAATGCTGATTGCCACTGTTCTTTTTTAAAGATAATTAAGCATTAGAGGAATTTCTACCAGATCAGTCATCTGCAGCAGTGTAGAGGAGCATGTATATTCTTTTGGGCCTTTCTACAGAATTTGAACGGGTTGGGAAGCAAAGAAGCGTCCTAAAATATCTCAGTTTCTGAACATTATCCACTGACTCCAGTAAAAAATGTAGTCTGCCCTGGAAGAAGTGGTTGACTGGGTTAAGTGGTGTAATTTTCAGTGTTCATGATCTTGCACAATGAAATGCTGTCATAAAAAGTGAAGCCAAAGTTAACTCTGATCCACAAAGCACCTCCATTTGTCTCCCAAACATCTGCACTGCAGCAGCAGAACCTTAAAAATATCTTTTTTGAAAATTATGGTGCTGTCACACAACAGAAAAGAAAACTTTTGTATAAAGCCAGAGCCAGCATTTTTCTACAACTCCATTAAGACTCCAGTTGCAGCAAAGACAGCTTGTTAATTTTTTTCCTTGGGAACTTTCAATAAATAAAAAAATCCTGAAGCTCTACTGGGAATTCTTCCCACAACATTCTAAAAAGTGACAGGTAGAAAGCTGTGATCTATCACAATCTGTACCCAAGAACTGAACGTATCTCCCCAGAGGGTGAAAAAGACTTGATTTTTTATTAATCCAGTTGTGCATTTTATCGCTGTTTAATTTTTACACTGAGCTATTTATTGTTTTCCAAGCTCTTCTGCAATAGTGCTCGGGTTCCAAGCTTCAGCCACCGCAGCCAGTTGATACAGGAAGGAGCCCAGAACCAGCCTCTCAGAAAAAAGGCATTTAACTTAATCTCTTTAAATCCACTAAGCCCAAGTCCTAGAGAACATCCTTCCTGTCTTTCGAGAGAAAGGGGCAGAGTGAATTGCCCTCAGCAAAGCCCCAGTGACAGGGCACCTCCTGTGCCAGGACTGTCTGTGCTGCCACTGCTCTGTCTGGGTACAAAGTACTGCCTTCTCTAGAGGCTACAGCTCCACAGCTAGTGCCTGACGCTGCACACTTCCAACAAAGCATTTCTTATGTTGTGAGCAGCTAAAACTCACCTTCAGCTGTTTTTGCTGTTTTGACTCTTTCTCTTTTTCTTTTTTCGGCTTCTTTTTTGCAATCACGTTTCCATCTACCTCTTCTCCTTTTCTCTTTCTAATACAGAAAAACAAAACCACACACATGAAAGGAAGTTATTGAAATAGCTGCCCAGCAGTTACCAGAGCTCAGATTACTGCCTGCCAGTATCTGCAGAGGCTTGAATATCCTCGGTTTTGGCAGGCAAACCCATTTTTCAAATTCCTCAGTGCTAGATGACAGACCTGCCCTTGGCTCTGCAATCAATCAGGTCAGGTACACTTAGAGGCTTTCCATGGAGTAACCGTATGGTGTGGGACAAAAGCACGTGAAAGACTGCAACATTCTCAGGCATATTCATCTGTATACATTTATACACCTGTATACTCATCTATAGATGAGTATCTGTATACTCATTTATACACCAAAGGCATACCTAAAGATCACTGAACAGCTGTCCAAATCTGGGGAGGTGTAGCAATGCAGGTTAAAAGACCACAGTGTCTTTCAGCTGAATCAACAGCTTGATCAGCTTAGACAGTCCATAGTGAAATAAAGGAGAGCAAACATGGTAACTTTAATGAGCTAACACACTGGGAAACTAGGTATTTCCCATCTAGTTCCTCTTCAGACTGGAATTAAGTCAGGCCTCTGAATCAAACAGGTGCACCTTTCTGCTTGGAAAATGCTTCCAGGCTCACACTGCTTTTGTGACGTACTGTTGGAAGTTGCATGTGTGGGAATTTATTGCTATTTGCTAGGCCTTAGAGCTGAAGGGAGAAGTTACAGGAAACTCTGCTCAAGAAAGATTTCAAGAAAGAAAAAGAAAGTGAAATGAAAACTGGGGGATTTTGGCAGACTTCAGAGTGACAAGGGACCTCAGAAGAAGATAATTTATGTTTCCAGAGTCAAGTCATGCCCTTTGTCTGCCTGGACCACGTGTCCTTGTGAGGACGCCAAGGGGATTTCTATACCAGCTGAGATAGGACAGGCCTGCAACTCGAGGCAGAGCATAAACAATAAACACAGCTTGGATCTCACCCTCCATTTTGACAGATATGCTTTCTGTTATGAAACATCAGCCAGGTTTCTTTTTAAGGAAGTCTCTCTCAACTTTGTAAGCTGTGGCTGACGGTTAAGTCATGAAGTTGACATTCTTGATTGCTCTCCTACTTACAATTTTAAACAGTTCACTTTCTAGGACTTTTCTCCCATTAAGACTAACTCTGTATGACAGCTACAAAGCTGCTGCAGGAAGATGTCAGGAGGTACTCTCCTCCCAGAGACTCCTGCATGAGACTTGTACATTCTAGTAACTCTCCTGGCCCTAAAACTGGGCCAAGTGCTCACTTTATTTGCAGTGGTCACAACAGCCCACCATTAGCACCTCTGACCGAACCATAGCTCAGAGCACTTTGAGGGACTGGTGTTACAGAAGATCTCATCTTCCAGCTGTGCCCCTGCCAGGTGCCACGAGTGAGCAGGAGCTATGCTGTACATCTCCCTGCCTCATGGTGGAGGGAAACAACCACACTGTGCTACCAGCAACTGCTTGAGAAAAACCTCATCTTGTGTTCTACATCAGGCAAGCGGCAACCAGTGTGTAAGGACTGGCTCCAGCACACACAGAGCAGTGTCTTCAAAAGTCCCCAGGCCAGGCAGGTCCTCTCTCCTCCCTGCCTGCAGCCTCTGCAGGGAACAAGACCAGAGCATACACTGAGCCCCATCAAGAGGACAATGACTTCCCAAAGTTTTAACGGAGCCAGGGGTACCCAATCTGTGAAAAACTTATCAGCCTGAGTGCAAAGCATCCTGCTGCACCTTCCCAACCTGGGGGTTTAATGATGTCAGTGCTTAGGAGGGGTGCCCAGCCCCGTGTATCTGCAATGCCTGCTGACACTCAGGCTGTCTCCAGCAAGCCAGCACTCACTCCCACAAAGCAACTTGTCTCCAAAGGCAGCAATTCCAGCACAGCAGCCACTGGAAGGCGATCACTCTGCTGAGAGACCCCATGACCCAGGAAATGCGTCCAGATTCCAGCAGCGATTCAAACTTTTGGCAGCTTCTCCTCACAGTCAAGGGGACAGCAGTTGCTCTCCCAGCCAGTGATTACTGTACCTGCTCCAGCCACTGGAACAAACTACAGAGTGGGAGGGATCATCCCCACTGCAGGGAGGCATAAAACTATTGGTCACCACCTCCTCTTTCGTGGCCAACGCTAAACCAAACACCAATCATTTTATACAGCCTGGAGAAGGGAATGGCAAAGCTGAATTCATCTTGCATCTTCCCAAAGCAGCACATCTTAGACCAATCTGTGAACTACACCCTCAGTGACACACATTAAGAACTCAAGGATCTTCCACCCTTGGGCCACAAAGCTGTGTGCTGCCCACAGCAGTAGTGTGCACACCCTTTCTCCTGCTGGGGAAGGGACAGCTTCCACCTCTGACAGGTACAGCCCAAGAGCTTGCCTGGCATTTCCCAGGAAATGCAAACCACTTCTCATCCTCATAGAGGACACACAAGACTTATTCCAACGTCGGAGAAGATGAAGAGGGAAGCCAACTGTCCCACTGTGGCCTGGCCCTTCCTGACCATCTAACCTATTTATCACATTTGCCTCTTCCCCTCCTTACAATGAAAAGGTGGAAAGGATAGTCACAGCAACTCTGGATAAAGCAAGCAGCCCATGCAGGGAGGAACAAGAACTCCCCTTTTCACCTCCTCCCTGTAAAGAGCCGCCAGACTGTTGGTGACCTGAGCACTCAGCATTTGCCTCAGGTCACCTCTGCAGCTAATCCAGGGCTGCATGACATCTCCTTTGCTCCCGTCCTGGGCAGCAACTCCATCTAAACAAGCAAGGCAGAAAATACAAGAAGTATTACAGCTCAGGGCAGGAGGACAAAGCACACACTACAAAAGAAATACTGGCAAAAGGAGCTCACAAGCTGCTACTGCATTTCCTACATCAGTATACAGGCATTCTTTCCACAGAGAAGCTGCAGGCAAGGACACAAGATCCCCCTTTCCTCAGTCTGCAAAGTGCTGGGGCTTAGGCAGGACAGCTCACAGCCCAAGGGAGGGTTGCATGTCTCACCCAGAACTGGCTGAGGAAAGGAGCCAGGATCCTTGCAGTAAATCCTCCCATATTTGGCCTTCTCAAGGAAAGGATTTTCCAACTTATTCTTGGTAGCCCTGCTCCACACATCACCTCTCCCGTCTGGAAAAGGCACATCTCAATGCCACTCTTACACAAAGGGCTGACAGGGCAGTCCCAAAGTCTGAGATTCTCCTTAGAGTATGGGCTGGGCATGCAGTAGCCGCACCAGAATTTGGATGTGTCACATCTGAATTGTACAGACTTCTGAGTCAAAATATATTTTGAATGCAGCACAATTAGAAATATCGTTAAAGATAATTTTGAGAATCTCACTTGCAAGAGACACTTCAACATAATTTCTGCAAGAGGCAGTAATTTCTGTTGTTAATTTCTGTTATCTGATCAAATGCACAAGGTGAATTATCTGAGGTTACTGCATCTCATTCAGGTTTCCGGAGTGTTTTTCCTTTGGCTTCATAACTCCTGTGCTTTCTTGGCAGCAAAACCACCAGATAGTTAACACACCACACCCCTCCACTCATGCTGTTTATTTACACTCTTGCCCATTCAGTTTGTGTGACAGGCAACGATTTTTCCAGCTGACCCTTACCACCCTTGGCTCAAGCACAGCCCAAAGAGCAGAAGGTATTGGAGCATAAAAGCCAGCCAGCAACTTCACGGCTGAGGGGCTTGATCAGGCAGTGCTTAGAAAGCAGGAGAGATGAGACATCCTGCTGCTTTTCTGGTGTGAGGTCCGGGTTCACATAACCCCACATCACCAGTGCAAGCTTTTTTCCACTGCAATTCTAAGCCTTTATTTACACAGTGACTTGGCAAACTACTTTGTGGCCTTTCTTTATAAAGCCTTCATATTTTGCATAGCATCCCAGAAGTGGCCCAGAAAAGCAGAGTCAGGGCAGAGACGAGAAGCACTTACACAGCCAAATCTCCAGAGCTTTGCTGAGGACATGGGAGAAAACTACAAATAACCCTATTAAACTCACTGTTCTAGGACAAAGGAGAACTCACATCTCAGCACAAAAAGCAAAGGACTACTTCAAAACCTGTAAGTGCATTAAAATACTGCACTTCTGCTTACACCAAGCAACGCACACAGAGGTAAAATCCCTGCATGGAAAGACAGCAGGCTGCCCAACAGTTGCACTAATCTCTTGGTCTCTGTCAGTTCAGCTGAGTGCTCTGGCCAAAGCCCCCATCCTGGGATGCTGCACCCACACCACTGCCAAATACTGCCAAATACTGCCAGTGGCCTGCCAAGCATCTGCACACCACACACATCAGCTGCACATCTGAAGGACCAACACTGACAAAGACTGCACAGATTTGACATGGCCACAGCTTCTCAGAACAGACATCAGCCTCACTGAACATTTTCACAGTGAATCTTCACAAAAGCGAAGTAGAATTCAGTCTAAAATGTACACAGAGAAGCCCAATGTTTTCCAATGACAAGATCTTTCTTATTTGTAGGATCCAGAAATACCTTATGTTCCTTCCTCCACTGGGACAATGCAACATTGGTTTGTATTATGAAGCATGACTCCAGGCAAAGTAATTTCAAGAACAAGTAACAAAAGCCTTCATTAACAAAGAAAGATTCACAAAGCTAGCAAGTCACCTGGAAACACTTCTCTATCAGTACAAGTTCTGTCAAGAGCCTCCACTGAAAATCTCAATGCAAGGCAACAAAATTTCAGACATACGATAAAAGATCCAGCAAACAAAAGCATCCAAGTGTAAGCACTACATGGCCAATAAACACCATTATCAGATCAGTGCCTGTCACAGATCAGTACCTCATAGATAAAAGATGTCACATCAATTCTCTAACAAGAGGTTTGAGCAGAGAAACCATCGCTGATAACAGTATCACCCAAGGAGAGCCCAGTGTGCATCTGTACTACGCAGGCATTATTTTATGGTTGAAAGCCCTACGTCAGCCCTTCAAGTCACAGCTGCAGGTCTTTGCATTTCCTCAAGGCAGTCACAGGGGGCAACAGGACTGCATGTTCCCAGGGACAGGGAATGTCTCGTGTCACCCGCCTGAGGTCACAGGAAGGACCAAACCTCCCTATGACCAATATTCTTTTAACAGATACAACAACATCCCACAACATTTATCATGGATGTATTTAAAGGCAATGGTTCCTCCAGACAACACAATTTCTTCCACTAACCACCTACCCTTCACTCTTGGTAGCTGGGAGCTGCTTCTTGAGAGTTTCTTTATCTTCAGCTTTCAAGATGCTGAAGCCCAGGAGCTGGGTGGCCCCGTAGGCCGGGAGGAAGCCCAGCTCTGCTCGGCGGCTCACGAAGCAGTCCGGGTGGTACCAGTTGTCTATCATTCCCAGCTGCGGCTTCTCAGGATGCACCATCTTCTTGGAAATCCGGATCTGGCCCTGAGGTACATTCAAGTGACACAAGAGCAATTGTTAGGCCACTCTGGAAGGAGCAGGATGTTAACAAGTTACCAATATGATGCTACCTAAAAACCTGTAAAAAAGCAACAGCTCCTCTATCAAAGTCTGCAACTTTTGTTCAAACCCTTTCACTACAGTCCCTCTACTTTTTCATGTACTCTTGCTAGGTTAAAAAAGTCATCTTTTTGAGTAGTTCTCTGTTCCAAATCCACTCAGCCTGGGTAATCCTTTCGTCTTTACTCAAACTTCCAGTAAGCTTTAACAAGTAAAACTCACATGAACAAGACTCATACAGGCAAATCTTAAAATTAAACTTTATGTCCCTACCACTCAAACATCAAAGCTAATATGTTGTCTTGCTGCAAATTACTTTTCAGGTGTCCAACAAGTACTGGTTTGCAGTGCAGCAACAAGTGTGGTGGCTTTCTTGCCACAGAAATGCTAGTGAGCAGCATTGCCAGCCTGCTGCAAGACCCAAGTGAGAGGAGGGATCACCAGGCTTGAAGCCCAGGCTACCATGCCTGAGGGATGCCTTTACTGCCAGCTGTCCAGGGCACAGCTGCTCCTCAGACACATGCAAATGCAGTTCTGCAAGCACTTTCCATATGCAGGACAGACAGGAAGCAATTATAAAAGCCACTGTTTCAATTAAAACTCATGAGAGAAAAGATGAGATGGAGAAGTTTTTTACCTTTTCTATTTTCTGCTCACAGCCTTTGCAAGTACTTCTGTTAGACTTGGCATATTCTGCAGCAAAGTCATTTAGGCTCTTGTCAGCCTTACCACCTCCCTCTTGTTCCCCTCCTTTCCCTGGAGAACAAAGCAAACACAGAGTTTGGCTTTAACACACATTCCCTGATTTTCTTATTCTCTGTCCCAGATCGTTAGCAGTCTGCATTAATAAAACTCTTGGGTTCCAACCACTCATTTGTCCAGAATTTGAATACAGAGCAAGACAGGAAGTCCATGCTCAAAAGCATCCAAGAGCCACCACAACCACGCACTGCACTGAAGGTATCCTTATAACAACATACTACAACAGCATCTGTTAACATTAAAGAACTGAAAACTAAATACACCAATCATGACAACAAGGAATGTATTTCAATGTATCTGCTGAATGACTTGGCTTTTTCCCCTCACTGATTTAAGATGCTGCATGATACTGGCAGCATCCTAGCCCTGGAGTGTGGAGACACCTCAGCAATTCTTCCGACATCACTTGCTGAAGTGACATGGACATCAAACCACCATAATAACAGCACAACAGAAGAGAGCACAGTTCCACCTGAACCTCCAAACACCACGAGGCTTCTGCCTACCTCCTCCAGGGCCTCCAGTTTCAATGGCTTTCTTGATTTTCTCCTGATCTTCCCACCGAAGCTCAGAGAAGCCATCAATGTCTGTGTGGGACACAATCCGAGCCCGCTTCCAGAAGCAGCTGTAGTGGTGCCAGTGAGGGACTTTGCCATCAAACATGGGTGACTAGCAAAAAAGCACATTAGGCCATGATGAAACAATTCAAGCAGAATCAAGGGGAAAACGAAACCAAAACAAAGCTCAAGATAAAAAGGAGTATTTAGGTAAACACACATGATTTCTTCTTTTTATTTTTCTTTAAATCAAAAGATGGATACTATTTAGGACAAAGTCTAAGAAGAAAATCTAATAAGGCAGACAAGCTGCTGGAGAGATGTTCCCAAAGGGGATAGACATGGAAGGGGCATTTAGCTAGCTTAACCAGTTCATCACCCTGCTGCTCAGTCCATCTGTTTTACTGGAAAAAAAAGGTCACAGCCTCAACATGGCTGCACCAGTCCCTGTGAGACTGTGCAACACCAAGGCTGCTGGCCTCACTCCACAATCCCTTTGAGAGCCACTTCTCAAGCAAACTGTCTATATACTGGAGAACACATATCAGGCACAAGATAAGAAGGGCAGCTCCAAGGATTGTGGCCTGAGGAAATTCCTGAGTGGCCTGGAGGAGGTAGAGACAAAATTCAAGGGAAACACCAGAGCCCAATTTAAGTTCTACATCAGAGGTCGACAGCAGGCTACAAAGATGATCAGAGGGTTGAAGAAGCTCTCCTGTGAAGACAGGCTGAGAGAGTTTGGGATGGTCAGCCTGGAGAAGGCTCCAGGGATATCTCAGAGCACTGTCCAATACCTGAAGTGGGCCTACAAGAAAGCTGGAGAGGGAGTTTCCAAAAGGGCTTGCAATGATAAGGTGGTGAGGCACTGGGAAAGGCTGTCCAGAGAAGCTGTGGCTGCCCCATCACACTGCCCCTGGAAGTGTTCAAGGCCAGGTTGGATGGAGCTCTGAACAACCTGTTCTAGTGGGTGACATCCCTGCCCAAGGCAGTGGGTTGGAACAAGACCATCTTCAGGGTCCCTTCAGACCAAACTATTCCATGATTCTGTGATCAGGACAGAAGTATTACCCAAGTCATCCCTGAAGTGCAGCTCCAGAGTGCCCTGCCCCACACCAAGCACTTGTTTTACAAGTGCTCCACTTGTTTAAATCTCAGACACAGTAGGCACCATCCTGGCATCGCTCCAGTTACCCACCAGGCAAAATAACCTTACAGTGGTTTGGCTCTAAATAACACACAAACAACTGCTGTAACTAATAATACTCAGTGCTGTATAATTATTGTTACTGATGATACAGAAGTAACAACCTAGGAAAGCCTTCCATGTGTCACTCACTAACAGGAGGGAGGTCTCCAAGACAAACACAACAGCAGAGCTTTGTGCATGAGCAGGAAAGAAAAGGAAAGGGCTTCAAAGACCACAGCATGGAACCAGGAGAGCTGGGAGCCCAAACTGCAACCAACCATCTACCCAAACTGTAAAAGGCCATATTTATTTCCAGATGGACTCTTGCCACAAGCCAGGACCGGATACCCAGATACTCTCACAGCATCACAGCAGCCAGCCTGCAGCTGCTCTCAGTGTGTCTGTAAGTCACATGCAGTTCTGGCACCGCAACTTGGACATCTCTGGGCTTGTGTCTAGAGTTTTGCAGGACCACTCAGGGCTGTTGCCAACACAAAGGCTTTGAGGGCACAAGGCACTGGGGTGTACAAAAGAGAGCAGAGCTGCCTCAGTCTTTAAGACAACCATACAAGCAGGGAGTAATCTCAAGGTGGAGTTTCAGACACTTCTCTGTGTGGAAAATGAAACCTCTAGGCAAGCTGGGCCTTGTTTACACAACTTCTCTCAGCTCACCTATCTTTAGACCATAGTTTCCTAAACAAACTAAGGAAAAAAGAGGCCGATTCACTTTCATAGTGCATGTTAAGATAACAGAAACCATTCAGTTCCAGCTGGAAGCAAAAGGCAAAGCTGTTCTGGTCCTGCAGGAGCTGGGTGCCTGCCCTGTGCCAAACACCCAGAATCCCACTGACACTCAGAACTCTTCACCTGAGGAATCAAAACAACAGGGAGGTTACAGCAGACACAACTAAGGCGTTGGTCTGTATCTCCCTTTAGTTTCTTCAGCACAATTTGCAGAAGAACTCGATACCCTGATGCCGGCATAGAGGCTCTGCAGGGGATTTCCCCAGGAAAAAGCAAGGGACCCGCATGCTCTGGTAAAATTCAGGCATTTACAGCGGGATGCTCAGCAGCATGCTCTGGTACAAAAACTAGCAGAGGGCACAGGAAAGAACAAGCAAATTCAAGAGGTTGTGAGGAAAATAAATAAAAATACAAGTGTTTGGTGTAAGACCGGCAGTTTTGGGGAGATGTCTGGTAATGATAGGCTCTGTGAGGAGCATCATGGTCTCCAGGATCTCACTCCATAAACCAAACCCTAGATAACCAGAACACAACCCCTGGCCCCCGTGCTGAAGAAGGGCAACCTGGCTCTCATCAGCCTCAGCTGGTGGCAAGACAGGAAGGAGTAACAAACGTGAGGAAGCCGAGGAGCAGCAGTCGGAGCAGGGGAGGAGGAGCAGCTCCAGCGAGCGGCTGAGGGCAGCCGGGGAGACAAAAGGAGAGGCAGCAGGAACACGTGCGAGCAAGCGCTGCAGCTTGGCACCGCACGGTCCCACATTCTTCCCCGGGGAAGGAGGCTCTGGGGAACAAAGGCAGAGGCAGGTATTTCCCCTCCGGGGCAGCAGCTCTGCCTCCCACCCCGGCAGACCTGCCCGCCCCGCCCGGCAGCCAGCAGGCTCCCGCAGCCCGGCCGAGGAGGGACCGGGCCCTTCCTTCCGGCCCGTACAAGTGGTGCCTCTCCCAGGGGCACAAGAGAGCTACGTCCTTCAAACTCGGCTCCTTGGGCGGCCAGGAGCCACAGCATCCATGCATCCATCCATCCGCAGAGCTTTGCGCTGCCACGTCCTTGCTCGTCTTCCGCAGACGCACGCGTATGCCTTTGCTTACCTTCCACAGCAACACCCCCAAGCTCAGCCCGCCCCCAGCACGCTGCAGGTGCCCCCTCCCCCTGCCCTGATGCCGCCAGCGGGGATAGAGCACCCCCGCCCCGGATAGCGGCGTGTGCCTCCCTGCGGGGCGGCCATTCCCTGCGCATCCTCCCGCAGCACGGAGGGATGCCGGCTCCGTGCACAGCCCCCAGCACAGGACGGGGGGCACACGGGCTTCCCTTCCTTCTACAAGGAAGCCGAGCAGTCTTTTCTCGAAAAGGCAAATAATAGCATGAGGGCGGAGGAGAGCAAACCGTGCCTTCGCAGCCCGTTCGCCAACTGCGGTCCAGCTGCTTCACGCCTGCCATGTGCCAGCCAGCTCTGCGAGACCGCCCGGGCCGCCCGCTCATCCTGTGGCCCCCGGGGCTGCCCCAGCCCTCTCACAGCTCTCGGGCCGCAGTTCCTCTGTCCTGCATGCAAAGCGAACACCGAGCGGGGATCTCCCGGCCCCGAGCGCTGCGAGCGGCAGACGCTTCCCGGGGCACGGAAAAGCCGAGCCGCGGAGCTCGCCTCGCCTCCCGGACGGCAGCGAAGCGGCTCTGTGCGCGCCCCCGGGCCGCCCCCGACCCCGAACGGGAACTTTGCACCGCCTCGGCTCCAACCGCCCCTGCAGCCCGGGGGAAGCGGCTCCCCCCGCCCGGGGAGCGCCGCGGGCAGGGCTGCCCCGGGCACCGGCGCTGCTGCGGACACGGTAGCGAGCGAAGGCGCCTCTGTTAAAAATAGGCTGCGCTCGCCCCCGCGGCAGCGAGAGGCGCGGCCGAGCGGCTCCGGAGCACCGCGGCGGGCAGAGGGAGAGGAGCCCCGGGCTGGCCCCGCCGCCGGCGGCACCGAGCGGAGCGGCCGGATCGACCCGCCCCCCGCCCGCGGCGGCCCCGCCACGCGGTACCTGCACCATGAGCGCCAGGCGCAGCGAGTCCTTGGCGATGCTCTCGCCGCACTTCTTGCAGGAGGCGCGGCCGCTCTTGGCATACTCGGCCCGGTACAGCTTCTCCGCCGGCTCCGCCATCGCCGCCGCTCCCGCCGCCGCGCCCCCGCCCCGCGCCGCGCGCCCGCCGCGACCCCGCCCGCGGCAGCGCCAGCCGAGCGCCGAGCGCGCAGCCCCGCCTGGCCGGCCGGGCACATCTGCCGCTCGGGCATCGATTGCGCGCGCCTAGGGGTTCCTCCTGTGTATCAATGGAGGGCGGGCGCGGCGGCGCGGCTCGTGCAGCGGGGCCGCGCTGCGCCGAAGGCCGCGGGTTCGCGTCCCGCCGCCAGCCCCGCATCCCCCCTCATCCCCCCTCATCCCCCCGCATCCCCCCGCATCCCTGTCCCGTACCAAATAGAGCGGGCTCCCGCGTCTTGAGAGAACCCGAGCTCAGCAGCTCGCCCGCAGACAAATACTGGCCGCGTGATGCCAGGCGGGCATTTTGGTGGCGCCCAGAGACAGGACAAGGAGCGATGGCCGTAAACGAGAAGTTCCACCCCAACATGAGGGAGAACTTCTTTATATGAGGGTGGCAGAGCACTGGAACAGCTGCTCAGGGGGGTCGTCGAGTCCTCTCTGGAGACAGCCAAAACCCTCCTGGAGTCTTTCGTGTGTCACTTGCTCCAGGTGACCCTGCCTGGGCAGGGGGTTGGAACAGGTGATCTCCAGAGGTCCCTCCCAACCCTGACAGTTCTGTGATTCTGTTTCCTCCAGGCCCCGGGAATAACAGTGGGGCTGCTCACGAAATCAAAGAAAGGCCCTTCGATAAAAATCTGGAACTTTTTTCCCCACTCCCAGCAGATAATTATCGTCTACTATCAGCAGAGGGCATTGGCTCTGCAGCTTCCCTGGAGAAAGGAAGAGGAGAGCACTGAAGTTTCTCCAAACCATTGCAGAGTGTTTGTCATTAATTTTATAGAGATGCTGAAATTAGGATTCAACTAAGGCAGGATGTGCAGCCCCGGATGGGCTTCAGGCAGCTCGCAGGTGTCACTCAGAGGTGCACAGCAGCATCTCAGCAAACCTGAGATGCTGACACACCTTTTATCCTGTGCTGCCCTTCTCCGGGGTGTCGCACGTGTGCTGTGCACGAACGCAGGGTTTGCCTTCACAGCCAGCCCCCCAACAGCCCGGGAGGAAGGGATGGCTCCTGGCTACATCACTGCGGTTTGGGGAAGGAGGAAAAGGAATCTCTGCGAAGCACTAGATGGTGCTGCGAACACGCAGACACCCAGGCGCTCCGTGCAGCGGAATCTTCGCTCTTGCTGATTACTCCCCGCAGGAGTTCTTGGCCCAGACACCAGGAGTTCAGAGGGAGATCAGTGCACGTGGTCCCACCCTGGGGAAAAAGGAGGAGAAACCCCAGGAGAGTTCATCTGGATGACCTGGTGGGTTGTCCCTCACGCTGCCCGGTACGTTTGCAAGGGGTTTGCCCTGTTTGAAGGTGACCAGCAGACAGATGTGGAGTGGCGTTCATCCAGTTCAGCAAAACTGCTGCCACCCTGCTCTGGCCAAGGGCATCCAAGAGGAAAGCAAATAACAAACGATTATGGGTTGACTCACAAGAGCTGTCCTAAGTGAAGTCAATAGCCTGTTTAACCCTGATCTTGCCTCTGCCAGAGGCTGACATAAGAAAGGCCAAACAAGCACTACTTGATCTCCCAAATATTTCCCAGCCTCATGAGATTTGTGGCTCAGGAACTTCCTGCATGCCATCATCCTGGGGGGAATTTTTCTTCCAAGGATTTGTCCAGTTTCCCTGAAAAAGCTCTCTTGTTTATGTTATTTATTTATAGTGTTTGAGCAAAAGAGGAATGACTGCTCGCTGGTGTTTCCTCTGGCTGGGGCCACTTTCACTCCACAGAAAGGCAGCCCTGTCCAAAGGCCAGAATGCTGCTCTGCAGCTTGGAGCCTAGACACTTGCAGAGGATCTGGAGGATGTCATGAAGAGCCGTACACAGACACTCATGGGCTTGCAAGCATGAAAACAAGCAAAGAAAGTGACTGTAACAAATGGCTGTTCTAAGCTTAACCTTTTTTTTTTTTTCTGTTATGAATGCATACTACATTAATACCAGTCCAGATGGGGTTTAGTAGATTTTCTTTGTTGAAAGGGGTAGGTGGTTCTGCTTGAAAGGCTTAGGCTGAAAGCTCTGGGCACTTTACCCTTTCAGCCTTACTTGGAGAATTCTGCAGGAGTTTGTCTGGCTACCACCAGTGCACTGCCTTGAAACAGGAACATCTAAATAGCAGGAATTACATTGTTATGGTTCTTTTTGCAGTGTAATTTTCTCTGTAGGCAAAGTGTCATCCTGATTTGTGGTGTCAAGAGTTGCCAAATCATGTTAGTCCCTTCCATAAATCTATTGATCTCAACAGAGCTGCCTTGCTCTCTGTCCTCCCAAGTGTGACATGTGGCTCACAGCACATCCCTTCCTCTCCCCCAGGGCAGTGGGAGACCAGTGAGTCAGTGCTAGCACAAACAGCACCGAGGACACCAAGTTTTGTTACAAAACAGGGAATGCTTCGGCAGCAGCTGAGAGAAGTGGCATTGGCAAGGCCACTTTTCTGGGTAACCTCCCCTTGAAGTAAATACAATATTTCAAGAGCCCTCACATTTGGCAGCTGGGTTTTAGCAGGGCCTGCATACAGCAGGAGCAAGGGCAGTTAAAGAGGGTAATATTTTTATGATCCCTCACAGGCTGTCTACATCCTTTTCTAAGAATATTCCTGTCTCAGTGGACTGATGGCTTCTGGGATCCTGTTGGATGACAAATGTTCACACCAACATGTGAGACCAATGGGTTTTTTTCCTCTTTGTCACCAGAGTAGAACTCAGGGCTATTCTTACAGGTGTTTTGATTATCTCCATATCCTGACACTGAGATTCCAAACTGGCTGGTGGTCCTTGCAATGTGGTGCTTCCCAGGAAAACCAACCCATGTCACACACATGCCATGGGCTCCCATAGCTCACCATGCTGCAGACAGGAGCACAGCTGGGGAAGGGGATATCATCGAAGGGCCTGATTTGCAGGCTTCATCACAAATGTCAAGATACTTGGAATTTTCTTAAAACCTCTGTTTCTGCAATCTCACCTCTAGGATGCCCCGAGGAATTCCTGATATCTAGAGGCAAACCCCACAAAAACAGTAAAGAAGAAAAGAGCGGTCCAAGAAACCCTGTCTCTGGCAGTTTTGAGCATCTCAAGCTGTGAAATTCAGTGTCAAGCACTCAGCTACCTGGCTTGTGACTTCAGGCTGCCACAAAGAAATATATTTTCTTTTCTGGGCCATTTTGCATTAGATCCCTCTGAAAGGCAGAGGGAACGAGATCAGACTCCTGGTACCAGGAAGACTTAAGTTATCTCTTCAGTGTCACAGGACCAAATGCTTCCCCCCAGATTGTGCTGACAGAATCCTGAGCACTAGATCTTCCAGACTATCTTGGTTTGGGCTCCATCTCTGACACATACTTGAGGTGTCTCCCTGCAAGATTTCCACCCTGCTAAGCATCTCACAAAGGGTGAGAAAATGTTGGACATATATAGAGAACATGTTCGCTTACAGCCTGTAGGGGAGTCAGAACCGTTCTTGCTCAAGCCTGGATTTGTTGCTGCAGGAGATTTTATATTATCTGCTCTTTGATACGAGACAGCTCAAGAGTTTTGTAACAAAAACCCGTTCATTGCTAGGTTATCCTGTCTGTGTTGATGACCCACTTTTTTGATGCCACTGCACATAATCGGTGTGGCTGGGATGACCCTGTTTGCATCCAGGCAAGAGGCTACAAGCAGCCACTGCTGTGGCCCAGCTGTGCCTTTTTGCTTATGCAAGTGATCACCCCACTGACATCCCTGAGACTACACCACTGGGAAAGGGATGGCAGATCGTGCAGCCCCCATGTAACTGAGCATCTTATTGTCTTTTCTTTCCAAGGAATAAATCAGAGGGTTTATCATCCTGTCTGGGGGTTCTAAAATATGTTTTGAATAGCTTAACAACTTCCTGTGGCTCCTCTCTCCTGGATGATCATTAACATGTGCAATCTCTTTAGCTGAATTTAGAGTGTTCCTGCAGGGCAGAGGTGAAGTTTTGGTGCCCAGAGCTGGCTTCCTTCTCTAAATAATTTTGCATTACAGACCAGCACAGAGCTCTGTGTGAAGCAGCTCTGATGGTTCCTCTGTTCTTTAGAAGGTCCCTTAAATAAACCTGCTTTTTCAGCTTTTCAGATGCCCAGGAAAGTAGATGTAGGAAGAGGCAAGGGAGGAGGGGTTAATAGAGGAGAAACAGAATTTGAGACTGCCTGGGAACATAACCAAGTAGCTTTCTCTCAGTAAATTCAGTGGTGTGACTACATATCCTGAGTCTGGGGAAGATAATATTCCAAAGCCAGTGGCAGAGCCAAGTACAGCCACAATACTTGCCATAGTTTGTACCTGGGTGCTTGCCAGGCTTTGAGGTTATTCATCCTGACATTATCCCCATATAGGAAAGACCAGGCCATTATCCCTGTTTTACTGTCCCCATGTGGCAACTGAGACACAAATCACTATTGATGAAATAAGAGAGTGGGAAATTAAAAAAGAGTAAAAGGAAATTCGTTCTCATGGCAGGTTAATTAAACTAGAGCCTACAGCCAAAGGCAGATGTTGTGGCAAAGTAATGCTGAGAGGAATTGCTTAGAGTTCTCCTAACTGCAAATGTTAAAAGGGACATAAAACAGTGAGCTTTGGAGATAAAGTCCATACCTAATTTATGATGGCAGTGAGGAGACATAACATGGGGAAGAGATGATCTTCAGTTTCACCATGGGTCCTTCCTTTGAAATGCTCAACCCAGTGAGCTGGAGACAGAGGAGCACTTGCTGAATGGGCAGCTGTGGTCCATTCTTGGTTTCTGCTACCTGCCATCAAGAATAAGAAATCACACCCAAGGAAAATGCAGAGTCTTCAAAATCCTGAGCTAATCCCACAGCCATTCAGTCAGCCTTTGGCAGAGTTCATGAGAAATGATGGCAAACTCCCTCTGGGATACCTGGCTACCTTTTCTGTGTGGATGCTGCCCATTAGCTTGTTCTCCCACTGTGTTCCCAAGCCCCACTTTCCCCTTTGTAGTGCAGTGAGGCTGTTAATCTTCCTGCCTGTGTGGATGCCACTTGTGAAAGGCTCTGCTGCCAAAGGAAGGAGGCACCAGCTGCAGCACTGAAAATGTTCAGGAGCAGAAACAAGGAGACAGATTTGCAAAGTTCAGGCTCAGAGATCTGTGTGTGCCAATCTCAAGCCTTATGGAGGGGTTTAATTAAGGATGGCAGCTTCCCCATCTGAAGATGTAATCCCAAATACATGTTGTCTCCACACAGGCTCAAAGCCAAGCTGTGACTCCTGACTAGGGCACCCCAGAGGAGATGGCCACATCCCTGGGGTGGCAGATACCTGCCCTACCTGTGCCAGCAGGTATCCTGTCTGGGTATCCTCTGGCCCAGAACAGCTGCCAAAATACATACTGGGCAGCACAAGATACCAACTGGAGAGTCTGCTTATGGTACCAGTTTGGCTCCTTGAAAATGAATAAAGAAAAGCAAAACAGAAGAGCCAGAGGGCTGAAAGGGACAGAGTAGCCAATGAAACTCTCAGTAGCATTGTGCTATTGGGGTAAAGAAGAAAATGACATTTCTGCAGTCCTCTGGGTGCTCTGAGGTAGACTGAGGCTGCACAGACCCTTTGCAGAGATACCACAGCCTCTGAAACAAATCCACCTTTGAAATGGGGATTTCTTACAGCACTCTGTTAAAGAGCAGTGAAACTCCTCAGGGAATTGAAACATGTCCAGTTAGTGACTCAGCTAGTCCCCATAATTTATCCAAAATCTAAATCCCATCTGATTTTGACTGACACAGACAGCTGAGACCTTGCTTTCACGGCACAGCTGAAAACAGACTTTGCTTGTACCCACACTGGCTCCTTTTGTCAGGCAAAGGCCTGAGGCATTTGTTTGTCTGCAGCTCTGCTCAGGTGAGCAGCAGGATGTTTTTTCTGCTCTTTGAGCATCCATTATGTGACTGATTCCAATTCCAATTCTAATTCATTAAGTGCAACAAATGAGTGGTGCCAGTGGAGGCTACACTGCCCCGTAATTCATCTCCCTTGCCTCTTGATGAGAAAGTTTCCTGTTACACTGGGCAGACCTGTCCTCATCACTCTCCTTACAGGCTCTCTCTCATTCTCAGTTGCCTTCAGACAGAAATGTGTCCAGTCCCAGAAGCTGTGAATGCCCTCTTTCCTCAATTGCCAAAAATCTGCAAGGTACTTCTTGCCTATAGGCCCCTGGGTTTACCTAAGAGCACAGCAGTGGTTACACTATTTGGAGGTGCTAAATATTTCTACCTGAGTCATAACTTGCGGAAAGTCAATCCAGCTCCTCTGTCACCCATCGCTTTCAGAAAACTCTGAACTGCTTGTCTATGCCACAACGAGGAGCACTGACCACTTATCTAATAAAATTTGCTTTCTGAAGTATTTCTCAGCTCTATTACAATCACACAGCTTCATGACAGTAAGTATCTCTGAGTGGGGATTTGATATTAGCAATCTTCTTTTGAATTGTATATTCCTGACAAGGAATCTTAGTTTTCCTTTGTGACTAACTACTGTTAGGGGATATCCTGATTAAAGGATAATTGATTTCTTTGTTCTAATAAAAATACACTCTTAAGGGCATCTGATGCATTCACGAATATGCAAAATATTCAGACCCAAATTCATGTAGCTCTTATTTATTCAAGTTTTTAATTCTAAAGACCCTGTTTACACAATGGCTGGCACAGAGAAGGAAGGCTGGCAGCAGAACCCAGGAGCCCTGGGTGTGCTCTCCTCATCCTGGAGAACAATGTCAACACTGGGGGCCCACGCACCAGTGTTGCTCTAATTAGAGCAAACCAGCTACAATCAGATTAACTTTGTTTGCACTGTTTGTGGACAAACTATGCATAAAACGCACCACAGAGCAAAAGCACATAGGGCACTGGTAATAGATGGCATAAAATAAAGCAAGCAATGATAAAAGTGACTGCTTGATAAACACATCACCCGGCCAAAGGCAACACATTTCAGAGGAAAACGTTTGTTTTCAGTAAAGCTGCAGCAATCTCTCCAGCTACCAAGTGAACTTTACAGAGGATTAGCAGTGCTGGAAACTGGAGTCCTCTTTTCACCCGGAGAAAAACAGCACAAGGACAGTACAAGGCCAGTATTGCCACTAATACTCCTTATTTCTGGGCACACTGACCTCTTGGTGGGGGTAGGAGGGGCTGCACCTCTTTGCTGAGGTTGCAGGCGCCAGAGCTGATGTGCCAGGCTGCTCAGAGGTGGAGCGTGCCCCCCATGAGAGACCTGAGACCAGGTACCCGCCTGGGGAGAGCTTAGCACACATTCAGCTGCTGGCAGCTAATTTTAGATACAGTCAACTTTCAATTACCTCCAGGGAGCTTAAATGCCCCTGACTGCCCCAGCACTGCTGGCTACGGTCCAGTGCTGTGGAGGGTGATGCAGAGGACAAGCAGCTCTTGCCCTCCTTGATGTGCTGGCTGCTGTGGCAGAGAAACCACCTCTGGGATTCCCTAAAGCAGAAGGCTCCAAGTTTGCTCACCAGGTCTTGTCTACGTGTACTGTCTGATCTCTGCTTTTGCTCTGCCTGAATAAGGGAGGTATTCTCACCTGCCCCAGGGTCAGGTTGGCAGAGGCCTCACTGCTATTCTCAGCCTCTTCTGGTCACGTCTCCTCTGCTGATCCCATGGTCTATAGTTACAGTTCACAAACTGCCTTTGGACACAGCCATCCTCCTTTACTGCAGGCACCGGTAATCATCCACTTTGCTAAAGACCTGGCAAATCAATGACCTGTGGGAGAGTTCCTGGAGTCCTGTGGTCTTCCTTCTATCAAGGCTGCAGGTGTAGCTGCTAATTTGTTGTCCTGTGCGTGCTATCTCAGTCTCAGTGGCTGCTCGTTAAATGAGAGCCATTATCATTACTGCTGATGGCAAGAAATGCTCAGACCCCCCACTGAACTGAGACTCTCTAGGAATCAATGGGATATGAAAACTTTCATTATCTCCTTTTCAAACATCAAGAATTCAGTGACCAAAACCAGCAGGGAATGTGTAGCAAGGAACTTGCATTTCCTAGCCAAGGGAGAGCAAAATCAATTATCTAGGGCATTAAATAGTTGTGGTTCTCCCAAAGGAAAATACTGTTTAGCTTAATCATTCTGCAGCTAGTGTTAATGAGATATTGTGAGTCATATTTCTATTCACATCCCTAGGAATCAAAACAGGCCAGAGTACGACACTGCATGCTTCTCAGGACAAAGTAGAAAAAAAACCAAAGGAAAATAAATGTATAGCAGCACCTTGGTTTCTACCAGCTTTCATATGGCGTAACTTTCAGACTGTGTCTCGGTTTTTGGCCTCCTGACACCTCAGAGGTCAGAGCTTCCTGGCCCTGCTGCTGAAACAGGCCTGCCCTAGTCCTGAAGCAGAAATGTTGCTGAGCTCACTCAAGTGCAGGAGTCTTCTCTGCCTGTCTAACATCAAACATGCACTTAACAAGTCTGTTGGATCCTTAAACCTGACACCCAGCACATATTTTCCTTCCTAGCTTTGCATTACACATTATTTATCAAAAGTGTGAACTTGAGCAGAACAGACTGACTGCAGCTCTTCAGTTACCTTAGAGTGCAGTTCCCAAGACACCTCTTACTCACAGCTTCTCACGGTTTCCTGTTGCACAGACATCACTCTCAGGATCCCACATTGCTGCCATTGCCATCAGGTGACCAATGCAGGCAGCCAAATTCAGGGCTGCCCTTGAAGTCTGAGCACAGTGACAGAATTGCAGCCTTTTGCTCTGGATTTGGCTTTGACTTATCACACCTGCCAGTTTTAAAGGGGATCTGCATTCCTGAAGGGATCAGCATTTGGCATCACATATCAAATCCACCTGGAAGGACAGAAGGACATTTCAGACAGGAGCACCTCAAAGTCTTGGGGTACTTACAGTGTTTTTCAAAAGAAATTTGGACAATTGATTTGGAAACTTTTTTGGAGAGATTTCCCTTTCGCTCCTCCTAGTGACAAATCTGGTCTGAATTCCTTGATCTGTGCAAAGCTGTGAGCCATGTTTGACTCTTCTGCTTTTTTTTGTACATTTTTGATCCTTGGTGAACCAATCATCTGAGCCAGTAGCTCAGACTAACTCAGCTGGAGTCATAATATCTGAAGTCTCAGTCTGGATATGCATCCTGCAACTCTGCCCATCTCTTTTTCATGTGATGCAAACTCCGTTAATTGGGAGTGTTTAGAGAAGACCCTTTGGGGAGGTGTACAGCAGAAGGATGAAAGGTGATAGATTTGAAACAAAAAAAGAGATTGTGGTTTTGATAGGAGGAAAAAAGATTATCATGAGTGTGATGAAGCAATTGAACAGGGAGGCTGTGGGATCTCCATCCTTAGAGATAATTCAAAATCCAGCTGAATGAGGCCCTGAGCATCCTGCTGTTGCTGGACTAGATTCAAGCAGAGGCCAGCAGTGGTCCCTTTCCATTCATCCCAGACTGTGACTCTGTTATGAAGCCTGTTAACTTGGGAAAAAAAGTAATAATTTCCAATTTTTTTTTAATGGACCAGCAATTCTTGTGTTCCTGGTGAAGAACTGAGGGGGTAATATGGCATTTGATATGCCACCAAGCAGAAAGAGACATAAACTACATATAAGCCTAGAGACCAAATCTTGTCAGAAGCTGAGCAGATGCATTGAACTTAATGGAACTGGAGGCTGTCCATCATTTTGTAATATCAGTTTTTAAGAAAGAGAACCAATGTGAGATCCTCTTCACACTAATGTGCATGGCAAAGTCCAGCAGGTTCAGTGAAAGCAAGCAGGGTTGGATGCCTCAATTTTCAAGCTTAGCACACACATTGTGGCAGAGTCTGACAAAGATGTCACCCCATCCCCTTTTATAGCTAAAACCTGAAAGCTCTTGCAGAAAGGTGACATCATGGCTTTCTGAATGGAAGCTGAAATTGCAACCATTTCCCTTCACTTCCCTCCCTGGTGACCTCAGCTGTCTGGATGGCTTTCTGGGCATTTTCACTGGGCTTTAAAATCCACTCAAACTTTTCTTCTTCATGGGAAAGACACAAACACCAGCTTGTCTCTTTTCTGTCAAGGAACATGCAGTGCCAGAGGACGAAGCATCAACTTCTTTATTCTCAATTGAGGCTAATTAGTGTAATTAGAAAAGAAAATCCATCGGCTATTTGAAACAGAAATTGCCTGAGCTCAGAATCAGAGCAGCATTGCATGAAGGAACTGGACTGCCTGATACAACTCCAGAGGTTTCCAAATGCTTGTTTGGACATCTCATTCTTGGGTGAGGAGAAGAGCCTGTTGAAAGCAGCTCCTTCAGCTTGCTTTGCAAGCAGCAGAACTCTAATCTTTTAAGAACTTACAAAAAATCCCCTCACTTGCAGAAAGCATGGTTCTGCCCTTCTGAGCCTGACTCCTGCCCTGATGCTCCACCTCTGGATGCCATGCTCTGTGTGTAATCAAAGCACCACTGGTTGCATCAAAACATGAGCTCCTACTTCTCCATCTGGCGAATCTTGTCCACAAAACTGAGTTCTAATACCTAATATTTCTAATAATCCTCCTGTGTGAGAAGCAATGCTTTTGGGAGTAAGAATGATCACCTCTGACTTTCAGAAGCAGGGGTTTTGGTGTTGGCAAAGAAGTAGTGAAAGAGCAAGATGCTACAGAGAAACATATCAGCAGATAAGGAAGAGGATAAGTAGGAGGAGGGCGAAAAGGAAAAGTAGAGAAACACAGAAAAAAGAGAACTATGAAGGACAATGTAAGATCCAGAGCTGGGCTGCAGAGTAGTACTGCCCCACATCTGAGAAATAAATTTGAGTCTGGGGCTCAAGCTCTAGTACCTCCTTGAATTCTGAGAAATCCTCAAGATCTGAAACCTGTATTTATAGCTGGTGACTGGTTTTACAGAAGGTCAGGACAAGCTCCACATCTCACTGCAGTTTGACTGTGGAGAAAGATGCCTGTGAGCCCAGGCAGGAAACTTGTGGCCTGGACACAATTCTTCTCTTGTGCTCTGGGATATTCTTTTTTTGTGAGATGAAGCTAAATTCCATTGCTTAATGGTAAAGATCAAATGGGTTTGTACTGAACAGACGGGAGAGGTATTGCATAAGGACTTGTTCCTGTGTTCTTTGATTAGCCTGCCTATTAGCCTTTATCTCAGACTCTTGGAAACCCCAGCTTTCTATCAAAAGGAAATGTCACTACTTTAACTAATATACTTTTTTATTTCCTTTGCAAGAAGCTCTAATTAACTTCTTTTTTTCCAGTTCAGCACAGCTTTAAAAAGAATATTTAATGTCAGGCATTAAAGTTTCCATATTGGCTTGCAAAGGAAATCTTGACTCACAGAGATTCTCATCAAGAGAAATAAAAGGCAGACTATGCCTCCCTTCCCTGCCATGCAGAAGAAAGGATTTGTCTTGGTGTAGCTCTGCTAACCTATTGCACAAGTTATTTTATAACTGAAAGGAGCTTTTTGCATCCAGTCCTTCCTGAAGGGCTCTGAGTGATGGGAGAGCTGCCTCCAGCACCCACTGCCTGGAGAATTCTCAGGCTCCACTCAAAGAAATGCTGAATCTGGCAGACCTGTGGCTCTCCCCTGTCCAGAAGTCAGGGAAGGTTGCCAATTGCAGGCAATCAATGTTTTACATTTTTCCCCAGCTAAATAATTCTCCGGCTTTTACAGATCAAGCAAGAGGCATTAAAATTGCATTGCAATACTGAATGCCAGGCCCTCTGAAACAGAGGACTTAAAATTGTAACAAATCTGTTGAACACTTGTTCAATTTTGTGTCTCTGCTTAAACTCCTCGACTGCAGACTTCAAGTGTAAGCATATGCTTTGAGAAGAAGCAATTGCATTATTTGCAGAATCAGGGCCATCTGGGGCACTGTCCCTATTCCATAACAGTCCATGTACTGTCCAGATCACAGCCATCTCCTGCCACCCCATGGCAGCCTGATGGCTGATGCAAGACCTGTTTGAGAAACATTATTATTAACCATTACTATGGTTATTATAAACTTCACAATATAGTTTGTAGGAAGGTACAGAGTGCCACATGCCAGGAAACTCAAATGAATTTTATCGAGGACTACATTCAACAGCAAGATTTTGCCAGATGGGAATATGTCCCACTCACCGACCGATTATCTTGTCCACCTCCAGGTTATTGAGGGAAAGGTCTGAGATTGTGAGCTGAAAGAAGCTATAGTAATGCAAAGCACTATCAGGAACCAGGCAACATAGCTGAATAGTCATGTTTTTCTCAGAATGGGGCACAGAAATGTTAACAGGAAGCCCCAAGGTTATATCCCTTTTCCAGCCCTTCCTCAGTGTGAATTGGTACTGTGAAGTGTGAAGATTTCCATCTGAGTTAACATTTTTTAACACATCAAACACTGTTTTTATCTAGGGGAATATCTGATCCTTTCTGGTAATCTACTAAACCATTTACTGCCTGTGCAGATTGTGGAAGGAACATTTGAATACAGCTAATTGCTAAAAATAGCCCCATTTTCAGCAGCAGAGGAGCTGGCAGTTCTTTCAAGCCACGTTAAAAATACTGCTCGAGTATGACTTCAGCAGACATGCTGCTGCCTGTGCGTGCTGCCAGAGTGAGTGGGACTGCCTGGTCCCAGCTCGGGATTTCCTCCAACACGTGACACAGCTCGTGGGTCCCACGGCTCAGAGGCAGGTGAGCTACGGGCTCTGAAAACGTGACTGCAGCGGCAACCACGTCCCTCATGCCTGTGCCTTCCTCTTTGCAGACCTGCATATTCCCCAATTTCAGGACGTATCTCTGGCTATTAGACCAGGTTGGATGGAGCACTGAGCAATGCTGGTGTAGTGGGAAGTGTCCCTGCCCATGGCAGAGGGGTTGATCTTTAAGGTCCCTTCCAGCCCAAGCCATTCATGGTTCTAACACTAGGTTGCAAAATGTTCCTTATTAGGTGGGAACCTTTGGGTTCCTTTGGTGTGCAAGCCTGGGGATCTGAAGCCAGAAAAATGATGAGCTGATGGCTTGCTGACATCTGCTAGTGAGGAAGAGCAGCAATTCCCTACACTGAGAAGTCCAGCCAGCAGTGATCTCTCTGGGCTGGGTGTTCTCCACTGGTAAGGGAAAAAGGCTGTGACAAACCAACAACTGGCATTTTTGTGGGGGACATTTTGGTTATAATAAAGTTTAATAAATGTGTGGAAAGTCTTTGGATTTTAGAGGGTAGACTTAATTTTCTAAGCTCCCCTTTCTAATCTAAAATCAAAAGATCACCATATCTTTTGTGTAGAAAGTTCAAAGTGTTAGGAGCATGCAATTTTCAACCAACATTAGCAGGAACACTTCGAAAAAAGCTCGTTTCTACTACTTGGATGATGAAACTTGTGCAAAAAGGGCAAATGCTGTGTTTTTAAATCCAAACCCCTTTTGTAGTTCTGTTTCAGCACTGAATCCTGTTTCTGAAGTTACTCCTAAGTCATTCTTGGCTGCTCCCATTTGCTGGCCAAGGAGACACAAAATTTACCAGGCCCCAGAGGCTGTTAATTGAATTTAATTTTGCTTTACTGCCTGTCAGAAGCACAGGATTGTAGGCAGAAAGGTGTAACTGATTCTGGATCCTCTGTGTGAAGCACAGGCTGGGAGTTGTTTTCCCCAGCTTGTGCTATTTCCCAAAGGTACATGGAGAGTGCTTGGTGGGACCTAGTAAGGCAAAAGCCTCAGACAGACCAGTAAAACTCAGTGGTTCACATTAATAGTGTGGCCTTCAAAACTGAACTATAATTCTTTCTACCAGGTGTATTTGTAAATTTGATATCATCACAACCCAACTAAGAGTAAACCCAACTAAAGAGTAAAGCTTTAGGAGAAAAGAAAGAAACAAGTTATAAAACATCTATGCTACATTAACCAAGAAAGGAATTCCTTATCTTCTACTCAGTTCAAGTTCCAGCTGAGCACCCATGTTTTATGGGACAAAAAAAAAGCCATTTTAAAAGATACTGTCTTATCAATAAAGACCAGATCCAAAGTTTGGATAGAGGGAAAGGAATAAAAAATGCTGCTGATGAACCTGAAAGCCAGAAAGAAACCAGACTCACTAAAGCTCAGACTGCATGTGATGGTATGACACACGGCTGCACAGCCACTCGCTGGATTCGCGTGTCACAACTTTTTGAGTGAAGGATGTGTTCTCAGTGCTGGGACTGTGACCAGCTGTAGCTGCTGCTGCTGCCCTCCCAGACACCCCACCGTAAGGACAACGTGCAGTACCTGCCTTACATGCAGGACTGGAGGAGCAATGGCTCTGACAAGGCAGGGGAAGCCTTCCTGGGGAGGAATTTCTGCTAAAAAGCTGGAGAGATACCGTGTTTCTAACAGTGGTGGGCTAAGCTTCAGAGGGCAGATGAACAGCACGTATTTCAAAGTCAGAAACCCTAATAATTCAAGAGGGAAGTCTGCAAGCTCCCAAGGGAGTTTGCTGAGCAGTAGCAGAAGGGGTTTGGGAGCCAGGGACCAGTGTCCCCTCTGACCCTGCACAAAGGCTGAGCTCCAGCGTTGTAGGCACATCACTCTCCCGCACCGTGATGATGAGCCTGGCCCAGCAGCAGCATCTGCTTATTATAAGCATTCTTGAAATATTCCTATTCCTTATGTTGTTCCCAGAAAATCCAATACACTCTGCCTGGTGAACTATCTCACATTAGTTGAAATGCCATATTGATCAGTAATTAAAGCTAATGATAGCTGTTGCTGCTAGATGAATACAGCAGCTGCCCAACCTGGGTGCTGCAGGAACACAATCCCTGCTCCTGCCTCAAGGACTGCTTCTTCTGATTTAAGATGAAAAAAATACCAGGATTTAAATATTAAATCTCAGGAGATTAATTCAGTGGTGTTACACTGAAACTGTATAGCAGGCAAAAATCAACTCTGCCTCCCCATTGTTGCACAGTGACTGCTCACACTCTCTCCCTCCTCTACTGCCCCTTCCACACTCTGGCAGGGTAGCAGCCTTTCCCTTTCTGGTCATATCCCAGACACATGGCAGTGGTGCCAGGAATTTAACACTCCCATTGCTGCCACAGGGATGCAAAGCATTTTATAAATGTGTTTGGGCTGACCAACTCTCTTAGCCCCTTTGAGCCAAGAGTACAGGCACATCTGTGGGGTTTGGGACTGAATAAAACTCTCCCAATTCAGATGGGGGCTGGCAGAGCTGAGGAGCAGTGTCCCAGCACTGCCATGTGCTTTAGGGGACGGGCAGATGAGCCTTCTCCCAAAATAACACACATGCATCACGCATGCACACACCAAGCAGCTCTCAGTGTTTCCCCTCAGCCGAGATTCGTTTTGCCTGTATTGCCTAATTTCTTCTCCCTAAAAATACCCACCCTTTCCAAGCCCATCCCCTGTGCTGCAGGCTGCTGAGCCCCAGTGCAGCCTGGCAGTGTCACCAGCAGAGCCCTGGCCCTGCCACCCTTCAGGACTCCAAAACTGCCTCTCTCTGCACGGCTGGCCTCGGAGCTGTCTGAGGGTCAGGTTTTGCTTGCTGAACAGCATGCTACACCCTCACAAAGGACTTTTGTTAGTTAATTGAAAGAAATGTGATGATTAGAGAAGATTCCATTAATAAATTAACACATTCCATCAAAGGATCTCAAAACATTTCTGTCAACACATACTTCATTTCGCATCAGCTGAGCAAGGCAAAAATCAATAGGAACTCCTTTGCAAAGAGGAAAACTGAAGCAAAGAGCCCTCTGCATGCCAGTGACAGAAGTCATGACCCTCCAAATCTCTGTCCTTTGCTCCAACTCCAGGCTGAGCTTCACCCTGGTGACAAATGCATACGTGCTATAGGAGATGACAATGTTATATAAGTACGAAGTAGCAGGATTATGGGTGTGGGGGAGAAAGATCTCCTGGGGAGAGGGGACATTTTGCATCAATCACTCCCTCCCCCACAGCCACCCACCAGCTGCAGGGATTTTTCAAAGCACTAAAGATGATACCGCTTGGTACATTTTAATCAGTTTCTTACCCCATGCAATTATGGTAGAAATGTTGCTTAAAGAAAGAAGAAATGTAGATGCACAGCAATTGGGGGCTCTGTAACAGCAGAGGAGCTGCACTTACGTGACAGCCCGTCCACTTCAGACACCACAGCTACTGCCTGATACTCATCTCACCCTGCTGGACAAGAGCTGAGTCGAGTACCAGGACTGCAATTAAAAAGTGACAGTAGTTTAAATGCAAAGTAAAGCGGAAAAGCCTGGGAAAGAGCTGTGGCAAGGGGAGATGAGATGCTGCGATACACATTTTGCTAAAGGAAGTGAGGAAAGCCAAACTCTGTCCAAGAAGGAAGAAAGTGTGCTGGAAATGGGCTATAGGAATGATGCTCTGATCCCAGTTTGACACTCTAGAAAAACCCTTGATGCTAGAGGTGAAAGTTGTGAGCCCTTGTCTTCTTTAGAAGAATAGTGAAAATCTTTGTCCCTGTCCTCATTTCCCCCTCAAGCCTTCAAACATTTGTTTTTCTGTCTCAAGCCACAGACATGGAGAGAAGGGAAGGTGCTGCTGCAGCTCTCTGGGCTGGAGGGGAACAGGAGTTGTCACTATTGTTGTCACAGTGGCCGTGGTCAAGTCTGCACAACAGCAGCCTTTGGGCTACTGCTGCTCTTGGTTTATGTCAGAGCTGTGCCTGAAAGCCCTGTCCCTAGAGGGGAGAACACCCAGGGAGTGGAGGAGGACTAGAGAAGCTGAAATCAGAGAGGGAAGTCTGGCCTGCTCCATGCTGCACCAATCCCTTCTGGGCCATAAATCTATCATCTCTAATTTTAACAAGCCGGCTGAATCTGACAGGCATGAAACATAATATCATCTAGGCCAGCTGGGGAACCACAAAAATGTATTTCATTTCTCTCATTCATTGGACTACCACAAGAATGAAAGAAATACCCTAGAGCAGGCTTCCAGACCCTCCAGGCTGCCTTGGATCACCTGAGCCTGGACACTTTGGACAGCCTCCTCAGCTCCCTGCTCAGTCCATTGGGATGCAGAGCTGCTGCTTAGGGATGCTACAGGTTGTAGATGTGTAGAAGCTCACTCCTCACTGTCTGGGGAGGTGCACATTATTTCTCTATGAAATTTGTCCCCTACCAGGCTTGTGAAGTGCACCTTAGCTGTAGTACTGTGTGACTTGGTGCTCATTTCAGCCTGTGTCTCCAAGCTGGCCCACAGGAATGGTGCAGTGCCCAGGGAGGGCTTCTACAAGCTGGAGAACACACTCCTTAAACAGCAGCCAGAGTGAATGCTGCAGGGTCAGATAAATACCATGAACAAAGATGCTGTGGGCAGGGCAAACCAAGCACTTGCAGGGTGCTCAAGGACCCATCATAGAAAACACTGCCAGGGAAAGGTGCTTTGGGTGTAAGGGTGTCTGTGGGGACTCATCCCATCCAAGACCTCCTTCTGAAGTATTTCAGGTGAGGACTGACATCACTATGCTCCTCCTCTTGTCAGTTGAAAGGCTTAACTTACCCCTGAGAGCAATTTTGTCCATGTGGGACCACCTCAGGGTACCTCAAAATCCTGCTTGCTCACGTGAGCTGCTGTAGCATGGCTGGTTTATGCCTACAACCCCTGTGGGCAGTGGTGCGAGCAAGAAAGGAGGGATCTCACCCTAACAAACACATCCCCAGGAGCCAGAACCAGATCTGTGTAACTCTGCATGCTCTCATGGCTCAGTGTGATCCACGGGGTTGAGCCCACCTGCAAACTCGGCTGTGGATCTGCAGCAAGCACCAACCTCATGCCAGGGTCTGGCCCCAGCAGAAGTCCAGCAAGGCTCCAAGCTTCCAGCATCTCCTCCCCTTTGCCAAATATGCTCTGAGGAGAGAAAGCAGATTCAGCAACAGGCTCAGCCCATCTGCTCCTTGTGCTTTGGTGCTGCAAAATTAGGAAAACATCCTGCCAGCCCCTGCCAACGGCACAGAGCAAAGGGGAGGCAGCGAGGGATGGAACAGAGGCATGTGGGTTCCAGCCCTGCTAACTGCAGAGGGAGGCTTCCTGACCCATGGGAGAGAAAAGGAGGCAGCCTGGAGCAACATCCGGAGTGCATGCACACACTCTGGCATCAGAAAATCATCCCAGATACCTCTGACAACACAAACAGCAGAGCAAGAGCCAAGCACAGACCTCATGACTGTGACAGAACCTTGGCATGAGAGCAGCAGCTCACTGAAGGGAGTGGGAGCTGCAAGGCAGGACTGGCCCAGCACACACCTATTGTGCCACAACACAGGGATACAGAGGAGCTTCTCTCTGTGCCATTCCCAGACACATCTGAGCCATTATTAGGTCAGGAATCCTCTCCAAAGGAGCCCTCAGCAGCAACATGTGCTTCTCCTCCTGGCACAGGTACCTATTGATCCCCCCAGCCAGGTGTGGTGAGAGAAGCAAAGGTCCAAGGGCCCTGTGTCTCTGGGAGGCAGCAAAGTGAACCTAAAGACAGTGCAGAAAACCCTCCCAGCCCATGCTGAGACAGGGTGAGAGGCAGGGCAACAAGGAGGCAGCAGCCCTGCACAAGAGAGTGGCTCCTCAGGCAGCTCCCTGCTGTCATCCCTGGGCTGGACATGCCACAGGCCCTGATTCAGTCCTTCTCCAGTGGCTGCTCAGTGCTTGGTGCCACACATTGGTGCTGTGGTTTTAGAGTCTGGAAGCTGGACTGCTCTGCCCTCTCAGCCTCACAGTGCAGCACAGCACTCCTTCCAGCAGCTCAGCACTTCTGGCTTTACCCTGCCAGTGACTGAGCTGTTATTAAAGGACTTGAAAATCCACCAAGAAAATCTCCTGGCCCAGATTTTGCCTTCCCTTTGCCCTTTTGCTGATTAACACCAAAAAGCCTTCTGAGAAACTGCAGCTGTTGAAATGCACATTTGTACAGCAAGATGAAATCTATCATCTTTTTTTTTTCTTTTTTTTTTTTTAGCAATTACTTGCTTTTAGTAAATGGAAGAGTAATCTAGAAGATGCTTGACTATTAGGCCTACTCTTCCTTAGCATATCAGTTTACATTGCACAGAAAGCTGTTATTAACAGATAGTAATTCAGTTAATATCAAGTGCTTGAGATCTTGCAGTACAGTTGCCAGCAAATGCGCAAAAGCAAGTTTAATTTATCCATCTGTTGTAGGGAGCATAAAAGGGAAAGTTGCCTTTGCTACAAGACAGAGGAGGCTGCAAGTCAGACATGTAGAAAATATCCTGACATTTCTGTCCAGCTGAGACCTTTTGTGCTTGGGCTGGTAAGAAAATGGCCAAGGAACATGTAACTTGGAAAAGGACACTTAAATGTCAAATAAAAATTGAGCATGACCAGGCATAGCCTAAAAAATTTTTGAACCTTAAATCAGATTCTGATTAGCACTGGCTGAAGGTTGACATGAAATTCTAACATGTGAGGATTCTCAAATGCCCATGGCTCACCATCACTCCTACAGGAATCAATCTTTCTTTGATAAGAAGCCAAGCCACTGGACATGATGTATTCTGTTCCAAACTATCCCCTGGAGCAGAAGGAAGCCCTGGAGTACCTTCAATTGCCCTGCTGGTGCTTTGTGCTCCATTTTATTGGCAGGCCTCACTTCCCCGCTGTGTCTGCACTTGGATTTTATTTTCTTTCTCCTTCCAGGCTTGTGGGACCACAGAGTTTACAATACAGAGCTGTTCTGCTCCTGGCCAAGGCCAGCAGCAAGGAAATCAGCTGTAGGCAGGTCTGTGTTGAGGCTGTATTGATTAAATTCCAGTCTCCATAGGAAAGGGAAAAATTTTGTTCGGTGAATGCACCTGAAGCCCTTCTGGAAGGCTCTGATGGGGTCAGGGTTCAAGCACTGCAGGGAAAAGCTTGAACAGTGTTACCCTTCACTCTTTACAGGAGAGCAGAGACACTTCAGCTTGGTGCCCAGACAATGAGCAGGATGCCCCCCATCAGGAGGCTGGTGGGATAAAACGGGTGGGTGTTGGATGAGGTAGTGGGAAAGACAGACAGAAGACAGCAGAGAGCTTTCTTAACCCTAGTCCACATGCTGTGAAGTGTTCTTACAGGACAAATGTTTTGCATATACTGCCTCTCTATGCCTCACTCCCCTTTTCTTTCAGTTTCCAGCAGTTCTGACTGTTGTTCTACCCCAGGATGCCTCCCATTACCCTCACTAGAGAACAAATTTAGTGCATATTTCTTAAAGCAGGAGAGCTCCACTGAGGGCTGTCTTCTCAGCCCTGACTATCCTAGCCCAATCCCCATCCCTCAGGCACCTCCAGTGCTTGCTCCCCAGCAGCTGGGCTACCTGCTCAAAGCCACCTTCCATGGTCCAAGTGCCAGTCCATTGCCTTGGATCCACCCAATAGCCATCTAAATCCTCTAAGGAAGAGTCCATGTGAAATTTATCAAAGATTTTGCCATTAAACAATCAACAACGGACAAGCCCAAACCAACAAACAAAATCCTCAATCTCCCATTCGGTTTTTTAGGGTCCCTTGCAGTGCAGCCTCGGGCTGAAGCTTTGTCAGCGTGACTGTTTCCCCTCACTAGCTGACGAAATATCCCAAGCTTCCCTGTACCTGAAAAGACCTGCCCTTGTAAGTTATTTTGTCAGTAGATAGCAACAAACATCCCTTCTCCACAGGGCTTTTCTCACAGCTGCCAGCTGCTCTTTTTCCTGGATGGGCACCAAATTTACCCACTTGGGTATTGCTGTTCACAGGTATGACAGGACTTGAGCAAAGTCCCGTCAGGGCTGAAGCAACTTTGGGGAATTCAGCTCCTGACTCTCACCTCTTCCCTCTCTCTCATCCCTGTTGAGAAAAACTTTCTCTGGCAGTGGCATGGAGAACATAACATTAAATCTGAGCCCAAGGGGATGAGGTGAGCAAGAGGAAAATGGGGCCAGAACTGTCTTTGCTGGGGTCTGAGGCTCAAAGGTGGCACCACTGGAAAAGTTGGAGAACTGCTAATTGAAGGGTTTCTGGACACAGGGATTTTAGATTAATGCTGCAGTTGAGGTTAGCATTTAATAATTTATCACAAGGGAAAGGAAAAGCCCCTTGAGGCTTCAATTTCTGTCCTCTCCACTTTTGTGCTCCCCGCAAGAATCAGTATTTGTGGCTTTTTGTACTGTACAGCTCATTGCACTGGCCCTGTCTTCTTTTGCAGTGAGCTGGGAAGGTTTTCCAAGCTTTTTGCAGGTGAGGATGGTCATTTGGGGGGG
Source organism: Prinia subflava (assembly GCF_021018805.1). Classification (NCBI taxonomy): domain Eukaryota; kingdom Metazoa; phylum Chordata; class Aves; order Passeriformes; family Cisticolidae; genus Prinia; species Prinia subflava. The sequence continues at coordinate 97,364,263 of NC_086248.1, forward strand.
GAGGTGAAAAAGATGTTTACCGTGTTTGACGGATTACCCCCACCACCAAGCCAGCAGTACCAGCACTCTCCAAATTACTGAAGCAGCCCTCCAACACCAGCTGACTTTCCCAGGCACAAACCAGCCACCCTCTGCAAATGAGTGAGCAAACACAACACTTTCATATGGTTGGTCCCCAGAGAGTGACAAATCTGCCCCTTTGTGCCATCACGCAGCAGGAGGGAGCTGGAAGTTACAAACATGTAGGTGGCTTCCACCCACACCGAGAGAGAAGGGGAAATGCCAGTCTGCCCCTGGAGTGATTAATCCTGCAAATGAACCAGCATGTGTTTCATCCTAAACAGGGATGAGTTTCCTTTAATTAACATTGATTTCCATTAAAGCTGGTGGCTCAGATTAAACCTGAGAGCTCATTCACCAGCTCCCTTGTCTCTGTGGAAGGGACCAGGTGGAACATGTGTGCCACTCTGAAGGACTGGAGAGGCCTCAAAGGGCTGGCACCTCCCTCCCCGAAGAGGCTGGCATGTGGACTAAGGGCTGCACAAATAGTTTCTGCACTGAATTTTAGGTGCTCACCTGACTAAAGTCTTCCTGTGAGCCTCACAGCAACTACTACAGCCTTCCCAGGCAGCTGAGCTTTTAGAATCACAAAACTGTCAGGCCTTGCAGTCTGGATCCAGCTTAGTGGTTTTTTGGTGCCCCCTCAGGTCACTGGTGCAGGTGTGACAAAACACATCTGCAGGGGAAGTGCTTTCATCCAGCCTTCCTTGGTCCCAAATCCTGTAACTGCTCCTGGATCCCAGGGGCTACACCAGGAGCAGCCATAAAACACAGAAATGGATCAGAAGCGAGCGACTGGAGTTGCACAGAAATTGAGGGGATGGAAGGACGTGTGTATGCGTGGAAAAAAAAGAGCAGTAGGAATTGCAATGGGCAAAGAAAGACCTGCATTTGATTAGCAGGCACACTCCCAGTGAAGTAATTGGGAATGAATCTGGGCCTTGCATATCTTCACTCTTGGTCTTGTAAAAGAGAAGAAGAATGAAGTTTGAATTGAAAGAACAAAAAGCTGCCACAAAAAACCCTATACCAGCATTTGATCACACTTTGGACGCTTGATGAAAATATTTCCTTCTGAGTTATCAAAACAAGAGCCCAGAGCAGCAAGGAATACTCACAAAATGCAATGAGACTGGAGGTTACAGTGGTGTCTGTCTGGGAGGCAACACCATCACCTGGCCAAGTCACAGCGGCCCAGCTCACAGTGACAGAGTTCAGCCCAATGCTGCGAGCAGAAGGCTTGTCAGGGCACAACACCTTGTTTGATCACAAAATGTGGTCTTTACAAAGTATGAGGAAAAGAAAGCACAAGATTTGAGGTGGAGTTTTAGATGGCTCATCTTACAAGATGCTGGGCAGGCAGAAGCCTCTGCTGCACAGTGACAGGCTCCATCTTTGCTTTAGCATGTGCTCATGGGGACTGATATCTTTAGGGCAGCAAATTACCCTGGTATCTTTCTGGATGTCTGTTTGCTGAAGCATGTCTAACAAACTAATGTCTGAGTGAAAAAAAATTGGATTCAACATAGAAGGAAATCAGCAGGAATTAATGTGAGAAAGTCTTTCTATTTCTTGCTAAATAACACACACATACCAAAAAAGGATCAAACTTCTTCAGCAGCTTGTTGCTGTGGTAGCTTTTCTGCCACTTTCTAGTGACAAATGCTATAAATTATGTTCCAGTGTAATACACAGAAAAATAAAGTTCTTACAAATGCTTCATGTAACTAGGAGAGATGAGACAAAAGGAAGCTATATTTTGGTATCTGTCTCAGGCAATTGTCACCAATTAACTTAGTCCCTTCATGACTTAATTCCCTTATCCTCACAACCTGTCAGTGAGGGCAGACTGTGCTGCTCTCCATCCCACAGGCCCCCAAGGAACCATGGCACAGAGAGACAAGGGGCTCTTTGCATTTCCCATTCTGATTCCCACCAGGTTAACGTCATGACAAAATAATAATTGGAACTGAAAAAAAAAAAATCTCCTCATCACTGTAAGGAAAGAAAACAGCAGGGTGCAGTCTGCATTCTGCTGTAATGGCTCCGTGTTGAACCCCTGCTCTCCAAGTCAGCAACTTTATGCTGCCTTGCTTAACCAAGACAGGTGCAAGGTCAGGGTCACATGTGGATCCAAATACAGAATTTCAGGCCTTCTTTGGTTTATTTGGACTGGCTGATCTATTTCAGTGTTTTAGCAAGAGCTGGTCCTCTCAGTTCTGCTAGGAAAGGAAACAGCTCCAAAGGTTTCCCACCTTTATGTAAATAAGCTGCAGCTGCAGCAGCTGATGGAAGGAGCATGATTGCAACTCTTAAATTTCAGTACATGTAATACAGGCCCCTGTTGGTTATTCCGAGTATATACAGTGCTCTATGCACCTGGCAGAGTAAGAGCAGCATCTATGATTATTAGTCCCCAGACATATGCTTAGTCCAATCATTTCCCCAATTATATTACCTGGGTATTTGCTTGAATGAAGAAGTGAATGGCTTTGGCTTTGTTCATTCATTCTTCATTCACTTCTTGGTGTTCAAGCAAATGAAATCCCTGGTACGTGCTTTCACAGGCACAATAGGTTTTAAATTAAGTCATCCAAGTGAATCAGACACAGACCAAATACATGAATTCTGTGATCAATAAAAATGGAACAGAATTACCCCTGTGTTCAGCACTGGTGACACCACAACTGGAATATTTGGACCCCCCATTTACAAGAAAGACACTGAGACACTGGAGCATGTCCAGAGAAGGGAAGCAAAGCTGTTAAAGGAGAACGAGTCTTAAAAGAGGCGTCTGAGGGAGCTGGGGCTGGAGAAAAGGAGTCTCAGGGGAGACCTTTTCATTCTCCACAACTGCCTGAAAGGAAGGTGTAACCAAGTGGGGTCAGCCTCTTCTCCCAGCTAACAAGTGACAGGATGAGTGGACATGGCCTCAAATTGTTCCAGGGGAAGTTTAGGTTGGATATGAAGAAAAAATATTCCCAGAAAGCATTGAAACAGGCTACCCAGAGAAGCAGTGGAGTTGGAACTCCCTTTGGAAGTGTTCACAAAACGTGTGGACATGGCACTTGAGAAAATGGTTTGGTGGTGAACATGGTGGTGCTGGGTTAACAGCTGGGACTTGATGATCCTAGAGGTCTTTCCCAACCCTTGCAATTGTATGATTCTACCCTTGGAACACCATGTTCTATCAGCTCCAGCCCCTCTGAAATTCAGAGCTGACAAATCACCTGGTGATCACATATCTTACTAGGAGAATATTCACCCACATAATATACACAAATAATAAAGAAATGAATAAAATCAATCAATCATAACCAGGAAGGAAAAGCTAGGCTTATGTAGAAGGTGAGATTTGCCTTAAGAAACCAACTGGATAATTACACCAAACTACATAATGAAATCTTTCCTGATTTGTACAGCTTTTACCTATACTTCTCAGAAGTTAATAACTCTATCCAGAATTGTGTTACCATTGTATTCAAATGCAGTTTACATTATTTATTTTAATTATATATCCAATTCAAAAAGCAAGTAAATGAATGCCTCGTTTCACTTGCCCACAGAGCACCTATGAAGAGGATGACCCTTTCCATATTTATGTCTCCATTTTCTTTTCCCAGCTTGTCATTATGCTGATTCAGGAGGCTCAGACTCCCTTTGCCAAAGGTCTCAGGAGATAAAGGGTTAGAAGGCTGCTGCTCCAAGCTGGCAGTCTGTCAGCAAAAGAACTCGAGTCCCATTCCCAGTTACACATAACAGTTGTTTTAATTAGGTTCTCCCCTTTCCCCAAGAATTGTCCAGCTCATCCAGAAAAGGCCATTTTGCTTGTGATAACCTCATGCAAATAGTCTCAGCTTCCATAGCATCATTTCTGCCTCACTCCTGGGAAAAGGTCAGGGTAGGAAATACAACAGGAAAACTGTTCCTGCACATTCCCACTGCTGGGTCACTGAGTTTCATAGTCCGTGCTAGCTGACTTCTCCTGTGATGAGTAATTGTTTGGAGATGTCACTGCAACAATGATCTACATTTAAGGCATGGCTTGCTGCAGACAGGGTTTATTCTTTCAGAACCACCTTGTTATTATTGCAATTAAATAGTTCCTTCCCTACAAACACAGTGGTAGTTGAAGATTTTCTGCAAGCATTTCTGTAGGCAATCTTAGCATAACAAAAGGACATTCACTGAAGAGCTGCATGTTTCCATCAGACTTTAATCTCCTGAAAACAAATTTTCAAAGCACATTTCCAGCACGGCTCTCTTTAACCAGAGAGTTGCTAGGGGAAGTAAAAGGCCTTTGCAGGTAAGTCAGTAGTTATTCACAGGGTCTGACATTCACTTCTTTTAAAAAAGAATGTTTGACTCTGAGTCACATAAAATATTTTTGATTAGAAAAAGAAATTAGGAAAAAAACCCTCCAAAAGAAAAATAAGGTAAAATCCAAAAAGAATCCCAAGGGGAACAGAAATCACAGCCTCTCTCACCACTCATCTCAGAGCCGACCTTGCTCCATTCCTTTTTCCACCCTATTGCCACTGTGAACCAGTGAAAATCTGCCTCTCTTCCATGGAGCTGGAATCTCTGCCAGCTTTGCTACCTGACCTTGATTTCTCTGTGGCCAGTAAGTGCCAGAGCTGGTAAGAAGAAAGCCACAGGACCATGCAGGGGTTGAGGGAAGAACATTCCCTTCCCCACCTGGCAGCTGTTAGAGCACCGATGGCAAACTGCACTCCAAGGGCCCTCCACATGTTCCTGCCCTTCTCTCTCTCCAGGGCCCTGCTCAGCTACCTGAGCCAGGAGCTGGGCTCAGCTGGCTCCAAGCAGCTCCCCAGCTGAAAAACCAGTTACCTGTAGAGGTCTTTAATGATGTTCCTCTTTATGCCATTGAAGCTCATGACCTTTTTTTGTTGTTGTTAATATTGAAAGGCCACTTGTTCATGGATATTTCCTAACGTGATGATGGCCATATTCCAGTGTCTGAAAGAAGAGCAACCTACAGACAGGAGCCCAGAACTGCCTGGCTCCTCCTTTCTTGGGAGAGAGCAATTTCCCAGCAATGTCTGCTGTTCTCTGCAGTTGTTCTGGGATGTAGCTGGAGTAAGGACCACACCTGTCACAGAGCTGCTCCGATAGCGACCTTTCTGTCTTCCCTACCCAAGTAAATTGAGTAACAAAGGAGTCCTAACCTTTTCCAGATGGACAAAGGTCACCAAGGCTCCAGGGTCGCAGTTCTTTCTGCTCTCTGATTGTGTGATCTCTTCCTTGGAAGTCTGACACAGCTCTATAAAACAGAGGAATTGGTGCTATACTTCTATAGCACAAGAAGTTAACTAATGTTTATGAGGTACTTTGAGAATAAATGTGATATATGTGTAAATTTGATTATTTTAATAGACTCTCACATAGTACTTCACATTGCTATTTACTAACATTATTTTTCCGAGGCTATTTTCAGCAGCATTTTCTATATGCGACTTGAATTTATTCTCCCTTCACCTATTTAAATTATTCCTACAGGAAAGGCTGAGGGCTTAATGGGAAATTTGAATGGTACCTGTGTATTTTATCTCAGGTGGCAGATCTGACACCTCTGAATTAGTGCAGTGCTTTGCATTTCAGTCTGCTAGCGAGGGCTGTGAGGTCTTGTCAGACCTCATAAACCAAACAAGGTGGATCCTTGGATGGAAGCCTTGGAAGAACACCCACATGCCACGTGAAGTAATATTTCACCTTTTGAATCATCAGTCTTACCCCTGAGTCATTCCTACAGCAGGAGTTCAGCTAGGTGGCTGGGGTTCTTTGCTGAGAGTTATTACAGCTACTACCATGCAGAATACATTCAGAGGGAGTCCTTACCCTCTGTGGTCATTAAAGAGCTCAGAATTATTACCCCACAAAGAACCAAACTCTATATAGGTGTTTTTCACAGGGAGCAGGCAGTACTTTATCTTAGAAAATCCTGCCAGCAATTTCACTTGGATTCAGTAATTTTGTCCTTTTGTCTGCCTGCAACAATACCAAACCAACAAGGTTTTATTATTCCCAGGCACTTGGGAATAGCTGCTATTACAAGACAACCAAATGCTGACCCATCCAGCAGCTCCTGGAATTTCTAGAGAATGTGGAAGGGAGCTGCAGGTGCTTGATACACCTCTGAATGCAGCCCCAAAGGAGTGTGAGTTCTGGAAGCAGCTGTGCACTGGAGAACACTCTGAGCTCCTCCTCCCCCTCTGAGAGCAATTACGACTGGGAGGATGTGCCTTGAGAAAAAAATCCACCCTTGCACGTCTGGAGGGCTGCTGGTGCATCCAGTGCTCGGTCTCCCTGCACACACTCCTGGCACTCCCAGCGTTTGAAGACCTGATGATTCTGAAAATGGCCTGAGTCCTTGGGGCCCCTGCCCTTAACACAGAGGTGTGCTTGAGCTGCCAAGTTACAACATCTGCAATTTCATGTCCGGATCTCCAAAATACCCATGCAACACTATTCTGCACCTGGAATCTGGGTTTAAGAATCAACTTTATTTTTTCACATTATTAGCTTAAATCCTAGTTGCCTTTGCTACTTTGCAAAATTAATGCAAATTTCAGCCACAAATATTGTGGTTTTTTACTTTAGAAAAACAATTGGTAGCCTTCTCCAAGTGTTTCTATAAGCCCTAAGAAACATGTTCTCCCCTGTCCATTCAATGCTTTGAGGGAAAAAAAAATCACATTTTCCCGTACAGAGCCATTTATAATTTACTTATAATTTATATGTATGGTACAGTTTTGTCTGGGGAGCTTGCTACTGCAGCTCATGTAATTTAATATTTCAGGAAGATTAGGATAAAAAACGGCTTGTGGAAACTCTATGACAGCTTCATTATTTAGTTCTCTTTCTAACCATGAAAGTTAACCCAGGCTTCTTGTTTCCCTCCCATAGGTACAATGGCTTTTTTGTTTCAAAAAATCAAAAACCACTACACTTTTTGATTCCATAAGGGGTCTTCCCTTATTGACTTGTTACTTCCTTCAGTGACAGCTGTGTGACCTTTTTCAGGTGTGAGAGCATATCAGTGTAGATATAACACGCAAGATATTTATTCAGTAAAAATTGGTGATCAAAACCACTCTTGGAATAGTGACTGCTTATTTATCATACATTCCCTGAAGAGCCTCAAAGTGTTATCAGTGAAAAGCCTGAGAAAGCTGTGTTGTCAAAAACTTGTGAGACTGAGAAAACATAATTGCTTCGTTATGTAAGAACGGTTTGTTGTAGCTTCTGTTGCCTTGCTAACAGAGACAATGCTTGTGATTTGAGCTTCTCAGCTCAGCTTTGGCACCATGAATTGTTCACCAAAATATTTTTGTTTACTTTTGTACCCATCTGACTTGAATGGTGTCATCAGATGAATGCTTGATATCACACTAAGGGGTTTACAAGTTACTGAGTCCGAATCAGAGATCCTCACAGAGCTGCAACAAAAGCTGCATGCACACACGTACTCTGTTCCAACATGACAGAAAATGAGTACACTTGCAGCAGGTCACTACAAAGATCAGGAGTGTGTCATGAGCAGTTATTGCCAGAAGAAGCTGGGAGCAGGGATAGTATCTTTTCATCCACATGATCACACCCAAAAAATGCCCTTTTCAGCAAAATGTGGTCTTGGGATTGGCACAAAGGAAATTTAGATATATCTTGCAGGTTTATGCCAAAAATCATCCATACTGACTTAAACTGTTTTGGAATTATTACTAGCCTCTATCCTGTTAGAATGAGGAACCCAAATCTTAATGGTTCCCTAGAAATTAATAGGATAATAATAATGTTTTGACTTCTAAAGATCTGTTGGTCCCAAGCTGAGAAAAAAAAGTTGCCAGCTCACATCTCTCCATGAGAACGAAAAATAACAAGGATGATGGCTCACCATCTGTTCAGCAATTGATATGGAGAGGTTGGAGGATCTCAGTCCAGGTCTTAGCAGATGTCTCTCCACAGCATCCATGCCCATGGAGGCCGTGTGCACTCAGCTGTGTGCAGAAGAAAGACTCAACACCAGCACTGCCCACACGTTGCACATGCACATCCAAGTCCCTCCTTGGAGGGGCAAATTCAACTTCAAACTGCTTGAACCCTCATGTCCTGCTGACACAAGAGCATTACAGTAATTGGGATCAAACTCGAGCCCCTCAGCAGACGGTTTTAGGCTCCTGCTGATGTGTGTTACACCCCTTTAATTATGCCCATGCAAGGCACTAACAGGAAAAGCTCTCTAATATGTTATTCCCTTTCTAACAACCTATTAACACCCCAGATGAGAACTTTTCTGCTGGATGAATGCTCTCACTCCAGTTACGTGTTCCTTTGTTGCAATCTGTAAGCTGTATCAACTTTTGAAACGTTTCAATTTCACTTTAGAAAGACAGCGCACCTGCAAATCTTAGATCATACAGGGGTCTGCATTCAGAGCTTCACCAGTCTGCTGTCTACAGCAAATTGAAAAAAAGGCTGGTAATTTAAAACTGCACCACAGGATATGCCTTCCAGATGAGTTACTTCATATTTGATTGAGCATTTGCTTTTCTCACCTACAAGGTTTGGGTTGCCACTGCTCTTGCTGGATGTAGTGTCCTGGATCAAACTCGCTCAGACTCCAGCACAAACTTTACCCAAAGGCTTTACAGGAAAACTCTGTGCTGGGAGGTGTGCTCACAAACACAGGTACTTTTCCCTGGACTAATTTAACAGGCAGATGAAGCTCCCAGCTTCAGTCTTCCAGCCCTGGGGAGATCAGCAGGCCTGTGCAGAGGTCCCTGGGGAACCTGCTCCTGTTCCTGCTGGAAGTACTCCGATGGGAGCTTGCTTTATCCTCCCTTGTCACACATTACAGCCAACTAGAGGTGTGTGCAGTGGGGAAATGGCTCATCTTTGCCTGAGGAGTGAACAGGGGAGAGCCAAGGATGATAAGGGAAGAACAGAGAAAACTGGCAATGTATCCTGTTTCTGAACAGAGAGGCAGCTCATACATGACCAGGAGGAGATAAATCATAAACTGTGGAAAGGGATAAGATGGAGGATGGATGGGAAGCACTGCTGTCCTTGAGTTACACAGACTGGCTGGGGAACACGAGCAGCCCTCTTCTTTGAGCACCCCATGGGCATCACTAGTGAGAGACGTGTCTCAGAATCTACAAAATCTACCCCCTTCTTTCCCTCAGATACAAAATTGGATTCTGTTAGTCTTGGAAAAAGCACTGAGAAAAACTGGGAGTTCACGAGTCACTGGAAGCTCTGGCTGGAGACATATCCTGAAGAATCACTATTGATTTTCTGTGTTCTCATACTCACCCCTAGGCATAATTTCTTGGCCACTACCCAGGGACAGGATGCTGAGCCAGATGGACCTTTACTCTGAGCAAATGTGGCCTTTCTGATGTTCCTGTGTAAAGCATGACAAACTGGTACTTACAAAAGGCAGTAAAATTTTTAATTTACTGCTGACAAAAACTTCAATTTAATATCCATTATCTCCACCCTGGTACACGCTTCTTGCTTTGTAATGAAAACAATAAAAGCAAAAGTACCCAGAGACAGGCTATTTACTAGCTCTTTCATCAGTTGTTGCTTCTCAATTTTCTGATTCTCTTCTAGTTTTTGAGATTAAAACCAAAAGGAAAGGTAAACTGATATTGCAACGAAGAGCCACCAGAAGAACAACTCCTGCAAACCTTTGTGAAGAGTTTGGAGAACAGCCTGGTCAGCTGCTTTCCTTACATTGTACAATCTTATAGGGAATGTGGATAGTTTGTCTTCCTCTGAGAGTTCCATGAGGGTATCAAACCAGAGAGAAGCACGTCTACAATGGTTGAACAATATTGGTAGACTCTTTTTTCCTAGAACAGTCCTGTACAATTAAAATCTGCCACTTGAACACTGATAGTTTCAATCTTTATGACATCTTTTGCAAGATTCTTGTGGATTCTTTAAGCTACTTTTTTGAGGAAAAGCATCCAAAGTTACATCCTCATTATTGCTTTGAAAGGAAGTAAGCCATGAATGACAGGTACCTCACAAGGACAACCACCCAAGTCCAGAACAGACTAAGAATTTCCTGCTTGGGAATGTGGTCGGTCACAGCACAGGATAATACAAGGCAGACAGCAGGCTGTCCGCTGTAAGGAACAGTGAAATTATGTCCTCCCTCTCATCTCTGGGTTCATTGATTTCATAAACAGGTGGGGCAACATTAAATTACAGCTTCAGTACCGACACTTGATAGAAGTGAACACAAAGGCTGTGGGGCATTGAGCTCCCACTGGTGCCTGTGACACCAAAGGAATCATCTGTGTTGACACTGAGAACAAGCACAGAAGGAAGTTTGCTTTGAAAGTCACAGCAGTGACTGGGTGTCAAAACCTTGGGGCTGGCACTCAGCTCCATGCAATGCACCAATGCTCTGCCCTTTCAGCTGAAAATGCATCACTGAATCACATTTCCTGCAGGAATGATTCAATAGCTGCTGGTCCCCTGGCCTTAGATCAACTGGTGAGAAACACACGCTGGAGCTCCCTGAGTGAGCTGTTGGAGCTGTGTGCTGGGATTGCTCAGAGAACACCTTATCTGAGGGATAAATGACAAAGTTGTTTGTGTTTGTGTATAGATCCTTTAAGGAGAACTGGTTGCATGACCTTTGATTAAAATGACTCCTTACATTTGATGTCTTACAACTTGGACACTTTTCAGTGACATGGACCCATCCTTCCTATGTTGGCCAAGTTTGGATTAGTTTTGAAGGTTTGTCCAAAATGGAATATTATATATATATATATATATATATATATATATATATATATATATATATATTTAGTCCAAATTACTGGACCTTTCTTCTGCCTCTGAAAAGTTCTTGCCCATGCCTGCCACCTTCAAAAAGAGTACTGGCTTTACTGCAGTAAGAGCAAACCCATCATTAGCTCCAAAGAGAATAACATTTCTTTGTCCAAGTAAAAAGCATTGTTTTATAATAAGTTTTGTTTTCCTTTACAAAGATGCAGGTACTAAATTATTGAATTCAGCTCTGCTGTTTTCACCTAAACACAGATACTCCTCAAGTATTTTCCTCAGGACTGTTTAGTAAAGTTCATTTATGAAAAACAAAATGTAAAGCTTTTTGCAGGGTTGTGACTTGGAGGAGGCTTTTGTAAAGATACTTTTAGAAAAGCATTTGTTTTTCCAGCTCCAAAATATAAGCTGATAATGACCATTTTTAAAATGACAACCCAGTTGATAATGTCAAAAATGAAGCATTGTCAACTTTTTCAAAACAATTTTTGATAATATGAAAATGCCACAAGGCAGTTTTAATTTTGAAGCTGTTCGATTTCTTCTTTGCTTTAAAGACACTGGCCAATTTTTAAATTTTATTTGGCTTCTGTGTAAGGCCCTCCCCACAGAAAGCCACATCATTTCCTGAGTTTACCCAGATAAAATTTTGAGCAGAGCTTCCCCTTCCCCATTGCAAGAGCAAACCTGATCCTGCAAAAGCAAGCAGAATCCTCTCTGCATTACAACTAACTGCACTTTAGAGTGCTTGTAAAAACACATTCTCCTAGCCAGGCAGCCACATGAGAAACAGCTGTGGGTCATGCCAAGTACTGCTAGAGAGATAAATTAATCTTCTCTTCTAAAATCTCTCAGAAGACAATCACAACCCCCAATTAAAAAAAAATATTAGCACTTTTGGTTTTGGGGACTGAGCCAATTAATATTTAAAAAGCAGATGGGTCTCAGCTTGGTCCTTTTAATGTAACTTGGATGTACTCTGTTGAGCAAATGCCTAATAACTTTGTGGGTGTTTGCTTAGAAATGGCATTTCTTTTAATTCAAACACTGGTTCAGTATCTGTACTTTAAAGGGTCAAGTGGAGCTGCTGAATTTGGGAGAGAAGGAAATTCAAATGCTTGATTTGGTCATTTAGAAAAGGTGGAACTTAGAGAAGAGTAAGACTCAGGAATGTGACAGACATAGCACAGCTTGTGCACAGATGCACACAAAGAGGTACCTGATATGTAAAGGATTGCTCTCATTTTTAAGTTGTGTTAGAATGAGACCTGCTGGCTGCTGAGTTATCTGTAAAGACAAGGTGAAGAGCATTTCACAGACTCAGACTGGCTGGAAAAATCTCCATGATTGAGTCCAGCCCATGACCAAACACCACCTGGTCAACTAGACCATTGCTCTGGGTCCTTTTCTTAAAGGCCTCCAGGGACAGTGGCTGCAGCACCTGTGCTGTTGAAGAAATACTCTCCTGAGAGTATTGAAGAATACTCTCCTGTGAAGTTCACTTTGTGCCATTGGAATAATTAATCCGCCATAGAGGAGGTTCCTGCATGGAGAGTTCACACTTGGATTCAGCTTTTAGGTGCACACAGTCATGATCCAGAGTTCCAATTCAATCTCAGACCTGGTTTAGCATGACAGTGGGCAAAAACCTTCAATTGTTTCAGAGTATCCAAGTGAGAAAACCCAAGCCCTGCCAGTGATGCAGCATTGCTCAGTTGAAGTGGGTCAGACACAGAGGCCTTGCAGCAGGGACCTTTGTGTTCCTTACAGGGAACCTCCTCTGCACTGTCCAGGTCCTTCTGGCTTAGTACAGATTTCATAACGTGACTTCACATGAACAGAAATGAGGGGATCATTGCCATCCTGATAGAAATACCAGCTGCAGGTCAGTGTTCACCCTCCCTTAGATCAGCCTCACTGAGGGATTCAGTTATGATGCTGCAGCTCCCCTTTGCTCATGACACTGCTGTGGAAAACACTGGCCTCATCTTCCCCACGCTGCCTGAGCGATACAATAAACATGGAATATTTGGACAGCATCTCCCCTGAACTCTGGAAACAGAGTTTGCTGGAAACACCTTAAAAAGCAAGTCAGAATTCTGAGTTTACAGAAGGGATTCTTTCTCAGTTTATCTGTTCTACGTGCTTTTGTAAATCTTATCTTCACTAATGAAGCAGCAAGCACAGGGGAATGAGCTGGATTCTGTCCTGTCTCTGGCACTACCAGCAGAACTGTCAGCTCAGCAGTGTTTGTAGATTTGCTCTTGCTTGGCTGATGGGAGAGAGAGAACACATTTCTTGGGCAGAGGATGAATCTGTGGGTCAGATTCTGTGCTGCAGTACAGACTCAGGGATTTCAAAGCAAATGTTAGGGCACAGTCATGCTTCAAAAGTAATGGTGAGCTTCTATACTCTTTCTACTCAATGTTTTTCAGAGTAAGTCCTCAATCTTTCAATTTTAAAAGACAAATGCCAGGGCTATGGAGCCAAATTCTCACTAATGTAGTTTGAAGCAATATCAATTTACACATACTACAGGAGATCAATCTCTTTAAAAAGAGTCCTGCTGATTTTTATCTACTATTTTCTTTTAGGCTTCTTACAGAATTATTTTTAGTTAGCATTTAAACAGAATTTCCTGCTCTCTGGAGGAAACCCCAGCCTGAGAAAAGGCTGTCAGGTTCCTACCTAGAACCTTTCAGTATGGGAATCAAGCTGGCTGCATTTTGGAAGTAGTTACTGATTTTATTAAAGAAGCTTATGGAGCCCCAGCAGGCCTGCCAGTTGACTACATGCTTTCAGAGGTTTTTGACAAACACAGTTTGATTTTTAGTTCCTTTACCAGACTTTTCCATTATTTCTCTTGACATGACAGCTTCTTACCACACACAGATCACTACTGATCACAGATTAGGAGCTTTTCTTTTGAAGGTTCATACACATACATCCCTTCTCCTCTTTCCAGGACATTCATTTTTGTTAACTTCTCCTTTTAACCTTGATGGGCAAATACCAACTCTGTGTTTGCTCTCTCACTGCCTGATTTGCAGCACAGTCAGACATGGCAGTGACATAACACAGGACAATTCACATCCAGTATTGGAATAGATATTACAGTGACTTACAGCATAAGGAGAACTGTAAAAGACTTCTCACCTCCAGCTATTACACAGATCAATTTAATCTGGAACACATCCTGAAGCCAAGCATAGGACAGTCTAAATTAGAGATGCCAAGGATCAGGCCCCTCCACAATTCAGGGCACCCTCAGTTATACCCAGAACCAATGGTAGTTGCAGACCTGCTGTAGATGTGCAAGTCTCCCTCAAGAGAAATCAGATATGGAAGACAGTCTCTCAGGCTGCCAGCAATGAAGAATTTCCCCTTACAATATGATACCAGTCACTTTAGAAGCTTACATTTTGGGGATATTTTGGAAGGAGAGTGGAGGCAGATACACCTTCTGCAGTCATAAGTAAATGTCGACATGTTGAACAGGGGATCTGTGGTGTGAGGTTTGTCACAGTGCTCAGAGCTGATTCTGGATAAGTTTTGAAGAGAATTCAGGATCTGTGTTTGCAGAGAAGCTGAGGTTGAGCTCTAGCAGCCAGTGCCAGGATAAACAGCTGAGACTACAACTCTGACTTCCAGTTCTGATTTTGCCTTCTGGAACACTTTGCATGTCATCACTCCCCATGCCAGTAACAGCCACAAAGAGAGGGTTTACAGCAAAAATGAGAACCCTTTTTCCTTTTCTGTTTTATGTGTTAATGTGGCATTGAAAAAGAAAAAACAAGGAAAGATATAAAGGTAAGAAAGAAATAATACTGCCATTCTGAGGACACTTTAATTCAGCATTGACTTGGCAGCTATGAAAAAGGTCTTTGGAAGCTGCCACCACCTCCTATAATGTTTCACAATGGATTTAACACAATGCCTCTCCAAGTATAAAGAAGCAAATGGCACCAGTCCCAAGAAAAAAAATGCACTGACATTTTTTCAGAAGGAAGGAGAAGGTTAAGCAGAACATTGGTATTCATCTCCCATCCTCCTTTCTTCACCTCTCCTTTCCCACGACGACTTAAGGTATTTTATATACAACAAGCCCACTATTTACATTAAGGAAAAAACACAGCCTACCTGCTAAATAGCAAACATACCCCATATTTCAGAAGAGCAATAGTGTGGGAAATGACTTATCATGTGTGATTCAGTCTTGTGTTCCAATATGCATATTGGCATCACCGTACTCATCACTACAGTGAGCACAGAGGATCACAGATTTAGCTGCAAAACACAGCTTTTAGGCACAGTGTTGCACACTGAGCTCCCCAGGCCCCAGAAATACATTGGGACAGACCCTCAGAAATCAGCTCTGCAAGAGTTTATAATGCAAAGGAAAAGCCTGGGGCTCGGACATCTGAGTGGCAGATGCACCAAAGTTCAGCACTGGCCTCTGCTCTTGCAATGTCCCACTGCCCTGTGGGGCAGCAGCAGGATGGATGAGGAGGAGCCCTGGGGTCACACTGGTGTGGGGCAGCAGCAGGATGGATGAGGAGGAGCCCTGGGGTCACACTGGTGTGGGGCAGCAGCAGGATGGATGAGGAGGAGTCCTGGGGTCACACTGGTGTGGGGCAGCAGCAGGATGGACTCAGGAGGAGCCCTGGGGTCACACTGCCCTGTGGGATAGCAGCAGGATGGACTCAGGAGGAGCCCTGGGGTCACACTGGTGTGGGACAGCAGCAGGATGGATGAGGAGGAGCCCTGGGGTCACACTGGTGTGGGGCAGCAGCAGGATGGACTCAGGAGGAGTCCTGGGGTCACACTGCTGTGGGGCAGCAGCAGGATGGACTCAGGAGGAGCCCTGGGGTCACACTGGTGTGCTGCAGGCAAGGCACAGGGAAGCAGGCATGTCCTGGGGTCAGGCAAGGGCAGCAGGTGAGCTGCCCAGCTCAGACATTCATTAATGACACCTACCCATGCCAAGAGCCCCTGTGGGGAGCACTTACAGGAAGGGACAGAAATGAAGGCCAAGGCTGTCACCGTGCTTTGTGAGAGCCTAGGACACCTCACTGCCATCCCATTGCTACTAAAGGAATAACCTGTTCATTGATGGTTGTGTACCAGGTAAGCTGCCTTTCACCGTGTCTCCCCCAGGGTGATGTGGTCCATGCTCTTCCTCTCCTCATCTCCCCTTCTCCTCTGTGCTGAAGTTCTGCTCTTCTCCTCTGCCAAAGGGGACTGCACACCCCCAGCACGCAGTGCCAGACCCGTTGGTCCTGCTGTTGCTAAGAGACTGAGAGATCCTGCCCACTCAAATTCCCCTACAAATCCCAATGTTCCTCCTATTTACACTCCTGCCCTACTGAGATACTGTTGATACAACCTTAGTATCCAGATCCGTAGGGGTTTTATGGGACGTTTTCTCCCACTGACCAGCACTACTGAGAAAGTCCCAAAACATGATACTACAGTGGATAGCATGTCTTTAGGGAATTAGCACAGATAGAGATGCAAAGCACTCTTGTGGGAAACCACCAAGGCCAGAGGAGGGCAGAGATCTTGCCTAGATCTAAAAGGATTATGTACATCAAGACAGGTTCACAAAAATATCCTTGGAAAGCCAAGCTAAAAGTGGGCCATTAGAGGTCACAGCAACTAGCATAGCACAGGACTGCTCTAATGCATGAAGTCCTGCCAAATGTTACTAATTATGATTTTATTTCTCTGTTCAGATTGATTTCCCCCCTTCCCCCTAGAATGCAGAGGAGTTTACTGTGACAATACTTCTGACAAGAGTCTCTCTCAAGCTCACAGAAAGGCTAGCAAAAAACAAACAATAACAAATCTTATTGAGAAGGGAAAAAACTGGGTTAAGTTTTTAAAACACCCTGAAGTATTGTCATGTTGCTAGGCTGACAGAGTTATCAAATCACTTCAGTCCCTGACACTTGTGACAGATTCTTGCAGACTGGTAATAGTTCCAATTTCACGGCCCGTTTGCTGCCCGTGTCTTTCATGCACACCACCTGCAACTTGCTGGATCCTTTATTCTCTGTTCTATTGGAGACACCGATGAGTTTGTATGGAGAGAGCTCAACCATCACACCAAAACCATGGAAATATGCCAGTGGGTGATGACATGACACCTTTGTGTGTGCACAGAAATTGCTTAGGCTGGAAAGCTTCCCCAGCTGGACAGGAAGCATAAGGACAGCAGATTATGGAGACTGAGAAAAGACTATCTCAAAAAAAACCAAAAGGAAAAAAAGATTCAAGGTAATGAACTGGCCAAAGAGCTCCAGATTAATTTTACAGAGGGAGTAGAGCTTGGGGTACATCAGCAAACAACTTCAGAAGTACCCATGGGAATGCTGTTAATTAATAAAGGGAGCAAAGAGATTTGGGGCCAGTCTGTAGGAAACTGGGGCTTCTGTTCCACCCTTACAAGTTGAACTTTCCATTCATAAGCAAGACAGACAGACATCAAACAGGTCACCCCAAGAAAGGCCCAACTAGATGGCAAATAGCCATCTGCTTGTGCCTTTGTCACCAGGGCTGAAAAGCCTTACCCACTCTCAGATCACCTCTCCTCATATAGATTTCATGCAAAGTGATCAGATCTTCTGCTGATCTTTCCATGCAGGCATGTTTTCCACACTTAGATAATTTGAAAGTGATTTTAAGGATTTTTAGTATTAAATAAAGCTGTTTTGGAAAGAAAAAGGTAAGCCCTCAAAGTTTAACAAGTATTAATTAAGAATAAAAGGAATAACAAGTATTCCTTTTCTGTGTGCTGGAAGGCAGTTTGGGATCAAAATCCCATGCAGACTGCCTGAGGTGAACAGAAACTTCTGAAAAGAGGCAAGAATCAGAAGTGTACAGGAAGCTGATGGGCAAAGCAGCAAGTGGAGGCTGACAGAACTGACAAAGGAGAATTACAGGTAGCTGAGGACATGGCATGTTTGAGGGGACAGCTCTCCCGCAGAGCAGAAAGGCAAATTATACACAGAAGAAGCAGGTGTGGATAAAACAAGTTGTCTGTGCAATGTTTATAAGGAAGGGGGAATGTGGAGAAGATGCCAAGAACAGCCATACATTTTTGGGAAGAAAGCAGAAATAGTCAGAAATTGAGATAATGCCAGAAATAGTTATAAAATTTTTTAGAATGTCACAAGGCTGACAAAACATCAGGGCCAGATGGGATCTGTCTCAGAAAAATCAAGCAATTAACTAAAAAAAATCTAAAAAACCCAAAATCAATCCCCCAAAAAACCTCAAACCAAAATACAAAAAAATACAGCAGCATAGGAATTGAAAGAGTGAGGTCCATCATGCTTCACCACTGCCACTTTCCCATGGACAACTGAGTGAAATAAACCCTGGCTGAACCCAGTTAAAGCCATATTGAATGTGCCACAGGAAGGTAAAACTCCTGAGGATTCAGCTTCTTACAGGGAAAAACTTCCCAGAGCTGCAGCCCTTTGCAGCCACTTGCAAGGTGTCCATCTGAAAAGGCAGCAAACACCTTTGGGGACAGCTGCTGCCCACAGCACTTTGTGCTGCTGCTGAGCAAGAGGGATGGGGACCCTCCTGCTGGGATGAGAGGGATAAAAACCAACCAGAGGGACCAGAAGGGAGCAGGGCCTGGCGGGCTGGGGAGGTGCTGGTGCATATTGAGACCTCTGGGGGATCCAAACCCCAGGAAAAACCCCACAGCTTCACTTCCACAGTGAGGGGGTGTGCACAGAACAGAGGTGTTAATTAAGGACGCACAGGAACCACTCAGGAAGTTATGATCTCATTAATGAGGATGACTAAATGGAGAACCATACTTAAAGCTGTTGGGCATGGGTTTTCCAGTTTAATTGGGCATTTGAAATGCTCTTTTAAATGCAGTGAGAGCTAGCAGAGAAGTCTGTTCAACGTAGAAGCACACTGGGGCAAAGTTTCCCAAGCAACCAGAGTAAGGCTTTCACAAGAGGAATGAGCACTGGCCTTGCAGATAAGGCACTGGAGTGCTTAGGGTGAGATCATGGAATTGAATCTCTCAGTCTCTGGTGACGTGGCTGGACAGTTCCCTACAACCATATCAATAATAAATATTCCAGCTGCCTCAGCCAGCATTCCTATAGAGCCCAGGAGACTCAGATGCTGCAGTGAAATATTTGCCAGCTTTTTGTGACACAGAGCCCAGTGCAGATTTCCCCAGCGAAGAGCCCTAGGCCTCCTCTAGCACAGAAAATCACTTTGGGATGGAAAACACCACTGAGAACTGCAATCTCCCTGAAATAAAGTGGTTCAGATTGAATTAGGCAGTTTTGTTCAAGGGTAGAAAACTGCAGGCTGTCCCCTCTCCCTCAGCCTTTGAAAACCAAAAGCAGTTATGGTAGTCTTTCCCTGAGCTCACCATGGCCCTCTATCCAGCTGCTACCCCTTTTTGCCTAAGAAATAAAGAAACTGAATCATTTCCACCACAAACACCCCTTTCAGGGTTTTGGGAATATTCCCTGCCCAGTCCCCATTGCACTTGACTCCTCTCTTTAAATCAATGTACCAGGTATAGGCTTCCTGTGGGAGAGAATAACTCACAAGATCAGCCAATGCAACATTAATCCCATTCGAGATTAAAAAGAATTTAAGCAGGTGTTCTTCTATGCCAAAAAGCAATTTAAAGTAATCTTCCAGCTCTGGCAGGAAAAATAAAAAAGAAGTAGATGGATTTCAGGAAGAAAATAAATATAGCTTAGCAGGCAGTGGATTAAACTGATCGCACACTGATAGCATAAGGAGTCTTTTGCAGCTGGATGAATTGCTAAAACAAATGAACCAGCCTTCCTTCCCACGTGTCCTTGCTTGAGTCCACTCACAACAGGACTTTCAGTCCCCATGCACTCTGCTCATGTCAGCTGCCCTGCCTGAGCAGCAGCTTCTCTCATTATTGCCTTCCTGATTATGACAACCTTCAGTTTTACATTCACAACTCTTGCCAACATTAGTTGGGTGCATTAAGCCTCGGGTGAAGATCTGCAATTTCTTCTTTTGCTGAACAAGCTTAAAAATACCATTTTTCTCCTATTTTAATTCCTAATAGCTACAGAACATTGCTACAATCTGTTGTATGTCAGTGCAGCATTTGCAAAACGAGCAAGTACAGTCTCAAAAAATTAAGTCCCCTAGTTGCTCATAAGGGAGAGAAAGAATTGGCAGCAGATAAAGTTCATGTTGCAAGGAATACTTGACAGTGCATATCTAAAACTTCTCCCTCTTGAACATAACAAGAGGCCTCCCCTTTGGATCACCAGATGCCCTCTCACTGAGTCCCATCCCCACTGGAAAGCTTGGAGTCCAGTGGGTTACACCATAAATCCCCCTCAAATTCTTACACATCACTAATCATCAGTGATCTCAAGAAAGCATTCCTCAGGCAAAACCCTTTTGTCTGTTCTCAGCAAGTGTGCTTGAAACTGTTGAACTCCTGCTGAGGATATCTACACCCTGGAACAGACCAGAGACCTCCTGCTGTCCCACAAAGGGCTGGACAAAACCTTCAGCATGGACCAGAGCCCAGGCAGCCATGCTTAAGAGAACATAAACCATCTTCTACTCCATGCAGAACACTCCCCATCCCACTGGAAACCCCTGAGCTACCCAGCAGTGCTTATGCCTTACACCTCCTCTGATGTGACCTGTGCCACTAGAGCTGCTGATTTCCATCCAACGGAGACTGCAAAGCTATGGGCAACTGCAGCAGAGAAACAAAGACTGAATGACTCACTCTTCTGGACCCTTCACTAATTTTTATTATTGGTCCCTCCAGATAAAACGTAGAACAGTACAAGGGAGGGAACTTTTTTCCACTGTTCCTGTGTTGGTAAATTTGATTCCTCACAGCTGTCAAATACATGGGTACCTTTCTCCAGGATCAAAGTTTATGTGTGCTGGTAAACCAGCCTCTGACACCACCATGATTCAAGCAAATCCCAGGAAAGGGGAGCAGCATATGCTTTTCTATTTCTCAGCTTTCTGAAAGGGCTGTCTTATAATACATAACATTTATATATGTCTGAACCAGCTTTTATTGAGAAGCAAAAAGTACTATGTAAGAGGCAAAAAATCTGACCAAAGGAGCAATTTCATTTAAGGCAGAGTTTTGCAGAAGTTTACCTGATTGCTGTGGTTCTCGAGCCACAGAACATCATTTGCCTCCCTCAGACTTAATCTGAGAGTAACAGACTGTGTGCAAAAAGCTCCCATCTCATCTCACACTCCTGCTAGAAAACACGTCCAAGAATGACCTTAAGGGGGTCAACCCAAGTGTAAAATGAAGGGAATCTCATCTGTCCAAACACTGCCTTAAATTGTAACTCAGACATCCTAAAACCCCTAAATCCACTCAGTAATCCATTCCCACTTACCTTTCAGGGTTGTTTAATCTTTCAGGCGCCTACCTTTAAAGGTCCTTCATTACACAGACAAATTATTTCCCTGTCACATAATCGCAGTTGCCTCCTGCTGCTCATTAGTGCTCCTCTATGAATAGTGGTGTTTCTCTATCACCTGCAGTTCTGCTGTGATTTACTTTAGGCTTTTGAATCCTTCCTATGTCCTTCAGAATATCCATGACCAGAGCATGATGGTAACAGCATTCAGCTTTTAAATTATAGTCTCTGGCAAACTATACTCACTCGGGAAACCAAGCACACAGATGCTGGGCTCTACTTTGCACAAAGTGTACTAGATGTATTAGATGCTTGTCCTGCAAAGAGGGAAAAGCAGAAAGGATGCCAAATGGAGGAAGATACCTAATTTTCCCCTACAAGTTTCTCCTAAACTTAACCATAGAAACAAATGCTCAACTTAAGCAGACTTGATCATTCCTGGAAGATTGAAGAATCTGCCTCTCCACCAGCTGCAACACAGAACTTAACATAGCTGCGTAAGGAAACTGGATTTTTTGGGGGGAGGCTAAAAGTTCTTGAAGGAACAGGGTCTCATCTTGGCCTACAGCAGCAATTTGGCTGTGTGGGAATAAGGCTGGTACCAGAAGATACAGGACAAGGCTGAAAGAGAAAAATGGATCAGCATGTGGAGACACTGGGTTTGGCAAGAAGGTGCCCCTCAGTAGAAAAGAAAGGGGGAAAAAGGAGACTGTATTCTGGTGTAGGAATAAATTTGGAAAACACAAACATTTTAAACCAGAAAGCCTTGGGCATTTCCAAGCACGGTAACTGATCTACTGAACTGTGGTATGAGAGGACTGAATAATCCAAAATACTAAATGCCACAAGAGCTAACACCTAGAAACTTTGTACTGCCCACACTTACAAAAAGTGAATGCCCAGGAGCACCACATAATGCCTGTGATCAATAATTAGCTCATGTTGGGGAGGATTGCTCAAACCAAAGAGCATGATGGAGTGCACAGAATGCTAAATCAGTAACAAGGTGTTGTGCTATGTTGCAAGGAAGAAAGTTTCTTGGAGAAAGGTGCTGAAAAAGGGGGTAATGAGGTTACAACAAGAAAAAGAAGAAAAGGGAACTTTTCAACAGTATAAGAGAATCTCCATAAGCTCAAATGGGGATAGAGACATTCAAGACTTAAAAAATAACCTGCAGTGAAACAAACAGCCAGTGCCACAAGATCACCCCCGTGACACTGGCAGCTGGTGTTTACAGTGTTTCTGATGTGTTTATAGCCTTCCTGATGTTTTCCATGAGAATGTTTGTTTCAATGGCAGAAGAGAAACCAGGGCAAAAAATACAGGTAGCACAGAATTAATAGAGCAAGGACCTCCTTTTCTTTATTATAGACTTTTGTGAGTGTTTGAAGATAAACTAAGATCTGCCTCTAAGTTTTGTCATTTTTGTCCCTTTCCACCCAAAAGACTTAATGACAGGGAAGAGCAAAAGAAAGATTAAGACAAAGAATATTACTTCAGTGGCAGAAAATTATCAACAGAATACAATTCAGAGCAAAGGGCTTCCATTGGACAAGCAGTTTGTGTCAGGAGACAAGCAGGGTAGAAATTGATTCTAGTGAGCTTGCTTTCT
The DNA here is from genome assembly GCF_021018805.1 of Prinia subflava. Taxonomy (NCBI): domain Eukaryota; kingdom Metazoa; phylum Chordata; class Aves; order Passeriformes; family Cisticolidae; genus Prinia; species Prinia subflava. The sequence continues at coordinate 97,387,207 of NC_086248.1, forward strand.
TTATCTTACATGATGCAGCTGCCTGACTCTATTGATGGTTTCAGTAAAGGTTAACATCTTTGTTAACCTGTAACAGTCACAGGTAAGTTCCAGAATAAGTCTCTGAATCTCTAGAGATCATTCTAGAGGTGTTGCCAAATCATTGGGACAAATTGACACTGACATAAAGCTCAAGTCACACTAGTTTAAAACAACAACCCACAACTGAACTGCAGGCAGACCCAAATCCAAAGCTGTGATGCAATAATTGATAGATCAAGCTCCAGATTTTTGTTCATGTCTCAAATTTCTTGGAAAACCCTGAATGCAGGAAGACAAACTCGGGACTGGGATATCTGCTCTACTTTTAGGGCAAGCATGAATGACTCAAAATGGGGCAAGGGAATGTTTGTGCTTGTAGAATTGCTTTGGGCCTGTCCAGAATGTCTCTCTAGTGCCTGTCCTCTTTCCTCTCCTACCTTGTCATTGCTACCATAAGTACAGGTTTTCCTGGTTATTTTCCCAGTTTCTCTGTTGGGAGAATTTACTTACTGTGGATTTTCTCTCTCTGAGCAACACAGTCAGTCTGTGAATGTAGGGGCTGTTACAGAGCCTGGCACACACACGGGGCATCATGTAATCATCCAAAGCTGTTTGGAGGAAGAACAACTGCATGAGCACTGAGCTGAGAAGAAACAAAACCAGCTACGTGCTTTAAAACATGAAGACTCTTGTGAGGAGTTCCTCGTGTTTCCCAGACATTACTGCAATTCATTTTGCACAGGCTGTAAGGATGAAGGGATGCTTTAACTGAAGCCTGGAAAGGAAGGCAGGAGCCAGGGGAACTGATTTGTCCTGGAGTCCTAAGCATTTCTTGGTGCTCTTGGTATCATCTCATGTTTTCAAGACATAGAAGGACACAGCTGTAAATGCCAATATTAAAAGTCTTAAGCTAATAGAAATTTGTGGAAACTAAGATTTCCTGTTGTTTTGACACTCACAGAACAGAGGAATAATAAATAGATATGAACCTACTATTGCTCCCAGTGGAAGCAATGCAGGATTTCCACCAGATTGGACAAAAAGGATTCCTTTTTTTTTTTTTAACTAGTGGGAAGTTTTGTGTGTGCAGGATATACCCATGTACTATGTCAGCAATAAGTGGTGCTCCCATTTGCACCAGGAAAAGCTCCCCGAGTCACAAACCCAGCCTCATGTGACTGTCTGACACTTGTCAGACAAAAGCAATTTATGAGGTCTCAGTGTCATGACAAGGCTCTGTGCTGACACGGGCCACAAGTGGCACTTCCACAAGTCATTCCTCTGCACAGAGGTGCATTTGTCTCAGCGAGGACACAGGGCTGTGCCAGCCCCAATCTCAGCTGCTGCAATGGATTTTCTAGTGGCAGGCATACCTCCAGCCTCCTGCACATGAATGAGATGAATTGATCTCCTCTGCTAGGAGAGCTCTGCACTCCTGGAGCCAAAGCCTGTGTTCAGTCACAGCCTGTGGGGCCCTGGATTTACTCTGCTCTGCTGGAGTGCAGACTGCAGGGCTCCTCCTGTCCCTCAGGGACTGTCAGGGAGCAGCAGCTCTGCTTGGCTCCTGACTGTCTCTGTTAATAACACTTCTAATGACTTGTGTTTGCATCTATTCTTGTATCTCCTAACATACTTGTAAGACACCCAAGGCTGCTTTGGAAGGAACCCAAGCTCAGGAGTGAGGTGTATCTAAAATAGATGAGCCCCTGGTTGCTGTAGATATGTCATTGGTATTCATTCAGTTTGCAGGAGTCTTTTCCTCCCTTTCCAAAGTCAGAGGCAGCCTGTGGTCTGCCCAGTCCTCAGAGCACTGTAACAGAGAAACACCATCCTTCCTTTTGCAGGATCACCAATTCTCCACTGAACGTGTTCTCCACAGGAATATCACAAATACAGGGCAAGCAGGGAAAGAAGGAAAGGTCATTCTACAGCTGCAGGGTAAACTAATACTAAACTATCTGATCTTAAGTTCCTTTTGGCCTGACAACACTTCCCTCATTGTTTAGTGTACAACTCAAAATGTCCATACCTGCAAAATGTTTGGGATACAGCTTATTTAGACCCTGAGGAAAACAAAAGGAAACACTCCCATGATAAAATCTCCCGTGATAACTCCTTGAAAGCCAGCAGCGACCATAATAAATCCCTTCTGCTATCAGCTAGGATATCATTCTCCCCTGACTGGTGTTTGGTGGCCATGAGCCACACACTGGAGTCCCTCAGGACTGATGGATATGAAATTCTCGGGATATTGATCAAGGCCCCAGCATCTACTGCCCACAGCAAGTGCAACTCATGGGAGTACAAGAGCATCCACGAGCAGTGTAACTCACCACAAAGCCTTGGCCAAGGCTGCCACTGTCAACCAGAAAGTCCAGCTCAAGTCTGGCCAGCACTGGGACAAGGCTGTTTCACACACAGGTTCTCTGTCCACCCCTGCTCATCCAGGAACAGACAACTGCACTCTACTCTTTGCAAGACTGGAGGAAGACAGAGTCCAGACTCCTTTGGTTTCAAGGGCTACAAGAGTGTGGGAGGCCCAGCCATCTGCACGATGTCCTTGCTGCCACCCGGGCCAGCAGCACCTATTCTTCCACCAGACATCCAGGAGATTCAGCTGTCTCAGCTTCCTTGTGCCTACCCTTGACACAGCAGCACTATTTGTCTTCAGCTTAACAGCGCATCCTGCAGCACTTCCCCAGAGAGAAGTCTGGGGAAGAATGTGTTGCCAGCCCTATGTGTCAACTTACTGGTGCTATACTGGTGTGCCACGGGAGTTCCACGGTCTGAAACACCACTCTGAATTCAGGTTGAGTTTGTTGTTTGCTTTTTTGTTTGTTTGGTTTTTTAAACCACTTTTTTGCCTCAACTGCAGAAAAATATAAGTACATATATATATACTTAGCAGTCCTGTGAGCTGTTTTCATGCTGAGAAGTAAAACGAACATTTTAAAAGATCAGCTCTGAGGAAATCTGAGTACTCTTAGTAGGCTAAGCGATAACCCTATTTTCATTTTAAAAAACCCATGAATTCAGCCCAGGGCTGCACTTCCCTGCTCAGGTCCCAGCACACCTTTCCTGGCTGAAGCCCCCCAGCACAGCCTCCTCATCCAGAGCGAAGCCTGCAGCACACAGAGCTTTGCACGGCTCTCACACACCATTCAGGGAGTGAGGAGCAGCCTCTGCAGGGTAAGGTTGCCACCAATTTGTTTAGAAAAGTTGGGAATGTCACAGCTTGTCACACGAGGGTATCCTTCATACCCTCAGGAGGCAGACATAAGTTCTGCCCAGGGCGCCCGAGAACTTCCAGGGCACCGGCAGCGCAACATCCCCGATGCAGCTCGGTCTGGGAGCGGTGGCATTCTAACAGCGGGCAGAGGAAACCTCACACACTGCCAGCTAATCCTGCAGAAGTAAAGGAACTAACTCACGTTTGTCACGGGCTTTGAGATATTCCGAGGAAATGTTCCACAAAAGCCAACTTGTTATTAAGTATTTCTGACAAAATATTGTTTTAATTAATCTCCTCAGTCTTTGATTTTTTGTTTGGGCTGCTCTCACGATGGCCTTTTGCTTGCTGTTACTGCAGGTGATGTGGGCTCACCCACACAATTGCCAGAACCTATAGAGAATTGTCACTGCAGGTTATTGATTGTGTTCCAGCTTGGATTCCGCTTTGTACAGGCTCTAATTAATCCATGCTCATACCATAAGGATTTCTCATCTGACTTGTGGTTTGATCAACCAGCAGAGAAATATAGAGTCCCTACCAGTTACATCAGATCTTTCCAAGAGAAAGTGCAGCTCTCCAACAGCTTTGTGTCTAGGCACTACAGGGTCTAGGCTGTCATGAACTATTTTGATGGAAATAAATGTCACCATTAAAAAAACCCCAACCAAACAAAATAAAAATCCAAAACAAAAACCCCAAACAAAACAAACAAAAAACCACCCCAAAAAACCCTCTCCAAAAAGCCAAATTAGTTAATGTATTTCAGAAACATATCTACACTTTGTGCTTAAACAAAAAAAGTCCTATGTGTTTATTCAAAAAAAATCTTCTGATTTTTTTGGATAAAATGCACTCAGAAGACAAGCCAAAAGATAAGCAAAGAAAATAATGAGATAACCAGATAAGCAAAGAAAGCCTATTGTTAGAGATGAAAGAATTTGCACGGGTTGTCTATGTTTTTGTGGTTTCAAGCCCAGTTAGTAGAAAAATAAAATAATGTACCCTAGGAAGAAGATTCTGCATTTCCCTCATTTAGTTTACCCAAGCTTTTCGTTGTGCTAATTTGTACTCTGATCAATTAAACTGTTGAATGACGCATTTGTCGGGTGGTATTCAAGTGGCATAAATAAAGCAGTTCAAGGTTTCTCCTGGAATCTAAATTCCTAGCAGGAGTTTTTTGGCAAAACTGCAGCTTCAAAATGCACAGTAAGACACAGAGTACCCTCTCTCTCATGGAAAACTCCTGCATATGTGTCACACTTACATTTTATATCAGGATTAATGACTTTAATATTTTCCCCGTTTTCTCTGCCGAATCCCGTCTGCAGCGACAATTATTGTGTGTGTTTTTTTTTTAACCTAGACACGCTCAAGTTTTGCTCACATTTCACCCATTGTATTCCGTGCTGAACAATAATTACCAGCCCTACAAAGCCTTGTTTCGTCTCTCGGCACCGAGGAATGAAGACACTTTCACACCAAGCTGCGCTTAGCTCTCCGGGGTCACAGACTTCTCTGCCTTCCCATTCTCGTGTCTCCCCTCCCTCCTCCTCCTCACCGCAGGGATTTTCAGCCACTGACCGCGTGTGGGTTTAATGGACACTTTTCCTTACACCTCCAGTTTTTAAGGGTGCGTGGGGCACGCTCTCCCACCGCCTCCTCGCCCGGAGTTCTCTCCCGGTGGCAGCGGGGGACGGGGCGGCAGCGCCCCGCCTGCCCCTGCCCGGGCGGGGCGGGAGCGCTCCGGGAGATGCGCTCCGCGCCGGGCACAGCCGCGCCGGGCACAGCCGCGCCGGGCACAGCCGCGCCGGGCACAGCCGCGCCGGGCACAGCCGCGCCGGGCCGGGCACAGCCGCGCCGCAGGCGGGATCGGCCCCGCGAGGGGCGGGCGCGGGGCGGGGAGGGGTCGGCGCGGGGGGCGCGCAGGCGGGGCCGCGCCCGGCGGCGGGAGCGCGCTCGGCGGCGGGAGCTGCGGTCCCGCCGGGGCACGGCCGCGCCGGCCATGGAGCCCTCGCCCAAAGACGGCGAGAGCGCGGCGGCCGCGGAGCCCGGCCGGGGCGGCACGGCCCCGTCCAGCGGGGTGGTGGTGCAGGTCCGCGAGAAGAAGGGCCCCCTGCGCGCCGCCATCCCCTACATGCCCTTCCCCGTGGCCGTCATCTGCCTCTTCCTCAACACCTTCGTGCCGGGGCTGGGTAAGGATGCTGCGGGAGGGAGCGAGGGCGGGCGGCCGGGGCGCGGGTCCCTCTCCCACCTGCGGCCAGGGCTGCCGGACCCCGCCGCGGCGACAACTTTCCCCGACGGCACGGCGGGGAGGAGCGGAGGGAGGCAGGAGCTCCTCCGCCAAGTTTCGCAGCGAGGTTCGGGGCAGCGCCCTGAGGGCTCCCGGGGATCCGCGGGGCAGCGCCCGCGCCTGGCGGAGCGGGCGAGGGTCGCAGTTCCCTCGGGTGGCAGCAGGACCGGGGCTGGGGCTGGGGCAGCTCCGCGGGCACAGCCGGGACACAGAGCATCCTCCGAGCCCGCCGGGCGGGGATCGTGCGGTGTGGAAGGGATTCAGCTCTTCGGGCTCTCGCGAACTGGGATTGCAGTCAGAGGACCAAGCTCACGGTGACCACATCACTCGCTAGCTAGAGACGAGCTTTCAGAGCCCACCGTCCCGGGTTTTCTAAGGAGAGCCCTGGAAAGTGTTAGGACGTTGTCCAGAGAAACTGGAGATTCACCGTTTCTCAACATGAAGTCTCTAGTGTGCTCAGGTCCCTAAGATGTGACTGCATCCTTTCTATATTTCCTTTTTCTAAACTTGAATTAGGAATTGCTTACTGCAAGAGAAGCTTAAGAGTTTGAACCCTACATAAGCCCCTGGAATACAAGGCTAAATACAAACATTCTAGCTGAAAGCAAAATAACCACACTAATAAAAACCAAACCAAACCCAAACAAAATAATCCATGACTCATTAATCCATACCTCAAGTCTCTCATAGTCCATTTCTGGCTGCTGCTTCTGTTACTGTGGCCACCACAGAAGCCTTCCTTGTGATATGGGAGTATCCTCCAGCTAGCCCTGCTTTTAAAGAGCTACTGCCTGCCTTTAATTGCTTCGTGTGCTTCAGGTGGCTTAATTCTTTAACAAATCTGAAATTCTTAAAGTTCTGATTAAAGCACTACTCAAGTACGAGTGGGATAGTGCATGCAACATGTAGAATGCATTGCTATTCCAGCATGCTCGCTCCGAACCTGTGGATGTATTCCAGAGGAAAACTTGCACCTTTTGAAATACCTCTGAGTTTTCCTGTGGAAGGGCTGGTGTGCTGTGTGCTTCCAGATACAATCCATTCTGCTCGGGTGTGTTGTTCACATCCCTTATATGCAGCCACCTGAGGAACCTCAAGTGATGAATCAAAGACAAACTCTGGAGCTGAGTTCTGTCATGGGGCTTTAGGTTTCCTGGGGCTCAGTTTCCCACTTTGGAGAGCGAAGTTCAAAACCAGAGTTTTCAAAGCAAGTGTTATTTTCTGTTGGCATTGAAGACAACACATCTTCACTGCAGAGGCACAGGAAAAAGCCTGACTTACCACGCCCTTTTCCTTCCCAAGTTATCTGACACTTCACAAAGCACACTGGAAGACCCTCGGTGTTCTCCCTTCACCCCAGGAGGGCAGATCCCCATCAGCCATTCCCCTGTTGGACTCGGCCTGCAGTGTGGTTCTGTGCCTGGAGCTGCTCCTGGATGCTGCTGGGGGCCGGGGTTGTGCCTCCCCTCCTGCAGAGGGTGCCCAGGGCAGGGAGCAGACAGCGCTTCCTTCCCGAGTGTGAGAGCTCAGGGCTCCAGTCGGGGCTGGCTGGAAGCCTGGGAGTTGAATCTGGACTGTGCAGCTCTGTTGGTTTTGTAACCACTCTCAGGCTGGACCAGCACGAAATGGGTTTAAATTCCATTTTTAATTCTATTTGTTTTTTCTGAACGGGCTGAGATTTTTTAAAAATTTATTTGCCATTTGATGCACTGATTTCGGCGGTAGGATCCGGCTGGCTGTGCCACTGTTTCTCCCCTGCTGAAAAAGTAGCAAGCCAAACAAACTATAAATGAAAAGGAATCCTTCCCTGTGGCATCCCCACAGCCTGGTGAAATGCAGTGTTTTGGAGATGCATCCCAAACTCACTATGCAAAGCACGGCACTTGGTTTGTACATAAATGAACCATTCTGTTAATGAAGCTGCTAATATCACATGCACATTGAGAGAAAACTCAGTCTGAGATGACACACCTGACTAGAATACAGATATTTACAATCTCAGCCATATCCTGTCATGTATCACATAGCCCACACACCAGGGGAAACAGGAGGATCACGAATCTACTGGCAGGAATGTTCAAGGTAGAAAGAGATTTTGTGTCATTGTTGTGCTTCAGCCATCTCAATGAGCTGAGCAATGCTTGTAAAATAGATAAAATTTGCAGTGGTGTGAAGTGTTCACATCAAGGATGTGAGCCTGTTCCCTGCGAAGTAATGGCAAAATTCCCTTCAGTTCCTGTAGTCCAGATCGATAACATGTTAAAATGATGTTTCACAGGCTCCTTGAGTATTTCTGCCTGCTTAGTTGGAGAGTGTGACTGTTTTTAGGTGTTAATGGAAGTCCTCTCTTTCTCAGTCCCTAAATTCATCCCTCGTCTGTTCTGCATGTAGTTGTCATTTGTGTGTGGACCCTGCAGTGCAATTGCAAAGAAGGGTCAGAGACCACTGGTGTAGACAAGAAAATGGGCAACACTGAGTAAATCAAGTTTTCCACTGCTTGGGGACTGCTGCATCTGAGGTTTTCATTAGTGCCCCGTGCCTCAAAGCAGCGATATGCAAATAGAAATTGTACTCTGGTGTGGGCTTCCAAATCCTTGGGCAGTCTCTCACCATCTGAAAACCTCTATTTTTCAGTTAATTATCTTTCCTCTGTTACGGAAGTCACCTGTAAGGGTGAAATATGAGAGTTTTAAATATCTGGTTTATTTTTCCCTTGTGCTATTTATGTTTTGCAGTAGTACTCTATTTGGACAGCAGAAGTAACACTTTCTCTTTGTTTACAGTCAGTTTATTATTTTCACTTGGTTAATACTCAGAGTTTTATGTAATAACTCAGAACTGCAGGTTTTAAAATGCATCGTAAACTCGGTTTTAACTACTCATTCCATACATGTTACAAAAGATGTAGTTCATAGTAATTTTTTCACACCCAGGGGTATGTTAACTTTTGCCTTGCCGAAACTTAAAATTCAGACCAAATGCAGAGTAAAAACTCTTGATTAGTCCATCTTGTAATCTGTTTTGCTGAATGGCCTTGAAATGACACATTTGCTGTGACAGGCACGACCACTTGGAAATGTTCTGGATCAGTTTTCCATGGTCCAGTGCAGTCTTTCTCATCTGTGTCTAGCAGGGCTATAGGGCTGATCTGTAATGAAGGTGTCCCAAGCTCAGGTTCATTAGAAGAGTGGGTAGGAAGAGGAGGGAGGAGCCAGAAGGTGCTGTGGCAAAAGCCATTGGTCCATGGCTACCAGTGCTCCAGCTCTGCCACAGGCATTGCAGCCTCTGCTCTGGCTTTGGGTTTCTGGGGCAGGCTCGGAGGCATCAGGGCCAAACCATGCAGTGATGAGCTCTGCAGAGCGCAGATGCAGCTGCCAGCAGAGACAGAGGTGTGCCCAGTTCTGAGCAGGACGGCGCGGTGTGCACCTGCAGCCCGTGCAGGTGGCAAAGGGAGAAGGGCTGGCCGTGCCCTTTAGCTGGCAGACAGTGTTCTCCTGGAGCTGCCGTGTGCCAGTCAGCGTGGGAGAAGATCTGGCTCCTTGTCATTCCCAGAGCTGATCCATGGGAATCTTGCCCTCCTTCCTCTCTGCTCTTCCTTCTCTCGACATCCCATGTGTGGGAGGGGGTAAACGAAGAGGGGGGGGGGGGAGCTTGAGGGAAATGTGAGAAGTGAGTGAAATTATCTGAAAGCCTGAGTTATTCTCCAAGATTATTCCCTCCTGTCAGGAAGGGGGTGGACTTTTGGATCCCAGCCTGCGTCGTACGTGTACACTATTTTTATGCAGGGAGTAATTGAAATACGTAGCATAAAATGATGTTAATGCAGGATAGGAGAGCAGCCACCCATGTGCCACAAAATAGCCTATGGAGGAGTTCAGGAGTGACAGCCTCTCACAGCAGCTACAGAAAGAAGGGGCGATTCCCAGCCTGCTGAACTTTTTTCTTCCACGATTCCACAGTGCAGCTCTCCCATTCCTGGGTGTGTCAGCTCCGTATCACGAGTCTGCTGCCATCTGTTTATTCAGGCTTGATGGAGTTCAAGCACTGCACCTTCAGCTGTGTGAATGTGGCTTTAATATTCGATTTGTAGAAGCCAAGCATCTCCTCATTAGGAACCTCAAGGCTCTCCTGAGCAGAATGAGCTCTCCAAAGGGCTGAACAGAAGTACTGAACACAACACTTGAGAAAGTTGAAGGGATAAGATCTGCATAAAATCACCAGTACCCATTTTATTTTTGTGATTGGAATGGTAAATAGATGCCTCAAGCAAACATCCATTGCCTTCATTATTGAAACAAAAAATTTCAAGGAAAAAACACATTTTCTTATCTACGGTAGAGCAAACAGTGCAAAAAAGAAATTTGGGCTCTCAGACCTGTGTGCATTAAAATCTCATACTCCTTTTGGTATTTATGATCCTTTATTTTTTTTTCTTTTAAACATTAAGTTTAAAGCAAACCAATGACTTTGTGTGATTTACAAGCTCATTTGTTGAAAACACAGGTTTTCTCGAGTGTTTGTGTGAATTTATGTTTGTGAACTTTACTGCTGCAGTTTTTTGGCTAACATTGCCTTTCAGCCTGTGATGCTGGTAGCGTGCAGAAACAAGCTGTTTGTTGATGGGAGCAAAATTAAACAAAGCAAACCTATTGCCAGTAGACTTCACTCTGTCAGGTTTTGTATTCAACACTGAAAAGGTCAAGAAGTTCTTTATGGTGATTTGTTTGTGTGCAAGGTGGGAAATGAGACCCACAATAAAATGTGTGCATCCAGGTTTTACTGCTCCATTACTGGTACCAGTGGTATCAGCTGTAGATTATCCTCACAGTGAGGTGAAGTTGGGCACAGGAACAGCTGAATCTGAGGTTTCTGCACAAGAACAGCTGAATCTGAGGTTTCTGCAGCTGCAGGTCTTTGTTCTTTTCAGCATGTAGAAGGCCATTAAATTCCTATTGTATTTTCTTTCATTTTTATAACAGAGATTTAAGTGAGAAATCTAATTGTATCATATAACTTACCTGGCAGATGGTATTGAACAGTCATTTCACAATCTTACCACCACAGGGTAGTCTGGAATATTTTTGTTCCATGAAGTGTCTGGACCACCTAGAATGACAATCAATCCTGGAAAACTCTAAAGAGGTTCACAGGTAATTAGTGATCTGAATAAATGCTGAAGTGTTTCAACTTTGTAGCTCCTTGATTGAGACAACTCCACCTAGTGTATCTGATCAGGAAAAAAAAAGAAAAAAAAAGGTATTTTATCTGCTGAGGGACCTGATGTGGCCCCTCAGTTTAATCCAGCATTGAGTGGCATGCTTTGCTGTATTTTAGGCAGAAAGCTGCTTTCTACTTTGCCCATACTTGCTTGAATGTTTAATATATTCCTCTTCCTCCCCTTCCTGTGTGTAACACTGGGTTCCTTCCTTGAGTTTGTCTGCCCAGCCATGATGGTCACATGTGTATGAGCTGCCATCCTCATCCTCCTCCTGTGCCCTCCTCACAAATGCAGTTATGGGCACACATGGCAAAAGCTCTCAGGTGCCTCATTCCTCACCACAGCCTCAAGCCACAGTCCAAATATTTAGAACTGTTTCTGTCCTTTGGTTAGTTTGGTTAGCCCTTCACTTGCTACAGTTGGTAGAAGTCAGCTGTTGAGCTCCACCTTCATTTAAAATGACTTTTTGGTTCATTTCACTGTCAAGCTGTGCATTAACCCAGTGCTGCAGCCTCTGAATTGACCAGCTAAAATGCAAACAAGTTGCTCTGCCTCCCTCATGTCTTCTGTTTCCACCAAAATAGAAGACAAAAGAAATGGCCAGGGATGTTTTTGTCCAGTGGTTTTGTTCACTGTCCTTGTTTAGGCGGCTCTGTGGAGATATTCATTACTTAATGAACACATAAGGAGACAGGGTTTGCTCAGCATCTTGTAATCTTGTTTGTCATTTAATGCAGTTTGGACAGATGTACTTGAAGATTAAAAGTGAAGGTGGGAGCAGACAGCAGAGGAGAGCTGTTGAATGGCCAAGTAAACCAGCTGAATTTTAAGGTGGATAGAATGCTGTTCCAGATGAAGGGTGTGACGTGGAGAGAAACAGAGAATCAAGTCCAGAAGGAGAAAAGAACATTTGCAGAGATTCTGTGAGAAGGCAAAAGAGCAGAAACTTCTCGCAGCAAGGGAGAAAATGAGTGAAAGTAACATGGATGAGGAGAGTGCTTTTGATGGGTGAATTTTTGCTAGTGTGGATAGCAGGAAGGAAGTGAATTTTCTCCTGCTCTGAATCAGTGGGTGTTGGAGAGCACCATTGCCTGCAGCAGCTCACTGCCATTTAATCTCTCCACCATGAAAAGAACTTTGAGAGTTTCTGAACTGTTCAAGATCATAAAGAGAGGAGCAAGAAGCAGAAACTGGGTTTGTCAGGCTGCTCATTACCCATGAAACTGTGTGCAGGACCCTGAACACAAATACACCCGCAGCTGGCAGTGTCTGGCACTAAGGGGGATTTTAGAACCTGTGTCCAGATTTGAATTTTGTGGGGAAACAAGTGATTGGATGGTAAAGGGACTCTAAAATAGCCCTAAGGTTTGTAATAAGATCAAGTCAGTCTGACATATGACATCCTTTCTTCTGTCTTAGGACTTGTCTTTATTGTAGACCTTTACAACCTTAAGGTGACACAGTGGCAGCACCACGGTGGATGAGCACAAACTTGGTTGTAGCACTGTGCAAAGGTGCTGGTCAAAGACAAAACAGATTATTTCATTTGGAAAGGACCTACAATTATCGTCTTGTCCAGGTGTCTGCCCAGTTCAGCATATTATTAAGGCCATTGTCCAAGTGGCTTTCAAACACTGACAGGCTTAGGGCTCAGCCTCACACAAGGAAAAAAGCTCGTGTCACTGACCTTGCTTTGGAGATTGCAGGATTGTGAACTGAGTTTTCCTGGTTCTCCTGAAGATAAGGAGTTTTTCATTAAGGGAAGAAGTTAATCCTTGTTCCACTTCCCAGGGTTTTTGAGCATTTATGTTATCTAGGGATGCCCAAAATGAAAACGCTGTAAGAACTTGAGAAAAAAATCACATGCCATTCTATCTAGTTATATTTCTCTTGTTGATTTCTGATGTTATGAACTTAGGTTTCATTCTGTGTAGAGTCAAGGAAAAAATAAATGGGCAGAACTCAAATATTTGATTTAAAATACTCGTTTCCACATTTGTTCTCTCTCCATCTTACCACTTAGAAGCTGCTCTCAACCCTCCTTCCTTCAGCAATGCAGACCTCATAATAAAGACAGTTCAAACTCAGTGTTTCCATTCCAAAGGAGTTACAGACCAAACAATTTCTCTCCAACTACTTGACAACTCCTCAAAAGGCCTAGAAATGCAACCCCGACTCACACAATATTTGGTGTTTCCTTAGAACCTTGTCCCCTGAGGCTCTTGATTAGATGTGAATCTTTGAATCTTTGCTTTCACGAAAAGAAAAAAAATGTAACCACTATGGCTGTGGAACAGGATTTGAAGATAATGATTCTGTCTCAAAAAGAAAAAAAAAAAAAAAAGAGGCTGTGGGAAGAAAGAATGAATTGCCTTTTTTTTTTTTTTAATTCTCAGTTTTGGAGAATCTGAGTCATGATTTTTCAGCACTGGAAAATGGCAATATCATACTGAGCTTTTAAACTCAAAAAAGGAGGATACATTGCTAACTAATTTACAGTTCTGCCATATTAGACAAAAGCATAGACATCCATGTCTTTGAGCACAGCATCATGAAATACAATAAATATAAATTAGGTGGCTGATGAAAACAGATGAGCAATACACTAACTGAAATTAAAAATCCCTGTATAAACATACCCAAAGGATGTGCCTGGAGTGGATCACGGTCAAATCTTGTTAGAGGAAATGGTGAATACAATCAATAGAGGAACATTGGAAACATTCTCTGCAGGGGTTCATCCTGTACTGCATTTCCAACTTCAGAAATAATGCTTATACAGGAATTGTGCAGGGGACCACGGGCATCTTTGAGAACGTGAATTTAAATGTGGCAGGTCATTATCCAGCCTCTCACCAGGTTGCTGTTTATCTGGGCTGGACTCTCAGCTGGCCACAAGCATTGGTGAATATCCAGACAAAACTTAAAAATGCTTTGAGATTGTGGATAATAATTTTGTTTTAGTTAAAACACAAACAAGTTTGTCAAGAATGCAAAAGAGCTAAATTGTCAAATCAATCTTGTGGTTGTGTTGGGGAAAAAATTCGATTGGACAAATAAGAATGTTGTTTTAAAAAAGTGTTTGTACATTTTTACTAAGTGTTAGTGTTAACGAGCCTTTGAAGAACTGAGATCTATTGCAGATTAAAAAAATAGATTATAATGAGCCACAAGTTCACTATGTTAAAAAGTTTGTAATTTCACAAAGTATGAATTATGATGTTTCTGTGAAAATATTTTACCTGAAATAAGTTAAATTATCACATTAGTATGACACTGTCCAGCTGAAATAGTTTTTCTGGTTTAAGTTTAAAAAGGTATTTATTTGTATGCATGCCTATTGCATATGCCACTGTGGTGAAATGGGATCATGGCATTAAAGGAAAGCCTCCTGTAGGCAGAAGACCATTTGTTGTATCTGTTTAAGAGCATTCATAAAAGAATGGATTTTAGATTTCATAAATTGGTTTTGTTAATCTGCTATTTTTAAAATACTTGCAAGACCTCTTCTGTTGCCATGACAATTTGATTTCCATAAACATGATATTTTGGATGTGACTATCCAACACTGTGTTTGCTGTGCTGTGTGGGGAAAGGAGAAGGCAACTTGGCACCACAGAAATTACAATGCAGAGAGGCCCGTGGAGTCAGACCTCTCACTGAGAGTGGTCAGGACAAGTTCATTATAGTAAGAAAAAGTAAAGCTCTTGGATCAAGTTATGTATCTTGATGTTCCCTGTAAATTAGATTTTTTTTTCATGTCTTCTTGTGAACACTGCTGTGGAGTGAGGAAACTTCAAGTTTCCACTGAAAATTGGTTTCAAGAATGTGAAGACTAAATCCTGGCTAAAAGTGCGGCTGGACCTTTTTGGATCTGTACACAAAAAGCAGCTGTAAGGACACACCACTCTCATTGCCCTGCAACACACTCTGGAAGAGCTGTCTTAGTGGAAGGGGCTCACAAAGGACTTAGGATGGTGAGAAAGGAATTGTCAAAAATCTTTGATATTTTTGAGGTGTAGCCAGAGGAAAATCCTTCCCTGGCTGAGAGATCAGTATGATTTCCCATACTGTCCTTCTGTCTTTTTGAAATGATTGCAACAAATCAGACCACTTTCAGAACTCATTTGCACCAGACTAGTTACTAAGCAATCCACTGACAGACTCGGAATGTTTTTTCCAAAGAAGTTAGATAATTTGATGAGTGTGGGTTCTCTGGATTGGGCCGTTAAATTACCTTTCTTAATTAGTTTAATTGTGAAAGCATCGCCAAATCTTCCTGTCTGTAGTCCAAATCTGATAATGCTTTTTTTGCTGCATGTCTTTCTACTTTAGCTCTGCATCCAACAAACTGATCAATGCTAGGGAAGGTTTAGCAAGTTTTTACTAAACAATAACTAAACTCTTTTAAAAACAGTATTTTAGACTCAGCATCATGGGATTTTTTTTTTCCTCCTACTGAAACTTCATTGTGGCTGCAGAGAGCTGGTGGGATGGTTTCTTGTCTCATGTAAAAGAGAGAAAAGAGCACAGGGGCTGCAATCCTTGTCAGTAGAGAGTATAAAAACAGTATCTTGTTTTCTCTTTTATAAGTCAGAATGTAATTTTATTCATTGACTTGCATCTGAACAGTTATTTCACTCAGTCCCCCACACATCCCACAAGAACAATGTGGAAATGGAGTCTCCTGACGCCCCTTGGAGCTGACTCCCTGAGGAAATCTAACTCAGTTCTTGTTTTCTTGGTCAGCTCTACGTGGGGAGCTGATTTTTGTGCCTGGAGAGCCAACCCCTGACATCGCTCATGGCTGCAAAATATCTGTGTGTCTCTAACACCCACACTGCAGTGGTGTGGACAGCTGCACACATGCAGGGCAGAGCCTGAACCAAGCCACGGGTGTGGAGAGCAGAGCAGGGGGACTCTGGGCTCAGCCAGTGGCACCAGCCCGTCCTGACCCAAAATACTCCTTGTGCTGATGAGCAAACGCTCATTTCCAGCAGAACTGAGCCTCAGTCTTCCCACTTTGGATGGTGAATTCAAAGCAGTGCAGTTAAAAGTAGGATCTGTCTCCTTGTGCTGTGTGCAGCTGACACGTAGAAGAAACCTGTGGTGGAGCTGGGAATGCCTAAGTTCCTGGGAACTTAGAAAGCCTAAGTTCCTGGGAACCACTCTTGCTGGGCAATTACACAGGGAACCCTTCTTTGACTGAGGCTGTGATGATTAAGTTGTAATAGCCCACTCCTAGCTGTACTAATGCAAAGAATACAAGATTTTTGTTCTGTGTATTAACTAAAGCATGGTATTTTTGGTACAGTACATGTGTATCTGTGTTCTGGTCTCACATCAGTGCTTTCAATCCACCAGATGTCCTTTCAGTGGTTATTTATTCATTTAGTGCCTAGGCAGAACTGCACAGAGAGGGTGTCCCCTTCCCAGCTGCTCTGTAGATTCCAGCTCACACTGCTTGGAACACCAACCCATCATATGAACCAGTGCAGAACAGGCACAAAATGTACCCACTGCAAGCTCGACTCCTTTGAACTGAGAGCCCACAATTTACAGAGCACCGTGGTGTTGAGCCTCTAGAACTATTTTGTCTCACCCTTGCTCACCTCTTTTGCTCAAGTAACATTGAGCTGGCGCCTTCAGGTTGCTCCTGTGAATAAGTATTATTTACTGTAAAAAGAGGAATTGCAGAGCTGAGCTCTTTGCCCTTTAAACCAGGGAAGAGCCTTCCCAAGTTGCAGTACCAAGCTGGATACTCACTGAGAATTGTATTTCCGAAATTAGACAGCAGCCAAAGCTAAAAATCTGGTTTATGCTGCATCATAAAACTTAATCTGCTTTCTCCCTTACAAATGTGGGTTTGTTTTAAATATTTATGACACTTCATCACACACTAGTAAATGTTCTTCAGTACATTTTGTAAAAGGAATGATACCTAAATGACATGATAACTTACTCCAGTGGCTGTGATTTAAATCTTTCCTGGGAAGTTCACAATTTACTGGTGTGAGAAGTGCCAAGTAGGCAGTCAAGCAGTGTTTTCACAGAATCATAGCATCATTTAGACTGAAAAAGACCTTTAAGACCATCGAGTCCAATCATTAACCCATCACAGCCAGCCCTAAACAACATCCCAAAGTGCGACATGTACACGGCATTATTATTTCAGGAGCCCTGCGAGATGCAGAATACACTCAAGCCCTATTATTGTCCAGAAGGGAGAGTTATGATATGAAGGAGGAGTTATGTCATACACTAAAGACCATCTGTAATGTGAGTGGAAAATTCAGGGGAAATATCCAGATTGTCCAGGAAGCTGGTGGCAAAGCTGGCGGGAGAATCTACACAGACTTCCTGTAATTCAGCACCTCAAATAATGCAGCCACACTTTAGTTTCCATTAATCTCTTCCAGGGAAACTGTTACTAATGAGCTAATTCCATCACTCTTGGACTTTGTGTTCATTGGGAGGAGAGGTGTTTGTGCCATACAGTAAATAGGTAGGATGGACAAAGCAGTTTTTAGTTTGGATGTGCTGGTTACTCCCTCACAAGTTTCTACAATCTGCTTTGCGCCTGTGAGAGCCACAAACTCTCTTGCACACAGGAGGGGCTTCAGCATGTTTTAGTTAGTATATGGCAAAAAAGAAAACCCACACCAAACTCCAAAGCCAGGCAAGCACACATGCAGTCCAGGCTTGCCGTTTGCAAGAGCACTGATTTATGTTGTGCTTTGTAGCTTAGCATTAATCAATATTTGCAGTAGGTAGGCTCTGTATTCTTTTGTGGTTGCACAGCAATTGTGTGCAAAATGGGCCATACTGTGACCTTTAAATAATACTATTTTAAAATATATTATTTATGCAACTATGTAGGTGACCACAGCACCTATAGACAATGGAAAAAGAAGTCCTCTCCCAGAAGACTGTGATAGAAATGTAACCTCAAGAGTCAGATCCAAGTTAAAAGAAGTCCTAATAAAAACATACAATACAGTGTAATGAAAAGAAAAACACTTTCTTGTGTTGAATGTGTTTAAAGGCAGAGTTTTAAAGGCACAGTTGGGACTTGTTTCTTAGCAACAGGGCTCATCTGAGCCCTGCAAACATTGTCGTGTTGGAAAAAGACACCCTCCAGAAGAAAAGCAATATGAAAAGAGCTAGAAACATCAAATTTAGATGTCTTCCTGCTGTTGCAGGAGCATTTCATCAGCATTGCAAAGCCTTCAGGCAACAACAAGGTCATTTTGATAAACTATAATGATCAGAACAAAGAACTCCTCTTTACTTCTCCTTATCAACAGGGACGAGCAGTAAAAATACTACTTAAAAATAGGTGCATTGGTATTACCATAAATCACAGTTTAGGTGCTGCCATCCTCCTGCATCCTTAGTAACAGGGCTGTTCTCTGCACTGAGGGCACAGGAGTCCTGCAGAACAAAGGCCCTCACACTGTCGGTACCAGAAGTTTCAGAGGAAGGTCTGTAATACACAGAGGAAAATCCTACTGGCCTGCAGAAAGAGCTCCTCCTAAAGGAGTTGATCAGCTGGCTGATACACCAAAGCAGGTGAATTTTTATTAGTATTATTTAATCAAAATAGATTAATGACAAACATATTTATTGGGCAGATTAGATTGGGTTCATGTCACCTGTGCCCCTGAGTTGGTTGCCCTTATAATGTGTGGGGAGGAATTAGGTACTACCAGCATGCGACTCATCTCTTTAAATTAGGTTAAGTGAATCACACCCTCTGGTGGCCTCCATCTCTTTTCTTTTTTTTTTTTTTTGCCTCCAAAGGGTAAGCGGCTCAGACCAAGACACCTCCCTTGCAGATAAGGTCAGAATAGGTCCAAAGTTAGGTCAGATGAAAGCTACCCATTATCTGGTTTGCAAAATAAGGCATTTGCTTCAATAGTTTCAAAACCCTTCAGGCACTGCCCACGCATCTTTCTGGATCTCATCTCGTCCTTACAAGAACTGAAGTAGTTCTGACCTCCGTGCTGTCTCCTATTGCATACACATCTGCTGTGTCTCGTGGAATTTGTGCATTTTTGAAGCTCAGACCTCCTCTCTTTCTTATGCGTGCTCAACATAAACCTTTTAATTTCTATAATTTCCATCATTACAGAGTGCAGCTCTTTGGTAGCTCTTTTCCAAGGCGTGTGATATTGAGAGGGAGGGAGGGGGACACATCTGTGGGAATATCCCAAAGAGATGTGCATGGAGAACCCATGCTGGAACAGGTACTCCTGGAGGAACTGCAGCTTGTGGAGAGCTCGTGCTAGGGCAGATTTACCCCAAAGGACTGCAGCCTGTGGAACAACTGGCACCAGAACAGGGGAAAAGCATCAAGAGCAAGGAGTGGCAGAGGGAAACTTCTATGAGCCCACCACAAATCCTCTGTCACTCCCCATCCATCCTGCACTGTTCAGAGTGGGGCAGAAGAGGAGAAATCAGGAATGAGAGAGTGAAGTTGAACCTGGAAGTGGAGGGAAAATTAAGGGGCAAGGGTCATATTTTGTTCCTCACTATCCAAACCTATTTAATTGGCAATAAATTGATTTTCTCCAAGTCAGGTCTGTTTCACCTTTGGCAATAATTGGTAGGTGATCCTGCTGTTCTTTATCTTGATCCACAAACCTTTTTAGTGTTGTTTTTCCCCTCTGCCCTTTGGAGGGGGAGTGAGAGGGTGGCTGGGTGGGTGTGTGGCAGCCAGCCATGGGCAGCTCACCACAGCACATCACCAACTTCTGTCCTGCTCTTCCACAGCATCCCTCCTTAGCACAGCCTGAAAATCCTGAGGGCTTTGCTGCCTGTGGAACACCTTGAGCACGTGTTCTATCAGCACTTCTCAAGGTGACATTGAGATCCCTTCCTTGAGGGATGTGCTGGATGTTCAAATGTTTCTTTCCTTCATGCATTATCTCAGGGATAGAAAACATGAGAGAGGTCCTTGCATGCTCTGTAGCATTGAGAGCTGCTGAATTTACCAGTGGGGCTGACAGGTGAACCCAGGGGACCCTTGAGAACTGGCTACTGCCTCTCCTCACTTTACCCCAGCCAGCCAGGATGGAGCCTGGCTGTAATCCCTGCTTGTGATGACTGATGTAGAGAGGTTTCCCTTCTCTTCTGACTTCAGGGACCCTGACATATCCATCAAAGACTGGACTGTGGCAATTCTGCAAACAGTATCTGTCCCTTGATCTTGTCTGGAGAGCACCTCACATCAAGAAAAAGCAGAGAAAACCATCTACCAAAAACTCAGTGCAAAGCCACGGTTAAAGCCAAGTTTAAGTTTGGGAGAGCTCTGGAAAGACTTTGCACTGAACCTGATGTGACACAGATATGTGTTCCCTTCTGTTGACTCTGGTACAGGTTTATAACCTATACTAAGAAGAGATTAATTGCCTGGCCACTGTTCCTCTTCAGCCTGTTAAGTTCTAACAGGCTAATCTAATTGGATCAGTTCTGCTCTCCTCAAGTCATAAAAGTCCTCATAAAATGTCATTAACATTGCTTAAGCAGCAAGAAATATGACAGCATGGGAAAGGCATTTCAGATGAACATTCCTTAATATCCTGTAACACTTGTTTTCTGGTCCAGACTTGTAATCCTAATCAATATATTTCATTATAGCCAAAACCCATGGAGGGCAGCAAGGCTTAACTGGGAAAGCCAGAATTTGATTGAGCAACCTGATGGCTCTTTCACCATGGCCTGAGACATGATTTAGCCTGAAATTCCTTGATTTCAGTAGGAATTTGGTGCCTAAGTGTTTTCAAAGTCCTTGCTCTAGTTCTTCTGCCTTTCTTCTACCATTCTTCAAAAGAAGGAGGAAAACACTGCTATGTGTAATTACACAGACATACACAGGGGTATCATCAGCACTTACGAGATGCTAAAATAAAGAGAACTAGATGAAGTGCTGCTCTTGGTCAGTATGGACATTATGAGAGAAGAGAGAAGAGACAGTATGTTTAAAACAATGTAAGTAGAAAAATAGATGCAGTTACTTGCATATGTTAAAATTTTTTTGAAGGATTATAAATAGTTTGGGGCCAGACGTTTGAGAAGGGTAAAAATTATGTTTGTGTTCTCTCCCTGCTGAGCAGTTTGGCTCAGCTGTTAATTTTCACTAGCAGGAAAATAAAAAGCACTTTTCCAATAGACTTGTATTGCCTTAATCCCAGATACAGAAATGGGATGTTTCACATGGATGGTGCAGACTCTGCCTGCCTCGTGTGGTTTGTCACTTGTCTGCGAATGATGAGACTGAACTTTCCCCCAGCAGCACACAGGTTCTGCTTTGTGCAGCCAGCCAACATGTCAGCAAATGCACCTGCACCTCCTCCAGATACTCCTCTCTTCCTCAGGTGTTCTCAGATTCAGGGGATTTTATCCCCCACAAGTGCTACTTGCATCCCTGTTTTCTTTCCTTTGGTTTTTCTTCTGTGTGTATTTTGATCAGTATTAGTTCAATGAGTACTAAGGGGAATTAATCACAGTTTTCACTCAGTCCAGTTCTCTTCCCACCCTGAATCTGATCCTGCTTTCTGTCAGATGCGATGGTTGAGAAGAATACAGAGCAAATTTCAAAAGTGAATGCAAAGATTGCTAAAAAGCCCTGGGGCTGCCTCTGGTTTCTTGCAGGGAAGCACAGGAGGAACTGACAGGGGAGCACCACAGCCTTGAGCTGCCTGTGGTTTGTGACCCTTCATGAATGACACATTTGGGCTGGTTTGTTCCACCTACGCCCCAGCCCACCCATGACCCGGGTTTTGCCCAGTCACAAGCACCCAGTGCTTTTACTCTGTGTGAAGTTCCTTTTCTACATGAGGAGCACTTTCTGGGCCAGAGCTAATGGGGTCTGCATAACCCTCAGCAACTCCTCATTCGGGAGTTCTATCTGTGCATTTTGAACTTTAACTTCTCCCCTGCTGTCCTGTGAACCAACTTGTTACAGATTTCCTGACAAGGAGCTGCTGCAGGACAGCGCTTCCATTTGTAGTGCACAGTGTAAGGATCATTAAGGACATGAGATCCTACAGCAAACCCTTCTGCTTAGAGTATTGCACTATCTTAATTCCTTCCCTGTGTCCCATATAGGTCTGGTTTGCTGTGGGTGACTGATGTCCCAGAGTGCTGCTGCTGCTGTTCCAATCCATCTCCAAGGAAAGGAGTCAGATGCAGCTGCTCTGTGATGTGGTCTTAGTGCATCAGTGTCTTTGGATTTTCTGTGGAACAGACTCTTTCCTCTGAAAAATACTAATTGTAAAATTTAAGATAATCTTTCATGAGTGCATCTGGTTAAACAAATGCTCCTTTGAATGACAATAACAAGCCTCTGATATCAGATTGTTCTGTGTAGTACAGCTAAAAATACGTGCTTTTTTTTCATTGCAGGCACAATAAAAGATGGCAGAATAGCTCTGATGTGTCGGATTGTTGCTTTTGTACAGTACTGCACTAGAAATCTCATTTTGTAAAATGTGAGGGAAGAAAAAGTGCTATGTTTTTAATCACTAAAATTAAAAGAAAAAAATGAATTATTTTAGCTAGAAACGTGGGTTAATTTAATGCTTAAGTGTAGGAAGTTATAATGACTGTAGAAATACACTTCACACACCTGTAGGGATTAGCAGAGAAGAGTAAGGAATCCCTAAGTAGGATAGTAAGGAGGAGAACATTGAGGGGTATAGCAGCACATCAATGGTCCGTGCTTGCAGAGCACACAGGAGGGGTCCATGTTTTGAGGAGGGGTGTGGGAAGGAGCACTCTTACTGAATTTTGGGCAGGAGAAAGTATTGCTGCCTGCCTTTTTGGTAGTTAGAACTGCAGGTATCTACATGTGCAAGAAAAGCATCCAACCTATAAATAAAAATAAAAGGACACAACAGTGGCTTAACTGATGCTGCCTTTATAGATTCCTAATACAGATTGGGACATTGGTTAACTACAGCAATAAATTGTTACAGCAAGTTACCTTGTCAGCAAGATACCTACAGCAAGTCACACAGGATCTAGAACAAATCCCTAATTCAAGGTAGGGCATTTTTGTTGCAGGATGTCTGTAAATGAAAACAGTAACAGGTTTCTACCAGCTCTGAAAGCAGTCTTAGAGGGAAAAGCATTTGATGTGGCATGTGAAAGGGAACTCTGGCTGGAGAGTAGGTGAATACAAGGAAGGAAAAAAATCAATTTTATGAGAGAAAGGAAAAAGAAATAGGAGTTGGAGCGACCCGAGTGCACGGGGAAAGGAGAGGGAGGAATTAAATACATAAATTATGCTCCTTTTTTATTTCCTTGCAAGCCAGATTGGTGGAAAGGTGGTTGGTGGTGTCATCAGTAAGAAACATTGACTGTGCAAAGAAATTGAGCTTGACTTTGCCATCTTCATTAAGAGGAGAGGATGTCCAAGCAGAGAGACCAGAAGGAGTGGGCAGGATGTGGGAGAAGCATCCTAAAGAGATGCAGGAGTTGAGTCACTGGCAAAGAAATGGAGATGGCACATGAAGGCTCGTGTGCAGATGAAGTTTAAAGAGGGCATGGTAAGGAGGGAGCAGAAAATGGGGAAGGGAACTGCAGAGGCTGAGTCAGTGCCTCTGTGAAACAGGAAGAGAAGGATGGCAACAGAGTGAGAAATGCTGAGGACATGGCAGGAGACAGAAGTGGGGCAGATGGCAAGAGGTCAGAGAGCAGAGAGCCCTAGTGCAGGCCAGAGCTGGGAACCAGAAACATGGAGCACGGGTCCTGGCACTCATCCAGGCTCCTTGCAGGCCTTGGTGAGAACTGTTTCAGCAGAGAGGACAGAAACCTCGTTTGTGAAAGAAGGGAAATTTAGGTAATGTTGCAACATTTCCAAGATAAAGCGAGGGAGGAAGGAAGTTGATTCGGGGAGCTGGAGCGGCAAGTGAAGCTGCATGACTGACACAGCTCTGCTGGGACCTGCAAGAGACCTTTTCCTGTAGTGGGGTGAAGTGTAGATCTCCCCTCAGCTTCAGCTGTGCAGTCCCATAAACTGAATTCATGTTGTAGTGTGAATGCTGATACAGTGAATCCGGGTGGGATAATGAGCTGAAACCACAGCTGGCCATTAGAAGCTGCAGAGGCACAGGAGCTGGATAATGAGTGTCCCATCTGGACAGCTTCTGGGACAAGGCAAGCCCAAAGAACCTGCCATGATCACCAGGCACCTGCTGGGCCTGCTCAGCTGGGGAGCAAGGAGAGCAAACCCATCTGCTGAGCAGAGCCTGGTCCTCATACAGACTTGCTAAAAAGTTAGGAAAGTACATGTGTGCACATAGAATCAATTTTCTACGATTTCCAGTTCTGCTTAAGGATGTACCCATGCTATTCACATTAGCCATGTTTGAATTTATCAACTTCATACCAAGCAGCAGGCATATGCTGTTTGCCATCACCTGTGACTATTATTTAAAAGTACTGTCTTTCTGCAGTTTGCACTTCAGAATTGCTGCCAAGATCAGGTTAGACCTGGTCAGCCAAATTAATCCCCAGTCTAATGCTGGCAGTCAGTGGATTTATGTCAGGGATGAATCTGGGTCCAGTATAGATCTATTTTTTGGCAGATGGAAAAGTAAAACAACAGAGGAATTAATAAAGGTTAGATGGATGGTCCCTCAGTTGTGCCTGGCCTTCTTGAAAGAAGTGTTTTCCTTCTATGCCCGCTCCATCTTTCCAAGGAAATGCATTTTCTTGCAGGTTTCCCTGCGGCTTGCTCCAGAGTCCTGAACTGGGGGAGCCCTGCAAGGTGCAAAAGGCAGTCCTTGGTGAGTGGGAGGCTATGAAGCTTTTTGAGCTGCTCCAGGGAGCCACAGGCTCTTGAGAGATACAGTACACAGTTCCCAAGAAAATATGGGAGGAGTAGCTTTGGGGATAGTCAAGAACTGTAGAAAGAGCTCTTTGGCCCAGGGAGAGTCTTGTGGTGTGCAAACACTGCCTACCACTTGAAGCCTGGCCCTGGCTGGCACACAAGTGGCAAATGTGAATTCCCTTTCCTCTGCAGGACTGGTACTCCCCAAAAAACAGCCTTGCTTGGAAAACACAATGGAAAATTAACCCTAGTGAATTCCAGTTAGCCAAACTGGAGATGTACAGAAGCAGAGAAACAACATCTCTGTTTAGATTGTGAAGGCTTGCATTGCAATGTCAGTGTTGGATGTTATGGTTGGTCTGTTGCCCCCACTGTGACTTTTGAAAAGGACATTTAAAAGTCTGAATCTCAGCTGCACCTTTTGACAGTGAGGTAAGAGCTTCCAGCAGTCCTGCATAGGAGTGTTGAACCATTGTGCCCAAATTCATTGTAACCTGTTCCACATCAGAAGTAACAAAAAAAAAAAAAAAAAAAAAAAAAAAAAAAAAAAAAAAAAAAGGCACAATGAAACCATATTAATTTTGAGTTTCTCTGTATAACCCTTTTTCTTGGTACACCTAACTCCATATAAATCTCCTCTAGCCTCTGAAAAATGAGGTCCTTGAGTCATTGTACACTAGAAGTATTACTTTTTGTATTTTACTCAAAATCATTATGTGCTTTCTTGTGATATTGGGAGCTTACTTCTTTGTGATATCTACAAAAAAAAATACACATTCATTTTTATCTAGTGCTGCCCAGTAGTTAGTTGGCAGATATTGGAAAGTATTTGGTAAAGGGAAAATCTGTCCTTGGACAGAAATACGTGTAAATCAGGTGCTATTTCCTGCAAACTGCGAACTCACGAGAACAGGAGGAAGAGGGAGTTCAGATGAAAAGATCACATATAAAATCTCACAAGCACATTTACAGGGCTGTGGCTCTGAGGCCTTGCTGGACACATCCAGATGGCCAAGAAGCATCAACTCCTTGTGGATAGCCTGGCTTTTGAACACAAGCACTCATCTGTGTTTGTGACCTGGAACTAAGCTGTGACATTTCCTTTAGCTTTGCTCTCAGACAGAAAAGGACTAGTCCCTGCAGAAATGATGATTTTATCCAAGTAAGTATTTCTTCTAAAGAAGGACCACACTTCTGCACACAGCAGTATTTCCCTTTAGTGCAAAAGCATCTCCCCTCAGAGGCTGCCTGAGAGGAGTGGGTACAGCTCAGGGGAGCAACTTGAAGTTCACCTGTTTTGGTGTGATCAGCAGCTCCCAAGCAAGTTTTCTGATTGCTGGGAGAGTAATTGCACTTGACATTTTAGAAGCAGAGCAGCTTTTCAAAAATAAATTGAGAAATGGTGAAGAGGCCTGTGTGCAAGGGCTGTCAGACACATGGTAGCAGAAGGACACGGCTCTGGGAAAAAAACAGATAGATCAGCTCAGCTTTGTGCAGAGTAAAGTTACTGAAATACCACAGAATAACTGGGACTGGAGAAGGCTTCTGGAGGTCACTTAGTCCTTCCTCCAAGTGAGTTAGAGTAGAGCAGGTTGCTCAGGTCCTCCTCCACAGCTCCACAGAATACCTGCTGATGCTGACACATGCACTAGCCTCCATAATACGTACATTTTCTCCATCCTGATCAGAAATCTTCCTTTTAGAAAACTGTTCTAGCTGGGCTGGATTCATTTGTCTTGGCTGGTGCTCATGTTCACAGAATCTGTAAAGTCAGGGGTCACTCCAGCCCGCTCTATTTCTGGAGCCTGGGCTGGGGTGATGTCAGGCACAAGGTACCACAGCTCATTTCTGTGCTGCTGGGAGAGATTTGCTTTTGTTGGCCTGCATGGGGCCTTTCCAAGGGGCGCCAAAATGTGGAAGACTCCAGAGCTGGTCCACAGGGGCAAGACTGGTCATGTGTAGAGGCTCACTTGGCCTAGTGCTTCCCCTCTAGAATTACAGCACCCTCACCAAGGAGGCTGGGGGCTGCTCCAGCTCAGCCCTGTGTGGATCCTTGTCCTCCTCATCCCACACTGCTCCTCTGCAGAATCCATCACCTTCGGATCTGCTCATCAGGGATGATCATGTGGGAAGTTCCAGTTAAAAGGAATGCAAAAGCTGCATGCATTGTTGAAAATGTTCCCTAAAGGTCTTGCTGAACAGGATAAAACACCTTGATATTCTCAGTCAAGTAAATGACCATGAAATGAGATTTTTGTTTGTGACGTGTCTGAATCACCTGAAGGTACCAAAGCCAAACTTGGGGTGTAAAGCACCATCTCCTAAATATATTGGATGCCATGTACATCAGCAAAACAGCAATGGCTTCAGTAGGTAAAGTGCTTTACTTTTCATCTAAGAACAGTGGTTTTATGAAAAGTGTCCTTTAAAAGCAAGACCTGGTCACTATTTGACTAATGGTAGCACTGAACAGAACAACAAGGATATAGCCCCATCAGGCTAGACAGTAAATTTCCTGACAGACTTTCTAAATTAACACCTTAATAATGTTACTTTGGCATTATAAGAATGAAGTTACAGCATCAGAATTACTTAGCAAGCAGCTGTAAATCCAGGATGGAGTTCTGGTCTCACAAATCATATTCCAGACTCCTGGGTACAGCACCACACCACTTAGCCACAGAGTGCAATTCTCTTATGGCCTGTTTGTCTCTGCTTGAGACACTTTGGCTCATAAAATGTGTGCACTGAGTTTTCTGGATTACAAAAAAAGATGAAAAGGTGTTTTTGTTAGTCTCCTGCATACTTATCACTGCAGATCTTCGAACACTTGTCAGTTTTATTTTACATTCCTCTAGTCCTTAAAAAACAGCTTGTACTTTGAGGTGATTTTGGAGGCTGATGTAATTTATTACACTGCCATTTCAGCTGCCTTGTTCAGTAGAATAACCTCTAATTGCTCTGCATCCCCATCAAACTTTCTAATAAGATTAATTCTGTCTTGTGTCTTGGTAGTCCCTAATTAACGTGATTTGTCTTCACAGTGAAGGGCTCCAGGGTATTGCAGCAAGCTCAGAGTCGCTGCTCAGTGAATCTTACAAGTAGTTAATCCATCCTTCCATGGGCAGAGCAGATGCTCCTGGGGAGCTTCAAAGGGCTGAATTCCTTGCAAGGCATTGCTGAGAGAGACAGAGGAGGCAGAGCAGCTGCAGAGCTGGCCTGGAGCTGTGGCTGATCACCCGGGCAGGGCTGCAGGGAGAGAGCCCTGCCTGCCCCTGTCCTTGCCCTGCTGCTTTCCTCTGCTCTGTTAGAGCTCCCTGAGATGGGCTAATGGCACCTCATTAACCTGTGCCGGGGCAGAGACAGGGAGGCAAGTGAGCATTTGGTGTGGCTGCACCGTGTAAATCCATGTGGGAGCTGGAGGGTCATGCATGCCCTCCTTCTGCTCTGTGCCTGACAAGAAAGAGCTTTCCATGACACAGACAATTCAGAATAAACTTCAGTTTGTTGCTGTATAATTGGCAAGAGCCTGTGTGAAAGCTCGTAAGGGTCCACAGCCTTTTCCTCATTATGCTTCTGCTGTTACACAGCTTTTACTTCCAGCATCCTTTAGAAACTGGAGGTATCAGAAAGCCAGAAAGCTTTTCTTGAATGAGGTTTCATGGCCTCTCTGAAATGAGCAGGTGCTCTCCCCAGACATTGTGCTCTTGAAGCTTCCAGGTTGGTCAATTTTGGGTGAAAAGCCAGATTAAATTATTTCTGCATCACCAGCCCAAAACAGAATGGCTTGAGGTTTGTTTCTGGATGTACATCAAGAAAACAGAAAATTCATTTCTGTGGATAGGATCAGAGTCTTAAAAATAAGAGATGGTTTAGTGGATGATGCTCCTTGGTTCCTATCTCATTTAAGTCCCAGATTCCTGCATTGGGTGGGTGCAGAGTAGCCTGGGACTAGCAGAGCCATGGCAGAGCATCCCCTCTGGAGCTCCTGGCAGCTGGCAGGAGGAGAAGGGAACACAAGGTGGATAAGTACCTGGTTTAATAGTAGACAATGTAAATACTGAAAGTTCTGCATGGAAGGAGACAATAGAGAGAAACCAGCAGCAGAGTTGATTCCATAAAGCAGAGCTTTTAAATTGCTGATAAAATTACAGAGCAGCAGGAATGAGTCCACTTAGGTCAGACGTACTCTCACCAAAGCGCCCTGTGCTGTAAACACCGGTCCTGCCTTTTGTTCTCCCTTATGTTTGTTATAATTGGAAGTCAATTGCATTATTTCTCTGAATGCTGGCACACTTAATAAGGATACAAATTAATTAGAATCCTCCCTCCATTCCATCAGTAAGAGAAAAAAGCAAGCACTGAGCAGGAGCGAGGCAGCAGTGCCCCGGTTGTTTCCACAGCGTGCCCCTGGCTGGCAGCAGAACCAGTGGCAGGTCCTTCAGCCTCCCTGGCCCTTCATTCCCTGTCTAACACACAGATGGGCTGTCATCCACTCCTGATGCACTTTGATGAGCTCATCTCCTGCAACTCATATTCCTTGACTATAAGTGATGGGTATTATTTGTTACAGCTGTCCCATTTCCCGTCTCTAGGTGTCCATGTAGCAATATTTCCCCCCACTTCTGGGAAATTACATGTTCTCTCCTGTGGCTCAGACTATTGTAAAGCATGATGCAAAATTTTACTGGTGGTTCTGGGATCACATCATTTATCCAAGAGGAGAAAAAAAAAACAAACCCAATCTGGGAATCAAGCAGGTGCAACTTGCAAGGATAATTCAGCAAGTCCTGGCAGAATTCTGAGGTGGATTATACAGTGGGGCCTTGCATTTGCTGTTCAGCAGAAATTCTCCAGTCTCAAATACTTCAAGCACACCCTTAATTTTATGCATCGAGTCAAAAGAATTAAACCACCGGACTGGACTGGAAAACTTCACCCAAGGATTGTGGAATGTCTGGCAGTGGAACAAGCTGTACTTCAATCTCACTATTTATGGGTGGCTGCTTTTAAGCGTTCAAAACATCACAGTGCTGCGGAGTAAAAATAATTTTGATGGGTCCATGTATAATTAAAACTTTAGTAAGTCACTTCACCTCCATGCAGCCCCCCCTCCATGTAATTTAAGATTTTGCTGTGTATTTTTAGCCTTAGAAGTCTGTGAAAGTTTGTTGCAGTCAAGTTTTGAAGTTTTTGTTGAAAAACTCTGCATTTTTAGAAGAGTTAACTTTTTCTAGAGCATTAAATACAAGAAAAATCTCATTTTTGATGCAAAGGCACTGCTGTCTTGCTTGCATGTGGGCTGTCTTCTGTAGAAGCTGCACAAACACTGTCAAGCGTGTTCTGACCACATGACACAAACTCCTAATAACAAACAGATGCAGAGCTCAGTGCTGGAGCCACAGCCAGGTGCTGGGACAGCTGGGATCAGCCATGGGCACACAGTGCTTTGGGATGTGCAGGTCATTTTCCACGTGTGTAGGGAACCAGAGAGCTAACCCCATACACAGCCTGCCTTCTGCAGGCTCGGGAGCTGGAGCAAACCCTGTGGAGACGAGGATTGCAGGTGCCAGCTCTCCCTTGTCAAGTGACTGTATATTTTTGTCCAGAGCGAGGCCAAAGGGAATGGAGGGAGCCAGAATTCCCTCTGGATGTCCTTCAGATATGGAAGGGGAAAATAAAAACAATGTGCTGGCAGAAGCTAAACAAAACATTTTTAATAGCAGGCCACGGAGGAAAAATTCATGAGCTACTCTCCATGGCAACATCTAGGTTCTGTCACGTTTGCTGCCTCCACTCTCTCCTCTTTCCCTTTCTCCTCTCCCTCTCCTACCCTTCGGCTCCTGCTGTTCCTGCCCACACAGCTGTCCATGGGACCCGGCATCAGCAGGTGATGCCTTTGACACCAAGATGTCATCGATGTCCCCTCCTGGCAGATGTGAGCCTGTGCAAGTCAGGTTGTTAATTCTGAGAGGGACCAAGTAAGCCTCCTGTTTGCTAAGCTGTTCACTGCTCCTGCTCTTCTTCCCCTTCAGACTGCTCAAACCACCTATCCACTCTTGCCCCCTTGCACTCTATTTGCAGGGGCAGGCTTCAGTCTGTGTGGATACTGGAAAGGGGAAAAAAAGCTTGCCCATGGCTGCTTAATGAAGCTTTATCCTAAAATGCGAGCTTTTAAGGTGTTAGTCGAAAACATGCTTATTTCTGGGAAAAAAACCCCAAAACAGGTAATTCCACTCAGTCCTGACTTACTTCTGTGGCTGACAGGGACTGCAAGTGGAAGGGTGCAGGGGATGCCCCTGACAGGTTGCATGTGAGGGACACCTGAGCCTTGCTGGCGCTGCAGCACTGCGTTGCAGTCTTGCCACCTCTACGTTCTTCATATTTCATAGTATCACAGAATGGTTGAGGTTGGAAAAGACCTTTCAGGTCATCAAGTCCAACCATCTACTTGCCAAGAGAGACGAGTCCAGCAGCCAAAAACCTGTGAGGACTTGCAGTGTCAGTGACAGCCTCCATACCCTGCCCTAGACTCTGGCCCAGCCCTGAGGAGCAGCACCACAGGTTCCTCAGCACTCCCAAACTGCTCCATGGGAGAAGGCCACCGACTGTCCAGCTGGATGCTGTGCTCCAGGAGTGCAGTCTAACCCTGTGGACTGGTTTTAACCTATTTCTATGAATGGCAGGTAGCTTGGTGTCTTCCATAGCTTGCCTGGAGTGCCTTTGAGGAAACTGGGTAGGAATTTGCCCCCTGGCAGGGGAGCACAGCTGGCCGCAGAGCCAGGTACTCAGTGAAGGTCAGAGCCCTCAAGAGGACACCCTGCAGCCTGCACACTTCTACTTTTGCTGCCAACAAAGAGGTTCACTGACTGCCCCCTGCCTGCAATCACAGCTCTCTGGGGGAGCCATGGGAAGAGGAGGCACAGTGGAGACCCTGACAAGGGCCCTGCGCTCACAAGCTGCAACTACTACAGATGTACCTCAAATGTTTTCCTGAGCCAGCCCTTTCTGTTCAGAGCGCTGCAATAAGCTTGGAGAGAAAGCACTCTTATCTCAGGTGTTTAGGTGACACACCTGTGCTGGCAGATTCTCTCTCATGCAGCCCGAGCCCCAGTGAGATCCAGCCAGGCGGAGACTGGGGACACTGGTGAGGATTCACGCTGGCCAGAACGCTCCCAGGGCATTTTACTTTGCATCTGTTTCTTCAAGCAATGACACAAACAATTGTCTGCTTTAAGAAACTTCAGCAGATCATCATCCTGGCCATTAATGTTTTGCAACTCCATTTTATCACCTTATTAATAGTGGGCTTTCCACAGCCCAGCTCTACCCACCAAAGCAGAGAGGGAAATGGTGCTAAGCATCAGCAGATAGTGCCTTACCCCTTCCTCTAGGCAAGGTTTAGTGGTTTCCCTCATCATAACCCAAAGGACTACAGCTGGCATTGGATTGATGCCAAGGATGAGAGGCCTTCATGCCTGAAACAACTCTTTACAGCTCTAACTAGAGTGTAAAAACAAGTTCATGACACTGGGGAGCCAAGGATGTCTTGACCAATAGATACCATGGTCACTGTTATACCGAGGCAAGGAGTGCAATCCTTGTAACTATGCTTGCACAGCTTTTTCTGACTCACACAAGCAAGAGCCAGCACATCTCATGAATTTTCAGCACATCCACAACATCTGCCTCACATACCTGCCAGCACTGTTTAATGACAGCTAATAATCATTTTGCTTAAGAAAATTCAAAGACAGGCACCAGACACATCCCCACACAGCGCTCCCCTGACACAATACACAGGTACAGCTCATCCCCATAAAACACACACTTGCTAATTACATCTCTCCATGATGATCCAACAGCTCTGCTCCCACAGATATCTCCGATTTTGTTCCCATCTTTGCCTGTACTTGCCTCCAGCTGTGTGCTTCCTGCAGCTTTGCTCCAGCTCCTGAGTCGTGACATGGCCCAGTTTTTCCTCTCTGGGAGCAGGAAAGGAGGCACCATAATATTGCCTTATTTACTCCCAGCACTACAGGGGAATGTCTTAAATGATCTCCAGGCTTTCAGGAAGAGGAAGAAATACCCCTCACCCCCTCCCTGGCTCTCAGGCTTTTCTAGGGAATCATCGTCATAGGATCACCATCATCATCTCCACATGCAGCCCCTGATTACAGTAATTTGGGTTTCTGCTGTTCTTCCACCTGTAGCAGCTCATCAGATGTGATTTCCTTGCAGCAGAGATGCTTTCTCTGGGAAGTCTTGGATACCTGGCAGTCAGTGGGAAGCCCACCAAACTGTCTGCATGCTCAGGTTACTGGCACTCACACTGCCGTCATCAGGGTCCCATCTCCCTCAGCTCCAGCCAGGCTCCCACTTCTGATGTTCCTGGGAAGGTGCAATCACAGCTGGTCCTCCACGTGAAACGTGCCCAGCTCTGTGGCTGACTAAAGCTCTTGCAGCAGTGCCCAGGATAGGCTTTCTTGTAAAAACAGGAGAGGAGAAACTTCTCTCCTACAGCTTAAGGTATTCCATAACACGTTCCCTTCTGCCCTCAGATAACACAGAGGAGACTGTTCAGGGCAGGCCATGGTCCTGACCTCATGCCTTTCTCCACCCTGGATGAGTGACTCAAACAACAGGAAACCAGGGGAGCCCTCTCCAGAGTGTGAGGTTTTGCTCTAAAAGAAAAAACCCAAACTATTCCTCTCATACCATTTTGCTGTGCTCTGTGAGGCCAGGAGCCAGCAGGTGATGCTCTTGGGAAGGCCATGGCTGCCAAGGTACCAGCAGGTGCCAGAGAGGGGACTTTATCCTGCATGACCATGACCAGAGAGGAGAGAAAGGGCAAAACCCCTCCTTTGCCCCTTCATTTAGTGGTGTTGTTCTGCAGACAACACCTCCCCTTCGTGTTCAATGGGTTAAACTGCTAGAAACAAGCATGCTTCTATATTTACTGGTGTAATCTAAAAATACCCCAACTGTGCTGACAGCCAAAGCAAGCAGAGGCTCCCAGGGGCTCTTTGTCTATCCCAGCACCATGTGGGTGCCCCAGCTGGCTGACACTGCCCCGAGTGAGACGAGTCTGAAGAGCAAGATCGGTGTCACCCCCTCACAGCCTCGCTGCACACGGTGCCTCCCCCTCTGCCTCCCAGCTGCTCCAGAAGGAGCAATCCTCAGCTCCCACCCATCCCTCTGCCCTGTCCCTGGGACTTGCTGCCTTTGGGTGCAGCAGGGGCTGCACAGTTCAGCCAGGTGATTGCAAGGGGCTGAACAAACAGACTCATTAAAACAGGACAGGACATCTTCATCACCTCCCCTGTGTCTCCAAAGAGGCTGTTTTAATTCATGATTTAGAATAACCCCAGATTTCATTGCAGTTTGGGTGTTTTCCATTGGAAAGACAGAAGAAATGCTTACTATAATTTACTTATATGGCATAACTGTCTGGGCATTCAGTGCATATCTGCTTGTGGAGTTACTGGTTTGTGTTTGCTGCCTGCATTCACAACCCAAGACCTTTTTGGACTGCTAATTTGTTTGGCCAACATCACCCCAGCAGCTGGCATTCCAGGTTTAGGATTTCCAGGCTGTAGGGATTCAAGTGGCTGAATGCCTGGTCAGGAGGGGAAATGGTTCAGTGCCCCAGCTCTGAGGCAGCCAGGTGGTATCAGCAGATACAGCCTGCTTGCCTTCCTTCTCCTCCTCCTCCTCTCCACCTCTCCATTTCCAGATGCAAATAATTCCATATTTGGTAGTGTGTAACCACGATGGCTTCCTGAGGGAAAAACATCTCCTTTGGCAAAAGCATGTAAGACTCACTCCTGCTCCATGTTCTCAAGCACATGTGGAGCAGAGGAAAAATGCTTCCACCCTATGCCTGCTGGCATGGGTAAAGTCCTTTAAAATGCCAGCAAGCTCCCAAAGATTGGCTAATCACAAGTAATAAAGAAAATGCACTGACACTGGAAAAATGGATTAGCTCCTGTGAGTAGGCATTGGCCTGAAGGGGAATCAGAAGCCAATGTTCATGAGATTTTAATCCCGGTTTCTGTACCTATTCCCAGTCCAGAGGAGGACACTTAAATGCTTTGTTAGCTTTATTCTTTTCTGAATGGGACTAGACTTTAGCTTAGTCACTGGGGTATTTAGGGCATTAATTGACTAATTCAGCACCTTGCTCTAATGATGTAAATATCTTAAAAGCTTCACTGGAAGGATTTGAAGCTGTAGTTTAAGAATTATTGCTCATTTATGACCTTTCTTTGTAACACATCTTGGAAGAGTTAAAGATAAGGCAAGAGGGGAAGATTTTCATTTTAAAAAGAGACAGGCATTTCCATTTGGCAAGATTTTGCATCATGATGGGAAAACATAAACACCCAGTCTCTGATCTTGCCTCAATCCATATTTAATCTTGAAGAGTGCTGTGGTGTAACTTTTAAGACAACACTTTCAGGAAGCCAGAGGAAAATATTCCAGGCTTCCTTCTGCTTTGAAAAAAACTATAAAGGAAAAAAAAAGGTTGGTGAAGCAGGGCAGAGATGTCACATAATCCCACACTGAGGATACAAGAGATGTGCAAGACAATGCCACGGAGCAAAAGACAGCTGTGGGGAGATTTACACAACATCCTTTGGGATTATAATGACTTTCCCTTTCCTCTCTGCAAACAGTTGTTTTTTTGTTTTTTGTTTTGGTTTTTTTTGTGGATAAGGGGTGAAACTCTGCCTGTGAAAGCCAGAGAAGGAAGCCCAGGGGTTCTCATGCAGAAGAGAATCCTGTTCCTGCCAGGGATGCTCTGCTGAAGGGCTGTCTGCCCCCTGCCCCAGCAACACTCACTCTCTCCGTGCCTGCTCTGTGCCCAGCTCTGGCAGGCACCACAGGGAGGGGGTGGGAATAAAAAATTGGATCCAGCCAGCAGCAGGAAGAGAAGTAGGGTTTTAGAAGCTGGTGGAGTGTTAGGAAGACATTGGAACTGGAACTTGCAGAAGCTGGCAGGATTAAAAATAGGCTGTAGCCAGCCTTCCCCAGCATTTTGGCATCTCAGCTGCCTGCTTTCCTTGTGACCCACCGAGGAAGAGGCAGCAAAGAAAGAGGGTCTCTTTTCCATCACCCCAGCAGTGCAGGACAAAATTTTGCTTCTAACCAGTGGTTCTGCCCTCTTGGTCTGATAAGATTTACTACAAGGGTGTAAACCGAGTGTTTTGTCCTTGTCTTCAGTCAAACCAAGGGACTCCCACCTTCCCCTGAGTTCAACAAGGCACTCATGTGCACTGAAGATGTTCACATTCATTCACATCTTACAGGCCATTTGCAGGCTTCCATCCTTTAAAGGGAAAAAAGTTAGTTTTTGTAGAAACTATCATTTTAAATCAAGATGTTGATGAAAGAAGGCGTTTCACAGAACTGTGTTATCCAATACAATCAACCTTGCACCTTGGTACTTACCTTAGCAATGCTGCATTTGTTTTAGAAAAACCCAAAGACGATTCATAATGCTAAGAGGTGTTGAAATCCATACTTGGATAAGGTGCCTGAGCCTCATGGCCAACAGCTCCTATTTTATAGGAGCCAGGAACTGCTTCTTCTGCTCCTTACCCATAGAGTGTATTTCTTCATATTGGTTGTGGGACAGACAAGGCTTCCCTGAGCTGTGAGTTTCAGCCAGCCATGAGCACCAGCTAAAAGTAAAAAATCTGCCTTGTCCAAGAGCATAAATTTAGGAAGAATTTTTGTGTAAGGTTGCTGAGATGCAGGTTTTTGGGTTTTTTCCCCAGCTTGAGCTTTGATACATCAACAAGATTCTTAATCTGAAACATTTTAGGAAGTCTGAAGTGTGGTTGCAAGATATGTAAGTTGGTCTCAAGCAGAGCCAAGGGCTGCCACACCAAGTCCTCTGGCTCCAGCACTTTAAGAAGTTCAGCTAATTCTGCTGGGTTAAAACATGCCCTCAGGTAGCAGCTTGTGACTGGGGAAAGCATTGTGCAAAAATGCAGTGCCACTCCTTTTTTTGTGTGTCTGCTCCTTCTAGAGCAGTATTTGTGCATAGTAACAACTGCCAGACCATTAGAGGTTTCTAGAGCCAGTCCTGCCCTAACTCTGGGTCTGGTTTTCCTTTTTAGAGCTGCTCTGTAGTACGTGTTTCTCAGTCACCAGGCAGAGCAAAGGCATTTCCACAGGTGCACAGTGCTCCCTTGTAGTGGTTTCTCTTGGGTGCTGGGGAGAGGGAGCCAAAACCCAAGGAGTGCTTTTCCCACCCTGGTGCTCCAGCGCGGGGAGGGGAGCGGGTGCAGGGGGTGCTGTGGCAGAGGCCGTGGCTCTCAGCGGTGCTGTGCTGCTCTGTGTCCCCAGGGACGTTCGTGTCGGCGTTCACCGTGCTCTGCGGGGCGCGCACCGACCTCCCCGACCGGCACATGTGCTGCGTCTTCTGGCTGAACATCGCCGCCGCCCTCATCCAGATCCTGACAGCCATCGTCATGGTGGGCTGGATCATGAGTATATTCTGGGGCATGGACATGGTCATTCTTGCAAGTAAGTACAGCGTGCTCGCCCTCCTCACTTCTCCTCTCCATGGCAATGCTCCTGGGTCCAGATAATGTCTCTGCGAGCGACTGGGCTGCACTGTAGGGAGGAGGGACACAGGGTGGGCTCTGTGAGTCTGTCAGAAATGCACCAGGCAGAGAAATTGCTAGGAGGCAGCAGGAATGGGCCCTGTGACATACCTGAGAGCGTCTCCCGTCCCACCACGTGGGTCAGGAACTTCCCTTTATGAAATGAAATGTGCAGGAAAGGGCAGCTCTGTGAACTCCACTGTCTGGAGCCCCTTCTGCCCTGATCACATCCTTTTGAACAAGAAAGCCCTTTCTCCCTTGCCACTCCAGCTGCAAATCTGTGGTTAGTGAGACCTTTCTGCTAGTCCTGTTCTGCTCCCAGGGCCAGTTGTCCCCAGAAAAGCCCTGGGGACTCTCCTGGACCCTGCTGTTCCTCCCCAGGATACATTTATCCATTGTTTTGGAGGTTGTTCTCCATGTTTCAGACCAAGTTCTTAAGCTGAGCCAGAGGTGTTTAACTGCTCCTCGAAAGACATCTATACACCCTTTGAGTTGACTAAAACATTAGTCTAAGGAAAGAAGAATCCTTTTAAAAATATACATACTTTAAATCACCAGTTAGTAGATATTACCAGTCGAGAACACAGGCTCTGTAACTTTCATCTGGTACAGGCTTTCACTGGTGCAAAAGTAGTCTCATATCTCCTGTATCCTGGTGCAGAGGACCAAGGTGACAGCCTTATGTCACCTCCAAAGCCAGAAGCAACACAGAGCTCAGGGTGCTGGTGGCATCTGCAAGACCCCACTCCCTTTCCAGAGGCTGCCAGAGGCCAGTGGGCAAGCCCTCAAACCAGACAGGTCTGAGATATTTCAGGCTGACTGGACAGGCAGTTCCCAAAGCAAGCCCTTCTCCCAGAGACCATCTTTACCAGCAGCTTTTGCCTTTTGGTTTGAAGGGGTTCCACTTTGTCATCTCTGCTGGTGACATCTGTGGCTGCACAGCAGAGGGGGAGAGAGGATTTCAGGAAGTCACCATGAATCTGCCTAAAGACAAAATGGATTAAAAAAAAAAAAAAAAAGGCAGGAAACCAGTGCACATTTTCAGCTGCCAAACCCAGGGGTTAAACCCTCTCACCAAACCACCTGCTAATTCCTGAGCCAGCTTCAGTTAAGGCAGTCCCCATGCAGAGCAAACAATGGATATTAAAGACCTGAATATGTGCGAAGCAAAAGCTTTCCTCAGGATGAAGGCAGTGCTGCTCTTTGCTGTACCCTGCAAACCACCTACCACATTTCCTTCCAGATGTACCTGCAGAGCAGGTTATTTCTAAGGCTAAATTGTGAATTGGTGTACATGTGTGGTGTGTCTTTAAGAATCTGCCAGATTTGTGTGTAATGCCATAAGTGCATGTTCACAACCATAAACTCTGCTGCTCTTCCTCTGTGGGGCAGCCCCAGTGTGCAGGTTGCTGTCTGGCAGGACCCCACTCTGCAGGTGTGGGGAGAGCCAGGAAAGCATCTGTCCCCATCAAGAACCACCTCTGAAACTGTGACTTGCTTTGCTCCAAAGCCCTGCTCTCCAGCTAGAGGGGTTGGTGCTTAGGAGGGTCTTACCAGGAGGGTCTTCTCCAGTTTCACTGTTGGGGAAAACCATCCAGCTTGGAAGTATCTCCTGAGCAGTCTTTCCCACATCTGGCTGGATTCCCCCAGTCTGTGAGGCAGAGGATGGATGAGCAGCATGTGGTGGCAATGCTCAGGCCAAGAGGTCCCCAAGCACAGCAGCAGTATTTCATCCCTCTGGTGGTAACAGAGAATGGCAAGAGGAGTCAACATGTCTTATTTTTCACCAGCAGCATCTGACAAGCTGCAGTCCTTAGCAGTTTCTTGCCATCTCATGAAATAGCTGCTTTTAAATTTATTTGCCATGCAGAGAAAGTAGTGGCTAAATGCAGCAGCTCTTGGTTGATGGAGAGGGAAAGGGAAAGGGAAAGGGAGAGGGAAAGGGAAAGGGAAAGGGAGAGGGAAAGGGAAAGGGAAAGGGAAAGGGAAAGGGAAAGGGAAAGGGAAAGGGAAAGGGAAAGGGAAAGGGAAAGGGAAAGGGAAAGGGAAAGGGAATAGGACTTAGTCAAACAAAGAACAAAGTGTTTTGTTGCTCTTACCTGGAACAAACAGCCCAAAGTGGTTGATTCTTCTTATTATATTTTAAAAAAAGAATAATAACTTAAGAAGGAAACCATGTTTCAAATGCAAGAAATAAGGCATTTCATTCAGTAACATTGCCAGTTTGCTTTGGCTGGATTTTGTTTGCCTGCAAACCATTGGATGCACTGGACAGAAACCGTACACCACTGCAACTTGAATCTGTGAGCAGAGGGGAAATGGTTAAAAAAGTGTGAAACTACTGCCCATCTCTAGTGCCCTTGCCTTGAAATGGTCAATCCCATGTGTCCCTGTGAGGGTGCCAGGCTATTTGGATGAGCTGGAGGCAGGACACAGCAGGTCCTGTCTAAGCTGGTGAGGGCTGGCCATGAGGAGGAGGGTGGGGAGCAGCTGAGGGTCAGGAACTCTGCTTAGGCTTTCCCTAAGGGATAATCACCTTGCTGCCTGGA
Source organism: Prinia subflava (assembly GCF_021018805.1). Taxonomy (NCBI): domain Eukaryota; kingdom Metazoa; phylum Chordata; class Aves; order Passeriformes; family Cisticolidae; genus Prinia; species Prinia subflava. Next base: position 97,426,974 of record NC_086248.1, read on the forward strand.
TCTGGGCCTGCCTCTGTTATCTGGTCGAGAGTTGGGAGGGAGTTAGAACCACAGAATCATAAAATCACTGAGGTTGGGAAAACCCTCCAAAATCATTGAGTCCAAGTCTTAAGCCATCACCATTGTGTCCCCCACTGAACCATGTCCCAAGTGCCACATCCACATGCCTTTTGAACAGGAGGCTCCTTGCAGCTTTTCATCTCCTAGTGCTATTTCCCAGGCAAGGAAAGGAGGAATCTGGTCTGAAGATAATGGCATACTGCCCTCAATGAGGGAAAAAGGAGAAGAATTAGAGGCCAATCAGGTATACTTCAGTTCCTGGAAGCAGTAATCAAGTAAGTGACTCACATGCATTTAGAAAATAAAAAGCACCCCCACAAAGTCACCGTGGGTCTGTCCAGAGCAAGCTGTGTCAGACTGGCTTGATTCCCTTGGATGGCAGAGGAATTAATTTCGTGTGAGCTGGCAGCAGCCAGCCATCCCTCCTGACCTTCAGATGCTGACCCCACCTCACACAGCGTTCCTACCAGCAAGCCAGGGGGACGTGGCCTGCGTGAAATTGCTCTTGAGAACTTCCCTCTAAATGGATTTTCCTGACCTGGGAAGAGATAAAGAGAGGCGTGTTGAAGGATCCCTCCTGAATCCAGCTCTGCTCAGTATTTTCATTTGTGTCTTGAGGATGGACAGGAGAAGAGGCTCCCCAGCCACACAGCAGCACTGGCCACGAGGACAGTGGGTACAGTGAGGGCAGTGCCCAGATCTATGCCAGCCGAAAAAAAGGCCTGGAAGCAGTCAGTGCTACTCAGTAGGGACAAGCCCAAGACTCTAGAGAAGGATTAATCGACTGCAGAAATACACACTAGGGAACAACTTGTTTTTCAGGGAAGGACGTGGCGGCTGCAGTGAGTCACAAGCGGCACAGGGGGAACATTGCTGCAGAGGGAACAAACACCACACAGGCAGGTGGGAGCAGAGCTTGTAGGGCTTTTGCTGATCCCGTCACCTTTCTCTGCATGCATAAAGCTGTGGTGAGGCTTGTGGCCAACTTTGGAGGCTGTACTTCAAGTGGAAAACCTGGAGAGAGTCCAGAGAACCATAAGACAGCAGGCGTGTTGATGATGAAGGTGTTCAGCAGGCTGATAAATGTGAGAGGGCAGCAGTTCAGCCTAAGACAGACTTAAACAACACCAGGAAGGACCTGCGTGGAAATTAGAAGACATTTTTCCTCCAGTAAGGTCGAAGTGCTGCAGAGGTGGCATGGCAGGATCTGCTCTCTCTGTCCCTGGAAGACTCCAAGAGTAGGTAGACCCACATTTCTCAGGGACAAGGTAGGACACAACATGAGACTGACTGACCTGGGGGTTCTGTCCAACCCTCATCTCCTCTAGAGTACCCTTTAGCAGGACAATATCCCAGAAGGAAGATAAATGGAATGCAGTTTTGCTGTCACACTGAATTCCCTTGGGCAGCACCACAGCACAGGGCATTTTCCCTGCTAATTTAAACAAACTTCCAGCTGGTCCCACTGGACACCAGAGATATCTTCTTTGAGTAGCCACAGGACTTTGGGAACTGTCCTCTGCTGTACCTGCTGTCTGAAGGCAAAGGCAGAATAACAAGGGAGGATTTAATTCTTCTGCCAAAGCATGTCTGAGCAGCGCTGCTGCGGTGTGCCCTCCTCAAACCCCTCGCCAGCCCTGCGGGGACGATGCACAGAGCTGAGGCCATCCAGAGCTGATTCACTGGCCAAAGCCAACTGGAAAACAAGCCTCCTTTCCAGGCAGAGCTGCCTCAGCTACAGGCACACCGTGTTCTGAGCCCACACCTGCATTAACCTCGCTGTATGGAATGGCCTTTCCAGGAAGGCCCTGCCTGCTCAGAGCCCAGTATAAAGGGTCCTGTGCCATTTCTTGACAGAAGCACCAGAGAAACAATGTAGTAATGTCACCTTGACCTGGCACAGGTCAGGGACTGTTTGCCCAGGCATTGTTTTCCCTCTGCTGAATGCAGCCAAGAGCTCAGGGCTGGTTTCTGAGGAAGCCCTCCCTCAGCTGTCGGCCTCAGAGTGTGCTTGGCTGCACCGTCGCTCTGGGGTTCACTGGGTGGAGACTTTGGCTGACTCTCGGCGCTGATTGACAGCCAGCAGTGAGAACTCACCTGTAATCATGCCATCCTTGTCCTTCCTTTGCCACTCGCTCTGTTCAGAGCCTGCCAGGAGCAGCAGCAGATGATTGCACAGTCACTGTATGCTCCCAGGGAAAGCATCACTGAGCTCTCTGCTCTGCAGGGCCCCTGCCAGGGCAGGGGACACAGCTGTTCTGGGAAGAAAAGGGGAGCAGGAGCCCCAAACCAACCAGTGACCCTTCATGAGATGAAGAAAATTCCAAGGACAAATTGCCTGCTTAGACCTATTATGGTTAAAAAAAAAAAAAAAAAAATCTAAAAAGAGCTGTCCCCCAAACTAGGCCTGAGGAAAGTAGTTAAAATACCCTTTTTTGCAGTTTCCTAACAGATGCAGTGGTGGGGCAAGTTCTTAAAACATTATAAGAATGTTAAATAGCACCAGTGTTTGCAGCCCCCAGACAGGCTGAGGCACACTGTGGTTGTGAGTTACCTGTGGGCACAAGCAAACTGAGCAGGGAAGCTGCCAAAAACTCCTCAGGTGCAGTTTTCCCAACTCTGGGACTGTGAATGGTATGCCATGAGCCCTTTGCTACACTGTGATGTCTTGTTTGATTCCTTCCTTCAGTGCCTCCCCTTCAGTCAAACCCACGAAATGCCAGTGGCACAGAGGAAATAGTTTCTGGGAGCATTGCTCAGAGGTGTTAGCCCATCCAGCCTGTCTGGCTCGGGGCTGGAAAAGCAGATGAGGATTCTACCATCATCTTTAAACAAGAGTCCCAGACGAAACGATCCACTTCATGTGCAAGGATTTTAAGAAACGTTTAGCCCTGGTGTGAATGTCTGATGGTAGAGCAGCTGTTCTGTTGACTCTGCAGCCTCAGTTTGTTCATTCTCTTCTGCTTCTCCATGTGTTTCAGATATATCGTCTACAGTTACATTTCTCCCTCTCTCTTTCTTTCATGTTCCTTTGCCTCCTTTTGTTCACCATCCAAGTCTCACAAGGTAAGTTTGGTTCTGTTCTTCCTCCTCCTCACGCTCCAGTTTCCCGTGGACAGCAGCAAGCGCCGTTCGGGGCAGGACATCTGGAATTCACTTTGGCAGTGCTGCCCCCTCCCAGCCCAAGTCCAGCCATGTGCCTTTACATGTGTGTGTCCCACTGTCTCTGTGTCTGTCCTGCGCAGCCCCAGGGATGCTGAAAATCTCCACATAGCATTGAAATGGCCCTGCAGATGCCCCAAGGACACCCTTGGAGCAGAGCAGGAACTTGTTTCAGCACTGAGAGCATCCTGAACCACCCTCTGCTTGAACCCAGTCCCAGAAGAACAGCCTGTGCACAGACTGGGCTCTTTTTGCCTAAATTTTACTGCAGTGGTTTAGAGGAGAAGGGCAATTTCAAGTAAACTTGATTAAATCAGTGATTTTGTACACAGGCCCACTTAATCCTGAACCCAGAACTGTCTGTTCTACAGAATCACACCTCAATTTTATTGCAGGCATATTAATATAATGCTTCATACAGAACAGCTATTCCTATGCAAGAAATGCAATAACTATTTTCACATATAAACTATCGGATAAATTAAGTCTGAAGTATCGTAATAAATAAGTTTAGCATAGGACAGGTAATTTTTTGGCTTATGGTCATGTAAAGAGAGAGGCTTGGCCACTGTAACTTCCTTCCAGCCAGTTTCAACACCAATAGCCAGCCTGAAAAGATTTCTCAATCTCAATAAAAAGCACAAGTTACTCTTACTTTAGCTAGAGATTTAAGGCAGGACCCACCTTTCTGGTCCATAGGGTTGTATGTTTGGTTTTCTTTAACTCTGCTCCCAAAACAAATTAAACAGATGCTGTAGACAAGCCCAAATTACAAGTTTCCAGCCAGCTCACTTTGCTTTCAGAGCTGACTCACACTTAAAACATAAAAGCATGTGAAATCATCATTTTGCCCTCTAGAAAAAGCCGTTTGAAAGAGCTGAGAGTCTTTCTGTTCAGCTGCACACAATAGGCAGAAATTCAGTTAAGTGTCATTATTCTGTCCCTTGTGCTTGTTTAACTGCAGGAGGTCCAGGCTGCCAAACCTGAGCGAATGTGTGGGTTTTTTCCAAAGTACAGCAAAGTTCATTTGCTGGAGTCGATTCTTAGTTCAGCAAAAAGTCCATTAAAGATAGGGGTTCTGGCACCTGCTGGTATTTTGTGTTCAGTTTTTGTAAGGGACTTACAAAAGCCTAAGATAAGGGTTAGAAAGAAATATTACAAAGCATAATGGAAAAGTGTTTGAAAAGTTAAGCATTCTTCTGAGATATGACATTTCAGACTTATTTGAAATTCAAAATATAGAAATGACAAGCTACTTGTGTTATTTAAGCTAAGAAAAAAAACCCTCCAGGTTTAAAAAGTTTTTTGGTCGAAAGATCTTCACTGTGGCAGGCACTGCAAGTAAGGAGAGTTTGCTTCTTTAATAAGGAGAATTTTTGCATTGATACAGTCAGAAGAACAAGCCCAGCTTCTCTTGAAAGGAAAGTGGGGAAAGCTTCTGGCACAGACATTGTAACTGCCTAGGAAAGCGTTAAAAATTCCAGGTTTTGTCCCATCATCCTGTACTAGCACAGGAGGAGCAGGTGCTCTCCTATTGCCCTTCCCTGCCCTAGCCCCCAGGGATGAAGCTGTCCCCCATGGGATTTGCAGCCTGCCCTCTACAACTGTGTGCAGGACAGTAAATAATCTGGGGCCCCAAGGAGCTGTGACAGGCAGCAGGACAGGCTCCTCGAGGCCTTGCTACATCCATGTGCCTGGAACACAGTGGGGACCCCAAGGGCTTTGCTGTCTTGGTTGGGAAGTGCATCAAACCTCTTGGCCACAGGAGGAGGAAAGGGCGTGAAGGAACAGGGATCCAGGCAGTTTCCTTGGTTTTGCTGCTGAAAAGATCATTTCCTCCAGGCCCACTGGATGGTTGCCGTGCCCTAACAAAAGCACCTGTAATTCTGCTGGGCTGGAGCAAAGCAAGTGCAGAGCCAGGCAGTGAGAATGTCATTTAAGGTACCCAAGGGCTATGTCTGGCATGTCAGCCTGTGATTCAAGGCATTCCCCTTCTCCTCCAAGAGGTGTTTGTTCACCTGTGCAAACTGCAGCGCAAACTGGCTGCTGCTGGGCAGTGCCGTCAGCAAAAGCCAGCGTGGGAACAGGAAGATGGATAGAGGAAACCAACCTCCTCCTACCTGGCAGTGCTCTGGAGGACGAGGTTCAAACACAGGCAGATCCCAAGGAGAGATGTGTGTCAGATGCACGGGCAGCATTTGGGAACATCCGTGTCGCTGGAGCAGGATACAAGGGCATCCATTTCCCCTGCAGTGCAGAAAAATACGCTCTTTAAAATCTGAGGGTACTGGGCTGGAATTGGTGACCGCTGGTACCTGCTGTGCCTTTACAATCTCTTCAAGCAGAGCTGCTGTGCCCGTGCCAGGCTGGCGGCAGGCGGGTGCCACAGCAGCAGGGCTGGCTGCCGGCATCCCCATGGCTGTGCCCAGGAAGGTGGCAGCACCAGGCAGCTGCTGGCTAAAGCACAGCAGGGTGGCTGCCCTGGGCAGCCTGGCCACCAGAGGGAATGTGGCAGCCCCTCTTTTTTCCCACATGGTTTTTGCCACTCCTGGTAAACCAGGCTCGTGGCTTGCTTGAGCCTCACCGAGGGTCCTCATTTGGAATGAACTCTAATCATGTTCCCTTCCCCTCCCTCCTCACAGGCTACAAGGAACAGGGGATCCCACAGCAGCTGTAGTGGCTGGGACAAGTATTGTCAGAGAAACACGGCGAGAGATTTCCTTGGGCAGCTGTGGGCCACGGACCTTTTCATTACCCTTTGTCTCTCTTCTTCTCCCTTTTGTTTTGTCTGCCTGTGTCTGCCCGGTCCACGTGCCCGTCCAGCGGAGCGGAGATGCAGAGCAGCTGGCGCAGACCTGCACTGATCCCTGAGCAGCGGAGACGAGGCAAGCACGGCTTGGCTTGGGACTGGTCCCTGCCAGCACGTGGTGGGCGCCCGACGAGGAGGATGAGGGTGTCAGGACAAGGAAACACCCTTGGCCAAGGTGGCACCTGGGCAGGCAGCTGAACCAAGGGAGGGGGAGATGCTGCTTTCCCTCTGCTCCCAGGGGAGGTTGCTGAAGATGTTTTGCCTCCTTTTTATGCTCGCTGTTAAAGGACGCTGGCTGTGAACACCAAATGCCAAGGAGCTATTCATAGATATGTGTACAGGATGTAAAACCAAACCAGTGGTACTATTTTCCCGCCCTGAGATTCCATCCGTGACTGCTTTGCAGTAGTGGAGGGCCCAACCCAGCCCCCTCTGCTGTCTGTGTATATCTGATGTTCACAGAAGCTCTGTCCCCACCGATGTCCTGAGAAACGTGCTTGCTGTAAATCGTATTGTTCTGCTGAAGTGACTGGGGCCATCGTCTGCTTCCATCCGCTGCCACCATGCAAAGACCAGAGCTCCCACCAGCCCAGGGGACACTTTTCCTAGCACAGGACTGGTGTCCTGCAGCACCTCGCCTCTAGGGCAGCAAGTACAGCCTCGTGCTGCCAAAAGCCTCTCGTATAAAACAATACTGGGGGAGCCAAAGAACGAGACTTTCCCTCCCCCTGAAAGGGACTTGCTGGTAGTGTCTCCGTGCTTTGGAAATGGATCCCCTTAGAGCACGACGAGTGCTCCTGGCTGAAGCAGCATCCCAGCTCTGCTTCCCCAGGTAACTATCCAAAACTCCAGGATCACAGCCTGGTGCTAGACAAGTGCTTGGGAGCTGTGGTGGTTGGAAGGCCCATGGCCAAACGGGGTGGGGCTGTGATTTCATGGCTTGAGCACGATGGGCAGAGTTGCAGTGGCTGCAGGTGGAGTGATCCCTCTGATCCCAGCAGGGCGAGAGGAGCTCAGCTTCGTGTCAGCACCCAGATGCTTTTCCTCTCCAAAAAGATGGCAGCAGGAGCCCTGCTGAAAGAGGGCAAACCCAGGCTGCTCACACACAGGGAGGGCCCTTCCAGCCAGAGGAGTTTCACACAAACCTGCTGCCAAAACTGGGAGCCACCCAAGCGTGGCAGAGCTGAGACCCACTCCCAGCCCATTGCTCCTTCCAAGAGACAGATGGTGAGAACAGGATGGCAGCAAATCCCACTGCCCCACAAGTGTCCAGCCTCTCCCAGTACTATGGTCAGCTCTTAACAAAGGTTTTTATTTTTCATGCAGAATAGGTCCTGTCAGCTAAAATACCTCCTGTTGTAAAGAGAGCTGGGGGGTCAAAAAGCAGCAAGTGCCCCTGAGCTGCCCACCAAGGGTGGAGGAGAGCCCTGTGCTGGGCAGGGCACCTGTCAGTGATCCCACAGAGAGCTGCTGGGGTAGGAAACTCCTTTGGTGTTTTGGTTACAAACCTCTGGCTTAGCCTCCCCACAGCCCCTGCTGTTCTCCTGATGCCTGGACTGTGTCTGGATTTAATGCAACACCTCTCTTCCCAGAAAGTTTCCTCCCTGCCCAATGCCCGCACTGCACTGTGAGCCCACAGCTGTGGAAAGCAGGCATCAGTACCTCTTTGTTCTCCTAGCTCAGGAGGTCCTTCTTCAGGACTAAGGACAAAGCAGCATCCACAGTCCCAAATAACTTGTGGTGGGGCAGGACTCCTCCAAACTATACCTATTTATCCAATGCAGGTGTCAGAAGGGATGACAGACTTTTTTCACTTCGCTCTTCTGTGGCTGTGCACTATAAAAAGCTTTGGGCTACGTGAGCAGGAGAAATGGGCAGAGAGTTAGGAGCCTTGGGAGCACCAGCTTTCATTGTGAAGATGCTGGCCCAAGCATTTCCTCTGTAGTGGCTGCAACAGTGCTGGCTCTGATCTCAGCAGTCTTAACTGGAAAAAAACCCAACATATATAGACAGGGGGGCAAATTTGTAACACAAACAATTAATTGTATATTTTACCAAGTGAGACTTCAGGTAGGGCAGTGTATTTGTACAGCTCAGAGTATACAGTAAGGAAAAATGACAGGTCTCCTAAGCAAACTCATGGCAGAAGCATAGGAATAACTCAGGCTGCATTTCTCTTGCCTCACACCCTAAACTGTTGCTCGTACTGCTATGCTGGACAGACAGAAACAGATATTTAGTCACTACCCTGTATCCAAACAGGGATGCTGAGCTCCACTTTTTGGGCTGCTGCATAGAAAGTGAAGACCATGACATGGTGCAGACAGGAAAACTTTGCATTTGTCCTTTTAGAGCAATAGAGATGAAAAACCATCAGTTTTTAGAGTGACATAAGCCCCACAACACAGGCAGCAGAGGAGCCAAGGTTTCCTTGGAAGACAAGTACCAGTCGGTGCTTCTCATTAGCCCAGGGCTGGAAGTGCTCAGGAGGAAAAGCAACACAGTTATCCTGCCAGAACACCAGGCTGCAGCAAGCCACAGTTACCTTGCTTTCCCAGAGAAGGGCTTGGAGAACAGCAGCAGCTGGAGAAAACCAATCAAGCAGGTAAGTGGTGGAAAACCCAAGAGTGACCTGGGATCTGCATTAAAGCCAGAGGATGAGTTCCTCAAGATTACTGCTGCCACAGCGATGGCCAAAAGGATTTCTGCTCACAGCATTCAACAACTTCAGGTGTCTTTGTCCATTCTACCCAAGGGCCTGGTTCAGGGAGTGGCCTGTGCTGTGGCATCTGCAGCTCTGTGGCTTGCTGGCCTGTACAGGTGTTACAGAACTGGGCTTCAGCATTTCCTGCGAGACAGGCCATCTCTGCTCCTCCATTCCCACCTGGGAAAATAAGGGGTGAATAGGGTCCTAGCCAGTAGCAAACAGGGAATCTGTAGCACATCTGGAAAACACCTTCACAATCTACTGCTGTCATCACTGAGAACTCTCTTTTTGAGATCTATAACTAGCCCTGAAGCCACCCAAACCACTTGCCTGCTCAGCTGCAGTGAGCACAATGTCAAAGGGCAATGGTTACCCCTCGCCTTTGCCAGAACAGAATGGCTGGGTCAGGTGCAAACACCAAATACTGCCCAAGCATCAAGGACAGGTGTGCAGGAGCCCCTGCAGACACAGATCACAGGCCATGGATAAAAGGAACCAGGCAAAACCATTGGGTGCAGAAGCTCTGAAACAGGAGCAGCAAGCGTGGCTTAAGAACAACTTGTTCTGGTGCCTGTGAAGTTGGGTTCACTTTTAGAAGGTGGATTTAAATGTGTAGTGGACAGGCAGCACAAGAAGCCTCAGGCTGGGGAGTATTAAACAAGCTGACATTTTCACTGGGCCTAAAGTGCCAAAAGTTGCATCTCCTGTGGCATCAGATGTCAGATCAGCAGCAGATGCCCCATCCCAGAGACCCAGCACCTGCACAAAAGGTCCCTTGGGAACAAAAAGAGACAGAATAAGCTCCTCATCAGTATCACCAGGGATTTGCTGACCTTTCGGGCCACATTTGGTGCTGTCTGTCTCCATGCTCTAGTGAGGGTGGGAGAATTGGATTGGCTGGGAAAGGACTGAATGGAAATGCTGCCCTCCCTGGGATGGCTGCAGGTCTCTGAGAGCATCACTTTGGTTAGCTCTGGGTGCTGTCTGCATTTATTGCAGGAGGGAGTTTGGTACCGCAGTGCAGCACTGCACAGACAAGGTGTGGGATTTATAATTTACTTTCAGGTTTTGCTCCCTAAAATTTTTTCTTATCTTTGACCTTCTTATTGAACTGGTGAAGCCAAGAAAACACTCAGTGCATCACTTCAGAGGCTCTGAAATCTGTCAAATGACACCCAGGATAAAAAGCCCGATTTTTGTTTATTGTGGTGATTTGCTTAATTGATTTTAATTAGAAGCAGACAGTTTCCCAGTCTCTGCTTTAGGACAGGAGCCACTTTATAGATCGGCCTTGCTACCAGGCAGCAAGCATCAAATTGCATTTTGCCCAAGGCTGTGCTGTGGTAGTAATAACAATGATAAATCCCTCTGCTTTTTCCAATAGCCCTGAATAAAACTAGCACTGCCAAGCTGCCCCCAGCCCAGGTGTGAGCAGCAGCCTGCTTGCAGGCAATGGTGAGCCCCTCACCTTGCCTTCAGGTCTCCCCATGGCAAGTGGCGGGAGTTGTGGGGAGCCCAGAGACTGAGCCCTGTTGTCACCAGGGGGTTCTGCTCATCCCATCTTTAGTATCACACCCTCCACTATGACTTGGTTTTCCTCCTCTTACAAGAAATCACAGTTCTGTGGGCGGCTGGCAGCATCTGGAGGAGCGTGCCTGGTGCCCACAATCCAGGCACTGACAAGAAGAGCCATGCTGTGAAAATTTTGAGCTTTCCCTCACCAACAATGACTTTCTTTCTCTTTAGGGTAAAATTAACCAGGCAGCACTTTCACACCTCTTTCCGAAGCAGCACTGAAGAAGGGGCAACACCTCCAATCCCCCGGGGCTGGATAAGCCCTGCCCTGGGAGCTGTGCTGTGACCGTCGCTGCGAACCGAACCGGCCCTGCCTCCTGACACAGCCCGAGGGCACAGCCCCGAGCCCTTCCTCTGCTCCAAGGTGCACGGCACCCGGCTAGCCCACCACCATCACCTGCTTTATAGATGTAGATGTTTGACATGTAAGTTGTACAGCTAAAGAGTGACAGTGGGTAGCGAAGAATAAATGCAGCTGCTTCACCCCCATCTGCCAGCAACACAGAATTTTCTGCTGCTCCTCTCTGATTGTGAAAACCAGGTTTCTCCAAAAAAAAAAAAAAAAACAAAAAACCACAACCAAAAAATCCAAAGCCCAACTAAAACAAACAACCCCCCCCAAAAGGGCTTTAATGCTTAGTTTCTTGGTATTTGAACCCAGTCAGGCTGAACAACTGATTTGCCACTCATTGGAAAGCAATTCCAGGTAGGAACCAACCCAGATGTGTAGCCAGTCAAAAACCAGCTTCATTCTGGGCCAGCCCAACCGTTGCAAGGCAGGGCATGGTTCCATTTTTCCAAGTTCATTGGTGTTGCCAAATCTGTATTTACCATGGAAAAGGTGCTTTGGCAGGTGCCCCCACCCTCCCAGCCTTTAGCCTGGTTGGCCGTACCGGCTGCAGGGGCTCACATCGCTCTCAGCCGTGGCAGTCACAGCTCGGTGGGGCTTTGTGCTGGGAGCAGCTCTGGCACAGGCACCCATGGGGTCAGGAGTGCTGGATGTGGGAGCTGACTCCACTTGTGCCATGCCCTGTGCTTCCCAAGACACAAAGCTGCACCTCCAAAGCTGTTCCTCCCTGGGTGCATTGACTGTCACACATTTTATTAAAGACCTTCCAGTTCTGCTGGAAATTGCCCCTCAAGTCTTGCTGTGAGTGTTGTGCTGAGCTCTGTGGACAGGAAGCTGAAGCTCACAGTCCCAGTATTCTTCAGAGGGCCATTTTATATTCCTTGGCTCCTGCTTATTCTTGGATGATTCTGCAGTTCACACACATGCATACACTCCAGCCAGGGTGCATTTTATTGCTACCCAGCCCAACTGCATCCACTGCAAGATACCTCCATCTAAACCCCAAGTATAAGGAGACTCTGGCTAGATCTGACATTCCTCCTGGGAAAAATGTCTTCTCCCTCACACTTGCTAACCATGGTGTGGCAACACAGCCCTGTATTTTCCAGCTGACTTTGCTTCATGCTCACACACACAATGCACTTTGAAGCAGTGCTGCAATTCATTTCCCAAACTGGCACTCAGCATTCCCATCCCCCTGTGGGAGCAGCGTGGTGCAAAATTCCAGGTCACAGTGGCACCATCTGAGCCAGGGTTAATTACAGTGAGTCCCACCAGAGCTCATGCTACCCACAACCCATCCTTCCTCTTTTCATGTGTATAAATAACTAAGCCAGGCTAAAAATCAAGTCCTGCTTCTCTTGCACCCACACATTGGCCAGAGGGAAGCACCACCGCCCTGTCCCCAGTGCTGGAATGCCGCAATGGGAAGTGAAGGCTTCATTCAGGCTCTAAGAATGGAAAAAGCCAGAGTAGCTCAATCCATCTTCCGGCTCCAAGAATGCCTTCAACAGGCAGGTGAAAGGGAACGGCACATTTTGGCTTGAGATCAGGACAGGGGCTCACCTCTACCAGCAGTGCCTGGAGGGGATGGCAGTGCTCCCCCAAACGCCCAGCAGGCGATCCCACTCTGACCCACACCCCTCCTTCAACCACCACACACCGACAGGCACTGAGGCTGGGAGGAGGATTGCTGGCTCAGGTCTGTGTTCTCCTTGGTTTTGGCCATGCATGGGTACATCAGATTTTCCACCCTAGGAAGGAGGGAGCAGGTGCCTGCCCACCTGTGCTGTTTGCACCTTGCTGGTGAGCCCACCTTTCATTTTCATACTGGAGCCCAAACTGAGGGGTTGCAGAGGACCATTTGTATGCCTATTTATATCACCGAGTATTGGATTGTGACTTCTTGTGTTTTGATACTGTGGATATTTTTTTTTAAAGTTAAATATATTCTATTGCTGGACAGCTGGAATGAAATGCAGAGTCTCTTTATGTCACCTGGAGAAACCCCATCATCCCTGATTCCAAATGGGTTCTTGTTCTCCTCCCACCAGTGAGGTGATGGAGGCAGACACCAGCCCTCACCCACATCCCCCGAGGAGAGGAGGCAGGGGCCAGGGCATGGCTTCCTTAAGGAATTCACAACCAGAACCTTCTAGAGGAGCAGAAGGCTGGTGAGGAGCCTCACCTGAACCTCTGGAATGGAGACAAGGGAGGGGGAAAAAGCCGCACTGTGTTCCCTTGTGCACATGCCTATCAGCAATCCCTCTTGACTGGGTTTCATTTGCAATTTTACCATTTTAATGTGACTCCAGGTGCATTATCCCTGCTCCCTGTGAGAGAACAGCCCACGAGCTCTCAGCAGCTTGGACACAGACACCTGAGCAGAGCTCAGTAGGTGGCAGAGCCTTCCCATGAAAGGCAGCTCTGCTGCAAGGGCCAGCAGCTTGTCAAAACACCTGCACATTTCAGCCAGGCACACTCTGTGCTCCTTCTGTGATGTACAATGCCACAAAATGCCACTGCTCTGCTCCCTCCCCAAAGCCACTGTGGGCAGGGAAACACATGGGAGATCCCAACTGGATCAGGGAGCCAAACTCAGAGCTGGTGCAAGACCAGCAAGAAGGGTCTTCTCACACCCCATGGCTTTGAGGGGTCTGGGAGGTGAGGCAGAAGCTCCTTTCACTGGTTATATGTTTCCATTCAGGCTTCAGCCCTCAGCAGGGGAAGCACTTTGGGATGAAAACTGATATACAGTAGTATGATACTATTAATACACTAATGCAGACACAGCAGCACGTGGCAAACCCACTGGAGAAATCCGGGATAATTATCTCAAAGAGATTTCTTTAACACCCTGCTAATGGAACCATTTCAGAAGGGGAGGAGGAAAATTAGCAGTAAACCACACAAAAGCAAAGTCAAAAACTGGAGCTTGGTGAAGACACACGAGACACAGGGAAAACCTCCATGCCACATTTCTGGGCACCCACCTCTTCCACACCGTGGCCCAGGGGGAGGCCCACAGCCACCACACACATCTCACCTGGCTTCAGGGGTGCCCAGGTTCACCCCCAGCTCAGGTGTCCTCAGAGCACAGCCCAGCCCCTGCTGTCATTCCTCTGTGCACCTGCTCCATGCAGCACAGCAGTGGTGGGTCCAGGGAAACTCCCTTTCCAGCAACCACCACACAACAGGGACGACTCCCTCCATCTCCTCTTGCAGCCTCCCCAAACCAACTCCCCTCCTTACAGCTGCCCTACACCTCTGGGATCCATCCAGTCCCGCAGCAGTTCTTGCTGGGAACCCCACAGGGCTGCAGCCACAGCACCAGCACCACTCCCAGGGTGTTGGGGAGCAGCTCTGCCTTCCTGCCTGATCCAGAGCAGTCAGTGAAACCAGCTGTGCTTTGCATCAGGCCATCCAGGAGACTTTGGGCTGTTGGCTGCTGTTACACTAGTGGAGCAAAAGCAGCTTGTGCAGGAGGGGTGGAGTCAGTCCTGGCTTGCAGCTCACCCCAAAAGTGAGCCAGGGTCTGCCCAGCAGCAGCTCTCATTGCTGACCATGCAGAGACATGGAAATACACCACCTGGGTATTGGATCATTTAGAGACACACATTTAGAAAGACATAATTTCAACTGCATTCTATTCAAACTAGCCTGAGCAACCATTTAAAAAAAAGAATAATGTCTGTGCAGAGGAGGGTTATTGCAAGGTATGCATGCACTATTTCTAAATGTCAAAGTCATGCAGTCCAAATACACATTGAGATCCATGTGCAGTTATAAGAAGGTAGCAGCTGATCCTAGGAGGTAATATTACAATTACAGGCTATTTCAGAGCTTGTTTCCACAGGAAAACTGCAACCCTGTGGAAGAGGACGTGAGCTGCAAGACTGGCAGGAGTGTATGCTTACATCTAGGGCACATGAAGCTTTGTGCTGCCAGAGATGTGAAGGGAGTGTGGGATTTTAAGGGACAGGTCTTGGTTCCAGGCCAGCCAGATGAACGCCAGATTCCAGGCTTAAATTCTGTTTATTCACAGGCCCAAATGCTGCTGAGCAGCCTGGGCAGCACAGGGATTAGGAGCTGCTGTCCCTGCAGAGACAGTGTGTGAGTGCCCTGGCACACTCAGAACGCTGCAACCTGCCCTGCTGGAACCTCTGCCCACCAAAGCAGCCACTGACACTGCCTGTCCCACCAAAGCAGCCACTGGCACTGCCTGTCCCACCAAAGCAGCCACTGGCACTGCCTGTCCCACCCGTGGCCAAAGGATACAACAGGTTTTGAAGGATAGGATGGCACCAACCTTCCCTGGGGATGCTCCCTGGCAGCAGCGCTGTGTGCTGGCACACAAGGGCTCAGGAGACATCCTCTCTGCTCCCTAATGATCCCCCTGTAAACCCCAGGGGCTGTGAGCCCTCCTGCAAAGCCATTTCCCATGGGAGAAGCAGGTGGGCACGTGCAGAACGTGGCAGTCACATCAGGGCACGTCTGAAGCGCCTGCTTGGGGCTGATGAATGGTGGGAGGAAGCACGTGGCACCCCACAGAGCCCACCCACGGGTCCTGCCATCTCCCCTCACTGTTCTGGAGACATAAAAAGAGATGAAGCATGAATTTAACACGAGGAAAAGATACCACGCTGCCAGTGGGAAGTGTTTTTTAGACACAGATCCTTTGTAAATGGGGAAACATATCTGTAGCAGCCCTGTCTTGCTACTACAGACTCCTGCTGCTTTTTCTTCTCACATTCCCTTCCCTGAGCCAAACCCCACTGGTGCAAGAGAAGCAGATCTGTGTGTGTATGTGTCCCTGCAGAAGTCCTGGGGTTCCTAATGAGGAAAGCAGCTTGTAAAGCATCTTCAAGTGAAAGCTTCCTCTGACACAGAGGTCAGTCACCAGAAATTAAAGTATTTGATTTTGTTTCCTGGCTCTGGTCAGGTGTTTGAGTTAATAATTTTGTGCCTTTATTTCTCTTCTTATTCTTTTGGCCTAGTGCTTTCAAGTCTTACATTTCTACATTAGGAAAAGTATGTTTGAACACGCTGGCACCAGGACATGTGGAGAGAGCAGAGCTGGTCCCAGGCCTTGCAGGTCTGACATTGGTAATATGAACAAATGGTAGGAGGCATAAAATCCCAACAAACAGAAAGCACCAGCCCCAAGTAGGCGGTGCAGCAGTGCCAGAAATGGGATGAGCTGCTGGGGCCCAAAAATTTTCCAGTTTTCTCCAGAGATGTCCCAGATGGGATTCACTCAAGAGCCTCCTCTATGGGCTTTCTCTTCTAAGTGGCACCAGCAGCAGCTGTCCTGTGCTCTCTGGCTGTTCCAGGCTGGAAGCACAATGCCATCCTGGAGAGCAGCAGGAACTTCTAAGACAGGTCCCCTGAGGGTGGGAAGAGAACACCTGACTGTATAAAAGTAACAGCAGCCGCTGGGACACGCCCCAGAGCAGAAAATCCCCATATCTCCATAAGGTAAAGCCTTCCTTGCTGGAGGCATCCCTCGTCAGGCACTGGAGGTGCAGGACACGGTAGAGCTGTGTCCACAGCCCCACTCTGGGATGGTGAAGTGTGGGCACGGCAGGTCACCCCTGGGACCCCTGGGACTGCAGGAGCAGAGTGTGACCACGTTCATGGACTTCAAACTGTATGGCAAAAGATGAACCAAACCAGCTGACACTACAGCAGGGTCCTGCCCACTTCTCTCATTTCCCAGGGGGTTCTAAATTTTTTTTTTTACACTTCACAACAACAAAGAACAAATTTGTATTTTTTTAAGGGCAGAGAAGTGAACAAAATGCAGACTCCAATGAGAGTGCAATGGGAAAGCTGTCCCCCAGGGGACAGGGGCAGGGGTTGCTGGGGGGCTCCAACGCTGGAATGGCACAGGGAGGAGAGATGTGTTGCCCCCAGCCTCTCACCCCCAGAACCACCCAGAAAGGAGATGTGGGCAGCATGAATCCTTCACCCCCTGCCCTGCTCAGGCTGGCTCCGGGATGGACCCGCTGCTAGAAAGGGTGTTTATTAATTTGAACGACCTCCTCAGCTCGTACTGGGAAAGCCAAATTCCAAAAGCCTCGGGGGTGGAGAAAAAGCCTCAAAGCAGCGGAGCCCGGGGGGCTTGGGGCGTGGAGAGCATCCCGGGCAGCGCCGGGGCATGGAGAGCATCTCGGGCAGCGCCGGGGCAAGGAGAGCTTCCCGGGCAGCGCCGGGGCAAGGAGAGCTTCCCGGGCAGCGCCGGGGCATGGAGAGCATCCCGGGCAGCGCCGGGGCAAGGAGAGCATCCCGGGCAGCGCCGGGGCGTGGGGAGCATCCCGGGCAGCGCCGGGGCATGGAGAGCTTCCCGGGCAGCGCCGGGGCAAGGAGAGCATCCCGGGCAGCGCCGGGGCAAGGAGAGCATCCCGGGCAGCGCCGGGCCATGGAGAGCATCCCGGGCAGCGCCGGGGCGTGGGGAGCATCCCGGGCAGCGCCGGGGCGTGGGGAGCATCCCGGGCAGCGCCGGGGCATGGAGAGCTTCCCGGGCATCGCCGGGGCAAGGAGAGCATCCCGGGCAGCGCCGGGCCATGGAGAGCATCCCGGGCAGCGCCGGGGCGTGCAGAGCTTCCCGGGCATCGCCGGGGCATGGAGCCCTGCCCGCCGGGTGCACATCGCCATCTCCCGGCCCTGGCGGGAAGCGCCGGGAGCCCGCCCGGCACCGGCACCCCGCATCCACCCCACAGGGACAGGTGTCGGCCGGGGGCCGGGTCTGGTTTTTAAGGTACGGCAGAAAGGCGAGCACAGCCCTTGTGGGGCTGAGACCAAACCGAAGCCTGGAGGGTGCCCCGGCGGCATCACCCCCAAAACATCTCCAAGCCAGCAGGACTCCGGAGGTGTCAGGCACAGCCCCACGATAAAGTGGCTGAGGAAAAAGGCATCCCCAGGCTGATGAGCACCCTGCACACTCAGATGTTCTTGGCCATCCTGTCACGCTGCCAGGGTGTCCCCGTGCTCCCCCGGCCATGCATCCCCTGCAGCAGCACACAGGCAGGAGCTTTTGTCCCCTGGCAGTCTCCTCACTCCTGCTTCCCCCAGCCACACCGGGCAGGAGGACATCGGGGCCCTGGGGCCAAGCTTCAGGCTGGGTGTGTGTATGGCAACAGCAAGGAGAATGGATGCAAACAATCTTAGCTTAAGGCAGCTACTGTGATTCTACACTAACTGTCCTATCTAAAGCATGCACACACTTTAACTTAAATTCTAACTGCGCCACAGGTTTACCTACTTCTACACGAGCCCAAATCTGAGGCCCAGTTTGGGATAGCTCAAGCTTCATTCCGTAACACATCATGCTCCTGCTACAGCTGGGGGCTACTCTGCATCATCCATGGCAGGGTTAAAGTCCCTCCTGAGGCGCTTCCCAGAGACCCCGAAACCCCACCAGCTTGTGCTGGGAACAAAGCCGAACACACCGTTTGACCCCTACCAAACTCCACACCAAGTCCTGCAGTTCCACAGGCTGGAATGCCCAGCTGGCCTCCAGCACCCCCTGATTTATGGGAGGCTCATTCTGACAAGTAGTGCCTGATCAGACAATGCTGATGGAAAGGAGCTGCCCTTCCCTGCCTTACACCCCCCGGCGCTGCTGGAGGTCTGGGAGGCTCTGTTCTGTAAGAGCAGGGACCTCAGAAGGTGTGAAGTTTTCTTTGTTGCATTAATATAAGTCCTGGCCTCTCTTCTCTATACTGACTTTACGAATCTTTTAGTTTACTAATGCATAAGGTGGCAGGGTGGGCTGGGCTTTGCTTTGGGGATAAAGCCAAGTGGGGTAAAGTCAAGCCAGGCTCTTGCTGTGGCATGTGCCAATGGGGGCTGCCCCTTCCCGACCCTCTGCATCCACCTTAGCATCAGCAGATGCCAGCACTCAGACACAAGGGGTTTCTTTTCCTGACTTCCTCCCTTTTCCTCTTGAAAGGAATAAGATGAATGTGTCTTTACAGACCATGAGAGTCTGCTTGTAGATAGGGCCAGGGACTTATAGATAGGGAAGTAATGGGAGAAACTATCAGTTCCAGAAAATGTTACCAGCTGACACGGACTGCTGCTCAGCCAAGGCCGTGTTAAATTCCTGAACTCAGAGAAGAAGAACAAAGATTGAATGGGATTATGAATATTGTTTTGTTATATATTAAAAAAGGGGGCATGTGCATATTAGAGGGGGACATGTAGTAGACATACTATGAAGTCTGTACCTTCAGCCAGTGGGGAAAGGAAGAGGGTGTTGCAGCCAGGAAATTAGGATAAAAAGGAGGCTGCATCCTCCAATAATTTGAGAGACCCCAGGGGAAATGCCCCATGGCCTTTCCCTTTGTTCAAATAAAGTCACAGGACTCCTCTGTCTCCTTTCTGGACATAAGCCTCTGGCACTGTGAATTTTTCTGCACACTCTCCACCACAATGTCATGGTGTTTCCTCAGCTCTCAAGAGAGGTTTTTGCATAACAGTGTTCTTCACCTTCTGTTCTTGCATTTCAGGGTGCAGCTGGGTAAGTTTTGGAGGTTTTTGTTTTCCTCTGAAGGTAGGAAGAGGAGTCACATACCAGAGAGGCATAAAAAACTGGACCTGTAAGTAAACCAGGGGCTGTCAGTTCTGTCTGAGTGAGCTCAGCAGCCAGACAGGAAACGTGTTCGCTTTCCCACAGCCCAGGAGAGACCGCTGGTGCACAGCAGCAGCCTCACTCACATCCAGGGTCTTGCCAGCTCTGCCTCCAACCAAGAGGTTTCTAGTCTTTACATTCCACACTGCAGGATTTTCTCCTGCAGTTTGTTTTAGAGGACCCGTGGTGAACCAGGTCTGGTCCTCAGGCTGGGCTGCTTGTGAGGGTCTGGGCTTTCCTGTGGGGCAGCCCACCTGCCCCTCTGTGCCAGAACAGCTCCTGCTGCCCTGTGCTTGCACAACCAACCAGGAGGGAATGGAGCTGCTTCAGGCTCTACAGCCTGCATCCTCCTTCATTGCAGAAACAGTCTGGGGGGGGTTTGTGCAGCTGAGAGAGAGGGGAGCAGGGGGAGTGTTTGCCTGTGCCAAGCAGCTCTGATTCTCCTGGGTGCTTTGGTATTCTGTGGTGCAGAAATCACAGGGTGGCACTCACAAACCGCTCAGTGGGAGCCAAAAACATTCCAAAGAATTGGAGCTGCCTTCAGTGGCCTTCCCTGCAGAAGGGGGGTGGAGAAATTCAGCTGTCTCTGGGGGGTAGCTCTCACTGAGCTGGGCCTCCCACAGCCCCACTTCTGCTCTCTCCCTGCCCTGCTCCCTGCAGAGCCAGTTCCTGTTTGTTGGGATCTGTTCCCAGCGCAGGGTCCTTCCCTACTCTTGCTTTTGTGCAGCACTGCTGGAGCCTGATCCCCCCCAGTCATGGACATGAAAGGCTGTTCCAAAGTTGCCACAAGCTGCACGGGCAGACACTGACTGCACACCAGGGAAATGCTTCCCATATGCCTTTATTTGCAATGTTACAGGAGTTTTTTACAGGCACTGTGCGTTGGTGTTTCAGACTGGCTTGGATTTTTTTTCTGTATTACCCAATGACCGAGAGGTGTGGTGGGAGCAGGGAAAATCCCTCACAGCAACCATTCCAGCCTCCAGGAAAGCATAAGACATCTGAGAGCAACAATCTGCTTCTTCTGAAGCCACGAAGCGAGGAATTGGTTTATAAACAGGCTTAAAAAATAACGTACATATGTAAGAGCAGCTCGAAGCTAAAGTACAGCGGTAAGTGGTACATAGCTACGCAAATTCTTCATATCCTTTCTCCAAAGCTGGAAAAGGCATGGCTTAAAAACTAAAAACACAGTTAAAAAAAAGAAAAAAGACTCCATGCATTAAGTTTTAGTGTTTTGTGCAATTAAAATGGGATGAAAATAAATATAACTTAAAAAAAACCCCAACCTTTTCCATGACACTAATGGAACAGAGCCAAAGTCTAATAAGGCACTTCCACATGGGCTATTCTAGAAAGCCTAGCAAGGAGCTAAAACAGTGCAACCATTTACAATGGCATCTGATGAACAAAAGACACCTGTCTGATGAGATATGAACTGAGAAAAACCCTAGGAAACTTCAGTCCTTGGGAAAGAGGCTTGGCTGCAGATGGCTTGGTGGCCAACTCCTCCTCCTTATTGCTGCAAGGGAGGTCTCTCAAGGGTGCTGGACCCATCAATCTAAGGCAGAGGGGCTCTGGAGCCCTGCTCCCGGGGGATGAGACGGCACAGTGGGTTTGGGGATGGATGGAGCAGGTGAGGGATTCGTGGCTGCCCAGCTCCTGGATGGGAGGGCTTGGGCCTCCCGCAGCCTCCCCTGGCCACCAGCCTCTGCGCAGATGATGACCTTTAGCGCACCAGCCCTGCCGCCGCTCGCTTCAAATGTTCCAGGAAGTTCAAACACAGCCTCCGCCCTGAACAGGGAACCGGGTGTTTTTGCAGGAGCGGCAGCGCCGGGGCCGTCACACGGCCCCAGCAGGCTGGGGAGCAGCGCAGCCACAGGCAGCTCCGTGGAAAAAGGGGAAGGCGTGGGATGGCTGACCCCAGCTCTGCTGCGCCAAAGGTGTCCAGCCCAGGAGCTGCCTCGCTGCTGAAACGCTTCCCCCGATGCAGAGGGAAATCACGGAGATGCTCCAGGCGGGAGGATCGCCCCGGGCCAGGTGTGAGCATTGGAGGCCCTACACATGTGCTCAGCTGCTGACAAAAAAGACTGATCAACCTGGATGGCTACTTTAGGTCTCACGGTAGTCTTTTATAAGCTATTTTTCCCAGCTAGGGAGGATTGGAGACCCCAGCTAAGGTAGGCTGGAAGCAGTTCCTAGCAGGGGAGCTGGGGCTCTAGAGAGGAGCATAAAGGTTTGCTCACCAGGCCACCCAAGCATGGGGGATGTGGGTGGGAAGCATTTGGTCATGGCAAATATCTGTGCCTGACTACATGGCTCTGCAGCAGGAGGGAAACCCTTGCCCTCCACTGCCACTCAAAAATAACTGAGCAACCTCTACAAGATGTCTTCACACAAACTAAACCCTAATCTGCCCTTCTAGCAGCTCTGAAGGACTTGGCACAGCCAGCTCCCTGGGCTGAAAGGTGCTGGCAGACACAAGTAAAGGGCTCCCACTACAGTGTCCTTCACCAACTCCACACCTCACTCACACTCTCTGACTGCCAGAGGGTCCTGGGCACGGTCACTGAGTGTTTTGAGGACAATCCCGATGCAGGAACAGGCTCCTTCCTCCGCCAGCCCTGTTAACATCAGGCTGAGCAAGAGACAAAAGCACGACAGGCGAAGCATGCACTTGCCTAAGCAACCCACTCGGGGCTGCTCCTGGCTGCCAGCTCCCACTGACTCTGCAAAGCCAAGGTTTCAAGTTCAGCTTTTGTTCTGGCAGGTTAGCTCTCTATTTACAAGGGGGCGGGGGGGAAACAACCAAGACAACCTAAAAATCCCACAACAAAAACACATTAAATAGGGAGAGTATAGCTTTCAAATGGGGAGGGCGAGGGCTGGAAAGTGTCTTGTAGTGCAGTTCAGAAGAGTCAGTCGGGGGCAGGTTGGGGGTAGTGGCAGAGTTGGATGCGCAGCTTTAATGCAAGTCTTCGCTCTGGGACAACTCTGTCAGGATCTGAATGAGGTTGTCCAGCCCCCAGAGGTAGCCATCCTCTCTGTTCCCTTCCACCCAGGGCACGTTGTGCTGGAGAACTTGTCCCTCTGGCAGGGGGGTGGTTTTCCCAAAGTCAATCATCCAGACTTTGGCTTGTTCTTGCTTGTCGTGAATGAAGAGGAGAGAGCTCCCAATTACCTGTGGAGAGGTGAGACCCATTAGTGGTGTTCCTGTTGCTCATTTTCAGTCCTCTTTGGGGCTTTCAGACCCCTCTTCCCAGGCTGCATTTCCAAGACATGCTGCCACAATTCTGCATGAGGAAAAGCAAGCTCTGGGTGCTGCTCGTTGTGTTTGCACATGCAAATGGGGCATTTGGACAAGCTGATTTACTCATACAAATCCCAGGTCTTGGAAGAAGGAGAGATCAGAAAAACATGGGCTTGAAAGACAGAGATGTCATTTTAGAAAATGAGCTAAGGTCTCTTAGCAAGGAATGAGGTGAATTGTCTCAGCCTTCAGGTGGGGATTTTTTCGAGGCTGGTTCTTTGTCATCAGCCTGTGCTCTTTGCACTCACCAATCCTGCAGACACCACTGCAGGGATGGGGACACTCCAAGTACAAGTAACTTGCAACCTGCTGTCTCCTGCCTCAAACACCATCCAATTACACCCAGACTGCCCCTAGAATAACCTCCTGGCACTCACAGCACTCTGGAGGTGCAAGGTGCAGAGCTGCATGCTCATGAATTTCGTTTTCCCTGAGTTCACGCGGCTGCATCTGCTTTGAAGGGCTCTTTCATATCCTGATCAGCCTTTGGGAAAATCACGCAGCAAGCAGTGGCCTGGGCAAGCCTGGGGAAGCCAAGAGGTGCATTTGGGCTCTGACAGCAGAAGTGTCAAGGCCTGTTGTAGTGGGATGAGACCCCACAAGCCCAGTGGTCAACACGCACAAGCAGAGAGATGCTGAGCAACCCAGCATCCTGACCCATCCTGGCTCCCAGTTCCAGCCAGGCTGACGACCAGCAGCAGCTCTGCTGTGGCTCCCCAGAGCTTAGGAAATGTGTATCAGTATCAAGCCAGTCACCATCATGCTCTTCTACTTAATCTCCTCCTCCAGTCAGAAGATTTTAGTAGGGGCTTCTACAGAAAAGCACCAATGGGTGCATTCCAGAATTGTCCCAAATAAAAACTGCTTTCCAAATTCTCTCTGATGCGCGTGAATTGGTGAATTACGAACTCACTTGCCCGTGTCACAAATAGGGACCTTGGTGACCAGAGTGCAAGGGCTGTAGCAGAGGTGATGCAGAGCTCTGAGAGCCACGAGTGTCCCTTATGACATGTAGGTACATGGAAGAAAATCCAGCTGGTGTCAGCCGTCCAGAACAGCAGCACTAAATGTTACTGGGGATGCCCACATCCGTGCAATCAGCAGGGCTTAGACTGAGGTCTGCCCTTAGACAAGGGTTTTGAACAGGATGCATGTACTGTTTGCAAAAGCTGTTATGAATTTACATTTTTCAGGAGACTTTTTCCTCCAGTGTATTGGGAAAACATCCAAGGTCCAGAGATACATATTATTTCCGAGAAATGCTTATCTTTAGCTCTCCTCCTGCTAACCTCTTGTAGTCCTTTCTTGGCCAGGACAGAGCATTCTAATTTTAAGGAAAAGCCTTTTGCTGACATTCTTCATTTGTGTGTCCTGGACTGACCAATTCCCCTGCAGCTCCTTGGAGGAGCCCTGCTCAGCAAGGGCCCCATGGAGGGACAGAGCTTGGCAGACCTTCTGCTGTGCTTCATCTCAAAGCGGGATGGAAAGTCAAAGCTGCTGCTTTTTAATTTTTAAGGAGTGGAAACTCCTTTCAAACCCTCTTTGAAAGGCTGCTTTGTTTCTGTGTTTTCAAATGAAACCCTGGCACTCGGTTTCAGGGAGAATTTTGTTTCCTGTGTTGAACTGCCCTGAAACCCTCAGTTCTGACATTTCCCTTCCAACTGCCTTCCAGGTGCTGCCACCAGGAGGCACGAACCCAGATGCCTTTGGCTCCTGGCAGGACCCTCCGTGAGTGGCTGGGGCTGAGGTGGCTCATGTGGCTCTGGATGAGGGACAGTGGGCTCTTGGAGCTCTGGCAGTCAAAGGTTCCTATGAGGCTCTTTTGTTCCTACACCACATGTGACAAGGACATGCACTCTCTTGTTTTGTTAAGTAGATGCAATAGCAAAATTATTGCACTAAACTGTGGAGCATTTCAGTTCCTGAAATGGCCAGAAAAGATAGTGTTCCCTCCTTGTTTTCCCATCAGCACTGAATCTTCACTGTAGAAAATGTCAGTATTGTGAACACTCATTTCTGTATGAAATTCCTTTGGAAGGAAGAGCTCATACTGTGGTGCCTCAACCAGCTCAGGAAAGGCATGTTTGGGGTATCTGCAATTTATGGCTGTGTTGAAGCCTTGTTTGATCATGTAGAGCAACTGTCAGCCAAATGATACCTGACATGCATTCAAACAGACATTTCTCCTGAGAAAACCCCTGTGCTTTTACTAGGGAATTTTCCCTGTCATAAACAGCCAGAGTTCCTCCTAGATCACTTTTAATCTGTTTGAACATTGGCTTTCAGTAGATTTGAGCCCATGTCAGATGCATAAACATTGTATGTTATCATCTATATTTGCACGTAAATATTAAATTCACATATGAAAATACAGATATAAGAACAGAACAGCCCCTGACTTTGACTTCTCTCCTTGGACAAGCTGTGATTAAAGTTTGCCTCTCCAGGCAGATCTGTCTAAACAGCAGTATTACCTCATGGCACTTGAAGAACGGGGATGTCTCTAGGGTAGCGCGGATACCCTTCAACCGGTTAAGGTAACTGTTCTGGAATTACAAAAACAAGACAAATCCAAGCCATCAGTGTTGCAGGAAACCTACATTAAAACCACTGCACTGGGGCAGACAGGAAAGTCACCCTGCACCCAGCATCCTCCCACAGACCTTTCCCTTTAGAGAGTGTCCCCTCTTTTTTATGATCCACTTAACCTTTTGGCTTCTATAGTGCCCTGTGAGCTCCTGTGGCTTTCAAAATTTGGTGAAAGCATTTGCTTTTGCTGAACTGGTGCAGTGTCCCTGCTGCATCCATGATGGGAACACCTAATTCAGCAGCTGCTACTTTTTCCTCTCCCCTGCACTCTCCTTATAGATCAACTCTTCATCTGTCTTTTTAGCACTCAGTCAGTCACACATCGTGAGACAGTTCTGCAGCTCTGTTATCAGCATTTTTGCAAAGCTGGTCCCATAGGCAGAAGGGCTTTCACAATGGCCAGCACACAGGTCAAGTCCCACAAGCCTGTTCAAGCATCTCTGCAAATTACTGGAAGGCACTGAGCATTCTCAGGGGGCTCCACTGATTTGGGGGTTTATGTAAAAGAATTCAGCACAGGAACACACACAGAGCAATATCTGGGCACTGTAACACACTTGCAAGGGGAGAGGTGGGGGTCGTGTATAAGAATGTGCTGGCCAAGGAGCCCCATCCAGAGCCACGGCATGATGTGTGCTCCAGGTTCTTTGGGGATAAAATGCAGCCAGGCAACTTCATCTGCAGATCCAGGAATAATCCCTGGGTAACTCTCATGAAAGCAAGCATGCCAGTTTGAAGGAGACTCCAGCTGGAGCCTTGCATTTGGAGACTTTATACAGTGCAGTTTAAAAGGGGAGTGCTTTGTCAAATAGGTTATTTGACACAGTTGGTGTAAATTGTTTACAGCCAGATCTCTTATTCTCCTGGCAACTTCAGGAAGCTTGGAAAATGCTAGCTATGGCTTGCCCATGTGAAGTGTGCCTGGCACAGGACCACCCTTCTGTGAGACCAGGCACAGGCAGCCCGCCCTGACAGCATGGGAGCCCCCCCTGCTCATACTGGGGTACAGAGAGGGCTCGGGGTGACCACCAGCCCAGGGACGAGGAACAGAGCATGGCTGTGACTCCTCAGTGGGTTTTGGGAGCCAATCCTGGAGATCTCACCAGACTCAGACTCAGGTCAAGCAGTGCTGCTGCAGCCAAGTCCCCTCCCAGCTCTCTACTGCTTTCCCCTCACCCTGCACCAGGATGGTGTTTCTCTTCAACACTTCTCATGCGTTTTAAGGGAGATTGCTCAGGCTTCAGCCCTGCAGGTCAGGGACCTGATGAGCAGAGGCCAGGCTCCACAGGAAAGTGCCTCCAACTTTCCCCCACTCACCAAGACGTTCCTGTTTCCTCTGGTGAACTCTCTGAAGGCCTCCATGACTTGTTCCTTTGTCCGTGTCTTCTTGAAGTCCCGGTTCACAGTGCCGTCCTCTTTCTTGAAAAGAAAGGACAGGGGTGAGTTGCATGGGGGGGTAGGGAGCTGGGGCAGGAGAAGTGTTTCTGCAGCCATGCATGTTGCCAAGCAGGATGTGATCAGCATTTTTGGCAGCTGAAGGATCTGTCTGTGGAGCAGGGGTGAGCAGAAGCAGCAGTTCACTACTTGCACATCCCAAGTTATCCCACAGCCCTGATGCATTGATCTCTGCTGCAAACAGAACTCTCCATCATCAAATACTTGCCAAGGTCACTGGCAATGTGGACAAACTGTATCACAGACCTGGTGCTTTCTGCTAACAGAGACTGGAGACTACCTGTTTCTGGTGTTTCTGTGCCCAGACAGCTCCCCATGGCTGCTGTGGCTGAGAATGGCACTGACACCAGCCCTGGACTGCCTCCCTGGCCTGGGGAGGACAGCAGAGCATGGTCATGATGGGACAAAACTGGCCATGGATGGAAACAACATCTCAGGAGCAGGAACAAACCACTCTGTGAGAAATCCTCCACAGAGTACTGCAGCAAGGAGCAAACCCCATGGCTGTCTGGCCTCACTGGTCCTTTGACAGTTCACAGATCACAAACCCTTCAAGGCAGCAGCCTGGCTGAGATGCAGCGAGTAGCCTTGTGCTATCCTGTGCCTTTTCCCCAGAGGCACATCCATCCTTGCCCTGCCATGGGGATGCCATGGCCTGTCCACTGCAGGGATGACACTCAGCCCTGGACCAGAGATTCCTGTCTCTCCCCATTTCCCTGGTCCTTCTGGGGCTCTGATTTTTACATCAACTCGTTTCATTGTCCAGAGGGGAGGTGGGACAGGCAGGCAGATCTCACTTCCTGGATACAGGGGCTATTTTAAACCACACTTGCTTGTGCTCACAGCTCCATTGCAAGGCTCCATCCCACTGCTCCAGACAGCTTGTTTGCACACAATACAGCAGAGGGACAGGGGCCAAAAGACATCCTATGGGCTGGGGAAGATAGAGGATGAAGGAACAGAGCAGAGGCTGGAGGAGGAAGAAGGCAGAATGAAATCACCTGCCCTGGAGGTTGGAGACCTATCCAGGGAATTGCCTCAGCACAGGACAATGTGCATCTCCCTACAGAGGGAGCTTGGTGTGGGCATGGTGGCCAGTCCAGCCTGGGGGAAGGCTGAGTGCCAAGGCAAGCCTGCCACCAAACCAACACCTGAAGTGCAGTCTGGGATGAATCACACAGCACACTTCAGCTTCCAGCTCGTGTTCGTGTAAGCATTAACAAAGGTGGTAACAAAAGCAACGTACAGAAGAAAAACTCCAGGAAAAGCTTTGCACCAATTGCAACAACTGCACCCAGCTTCAAATCACCCAGGAGTTAGCCTGAGCACTGTGCTGCCACAAGGTGCAAAAGCAATAGTCAGGCCTGGCAGAGTGTGTACTGGCAGGGGTCAGGGGCAAGCTTTTCACTGAGACCCTGTGCTGCTGATGAACCATGCAGAGCTGGGATCTCTGCTTTCAGCTGTGACCTTGCTGAGGATGCTCTGGTGGCACGTGTGTGATGTACAGGGGAAGGGCACTTTGCTGCTATATGTCCCTCATGTGAGCCCTGACGTGGCAGCTCAGAAATGAACCCACCCTCTCCCAGGGGGAGGATCAATATCAATCTGGAGAAGGGCCACAGCCCTAATTTCACGTATAAAGAGCACAACTTTCCACAAAGCATCCAAGAAAGGAGATGGACTTCTAAGTGCTCCTAAAAATAAAGGAAAATCGCAGATGGCCTTTCAGATAAGGCAATCTCAGCTTCAGGAAAGCCAAGCAGCCTATCTGCAGTGCTGCTCCCAGCACTACCCGCCTCCTGCAGTTTCCTTGCCCAGGCAGAGGTTGCTGCCACGAGGCTGACAAGTGCCATGACATTCCCAGGTGTCCCAGCCCCAAGGGGGCTGCCTCCCACGCAAAGCAATGTGAGGGGGGCTGATAAGGACTGTCACAACCTCTGCCCCACCAGCGATTCCAGCTCGCACTGGCGTTCCTGGGGCAGGGCTCGGGTCAGCCAGACCTCCTTCCAGCACTGCCTCTGGCCTTGGATGGGCCTTGCCAGCTGCCTGCCTTGGCAAAGTTTGGTGGAGGCTTTCTGGGCTGGTTTGGGGACCCTGCAAACATTCCAGGGGAATGCCATGCCATTCCTGCAGGCAGTGGTGAGTAGCACTCAGACCAGAGCAGCAGCTCAGGAGTGTCACTTCTTACAATGAGCTCCAGCAGCTTCATCTGGGCCACCAGGGATCACTTGTGTTACTGTCAGCATGGAAATTTTATAAATAGCTACTGTTTCCAACAGGTTCAAGCTATTCCAGAAAGTCAGATGAATGTCATTATCTCCTTTTGCAAAGGAAAATTTCCATTTTAAAGAGGAAGAACTGGATCCTCAAGGCTACCTGAGAAAGGGTGAGCTCAGTCAGGACAGGATTGCCATCCTCACGCCCAACCCTGAGCTGCCTGTTTGTCTTACCTGACTGTGCTATCCAAAAGGCTTCCACTGCTCCTCTCCTTCCTATGAACCCTTCCCACATCCAGGGTCAAATCCTGTCCTTCCCCTGCACTTCTCAGTACTCTCCTCTAGCAGCCCCCATCCATGGGCAAGGGGCAGGGCAGATTCCCTGCTGCTCTTCACAGGGAAGCATCCACAGCAAGAAAAAAAACATAGGAAGGCAGCCAGGGCACTGAAGGCACTTTCCCTAACACAGAAACTCAGTCCCAGAAATAGGGAGAACAACAGGGATACAGCACAGCATGACCAGCTCTGTTGGAAAAAAAGCCAGCTATGAAACAGCAAGAACTGCTAATGCTTTAGCTTAGGGGAAAATAACCCAGAAGCCGAGGGATTTAAGGAGAATTACAGTAATTAGAGCCTTGATCAAGTTAGTCAGCCCCCTAGCAGCAGCAGCAGGAATACTGCTGGAGGCCAGCACTTCTCAACATTTTTCAATTAAAGGGCTGCTTCACCTCTTTGAAAAAAAGTCCACTGCTCAGATCAGGCAGCAACCTGTTTATGGTTGGCTAAACACAGGTGCAAATCTCATAACTCCTTTATGGCTTTTATTTCCTTCCACAGTGGGTTTTTTTTTTTTGCCTCCCTAGGGATACGATGTATTTGTTTGGGTTTTTTTTCTTAATTTTTTTAATTTCAAGTGCTTCACATATGACCTGCCCCCTAAACATGCCCAGACTGAGGAGCACCACTGGAGGCCAAGTATATATCATGTTAAACTATAAACAGAGAAATATTTCTGATTACACCAAGAAAGTAGGAAGAAGAAGCAATACATGGGAGTTTTAGTCCCAGCTGGTCCCATATTTTTATACAGTCTCAGCTTTATAAAAAGCAAAACAGCAGCAATGGGAACTAGGCATGGGGTTGTCCCGAGCTGGAGCAGCTCACATTGTGCTTGTGGGCATCCACAGCAGGAAAGGGTCTCTGGGAGACCTGGGGAGAACAGGGAAGGGCTGCACGAGCAGGCAAGGACCCCGACCTGATGTAGGCACTGCAGAAAGCTGTTGTGGGGAGCATGACCATGGATGGGCAGGGGTGCCTTGCATTGCTTGCCAGGAAACTTGACGGGGCTCAGCACAAGAGCTGCTCCTGGGGTTTATGAGAATGTTTGAGTTAGAGGTAAATGCACTGTATCCTGCTGGCCATGAAACAGCTGAATGAAGAAGATGCAACATGCACAGAGCAAGAGACAACTCCCTTCTGTGGGTGGTTAGAAGTAGCAGCTCTGAGTGACCCACTCCTGCTGACCTTTTAAACCCATGGTCTAACACCTGCATTTGTTTGCTGGTGAGGCGAAGGAAAACACTGCCAGGGAAGTCTAGAAAATCTGGTGTGAGGGCTGTATCGGGGAACAGCTTCATTTGTTTTTATTCTACCATTTTGACACCACTATCTTCAGGCAGGAGGTTAGGCTACAGAGACCCAGATAGGCACTCCAGGAGAATTCTGCCCAACTCAGAGAAGAGAAAAATAATCTATGATCCAGAGAAAGAAACTCCTTCAATCAAGACACATGCAGATATTGAGACATCGTTTCCAGTAAGAGCAAGTGGCTGCTCTGAGCTACTGCCTGGGCCCTCAGCAGCTACCCACGCATGAATTACTGCAAACACAATTTGACAAAGCTCCTCGTGGCTGCCAAGACATCACCATGCCCAGGCATGCCATGAAAGCCTCGGCTCAAGTGTGATCTTACCTTTAATTCACACTGGCTGGCTATCAAAAGGCGTAGGCCATTGCTAACGTTCATGCAAGCAGTATCACTAACGCCCTGTGGTTACAGACCTAACCCTGTTCAAGCGCCATCCCAGACACCTTTCTCACTGCAAAGCCTCCTCAGAGAAAATCTCCTGGGCTGGCTCAGCTACTGGAGACACAGAAGCATCACAGATGGTGTCTCTAGAAGTGTGAGTGCTGTTCTGAGCAAGAGCAGTCAGCAGGTTACACCTGCATGCAGGTGCTGACAGAAAGTACAGCTGCGTGTGTTTGTCCCATTTCAGAGGGCTCAGTTGCCAAATCTTCCTGGACAGAATTGTAAACACATCCTCCTTACTGACTGTGGCTAAGCTCACAGCTCCAACCACAGACTGGCACACATTCAAGCTGGGATTTGGATTAATGGTTCAGCCCAGCGGCAGAACAGAATTGAAAGCAAACAACTCATTTGAGTCTTCAGGTTGGAGGATGGCACATTGTATTCTGCAGGGAGGGAGAAATTAACCAAGCAGCTGATGTAATGAGATTATGTCTGCCCATCCTTTTGCATGGATGCCCTGAGCTCTGCTGCACTCTCAGAATAGCAGCAGTGCCCTGGGTGAGGTGCCTGTGTGGTGGTTTGGCTGCAGGGTGCGGGGATGTCCAGAGGTGACCTGCTCTCACCACCAGCCTGCTGCATGTGTACCTCTGTGAGTTTGGCTAGCAAGCACTGCCAGCAGCTGGCCCTGCCCTGCACAGCTGGCCAGACTCACCTTTATCCCCTCGATCCTGAAGCCCAGTGTGGCGGTGGAGCTGATGGTCTCCCTCCACTGCATGTAGCGGGGCTTGGTCACTGCCCGCAGCACGTTCTCCTCCTCGGTGGGGGCATCGGGGTCCACCTCAATCATCTTCTGGTACATGTCCTTCCTCAGGCTCGGCTTCTTCCGCGCCTTTATCAACTCCTCCTCCAAGTACGTTCTGCAGGGAGGGAGGGGTGTATGAGCAGGGCCACCACATGAGGTGCCACATACCCACAGACAGCGCGAGCCCCAGCAATCAGGCTGATCCAGGATAGCTGATCCCTGAGGATCAGGGCAGCATAGGAAATAATGGAGCAAGCCCTATGGCAGCTGAACTGATCCTGACTTAATTATCACTCCATCATCAATGCCCAGTGTCCTTTCAGTTCATCAAGGAACCACAACCAGTCTGGCAATAACAAGGGAAGTTATTTCCCACAGGTGCTCATGACCTTGCTGCTGCCACCCTGGCAGCCTCCTTGTGCCATCCCTTGTCCTGAGGGTCCCATAGCCCAATGTTCAGGAAACCTGAACTCTTACCTGAGCTAAACATGGCTTTCAAGATATGCCCAGGAAACTGTGCACATGCTCTGGGAGCCAGCTGAACTGAAGGCAAGAGGGATGTTACTGTGCCCCATCCTTCAGCATTAGCTGCTGCTCCCTTTGAGGGTCAGCCAAGGCTGCTCCCGTGCCTCTCGTGTGCTTTTCCATCCCTTCACTCTGTGCAGCCCGAGGGCTCTGCCTCACCAGATGCTAAACGGGGTGTTTTCACACAGGACAATTCCACTAATGGTGATGATTTTGCCCAGTAGAGATATAGGTCTGCTTCAAGTGGACTTCCTAGCAAAAGATTTCTCTACAAGATGAAGCACAGGAAGGGATGCAACCTTGGCCAGATGCTTACCACCACCCCAGTCCACAGGGTGCAGCCAGGATGGGGGAATGGGGAAGGAGGATGGAAGGTGCAGAGGAGTGTGCAAAGACCTTAGTATTACCCCTACTTCAGAGAAGCACCCCTCTGTGCCAGAGCACAGTGGTAGAAAATTCTGCCCTCTGGCATGTATAAAACCCTCATCCACAAAGTAATACTTCCTGCAGCAATAATAAACCACCACGGAATTCCTCTCGCAGCTCCCAAATCAACTCTGGCTCAGCCTGGAAAGTGTCCAGGCCCTCCTCAAACAACCCAGCAAGCTGGATGAGGTGTCCCAGCAACACAACACAGGAATGACCCTATCTGTCACTGTTCTACACCTCCCACTAGCCACGTCTACATCTGCAGAGGGACACTGCCCTCTGCCCATGTCCCTTGTGCCAAAATCCCAGCACTGAGTGTGTGGTTCACCTCCAGAACCAAGCAAAACGGAGAGTGGACTATGTGAGACAGTGCTCCTGTGTCCCACAAAGCAAACTGGTGCCTCTCCTTAGGACAGACATCCCCAGGCCATCAGCCGCTTTGAAAAATACTGCAGGTGAAAGCAATGAATGTCTTTGGCTGAGATCACCAAACCCATATTTTGGTGCAGATGGAATAAAACAGCAGATTAAAGCAGCAGCGTGCTAGAAGTGCTGCTCACACTGCTCAGAAAACTAGAATTTCTTCTTATGAGAATGACAGATCATCAATGTCTCT
Organism: Prinia subflava; assembly: GCF_021018805.1. Taxonomy (NCBI): domain Eukaryota; kingdom Metazoa; phylum Chordata; class Aves; order Passeriformes; family Cisticolidae; genus Prinia; species Prinia subflava. Next base: position 97,460,245 of record NC_086248.1, read on the forward strand.
GGCTTGGTCCTCTCCATCGCCTCAGGCTTGTGCCATCACCATGACTTAAGAAAGACAGTTTTGTTTAGGAGAGATTGGAGTAGACTGTCACATCCCAAAGCCAGGTTGGCATGAAAACAACAAAACTGTATCTGCCTGGCAGCAAGCTGCTGGCTCAGAGGACAAGTTTAATAGCCCTGAGGTTTAGATTACTTGCTCAGCCATGGGGATGCCCCATTCCACAGCATTAACTCCATTCATCCTCTCTCACCAGATCCTCCCACAGCACCATCTAATTTCAGGATGACAACGCCCAGCACATTTGCCCCCTTGCCTGAGCTCCAAAACCGCAGGTGCATGAATCACCTGACATGTGATCTGTGCAAGGGAGGCTTTCTTCCTCCCAGAGGGAGCCACAGGAGCACTTGGGCAGCGTGTCCAGCAGCTCTTCTTCTGAGAGTGAGTCCTGTTTCCTTCCCACAGCAGCATGTGTGTGCCAGCCGGGGCCACTTGGCTGTGCCGGGCCCTCTGCCCTTCTCTCCACCCCTCCGGTGGAAAGTATTCCCCGCCTCTTCCCTGCCGACAGCCCGGCACGCCAGTTCGAGTTTCACATCGGGACTCAGGAGGGGAAAAAAAGATTCCTCCCTCCCACAGAAACCATCAGCTTTTCCAGCAGCACAAGCGTCTCCACCATGTCTGGGCTGCGCCTCTGCCAGCGAGGGGCGTCTCAACCCTTCCTGCCACCAGCCTGCAGCACACCCAGGGCCGAGGGGTGGCCTGAGGCTGCCCCAAAAACTGGCGGCCACCCGGGGTCACCAGCCCTGCCCAGATCTGCTCTGGGACACCCTTGTCAGCTGTGGCACAGCGCACTCAAAAACTGCTGCTGGCCAAGTAACCTGGGATCCTGGTGGATCTGGAGAGATGGTTCTCAAGGAGGACATGGGTAATGTTGCTCATCTGTTAGGAAATATTTCAAGGGCTTTGCTTGAAAGGCACTGAACTACTTAGCACACGCATTTAATCCCTCCAGTGCGCATCGGAGCAAAGGCTGAGCAGAGGGAAAATTTCTTGCTCACTGAAATTGTGCTTTTCAAGCGTCTTTATTTCACCCCTCTGGCACCCTGGGCAGGATCTCCTACACCCCATCCCTTGGCTGTGTCCTCATGTGGCAGAGAGGATCTCTGAACAGCTACTGTGCCATTCCCATGTACCCAAACCCAAGCAGAGGACTGTCCCCCCTGCCACACCAAAGCCTTCCCAGCATGCAGGACAGTCAACAAGCAGAGCAGGAAGGAGCCTGGTGTATCCTTTCCATATCCAAGTTTCCCTATGGCTCTCTTATAGTATTGGCTGAGCTTTACCTGAAGACAGGTGAGCCTCATACTCTTAAATTGTATGTTTTAGGCAATTTTACCTAGGAGATGCATTTATTTTTGAGTATCCCATTTTAAACCTTAGAAAGCATCCCCAATGCCACTCACCTGACCCCCATCTTGCAGTCCATGACACAGGGGGAATCAAACTCAGCCAGCAGATCTTCCATCTGGTTGTATCGCTCGCCATCCTTGACCACATCTCCGTGGTAGGCAGGGACATAGGGCTTCAGGACATCGTTCATGAGGCGGTCGAGGCACCGCTGCTCCGATTCACAGTGCTTCTTCAGTATCCTGCCATTGGCTGCTGCCTTGAAACTACCTGAGGGTGACAAGGGACCATGTGGCACTTGCTCTGGATGGCGGGGGGATGATGCTGTGCCTTCTGAAGCAGGAAGGGCAGCCCAACTCCTTGGAAGCACCTCCATTTACACCTGCACCCAAAGGAGTCCCTACAGGTAGGGACTGAAAAGCTCAGGTTGCCAGAGGTTTATGACCAGCACTGTCACACCCCAAAGAGGGCAGAGACCTGTCCTGCAGCACCCAATACGTTTACTTCACATCCTCTGTGCACTTCTTGGTAAGTTCACATCTTTGTGTCTGTGCTCATGTGTGAGGCAGTTTTGTGCTGGGCAGCATCACCTGCTTTGCAGTGGGTCAGGAGGGGGACCTGGCTCAAAAAGCACCCAACTTTCTGCTGCCTGAGGAAAAAGCAGCAATAACACCTGCTGGTCCTGGGAGGCTGAAAGCCCAGAGCACCTCCACACTACCCTTGCTAGCATTTAGGTAAGTCACTCTCCCCCTGGGCTAGAGACTGGGAGCTGCAAGCTGTGACACTCATGCAGCAGCCTAAAGCAATTGAGGCCAACAAAGCTCATTAACCTGGATAACCAAGGGCCCTGCCACCACTCTGTCCCTCCCCATGCTCCGTACCTGCGTGCCCCGCTAGCTGGATCCAAGGGTACTTCTTCTTGAAAGACATCACAAACGGGGACCAGTGCACCATATTCTTGATCTTCCTCCATGACTTGCTCTAAGGGGAAAAAAAATCATGATGGTGAGTGCAATGTTTTAAGCTTTTACTGTCTGTAAAGTCACTTCAGGCAGCATGCAGCTGTTTTGGATAGGGAAAGAGGCACCACAGCCAGCGCAGGATGGAAGCAAACAGAAATTCTGCTCTTTTCCCATTGTGCTGTGCCAAGCTGGAGTCACTGGGCCTCAACTCTGCATTCAAAAATCACGAGTAACTTCACAAAAGTGATGGCGTTGCAGCGTTGTTCCAGCTGGCTGCTCCTGCTGCAGAGCACCCAGCCATCCGCACTGCCTCGCCCCGCTCCCTGCATCCCTCTGCGGGAGCAGCAGGGACATTAACCCATCCCTGAGCACTGCATTAGACCACAGCAGATGGAGCGGGGAGGCAGCCCAGGGCTGCCATCCAGCCACAAAACCGAGCTGCAGGTCCTGAGGGGAACAAGAGCACAGGCACACAGGGGCTCCCTGCCTGGCTTTTGTTCCCCCTGAAAGGCAGCTGCTGTGTCCATTAAGCTGCAACCCACGTGCGCTGATCCGCCCGCTCTGGCCCATCTGTAACTGCAGTTCAGAGAACAATTCCCTGCTGACATGCTGTGTTTCTCAACAGATAGCTTGCTCAAAACTGTTTACAGGACTCTAACGATGGCTGCACTGGACATAAGAAAGCCTCCCTCAACGGCTCCTTCCTGCGGGTTTTTCCCTGGATTGTTCTAGGGAACACACCACAGTAAAAGGCAGGGGATGACCTCTTATCTTGGCCCCAGAAGGTGACGGCACAAACAAATTATGTGAACGATATACAACGGCAACAATGGAAAATGCCTTCTTGCGGGAGCTGGGACAAACAGTGTAGTCCTTGGCTGCTCCAAGCTTCTGGGTTCAGCTGGAAGCCAGCAGATAAATTATCCTCATTTGCTCCGCTCTGAAGGCATGGGAGGGAGCCTTCCAGAAACCCAAGTAATCTCTTCCTCGTGTTTGGAGAACCGGCCCCTGTTCCAGCAACGCTTCACAGACAGGCAGGGAAGAGCCAGCAGCCCCAACTTGCAGTTTGGATGCTTGCTGGGGGTGAACTCACAGCACAGGAATCCGTGCTGGGAACTGCTGACATGTTTAAATGACGAGCAAGAAGCCAGACAAAGATGTTAGTGCCTAAAGCGTGGAAATTACACCGGGTTATCCCTGCGCCGTGCACCAGCCCACTGGGGAGCAGGGACATGCGGGGGCTGCCCAAGCGATGGGCAGAACAGTGGCGGGAGAGGGGAAGAATAAAGCTCCTTGCCCACCTCGCAGCCTGGGAGGAGCGGGGCAGCCCTTCCCTGGAAGGCTGCCCGTGGCCGGGAGCGTCCCGGCGCAGCCTGGCACTGGGACAGCCTCGCAGGAGTTTGGCAGGAGCTGTCCAAGCGCCGGGTGACACCGGGCATCCCCTGCTCCCGGGCTCCTCCGCGCCGCGGGCTCGCTCTGCCGCCCGCCTTGCTTGCTTTGGCAGGGGGGTTGGGCAGTTCCCTACCTGACATGAGGATGAATGTTTTTATTTCCACACACAGTGCCAGAACTTGTGTGTTTTAGCTGTTCTTTGTTCTCCTTTTGGCAGAGAGTGAAGGGGAAGCGGGGGGGTGTCCCCTCCTTTTGTTTTTAAAATAGTAACATCAAGTCCTGGCTGAAGTCATGAAAAAAGGGGGAAGAAAAAGTCTCCGGGGGAGTTTGGACTCTAAAGGAGTGTGACCCACCTCCTCTAAAAGAAGGTGTCCTCCTCTCACTTGCAGCACAGCATCGTAAGTCACTTGGTCTCAGGAAACATGCCAAAGCAACGTGCCTTCCCAAGCCAAGATTTTGGTTTTTGGTGGTTAGAGCTTTATAGTAAAAACCTTGAGGTACTTCAAGGTATAGGCAGAATGGAGGCAAACAGTCCCTAAAGCAGGGCAAGCCACTCTGGCTTCCCCCTGCCAGGGCTTTCCCAGGAATGATACTCTCTATTCCAGCACTGCTCCCAGTGCAGGGTAATGACCCTGAGTCCCCTGGAGACACCAAACACAACAACCACAACCCTTCTGCTGATCTGAACGGGACAGAGAGCCAGTCACTCAGCACAGCCACCCGAGGAACAGGGAGCACATCCTCACCCCCTTTATGCCAGAGGGAAATGTTTCCATGCAGGCCTCACCCAGTTTCAGGCACACCTTTAGCCAGATATTTCCAACCCAAATTTTAAGGACATGTGTAATGACTTTTTTTATGGTGAAGCTTGAGGCAGCTTCATCCATTTCAAGCCTCACCCAACCTGCTGGAAATTGACTGCAAGGTCAGCTGTCACTGCTGCAGGGGTGACCCACAATTCTCATTCACAGAGCCCCTTTCCCCAGCTTCACAGAGGCAACCACTGGGCACTGACAGGGGAGAAGAGGGACTGTTGTCTCTTCGACTCCTTCAGGAGTCATTGGATTTTTATTTTACACTTGAGCATCTCTCAATGTAATAAGGGAAAGTTTGCTTCATCAAAAGGATGTTGCTCTGTTGTGGGAGTGCTCAAAAGGCTGAGTTTTGCAAGGTGCACCTCCCCTACTAAACCAGCAGCTGCATGACTCCATCTGATCTCTGGGACAGGCTGCAGAGGAGGATCACAGAGGAGCAGCACTGATCAATGCCCCCAGGGATCCTGCCACTCCCTTTGCCTGAAGACAGCAAAATTCTCCCTAGGTAGAATGTTGCTCCAAAAATTCAACCTTTGTACTTTCCCTTGAGCTCCAAGAGAGATGGGAGGTGGCTTTTAACTATCTGCAGGGTCCTTCACCCTGGCAAGAGGTCTGTGTTTATTCAGACACTGATGTGCATTTAGAGATCTCAAAGCCCATGGTTTGGGATCCCGGTCATGCCAACCCTCATATCAGGCTCTGCAGCCAGCCACAGAAAACCAGAGCCATGAGGTTCACGCCACTCCAGTCTCACTCCACAGCCACATGCAGGAAACAGCCCCTCTGCTGCCTCCTGCCTGGCCTGGTGCTATTAATAGACAAAGGGAGTATTAAGGCTATTTACACTAAAGAAATCTTCTTTAACATGGCCTGTTTGGAACCATAAGGTCATTGCCTCTGGGCTCATCTGTAACTTTTGGTTTACATTTCAAGGAGTTATTTGCTCACACATCCAGGAGCACAGGCACAGCTGTAGGTGCATGAAGGTGAGTCCCCAGGCTCAGACTCAGAAAGGATTTTTCACCATACTGAAAGAAACAGTTCTACATGTGGCATTACCAAGTGATGCAGGTGAAGGGCAGATACGTGCTCTTCTCATTTGCTTGCAACGAGGTGAGCCTGCAGGTGGCAATTTTGAAAGGCGAGCACATTTCCAACCCTTTTGCGTGATCAAAGCCTGCACCTGATGTGGCACGCTGGCACCCAGGTCTCCCCCAAATCCAGCCCTGTGGTTGCTTTGCCTCCCAGAAGACTCAGGAAGCTGTGTGGACCGACTGCACTCTGGCACAGGCAGCAAGAGCACAGAGCCTGGTAAGCAGGGAATATGCACGAGGTGTCTGATGCAATTTGACACTTTTCATTTAAAACCTGGTTCAGCATCAGGAAATGCCAACTGATTCGCTGTTAGGTAAATTATTTAGTGACTCTGGAAATATATTTAGCAAGGAACGGCATCGTTTTCCCTAATAGTCTGTCACATGGAAAAGAGGCTCAGCAACTGCAGAACCTACTCTAAAAAATAACTTTCCAGGGTTTCTGCAGCACTCTGCTTCTGCCTCTGCTCTCTTAGAGCTTTTGCTTACTGCACAGAGCAGTGCCCCAGACCAGAGGTGGGATACAGGCCAGAGGAGTTAATCCCTCCCAGTGAGCACCCACAATTGGTCAGGGGGAGAGGAGTGCTGGGAAAACAATTTTATCTGCTGTATGTTTAACTTTACTTATCTGAAGCTTAAAGCAAACTTTAGGCTTTCCCCATCTGTCAATAGAGCTTCGTATGGAAAGAACAACACAGGAGAATTTAGTGCCAGCGCAGAAGGTCAGAGGATATACTGTGTTTAATTAGATTAAACAAAAAGTGACTGATGAGCTCAGTGCTAGCTGTACATTTTCTCTATTGCATATTTATTCCTTTAATGTCTACTCAAAGGAGAAGTGCCTTTCTCGGGCTGCCTGTTGCCTCTCTTTCCCAGCATGGACACTGGTGGAATTTGACTGGTGTTATTCCCCATGCATGGAGCCAGCAGGGTGCTCTTCTCTTTCCATGCATTCGGCCAGAGAGATAGGCAGTAACTGATTTAATTTGCTGAAATTACACTTTCCTATGGTTTTATGGGATCAAACGTTCCTGGAAATAGCAGGAGCTGGACCTGTATTTTAGTGCTTTTTATTAA